>NC_138738.1:19078074-20563074 GCF_965113295.1 Leuciscus leuciscus | reverse complement strand
AAAATAATTATGTGAATGTTACCTAGCATGCACAAAATTTTGTGTCTCACTAAAATATTTCGTTGCATGTTATGTAAATACATAACAGTTGTTTTCTGCTTTTAAATATGATTTATAGTAATATTTGTTATCACTTAAGGTTTTAATTAGTTAATATAAGTTAACTACTTTAGTTAACATGAACTAAGAATTAACAATAGCTTCTACAACATTTATTAATAGGCTAATGTTAATTTAATAATTTACTGATACATTATTAAAATCAAAAGTTGTAGGCTATTTGTTAACTTAAGTTAATGAACTGTGAACTATCATGAACAAACAATTAACAACTGTACTGTGTTTATATAATAATATCTTGTTTGCATTCATCGAATAACTCCAAAGACAGGTTAATACAAATTCTGAATAATAGCCTACGTGATTAAATCCATTTCCATAGTTCTACAGCAATATTTGTAAACACACATCTGACATTTGTTTTTACATCATGATTCAGATTTTATGATAGCCCTATAGGCTTACTTGAAATATGCATGATATATGGGGGAAGTCCGTTAATAATCTTAACTGTAAGTCTTTAATTTAAATAGAGTGTCATGTTTAAACTTACGGTGCAAAAGTATCTTACCAATACTCGTGTAGTGAAGCATGAATAGCTCGCGTTCAACACAGACAAGTAATCAGTTCGTTTCTGTTCATTTAAAGACCAATTTATTCGTGGGATTCATGTGGTTTCTTATTTGTTGCCTCACAATTCGGTACTAATTGCATATTTCCCTGATCTATGCATAGCCTATATGGCTAGGCCCTATCTGATAGAAATCATATCGTAGCCCAATTCTAGCATCAACACACACATGCCTTTTAAAGCATCACTAAATAGCTATAGCCTATACGGGATTTAGCAAAAATAAAGGAAAATCTCCTGTTATTTGGCCGCATGACAGATGTGAAGACCTGTCTGCAAACAGCGCGAGGCCTTCAGCAGTCGCTGACAGTTTCAACAAAAAGCCGCGAGGGGAATCAATAGGGCAAACTACAATTTCACTGTCCGATCATCGACCATCAGCCCCGGCTGATCAGATGATACCCTGACTGGTTGTATTCAATTTGTTCCAGCGGCGCCCTTAAACCTAATAAAGCGATTGATTGAGGCTCAGTGAGTTGCAGCAATTAGTGAACTGTTAATGAACATGCTGCTTGAGTCTCATGAGATTGACTGGCGTGTTCAGTCATCGCTTTGATTTTCTTCAACGGAAAGATATACATTGCCAATAGATCGTTTTCACATATCTTGGGGCAAAAACACATTTCATTCTCTAACTCAATTAGTAAATTTTTAAAAGGACGGGCTATAGTGCAGCAAATATCATCTGGCCAAATGATTGTATTATAGGCTACGTTAAATGTTTTAAAATTACTTTTGGCCATAGAATATATTTAGATGCATGTGACTGTAAAAATGTTAGGGTATTTATGTTGCCTAATTCTGTAAAGTCAGAGTAGGCTATCCAACAACTTTAACTGTAGGCTGTCTTAACTATCTTAATTGTTCCATTTAACTAATAGTTACATTTAATTGAATTTGGCTGTCGGTAAAACTTTATGTTGGTATGTGAGTGGTTTTGCCCTGCATTAACCAGCAAACTTCAAATGATTATTGACAGGAATTCTTAGATGACTTTGTCGCCGCCTAGTGTTATTACTGAACGTGTGTGAAATCATGTCAGGGGGTGCCGTGCTATACAAGAATTTACCAATTAGCCACGACTTAACTTCATTATTTCAGTGCAAAACAGAATCCGGACATTTTAAGAATGGCAAGCCAACAAGCAAATCACACAATTTATATAATTCATACTAACTCGAGCATATGCAGCACCGTAGATTTAGGTTTACAATTTGCAGACACTTACAACCAGAAATTCTATATTATGTGTAACAGGTCAGATATTAGGTCGCCTCGAGAAATAACAAAACACGTGACACGTAAATAACAATATAATTTTTTTTTTTTTTTTTTTTATAAAAAAAAAAACACATTTTAAAAGACAATCTCCCATACGATCATGTAAATCAGTATGAATTATTAAACAGTGTGAACATTTCAAGAGTTTGCCAAGTCTATCCCCGGAGAAACAATTGTCATGCGAATAGCTGGTAATTAAAACAATACAACAATCATGCAATCTCTTATATGTTTGATTGTAATAGGCTATTTAAAATCTACTCCCAAATAACCTTTCACTAAATCCTTTACAACAAAATAGATAGGCACATCGAATACATAATAAACGTAAATAAAAACTATAAACATGTAAAACCACACAAAACAGTTTTCTAAAAAACTATTTATTTCTTTTTGTGAAGAAAAATAAATAAATTGAAGCGGTGCGTAGGACAAACCTAAATGATGACTCCCACGTCGATCAGCTAAATAAAAGAGGTTAAACAATCTCGGTTCGATCCGTTACAGGAGGAGGCTGCAAACAGGTTTGGGAGCACAGTGAAGTGATCCACGGAAAACTCGAGCGTAACCCACGTTAGAGAACACAGCAGCCTGATACAACCAGCTCTGAGTCCGTCTGTTGGCGAAGCCATCATCATAGCTCCACATCGCATCATCATCATCCTCCTCTCTATATAGCCTAAATCTTCGCACTCAGCGGCATACAAAACATTTTGAACTCTAGTTCCACATTAACAATCAAGAGTCTCGCATTGACCAGTGTTAGGCTGAGATTATTATTTCCCTTACAATATTTAAGGAGAGGTGATGACTTAAACGCATATATTCGTTAGCTCTTAATTTCTACTCCCCACTCTGAAAATATTACCATTTAACGCAGTGTGTATTAAAGCTGAATTAGGCTATAAAGCCAGAATAGGCCCAGGGTTTATTTAGAATAAGAAGAAAAATAAAAAGAAAGAAAGAAAGATAGGAGCCGGGCGTATGTCATGTACAATATTCGCCATCATTTCATTCCCTTGAGCTATTTAGAAGCAGTGCTTTCACTCAAAGGCCCTGACACACACAATGAATATCAGCTCAAAACGGGCTTATTTCTCTATCACGTTTCACTGTCCCTGTGCTCTTAAAAGAATAAATGACACAATTTTGTTTTGCCAGTAGAGATTACTATGGTGAGGTTTTCTTTTGGAGAAATCATTATACACTGAAAACACATAAGCTATAAATCCAAAGCTGAATGAATACTAAACAAGCTAATAATGCAATGATAAAATTAAGTTCACAATTGAATGAATCCCTTAATTCAGTGGCGTCATAATATACTTTGCAGTTGATATTACAGCGTAATTGATTAGTTAGCATTGGGTAATTTTAGTGAACTAAAGTCTACTTTTTGCGTAACTATTTTGTGGAACAGCTAATTTCACGTTAATGCTGTTGTTATTGCTATGTAGTATCTAAAAAAATATATATTTTATTATTATTATTATTATTTTACAACAAGCAATATGCGTATCATGCACACAATAATGTAAAGTGTAACCATAAACATATTTATGTCTATGTCTAATGTCTAAGATGCCGTCTGAGAAACTAAAGCGGAGGGAAGGTTTCAAAAGAGCATTGAGGAATCAATGAGTGGCTCTAACGTGTAATGATGAAGTACAAATCGCTGATTGGACAGGCGCGTGACCATGTAACCAATGAGAGGAGAGATGGGGAACACGAGGAATGTGTTATAATAAAGGAGAAAATATGACGTCAATGTAGGAAGTCATTGTAGAGCAACACTACAACGATTAGTGGCAAAAGGGAGCGTGATGTCGAGGAGTTAGAGCATCCCAATCTCTCCACACCTCAACTTTGAAAGAAAGTTCAATAACCATAACAAAAGGACGTGGACTACACAGATCCACTTGCTTTCCACATTTCACCTTGAATGTAGCAACATCTTGGAGCGCAGGCTATATTTCTCTTTTTCTTTGCTTTAGTGCAAGGATTATTTCATTTGCGCGTAAGAAATGTTTATTTTGTACTTTTTCGGGGCTTTTTTACTGCGTTAACCTTTGCGTAACCTGTTCGTTGATTCCGTTTAAGGTTTTTTTCTTCTTCTTCCTTTTAAAACATTGTGCAGGAAAGTTGTTATGAAGACGACTTAAGTGCTCATCCTTTTTCTTGTACTATGGAAGGATCCAGTGGGTCTAGTTTCGGAATAGACACTATTTTGTCCACAACCAATTCTGGCAGCTCTGTACTGATGAACGGAGATTTTCGACTCGGTGACAGTAACAGAACAGCGGATTTCAGGAGTCAGGCGACCCCATCACCATGTTCGGAGATAGACACTGTGGGAACAGCCCCCTCATCCCCGATCTCAGTCACGATGGAGCATCCCGAACCGCATCTGGTCCAAGACAGCCTTCAGCATCACCATCACCATCATCATCACAATCAGGCTCAGAGTTTGCAGCTTTCACCCCAGCCTCATCCGCTCGGTCAGGCTGGCTGTGCCCCCAGGACTGCCACCTCCTCCTTTTTAATCAAAGACATTTTGGGCGACAGTAAACCGCTAGCAGCGTGCGCTCCTTACAGCACCAGTGTCCCATCTCCACATCACAGCCCCAAAACAGAGAACGGAACCGCCCCGGACGGCATCAGGCCCAAACTAGAGCTAGATGAAAACAGAAGCAAACTGGACAAAAGAGATGACATGCAGAGTGATTTGAAATGTAACGGTAAGAGTGCGTTTTACATACAGAATCATTAAATAAATAAATAGAAACACAGGTAACCCTTTAGATCACGGTATCTGTTTGACATTTATTAATAGGCTACTTGTTATTATAATTGATTCAATTAGGCTATCAATAACAATGTGAAATTTAGAAAAAGCACCCACAAAATGACATGTACAAATATTATTGTTATTACCTTGTGCTTACTTATTTAGTCAGTAGGCTAGCCTAATATTAATATTGCATTGTACAACGACGCAAAAAAATAAATAAAAAATAATGATGAAGAATTCAAAATGCTTATAAAAACTTATCCGTGTTGTTTAATATTTAAAATATAAGCATATGAGTTTAAATAATTGTATTCTTCTTCATTGTAAAATCAAAAGCACAAAGAATTATGGAATTCTTAGGTTCGGAATTAATTGGTCATGCGTACATTAAACAAAGTAATCAAATTAAAACGTAGGCCTATTATTATTATTTTATTTTTATTTATTTTTGTGTGGAAAAATAGTAAAGATTTCTTAACTGGGATGTAACAATAAATGCTGTGAATCCACCACTGGAATATTACAAGCATTCAGTGGTACAAAATACCTGCAATATATTATTTTAATATTATATATTTTTAGGCACGTTTTATTAGCCTATTATTATTATTATTATTATTATTGTTATTATTATTATTATTATTGTCGTCAACATTCAAGTCAAATTTTAGGCTTTGTTTATTTGTCTGTATTTTCATGAAGGACCAGTATTACAATACAATATTGGTAGGCTGTCGCTAAGGTTATTCTCTGATATTAGCATAACAGATGTAAAGGCTGGTGAATTTTGCCCGGTGTGGGATCCTCCCTAGTGAGTCAATTAGAGAGATTATTGTTCTTCCTTGAGGGGGGATCACGGAGCCCAGCAAAAACTGCTACAAATAGAGATAGATTGACATATCGATCCTGCTCGTTTTGTTGTAATATTTTCGTCTACATGCTACGACCAAATTTATCTGCGAAATAAATAAGTATATTTTTGGATAGGCCACCTGGTATTTGACTTTTCTAAAGATCCTGATATTTATAATACCAAGACGAAATAATCGGACCTAAACAGCTTTAGATTTGCGAATAAAATCGAGGCCTTTAGCAACCTTAAGTTACCAAAATAAACCGTTTATTTAAACAGTAATGACTAAATTCTTAGACTATGTTCTCATTTTGAGTAAACTCACTTAATGAATAGATAAATTACTCCTTCTACAATTTTTTTAAATATTTTTTTTATACATTTTCATGAACTTTCATTGCATTTACTTCTTTAGGAACAAAAGAAGAGGGCGATCGGGAAATTTCTAGTTCCAGAGACAGTCCGCCCTCCCGCTCTAAAAAACCTCGCAAAGCGCGGACGGCCTTCTCCGACCATCAACTTAACCAGCTGGAGCGCAGTTTCGAGAGACAGAAATACCTCAGTGTACAGGACCGAATGGACCTGGCAGCAGCCCTAAACCTCACAGACACACAAGTCAAGACGTGGTATCAAAACCGACGGTAAGTCTCCACATATCATTCATGAAATATAATAATAAAAACAACAACAACAACAACAACAACAACAACATATTTTGTACAATATATCAAGTAGGCTATTTTGATTGTGCAAGCATTTTTAGCACATTTTTGTATCTACTTCTGGATCTATATTTGCAGTTGCCAAAATTCGAGATTTTATTAGTTGGCTATTAGGCCTATTTATTAGTTATTCAAGTTTATAACTATTATTATTATTATTATTATTAAACTATGTTTAAAATAAACGAACGGCGCAACAATATCAAATCATTTTAACACGCTTGTCTGAAAATGTGTGTTACATCTTGTTTAAGACATCTTTTTTTGTCATATTAAATTATTTTAAATCATTCGATTGCAATTAGCTGTTCATGAATAGCTCTTCACTCCTGAATAATTGTACATTTTTAAACAATTGTCATATTTTTATTACGTTTAGGCCTATTATAGCAATAATTATATTTTTAGTAGCCTACACGTTATTCTGTAGAGTCAGAATTCAAAACTGATCGGAAATCACAATTTGGCTAAATATAATCGGATTAATGACGGGAAAAAATAAACTGTTAGACACAATCAATTAGCATGTTTATCGTTTTTATTATACACATTCTGATGTATGTTATTTTACAAATAATTTGCGGCCCATTTCATTCGTATTTAAATGAAGTTTACCTTTTTTGTGCCAGAATCAAACATGCACGCCTCGAATAGCCTAATCTTGCCCATAAGGAGCCATGTGGAGAGTTTAATAATTGATTTCTTGTATTTTGATCTCATTGCAGGACGAAATGGAAGAGGCAGACGGCTGTCGGATTAGAACTGCTGGCTGAAGCTGGAAATTATTCGGCCTTACAGAGAATGTTCCCATCCCCGTATTTCTACCACCCGAGTTTATTAGGCACCGTGGACAGCACGACAGCGGCCGCAGCCGCTGCTGCCATGTACAGCAGTATGTACCGGACTCCGTCCACACCGCATCCATCTCTCCAGAGACCGCTAGTCCCCAGAGTGCTCATTCACGGCCTGGGGCCCGGGGGACAACCGGCACTAAACCCAATACCGGGTTCGCAGCATCCTCGGTAAAACGAAAAGACACTGAGAGACAAATGTATCACAAGTGATGTGACAGACTGCGCTGAACTTTCACAAGACGCATTTTTTTTCATCAAGAAAACAATGAGAGACGATTTTATCGAAGAAAAAGATGTATTATTTAATATGGACCATTTCTGACTTATAGGCCAAACTAAACCAGACGAGCCTGTGACCGTGACAGTAAAATGACTGTTCATTGTCAGATTGTTTGTTTTGTCTTTTTTTGGTACAAATACACTTATACTAGTACGCTTATAAAGTTTATTAGATTTAAAGAAAGGGTGAAATAAAGAGAAAATGTTATAAAAAAAAGGGCTAATCTCAGACGCTTTCTCTTGAAAGGGGACGTATTTTTATCACTCTTCATGTGACCTTTTAGGAGCTTTCCTTAAAAATAAGTTTAAATTATAATTCCCGTAATTGCACAATTCAAACATATGAGATCATGCTAAATAATTTAAGCATAATTTTTTTTGAGAATTTTAAAAAAAAAGAAAAAGGGATCAATATTTTAGAAATACTAAATGTCTAACAATTCAAATTCTTCTTGGCACTTGTAGGCCAATGTAATACAACATATACAACATTAGTTTTAGAGGAATCACCAAAACTGTATTTATAAACTGTGTAATATAGCCCACGTTTTAGGGCACAGCATAAGTTCTTTGTAAACTCTATAAGCCCGTCTGAACTCATTAGCATAGGCGTGCATTCAAGTAAGGCTCGGGACCGGTCTGCTATATGAGAATAGATGGTTTGATGCATATACTCTGGGAATGGCGAAGCTGCTCCCGGTCTGGCAGCTGTTCTGTGGGAGAACCGTCGCGGACAGACAGCAGGCGCGAGCCTTCTCAGCGTGAGTGAATTAAAAGAAACATTTCATATAAACAATTAGAGACCTTTGTAGATCTCTCCCGAGATTAATATTCACTATTTGTCATTCGTTTAAACCAGAAACACTTACGATAATGCTGTGAAGAACACAACCAAACATAAATCCAACTTTATTGATTTAGGAAAAAGAACCATTTAAACGTACACATTTATTTTTTTGTTCCCTCAGTCAAATAAGTATTTAATTCCCAGTTCGTTATATTTGTATATTGAATAGCATAATTCTAACACTACGCTGGATAAAACATTTTTAAAAAGTGAGTGGATGTGTATAAATGTGGTCTAAAATGAACAAAAGGAATTTTAAATAAGAGACGCAGTAAAAATCGAAATGAGAAACATATAGCCAAAGATTACAGAATACATAATACATGACCGCAATACTTTATATCCCTTGGTCAAAAATGGCTTAGGACGATTTACACTAAATGTGAGAGGAATAAACGAAACGTAACTATAAGTAATCACGTGGGTTTTCTTATGGGAATGTAATTAAGTGAACATTACAATGCTTTTCTTTTTGAGCTTGATAACGTCCCCTGGAGGACTGAAGAGACTGCAGGATAGAATAGCCTCAGGGCGCGTTTGTTTGGGCTCCTCTAATTGGAGAATAGGTTGCTGATTTCTGCGCTTCTAAATTCTTATTAAAGCCAAGTTGACCTCTGCTATATGTAGTTTGAAACAATATGACATTGGCACCCTGCATGATGTCTTTCATTTTCTCCGTAATAATAAAAGAGACGATTAAAAAAGTCAGGTCTACTACAAAATTTTATAAAATTGTAAGCAAACAAAGCGTCATTTAATAGTGTAAAATAGCAAAAGATTAGAAACACCACACATGCACACGCACACACACACAAACACACAAATAGAAGAAATGAAAATTTGGAAACTAAAATAAGAGCAAACGAAATTTTGTAAAGTCAAAACTGCGAAGCCTTCGGATATCGACAACTAACAAAGATGGTAATAGATGTCGAGTTGGATTTCTGTAGTGTTGGATTCTTTAGCATTTGATGGGCACGATAGACAAATGCAGTCAGTTGTGAATTTAATCTTGCACACTCAATTGCAGAGCTAGTTGCAGCCATTTCTAGACAACTATTATTTTTAAAAGCTTGAGTTCAGTTGGAATGCTGTACCCGGCTTGCACGCACTTTAGCCAAATCATCTCATTTAATATGGGCCAATAATAATACAGGCTGCGCATTGATGCTCTACTGGCGTCATCTGAATTGCTTGGAATGAGTTAAATAATTTACATATTTGTATTCGTTTTTCGATAATTTGATACATTTAAAACGCATCAAAGAATATTATCAAGAGTTTATATGTAGCTACTAACGAAAAATGTCCCATGTCCTAAGAAGATTTATTCCGTAAAAAAAAAAAAAAAAAAAAAAAAAATACAGCCTTGCGTAATCTAACGCGAGAATGGTTTACACTACTTAAATTCTTTACAATGCTTTATTAATGCAAATTAGTTAAATGGGACAATGTGTTATGGCAAATTTTGACGTTCAACACACGGTTTTGCAATTACGACAAAGTGGCATTTTCATACGCTTCTCTTTTTTTAAAAGCTAATCGAAAGCGGAGCTATAAATGTTTAGATTAAATGATAAACCCCGGGGTATAAAAGCTAGTGAGATAGCCTTCCTCAAAAGTGCATTTTATATATATTTTTTTGCATTTAGCATTTGTTTGGCAGGTAAAAAATATTATGTTGGCATTTGTTGTTTCACTTTTCTATGCGCCACCAGCAACTTGACTGTGGAGACCATTAGCCTGAAAGTATAATATCAATTGAATTCATAGAAGTGATGCTTGATAGCACCATCCTCAAAACATTGTGGGTCAGTAAATGCTCAATTTGCTGTGACCTTCTGACCAAGATCTGTTCGTTTTATTTAACCTTTGGTTAAAATTGACTTCCAAATGGCGGAAATATGGGAAGCCAGGCCCTGGTAACAAGCTAGGTGAGAGGAGGGGTGTTGAAATTAAAAGAGGATGTTCAGACCTTTCATTTACATGACACCCATTATACGGAACAGATTGCTGCAAGAAATTGGTTTGTTCTTGTTGCTTCCAGGAGCCCAAGTAAGGTTTTGTAATTGCCACATTTTCCAGCTGATGTCATGTTAGGGATGTCTTACTTATTATCCTAATGAGGGAAACGCAGCAGCTCTCAGAGGCCCGCTCATTACCGCATTACACTCGCACTTTCTTAACGTACCATCTTTCATCCTCAAACGGCGGGGACACATCCAGATGAACTTCTCGAAGATGGTCACGTTGCAAGGTCACTCACTGAATCGTTGATAGGCGACAATCAGTCGTGTGGGATTTAAATGACGCACTCAAGGCCCGAGTCATCGCAGTGCCTCGCAAAACAGCACGGAAGCGCCACATTAAGCATCTGGGTGTCCCTTAATTACCGTGGGTTGGATTCTTAATCTTGCCCCGTGGTGATGGCGAGGTGTCAGGATGATGAATTTTAAGATGGTAGGTTGTCAACGTGTGCAATTTCAAAGCTGACTGAATTGGAGGAACGGTTGTAACAAGGTTAGAATCGTTTAAAGTGTGAAAGCGGATTTCTGCCAGGAGGCAGAAATGGTTGACAGGCATCGTGGTATACCTCTGCATTAATAGTAAGTTTTAGAAAATTTTAGGGAAGGTGTGAAAGTGACTAATACCTTTAAAAAGGCTTTCAGGAGCCTGTTATCATGATTAAAAACTAGCTATCTGTTCCTAAACACTCAAATTATTCATCAACACTCAATTCAACACTCAAAAATGTTTTAGCAAATGCTTTTACCCACTGCTAATATTCATGGCCACATTGCTTTCAATAGACTCGCAAGCAGAAAACCTGACAGCTATATGGCAGTATTAAATAAAATAGGAACGCAGTGTTATTAGATTACAAGTTTCAACTGTTGATTAAACTGATTTGAAACGTGTTTTTCCTGCACATTCATTCACAGTCCCTATTTCCTATTTTAAACAAATGATTGCAATCAAATTGCCAATAAATATGAAATTACAACCATTTTGTGTAAAAAAAAAAAAAAAAAAAAAAAAAAAATCTACATTACAATATGCCTCAGCTAATTCATTGTTGACTTGATAATACTCATTATTCAGAGTTGATGGCTGCAAGAATGTGTTAAAATCATGGCACCAAATATCTTTCTCACCAGTTATCAGTTCAATCATTAGAGCAAACGTCTATTTGGGTATTATTCACAGATGATGCATGTGTAAAACTGCCAAAAAAGAATGCAACTGTCAAGCCTGAGAGAGAGAGACAAATACAAATAATTTTACAAATAAGCTCAGAACAAAATGTTTTACTGTAGGTCGCCTGAATGGCCAGTGTCTTGATCTTGATTCCCAGAGAACACACAGACTGTTAAAATGTATAGGCTACTTAGTATCATTTTGGATAAAAATGTCTGCCAAATGCATAAAAAAAAAAGAAAAAAAAAAGGATGTACAAGACATTTTCAGGAATATAGAATGTTTGCCATACATTGTGCCATGGTTCTGGAAGCAACATTTTATTTAGAAATTAACTGGAAATTGTAATATGTTCCAATGCCAAAATTGAGAGCATTTCCATTATTTCCATAGCCTTTCATTTAAAAGCAAAAAATTAATAAATATATTTTTGACATTACAACAAGCCAAATGGCTATTTTTACTGCAAGTATACTAGTGGACTTCCACATCTAAGACTATGTGTGGCTTAAGGCGTAAGTGAACTCTTATTTCTGTAGATCCCACTTCACACAGTCCTGCCAGGTATTTAAGGAGGAAACTTATTACAAGTGTCCCGAGCCATCATTTCATCAGCCTTTTCCTGTCTAAGCTGGAACAGTCATCTTCCTGCTCCTGTCGTGGCATTAACGCTCATCCATGACACTTCTGCTGAATGATGCATTAGCTGAGTGCTATCATGGTTTAAACGCTCTCATCATTTCAGCAAAACCAGCCTTTTCCCCTCTCCTTTTTTTGCTCAAGTGACGGGACAGCTGATGGTGAAGTTCTGCTAGCTTTCAAGTTTCAAAACCAGCCACCGTCATTGTACGTGTGGCCACATGAAGGAGCACAAGAAAGGAAGGGGAAAAATTCTGTCAGCAGCAATGTCAAAAGCTTCAATTCTTACAGAGCAATTAGGGGTTTCATCATCTCCGAGAGGTGTCAGCATTCATTACGGCTCAACAACAGCTAATTGCTTCAAGGTTAAAATTACAGATCTGACAGCATTATTTTAAGTGACAGACTCAAGCTCTGTGATGCTTCACAGTGGCAACACACTGACATTAAGAGAGACGAAAGAGAGAAAGAGTGCAGCTGGGTCATAGAGAGAGAGATGGAAAGATAAAACGAACGAGGTAGAGAGAAAGGCAGGGGAGGAGAAACGCTGTTGAAATTACTGCACATTAAAAGTGAGATGTGGTACATTTACTTGTGCTCTCGTAGGAATCCACTCAAGGCCAGATTTCAAACTGCCTATTAAAAGGCTCATATGATCAATTCTTCACATGCTCACTATACAGTCTTTTCTTCCCCCTTTTCCCAACCATTCCCATCTGCAAAGCAAAGCAATGACAAGCAGGTAAATAAAAGACAAGTAATGAGAAGTAAGATCAGACTGAATTGAGTGTGGATAAAATGATCAGTTTTGTACAGGGCTGCTCATCTGTGTGCTCTTGGTGGCTATTAAGTGTGTCCTGACCGCATTGTGAATAAATTTCTGGAAGCCTGATCTAATTGTGGAAAATTCTTTTCACCCACCTTTATTTGTTTGCCATGTAAATATTGCAAGCTGCATGATCTGTATTGTTATTACTGGCCATTCTCTTTTCTTTGTTTTTCTCTTTTTTTGGAGATGTGGTCTGGCTTTAGCCCGCAGTCATCATGTGGGTGTAGGTGTGTAAGTGTGTGGACTACACTTCAAATTAGAAAGCTGGTGCATGGGGAAAAATTGAGCGTTTTTGAGTGAAATGAATTATAGATTGCTGCATGCATGCTGGGCAACGGCTGGAGTCATTTCTTTCAAGTGAGCAGTTGTTTACCCTTCTCTTTTTCCCTCTTCTTAAAGTGGAATACCTGATCCTTTGAACTGATTGTTTGTTTAACCGCTGTTGGGAACGTAGAATCCCTGAGGTCTGAGCAAGTGTTGATCTAAGATTGGATTTAAAATCGTCTAATGAGGAACTCTTTGGATAATTAGCACAGGCTGAAATGCTTGTGGATAATTTGAGTACCTCACTACGCAGTTCAGGGGAAAGGGGTGTAGGGGGGGAGGTGGATGAAAGAACACGGAGTGCAGGGTTAATGAAAATTATCACATCAACTTGGTCTCTACCTTTTGGTGTTATCCTTTGTTCTGTTTTGACTGCGTCATTAGGGGAGCAATGGAACAATTAGCTGTGTAGTTCACCGAGAGGCTCTCTACGCTGGAGAGCTGCTGATGTGGCTTTAGCTCCAGAGTGGTAATTAGACACTTGGAAGTGTCGCTCGCCAAGGTCCGACAGGATATGAGGCGGTGGCACCTTGTCCGTAAGGGAATGATTGATGTTCCACCCTGTACCCAAACCTTGAGTTGTGTGAGACCACAAACAAGAGTTGTGCCTATTTTCGATAATCATACAAGTCATGACTGGCTTGCCATAGAGCAGAAGCAATTTCTTTTATGGGGGAGGGGGAGGGGGGGGGGGGGGGGTTCCTTAGATTGATCCATTTGGGATTGGCCTGTTGACACTGACTAACTTGCGTAAATAGAATCGCCCCCATTCAGTTTTCATGTAGTCGACCATTTTACCTCTCCAGGTATATAATATAAGCATTGGTCCATTGGCCAAGTGTGTCTTGCAAGAGCTAAACAATCACACCACGTGCGCCCGTTATGCTGTCCGATAGTGCCTGCATAGTTTGTCTCCTGCTTTTCACTATGTTTGAGGGGTGATAGGTTGGGTGTGTTTTGTTTGTTATTTCAGTTTTTTCCTCTGAAGACCCTGAATGTAGAGCAAGGAAAGCTCATGCGATGTCAGAGTTAATTACATTTTTAAATTGAGGTTTTCTGTGGGCCGGCTGCTGGGGAAGAGTGACAAAGCCAGGCTATTAAGAGCATGGAGGGTGTGAGGAAATAGGGCTGAGACGAGTTAGCAGATACCTGTGAGGTACAAGCCCGGGCCTGCCGCATGGCAGAAATGTGATTAGAAGCCGGCGTTAAGCATCAGCAGGTCTTCCTCTACCCCTCTCGACGGCTGTGGGGATCCAGCTAGAAAACAAGTTGTTGATTGCTGCTGAATTGTCAGCTTTTTTTATGTCACGTAACTTCCTAGGCCTGTGAGGACTGGCAGTGGAGCTCCATTCTATTAATATCCACTTCTTGCACCTGTGTGGACAACTGGCAAGATGGAGATAAATTGGAATATGGAAAGAAATGCTAAGAAGCAGCCCTTCAAATGTGTTGGTGACAGTGGATCTTCTTATTATTTCAGCTTGGTGTTCATCTGGTGCAGGGTTTTCAGAGTTGGCAACAATAAACCTCTCACCATTTGTGGAGGTATTTTTTTTTTTTCTCTCTTTCCTTTCCTCGCTGCCTCCAGCCAGTAGACATCAGATTTGGAGTTGTCTGGAGCAGCTAAACAAAACCGATCTGCCTCTCCCAAGACTGCAGGGATGCTCTTTTTAACCAAGTTATTTTCTTCGATGCTTCACAAAGAAACTGGCCCCCTCAGCTGAAACGATTTGCAGTCCACAATACGTCAGCTTAACCAGCCAGGTCGGGTCAAGTTGAGCCAGACAATGGGCTAAAGTCTCTCACCCAAGACTACTCTGAACCAATTCCCTCAGACTACCAAAGCCGAAACAAAGTATTACACAAACAAAGAGCTACACATTGAGGAACACAGAATGTGCACATTCCTAAGATGGAAAAAGGAGCTTTGTACTTGAGATGAATACTTTAAATTCAAATTTCAAAATCATGCTAGTAATCAAATAACGTAATCAAATTGAGTCGATTTGCCTCTTAGATTAGCTTTAAAGATGCACATAGGAGGGGCAGTTGAGCAAGGAGTTGTAAATAAGAAGACAGTGCATGTTTACTTATAATTATGCTGTATTTGTGTCCTTTTCTATGGAATGGGATTCAAGTTAATCCATGTTATGCAATCTGTTTTTTTTAATGCTATACAATTAGCATAAGTACATTCATTGCATATATATATATATATATATATATATATATATATATATATATATAGAGAGAGAGAGAGAGAGAGAGAGAGAGAGAGAGAGAGAGAGGGAGGGAGAGAGAGTGTTATTTTCTGGACGTGGATATGGTGACCAGCTACCAAGTTCTTTCTGGAATTACATTTCAGGACATATTGTGCTGTCAAATCTATTAATCGTGATGACATAAAAAGTTTTTGTTTATATTATATATACAGTGTGTGTGTGTGTGTGTGTGTGTGTGTGTTTTTGTGTACACACACACCCATATATGTATATATATATATATATATATATATATATATATATATATATAACATAAACATAAAAGCGTTTAATATACATATATATATTAAACAATTTTATGTTAGATTCGATTAATCACGATTAATCGATTTGACTGCACTAATTACAATACTGTATGTCCTAAAATGTATTATTCCAGAAATTATGATCTTGGTAGCTGTTCACCATATATACATACAGCAAATAAAACTATATATATGGTTTAAGTTCATTTTACCTCATCACTTCATATGCATGGGGGGATGTTTCGTGATATATTTCACATAAGGAAATAAATAGAAATATTAATCAGTTTCCTTTTTAATCTCTCCAGGTTCCATGCGGTTTATCCAATGATAAATGTGTAAATAATCTCTATATAGCATATATGAGCAATTTCTCATATATACATAATAGCACTGGTTTCATATCTCATGAGAAATGCATTTATATAATTTTGTGATGCCAATAATACAAATAAACAAGAGGCAAGTCCCATCCATTGGCAGGATTAATCACTCTGCTGAGCTGATTGCTACTGAAGGAGGGCCAATTACAGCCGCTGTGCTGTGATAATAAGGAGGTAATTGCTTATTGTCAGTTATACCCACTTAAGGCCCTGTGTCCTCGGGTAGTAGACAACAGCTCTCGCTCACGCAGCGAACAAAGACTACAGCTGAGTTTCATCTCAATCTTGCTGGTCTCTGTGGAACAGAGACACACTGTGTGAGTGCGAGTATGCATGTGAAAACAAATTGCAGTTTATAGCGTGGTGTACATGTAATCATGTAATCAACATAATCTCTATAAATGGGCAAAAAATGATGCTTGTTTGTTACACATGGTCTCCTACCGCTTGTTGATGGGTGTAAATAATTTCATGCAGGTATGATAAACTATGATAAATTGTCCAGTGCTAGCATGCTCAATCAGGCGTTAAATATACATATGCATACTCATGCATACATTCACCCGCCCACACACACACACACACACACACACACACACACACACACACACACACACACACACACACACACACACACACACACACACACACACACACACACATACACACACACACACATCAAAACTGTAAACACACAAACTCATGCAAACCTCTCCACATGTACATCCTTCCGGCAACAACAATGGAGGCAGGATGCGGGAGACGAACATCTGATTTGTCACATTTGAAACGCTAATGTTTAAACCAAAAGGAAGAGCACACAGTAATGTGTTCATTCATCTGCATAAACACCACCTGTCCCGGCACAGACAGCTCCTCAAGCACCGAAAGTTTAGTGGCAGCCTACGCGCCAGCCAATCAACGCCAGCCCAGCTGTGGTACCACCATACCGATCGTTTTCAAGTGTCAGAAAGCGCTCAGAGTGGTGCTGTCAGTGCTGGAGAGAGAATGCTTTCATTTCATGTCATCCGCCAGTGAGAAGAAGATGCGACACACTAACACAAAGAAAAACAGGGCACACAATCACGATTGACATCCAGTGGTAATTTATGCTGCCCCTTTATTTACGCCTGCAATGAATCCATATATTCCTCAGGACCTGCTTGAAGGGTAATTTGGATCATATCTGGTATATTGCAAGCTTGTTTGCTGCAAAACATCCATCAGTTGTCTCAGGTGTGTGCAATGAGTTATCAAATTTCCTATTCCCATTGATCACAGTGGGTCTCTTTATATCGTAATCATGTGTGGAACAGATATCTAATGCCAAAGTCCTAGTTTATTTGTTTATTTTTGTTGCAGTGTTAAAATAACTGTCATATTTGTGACTTTGTCTACACTGGAGGCAGTGATTACTGTTCTCATTGTAAAGTTTTAATCAGACTTAGCTGTCTTTAGAGACAACATCAAGCAGTGGTACAGACTTGATGGTCTTTGCACAAATACATTTACAGAGGCTGATTCTTAACGACTAACAAAACACAGTTAACTTTTTCTAAATGACAAATCCTACAATGAAGTTCCTAAATGAAAAGTCTAATGAAATTGTGAAAAGTGACATTGTTTTATAATTGAGAATTTTCTTAACAAAAGTCTCTGTCATACAACCGACTAAGGAGCAACTGGAATACTGTTATATGAACAAGTAGACAAGGTCCTCTTCTTTTCTTGCGATAGCCATGAATAATGCCTGTAACCATAGTAACTGTGACTAAAATAAATATCAAAGAGGGTGACTTCTGAAATTAATTGATAAATTTTTTTTTTAATAAACAAGTCAAATTGATGAGTGTGCATAGTTAAATCTTAAATAACAGACAGCAGCCTTTTTCTTAAGCAAATGCAGAGCACACAATTAGGAGAAGCTCAAATGGAAAGACAACAACTGCATCTAAAATAACAGATAAACAATAAACAATCTGAAGTAGACAGTTTTGGTCCCAAATAAAAAGGCTTGGGAGAAAGGATCAATGATTTTAAACACAAGTGAATGTTTAATTTATATGTTTTACTTAAAATAATAATAACAACAGAATAGCAATTTATTATAATTTTGTTAGGGTTTCAATATGGGGAAATAAACATATTAAAGGGTCTACTCTAAATACTTTTGCAAGACACTGCAGTTCTTATACATTATGGCGACTCACATTACTCCAGTATGTTCAGTTTTCGTTACTTTGATGTGGATGTTTAATACAGTACATTGGAAGTCCCATCTCAGTCTTTCTCGGTACAAACATCTCTTCATAAAACCAACAGTAAATATCAGTTCATTTTAATGCTTACTGAAATGCCCTTAGATATTTTCAGACTGAAAGCAATAGAAATAAATTACACTTTTCCTTTGATAGATACAACACTGGAAAATTGTCAGTTGACTGTTTATATGGAAGTATGATATAAGTAATAGCCTTCGTCTCAACGTGACTCTTCTTTCAAGAGAAGCTTTCAGAGACACAATTGCGGACAAAGTCATTCAACCGCCACAGATATCATACTGGGGATACAGGAGGAAGAAAGGAACAATTAGAGATCATTTGGTGAAAGAGGCTTTCCATTGCTTTCAATCCAAAGGCCTTTGTCTTTTGTTGACCCCTCTAAGAGCAGAGTGGAAGGAGGAGGAGGGGGGGCCGTCCCCTGTACTCAGAACTGGAAACTCATACCTGACTCTTTCATCTTTGTGCAAGGGAGAGAGTACAAATACTACTGTCTGCCGACCACTTTAATCAACTTAATGCAACCAGCAGTCACTTACAAAGAGCTCCACAGATGGACGTCTGAGACAAAGCTTTCAGGAAGTTCTGTGGCCCAGCAAAGGGTGGAAAGATTGGGGCATGGGGTTCAGGAGAGGACGAGGGCTGCAGGACATAGGGGTGACACTCAGACAACCTGTCAGCAAAGTCATACTGGTTCTTGATGGTTTTACTCTCTTTCTAAGTTTCTCCCTCCCTTTCTCTTTCTGTCTTCCTCTTTCTCTGCAGTCTCGTCTATACAAGGGCTACAAGCACTTCTGATATGATGTGCGGGTGATGGACCTTTGTTTAGTTCAAAGGTTTATACCTCTTTATTCCAGTCCCTTTGTGGATCCTAGAGCGCTGAAATATGTATCACTGTCCCCTTTTATTCTTGCCATCAGAAGGGGAAGGAAATCAAAGCTCAAACTTTCTCTGAAAGTCAGTTTGGAACCAAGAGTCCACCCAATGTCATCATCCACTAACCTGCTATATAGTGTAAAGGGGCTGGGAAAGGCCAGAATCTGAAGGGTCTTTAATTTTTATATATGTCTTACACTGAAACTGGTTTCACCCATTCTCACTCATGTTCATATTCCACATATTTATTTACGTATTATAGGAAGTGCAATGGCACACATATATACAAGCTTGAAAAAAAAATCAGGACAGGCAGTGGGCATCTTTTCTAATTGTAAATCTGTCCTGGAACTGAGGAGATCAGCAGACCCATAATCTGGAACAATCAAGACCAGTCTTGATTTCTAGTAGGTATCTCCTCACTATTCTTAATCATTAATTATACTTTTTTTTTTTTTTTTTTACGTGTACGCAAGCGTACAGTTGAAATCACAGTCTTGCAAAGTATACTTCATTTGACTCGTACGCGTACACAAGCGTTCGACGCATGCGCAGTTTGGAGCAATCTCTCTCCATGAGTTACATGTAAATATCTTTGTATTCTTTCATACTAGAGTTGTACAAATGAGGGTACTTTCTAACCTCTTCGCACAACCTCTCATCTATGTAGGCCTCCATTGTTGCTGTAGCTTGCATGCGTTCCGGTCTTTTCTGTTTTTTCTTCGACTACCTTCGACTACCTTCGACTAATGAACTAATTTCTGCCAAAAAAATTAAATGCCGAAAAATTCATCAAAATAGATGGCAAAATTCTCGTCACATGCACTGTACGCTGACCCTCGCGTACGTGTAAAAAGTGAAGTATACTTTGGCCTTTAAGATAATTTTTGGGGGTCATAAGGGAACACAAAGAAGGCTCTTTTAATTTTACAACTTCATCTTACCTGATTGAATATTTTGTTTTGACATTTTATTTTGATGGTTCCCTTTGAACATTCTGTTGACTATAAGTGACTTATAGTTACAACTACATGTCAACTAACTCTCATTAGAGTATTAGTAGACTGCTTAATATCTGCTAACACTTTATTGTGATGGTCCACCATCTGGTATTCTACTGACTATAAGTAACTTTGCAACAACATGTCAACTTAGTCTAACCCTAATCCTACCAGTCTACTAATACTCTATCAATACTCTAATGAGAGTGAGTTGTCATGTAGGTGCAATGTTACTTATAGTCAACATAATGTGTTAAAGGGACCATCAAAATAAAACCTACAAACATGACATGGCGGATGAGGATGGCATGTAGAAAGGTTTAGATAAAGGGTTTTGAGTAACTAATAATCATTAACCAGACAGAAAAATATTTATTTAAAGGACAATTCCGGTATTTAACACATTGAGTCTATTTTGTAGTTTGTTTTGGATGAACAAGAGTGGTGGACAAAGAAATTTTGACAATGGTTCCTGTCTCGACTTTTTGACTATTTTTAGAATTGCCCATGACCGCTTTAGAATGGGAGTCTATGGCCATGCACAAACATGCCCTTAAAACAACCCTTAGCATTCGTTTTCAAAACTGTTCAACTAACCGAGTGGTTAGTGGTGTTCGTTGATGTTCCAAAACAAGTAGCGTAGCGAAATACAGTTTCTGTGGTGTTTTATTTGGCATTTTGTAAAATCCCATTGATTTCCGTTGGAGGACTCATTGCTCGTTGATATTACTGCGCTACCGGAAACGGAAGGGGGGCTGTTTACATTTGGTTGTAGTCTTTTATGGTCTTTTCGCTCGGTTCTCTGTCTCTCAGAAGGCTAGCGTGAGCAACTGCTTCAGACTCAAATATCGAGCGGAAGTTTATACGCGGTTGTGAGGTATCTGAAAAAATTGTTCCACTACAGAAAAATAAATGGATTGAAATAATACATTGCGCCGATATATTTGTTTTTATTCATCAACGAACACCACTAACCACTCGGTGAGTTGAACAGTTTTGAAAACGAACGTTAAGGGATGTTTTAAAGACATGTTCGTGCATGGCCATAGACTCCCATTCTAAAGCAGTCATGGGCAATTCTAAAATAGTCCAAAAGTCGAGACAGGAACCATTGTCAAAATTTCTTTGTCCACCACTCTTGTTCATCCAAAACAAACTACAAAATAGACTCAAAGTGTTAAATACCGGAATTGTCCTTTAATGTTATCCATGTTATATTTCATCTGCAACAACAAAGTGAACTTTAATAAATATCCGTTTGGCACTTAACTTTTAAATGCATCATTATGCAAAAATATTAGGAGAGTTCTTCATGAAATGTGGAGGATGTTAACTGTGACAAGATGTTTGACAGGCCAGTTTACGTGACAGTATGTGTGTAACTATGCGATAGAACGTCCGTTAAAGATGTAATTTTATGACCTGATTGTATGTTCCAAACAGCTTTTCTACTCTTCTGCTACACACCCAAAAGTATGTACTTTTACTACACAAAAATAGTATGTACTTTTAGGACGTAGTATAAGTAAGCGAATGGGACTGCAACAAGTTTCGGTTTCCCTTTTTGAATAACAAATATAGACAACCACCTGCTGGTATAGACAGTCATTTCCTCTCATACAGGCGCAGAACGTACGTGTTAAGTTGGCCGTTGTCTGTAGTATTTGTGGTGTTCATCTTTTTAGCCCAGGCGCAGACGATGTGAGGCGACAACACAGTCAACTTTCTTTGCTGCAAGTTCTTAGATGTCTCTCTAAAGTTGATGTGGTCACTTCAATATCTTATCAATTTTAAGAATACAACCGTCTAACTTGGTAGCTTGTTGAGTCATCTTCATATACAGTTGCAACTGAGAAGTTTCTGGCTTGGAAGCAGAGGAACCACTATGGGGCCAGACTCTCTCCTCCATGCATGTGTGATCTTATAAACTCAGGGGAGGGGTAGATAGGATTACAGCGGCTCCATTGTCTCCCCAGTGGGACAACTAATGATGTTCCTCAGTCGTGACATCTCTTGTAGACCGTGCAAGCATCTCCCCACCTACCATGCGTCCTACGAAATGCACCCAACACTGATCTTACAGTAAGCTCTCTAAAGCTGCTCTCAGAGTTGAAAAGACACCCGGTGTAAATACTGGGGGCGTCACCAACAGCAGCTGCAGTCAGTCCACTGAGAGGCTGATTAGCTTTCCAATGGATACCTCAGACACAGCTATCTGATTCCCTGCTCATCCAGTGATCCCCCTGTATTGATGTATAGTATTAGATTCGACACCTGCTGTTAGTCAATTAATTCAATTGTGTACATCAGGACATCATTTAAGTTGCATTGTGATTTGAGGAGAGCAGTGTAATCAAAGATTAAAACAAGGCTTACTCTAGATGATTTAAGGAACAAATCGGCAGGATCAAGGGAGAGTAATATTACATGAACTTAACAAAAGATCAGCACACAATACAGCCTATAGTTCTGCAGTAATTAATAAAACTTTCTTTTCAAAAACAGGGAAGCCACTGGGCCTTTTCTCATGACATGTGCAAGCTCTCTAATCATGCAGAGCTTTCATTAGTTTCTAAAATAACAAATTGCATGCATTCAGGCCCTTGCTCCAATTGCCGTGGCAATAACAACTTGTGCTGAAACACTAGGTTAGTATTAGACAGCGGTACTGGCTAACATTCACCATGCTACTTTTTCTCACCTTGGCTGTTTTTTAGTAACAAGGCCCTTTCATTCCAAAAGTGAAATTAAGAAGCCTCTAATTAAAGGAAATGCAAATTCACACACTCTACATTAGAGGGCACAGCTCAAACAAACCTTTCAGCAATGCTGCCATTCTGGATTGCAGAAGAATAGGATGCAGAAGAAGAATTGGTTCATCCAAGGTCATTAAAGTGAGATTAAATACATAAAGTATATTTGTGTTATTTAACATATTTAATCAATGCAGGTTTGAGTAATATTCTGAGTTTGCATTTCACTGTTTTTATTCATTTTGAAGAATACTGAATCTGTTTTTGTGCATGTGAAATAATACCTACACTCATTTAGTCTAGAACCACAATATCCATCACAGCGCACACAACACCTCTGCACAATAGACTGTAAAAAAAAATATGGATGTAGTGTCCGTGACGTCACCCGTAGGTTTCTGAAGATCGTTTTTGAAGTGGGCGTAGCCGACCGTCGCCATCTTGGCAGCGTGCCACTCCCGAATTTATTTATTTTTACATTCAGACAATTAGCTGAGGTAACGTGACGGCTAACATACAGCAGACAAACGGCTAATGATGACTAATGACCACAGCAGCGGGAATCCACCTGTCACTCAAAAGTGGACACCCTTAATTATGCAGAAATTTACGGCAATAATATAATTTAAACAGATGAGTTATAAAAAAAAACCCTCACAGTTGTCATGAAGGGCAAAATTAGCCATATAGACCAAAGCCACTTTTTTTTCTGCTGTAAAGTTGGGCATTTCAACATGGGGGAGATGCAGATTTGACTCACTTTTGCTGCCAGCCTCAAGCGGCCAGTTGATGAATTGCAGTTTAATTCACTTCTGTGTTGGTTTCAAGAGAGAGACAGGGAGGTTGCCGCTTGCTCTGCACTTAATCCCGATTTCTCTCAACATGGGGACAGGAGAGCTGTCTGTCAATAAAGGGGAAAACAAAGTAACTTGTGTTTTGTTGCAAATTTAAAAGTAATGCTTTACTCGGTACTTGAAAAAAGTCATATGTTTACGTCACTTGATTTACTTGTAATGTGTAACCCCAACACTAATTGTTATTTCTTTTAAAAAATGTGATGCGATCTGGGAAAACCCGTTGGATGTGCGCTGGTACGTTTTCAGTACGGTCTAAAAATAGGTTGAATATATATATTCTTTTTCAAAATTGGGTTTTCATTAAATTATTATTCTATAACATCTTTTCTATCATCTCTGATATTGGCAAAATTCACTAGTTTTACCCATCAACCCTCCCGTTTTTCCCGGGATTCTCCTGTATTTTACCTTGCTATCCCACTTTCATCCCATTTAAATATTTTTCCGTATTTCTCCCGTATTTGTAATCTTTCTATAAAAAAAAAAAAATAAAATCCCACTGGGCGCAAACCAGTTAAGCGGAAATCTTGCCCTGCAGCTAATTTCATTGGTTAAGGTTACAATGACGGGTAGGTGTAGGGATCAGTGTTTGGTGTAGGCAATCAGTAGGCTTACTGTGATTCACATGACCAATACAATCTTTAGAATCGGCTAAAGATTCTTAGCCCAATCCAACCCTCTGCCAGTCCTGTTTAAACTACAACAGCACACAAGGTTTATTTTTTAAATGTTTTAATCCAACGGAGTCTGAAGTAGCTATACTCGCTTAAAAGATCTTGCTCGCCTCTCAATCGTCCAATTTCAAAACGGTTTTCACATCTATGCTAATCTATGATGATTACTAAAATATGTGAAATGAAAAAAGGCAATAAAAAAAAGAGCGTCAATCGTCCCGTTAGCAGGATAACCTGTTTTTCTCAAAATTCCGTTCCTGAAAATCATAGCGATCAGCCAACTTCAGATAACTTTTGTTACTGACAAACGATGAAAGAAATAAAAACAGATTTGGAAAGTACGGTGACCGTGAGGGGACATGTTCGGTTCTCTTAGTTTTGTCGTGGCCACAACATATAAACTCGTGGGAACGTCATATCTCGTGGGCACGAGATCCTATGTTGAGTGAACGACATCCGTTTCTCGTGGCCATGACTTAATATGTTGAGGGAACGACATCTTCACTCGTGATACGGGCTCCTCCTTTTACCCCGGTCATAATTTACTTTGCTATTTGTTAATTTAAGTTTCTCATATTTTTTTTTTGTTTATTGCCTTAAAAGGAACTTTATTCGTGACCCGAGTATTTCATTCAAGCCAGCAAATTTCCTACGAAAAAGCCCATTCAACTTAAGAATGCGCTTCAGGTGTATTTTAGAGACCACACTATATATTTATATGACATTCCTAATTCAATGTAAAATGTTATTTCATCAGTCATCTCCATATGGTTACAGTATTGACCGGTGTGGTTCCCTCAACATAACTCGTGGCTACGAGAAATATATCGTTCTCTCAAAATATTAAGTCGTGGCCACGAGAAAAATATATCGTTCACTCAACATTATGATCTCGAGGCCACAACTTTACATCGCGTTGCCACGACATAATGATGTCATTAGCCTACCTCAACAAAATTATCTCGTGGCCACGATTTATTAGCACGTTCCCACGACTTAATATGACGTTCCCACGAATTAATATCTCGTGGCAACAACATTATCAGTTCCCACGAGTTTATATGTTGTGGCCATGACAAAACTAAGTGAACCGAACATGTCCCCTCCCGGTCACCATAGTAGGCCTACAGGGCTTGAAACCAGCTTTAATCTGGTATCAAAACCTGTAATCTGTAAAATTTCACCATGTGATGGGTTTTCCCAGATCGCATCACAAATAATTCGAACTCTTGATTTCTAAGTAAGGTATTTTCAAATTATGTTTATAGACATGGGGTGATCAGTAGATTCATGTAAGCAACAGTCACCATTAGATTTGTGAACAATTACTTACATTTCAAAATGTAAAGTTCATGACTGAAAATCAGTTAACAGAACACTAGCTGAACCTGGGTACAGATGTGACTGTGAGGATGATGTCTCCTTGTCTCTGAGATATCAGAGAGCCACTTTAACTGTGTGGTGTGTAGGTGCCACTGTGAATTGGAGCGCTTGAGGGCATGACATTGTTTTTAACTTAATAAAGTGCTGAGTTGTGCACCTGGCTGAAGATAAGCAGTCAGACACCTGCTGAAAGGAGGAATTGAAAGCCCCCTGCTCACTTGCTCTCTTATGCCGAGGTTGCTGAAAGGGCTTCAATCATGACACATTCTCAACATAGGCTTTCTGTTATTATTAGCCTCATCTGTCATTGTTAGATTGGTGGTCATGATTAGTTTTTCACAACATGATCTTGTTATATTGTATTTGACATCACATTTTTTTATTTGGTAATCACTAATGTGATAAAAATATCATATATTTATTTATTTTCTAAATTAATTAATTAATTTTACAAATGGAGTACCTAATTTTTTTGTTTACTGGTGAGGATTTGCACTAGATTTTACACATTTTACACATATTTTAGCACAGAAGCTTGAAAGACTTTATTGATTGTCATGTCATAAAATGTCATCAGATTATTAACATAATGTGTGACTTGATTTTCCCCTGAATTTAATTATTCATCTACTTTAAAAAAGTAAAGTAGGCTATGTATATATATAGCCTATATATATATATATATATATATATATATATATATATATATATATATATATATATATATATATATATATATATAAATAATACTTTTTTAAGATATGTCCTATTTGGGATACAGGTTGTGCAATTTTCAGAAAGTTCAATTACCTGTATGTGTTCATGTTATATATTTTGTTTGCGTTTTTGAGTTAATACAAATGTAACAAATGGTGTAAAATGTAAAACAGGCACATAATATCGTAATATTGTTCTTTTTTTAGGTATTGGCAAATATATTTTCGCTGGCTAAAAGAATCGATATCAGATTGTATCATGACAAAACACCTGATTTACACTCCTACTCAGTACAAGTCTAATTACATTTTAACTACACTGTAATAAATGCGTGCACTCACATTGACATTGTTTTATCAGATAATTTAGTTAAATTAATTAGTTATCAAATTACATTATTACTAAATTAGCATATCAAATTATTGTGCCCCACCAAAAAAATACAAAAATAAGCCATATAGTATCTCTTGTTTTTTTGTTTTGTTTTTGTAGTAAACAAAAGGTCCTTCCAAATAAATGTTGAGTTCACAATTTTCCAATCAATTATCTGGACACTTGCTGAGTATTTTATTAGATTTTGCTATATATACATTTTTAAGCAGCTCTGCTGAAATAAAGAGAGACAGGGTGTTTTCGTTCTTGATCTTTCGTGAAAGCAAGCTTAGGTGCCTCTTAAATTGGCCAGTGCATCTCACCAGGGTCAAATAACAGATTAATAGGTTCAATAATGAGCTCCCTGGAGTGTCCACTGTATGAGGCACGTCTCCCTGGTCTCCTTTAGCCGTTCTCCTGATGGATGGTGGCAAGTATCATTCACACATCACAGAGGAACAAGACTCGGATGCCATTTATTTGACGAAAAAAAAAAATTCTCGGTTGCACTGACATGTTGTTGTTCTTTGTGTCTATGTTTGTCTTGTGATGTTTCATTGTCAGTTCATTGCTATGTCTCGAGGGCGGAGCGACATAACAGTTTAAAGTTGTTCAGAGTTTTATCTATATGTATTACCACAATAGAGATATCTAATGTCAAATGTTGTTGGGACTTCAAAAAGTGAATATACTACAACTGGAAATAGTATTCCTATATTTTTCATCTTTTCATCTTTTTCTACATGCAATTTACATTAGTCATTTGTAACTGCTCTTTATATGAAGATATTTTCCCTGGATATATCTTTGATATGTCCATTGTACTTGTAAACGCTAATATCACACACACGTCCTATATAGACCATGTATTGTGTTGATGCACATAATACACAAGTCATATGAACCAATTTTATGATACTTTTATTATGCCTTTGCATCCTTTTTGCAGAAAGATGGCCATCGTTCACTTTCCTTATTATCAGGAGTCAGGATATTATTTAAACATTTATATTTTGTTTTCTATTCAAGACAGAAACTCATACAGGTTTGGAATGACATAAGGGGGTGCAATAATGACAACATTTTCATTTATGGGCGATCCTTAACTTAAGCAATTTTATAATAATGAGGTGTAATTATGAGAACATGAAACAGTCAGAATGTGTAGAGCTGAAACTTTTTTACTTACCTATTTTAGCTCCCTCACTAATTTAAATGATGCTTAGGTAAGGCTGAACCTCACTTGAGCATTACTTCCTGCACAACACTTTAGTGCTATTGTCAGAACCAATAGAAGCAACTGGCTTCCGTTTCAATCATACTTGACACCTTACTAGCCCCCCTGCAATCATACCATAGACAAACATCAGAAAGAACCTCAGCTGAAAATCCCGGGTATCTTGTGTCTTGTCACTGATGAGGAGGTGTAGGGAGAGAAGCATTATCAAGCCAGGCTGTGACTTCTGCAGTCTGACGTCTCTGTCCAGCATCATTAGCTGCTGGTCTGTGTGCTGAGCAGCTCTGCAGGAGGAGAACAGGCAGGGTGTAAGATGAGGGAGACACCCTCTGAGGCTGATTGCTTTATGCTACACCATGCGGTGATACTAATAACCTCTGTGTTCCTGCATTAATGCTCTCTGTACCATGTTGGACATTTGTCTGGGCAGATTTTGGCATTTATAATGGATTTTGGTGGGTTCTCATGTAAAACAGAGTCTGGTCTTGTTGATTTTGGGACTGAGGAGCATCTAAAAAAACAAAAAAAAAACATGATCTCTGAAGGATTATTAACTATTGAGGATCCTGAAAGAAAGAACACAATCATTATAAGTGTTGTACACCATTGTCCTCTGTCAGAGTGTCTGAACTCACTATTAGCAGAATACTGCACACATTAGTAAAACAATGTAAAGGCCTTGATATACCCTCAATAAAGTTTTGTTCCCCCGTTTCTTCATTTAGGGGTAAAAAGAAGTTTGAAATACATTTGCAACGGTATACTATAGCGGACATCCCAACGACACCCATGCTGCTGCTTTATTGAATAAGAAACAAAAAAAAGCACATGCAGAGAAAATGGAGAACAACATTTGAAATGTTTAAATAATAATAATAATAATAACAATACATCCATGTTACTTGAAAAAATTACATTATCAGTATGCATGAAAAAGAATTATTGACATTATTATTGCAGTCACAGTCACTATTTAGTCTCACATAGTTTAACTAATTAGTACTAATTATTTTCATCAAATTAAAACTTCCCTTAATGCCTCTATTGCAAGTTGGATTGATAATGGAGCTATATTCTCTGTGGCATCTTGCTTGTTTTATGTCAAGTGGGGCCAGAACATTTCTCTGTGTGTGCACTTGTGTATGTGAGCTGGGGATGACCAAGTGGCAGTCCCACACCAAGGTTGATGTAAACATGTTTCTGTCCCCGTTGTGTGCAAGCAGACCCTGGGGGCAAGACTGCCCTTAAATCCATTGGGTTGGCTGGCTAAAGCTCCACGGGTTAATGTCTCTGAAGCACACAAATCAAAAGAGCATTGCACGGGGGCAGGTTCCTATTGCACAGACCTACCCAAACTACTCATGTAGTGCTGCCCGCTGCCCTCCCTGGCAAAAGAAGAAAGAAACAAAATGGCTGTAGTTCATTAGATAATTTCTAAATTGTAATATATTATTATTATTTTTATTTTGTTGCACACTCAATGGAAGAGATATGCAATGATTCCAAAGTGAAGATTTAAAATTATTTCCTCACTTTTAGGAGGCGTGATTGGTAAACCCAACCCCCCCCCACCCCCTTCTTTCTCTTTCTCTTTCTCTCTCTCTTTCTCTTTATCTCTGCAGTGTCTAAATGACCAGTATGTGATTCTTGAATCGTTAGTAGATCAAGCCTGGAGGAGAGTCCTCTCCTTTGAAATTGCTGTAGAGTCTCATTTCTCCACACGGCTCACCCTTGAAGTTTTTTCCCTCCCGCTCTCCAAAGAGATCAGGATTGCTCTTTAAAAAAGACTGAAAGAAAGCAAAACCTAGGACTGCTTTTAATCTGGGGAATGAGTGCTCTGCCATGAAACACAACCGATGAGCGAGTGCCTACCAGGCTTGGCCAGAGTATTAATATTTAAATTCCCATCCAGATAATCAATAGAAGGGAGCACTTCAGTGCGTGGTTAGCCCCGTATGGGAGGCGATAAGAGTGAGAAAAACCTCCTGATTAAGGCTCTTACAGGCTCTCCACACTGTGTTGCTCTCAATACTTTAGCACTGATTATAACCTATTGAGGCAGAAAACCTGATCGAATATAACCTCTTTTGAATTCCTTGTTCCCTCAATAGCGTGTCAAAAAGAGCATTCAGAAGTTCGTGTAACAAAATGGCAGCCTGTCGAAATCGTTCGCTGTTTCTTCTTTGCATATGGTGCGCAAGAGAAAATTTCAGGAGCCTTTATGTTTGAGCATAATGCTTTGATTTGGGAGCCAGTGTCATAACGGGCAGCAATAGGGAACTTATATCTTATTCTTCTTTTCAGTGTACATAAAAAATCCCAGCTTAGTCCTCTTTGTCTTTTGAATGCTTTGAACTCTTTTCAGCCTTAAAGGGCACTTTTTGTGCTTTAGACTGTGGTGTGCATTCACTGTAAAAGCACTCAATGCCACAAGAAGACCACAAGCAAAACTGTGAGTGTCTTCGGCCAGACCACACATCTTAAGCATTTGCATAATTTAAGGAATAATAAGAAAGAGAGAAAACTCTGTTCATTCACAAACTAGTGGGCGAATCCTCGCCGCATACTTTCACCAGCCTAAAGGGTTAACCGGTGCAAGTTTCGGTCAAATTGTGCCAACAACGTCTTGGAATCCAGACCTTTGAGAAAGGGCTGGGCTCTTTTGTCATTGTCTGTGCTTAGCTAAGACATCATAGATGGAGGAGAAGAAAAGCGTCATGGGCTCATGCAAGTGCAGAATCTGGGGATAATATCTCGTTTGAAGGGCCAACAGAAAGGAGAGCAGAAGGCGCAGAAGAAGAGGCCAAGGAGATGTTGAAAGAGAGCAAGTCCAAAGCTGAACTGCTCAGTTCATTTTCCAGCTCACTGGCCTTCGTAATCCATCTGGGCCAGCTGCTAACAAGATTGGGTCTGAAGTTTACCTCCACAATGACTTAATCAGATTAAGAGCCACAAAGATCAAATAATGACCCTGCTTTGGGGCAAGTTCACTTGGCCCTTGATTTCGTTGTGTGGTCCTTGAGATTTATTAAGGAATTATGTGTAGTTGATGCGTTTAAAAGTATTTTATCTTCCTTGAGGATAATATTAGGTATCAAGAATCTCAGAATTGGAAAAAAAGGCTGCAACCATGTCTATGAAAATCCTACACATTTAACTGAACTCTCTAGCAGGGCTTACAAATACGCACCCTGAATTAAATAAGTTTTGCTGGCAAAAGAGCATCTTACAGTAATTACCACTCAGCAGTTTCAGTGCTCTAGGACCCAAGGCAGGATTGTTTTAAAAAAAAAGTTTCGGGAGAAGGTGATGCTTCTCGTGCAGAGTGGATGCTAAATGACTCGCATGACTCCATGATTTTCAGGATCCCACTGTTTTGTTTTCCGAGTTTATCTCTCTCTCGCACTCTCTCTTTCACTTTTCCCCGCTCCCCTGTTCTTAAAAGGGGTAACGGGATTATTGGCAGAGGCATAGAAACATGATTGTCTCACAGCAGATGGTGCGCACTGCTTCACCTTTGAGAAAAGTTAATTAAGCCCACCATATTGTGCCCATCCAGGGGAAAAATGTAGATGAATATTGAGCAATCGAACTCTGTGTCTCCTTTTCAAGCCCTTTCTGTGGAATGGAGGAGCCCATTGAGGGAGAATTATGTACAGAGCCAAACTAATTCAAGGCCAGCCCAATCCCCCACCCCTGTCCCTTCCCACGTCTGCACCAGCCAGCCCACTAAGGCCGAAAAATGGTTTGCTCTATGACAAGTATGGTGTCCACCAAATTAAACCAGGCTGTTCACAAAAATGATGTGTGGTGCAGATGGAGCTTTTGGGGGGAGTTTTTTCACATCTTGCCACAAAATGAAAGTAAGGAAGAGCATGGCTAGTTTTAATGTTAAAAAGAATTAAGCGAGAACCTGGTGGTGAAATAATGAAGCGCTAACTTTCAGCTCATTTCTTTGAAGGACTGGAGAGTTCTTTAAGGCTGAGTGAGGGATTGAGAGAGAAATTTGAAAGCTTTGAGACTGGCAGCGTTTTATTGGGAAACAGGGAGATCTGGATTAGGAGCCTGAGTGAAATCAGAATAACAAAATAGTGTTCAAAGTGCACAACATGGAGGGAAGAGCCTGCTGGGCGTAAAATAAAAGTTGGGGTTAAGCTTATTGTAAACTCCTTCCACTACGTTCCAATGGTAGATGTTACATATGATTAGAGGACCTTTGGTGTGGAGGTCCTGTTGCGGTACTTCCGTTCCAGTTGAGCATTGCTAATTTCTTAAACCCCTGACCATGGCTTTTGCTACGCCTGGACCTGTTTTACCCACCTCCCCGCTTTCTTTTTCTCTTTCATTTTTTTCTTCTTTATTTTCTAAGTCCAAATTGAATGGTGAATCAGCTACAGTACTTTAGTCATTTCCCCCAAATGTTTAATCCTTCTTAGCGCACACACACTGTGAAATGCAATTCGGATTGGTCACGAGTGCTTGTGTTTAATACTTCTTTGAAAATGGAGAGAAAATGGATAAAAAAATCGAATTCTTTGCTTTCTCAGATGAAAAAAACAATCACATCTTTAGAGGAAGCATCTTTAGATGCTTGTATGTGTTATGTTTTTGCAAAATTATAACATTTGTACTATTATATTTCAAATATAAGTGTAGTGCCATATCCTCAAATTAATTCAACAGAAAAAAAATGTATAAAAAAAACTTTTTTTTTTGACTTTGTAAAAGCGTGAGGAAGGCAAGCAACAGCTTTGCCGATTAGAGGAAGTATATCAGTCAAAGCGCAGTTCTTGGGCAGTGTTAACTAAGTCAATTGTCTCTTCATTGAAAGCATCTCGTCCTCTTGAATGTGTTTGTGGAGCGTTCCACAGTATTCTCTCCAGCGACTGTTTGTATGGGTATTACGTCCCCTTGAAGTGTGGCCTCCTCCCTCCAGAGCCATTGATATCTCTCTATTGATTCAGAAAGCTGTGGACAGACCTACCAGGATAAAAGTGACTCACACTAATCACCCGGTCACTTGGGGGGCCAAAAGGAATCCAGACAATAGACCTTATTCAGACTTTCCATTGAGTTTATCTCTAGACCTATCAAAATGTATAGGAGAAGTTATAGTTTGATAAGTGGCACATTATATTACTTCTGTATGTGAGGTATGTAAAGGTAAGCTAGGTGTACAATATGTATTAATAGTCTAAGTTAGACAGATTGTTTTTCAAACCGTGCTGGCTGACCTTTCGATGTGTGAAATTACTCCTCACACCTGCCACAAAGCACATGATACAGCCCAATTAAATCAGAAGACAATTTCCACATCACAGAACAGTACATCTGTGACAATAAATCCCAAAACGATCCTAGTTCTTAATTCATAAATGTATGTTTAATAATAAACTAAAATTAATTGATAATTAGCAGTAACTACTGAGTACTAACTACCAGGTCATTAAAATGTATTACTTATAACTGATGCAAATGTTTAGTTTAGAAATCGTATAAAATTAAGGTCAGGACCTTATGCTTTTACTGTCACATTTAAAGGGATAGTTTACTCAAAAACAACAATTCTAAGAGTAAACAACGACTATTTTATCTTTGAGTGAACTATACCTTTAAGATACACATTGATTAATTTGAGTAATTCGTTTTTTGTGTGTTTTTTTCTGCTATATATGTGTCACACGATGAGGATGAAGAAGGCAGATGAAGACTGGATACAAATATAAACGTGATTTGATAAAACAAAACAGGCATAACAATGTGCATAACAGTGTGCATAACATTGCATACACAAAAAAACAAAAACAACAACAAAAAAACAACCAAAGACTGAAAACAGAGGAACTAAATACACAGATATAATGAAATGATAACAAACAGGTGTGATGATAAGATGAGTGTGTGCAGGTGTGAGCCATGAGGGATTATGGGAAATGAAGTGTGCTGAGGTGACTGGTCTGGTGACTAAGGATTGGGACAATATGGTCATTTAAGAATTTTTGTATTTGTTGCATAATATGATAGAAATCAGATGTCATTATATTAGCCTATTTGTAGAAAGTTGTACATCCAACCCACGTTGTTATTTAAAGCTATTGAAATACATAAAATGACAAATTATTCAAAGCATTTCTGTAATGACACAAATCTCAAACATATAGCCATTAAATAATGTGGTATACATATGTGAGATGCCAGTCATTAGAGTGTGTAAGGCCCGACGAGGGCAGATTTAGCTCAGGGGCCAGAGAGGTGTTACCTCATCAGCCACAAATTGACAACAAGATTTAGCCGCATTCATAATTGTAGTTCCTCTTATCCACAGTTACGCCAACTAATGACAGCAAAAACTTGAAGGCCTTTCCTGGCTAGTTTTAATGAGACCCCCTTCTTTTAAAGACCACAAAATGTCACCAATTTAAGTTCTGCCAATTTTCTTCACTTCTACTTGAGAACCACCCTAGGAGAGGAGAAATCATCATACTGGTCAGCAGCGGCGACACTTAAAGAGGAAGTCAGCATGGGTCTACTTTCCCTGAATGACCAGGACCAGATTAAAATTCAAGAAATAATGGCTTTCTGTCATGTGCTCATCATGATGTCCTCACCAACTTTTAATTAAGAGAAAAAATAGTTTCTCTTTCCATTCAATGTGTACAGTGTGAATAAGGAAAGGAAAAAGATGAAAGAGAGCAATAATCAGAGTTTTGATATTTTTTTGAGCCTTGATAAATCTAACCATTTGTTCGGCAAATAGTAGTTTTATAAATGTTACATTTCTGCTATCCAGATTTTTTTACAGTGTTCCCTTTAATTCATTAGGTAATTTATATTTTTGATAATTTACAATAATGTTGTAAATATACATTTCCAAATGTTGAACTTTACACCCATATACAATTTTGTTTAAACTATGGAATGCAGCTTGACTCAGCCTCCAAATGCATTTAATTGTTTAGGGATTGTGTCTTTCTCAGGGTTCTCTTTAAAACCCTTAGATCCTTTGAGTAGTGGCCACCTTTTCTAAACAGATCACAAGCTTAGTTTGCTCTAATCTGTTTGTGCTCCTTACAAACCAAAACGAAACCAATCTAACATCAATCTGGATCAGTTAGCGGGTGTAAATGAGAAAGCATTTGTGCTGGTAATGGCTAAAACAAGAAAAGTTCAAATCTGTAATGTTGAGAATTTATGTAAATGTTAAACAAGCATTGCCTCTTTTTTCTCATAAATCCTCAAAATTAAAGATGGGGAGTTTGATTGCTGAATAAGCTGCAAAAAAGCTTAAAAATTATATAAAATATTAATAAATAATAAAAAAGAAGATAAAACATAGTAAAACATTACACTGTAAAAAAAAAATTACATCCCCAAGTCAAAAAGTTCTAGTGACTGGTCACATCTAAATTTTTTAATTAGTCTGACGTATTATTTCTCATTGAGCCAATGTTAACAGACTATTGCAACAAGAATTGCACTTGGGCCAATTTAAAAATTTAGATGTGACCAGTCACTAGAAAATTTTGACTTGGAGAGGTTAGAATTTTTTTACAGTGTACAGTAATAATAATGTAAAAAAAAAAATCTTCCATGTTTATCTGTTTTCCTTTTTTCTATGGCTAGACTATGATCACCGGGTCTTTTTGTTTTTTGGTAAGACCCATCTTTGCTTTGTATCCGCTCTCTGTGTCTCACCAGTAAACATCCACATTGAACTGATCTGCACATGTTACAAAGCTGTCCAGCCCAACAATTTTAATATGCACCATTAGACGTCATAGATATGTGTTAATTGAATTGGTGTTTAGCTGCTTGTCTGTTATTGTTTTGTTTTACTCTCTGCATATTTATTTATCCCACAATTCCTAAAATTGGCAGCAGCTGTGTGTATAGCAGATGGTTTAGTTTGTAGATGTGTCATCAGAACCACACAGCTCCTTCTGCCCTGTGTACACAGAGTGCTGTTGGGTAGGTGGTCTGGGAATATGGCAAGAGGACTTAAATTCCTTAATGTAGATTGCACTTGCATGTATATTTTAACATGACGGCGAAAAACAGGCTAAATGTTGTGCTGTTAGGCTTGCAGCTCACAACACACCCTCCACCCCCACATGCTTTTATTGAGTGTGCGGGGAGAGAAAAGTACAGAATCATAGCTTGCAGGTAGTGTTGAGGGTATGTGGTGAGTCTATGATATATGACATGTGCTCCATGCAGTCTTTGTTAATTTCCCAAGGACCTGTCAGTGCTCCAGAGCTGTCAGTTAAAGGCTCCGTTATACTCCCTTAAATCCCCGTTTACCGCCCGATTCTGCTGACAAACATGAGAGATGAGACAAATGAAAGACTCTTGACTTCCCCATCTCACATATTAGTTTTAAAGAGTGCACTTCTCATGTTAGAGTGTTTTAACCTGCCCAGTGTGGAATTAGAAAATTACATATGTTATTACATGTATATGACACATGTATAACAGTTAAAATGTTAATAGTTAAAATATGAATGTGGGTTTGGTGGTATGATCTGTGATAATACAACGCACATGAATTGTGCATGAATTTTAAATGATTAAATTATGATCAGATTGTAAACACAAGGACACTTTCCAGTACAGCTCTCTAATTTGCCAACCTCTAGCATATGCAGTTAAGTAATTTTTCTCTTTTACATTTTAAAAGGGTCCCCATTAATCCTGAGGTCATAGGCCTGTGGCCCTGTCTGATTATTGCTGTTGCATTACTCACTCAAGGTCGCGTCATTGCTGGAAGCACAGACCTTGTCTAATGTATTTATCTCAAGAGATAAAACTGCACACAGCAGAGGCACACATATACAGAGCATTTTGTTTAGCCTCTTAATTTCGTTTGCCTAATTTGCCTGTTAAGCAGCAGTGAAGGCTGCTATGACTATAATTTCAAATGCATTTCCGAATTGTTCAAAAAGTGTTTGTAGAGAGGCATTACATTGGCACAGAGTAAACAAGAGGGCACATCTTCCAGAATGCAGTTTGAAGGTGTCTGCCCAATCACCGTGCACGACCCGTATATGTGACATTCCACCAGGCAATAAACAGCACAGCTCTCCAATTCGGGGCCTATTAGATGTGGGAGGGGGAGGGCAAAAAGGCTAGGATTCTTTGCCAGAGACTGACGGGGGTCCTTGGGACAATTACAGTAGAGAAAGGGAGAGAGAAAAGGAGAGAGAGAGAAAGAGAGAGAGAGAGTCTTTCTTCGGCCCCCGCGGCCTGCTGGTGCTGAGTAAGATTCATGCCCAGGCAGAGGAGGATGCCAGTGCACTAATACTGCCTGACAGTAAATGTCATCAGAATTTAAATTACATGGCCTGCTCCCTCTCATGGAGCATGAGAGTTTGCTTTAACCTATATCGGCCACCGCAAACAGCAGCGGAGGAGCCTGTGGGGGCCTAGGAGGAGGGGTGGGGGGTTGTGGTGTGGGAAGTGATGTTTTTGCACTTCAAGACGCCTCGTGGTTTGAAAGCACCAGCTCAGTCCTTTCTCTTCCCTTGTCATGTATGTAAAAGCAACGAGCTGATCCACCAGGCGTGTGCATGGCTAATTAGAGGGATTCAATTAGCCTGATCATTAACGATGTGGACAGATCTGCTGCTTTCACTAACGACCCGCACACCCGCCTTTGTCCCTTGGCTTATATTAGCGTTCACAAATGGGCTATGAGCATGGATGGCGTGCAGAGATGACCAGGCAAGGCCAGGATTGTGAGGAACTCAAAGTGCTAGGAGGTTCATCCATCTGACTGAGCATATATATGGAAATATGCTTCAGTTTAACAGCTTCATATGACAAGTATTACTGTAATGAGTTGATGATGGGCCAGATCTAAATGCATGCGGTGGTCAAAGAGTGTTTATTTCTTTATAAAAAAAAAATGTGTCATGTGATACGTGCTAAAGCAAGTTTTAGCCATCAGTCGTGGTACTGTGACAGTCAAGGTGACCTTATTAATTTAAGGTGTTTTTACGGTGTTCAGTTGTCCTCCAGTGTACTCAATGTGATGGAGTTTGCGCTTATGATATAATTTAACCATTCCAGATGAAGTGTTACTTTTGGTTTCAGCATCTTATTAGCATATGTCAGTATGTAATAATTATGCTCAGTCCTGTCACACAGTTTGCTTTCCTGTATAAGATAATGAGAGTGAACTTTCACTGCAAGTATCTTTATTGAAAGGAAATGGAGGGATTGTTTTAGGTGTAGAATATATGCAATTACCTTTAACAGAAGTAACATTAATAAGATAAGTGACCTTTTCTTCATTCACCCTGCTGACCAGTGCAGGGTCTTCATGAAGGTCTGAGCATCTCTAATACACTTGTATCTCCCTGAAGAGTTTTTACATTGGTGTGCAAACTGTAGATCTAAACATTGAAAAGCATATGCAAACAGTAAAGATTATTTCACAAATTAATAATGAGATTAGCATGTATCTTAGTTGGTTTTTAATTGTATGTTTACCAGTGTTTTACAGCCTTTTTATAGTGTCCAAAAGTAGAATATTTTCTTTATATTTCTTAATGTATAAGCAAGAGGGTGAAGAACACTTATTAAGCTATTTATAAACGGATACAAGAGATAAATGTGTCAGATGCGATTTGCTGCTGTTGTAGCTCCATGTGTTCCAGACGAGTTTCTTTCTCTTCCGTAAGGAGGTTACATTAAACCCTATAAACTTCAAAATTTGAAGAAGCTGTAAACGTTTGATTCTGGAACGGCATTTGTGACACCCCTGGGAAGAGTCCCAAACTGGATTAGTTTAATGCTCTTTAGTGCTTGTCTCTGAGCGTATCCACATCTGTCTGCAGCATTGCTGTCCTACAAACGTACGATGCTGAAAATGTCAAGACAGATCTGGACTCTGCCTCCCCCTCAAATGAAAACGCTTACCCATGCTGAAGTTCATCCTTTCTGTAAGCACGTATACTGTATAAGGGAGCTTGCTTTTCTACAATTTGAAGGAGCTCCAGTGTCCGAAGCATTAAGTGTAAAGCCGCCTTCTCGTTGCATTTGTAATTTTCTGTGCAAATGTGTGTTTTGTTTACAGAGGGAGAGTGCTTCATGGGGAATCCAAGCATGAAGTGGAAAAAATATGACTCTGATGGAGAATGAGTGGTCAGTTAGGAATGTGCATTTCCTTCTTTATCCAGACTGTCCTGAGGTCATTTCTTGACTCTTTCATCCTCTATCCCCCATTCCATCTTCCTCTGCCCAATAATATTATTTCCTATCACATTATGGGGCTCTTCTTAAAGGAAAACTCACAGTGTTCCTGCGTGAGAAACACATAACTGTTTTTCTTCTTCTGAATGTGACAGGGCCCACATTCACGCTTTGTTCTAGACTTGGGGGTAATGAGCGATCCATATTTTGCCAAGTGTTGTAAAGAGATGCCCCTGGCCACGCACAGCTGTAATGGAAGGCAATGGCGTGTCTGGGGTGGAATGAGCATTAGAATAAGTGCAAATCCGACCGTTATTCAGATACTCTTGGGCCTTGTCATTACACAGGCTGCAAGATGAACAAGATCTAATTACTCCAGTGGAGCTTTTCAAATGTGATTCTAAAGTGGGGAAACATAAGGTTTTATTTCTGTATTGTGGTGTTCAGTTTAATAAACACTCATAGTCTGCTTTATTTATCCCCTGGGAACATTCAGTTGGACACAACATATTTATGTACACATTTATGTAAAATAGTATGCACAAACATAAATATACAGTTGATTTCTGGCAAATGAAATTCTAAATTCAACTATTCAAACTGGGTTTGTGGGTTTTTTTTTTTTTTTTTTTTGCAGAGTTTTTAATAATATTTTGTTTTGGATAAAGGTCTGAACGAGCCTCAATTGTTTATCTACACGTGAACAATAAAAGGATAACATCACCAAAAAATAACAATTCTATCATCATTTACTCACTATTCAAAACACCGGTGACTTTCTTTGATTTGTGGAAAAGGTGAATTTTTTAAGAATACCCTGACACTCAAAATAACAAAAGTGAATGTGAATTGAGGCTGTTAAGTCTTAAAAATAAATGATTTTAAAAATGAATGTACCATTTAAGATATCATAAAAGTAGCCCATATGATTTAAACACTATATTAAGTCAAATGTTAACTGATGAGTTGAACTCAGAAAATAATCAGTCTGATTCATGAACCAATCTTTCAGACCAGTTTAGTGAACTGGATCAACTGATTCTTCAAAAAAAGATTCAACTCAAAATTCAAATCATTCATGAATCAGATAGCACTAATAGTCTCATGAACTTTCATAAATCTGGTGTTGTCCTGTCAAGGCATTTTTTTTTAAAAATTTTTTTTTTTGTAGCGTGTGTTTCAGGGCTGTTCCTTTTTTTATGGTTTTCTCTGTTTTGAGTGTTTTACCTGTCCCTTTTGTTCTTACTGCATTTGGATCCTACTTTCCCTCATAATTTCTGCATCCTCATCGTGTTACAGAATGGGTGAAAATGTAAAACGTGCCCCAGCAAGAGTTAAACCGGTTTGGGAAGACATGAGTATGAGTCAATGACAATTTAAATTTTTGGGTGATCACTTTAAATGAACTTGTACTGTATTAGGATTTACTCATAGCATCTCTCTCGTTTACTTTGTGGCTGTGTTGCCTAAACCTTTCTGTGCCAGCAAGGTCATGTGATTGCTCTTCCCGCTGCAGTCACAAACACACAGTGACAATGGTGTCCTCCTTTCTTTAATCTGAATGCATTCACCGTCACTGTTCTCTCGCTCATCCTGTCTCCAGGTTAATGCCCTCATACAGCGTGTCAGCTGCAGTGTGCTCCCTGGTGGATGTGTGCTCTTCCATGACTGCTATGCCCAGCCTGTTTAGGAGGGGAAGTGTTTTCCTGCGACCACGCCAGAGGAGAGGAAAACACGTTATTCTGTCACTGCATGTCACTAAGGTCACAGAGGTATGCTGCACCTCTGGGCTAGCATGCATTCCAGTGGCATGTTTCTGTGAGCTGTGTGGCGCAAATGTGCATCAATGTAAAGAAAAAAAAAAAAGAAAAAAAAAAGCACGCTTCAATTTTTAATATCCATTCTTATGGCTAAAGGGCTTCCATGAATAACACCTCATGACCTTGGTACCAGCACAGGTTGTTGACGACTTGATTTCTAGTATAGTTTTATTCTATTCGACTTTTTATTGCTCAGTTTTTGTTAAAGAGTATGAATTCACAGTGAATTAATGGTGCACTCAGTAATTTTTTGTTTATGTTGCCAACATGACAAAATAAAACCTAATGCTGTGAATGTTGCATTACATAAAAGCAAAATATAAAATTGCAAAAATGTACTATTTGCAGTCAACCATGATTCATTTATTCCACAAGCATAAGTGTTCCATAATAGGGTGATCAACAAGATAAAGCAGGTATAGTGTACTATTGTCAGCAGTAAATATGCTCATGAAGCGATCTGCACCTTGCAAAATAAAACCGCTATATATATATGTCATACACAGTCATGTGAAAAAGAAAGGACACTATAGAATTTTATGGTTTTATGTATTAGAACTGGAGGAATTTTGGACCGCTCTTCTTTACAATATTGCTTCAGTTGATTGAGGTTTGTGGGCATTTGTTTATGCACAGCTCTCTTAAGGTCCCGCCGCAACATTTCAGTCGGGTTGAGCTCTGGACTTTGACTGGGCCAGTGCAACACCTTGATTCTTTTCTTTTTCAGCCATTCTGTTGTAGATTTGCTGATGTGCTTGACATCATTGTCCTGTTGCATGACCCAATTTCGGCCAAGCTTTAGCTGTTGGACAGATGGCCTCACATTTAACTCTAGAATACTTTGGTATACAGAGGAGTTCATGATCGACTCAATGACTGCAAGGTGCCCAGGTCCAGTGGCTGCAAATCAAGCTAAAAAATCATAAACCCTCCATCAGCGTGATGGACAGTTGGTATGAGGTGTTTGTGCTGATATGCTGTTTTGTTTCTGTTTAGTAATTGTGTATGATAAAATTCATATTAAACCATTTAACCCTCTTTAACTAGAACTCACTGGTTCTAGGTAACACTTTAGAATAATGTCCTGTCATTAATGAATAACTACACAGGAACAAAAGACTAACACAATAGTTATATAATTAGTTATATAGTACTATATTTATATAGTTAACTTCCGCATTCAAGCGAGCGATAATACTAATTTGTTAATCAGCGTTTCTTGTTAGTTAACAGTAGTTACTAGAATGTTAATATTGCATTGCTTAATTGTTCCTGTGTAGTTATTCATTAATGATGGAACAGTATTTTAAAGTGTTACCATTATATGTTCCCAACACAATGCACATGTGCCATTACAGAGCCATAGATGTCTGTGAAGGTCAGCAATGATCCAAGCAACTGCGCAAATGCGCCAAATAAAATGTCACTTCAAGTGTACATTGCATCCTTTTAGGACTAAATGCTCATTTTACAGCAAGTAAATATGATATAGATGCATTCTGAGTACTTGGCACCACTGCGTCTTCATTTGACCGTGTACTGACGTGTGAGTGGTCATTTAGTCCACATATGGAACAGAAGCAGCACAGAAAGAGATTGGCATTCATGCGCTTTGTCAAATGTGAAATTGCATCTTGGTTTTATGTGAATGCTCTGTTTGAAAATAGTTGCCAACAGGCAATGAATTTCATTAGTTAGGGAAGTGTAGCCCTTAGAGTACCAAACATTTTTGAACATTTGAAATGAACAGTGATATAGAGAGGTGTGTGAGTCCGCTATAAAGTGACTGTTTCCTCTAGATTTTTACTGGTTTGAGGCCTGATTCATGGAACGGCTCTCGAGTTCAATGCAGGGGGTAGTATGAAGTGAAGATGAGTGTCAGATCCAATGACCAGAATAAAAGTCATATACATCAATCACATCACACTCCATGGACATTTATGCTATACCCTGTCAGGATTGTCTGATCAATCAGGATTGAAACAGAGTCACTGATCACAGTGTAGAACATAAAAGACAGCAATGAGAGAAAAAAAGAAAAGAAAAAGAGGCTGTGTCTATCTTTCTGCTTCTGCTAGAATGAGAGAGTGACTAATTAATAAACAGTTGCCAAGTAATACGTCCATTTAATGCATTTACCATGCAAATGTTCTAGTATGTGTAGAAAAACACTAATGGATTATGTTATAGCTCACCTCTTGAACGTGAGACCTAACCTTACATGTAATTGTGGCTCCATTAGAGAGCTCTAAGCAAAGTGTCCAGGTGTTTCTGTCCAATAATATGGGAAGTAAAGGATTCAAAGTGGAAATATCTGCAGTATATCCCTGGCAGTTTCAGTCCCTGAATGACTCAACGTGGGATGTGTGAAGATTTAATTGACAGGCTATAGATCCCCCAGATCCAGCATGATTAACAGTTTAGAGGATGCTCTTTCAGTGAGACTCCTACTTTATTTAGCTCATTTTCATGTGATTTTTCAGAGCCATAGACTCTGTTTAATCAGTTTAACTCAACTTAAGTTGGTGGTGCTGACGCCTCTGTGCTTTAAAGCAGGGATTTCTTTGTGTCCCCACAGAATCCCCTTTCACATAACTTAATATGCCATCTTGCTCTCTCAGGGCTAATAATTGAATCCAGGCAGAGTTTAAATAGCTTAAAGGACAGGGAATACAGATGGGCATTGCCGTGATTAGCGCAAACTCCGGCCCATGGCCTCTGTGTTGGCTGCAGGATTAGGACATTACGAAGATAATGACAGGGCTTTTTTAACACTTTATTCCCTCTCAATAACATTCTTTCACATATTAATACCACCCCTAGGTAGCTACTTTATCATGCAGAAGAACTTAATCCACTGGTGTTGAGTCCATCTCACTCTGTCTTTGATGCAGCCCCCACCCTCTGCTTTAACACTGCTGCTGGAAGCCCTGTGTAAGACAAAGCACCCGTGACAGAGACAATCAGAAACAGCTCAGGCCCAAAAAATGGGCTTCAGCCTTTGGAGAGCAGAGAAGAGAAGAGCCATCGTTGAAATAACATTAAGCCAAAGAGAAAACATCAAAAGAGGCAGAAGTAGACAATATGAACTCCTGAAGAAGAACCTTTAGAGCTCACATTGTGCCTGAGAAATGTATCATTTTCACTCCTTTCTTCGCCTCTGATTTGAGTCAGAGGGTTAGGCCCTAGTGATCTTCTTGTATGCTCCTTTATCTAAAGAGCACCTCTGACCTCTGGCTGAAAGGCCCTGGATACCGTGATGGGTGTAAGCTGGGGGGTGTGTGTCTGATGTGGGATTGCCGCTATTGCTGGCATTTAGCTTGCCTGTGAGCAGCGGTGGTGGCCAGTTTCTCCTTGAGAGCCTCACCCTGGGAAAAATTATTAGGGTCAGAGCACCCGTTGCATGTACAGGCATGCAGAATTAGCAGACTTGCAATGGCTGGTCATAAAAAGGCCATAAGAGGATTGCCATTCTTAAATATGATACTCGTGCTGTATTTCTCATAGATCAGAACCGGACATTTATCAGTGTAAAGACATAAAAAAAAGCCCCATTTTATAATTAACAACCAACACCCAATTACTTTGTGCAAAATCCTGACTTTCTATGAGTGAAATTTCAGCAGGAGTGTCATCTCTTCATTTTGCCTGATGAATTCAGTCACCTGTTTAAACTTAAGCTGTCCGTTTCATTGTCAGAACTGGCGAGAGCTCTAAAGGGTTTTGATCCAGCTAGCGCTAACAGATGGTTGGTGTGACCGGACCCAGACTGGGAATCACTACCCAAACTCCCACTGAAGGGTTGAGGGGCTAAATCCTCTGTTGCTGGCCCTAAGAAGACCATAAGCTTGAGCAGAGCAAGATAAAGGCTCTGCTACTGGTGCTAATTACCCAGAAACCACACAGAAAGTGCCCACTGTCACCCACTGAAGAGGTTCACATCCCTTCCTCCACAGATAAAAGGCGTAGTATGAAAACATTTCGTGAGGGACAAAGGGGGGAAGATTAACATAATCTTTGGGTTTGTATCCCTGTAAGCTGTCCATGTGTGAGCCTCTGCCTCTCTCTGTTTTCTCCTCTCTCGCACTCATTTCTTTTCTTTCGTTTTCCTCATATCTTACCTCCTAAAGTCTGGTTTGTAAGGAATAGGCACGATGGTAAAAGGCTTTGTCATCTAAGCCTGACAGTTGTGTTTTTCCCGCCTCTTTGTGATCCTCTCTGTAGATGGGAGGCTGATGTTTGGGCTAAACAGACAATAGTGAGCAAAAACGAGGTGTCATGCTGCTGACATACAGTTCTTCATGTTATGTCACTGCTAATCCAGAGCCCACGGCCTTCTCACTTTAATTTTTTTGCGGTAAGACTTTCCTCATAGCGTCATTGCCCATGGGGTAGGGGTAGTGGTACCATCATTGTTCTGTATATCAAATCAGCAGCTTTTGACTTAAGTGGTATGGGACAGTAGAGCATACAACTCTTTAATTCAGCTTGCTTTTTGTTTTTTTAAGAAATCATTGTGCCAAGGAATCTTTCAATATATCAAGGTTAGCACTGATCTCACTCTTTTCTTTTCCTCTCTTTCTCACAAGAATCCTACACCAAAATCATTAACAGAGGCATGGAACTATACAACTGCCTTTTGGCAAATGTCAAGAGGTCCAAATGTCATTAGTTAAAGCATATAATATAGTAAAATATTTGCACAGATAAGATGGGGAAACAGGCCACCTTAGGAATTTTCACATACTGTATCTGCTGTCTCTGTGGACTCTCAGTTTGAAGTTTTTCCCTGGAATCCCAAGGTGTATTATGTTACTTTTGTATCATTGTTCACATTTCCTCTGATTAATTTCCTGTGCTCACAGTTCACAGTATTCACAGTATAGTATAAAACAGTGAGTGAAAAGTACCCAACTTACAACCAATGAGATTCTTAAGTGTGCATATTATATACACTTTTCTATTCCATGAGGTCAAGAGAGAGGATTTGTGAGTGGCATTGAAGATGCCTGACACTGACACTGGTAGGTCTGTGACATCATGGTAAATGTAGTACATCCGGATTACATTCAAACTGCACACACTCGTACCATGTAGAATATACTTTTTTGGTTGCAAAGCAAATACTTATTCAAAAGAAGTAAGCCTACCTACTCAGCGTGTATATGACATTTCAGACAAAGCCATAGCCTTGTGTGCATTCAGTTCTTTGTCAGTTATTGTACTGTTATTGTATTGTACTAAATTGTAACAGAGTTGAGCTGAGCATGTAAAGGATGGTGAACCATTATCCAATATAGTTTTACGGTTGACAATTTATTGCTAACTTAGTTGTTATAGCAACAAATTGAAAATCATGATTGGGGCTGCCTTTCCCCAATTAACTGATTGATTGCCTTAGTAACAATACACTGCAAATTCAAAATAAATTATATCTGCTTCAGTGGTCTATTAGGTTATGATGGAGTTTTTTTTTTTTTTGGTTTCGCTTCATTTTGATGGTCCTTTTAACACAATTCCGTTGACTATAAGTAATGTTACAAGTTCACTACATCTCTACTAACTCTCATTAGAGTATTAATAGAGTATAGGGTTAGAATAAGTTGATATGTAGTTGCAAAGTTACTTATAGTCAGTAGAATGTCTGTTGGGAGACCATCACAACAAAGAGTTAGTAGATATTAAGCAGACAGTCTAAAACTCTAATGAGAGTTAGTCGACATGTAGTTGCAAAGTTGCTTATAGTCAACAGAATGTTCAAAAGGGACCATCAAAATAAAGTGTTATCAAATGTACATATATCTATAAAAGTTTTTACATAATAACACTATTTATAATAATTATTAAATTAAATAATAAAGAAAGCATCATGCCACCGGAAGGTTTCAGCTTCAGTTTTAAGGGGGGCATCATCTCTATAAATTGTGTCCATAAAATCCCCCACTAACCAATATACATGAAAACTTTTCAAACGCATTTCTGAATGATGTAGTTACAGCAGCTGCCAGCAGGGGTTAACTACACCATGCTAACCAGCTTCATACTTCAGTCAGAGATCAGCCTGAGAGTCAGATTCTTTCTCATCAGCCCCCCCAGCACCATACACTGTCAGGCTTTTCTGGGTGGAGGCTGGGTGGATGGAAAAGGAGGGGTAAGGAGAAGAGGAACTGCCAGTGAAAATTGTTTCAATTAGTACAAGTGATGGGTGATGCAAGGAACTTATTCTCTCCACTAGAACAATGGTGTCTACGAGAAACTCCGGCGTTCATTATCCTGAGATCTCTGATCCTCTAAACCCTGACTCGCGCACACAGAGGAATGAGCACGTCTTTACGAAGAAAAGCCGTAAATGCCTTTGCTCTTTAGCAAACACACAGGCCTCTCTTTGCGCTTTCTTTCCCCTTATTTCTTGCTTTCACGCTTCGAGCAGGAGGTATCTGAGACCGACACAAGACTTGCTGGTTTCAGTGGATTTTGACATTTCTGACTCTTTCAGATAGTTTTCCATCAGACGTCGTTTTTTTTTTCTTGCTCTTTGCCTTTTCAGATTTCCATATTTCCCTGATGTCAGGATGAACTCTGTGTGACTATAGTGGATTCCTCTGTTTGTCTGAAGCTCACAGTTACAGTGCCTCTCATTGTGGTGTCTCTATACCACAGCACTTTCACTTTAATGATAATGGCACCATTTTCCCCAAACGTCAAATATCACATTTTGTTCTGTTTTATGTGTTTGAAACAATTTTGTAATAAAAATGTTCTTTAGATGAAAGTAAAAGGCATTTTGTATCAGGCAACTTTTTCTGTCCTCTCATGTGTCAGGAGTGTGATTAAATATTAAGGGTGTAGTTCACCGAAAAATGAAAAATCTCTCACCATCTACTCACACTCATGTCATTTCAAACCTATATCACTTTATCTTTCTACTGTGGAACACAAAAGATGAATCCTGGTCGTTCTTTTCAATATAATGCAGTGAATGAGAAACGAATAAATGTCTAAAATAAAAATATCCTAAAAGTGGTACATAGAAATTAATATGGTCTGTCTGTAATCAATGAATCGGTCACAGAAGTTAAAGGACAAGTTCGGTATTTTACACTTAAAGCCCTGTTTACAGATCGTATCTGATGAAATAGAACGGTTAAGATTAAAATTTGGACACATGCTGCTGTCCCAAGAATTTTAGGTTTATTTCGCTTCCCCCCACCACCCCCACAATGGTTGTCTATATGCACTGGAAGATTCCGTCCTAAAAACACATTAAACTTTCGTTTACAAAGACGTGAAACTCACCGAGTGGTCAGGGGGTGTTCACTGATATGTTCCATCAAAAATCGCTGAAAAAGATGCATTCCAACAGGTTTTATCGTAGTTTTTGTCCAACTCCATTGACTTAATAGGACGTGCTGTGAGACCGCAGCACCTTTACGATATTACTCCGCCGCTTCTTCTTCTGCTTCTTCTGTGTATTCAATGAAATGCCCGTGGTTTGCTTGCAATTGGCAAAGGTGCATTATCGCCACCAACTGGGCTGGAGTGTCTATTATTCAAGCTCTCAACGGAAGAATCACGGGTGTGACGCGTTTGGCAAAATAGGTCCACAAAAGCGAAATAAACCTAAAATTCTCGGGACAGGAGCATGTGTCCAAATTTTAATCTTAACCGTTCTATTTCATCAGATACGATCTGTAAACAGGGCTTTAAGTGTAAAATACCGAACTTGTCCTTTAAGAACCCACTGAATAAGATTGTCTGCAAATAACAGGCTAAATTGTCATTTTTTTTAGCAAGTACATAACCAGCCAGTGTTCAACACTATCTGCTTGCCTTAGCTCGATTCAAAATGGTAAGCTTGTAATAATGTTTTTAATTCCAGTGGTACCGGTGGATTTCCGCGGGAAATTCGAGCATGTCTTTGCGTCACATCTGTACACATAAAGGAGTCTTGGCTAGTAGGCTATATTGTGTGTGAGGGTGTTGGAGATTTATAGCCTTTTCTCGCAGCACTTGATATAATTAAACGTATCAATTTGATGGCGGATCCAGAAAGGTTCAAACGACAATCACCAGGAGATTCACCCGCTGTAAAAGCGAAAGACTTCGGACTTTGGAGAAAAAAAGAGACCACAACCGGCCCATGTGAAAACAAGGATAAATATCGGAAGGGCATTAAATGTAGTCACGCAATGCTGATGTTGTTAACATTAACAATTTGAGAACAAAGCATAATTTGCACGGTTTGACGTGATATGATAAGCGATCGTTAGATTTAATCAGCATGATTTACTACAATGCTTTTTTCTCCTAGTTGGTCAGAACAAAAGTGGATGTTACTTACTTGTTCAGACGACATTTTCTGGTGAAAATTCTTATGTTGGTCATACTTCCAAAAAGTAGAATCTGTGATTGCGAATGACATTATCCACACCGGTGCGGTGACTGACAGCCACATTCTCCTCAAAACATTGGATTCATCCGCGCTGTGCCACGCCGAAGCACAACACACGTAAAGTTGATAATTCCGCGAATAACTGCAATTGCAGATTTTGAACAGAGATGGCGACAAAGAGGAAAAACTGTCGACTGCAGCTTTAAGTGATCATAAGGCTTGAAATATAGTACACAAGTTAGTTATATAATACTTTTATAAATCTTTTGCATCCCTTTTAAAGCTTGAAAGCTTCAGTTCCCTATTATATATTACATGGAAAAGAGCAAAACATATATCTTGGTTCATTTTTTTTTGGCCATATATGTTTCAAGCAAATGCACCAAATTGCATTTTTATTTAATTTTTTCTCAGATTGGGCCTCTGATTAAATTATTTTTGGTTACACTTTATTTTGATGGTCCACATTAGACACTCTACAAACTATGAGTAACTTTGCAAATGCATGGTTTAGGTTAGTAGAATAAGTTGACATGTACTTGCAAAATTATTTATTGTCAGTATAGAATGTATGCTGGGGAGGTCATCACAATTAAGTGTTAGGAGATATTAAAAGTGTCTACTAATACTCTAATGAGAGTTAGTTGACATATCGTTGCAAAGTTACTTATAACTAGTATGTCTAGTGGACCATCAAAATAAAGTGTTACCTGATTTTTATAAATAAAATAGCCCAAATCAATGTCATAAACAAAAACTGTATGTTTGTGCTTGTTTCTTCTCCATCAGATGAAGTACATAGAGAGGGAATAGGCTATAGTTCACAGAATGCCTATGGACTTTATGTGGATTGATTGTTGGTTTAATGGTTTCTCCTTGACAGACCAAAAATAAAAATAATGCTTGGGTTTAGAAAAATAAATTGCTTGAATGTGAAGTGCAGAATGTCATGGTAATGTTTGGTTTATTTGTGTTTTAGTCTTGAGTTTGCCTGGGGCCTATACCATAAAGCCAGTTTAGGCAGCTAGCCAGGCATGTTTCAGTTTAGTTTGTGCCATGGGTTTTAGGCACCATGAAAGTGGCTCGGCTATTAGCGGTATTCATCGCCATAGTAACTTTGGCTCCACGGCTAAACCCAGGGCAGGTTATGTTCTGGGTAAGAGATCACAAAACGAATTTAGATGAATCAGCATGACATGTCTGATGTAATAAAATGACTCCCCAGTTTCTACTCCAAATTAAATGTCACTATTTAAAGATTTAGTTAAACACAAAATCATAGCGATAATTATTTTTTATAATTATTATTTAATCAATAAGGTACTCAAGGCTGTGCTATGTCGTGAATATATCATGGCTGTAGGGCTATTGACTCTGCTTTGAGTCGTGCCTGCAACCCCTTCAGCCGTGACTTATTCACGATACAGCACTAGCCTCGAGTACCTTATTGCTTAAAACGGTTACCACACAATACAATTATTAAAGCCAAAAAAGATATATCAATGCAACTTTCATGAAATAAAATCACTAAAATCCTTCCTTCTGCTGGAAATAATAGTCCCTGACCATTAATGTTATTACGCTTATATTGAATAGCGGCAAGCACTGTCTTTATGAGCGAGTCAGTCAGTAGAGAATACTTTTATATTGAAAGGACTGAAACTTGTTGTGAACACGGAGCAAGACACAACTGACAAATGCTTTGACTAGCACTGTCAGACACAACTAACAAATGCTTTGACTAGAGCTGTCAGTGTCAGGGCATGGGAAAACCCATTAACTGTTAAAGACAAGATACCGCAGCAGACATTCAAACAGATTTTTTTATTATGAACATATGTCTGACCTGAAGGAAAATGCTATATCTAAATGCAGGTAGTACACATGCTCACTCAACCTCTCTTTATATACACTGAACAAAATGATAAACGCAACACTTTTGTTTTTCCCCCCATTTTTCATGAACTGAACTCAAAGATCTAAGACTTTTTCTATGTCTACACAAAAGGCATATTTCTCTCAAATATTGTTCACAAATCTGTCTAAATCTGTGTTAGTGAGCACTTCTCCTTTGCCGAGATAATCCATCCACCTCACAGGTGTTGTCACATCCATAAATAGGCAGACAAGGTAAAGTGTACAAACAAACTTTATTAAAGTGCAGAGTGAGCGATGCAGGATGAGATGAACGATGATTACAATGCTGATATGGTGAACACTTAGCTGAAATTGAATGATGTCTTTGCAGATGAAGATGATGACTTTGATAATGAAACACAGGACGATCGGCGATGGACGGGGACGAAGGGAAACAACTGGACATCAGGTAAGTAGATCCACAGGTAGGTATGCTGGTATGAAGTCTGAACCGTGTAGAGACCAGACCAGACACTGAGGTGCAGGAAACAGTGACTGATAAAGGGAGTGCAATCATGACGTGCAGGTGCCAGTGATCAGATATTCTAGCCGGTTGCCCCGTCGGCGCGAGTTGAGGATGGATTGGACTCTGTAAATTAGCTCTTCTTCTGCGACTTCGGGAGGAGGAGGTACTTCAGCTTCACCGGGTTCTGTGTGAGGAGGAGACAAAGGTTCAGAATATGGTTTCAAGAGGGAAACGTGAAAGGATGGTGATATACAATACTGTGCAGGAAGGTTGAGCTGGTAGGTGACGTTATTGAGCTGCCTCTTGATGAAGTTCTCTAATACCATATTATCATCGTGAACAACCATTAGTTGATGAATCTCAGGGTCTAAACTTTGACGATAGGCTGTGAGAAGAGCTGCTTCATTCCATCCACTCGCCACGGCGAGTGTACAAAACTGCAAGGCGTAGGAACCCACCGATCGTTTACCTTGTCGAAGGTGAAAAATATGATCATGGACGGATAGTGTGGACGTGGTTTGACTGAAGACTTCTTTGAAATGCCGAAGAAATGCAGACAATGACTTAGTAACGGGAACTTCGGCTTGCCATAGTGCTTGAGCCCACTGAAGAGCATGACCGGAGAGGAGTGAGATCACAAACGCAATACGCGCTCGATCGATAGTGTAAAGATGAGGTTGCATCTCAAAGTGTAGATTGCACTGAAGAATAAACCCGCTGCAATCCTCCGCCTCACCGCTGCATGTCGCTTGTCGGGCCATGGGACTGGCAGAGGCAGCAGGTGAAGAAGTGGTGGGTGATGGAGGAAGTGACGGGTGATGGAGGAAGTGATTGGTGATGGAGGAAGTGACTGATGAACTGTGTTCACCAATTCGGTGAAAGGATCCGTGACAGCGGTGCTCGTGCTCTGCATGTTGTTGGTCTGGTCTTATGTCACATCCATAAATAGTCAGACACGGTAGAGTGTACAACCAAACACTCTGAACTGTGTAGAGACAAGACCAGACACTGAGGTGCAGAAAACAGTGACTGATAAAGGGAGTGCAATCATGACGTGTACAGGTGCCGGTGATCAGAACTCAGGTGACAGTGATCTGGTGGGCGGAGTGCAGTGATCAGGTGCAGTGGGCTGAAGTGATGGCTCTGTTGACTCCGTGGCAGGTGTGGCATATCAAGATGCTGAGTAAACAGCATGATTATTGCACAGGTATGCCTTAGGCTGGCCACAATAAAAGGCCACTCTAAAATGTGCAGTTTTATCACACAGCACAATGCCACAGATGTTACAAGTTTTGAGGGACCGTGCAATTGGCATGCTGACTGCAGGAATGTCCACCAGAGCTGTTGCACATGATTTGAATGTTAATTTCTCTACCATAAGCCGTCTCCAAAGGTGTTTGAGAATTTGCCAATACATCCAACCGGCCTCACAACCGCAGACCACGTGTAACCACACCACCCCAGGACCTCCACATCCGGCATCTTCACCTCCAAGATCATCTGAGACCAGCCACCTGGACAGCTGCTGCAACAATTGGTTTGCATAACCAAAGAATTTCTGCTCAAACTGAAGCCGTCTCAGGGAAGCTCATCTGCATGCCCATCGTCCTCATCAGGGTCTTGACCTGACTGCAGTTCGTCGTCGTAACCGACTTGAGTGGCTAAATGATCACATTCGATGGCGTCTGGCACTTTGGAGAGGTGTTCTCTTCACGGATGAATCCCGGTTTTCACTGTACAGGGCAGATGGCAGACAGCGTGTATGGCGTTGTGTGGGTGAGCGGTTTGCTGATGTCAACGTTGTGGATCGAGTGGATATAAAGAATTAAGTGTGTTTGTTTGCCTGTTGTTTAACAATCTGCCTTTGATTTACAAGATAAGTGATTCTGAGAACTTTGAGTTGTATATTTACCCGTAATACTTACCTGTGCCTATTTTTATGGATTTGTGCTGTGGCTGTGTGGCTCATCATATACTGTCGGTGAGGTGGAGGATGACGGCGCCAATCAGCTGCAGCCCTCCCAGTTCACTCCTTCCTTCATGATGTGCCTGATTCATCTACCAGAACTAGATTCAGAGCCAGAGCTGATGCCCGCCACAAACCCAAAGCCGATGCCCTCTATGGAGTGCCTGGAGCCGAAGCAGTCTGTGCGGTCTGACCAGGTGTAAAAGACGGTTCATATATCTGTGCCTATGGGAATCTTGGTGGAGTTAGGTGAGGAAATTGGTGGTAATCTTCATCCTACAGCAGCAGAGTTATGTGTCCTAGTTAGAAATAATAAATGTCCTGAGATGAATCCAAAATCGCCTCAAATAGGGCATTATTTGAAGGGACGGCCATTTGTAGTGGTGTCTGAAACCATAGTTGACGTTATTGAGTGCACTCATTCAATCCCACATTGCACCGCAATGAGTATACAGCAGATGTACGGTCAACGGCTGTCCGAATTCACTCACTCACTTTCATTCACTGTATTAGTAGACTAAAATAGGGAATAGTGAATAGTGATTGAGGGTTTAAGGGGTGATTTCGGATTCGGGCCGTCGACCAGTGGGCTCCACCTTGGCTCCTCACTCCCTCTCCTTCACCTGGTATCATCACCCCTATGGCTCCACAGGGCTTCCTCATTCCTCTGACTTCCGGGCCTTCAAATGTGACTCGTCCCTCCATCCTTTGGCTCCGCGGAGCTCCTTCTTCCCTCTGGCTTCAACTCAGTCCTTTGTTGCTCCACTTCAGTTCTTCCGACACCCTGTCTTCACCTCGGCCACTCGTCCCCTCAGCTACGCCTTGGTCTCCCGGACCCTCTGTGACATCCAATCTCTGTGGCTCTTCGGCTATGCCTGAGTCTCTACATCCAACAGCTCTGTCTCGGTTGGTCATTCCCCTGGTTCCACCTGACATCCCCAGAAATGCACCACCATGACTCCTCCCTCCTTCGACTCCACCGTGGGCCTGCATTCTGGTGCTTCTGCTTGGAAGCACTCCCTGGCTCCTCCCACTGTCATCTCTGCCCTGGTTTCACCAGGGGGTTGTCAGGGTTATGTTTGGTTTCTTTGTATTTTAGTCTCGAGTTTGCCTATTTGCCCGTCTGTCAGTGTTCTTTAGTTTGTTTCCATGGTTTTCATTAAGTTGTATCACCTGTTTCTTTTGATTTGGTTTGAATTTATATTTAACCAGCTAACTTGCACTCACTCATTGTTGAAATGTTTGATAGACTCACCATCTGCTAATCCTCAATTGAAAGGACTTACCTGTGCCAGTGTTAATGGATTATCTGGACCTTAAGTCTTAGTTACCCGTTTTCTGCCAAGAACATTCTTCTGAGTTCCTGTTTTGTGATATACTTACCTTTTTATTAATGAACTCCCATACCTGGGTTATTCTACAGTCTGCTTGTGGGTGTGTAGTTACACAGAATGTATTGATTTAAAATTGTGTTGGGTGGTCTTTATTTATTCTCAATGGCAGTAAAAGTCATATAGTATCTGGCTCATCGTGAGACGAGGTTTGAAAAACTATTTCCTCAAAGGGAAGACACAGAATATAGCAACAGGCACACACTATTTGACAGTGTTATTTTGTATCAAACTGGAATAGATCTGGTTTTGTGTAGAGTATAACAACTGTTAATGTGTGACAGTCCAAAGGAGCATAAGGCTATTATGTGTCTAACTGAACATCATGTTAGTAAATACACATTTTTTATTTAAATGTCTTGTGTTCAGGTTCATTTGCAACAGCTGTACTAGCAGTGAGAGTGAAATGGAGGCATGTTGAATATTTCATCTGAGACATGGAGGAGAGGATTTTTTGACAACAAACAGCACTTACATTTGTGTAAGTGAGAAATTCTGTGGCAGAATCTTGTTCATTGGACCAGACTAGACACAGAAAAAAATGCTGTCCTTCAGACAGCTGCCATCGATTCAGCACTCCTTCCGTGAGGAATTTGCGGTGTAAAAGTAGCATGTTACCAGCTATTACTCCGGCAGATACAAACATTAAAATTACATCACTGTCAATCCCAATGCAATGCAAGAGACATATATAGAATATGTTTAAGAGAGCATCTTATCAAAATAATGTTTTATCAAAATGTTTTAAGTTTAAATGTTTCTAGGGCAACATAGCTGTCCATCCTGGGATTCCAGCAAGTCTCCTTCTGCTCATTTTACTGCATATACACTACAGGCAGAAGAGAGATAATTAGTTTCATTGCCTAAATTAGTCTTCAGAGAGAAAATTGCGTCATTACCAAATTAATCTACAGATTTAGACTTTCAGAGAGATACTTTCTGTTTAAGAAATCTTTAAAATTGAAAATAGGGGAGTTTTCCAATAGTGTTTTCACAATGGGTGAGAGTTTATGCATGGAATGAACACATACCTTATGAATTTTTCATTCCTCACAAACAGTAATGGAAGCAAGCAGAAGGTTCAGAGTTTGGAACCTATCTGAATTGATTTGGCTCATAATTCATAATTGAGCAGCTAACGCATGGAAAAGTATTTCATCACACTTTTCACAAGCAGCGGGTGACTTTTTTGTGTCCTCGCTGATGGCTGGGTGGCATCTCAACTGATTCTGTGACAGAGTTCATTCAAATGATTTAGTTTGTAGTCAGAAGCACCCTGGGAAATGCTGTCCTAAGATGTTTGACCTCAGTGTTGTGAAATGTTCTCTACTTCTCTGATCCTTTTGTTCCTTTGTCATTGCAAAATCACTGCTATCATGATTTAATTTGAAGACAAATGTTATTTCTGAATCGATTATATGGTCATAGAAGAGTATGGGGCATTGGATGTCTTTAAATTTCCTAAAATAACATACATCGTTTGAGCTGTCAAAATGTGTATGATTATGTGCATTTCAGAATAATTCGTGGAAACACTTTACAATAAGGTTCTACAAAAGGTAATTAAATAATAATAATTATAAAAAAACAAAATAAAAAAAAAAACAAACAATGAACAAAACATTACAGCATTAATCTTGTTAATGTATACTGTTAATGTAATTACCAACCTTAGTTACTGCATACTAATATATGTTATCATTTAATTCTAATGATAACATGTATTAGTATGCAGTTACTAAGGTCGGTAATAACTACGTTAATCCAGATTAATGGAAATGTATAAACATGAATTTGCATCAATGCATTTTACCTTGGCCTCCATAATGTTTTGTAAAAGTAAGCAAAGAACAAAGGAAAAAGTGCCATGACATTCAAAAAAGTGCACATTTTGACTGTGCATGATTTAAGAAGCAGCAGGTGGTGCATTATTATTTTTTGTCATTATGATTTCCCTAGAAACATATGATGAAATGTGCCTTAATATAATTATAAATATATGATTAAAAAAAAAATATATATATATGTATTTAATTATTTACTGAGTGTTCATGTAAGTGGGAATTTATAAATGTACAGCCATAAAAGAATGATCCAAGTCATCATACTGTACCATCGATAATTTTTCAAGTCAATGCATTTATTTCCCAAAATATGCAGCCATTCCCTGGCAAGTAATCAGCCTGTAAATATGGGACAACTTGCACCTTTCGCCTCATGTGGCATCATGTACACAGAGCATGGGCCACAATAAAGCCTGGGTTTCTGAGGTTATTGCTTGCCCACTAAGTTCGATGTGACCAGATGGGATGTTTTGTTTGATGGGCCTCCCTCGCTTTGTCACACACAATGACAAGTTTTCCCCTCTCCCCCCCTCCCTCCTGATGCCTGCCTTCATTGTTAGGCTGTTAAGGAGATTGGGTTGGCATTTACTGCATCTGTAGCAGTGTCAGTTCGCGTATGAGTGTGTTTGTGTCAGGCGGGAGAGGCCCCTGCTCTGCTCCTCTCGGCTCTGGCCTGCTCACCCATATGGACGGCCTGATCAAAGGCAGCTGAAGCAGGCTGCAGCACAGGCGCACTGACAGGAGAGCGAGAGGGAGCTGCATAATTGACACGGCCCCTCAAAACCCCGAGCCTCACAGCACACCGGGGTCTGCACACACAGCACATAGCAGCAGAACGCCTGCTAAACAAGCTCAATATTCACACTTACCAGACTGATTACGTATCATATATACAACAGCAAGTCATTAGGAAGTGTGTAGCATACGATGCTCTAATGGATTGTTATTGCATGACGTAAACGAGAAATCTAAACTCTGACATTAAGCATTTGCTCGTTGCACATGCCTGACAAACAAGCCCTTTAAAATGCATGTTTCTGGGCGCCGTGTCACCCTGCACTCTCTCCTGCTTGAATGGTGTCTATTTTGGCTCCAGACCGGTGGTGGTTGCACATCACTGGCTGTCTGTTCTGAGAGGAGAAATGTCAGAAGCCTCTGGTGGCAGCCATTCCAGCTCCTGCCTGCCACCCCGTCACAAGCCTCCTGTAAGGCAAGAGGTTTGCCAACTTGCCCCACATTAATCAGGGCCCTCTCGCACCATTAGCCAGTCAATCATTTTCTGGGGCTGAGCCAGGCTGCTAGCCTGTGCAGCTTCTTAGCCCAGCCTCTGATTGGCCATTTCCCTGTAACATTCAGGGATTCACCAACGGAAAAATATGGTTGTGCCTAATTTGTGCATATTTATGTTGGTTTTTTTTTACATATATTTTGCACTTCTGTGATGTGATTTAGTTGTTTAACCCTTGTAACCACTTTTAACCATGTAAAACCTGACATTCAAAATACTCGTTTTAATTTTTTTTAAGGAAAAAGTTTATTGAACCTTTGGGCCTTTTGTTGAATATCACATTTGTTCACATCGGATTTGTATGGTTCATCAGATGAAATTCTGATTGCTTGTAAAATAAATCAACCATATATTTATTATACTGTAGTATACCAGATTGCTTACATAAAATGCATATAAATATTAGTTTTTACTCTATATCTCCAAATAATGTCTTACTAAGATGATATTTAAATGCTTTGTTTGATGTATCATTTGTTCAATTTAAACATAAAAAAAAAAAAAATTGTGTTGATAATCAAGTACACATACGATGCTTCAGTCCAGTAAGTGTTGATCTTTAACTATTACTATTACTAATAATATAAAAGTTATTATTACGTTTAATTTATATTAAAATTTTTTTGACATTTTTTGAATTAAAAGACCTTTTACTTGGTAAACTAGTATGAATTATGAATGTTTTTCAGAAAAGTTTTTGATCATGTTATATTTAGAGATCTTCAAAATGTGCATTTCAAATATGATACAGTAGGCTTTATATGCTTAAGATGTTTTGCCTTTTAACCGCAGTGAAATTAAAGGAATCTATTCACAATTCCATTTTTTACATTCACATTAAAACCTATATCTTATCTTTCTATGTAATTTCTTTACATTATTAAAAAAAACTGTCATAATGTAAGGTGAACAGCGCCTGCTGTGAACAAGATATTTCAAGTTTGATATCCATTCACTTGTTCCACGGCATGCTGTTACATACGCATGTGCATTTATCTGTGGAGTTTTGACCCCTGGGTTTAGTATCAGTGATGTGAAGTGTTTTAAAATGGGGTGAAGCTGTTACCACAGATCTGGTAGGGGCAAGATAGTCTAACTAGCCTTTTGTGTGTGAGATAAGGGTTGGTAGGGGCCCGGCGTGCTAAGGAGGGGGAGTGGGAGGGGAGGGATCACGCTCCTCACTACAAAGTAAGAGCCCAGGATCCAGGCTTAAGGGACCTTCATCATTAGTTAATGACTTTGGAGATTAGTATTATAACACAGAGATTACAGAGGAGACAAGGGTTGTTCTCTGGTAATTACACACTGAAGCACAAACGTCCCCCTTCATGCTGCATCTCTTATGAGGCTTAATTGAAGACAGCATCACTGTAATGGCATCATTTGGGGCTGAATGTCTCTCTCTTTGGTAAAATACGGCATAGACGTGTGAAAAAGGTATTTCTTTTTCTATTTCTTTTTTGTTTTAGTGCTCTGATACCTTGATACCTCAATGTATATTGACACCATACTGTAATAATTGTTATATTGTTACTGATATCTAAAGGATCGAAAGTAATAAAAATTACTTTTGTTGGTTTTTACTTAATTTGTCTTTTTATTTAATTTATTATTATTAAATAACACTTTTGACCAATTCATTTAGATGTTTTTACTTAAAATGCATGTAGGGTTACTTAAAAAAAAAAAAAAAAAAAAAGAGTTTTACAGTGAATCATAGCATACAAAAATGCTATTAATCCGTACAACTCAAATGTAACTTTTTTTGTTATGTTGGTTGAAAGTCTCTTCACATCCTGATAGCAATCACTAAATAACGAGGTCTAAATGTAAATACTAAATGTATATGTATATGTATATGTATATGTATCTTCTGTGGAAGGCGTAGGACCATTAAATGTTTGTCAAATCATTCCATTCAGACTGGATACAATGTCCTACCTGCCTGTCAACATATGTATTTTCATACCTCCGCACACTCTGCTCGCACAGACATCACACATTATCAGCGTGTTTAATGCTATGTAGAGTAAGACAGACGCCAGTCACGAGTAACCGAAACAGCAGCCACGTTTTACATTTGCTCCTGAACCAAAACAGTGAGCTTATGGTGCGTTCACGCCATATTTGCAAGAGAAAGACACCCGTGACATTATACTCAAGAGCTGTTCGTGACTCGAATTTATGGGTTTCAGTGGCAACACTATCATCGCTGAAATGAATCTGTAGCAGTCAGGTGGCACAGGTCAGTGCTCTTTAAGTTGTTTATGTGAATTATTATTGTAATGGTATGTGCTTTGAGACATGACGTAGTTAAACACCATCTCTCATGATGCTTTTGTTTGCTACGTGCTGTATGCGATCCTGTGTTTTGAAGGAGGCGTGGCTTTGGAGATGCTCTGAAGGGAGGGTGGGATCTTATGCTTTCAAAGCTAGCTCGACATTGCTAGCCTCTCCGAAAATTGTCTATCTTAACTTTAAATCAAATAATGAAATATTAAATGTATGAATCCATTAGACTCAACTGCTATATTGACTCAAAGACTTAAATATCAATCTTTCAATCAATGTTAAGCTCTTCTTTGGATTTGAATCTACACAGTGGTTACGTGATAGAACACCAAACTCTCAACACAAGTAAAAAGAAAAGGAAATTATTATTTTTTAGATCTGGTGTGCATCACCCATTGTCCCTACTGCACGCTCTGCATATTCTAAAACACCAGCCTCAAAATGCAGTTGAAGGCATGCAAAATGTGGAGTGGGTGCTGGTTAAGTTTGGATCTTCATTCACCATCTGCTCCTCAGAGGAGGACATCGTCAGCCCTGACTCCACCATGAACCCAGAACCCAGCCAGCTTTCAGCCATGTCCGTAACTGACCTGCAGCAGTGTCCTTTACGAGGGCATATTAGTGGAGTTTGATGGAGTCCGAAATCGTCCTTGTTGCCATTGGTTCAGCCCAGCTCCAAGTTGCTTTTGTCACTGTGGCGAGCAGGACGAGGTCGAGGGCCATGGGAAGACGGCGTGAGGCCGGTGGTGTGATTAATAATGAACTGTGCGCCGCACCGGTCTCGTATCTCTCATGGAGGAGCGGAAGCATAAAGGAGGAGCGACGACTGTGAAAATTTAGAGAGGACTAGGCCTGGACTGTTTTATTTATTGTTTTTTTTTTATGTGACAGCAGTCGTCTGTGAGGGGCTGCTGTCTTTACTTTAGTTTTGTTGTTTGTTCATTTTATTTATTAAAGTTGTTGAATGTTCGCCGGTTCCCACCTCCTTCTTCCCACAACATCTAACTTTGCTACAGTCACCATTGGTTCAGTCCAGCTCTAACTCTCCTTGTTTATCAGATGGTCCCGCTCAGCCTCCCTCTCCCTCCTCATCTGCCAAAGCCATCCAGTTCCTCTGTCACACCTGCGCTGTCTCCCTTCAGCCCCCTGCTCAGATCTGCCTTGATGTAAGGTCATCAGCTCTGCCTTGGTCTGAGGATCGCTCAGCTCCACCTCAAACCTCCAAGACCCTGACTCCACCTCAGCCCTCCGACCAATTGGCTCTGTCTTAGCTCCATGCTCCCTCGGGTCCACCCCTCTGGTCTGTCATCCCTCAGGCTTCATCAGGCTCCCTTGTCCCTCTGGTTCCACCTTGGTCTGTTATCGATCTGGTTCCACTTCGGACTTTCAGATCTCCAGCTTTGCCTCAACTTTCTGCCCCTCTGGCCCCAACGGGCTCCTTTTCCCCTCCGGTCCCACAAGTGTCCTCAAACATCTCCACCTCAATCACACACATCTGCAGCTCCGCCTTGGCCCTCTTGGCCTATGGGGACACCTTTCCGTCTCCACCTGGTTTTCCGGTTTCTTGGCACCACCCAGGCTCCTACTTCATTGGTTTGCCGTGGGCCTTCATCCTGGCTCTGCTCTTGGTCTCCCTCTGGCTACTCCTTTTGTCACCTCCTCCCTGACTCCTGCCTCTATCTTCTCCTCCGTGGAATATCCCACTGCCAGCCCTTCCAAGGTCTCATCCTTCTCCGGCTCCTCATCAACCCCCGGAACCCCCCGGGGATAGGGGGTGGGTTAATGTCACAGTTATGTTCTATTTAATTTCATGTCATGTTCTGTTTAGTTTCTGTGTCATGGTTTTCCCGTTTCTGTCAGTCTTGTTTGTTTGTTGCTATGGTTTCTGATTAGTTACACACCTGTTCCTTGTTTCATTTATGATCATTCCCAGTGTATTTAAGCCCTCTGTTTTCTCAGTTCCGTGTTATTCATCATTAACATTTAATGTGTATGTGTAGTATTTGCATTGTGTTCATTTAAGTCTCAGTATTCCCAGTTCATTCTGTGTCATGCTCTCCTTTGGATTTGAAGCAGTAACATGACAATTTGTACAATTTAGGTTATAATATGCACCTTTACGGTAATAACTCTACCATTTTGTGGTAAATAATGTCTACCTTTTGAAAGGCTACCAGCTAGTGACAGAATTTTTGTTTATTTTTTGTTTTTGTTTGAAAGAGTGTTTATGGAGCAATTTCCACCTGATCTAACCTTTATGTTTATTTATTTTATTTGGTGGTTAAAAAATAAATTAAATCTGTATACATATAATTTAGATGTTATCACATGAAGCACATTTTTATGTTTACGTTGTTTTCAGTGTACTGTAGAAATGTGCAAAGAAGTTTAAATAATAATTTTGTTAAAATTAATATTTTGCCAATTAAAAGTAGCAACTCATTCTTTTTTGTTGTTTTTAAACAAGCTTCTTGTCAGGTTTACCCATCAGACAGTTGCGAAAAAAATACATATTTCAGAAGCAATTGAGGCCTACAGCAGCACCACATCTCCGGTTTAACTCTACCGCCCATTTATCTCAGCCATTAAGTTAACAAGCAACATTTGTATTTACCACCAGGCCTGGGTGGTTAGGAGCAATCAAAAACCAAACATCACAGGGGAACAGAAGGGAAACAGAGATGGAAAGTGAAAGAGGTGGATGGGGAGGGAGAGAGAAGGTTCAGGTTGATATGTCAAGAAAAACTGGGGTGAAGTGCTGACACGTCGACGTCTTAGCTGATAACGCTTAAATCATTTTTCCTCCAAAACTTCAGTCACCTGGCTTCAAAGAGATATAGCCATAATACAAATTTTTGGAGTAAGTAGTGGTGTTTGAAGTTATTTTATGGGATTTTGCTGTAAGGCCCAGAATTGATTTGCAGAGGGGATAAAAGGAAGATACTTTATCTTTGGAGCTTTGTCGGAAAAAGCTTAGCATCCATTGGTGGTTCCGCCAATATGCCTGCAGGGCAAGGGGGTGGGGGTGCGTGGTGGGGCGGGTGCTTGGTTAGCTGGCATTGACATTATATACCAGAATGGATTGTGCTGAGTGTACACCTCCTGCTGCTTATGAGCTGCTCTTTCATAATCTTTCATGAACCATACAATGTTTTATTTAATGTACTGGGTCAGAGAAAAAACTTGAGAAAAAACATATTAATAATGAAAGATGTAGGGCTTGGGAGGGAGAAGGCAAAAGAGGAGAGAGAAGGGAGAGAAAACTTGGTTTGAGGCTTCTCTCTGCAAACAGGTCAGAGGGACCTTTTGAAGTCTGCAGCTCCTGTGCAGTCAATAGTTTAAAAACTCGTGTTATGTCTGAATGTGAGGCTAGCTCTGAGCTTCTTTCGCTCTGCCTACCTGACAAATGCCAAACATCTCATCTGTAGTGTCCAGTGGCTCTCCACTGTGGTAGAAAAAGGAGAGCGAGCAGATTCTCTTCAGGCTTTACAGTTTAAACTCACTGGACAGAATCCAACCTCAGAAATCCTCTAGTGTAAACACGGGAGGCATTTTTCCTTCTTTCCCAAAGCACCTCCCATAAAATCAACAAATTTCATGACATATTGCTTTTCGCATTGCTCAAATGCTGCTCTCACTTGTGATCTTGACCTCCGATCTATTTGTACAAACAGAAACAAGCTTGGGCTGTGTGGGCATAATGCACTCTATCCCCCTGTGTCTGCACATTTGCAGGCTGTTAAGTAGGGCAGAGGCAGCTGCGAGCTTCTTAATTGCTTAATTGCACTCATTATTTGAACTGAGGATGAGCTCACCTCGTGCCGTTAATTGAAAAGGTACTGCAGTGCAGTCTTTCTGAATGGCACGGCCCCTTGAGGAACGTGGCGACTCTGATGTTGGGCTAGTGCGCGATGCTCAGTCTCTTTTTCTCTCTTTCTCTCTCACTCGCTCCCTTCCTGACACTCGATCGCATATGCTGCATATGTGCAATCTGAATTCACGGTGATTCTCCAGGACATTGCAGGCCTATCAGATGAAAGAAGCACATCATAGAAGCTCCAAACCCTCAGAGGAAGGTCCAGGGGCCATGTGACTTATTTATGACTCTTGTGACGGCATGCTCCCCCTCCCTGGCCTTACAGTAGCACACACGTTCTCAAACACACTTGCACTGCGTCTCTGACTTTCGCATGGCGTGGCCTTCTCGCTCTATTTAAAAAATAAATAGGAGACTGGTGTCTGTGCTAATAATTCATGACTGGGGACAGTGAGAGGTGTTTATGTGGGGAAATGAGATGCCCTTAACACCTGCTCGTCTGTGGAAATTGCACCCCTCCTGGCCAAATGAAGCCATTGCAGGCTTCATCCATGTTTATACTTTGTTGTTAGCTGAGGCATGTTTTACTCTCTGAGCTTTCCAAAAGGACAGTTCACCCATAACCAGGGGCATATAAAGGCAATTCCATATATGAAGGAGGTCTGTGACTTTACTTCATGAACGATTACCGGGCAATGTAAACTTCAGTATTAAGAATAATTGCATTGGCTGTCAACAAATAGGATTGGTTTTGAATTATTTTATTTTGATTGTCACTGGGATGGTACTCGTTCAAAAGGCTGTACCTTTTAAGTTCGTACCTTTTAAAGGAATAGTTCACTTCAAAATTAAAATTATGTCATAATTTTACTTTAATTTCAAACCTGTATGAATTTCTTTCTTTCTTTTGTTGAACATAAAAAAAAAAGAAGATATTTTGAAGAACGCCGGTAATCAAACAGTTGATGTACGCCATTGACTTCCTAAGTATAGGAAAAAGTCAATGGGGTACATCAACTGTTTGGTTTCCCACATTCTTCAAAATATCTTCTTTTTTTTTTAATGTTCAGCAGAAGAAAGAAATTCATACAGATTTGAAACAACTTGAGAGTGAGTAAATGATGAGAAAATTTTCATTTTGAAGTGAACTATTCCTTTAAGGTACTAATATGAAACCTTTAGAGGTAGGGGTGAGCAGAGCACAACCTAACACGGGGCTAGTTGTAACACACATAGTTTAAAACTTTCCACACATGCCACCATGATGAAACTTTGTGTATTTACTAGTTGCCATATCAACACTATATATATATATATATATATATATATATATATATATATATATATATATTTGGAAGATATCACTGAACATTTGTTTCACCACAGCAAAAGTAAATTTCAAATTTCAAATAGAAATTATTTAATCTTATATCTGTTATTTAACAGTTGAAATAGTTATTTAATGCTGATCTAACCAGCAGAAGCCAGGTTTAAATCCCAGTTGCGCAGATAGGGCACGTTGTAACACTGTGTTACAATGTGCCCCTATTAGAACTATGCTAATTCTTTTCTATACTTTTATTAATTCTATTGAGAAACCATGAGAAAAAGGTGAATAAAGACTGAGAGTCTTTAAACTAAGCTGTATAGTTGTGTTTTGTGGTGTTTTTTTGTCAAACTCAACAATTACTATATTTTTTATTATTAAAAAATAACTTTATTTTATATGAAAAAGTTAATAATTATATTTTATTGATAAAATATTTTAGTTTGTCTTGTATATATTTTTAATAGATCAGATAACATTTTTAGCTGTCATATGGTCATGTTACAATGTGCCCCTCACATGTTACAATTAACCCACCTATGGGGCATGTTGTAAAATTTCACTTCCATTCTTTCGGGGTAAATCAAGAAAAAAGTATACACTGTATTAATGAAACAAAACCACATAATTGTACTGGACATGTGGGAAATTAATGTGGGAAAATATAAATACTCTGAGCCCCATGTGAATTTGAGAAAGTGTTAGGTTGTGCCCCGCTGTCCCCTAAATAATGTACAAAGGTATACTATACATTTTAAAAGGGTACCACCCCAGTGACAGTGAATGGTAATTTTGTATCACTTTTTCACTGATTGTATGGTTGTAAATTGCGTTTTACACTGTAAAAGCGGTTACCTTAATCAGCTATTTCTAGCTTTCAATTTAGTTTATTAATTTTGATTCAGTGATATTAAATGATATTTTTGACTATTAATTTAGATGGTACCACATGAAGGTTAACATTTTTAGGTTAACATTTTTTTCTGTGTACCCTATTTATAGAAAATGATCATAGCAATCTAGCTTAAACTTTTACAACAACATCTAATATGTTGTTCACCAAAATGACCTTTTCACTTTCTGAGATCAGAGGTTATCTCTAATTTGATAACAAATCAGACACCCAGCAAAAAAAGTGAAGTAAACCATGTACTACATAATTGGCTATTTCGTTTAAAAGTCCCCTGTTTGCATCACTTTACAAATCTTGTAGACTGAATTTCAAACCTTGGTTCTATGCGTGCAGGTATCTAACGTTGCATAAAATCATCGGTCCATTTGCATCTTTCAGAATCAGGCTGGAAGCCATTTCTCTCTGACCTCATTCTAATTGAGCATGGCAAAATGCTATTTCCATATGCCTCTCCCAAACACTTTCATTTCTGCCTTTTAACAAAGCCTTTTTGTTGGAAAATATGTTACTAATGGCTTATAAATTAATAAGGAGCCAAACTGAAGTTGATTTTTATACAAGGTGATGCAAGACTGGCTGGCATCTCTGTCATCTTAGTCCCATTCCAGAATTTTCTGGCCCAATGCATTTCCATATCGCAGAATGCTATAATGCATCTTTTGTCATTCTCTCTCACTAGTGCCGAGGCAGCGCTGCCGAATGTCCTGGTGTGATTTACATTCCCAAACCCAGTCATTAATTTTCTATCATTGTGAAAATATGATTCATGTTTTGGGGGCTGTCAGTATTACTTATTTAGATGTTCATAGGGGAAAACTCAGGCCCTCTCCTTAATGGAATATAAAGTTGCAAGGTCTCATTCCCACTCTAACATTAAACAACAGGAGCTACACATGTGTTAATGTGTGCTCCCAAAGCACCTTAATTCAACTTAAAATTCCTAATGGAACTGACTTTCAGTGCCGTGCCATCTGAGGTGTGTAAGTGTGTGTGGGTGTGGGTGTGTGGGTGTGGGGGTGTGTGTGGGGGGGGGGATGCTTAACACGTAAATTCACTTGTCTTTGTCATATGTGTGTGTTTGGCAGCTTAACTGCTCTAGTGCTTGTGTGTCTGCTGGGAGGTGTCGGCCGAGCACAGTGCGGCCAGATGCGTGTCGGGACCATGACCTGCTTTTGTTTTGTTTTTGTTGTTCTTAGTCTCTTTTGCTGTTAAGTGCTGTCTCTGGATCGCCTGGAATGACAGCCTTAATTTATTATATCAAATATGCTCCTGGGCTATTTTGGCTTGCAGTTACAGTAATTTAAGGGTTTTGCAACGCCTTCTTTGGATTCATTTCATTTTTAACAACATCAGATAAACAATAAACTCACTATATGACAAATTTATATGAAATCTAATGTATTGTATGGGCAGCTGACATAAAATACTTTTGGACAGTTGACATGTAGTATGTTGCAATCTGTCTAAAACTATTTTAAGGAGCATTTTACTAAAATGGAATGTACTTCTAGTGCATTTGCAGATTTCACACTGGAATATGCCCAATAAATGCGTCTATACAAAAGAAATCCTTATTCATTTATTTATTTAGTTAAATTCATTTACTCATATTGAGAAAAAATCATTTAAAAAAGCAAAAATGAATAGTGAAATATAAATACAACTAAATATATCTGATATTCTATACAGCCTGATTTAAAATGGTGAAAAATGGTTCATGTTGAAAAAGAAAAGTCCATGGATACATTGTGTCAACTATCTATATAACTATAATGCAAGCCAGTTGTGCTTATGACTGTTTATCACATAAATGACTGTTTACTGTGTATGTATTATAACATAGTATAGTAAATCAAATGAACATGTTATCCAAAATGCATTTTTGATTCTAATAGTGAGTCATGCATCATCTAATTAGTCCTCATCAAATAACACTGATTCAAATTCAAAGACTGATGACCATAGACTGAGTCAGAGCTGAATGTCTGGTCACCCTCTATTACAGATGACAGTGTCCCTTCTGCATGAGTGCATAAGAAAGTGCTGCTCTCTTTGACAAGCAAACTTTCTATCACACTTCTTTCACTTTTCAAAGAGGGTACAGTAACAGAATGATTGTCACCATTCCCACCAGTAGTTCGTCTTTAGAGAAGGAAATTAACATAAGACTGCAAGTCCAATGACACAGGGGGAAAATAAACAAATATTTAGTTTCTGATGGGACAAGACATTGACTGACACAGTGCTAATCTGCCCTCGGTCATAACACTGTATACAGTTGTTGCAAATTAGTTTTATTGGCAAAATTTACAGACTTTTAGCTGTTTACAATGAACAAACCAAACAAAAGTAATTTAAATAGCTCAACACCACAAATGTTTCAAGTGGTTTCCCCAAATTCAACTGAAAATGCAACTTTTAAAGTCCCACTCCGATCATATTTTGATTTATTTTTAAACATTCTCAGTGGTCTTTAAATGATGATTATGCCGTTTTTAGCCAAAATCACAAAACCTGTGCCGTTTTCTGGGACTTCGCTTCAGCAGAGCGGCAGTAGCTCATTAGCAATTCGCCTCTGCGTTGTGGGCGGAGCCGTTGGCTGAAGCGAGATACATAGGCAGCAACAGCCTCTTTCTGTCTTTCTTTCTTTCTGTCAACACAGAAAACATTTCATCACTGGATAGTTTTTTTCGTTTAATTAAAGTGTTGTTTTATGTCAGCTGAATGTCCGGAACGCTTTTCAGAGAAGATAAGGCAACTTTTTAAGCACAATTCACACCCAGCGGCAATTCAGAAAAAGAAAAAAAAATCTCCGAATGCTCCACACGAAACTTTGGTCTTCCGACCTTTTACCGCCGTGTCGATTTATTTTGATTAATATGTGCGAGGGAGAGAGAGCAAGACAGCGCTTAGTTTGGAGACGGTGAGGTCTTGTTTACATTTTCGCCTGGCTCCGAAGACAGAGAGTGTCCGGGTCTCTCTCTCTGCTCGTTCTTTCAGTTATAAACATGTCCTGTCACAAGCGCAACAGTTCATCTACATTACTCACCGATCAAATAAGACTTTGGCGGGCGCTAAAACAAGTTCAATGCAGGAAAATTCATGCGTGAATTTAACTGAGTAGTACATGACCATGCACTCGCACAAATGCGACCACATAAAATTTTAACTCGCACATTCTCAAAAAATGGTCGCAGTCTGGAACCCTGGAACGTAATCCATTCATCTCTCACAGCAACATGTTTTGGTAAAGCATGAAAGCTAATACCAATATCTCTCCTCTTAGCATTGCAACCCGCTACCGCACATAGGTATTGATCCGCCATCGTCTTCTCTACTCCTCAGAACCTGACCGACCGGGCGGGCCCCGCCCAGTGGAGTTACTACGTCACAACTCCAGTCTATTTTAGCCGGCATTTTAGCGTCTGCTACTGATTCACAGCCATTTGAATGCAGAAATACTCAGAAATACAACTTTGAGCTTATTTTTCTCAAGATATGTCCTCTAGCATAAGAAAAATGCCACAAGAACATGTTAACACCAAGAAAAACATGATTTTCATCGGAGTGGGTCTTTAATGACTTCTGCAACCTCTTCATGGCAAGGATCTTTAGTACTTAGTAGAACACCCTTTACTGTTATGACCTGCTGCAAATGATATATATAACCAGAAACAAGTTTCTGGCAGTGTTTCTAAGGAATCTTAGCCCATCCCTCCTGAGCAATGGCCTCCAGTGCAGTAATATTCTTGGGTTTGTGTGCTGCAACCGCCTTCTTCAAATCCCACCAGAGATTTGCAGTGAACGAGAAGAGCCGACTCCCGTCGGTGGGAGCCGAATCTTTATTTGGGGCAGGACTTTATTTGGATGGGCACACCATGCGGCCAATCACATGGGAGGACAGACTAGGATCATACCATTATGTGAAAGGAAGGGGAACACATGCTCCGTAGATTGCAAGTGTAATGGTACAGGCCAGGTACACCAAGCGACAAGGAGAGGCGGGGGAGCCGGATTTAAATGCTAATGTTAAGACTTTTGCCTTTATTTATTTGATTTGTTTGCTGTGGTTCTGTGTTCAATTGTTCAATTAAAGTTGCTCTGTGTTCAATTGTTCAATTAAAGTTAAACTAGATGTACCGCATCGCGGTACAAAATATGACCGCCGCTCAGGCCTGCACTGGCTTTCCACAAAAATAAATGACGTGGAGTAATTTGGCTGTATTGCGTGTTTATGTATATACCTAAAAAAAGTAATAGTATGTGCATGTCTGTCTGTGTGTGTGTGTGTGTGTGTGTGTGTGTGTGTGTGTGTGTGTGTGTGTGTGTGCGTGTGTGTGTGTGTGTATGTGTGTGTATTTGTGTATGTGTGTGTCTGTGTGTGTGTGTGTGTGTGTGTGTCTGTGCGTGTATGTATGTGTGCGTACATGTGTGCGCGTGTGTGTTTGTGTGTGTGTGTGTGTCTGTGCATGTGGATTTGTATGTGTGTGTATGGGTGTGTGTCTGTGCGTGTGGATGTCAGTGTGTGTGCATGCTTGCGTTTGTTTGTATTCCTGCATGTGTGTGTGTGTGACAGTATCATCCTAAACCAGCAACCCTTCGCTCAACAGCACCATCTACAGGCCGATGAGTGTACAGTCACTAAATGTGCACATAAATGAATTTATTTTATACCCCCCCATGGATGAAATTCTACAAAACTTAGCAGAGGATACCCCCAGAGGTTGTCAAGTTAATCATACACATGAAATATGGTGCAGTTCTGAACATCTCCACTGAAGATAGGGGCGATTAAAGCAGAATAATATTGCATTTTCATTTTTTATGGGAGGGGCGCAAATCACAAATGAGTGATTATGGGCTAGGTTGATGTGCCATAAAAATTTCTTCATCCTCGGTGCCACGGTTCAGGTAGTTATTTAGGAAAAACTGCATTTTTTTGGGTTTGGGGGGGCCCAGCGCGGGGGGGGGGGGGGGGGGGGTGGTAGTGGCCCCCGGGGACCAAACGAAATTTTTTCGTAGAAGTCTAGTGGGGCTACATGCCCACCAAATTTCATGTTCCCCGGTGTTTCGGTGTCCCTGGTATCGTTGACGAAAAATTTACGGGGGCCCCAGCGCAGGGGGGGGGAAGTGGCCCCCGGGGACCAAACGAAATTTTTCCGTAAAAGTCTAGTAGACCAACATACCATAAAAATTTCTTCATCCTCTGTGCCACGGTTCAGGTAGTTATTTAGGAAAAACTGCATTTTTGGGGGTTTGGGGGGGCCCAGCGCGGGGGGGGAGTGGCCCCCGGGGACCAAACGAAATTTTTCCGTAGAAGTGTAGTGGGGCTACATGCCCACCAAATTTCATGTTCCCCGGTGCTTCGGTGTCCCTGGTATCATTGACGAAAAATTTACGGGGGCCCCAGCGCGGGGGGGGAAGTGGCCCCAGGGACCAAACGAAATTTTTCCGTAAAAGTCTAGTAGACCAACATACCATAAAAATGTCTTCATCCTCGGTGCCACGGTTCAGGTAGTTATTTAGGAAAAACTGAATTTTTTGGGGTTTGGGGGGGCCCAGCGCGGGGGGGGGAGTGGCCCCCGAGGACCAAATGAAATTTTTCCTTAGAAGTCTAGTGGGGCTACATGCCCACCAAATTTCATGTTCCCCGGTGTTTCGGTGTCCCTGGTATCGTTGACGAAAAATTTACGGGGGCCCCAGCGCGGGGGGGGAAGTGGCCCCCGCGGACCAAACGAAATTTTTCCGTAAAAGTCTAGTAGACCAACATACCATAAAAATTTCTTCATCCTCGGTGCCACGGTTCAGGTAGTTATTTAGGAAAAACTGAATTTTTTTGGGTTTGGGGGGGCCCAGCGCGGGGGGGGGGAGTGGCCCCCGGGGACCAAACGAAATTTTTCCTTAGAAGTCTAGTGGGGCTACATGCCCACCAAATTTCATGTTCCCCGGTGTTTCGGTGTCCCTGGTATGGTTGACGAAAAATTTACGGGGGCCCCAGCGCGGGGGGGGGGAAGTGGCCCCCGGGGACCAAATGAAATTTTTCCGTAAAAGTCTAGTAGACCAACATACCACAAAAATTTCTTCATCCTCGGTGCCACGGTTCAGGTAGTTATTTAGGAAAAACTGCATTTTTTTGGGTTTGGGGGGGCCCAGCGCGGGGGGGGAGTGGCCCCCGGGGACCAAACGAAATTTTTCCTTAGAAGTCTAGTGGGGCTACATGCCCACCAAATTTCATGTTCCCCGGTGTTTCGGTGTCCCTGGTATCGTTGACGAAAAATTTAAGGGGGCCCCAGCGCGGGGGGGGGAAGTGGCCCCCGGGGACCACTTTTTTTTTATGAAAACACTGAATAAAAAATAGCTTGCCAACACACAAATCATTCACAATTGCTAAATTGGGCTAAAATAGACAGCTCAGAGTGATACTAAATGAACAGCCATTTGGGAGCCGTAAGAGCCGGCTCTTCTAAGGGAGCCAAGCCAAAAGAGCTGAATCTTTGAAAAGAGCCGGACTTCCCATCACTATTGCGAACTATGCTTTCAACGGTGTCTCTAGGAACATTTAGTGCCTTCACTATCTTTTTGTATTCTGTTTCTTGTTTGTGAAGGGCGATGATATCTTATCTTAACTTTTTGGACCATTCTTTTGACTCATTTGCCATATTTCTAACATGCAGTCAAACGTGACACTCAATAAAATTAGCCAGTTCAGATATTTCATGTGTTCTAGCTCAAGCACACCTTGTGCAACTAATGAAGCCCTTGATTAGGTGCATCAGGTGCGCTTGAGACAACACCTATTTTGCATATTTGTGCTGTTGTGAGGAATTTTATTTAGGGGTTGAATAATTTTGAGACTGCAGAAGTCATTAAAAGTTATATTTTCAGTTGCATTTGGGAAAACCACTTCTTGTTGTGTTGAGCTATTTCAATTACTTTTGTTTGATTTGTTCATTGCAAACAGCTGAAAGTCTATAAATGTTGCCGATAAACCTGATTTGCAATGGGGGTTGAATAATTTTGATTACAACTGTAATTAACTATCTGCCACTGCAGGGTTGTGGATATTAGAAGGTTAATTAGACAAAAATGAAAAACATATATCAGGTTAGCACAGGCTTTACCACATTAGCTGTCCTCACCAGGTCTTCATGAGGAAGTGTTAAGTCTAATCATTCACAAGCTAATACAGACCGACATACCTTAATTATTGCTGAAAAACTTAATCTGCCTCTCACTGATTCACAAATGGAGATTTTAAACTAGATTATGTTTGGTGGATGTCCACTGATGTTAGTTTAGTGAAGTTTATAGCATTTGGACTAAAGTCATATTTTTGCATTGGTGGATCTCAATAAATAGATTCCCATTGAATTGGGGAGGATCAGGTTTTGTACCACATAAGGGCGTAGAGATCTTAAAAATTGACATGCAGACATCAGTGTAAAAGCTGGATCGAGATGTGAACTCAATATCATTGACAGAGTCTTCAATTAAGGAGATGTTATCCAATGTCACATTAGAGTGGGAGTCAATATTAAACCATCAATAACTTTCTCCCCTATTCACACAGAGTGTGTGACCTGCAGACTCAGGGGTCGGGGCTGGTCTTGAGATGATCCAGGGCAATGGGTCAAGGTTCTGTGACTGTGTGATCTCTTGGAGTTCACCCTGCATACTCCTTGTCCATACTGATTGACTCAAATTGAGTTTTACCTTGTAATACAGAGTTAATAAGGAAATACAGACATCATCTGCAACTGGGGCACAGGATGGAGCCCATGAACCACCCACCCCCACCTGTGTCTCCATCACAATCCATAAAGTTCAGCTCTCTGTCTACTTGTTTTCAATGATTGTGTCGCCTTCTAAGTCCAGTCCCTGAAGGGCTTGGGCAGCCATGGGGTTGCACGTTGTTGATTTCTCCTGTTTTTGTCCTATCCTTAAAACCTCACTAATCCACGAATTCGACCTTGGATTTCAGTTGGGGAGCCAGAGGAGGAAAATAATTGGGTTGCTGCTAATAATTGGATTTTCTGCTTCTTTGGCAGAAAAAAAAGAACTTATCCAGTGTCCTGACAGGAAGAGTTTGGGGCAGTAAGCCTCTCTTCAGAGCTCCTACTAGGCCTCGGTCACCACATATAAAATGATTAGCATTCTGTGATATGATTACTAGCTCTGCAAATTTTTTTTTTTTAAGAAAAAAAAGAAAAAAAATGGTTTATAAAATTCTTTAAGTGTTCGCTCAGTCCTCATTACAAAGACTTTAGACTCCTTTTATGAGGGATTTAAACAGAAAAAAAAGGAGAGAAGAAAAGAAAGGAGGAAAGGTTACCTCGATTACATCTGTAGGAAAAGTGGCTTTACATGAGTTTAAGAGAGAGAAAGAGATAAGCAGCTTGATAGAAAAAAGTAAAATATGTGGATTTTTTGAGTTTGTAATCTTGCGGATTTTGAGTGTCATTAAGTAAAATTAGGAAGGCTATTCAAACTGCTCTTGGAATTGTGCTATCTGTGTTAGGTTATGTCAGGTAGGTGTCATCTGTATGTTCTGTTTTGGTTTTATTCTAATTCCTGTTTCCTTTGTTCTTATTTTCCCATCACAGGTTTGTTTCTGTGGTTGTTAATTCCGTAATTGTGGGTGCCCTCATGGAGTACGAAGGAATTGAGGAAGACTCCGCCCGCATTCCCACCGCCGAAGGTGAGCTGTTTTCTGCTGGATATTTTGAGAAATTGGATTAGGATGTTTCCCTGTTTCTCCGAACCCCTACTGGTCTCACCCAGCACAAACTCTCCAGTGCCCCTGCTGGTCCCACCCAGCTCAGAGTCTCCTGTATTCCCAGAATCCCCTCCCAACCTCCCTCTCCCGCCTCCTCATCCAGAATTAGCCAGATCCTCAGCCCCACCTCTGCTTATTCCCTTTAGCCCCTAGACTTCTTTCTTTATGGATCTCCCTCGGGTCCCCCAGTCTCCAGCTCCTCCCTATCAAGAGGATTCCTTAGCTGCTCATCCAGCCACAGTTCCCACAACTTCACCTTGGCCCATTGCCCTGACTCCTCCGCCTTGACTTTTCTTCACTTGGCTCCACCTGGGACCATCTGCCTTACGGCTTTACCCGGCTCCCTCCACCCGCTGGCCTTGTAAGCCTTCCGCTGAGCTCCGTCTCTCCATTCCTACGGCTCCACCTCAGCCCTCTGGAACCATGGTTCCACCTCGGGGGGGTCGATGCTATGGCACTGTTGTGGCATCCAAAGCCTGCGGTGTCGTCCAGATCCTCCTTCTCTCCGCTTGCTTTCTGGGCTTTTTCTCCACCGGCTTGGACTCCATCCATCATCCCCATGGTGTCGTCGAGGAAATCTCCACCATGGCTCCTCCCTCCCTTGACTCCGGATCTGGATCCTCCTGTTCCTGTCTCCACCTTGGCTCCTACCATCTTTATCACACTGGTCTCCTCCTCAGTGTTCGTCCCTGGTTCCCTTTAATCTGATTGCTCTGTGTCCTCTTCTAGAGCCTCCACCCTACCTCCTCAGTTGGACCTTTTACGGCACGAGACCACACATTTCTGGGGGAGGGGGCAACAAATTCTTAAAAACAAAAACATAAAAAAATGCCATTTATACATTCAAAGACTTGAACCTCTTCTATGATGAGCATATTTTTAGTTTCTGAATTAAGATTCATTTTTATGTTATTTTGGGGAGCATATGTCAGGGCAGTTGAAAAAGTGAAATGGAAACTTTGGCATTATCTTTAGCCCTATTCGGATGGGACAAGTTTTCCAGGGAGACGTTAGATAAATACATGTTTCACAGACGTACTTTGCAATTTTAATCCCATCCAAATCTGCCAAGTCAGTGTTTTTCTCACACAACCTTTACAAAAATTCCAGGGCAAATTTCCTACTGTTTTTGGGCAAACTCAACGGTCCTCTGAGAAATCTGATCCCATCTGAATGCGAATATCTATGATTGCTGATGTTGTATTATTCTAATGCTTCTCTTCATGTGCTTTTGACCTGCCTGAGCTATCGTTTGAGCACCAATCTCGGCATGCTTTCGTTTAGTTTCAAAATGGATGGTATTCAACGAAAAAATAACATATCCAATCAATGGAGCCAAATTGCGGAAACTGCGAAGACTGCTCATTTTAATATCAGTGTCAGGTAAGAGTAAGATACTTGTCTGGATTTCTCTGCTCACTTATGCAAGTTATTAATAACTTTCTATAAAAAGTTTTCTGTAAACTTGTAAAGTTTACTTAAATAGGGCTTTTATAATAAATTTTAATTAAATTAACAAATAATATATTAAGCACAGTACATGACATTCTGTAATGCCTATGTCTGGAAAACATCTCGGATACTAATGTAACCCTCATTCCCTGAAGGAGGGAATGGGAGACGTTACGTCGATGTGACAATGTAATTGGGATCACTTCAGGGAGCCCTATCATCTTCGAGTGTCTACAGAATGAGCCAATGAACGTTGGTGTGTGTGAATTGCGGGTATAAACAGGAAGCGGGTGCACACACTCATTGTTTTTCGCTGAGGAGCCAAAATTGTGACGGACGTTACAGCGATGGTCAGCAACCGTGGCGACGGGACGTAACATCTCCTGTTCCCTCCTTCAGGGAATGAGGGTTACATTAGTAACCGAGACGTTCCCTATCAGTCGCTCACGTTCGACATTACGTTGACGTGACAACATAATTGGGATCCCTATGGAAAATGCCACGGTTGCTGCCACATCCAGCGCCCTACGCGAGACTCTCAGACCCCCAACTGACTGGGGCGGAAGGCCTGCGTAGAGGGAGTTCAAACTGCTGTTCCGTAATACCCCACACAGTGGAACTCTTGGATAACACTGTGAAAGCATGCCTTTCAAGGGGAGAGGGATGCTGCGGAAGCCACATCCTGCCCGAAGGGAGGTACCATGTGGAGAATACACATATGGACTGGCCGGTTAGGGGCAGTACAACTTATGGAATGTCACTGGGGTGGCTCCAGTCTGAGAAGGGGAGGCTACACCAGACAGAGACGGCAGAGCGGACTCTGCCAAGGGAAAGACACGGGCTCACCGCTGGGAGCTGGTCGTGGAAGAATACGCATATGGGATCGCTGAAGGGATCACCACATATGGAACCCAGCCTAGCACAAGTTATACAAGCATACGAGCACTAGGCCTAGCGTCGGACGCTCCGCAACGTCTGACTGCCGAAGGGATGCAGAGGAACTTAGGGTTCGCCTAAGTGGGGAACTCGACTGGAGCAAAAAGCGCACGTATCTGCTCCATGTGGAGGGGAGTGGCGCTAGCCGACACCAGAGCGGGAACGTCGGTGTTACTGGCTGGTTGAAGCTCAACACGTAGACTATAAAACCTAGCGAACATGTTAGGTGTCACACAGCCCGCAGCTCTGCAGATATCTGTCAGCGAGGCGCCGTGTGCCAGCGCCCAGGAAGAAGCGACACTCCTAGTGAAGTGGGCTCTCAACCCGGGCGGGCAGGGCATGCCTTGGGCTTTGTAAGCCAAGGCGATGACATCCACTATCCAGTGGGCCATCCTCTGCTTGGAGACAGCCTTTCCCTTCTGCTGGCCTCCGTAACAGACGAAGAGTTGACCTGAGGTCCTGAGGCTTTGCGTTCTGTCCAATATAGGCGCACAGCGCGAACGGGACAGAGAAAAGCCAGGGCTGGGTCTGGCTCCTCCGAAGGCAGCACTTGCAGGTAACACCTGAGAGTTAGCCGGGGCGAATTCTATGCACGATTATTCGACCGAAAATGCATGCAGCTCCCCTACCCTCCTGATGGAGGCCAATGTAACCAGGAGTACTGTTTTACAGGACAGAATTTTTAACTCAGCTGATTGCAAAGGCTCAAAGGGTGGTCTCTGAAGTGTCAAAAGGACCAGAGATAAATCCCAAGAGGGTATAGAGAGTGGGCGAGGCGGATTTAGTCTCCTCGTCCCCCTCAGGAACCTGACGATCAGGCCGTGGAATCCCAGCGACTTACCCTCAACTGCATCGTGATGTGTGGCGATAGCGGCAACATACACTTTAACCCTCTGAGGTCTGAGCTGTTTTCTGGGCTCTGGAGGTGTTCTGACATGCTCTGACATTTGTGTTTTTTTCTGTTACTAGTGACATTTTCATGGCTAAAGTCTAATTACACTGTATTCAGCACAAACTCTGCTACAATAATATATCAGCAGCATGTATGTAAAAGTTTGTAGTTTTGAGATAATGACATTTATGCGTGGTTTGTGAAAATACAAAAAAAAATTCTCACTGAAATAAGGCCATGCAACCCATACTGATTATTTCTTCACAAGACTTTTGAAAATTGTATGACATAGCCTAGAATATTTGCTCCAAAACTATGTGAAAATCACCCTGACTGCTCATTCAGATAAGACAATATATTGATTTAAAATTTCTAAGACGTGTTTTGTGTGACAAAGCCATATGCGAAGAGGCGTGATCATCTCATGAATATGTAATGATTAAACACCTGAGAAAGACAAAGACACTCCCCTAACTGCCCTATTAGGAGCGATCAGGCCCTGTCATTCAGAGCAACCTTGCACAAAGAATGAGGAGATTTAAAAAAGAATGGCTTTTAGATTGTTTGGATTTATTTACAACACAACACAATACAAAAATACAAATGACAAAAGAGCACATTGAAAACAATGATCCAAAGACAGAGACCTTTGTGCCATTCCTAAAAACATTGTACATACCTTTCATTTCCAAGGTGTTTGATTTTCACTTTACCATGTTCATGTACAGAGACTCATGTGAATGTTGAAGTCAGCAGGACTCAGTTGCATCTGGTCCCTGAAAGAAAAAAAAAAAAGAAAAAACTGTGAACATACTGATATCAAGAGAAACTATAGGGCTGCACGATTTTGGGAATAGATTTTAGATTTTTCTGGTTAAAATTTCTTTTTAAAATTCACAGAATACACACACACACACATGTTTCCAACAATATAAAATGAACACCAGGTTTGTTGTGCCTTGTAGGCATAGGCTACGCAGTGCTGCATAAAATAATAATAACAATTAAAGCTGCAAGCAGCATTTAGCGGGGTTCAAGCAGTTAACGCCTTTAAGGCCTTTAAGCACACAAGCATCAAAAGACATTAAGTTTTATTTAGAAAGCATTTAACAACTGACATAATAGACGGAAAAGACCATTTACAGCCAATACAGGCAGTTTACCATGGGAAATATATGGTTTTAAAGCTTTTTAACAGTTATAGCGCCACCTTTGGTCCGATCTCCATAAAATTTGGCATGCTTGTTAATGATGTTATGTCACATATGCTCACCAATTTTTGTGAAGTTCTGAGTTTTCATTTATGATTTATAGGCATTTTAGTGTATTTTGCCACGCCCCTTTTATAAATTACCCTATTACAGCCACCCAAATGCAAAAGTTAAACTTTTTTTCGATAATTATTGATCTAGAGAGTCCAGAGAATTGTCCTAGACTGGTCTGGTTCCGATCGGGCGAAAAACCAGGGACTAGTTCGCAAAAGTAGGTTTTTAACATATTCATGAATATTTAATTAAGTGTTTGATTGACAGCAATGGTTCTTGAGGCAAAGTTGTTCAGCATGAGCAGATCTATAAGATGATATGCATTTTGTGATGATCAGTGTAACACCACGTGATTACAGAGCCATAAAACTCGTTAGCGCCAACTAGTGGCCGATTTCTTTCAAAATTCTTACAGACCTCTAGGGGCTTGAGCCGAACATGCCCACCGAGTTTCGCTCCGATCGGACTTCGTTAACGGTGCTCAAACCTCATTGGCCAATGGCGGCCATGTTTTTCGAGATACGCCAATATCCTTTTAGACATAGGTGGCCCCTTGGGCCAAGACACTGCACACCAAATTTCAAGTCATTCGGAAAAACGGTCAGGTGTCTATATGTTTTTTTTTTTTTATAGCGCCACCATGTGGCCAATCGACACATTTTTTTTTACTGTGACCTCAGATTGACCTCTTAAACATGTGTGCCAAGTTTGGTGAAGATATCTCATTTACTTCTCGAGTTATAGCCATTTTAGTAAAATAGGCTCCTCCCACAACCTTAATTTATCACCCCCTAGCGACCAGGAATCGGAATTTCGACTTTTTTTCAATAATTATTGATCTTCAGACTCCAGAGAACAATTCTGCTCTGGTTTGGTGCCGATCGGACGAAAAACCAGGGACTAGTTTGCAAAAGTAGGTTTTTGACAAAATTCAAAATGGCGGAAAATCTATCATGACGGAAATAAAATCGGAGATATACGTTTTGTTCGTCAGGCGTCCAGCTTTCCAATGATATAAGACACTTGAGTCTATGACTTATCGTCTAGGAGTTATGACCAGTTTCGCGCTTTTGGTTGCTATAGCGCCACCTATGGGCCAATCAGCGTCATAATTTGATAACCTCTCCTCGATTTTTGTACTACCATCTGGCCAAGTTTCAAGTCTCTAGCACTTACGGTTTGGGCTGCACGATGCGTTTTACGGCGGAAGAATAATAATAATAATAATAATAATAATAATAATTAAAGCTGCAAGCAGCATTTATCGGGGTTCAAGCATTTAAGGCATTTAAGTAGAAAAGCATCAAAAGTTATTAAGTTTTATTTAGCAAGCATGTAAGCACTGACATAATAGATGGAAAGGACCATTTACAGCCAATACAGGCAATGTACCATAGGAAATATATGGTTTTAAAGCTTTTTATAGCAGTTACAGTGCCATCTATGGACCGATCTCCATAAAATTGTTTACTGTGACCTCAAATTGAACCCATACACATGTGTACTGAGTTTGGTGAAGATATCTCATTTACTTCTTGAGTTATAGCCATTTTAGTAAAATAGGCTCCTCCCACAATAATTTACCACATTCTAGTATTATTTACTATGATTCTAGCATGATTGACATAGTTTACCATGATTTTATCTTAGTTTACCTTGATTTACCATATTCTAGCATGATTTACCATGATATACTACATTCTAGTATGATTTACCATTGTTTACTGTGATTCTAGCATGGTTTACCATAGTTTATCATGATTTATCATAGTTTACCATGATTTACCCTGTTCTAGCATGATTTACCATGATATACCACATTCTAACATGATTTACCATAGTTTATCATGGTTTACCATGATTTAACCTGTTCTAGCATAGTTTACCATGATTTACCACGTTCTAGAATGATTTGCCAGGATTCTAGCATGGTTTACCTTGATACACCACATTATAGTATTATTTACTATGATTTACCATGTTTCTAGCAATTATGTGAAGTGTCAGTGCAAATGAAGTGATAAACACTGACAAAATCTGATTGTGTTATAATAGTTATTGTTATATAAGTGATTTTTAGAGTGATTTTAGTAGAATGGCCAGCAGAGGGCAGAAGAAGACTATTATTGGCTCACTTTCACTTTAAACTTCATGATTTTCACCTGTTTTCTGGACTAAAGCAAACCAGTTTTTCCATGTTAACTCTATAATGCATGCTTACACACACACACACACACACACACACACACACACACACACACACACACACACACACACACACACACACACACACACACACACACACACACACACAGAGAAATAAACATACACAAATACAAATATGTTTTTAATGTTTTGGAATATGTTATTGAGAAAATATATTTATTGGTCTATTAGAATTCCTTTGTGATCTAATAATATAAAAAAGAAAAGAAAAAAAAGAAAAAAAGATTGCTTTTTAAAGCATTTGTTTGTTTCCCAATACTAAAAACTAATGAAAAGATAATATGCAATACTGCTGCTCCCTCTAGTGGACAGTGGTATTACAGCTTCCATCTTACAGTTGAAGTGCTTGGTTTTTCACTTATATCTCGGGAACCAGAAGGCGAAAAATTCTGAAACTCAGAGCATAGATAGTGCTTGAGGAGCCCTGTTGAATGAGACCATCAATGATTTACTATGATTTACCATGTTTCTAGCGTGATTTACCACATTACTAGCAATTATGTGAAGTGTCAGTGCAAATGAAGTGATAAACACTGACAAAATATGATTGTGTTATAATAGTTATTGTAATATAAGTGTTTTCCATGTTAACTCAATAATGCATGCTTACACACACACACACACACACACACACACACACACACACACACACACACACACACACACACACACACACACACACAAATACAAATATGTTTTCAATGTCTTTAGGATGTGTTATTGTGAAAAAATATTTTAATGGTCTAACCATTTCATATATTTCATTGTGATCTATATTATCAGTCCAATAATAATTTTTAAAAAATTGCTTTAACCATTTGTTTGTTGGCCAAAGCTGAAAGCTGATAAAAAGATTAATACTATGTCTAATACTGCTGCTCCCTCTAGTTGACAACAGTGGAATTACAGCCTCCATCTTACAGTTGAAGTGTTTGAATGAATGAATAGGAATTGGGTTTTTCACTTATATCTCGGGAACCAGAAGGCGAAAAATTCTGAAATTCAGAGCATAGATAGTTCTTGAGGAGCCCTGTTGAATGAGACCATCGCGGTGTTTTTGGGCGATTGGAGCCCGGAATTATGACCGTTCAAAGGCATATCTATTGGGGCTTTTATCTCTGGAATGCCCAGGGCAAATTACACCACATTTGAATCGAAGCTAGCCTAGAACGGGCCCTTTCCAACGAGCTCTCACACAAGGTTCGGGGTGGTCTGGGTCGGGAGTTTCGGCCGTTCAAAATCGGGGGTCCCACGAATTTGCGATTCGTGGGGGGCGCGCTCCCGAGGCCCGCGACGACACGTTTCGATCAAGAGCCCGGAGAGGACCTTACCATCAAAATTTGAGCGCGCAACGACTTTCCGTTTTCGAGTTATGAATGAATTTGTATTCGGGGGCGTGGCTTAAATGCCGTTTTACTTTCGTTTTCATGTTAAATGTTAAAATAATGATTTTATAAAGTCTATTCCCTAATATTGTTATATAATTCATATTTAGACTTTATAAAAGTCTAAATATGAATTATATAACAATATTAGGGAGTAGTATGATGAAATGACAGCAGGGGGCAGTAAAATACCACTTATTGGCTTAATATGGTATTCATTTTAAGGCTACATATTGAAATGACCCTATTATAGCTATCCAAATGAAGTAGTTCAACTTTTTCTGACAATTATTGATCTAGTGAGTCCAGAGAATTGTATTGCACTGGTTTTTAACATTATTTTATAAACATTATATGATCATAGGATGGAAAACACAATTTACAGCCAATACAGGCAATTTACCATAGGAAATATATGGTTTTAAAGCTTTTTAACAGTTATAGTGCCAACTATGGTCCGATCTTCATAAAAATTTCCATGCTTCTTTAGCATGTTATGTCACATATGCTCATCAATTTTTGTGAAGTTCTGAGTTTTCATTTAGGATTTATAGGCTTTTTAGTGTATTTTGCCACGCCCATTTTCTAAATGACCCTATTACAGCCATCCAAATGCAAAAGTTCAACTTTTTTTCGATAATTATTGATCTAGAGAGTCCAGAGAATTGCCCTAGACTGGTCTGGTTCCGATCGGGCCAAAAACCAGGGACTAGTTCGCAAAAGTAGGTTTTTAACATGTTTGCGAATATTTAATGAATGGTTTGATTGACAGTAGTGGTTCTTGAGGCAAAGTTGTTCAGCATGAGCAGATCTATCAAATGATAGGCATAATGTGACAATAAGTTTAACACCACGTGATTACAGAGCCATAAAACTCGTTAGCGCCAACTAGTGGCCGATTTCTTTCAAAATTCTTACAGACCTCTAGGGCCATGAGTTGAACATGCCCATCGAGTTTTGTTCCGATCGGCCTCCGTTAACCTTGTCTAATAGGTGCTCAAACTTCATTGGCCGATGGCGGCCATGTTTTTTGAGATACACCAATGTCCTCATAGACATACATGGCACCTTGGACCAAGACACTGCATACCAATTTTCAAGTCAATCGGACTAACGGTCAGGTGGTTATAGCCTGTTTTATGTTTTTTTCATATTATAGCGCCACCATGTGGCCAATCACCGCGATTTTTTTTACTGTGACCTCAGATTGACCTCTTACACAAGTGAACCGAGTTTGGTAAATATACCTCATTTACTTCTGGAGTTATAGCCGTTTTAGTAAAATAGGCTCCTCCCACAACATACATTTTGGCGCCCCTTAGCGATCTTGAATCGAAATTTCAACTTTTTTTCGATAATTATTGATCTTCAGACTCCAGAGAACATTTCTGCACTGGTTTGGTTCCGATCGGGCGAAAAACCACAGACTAGTTCGCAAAAGTAGGTTTTTGACAAAATTCAAAATGGCGGAAAATCTTTCATGGCGGAAATGAAATCGGAGATATACGTTTTGTTCGTCAGCCGTCCAGCTTTCCAATGATATAAGACACTTGAGTCTACGACTTACGGTCTAGGAGTTATGAGCTGTTTCGCGCTTTTGGTCGCTATAGCGCCACCTATGGGCCAATCGAGGTCATACTTTGATACGTTCTCCCCAAATTGAGGACTACCATTTGGCCAACTTTCAAGGTTCCAGCTCTTACGGTTTGGGCTGCACGATGCGTTTTAGGGGAAAATAATAATAATAATAAAAATCCTTACAATAACAATAGGGTTTCAGCACTTCGTGCTTGAACCCCTAATAAAAATCAGTACAATTACAATAGGGTTTCAGCACTTCGTGCTTGAACCCCTAATAAAAATCCTTACAATAACAATAGGGTTTCAGCATTTCATGCTTGAACCCCTAATAAGAAGAGACGTTTTTGCCAGTTATAGCGCCACCTATTGTCCGATCTTCACGAAACTTGGCATGCTTCTTCACCATGTTAGGACACATATGTCCATCGATTTTTGTGAAGTTTGGTGTTTTCCCTTAGGTTGTATAGGCTTTTGAGTGTTTTTTGTCCCTCCACTTTCCTAAATGACCCTGTTACAGCCAGGCAAATGCAAAAGTTCAACTTTTTTTCGATAATTATTTATCTAGAGAGTCCAGAGAATTGTCCTAGACTGGTCTGGTTCCGATCGGGCCAAAAACCAGGGACTAGTTCGCAAAAGTAGGTTTTTAACATGTTTGCGAATATTTAATGAATGGTTTGATTGACAGTAGTGGTTCTTGAGGCAAAGTTGTTCAGCATGAGCAGATCTATCAAATGATAGGCATAATGTGACAATAAGTTTAACACCACGTGATTACAGAGCCATAAAACTCGTTAGCGCCAACTAGTGGCCGATTTCTTTCAAAATTCTTACAGACCTCTAGGGCCATGAGTTGAACATGCCCATCGAGTTTTGTTCCGATCGGCCTCCGTTAACCTTGTCTAATAGGTGCTCAAACTTCATTGGCCGATGGCGGCCATGTTTTTTGAGATACACCAATGTCCTCATAGACATACATGGCACCTTGGACCAAGACACTGCATACCAATTTTCAAGTCAATCGGACTAACGGTCAGGTGGTTATAGCCTGTTTTATGTTTTTTTCATATTATAGCGCCACCATGTGGCCAATCACCGCGATTTTTTTTACTGTGACCTCAGATTGACCTCTTACACAAAAACATACCTCATTTACTTCTGGAGTTATAGCCGTTTTAGTAAAATAGGCTCCTCCCACAACATACATTTTGGCGCCCCTTAGCGATCTTGAATCGAAATTTCAACTTTTTTTCGATAATTATTGATCTTCAGACTCCAGAGAACATTTCTGCACTGGTTTGGTTCCGATCGGGCGAAAAACCACAGACTAGTTCGCAAAAGTAGGTTTTTGACAAAATTCAAAATGGCGGAAAATCTTTCATGGCGGAAATGAAATCGGAGATATACGTTTTGTTCGTCAGCCGTCCAGCTTTCCAATGATATAAGACACTTGAGTCTACGACTTACGGTCTAGGAGTTATGAGCTGTTTCGCGCTTTTGGTCGCTATAGCGCCACCTATGGGCCAATCGAGGTCATACTTTGATACGTTCTCCCCAAATTGAGGACTACCATTTGGCCAACTTTCAAGGTTCCAGCTCTTACGGTTTGGGCTGCACGATGCGTTTTAGGGGAAAATAATAATAATAATAAAAATCCTTACAATAACAATAGGGTTTCAGCACTTCGTGCTTGAACCCCTAATAATAAAAATCAGTACAATTACAATAGGGTTTCAGCACTTCGTGCTTGAACCCCTAATAAATTAAATCTTCCAAAAGATTTCAAGAACAACTACGCTAGAGAAAAATATATTGATTATCATATGTTACTTCAAATGTTTCCATTCGTTATGATGATATGAAATGAGATAATAGTAAAAACATAAAGCCTAATGTTTGGTGCATTTTTCCTTTCAAACGCAATCGCGCTCCAAAATATGATACATTCAAACGCACAGCGCGCTCCAAAATATGATACATTAAAACCCACAGCGCGCTCCAAAATATGATACATTCAAACGCCATCGCGCTCCAAAATATTAAACATTATGGTTCTACATAATTTTATGTATAAATATCTGCTCTATGTTTGAGCAGATATCCACAAACAGTATTTAACAGTAAACACGGGTCTAAATAGTATAATATTCACCATATATCTAGCAACAGTTCAACTGCAATGTGAAGTTTATGCAACAATACCATAAATTAATAAGTAAGAATTTCTTACCTTACATTTTTCTTGTCTTCAAATCGCGTTCTTCTTCTTCTGAGGTAAATCCATGTAAGCTCACAGCGTGTCTTCCAAACTCGACGAAAAGCAGAGACTTGTGAAGTGTTTCGGTGTTTTGTGTTTGAGGTAACGAGGGCGTTCGCGTCCCATGTGGAGATTTGCATGTGAATCTCTTTTGCGCGAGTGGGCGTGTCGAATTAAAAAGTAATTAGCAAGCGTTTGAGATACTGGACATCCTGTTGGTTTTATACAAATTACTTAAACAGAGAATATTTGTTTTCAGTTTGAATCCGATCATTTAAAAGTACACACTTAAATGTGTATAAAGGTATATGGCTCATAAATGTGTGAGAAGTATTCGCTGAGTTTTGTTTCAGTTTATAGACATGCTCAAGAAAAAAAAGTTCACCGCGACGGAGAGGCAGAACGCACACCCTGTTTATTTTCTTTATTTTACAAAAGCACAATGTTTTGATTTGATTGTAAGTGGACACATACAAAAGTAGAAATATCACAGATTATTTTTTTATATTTCTTTTTTCTGTATAACCATAAATGACGGAGTAATTTAAGTTTATGTTGCTGCTATGTGAAAAAAATCCAGCAAAACGCGTCGGCGCGTTTCTCGACCTCAGAGGGTTAAGGGTTGGAGGGAGACAGCCTTCGCTCCAACCAACCTTGCAGGAAGGAAAGCACAGCTCTGATCGAGCAAGTTCGGGGATTCAGCCTCATATGAAGCAATACGAGCGGCGTTACCATGGCTGCAGATGCCATATGCCCCAGGAGCCTCTGAAAAAGTTTCAGTGGTGCCGCTGTTCTGTGTCTGAGCGAGCTCACGCAGTTCAACACTGACTGGACGCGGGCCTCTGTGAAGTGTGCTCTCATGTTGATCAAGTCCAGCTCCATACCGAGAAAAGAGATCCTCTGCCCGGGGGTGAGTTTGCTCTTTTCCCAGATGACCCGAAGCTCTAGTTGGCTGAAGTGACTGAGCACCATGTCCCTGTGTTCACACAACTGCTCTCTTGACTGAGCCAGAATGAGCCATTCGTCGAGGTAGTTGAGAATGCGAACACCACGCTCGCACATTGGAGCAATGGCCGCCTCCGCGACTTTCGTGAAGACACGGGGCGACAGGGCCAGCCCGAATGGTAAGACTTTGTACTGATATGCCCGTCCCTCGAATGCAAAGCGAAGAAACGGTCTGTGTCGAGGGAGAATCGAGACATGAAAGTACGCTTCCTTCAGGCTGATCACTGCAAACCAATCTTGGGGACGGATGCACTTGCAAGTTTCTGCGTAAGCATCTTGAACGGCAGCCTGTGAAGGGACCGGTTCAGGACACACAGGTCCAAGATTGGTCGTAACCCACCGCCTTTCTTGGGTACAATGAAGTACGGCTGTAAAAGCCGGTCTTCATATCGGCTGGAGGGACCGGTTCACAGGTAGGCATCTTTCACCAGTAGGACTGCGATCTCTGCCCTGAGCACAGAGGCATTGTCCACCAGAACATGTGAAGGCTGGGGGATGCTGGGCGAACTGAATCGCATAGCTGAGTCTGATAGTACGGATGAGCCAGCGAGACGGGCTGGGAAGCGTTAGTCAGGCTCCCAGACACTGTGCAAGTGGTACCAACGGCACCACAGACGTACCCAGGGTGGGGCAGCGCGGCAGAATGCAGGGACCCGACTTGGACATCATAACGGCCCAAAGTGGGGTCTGAATGTGTGGTGCAACACATACACAACACGTAATGTGTGGTGCAACATGTACTTGTTTCCGACGAAGGGCAGAGTGAGTGTGCGGAGGAGTCAATGCGTCCGGGACCCTGGACGGGCGGGGCCAACTTCCTGGGGCTTGCTCCATGCTGAGGCCAGGGTTCTGGCACTATACGGCGCCGTCCACGTCCTAGTGAGCTCCTCATGCACTTCCGAAAAGAATGGTACCGGGCGGTGTGCTGAGAACTAGTGTTGTTTTTGGCAGCCTGTTTTAATTTTAGTTTTAGTCTAGTCTTTGTGTCAAGCTGTCGTTTTAGTTTTTATTAGTTTTAGTCACGTTCATACTCTTTTTAGTCTAGTCAAGTTTTAGTCTACGAAAACTGATGACATTTTAGTCTAGTTTTAGTCAACGAAAACTGATGACATTTTAGTCTAGTTTTAGTCGACGAAAACTGATGACATTTTAGTCTAGTTTTAGTCAATGAAAATTTTATTTTAGTCTCTTTTTAGTAATGCAATTCTATTTAACCCAGTCAATATAGAATTTCAAACAAGGTTATCTTATTTAGTATATTTAGGGCTGTGACGGTGGCAGTTTTTTTAACACCGCGGTGGTAATGGACCAACTACCGGCGGTGGTGGGGTTATTTAAAAAAAAAAAAAAAAAAAACTCGTTTTATATTTCCACACAAAGACGCGTGATATAGCCTACCACTCTGCTCTCTGAGAGGGATGTGGGACACGAGCAGGAAAGAAACCATCGATCTCTTTAAATGATAACTTCGTGTTTTCTACTTGATGTAAATTGGTCTGAAGAGCGAATTTTATCCTTCACAAGGGCGAGATATTTAGGCTATGTTTGAGATTGCGCTGCCAGAGAAAGTGAAACTAAAAATCACCCGCATGTGTGAAGCGCGCTTTACAACTAAACTTGACGCGCCCTATGTCTAATATAACAAGCACAAACTGTGTTAAAAATAATTTGACATGCAAGTACAAATGTAGGCTATCTGTCCTACAGCGTTTTTCTACTTTACCACAGTAAATAATACGAATATAATAGGCCTAATTAAAAGCGAACCAATGAAGAAACGTAACCAGAGACGCTGCCAATAACGCACATAACAGCTGTCACAAAGAACCGGCAAAAGTAATGATTATGAATGTGTCAAATATATCAATGAGACATTTTAATAGAATAACTAATGGAGTAATATTGTTAAATTCGCTGATAATCGGGTGACCAGATCGCAAACCAGAATTTAAACCCGACAAAGCTATGGGTTCACGCACAATTCTCTAATTCGTCGTGACGTTATAACATTTCGTCTCGTCTCGTTTTGGTCAACAAAAATGAAGAGACATTTTAGCATAGTTTTTATTTTGTAAACCACATTTAGTCTCGTTTTTATTCGTCAACGATATTGCATTATACATGTATTTTAGTCATCGTCACATGACCAGCATTTACGTCTCGTCTCGTCTCGTTTTCGTCAGGTCATAACGGTTCGTTGACGACAATATTTCGTCATCATTTTCGTTGACGAAAGCAACACTACTGAGAACCAGCAGGGCCCGCCCCGAGAAACCAATCGTCCAACCGGGAAGGTTCCACGTGAGCCCGACCTTCTTGGCGGCCTGGGAAAGCATAGCCGCCCTTTCTGGATCGGACTCGGGCAACGTTACACTCCCCGAAGGGGGTAACACAGCCGAATCCTCATCTCCAGAGGACTGAATCTCCCCCTCCGATGCTGCAAACGACATCTGGTCGTCAGGAGGAGCTCCAAAAGACATGACTGGTCATCCATGTGAAGGACCAGCACGCTCTTTTGGAGGCTCCATCGGCGGCAGCGTTAGTGAGCCATGAGGGGCCTGTGGAGATTGCCTCAGTGGTAGAAGACCTCACGGTAACCCTTAGATCATCCTGGCTAAGCACCGAAGCAGGCCTATTCTGAGGTTCAGAATAAGCACTAGATCAGGGCAAAGGCGAGGGGACTGCACCTCCCTTGAGGTAAGCGAGTCTCGATCCTAATGCTGTCATATTCCCACAATGGGAACATGAGCCATTCACAAAGGCTGCCTCAGCGTGCTGAATGCCCAAACACGAGAGGCAGCTATTGTGGCCGTCTGCTGGCGCCAGGGAACGACCGCATCCAGAAACGCACAAGCGGAATGACATCCTGAAAAGGACGCAGGGTCACGCTTGTGTTGTTCTTTCAGTTAGAAAATAAAAAAAGAGAAAAGCGGTGTAATGTATACACACTAAGGGAAACGCCCACCGAAACCGACACATACACACACACACACACACACACACACACACACAGAGTGTAATGCTGTGAAAACAGCAGTTTGTGAGCTGTAATACTCGTGGCCACCGCTGATCGCGCCGTCACACCAACACAGGAACAGAGCCCTTGTCTCTTGAATTTCCAACAGCAGAGTCTCTTCCTGCAGTACTCGTGAAGTCAAGTAACTTCCTCGGCTCCGAAGTGAAAGACAATGAGTGCGTGCGCCCGCTTCCTGTTTATACCCACGCTGTGGGGCGGGACGTGTGACGCGATTCACGCACGCCAACGTACATTGGCTCATTCTGTAGACACTCGAAGATGATAGGGCTCCCTGAAGTGATCCCAATTACGAGCGACTGATAGGGAACACACACTCCCACCTCTGTAATAAACACAGAGATGTTAGTCCTGTCCGAATCGGTACATGGAATCACAGACGTCAAGTGATAAGAACTGCAACTCAAACGCCGTTTAGAAAACTAGTCCCAGCTTGTGGAGGAGGAGATCTAGCCCTGGCTGAATGGCACTGGTTTACACATACATACACGCACTGCTCACTCCCTTTTTTCCCTCCGTGACCGCTGTAGTTGCGGGTACACAAATGACTTTACGGCACATAGTCATTAATCACGCAATCTCAACTCCTTTCCTTCCCGTATTTAACACCTTATTTGCACTTATGTACATACATTGTCCCACTTGCATACATACCCTCCACTTACATCAGTAACGTGCGGTGAAATCTTGTCATGGGTAGGCTGTGACCTTATCAATGTGGCATATATGTTCATATATTAATTTAGTTAATGTAGCAACCCAAGTTCATATCAGGCATCATCACATCACTGCCTGCATACAGCAAAGTCAGTCATATGTGAGGCTAATGCACAATCAAATCTAATAATCAAATTAATGGACACATCTATCTTATGACTTATACAACAAACAAATGTTTTGTACGGGACACAGTAAGAGAGGGAGGCGGCGCGATTTCACGCAATTCTGACTTTATATCTCGCAATTCTGAGAAATAATGACAGAATTGCGAGATGTAAACTCGCAATTGTGAGATAAAAAGTCGCAATTATCTTTTAAAATGTTTTATTCTGTGGCAGAAACAAGCTTCTATACCTCCTGGCCTCTTCCTCCCATCCATCCTCCCTGACGCGTACCGTTACAGTAGGGCCGGCCCAGCTATCGGTAGGCGCCGGCGGTGCCGCGGTAGCCTGCCTGAGAAAACGTTTTGGAAAAGACGGGCTATGGACCCAACCAACTCTATAGGAGGGGAGGGGAGAACTCCCTCACATGGTACAACCCATGCAGAGGCTGCGCGCTGCGGTGTCAGAATGCGGAACGTGTGTAGCCTAATGTAACTAACGTGACAAATGTGAAAAAAAAATTTAAAAATCCTCGACCGGCCCAAAAGTGAAGCGGCCCACCGGGAACCCGATTACCCACCCCGGGCCTGTTGACAGCCAACGCTAGGCGCCGCTAGATGCTAAGTATCGGGAAGCGCGGATTGAGTGAGAGCAAGTGGATCACGTGACATGAAGCAAGCTCGGTCTCTGCCTCAATGTTGATAATTCAAGACAGCATGAGAACTGACTGCGCAAGCGCAAATCTATGTAAACTACGTTCTATGGACCAAAGAGGCACTGCTAACCTCTGCCTCAATGGCCATGGCCTTGAATTTCCTGCATGAAACAATGGTTTTAGGAGCAAACAATGGCAAAATGAGTATATTATATGTGTATTCCTGAAAATTTTTGTTAGAAAAATTTATATTTGGAATAAAATAAATGCAATTAATAATGTGGTGAATTAATAAAGCTCTTGGAATTAATAAATGTAATGTCAACATTTCATTTGGTGAGGCACTGCCTACCCTGCCTACCCTGACCGCACGTCCCTGACTTACATTATACCTAAATTACATTGAATGTTTTACCTGTGTTATGTGTGATGTTGTCCAGGGTCGTATGAGGTGGCGGCGAATCAGAGCACTGCCGGAGATGGTCTTTTATGTTAAAAGCCGTGCTCTTCCGGTCTTGCGAGTCACCCGGAAGGGGATCGTGTGAGGTCATGTGACCATTATAAAAGGAACATTTGCTCAAATGTAATTGGTCGCCCGGTAGGCTGGACAAGTAAGTGTGCAACTGCAGTGCCGTGAGCAAGTCAAAAACCTTTAATGCTGGAGTGTATATGGTGGATATGTGGATATATTTATAAATATATATATTATGTATTATTATTTTGCTGGGGTTTTTTTTTCCCCTTTTGCCGGTGGCAGTGTATTGTTTATTTTTGTATAGTTTTATTTATTTATTTTTTTTGCACTTTGTGAATATTACACGCCTGTGGATTACCAAAGCCTCACTGTAAATAAATATTACCTTGCACCAGATTGCATTTTCGAGTTGAGACATTTTTTGTTTCACCTACATCACGGACACTTACCACGTCCTAGAAGCCTGCTGAAAAGAGACTTCTTAAACACAGCTGAATAGGGCTTTTGTTATAATTTCTTAATAAAAAAATATATATATATCATATGTTAGCAATACTGCTTCACTGTTTTTTAATGTTTAAATATTATTTATTTTATGATTATTTTATTTATATATTAAATAATATTTATTCAGTAAAAAACATGGCAAAAATGGTATAAAAGTCAAGTTAAAAACAAAAACAAAAAATGTACTACTAACTAATATAACTAATATAAATACAAAGTGTAAAATCTTAAAACGAAATTAAACTAAACTAAATAAAAAATATATATATTATCATGGGCACTTCTCAACCCATATACTGTCTAGTGCAGTTATGTAGAGGTGTTGAATTGTTACAAACATGCACAACATTTCTGCATAATCAAAATCAAGTCTAAAAAAAACACCTTCATAGTTCAAAAGACCCTGTCCTGTGTTGCAGTCTAAGAGACGTTGTGTGTATGTGTTTGCAGTACAGCAGGAGCTGCAGTGTGGTAATTAGAGTTTGGCAGGGAGTCTGGGTGACTATGGCAATATGTAATTCTGCTCACCGCATGTGTGTACCTGCCGTGTACTTTGAGTCACATGTGAGACCAATCCTCAGACTGTATCAAAGGAAGGGTGCAATGTGGCCCTGACTGCCCCTCTGGTTAAGCACACCCAGGAGGCCCTCCTGCGAGTCACCTTGCCAGTGTTCCCTTGTGAAGCAACTTAAGCCTGTCGACATGCGGCTTGGACAATGGAGAATTCAAAGGGCCCAGGTTCCGACACAAGAGCTGTGATTCCAAAACAAACACACAGATCTCTGCAAATATCAGCCTACCAGTATCCTCCACCTGTGCACACCTACGATATGCGGCATGCTTTTGTTTGTAGAACAATATGCTTAATATATAATAACGTTTTCTATGAGGTGTGTTTTTTTTTTTTCTTGTTTTTTTTTTGACAAATATATCTTCTGAGTGTAAAGGTAAGTTGAAAGGCATAAAAGGAGAACAGTGTTCACTTGCAATTTTCAGTTAGTGATAAAAGGTCATTTTGTATTACATTCACACATGTTTTATTACATGTTGTTTCAATAATAAAGTGCTTCAGAATGGCATGACTACTTTAAGATACTTTATTGAACTTTAATATTTCATATAATTATTATTTGCTTATTTTCCCCTTTTTTCAAGATGGATGATCAAAGTAATATTTACTGCGGAATCTAATACATTTTGCTTCCATTTTACAGCTTGAATGAGAAGCCCTGTGCATTCAGCAGTACTTCGGCAGAAGTGAAAAATCACTTGTGATGGAGGTGTAATTGCATGCAAGAGGACACTACACCCGACAGTATCATAATAGCCCGGCGAAGGCAGACGATACTACGTGGAAGTTGAAATGCCGGCAACAGACGATCCTCCCCCCATCAATTTATATATTATTGCATTGTAAAGGTCAAAGCTAAAAAAGCCTCTCAGAGTGACTACAATTACATATAATTTCTGCAAGAGGATGAAGAAAATGAAAGAAAGAGCCTGAACCTTTTGTGCATTCGTTTCAGAAAGCTCTAATCTTGTCATATGGAATAAAGGCAAGCTGGAAACACTTGAGAGTTTACGTAATGAAAAAAACATCAGTCACATTATGGACACTGAAATTGGAGTGGGGTTTAAAATTGACCTAATTTTCAGGCAGAGAGAAAGAGTAAACAGTATAATACATATGTGTGCACACATGTAAGGATATAGGCCTATGTATGCATGCACACACATATGCATGTATGGTATGTAAATAGAAGACTGATATATGCAGATGTGATACTGTAAAATTAAATACACTTTTCATAATTAACTTATACTCATACTTATATATATACAATTAAATGTATTAGGCTTATATAATATTTAATATTTTGAACACTGGCAAAAGTGTACATATACATAAACTAATTGTGACATCATCTATCAGTTATGACCTTTCTGTGGGAGTTTTGTAATGGCAATAATGAATGATCACTTCAATTCAATGTGATGACGTGAGTCAGGGACACCACACTGTTCAAACAGCGAGACAGCTAGAATAAGCATTATCACCCTCTTTATTTCTCTCTTTTACGTGGAGGGAGAGCCATAGTGGACACTTTGTTTTCACACAATTGTCCAAAACGTGTCGCCTCCTTGACTACACAAAAAAAGGCTCCCCAGACAAACAAATGACTGTTCTTTTTTCCCACCCTTACTTTTTCAACACGGTACCAGTGAAAAAAATAAAATAATTAAAACGGAGAGACTGAATTGTGTACAAGGTGGACCCTCTGTTCAGTAAGCCACTTTCATTTGAGAAAAGCCTTCTTTTTTTTTTTCTTTTTTTTTTGTGTGGAAATAATATGTTCTGCTCTGCTTAAGTCTGAGATCAAATGCTCTCTCATAACGCCAGGGTAATTAGATTTCACTATGTAAATGGCCTTTGGAGGCCGTAAAGAGTGAAAGGAAGAAAGATAGAAGGCAAGAGCAGGCTCTTGTTTGTTCACTGCTGCCTCCCTCAGGACATTCAGGATTCTGTCGTTTGGCATCTTATAATCAACAGCACAGCTACTACAGAAACCACAGAACATATTATTCACAATATTACCAGAATCTAGTCAACTGATGACATCCATGTATATGTCATCTGTGTGTCATTTGTTTTTATCTGCCCATATGAAGATAATAGGGATAGCAATTAAATGCCTTTCATCTAAGGTTTTCATCTCAGGCAATCTGTCACAAACACTATCATATAAACAGTTTAAGACCTGAGGCAGTTTTGCCTTGTGTACTCTCCTGATAAATTAATACGCAAAACACTCCAAAATACATTAACAGAACATTTTAATCAAATACATTAATCAGCACGGTTAGTAAACAAAGGTCTCCTTCCAAAATGGCAACAGTGTGTGTGTGTGTGTGTGTGTGTGTGTGTGTGTGTGTGTGTGTGTGTGTGTGTGTGTGTGTGTGTGTGTGTCATTTTTTCCTGGTTCTTTGTCCCCAGTAGATTGCACAAACATATGGCTCGTCTCCCTCACCTTTAGTTAAGCCTCTCTTAATTAACTTTAAAGGGCTAATTTGCAAGCTTGACTAAGTATGGTGTTATTCTCCAACAAATACACTTTTTATTCAGCTGTAATACTGAATGAAACCAATTTTTTTTTTTTTTTTTTTTTTGGCTTTACTTTACATAAAGACAAACGCCAGAGATACAATATTGAATCTGCAGTAAGAAGAAAAACAAGACAGAAGCCGTTGTCTTGACTAAGATTAAGGGAGTGGTAACATCATCTCTTTTTTTTAAACATAAACAGCAGGGGCCCATTATAATGGTACAGTTTTTAAGCCTGGAAAGATGACCATATGCCATGCTCAAGGCACTGCCATGACAAATGTCCACAGACTACAGATCAGTGACAAGTCTCCTTGCTCTTAATGCCTTGTCAAGCCACTGTTGTAAAACAATTAAGATCCTATTAACATATATTTTATTAATTGCCCTATCAGGGTGGAAACACAAAAGACATGTTGATGTCCTGACTGGGCAGGCAGCTTTTGGAGAATTGGGGCATGGCATCTTTCTCACAGAGAGTGACAGCTGAAAAAATCGGGGTCAGATTATATCAGCACGGACAGCTTCACAGATTTGTTTGCCATTGATAGCAGCAATCAATTAGGGCAACCACGTCTGCAACAGCAGAAAATGCTGCAGGGATTTGTCACAAAAAAAAAAAAAGTATTTTGTATTTGCCTCAGTCACTCATTTGCGAGTAATTGTTACAGCTTGATAAATTCAGTCACTGGGTTATGTAAAAATAAATATATAAAATAAAAACAATTCTGTTATCTGGTGATGATTATTTCGCAAATTATCATATCACAGCTTTTTACATTTCCTCTGAGTAATTGGACTGCCCCGGTGCATTATCTGATCTAAATTGCATTGCTAATTACAAAGCCCAACAGTTGAGCGGCATCAATACTCCATTAGGATTAATTAAGATTGGGAGTGACAGCTGACGATTAGGCACATCATTTGCAGTTCAACAATGCAGAGGTCAAATGATCACGTTTCTTTCTTTTAACCATGATTACTGTAAGCTTCTGGATAATTCTCATCAAACTGAAGCATGCGTGTAACATTATGATTAGCCAGGACATGCTCACTCATAAACGTAATACTGTGAAGGTATATGAGGCAATTTTCAAGGTTTTTCTTCATCTAATTTTCACCAGGGAAAACGTAAAGGTTTCATAATTGATTATGTGTCTAATTACAAAGCATATAATTAGTGGAAGTTATTGATAGTTGAGAATGTGCTTTTTTTAACCCTGAAGCTGTGTATCTACCCAGAGGAAACATGTGTCCTTCTAATCTGATGATGGCTGTGACTTTTAACTAATTAGTCTGTCACACAAAGTCACAAGGTTTTTTTTTTTTTGGTAACCTGAATTTGACAGGGACTGTGTCTTTTTTTAAGCCCCTAATTTTCATATTAATGGTCAGCAGAAGTAAATCATCCTGTGTGACCTTTAGCTTTATGAAGAGAAGACAAACAAATCAATGTTTGCATTGCTAATTAACTTTAAATACACATGAAAAAACTGCGTATCCATATAGAAGTTTAAGTGGCTTTAGTGTGCTGTGCTTTTAGAAGTACACTCAGAGATGCAGAATACGAGTGCACTTTAACTCCCTTCATAGACATACAGCTATAACAGCACTTAAATGTTTAACATTACACCTTTTCAGATGTTATCAAAAAATAATAGCGTAAAATCATGTTTTCCTCATGCCACTTTCACAGAGTGGGGTGGACCAGTTGTCCACCTCGATAGCATATATGCCCTTAGAGAGACTGCACGAAGGAAAGACAACCCATTATTGTTTTCATAACAGAAACATAATATTAAATGTAGGTTATGGGACATATAAAGACAGATCAGATGAATGTATAAACATGAGCTTCAAAGTTCGGTTGAGAGACTGCAGAATTCTGATAGATGTAAAAACTGCTGTAGTCTCTGCAAAACAGGGCTGAAAGTCAAACATAAATCTGGAAGACAAAGGTAAGCAGTGCACACACACACACACACACACACACACACACACACACACACACACACACACACACACACACACACACACACACAAAAAAGCCATTACAACTGTACTTCTTGCAAGTGCATTCTTAAATGTCACCGGGGACAGTGTGCTTTCCTAATTGTCATCATTTCCCAGTTAAAGATCAGGATCCCGTCTACAGCCACTGGCTCTCACTTTAATGGTCTCTGGTGAATGTCACAGAGAGGGAAGTGTTATACACTTTACTTCTCATCACAGTACTTTTGCATTGGATGTGTGAATGCTGAATGCTATGTGCCTGAGTTGAGGGAGGATGATTACAGTAGTTTAACATTTAGTTAAACACATATTTAGATCTATCTATCTATCTATCTATCTATCTATCTATCTATCTATCTATCTATCTATCTATCTATCTATCTATCTATCTATCTATCTATCTATCTATCTATCTATCTATCTATCTATCTATCTATCTATCTATCTATCTATCATGACATTATGCTGTCACTTTTACTGAATAAAAGTATTAATTTAGCAATAAATCTCATTCTGATTCTGATATATGTCTTAATCATGTTTTCATCATATTCCTTTCTTTTCAGTTCAACTTTAATTCAAATCCTTTTTTTATTTTTATTATTTATATACTTTCAGTGTGGTTTCAGACTTCTGCCCCTTCTGCATATAGGTCCTGACTTTATATTTTAGATTGTGTGCAAGGTAGTACCCAGGTGAAAGTCCAAATCAGTGCCATAGCAGTAATGATTTTTTATTTATCAGCTGTAAGAGACACTGTAGCCGTATACATTCAGAAGTGGAGAGACTCCCAGGAAGCGTTATACATTGAGTGCTTGCTGGATGCAGTCAGTCTAAAAGTGTCTGAAAGAGTGCTGCCGGGCATACTTACCCTCCAGCTCCCTGAGGAGCTCTGTTGTTATTATTGGTAATAAAAAGTGATAAACATGGCGTAAGGAATAGCTTGTGCCACTGTAGGTATACTGTGTCCTTTATGCGAGTCATCCACAAAAGTTTTTGCATCACATGTCTATATTTATTTTTTTATTTTTCCTGTTCTGTTTTTCCAATGATTAGTATAATATATATATATATATATTCTGACTGACTTTACTGTTTTTATGTCTCTTGGCCTATTTTCTTCTAAATCTTTGGAGTATGTTCCTCTGACCAAAATGTAGCACACACTATTGAAACTGTACCCAGCTGTTTTACTTTCTGTTTGGGGTAAATATTAATTTACACTGATCAGACATGTTATGTTATCATACAGCGTGAACATGTATTTATTCATATACATTAATGTAAAGCTTTCTTTGAGGATGGTTGAACTTTATAATGGAGTTTTGGTTAAAGTACAAATTAGTTATCATAAGGAAAAGTATCAGCCTAATATGTCAATGTTAAGTATATTTCAGACTATTTATATAAAAAGGCCTCAGGGTCTCTGAGACCCCAAACAGAACATAAAAAAGACAAAGCCTAAACAATTCTATTGGTTAATTGATTAAACTGCATACTAAACCACTAACATTTCTTCCCAGTGCTTTTATGAGAAGCTGGGGGGGAAACTAAGGCAACGAAGTGTTTCGCCATCCTCTCTCCACACAGAGTTTCTCCTTGGATTCCCAGACACAAAGAAGTCATTGTAAGATGAGCTATTACCAGCAGTATGCGTTGTGCCAAAAGAGTGAATGGCTTAAGGGAGTCAACTATAGATACAAAACGTGCTCATCAGACCCATCTCAGCTGACCTCTTCCGCTTCGAAGGAAGCATGCATCAACACAGTGGAACTGTATAGACAGATTTTCCGAATGTTTTGGAATCTGTTTGGTGACCGAGAGTGTGAGTGTGTTTGTCTGCGAAAGAAAAAGAGCCTGAGAGAAAAAGAGAGAGGAACATAATGCTCCTTGAAATGGATTTGACCTATGAACGTTAAGTGGTGTGATGCCCATTTCTTCAGAAAGATGACATTAAAGGACCTTTTTTATTGATGGTTGTGAAGAAAAGGAAAAAGAGTGCTCATAATTAAGAATCAATTGGAGGAGCAAGGAATTGAGTCAGGGGAAAATGTTAGCTGTTAGCCCCATAGCTTCCAGGCTTTTCATTTTGAGAACATAAAAGGAAGAAAGAAAGTGCAGTGTTCCTTCTTAAATCCCTTTATTTTCTCCGTTCTCTGTCTCTCTTGCTCTCCTGTCTTTCCTCTTCCCCACAAATGGTAGCGATTCCCCCTCTTGGAACAGATGTATTACTTATGACATCCCAGTTTTCATCCGTTCACAATTTTTACATTAGAGTTAAATCTCTGCAGCTGAATTCTTACGGCTGAGTTAGCCAGAGCCCATCAAATATTGAAGCGTTCAGAGCCACTGGCAGGCAGGTTGAGGGGAGTTCACGTCCAAAAGCCAAGCTGTAGATTCACAGACATCCCAATAGGAGTGTACAACAGAAAAGAGCACTGATAAAATTTTCATTAAAATGAGACGGGTATATTGCTAGCATTCTCTCCAGCATCACTATGAAAACTTAATCTGAGTTAATGGAAAAGATATGAAAGCCTTTCTCAATTCAAAACACAAGCAGTGCATAATTTATAAATTATTGTCAGAAAAGTGATTCCGCTCTGAGATTTACTCAGCACGAGATGGAAGACGGCCCGTAGAGATGGGAGGGGGAAAAAACATTGCTCTTTTTGACCTTTGATGCCAGCAGATTTTACACTAGAGCTGTCGATATTATCAAGTAAACTGGTCATTTCGAGAAAACTGCAGCAAGAGCACTCACAGTGAGTAAATATCAACACAAGGTTGTCCACAGATCCACTCAGAGGAAAAGAACAAAACAAAGTGTAAAGCAGGTGGACGGGCGTAACATATTCCGCGCTCAGCGGCCTGACAGTTGCTAAAAGCTTCATTATGTTGTCGGCACATGGTCTTGACAATGTAATGGTGAACTGGCAGATTATTTTAAAAGGCTTTTCTTTTCCCCTACATTTTTCCTTTGCCTTTTTTTTCCTCCTTCCAATTACATATGATGCCTTTACATGGCAGAGCCCCCATGGCTAATTCTCAGTGACAGTCGTCTCATCCTAAGGCATGCTGGGAGTGGTAGTAATGGTGTCCTGTCCTGGAAAACACTCCCCTCTAATGTAGGCTGCTCGTGTCCAGAGTGCGTAACTCAGTTGTTCCTGCTCTTTTACATGGCAGGGAGCGGATGTTGATGAAGATTAGCACATGTAGTTCTCCACTCCCCGAAGGCAGGCGGTACTTTATGAGCTCATTTACTCAGTCAGTACACATTACACACCTCTGTCTCTCTCTCCTCTGTGTCCAATAGAGCATTACAGCTTGTGTGTCTCTTTCATGAAGCCTAATGCACACTGGCATTTTCATATGTTTCCACATTCATTCTGATACCTTACATGCTAATTTGTCAGAAACACTGTTAGCCTCTGATATGTTTAATAGCTACATGATTTAAGTAGTTAAGTAGGAGCCACTGAAAAGGAAATCTAAATGGAAATGATTTTATTTGGTGCAAACAAGGTTGATTCTTTTAGCATTGTACATTATAAAGTCGGCTGACTGTGTTTAATGCGGTAATGCTGGCTGTAGTGGGACTGAGGGACAGGGTTTTGTTAAAACAAATAAAAAGAAAAAAGATCTAAAATATCCAAATGGTTCCTAGCCCTGGTGGGAATGTGATGCAGTTACTTCCTCCTTTGGCTCTAAATGTACATGGGGGAATAAGGAGGGGATTGCGTCGGTATGGAGCAGGTTTTTTTGTTTGGCTCAGTGGCGGGGGTTTACTCGGCTGGGCTGGTAAATGTGCTCTGAAATGGCAGATGAAGAGCTGGGTGAACGCTTGGCTGGGCCGCCACTTATTCAGGGTGATAAAAGCATAAAAAGGGAATATGAATCTTAAATGGAGTACGGAAGTACACAGCGCAAACTTATTTGGGACAGTGCCATTAAACTCTCATCTCTCGCAGGGTGATGTCCCCAAAGCTCCCGTTTAATGTGGATAAATGGATGTAGACTAAGAACCTGCCCCTGCGCCGCCTGCTGCATGCATGCTGTTTGAACCAATGAAAATTGATGAAGGTCTCAAAAGCACGGTAGCAAGAGTGAGCTAAAGATGAGGTGAGTGAGCACCGGTAGGTATAAAGCAGGTAAATGGGGCTTTTCACATGTAAACAGGCATCATTTTGCCCGGGAATGCCCTCCGACTGCACTCTGTACTCAAGGCGCTTTCCCCCTGTAAGCGATCGCAGCGTAGTCTGAAAAGGATCATCCTCGCCACAAGAAACATGTACAGCAAGCCAAATAGTGCTGGTGCTCATGTTTTATTAACGCTCAAAGTTGTTCTACTGTCTCTCCGTAGCTAATTATGAGCAGTGGTTAATTTATGGAGGACTAGGGGGTGTGCAGGGGAAGAGGTGTTGGGTGTCGTTAAGATCTTCCCCAAAAATTCATCACAGGCCCATTATCCATTATTCAGCCCCGTGCGGGTGCGTAAGGAGGAAGGTTTTTACTCAGCGCGCCTGTAACTGGGTAAAGTCATGTGGAAAAAGGTCTGGTGAGCGAGAGAAAGCTTGCAGTCCCTTAGAGTAGATGAGTTAAGGAGAGTAAAAGCTACCTTTACCCTGGCCAGGGGGAAACAGGAGGGAGGGTTCTTGTGTGTATGTGTGAAGAAGAAGCGATGTGCAATGGGAGCAATTTCCCGACCTTCTGGCAAGCACTGGGGGTGATGTTGTTCATCTTTGGAAGGCTGCATATGTCAGAGCGAGCCCGGCCGAGACGCTCTGGGACTTACCGTGTTCTCTGGGTGTCCAGCAGCGGACAAAAAAGCTGTGGAGACGTCCCCGAACTGGATATGCTCACTCACTCAGCGTTACTTTACAATTCCCCTTCAGAGCCCTGGGGCTTAGCACTCACTTCCTCACTTCCCTTGTCTCTTTTCTCTCTCTCTATTTCTCCCTCCGTCGATTTCACAATACCACATTTTTAAAAATATTCTTGCCCTATTGCTCTCCTCCCCTCTCTCTCATTTCTCACCCATTTCTTGCACGCTCTTTAAAACCACCTGGACTGTTCAAGTCTTTTCATTTATTCTCTTTTTATTTTCTCCACTTCTTCCTTCCAGCTAGCCTCTTACATGACCATCCATTGTGCTGCACTTCTGCGTTTTATTTCCCTTCCTTGGTTGTTATTCTTGTTATTGTGTAAAGTAAACAACTTTGGAAACCACTTGGCAAACGTTTTGGCCTCTTATGTATTAATTACTGAGATAAAGCTGGAATGAGAGGAACACAAACACCTGTCCCACAAGCCCATTTCTTCTTCAACATCCCACCAGCATTTCATCTCTTTGTTTGTCTACTGCAAAATAAATGCCACTTCACCTTGAAATACAATGAATTTTGCAAATAAAAATAATCGGATTCTGCATTAGTGATAGCTGAGGCACTGACAAACCACAGTGCCTATATGTTTTTTTAACAAACAAAATGTGTTGTTCTCACACCATTTCAGCAATTGTTTTATTCAATGGCTCAAACAATCATGAAAAAACTAATAAATAAAAAATCATACTCTGAATATTTTTTTTTCTTTTTCTTACAAATATCATGAGTTATTAAGTTAAAGGGCTCCTCTCGATATTTTCTCCCTAAGAAATAATAGTATTAATCTTTTGTCACATTTTCTTTTCAAGAACTTTTTGTATCACCCTGACATCTCCAACTTGCTCATTGACCCTCATTTTCATGTACAGGCATTCTTGCATTATTATTAAGTTGCAGTCATTGTCAAATATACCTTCTAATTGCATCTTACTGTAATTCATTTCATTCTCTCGCAGGCTGAAATCACTGCCGCACACAGAGCAGATTCAGGCGGATCGTGTGAAGTCAGCGTTCCCTGTGCTAGTGTTCTTGTCCAGGGTAGGTGCTAATGTGTGTGTAGCGTCCCTGTACTCACAAGCTCGCTGTCACGCTCAGCTGCACCTGGGCTTGTTCTGCAGGCCTGTCAAACCCCAGACCGGCCGTAGGAAGGCATACATCCATGTTTAATTACAGTTGCTCTCCCTCCCCTCCCCCAAACCCCCCTCTCTCTACCCCCTTCAAGATGAGACACCTCCTGAGAATCCCATATTATCGCCCTTTTGAAGTTTAAAAAAATCATTAATATTTATAGCATCCTCCCTTTCCAGTTCAGACCTGATTTCTTATTCAGGATAAGAGATAAACATAATTTATATATGTGTTTTAATACAGGTGCCTCTTTGCTCAGAATATTCTACAGTAAGGGCAATGTTTATTATTTGTGGCAAACATAGTAGATCACTGTAATATTCAAAGTATAGTGCTTTTGTTGAACTGATTCTGCATCCTCCTAATATGCACATGAGTTTTTTTATTTTTTTATTCCTCTCTCCTCATTTACTTTCTCTTTTCATTAAAGCCTACATAAACTGTTAAGAAATTAGGGGCAATTAAGATCAATTCAGCAGCTTTAAAGAGGCTTGCAGGAGGTAGAAAGTGATGGGCTATAAGAGATCAAAGTCATCACCAATCATTCTGATTTTTCTTTTATTGTGTCAAAAGGAGAAAAATACATATTAATATTTCTGTTTATCAATTTATGTGGATCTGCTTTAATGATTCGAACTGAGCAAATGCAGTCTGGGAAATATCTCGTCTTTTAAGGCTCTTTTAATTTCCAGTAAGAACGACACAAAAATCATATTAGACCGGTGCTGGATTCTGTGCTGTCACACAAAACAATAGAGCTATAGGAGACCGCAGGAGGGAGAGAACGAGAGAGAAAGAACGAAAAGCACCAATGTTTTTTAACAGACATGACCTCTTTTTCTGACGTGTCACATTATGGTTGTACAGACTGTGTATCCTTTGCATAGAAAAGGTCAGGGAGATAAATCAAATTCTGCATCCTTGACTCTTATAATTCATCACAGAGGGAGAGGGGTCAGCCAATGAGTCTAATCAGATTCTTCACTTCACTACTATAAGATAAATATGGCAGGAAAATCGATGAAACAAAACAAAAACAATTATTTGGAGATTGTATAATAAACATATACGAATAAACCTATAAATAAGTGCAATGGTAGGCCCTACCACAGCGCAACACATCAGTGAGTTTTTTTCTCAATTTTTTTTACACATTTTGGTGTAAACCAAGGGACTTATTTACCCACCAGGTCCAAGTGATGTTTGTTGGCACAGTGACATTTTTGCTTGTTAGATAATATACCATGATGCAACACGGTGAAACCCAGCACCTCTCCCAACTCAGGGAGCCACTGAGACAGAGCCTTGTGCGCCTGAGAGTGTTTGTTGTAAAGTGTCAGTAATATTGCTAGGATATCACAAACCTGCTGTGTTTCTAATTGGGCCACTATTTATTCTGTGCAAAACTACCCAACACCCTCAATTAGTCAAGCGACTATTACAAAAATACTGAAAATAGGTACAATACCTCTCACAACGGGACAGGTTAATTCTTAATTAACCACAGTGCAGCTTGTGCCACCGTGTATGTGCGAGTGTGTGTGTGTATGTGCACACCAAGATTTCAATTAGTGTTTGTAGAAGCATGTGGGTCCCCCAATTCCCACTTTCCTGTCCTCCCTCCCTCCCGTAACAGAGAAGTTCTGACTTCCTCTTGCGTTAGTGAGACTCTCGCAGTGACTGATCACGAGAACAGGCAGAGGTTCCGCCATCCAGACAGACATCACACCTCTCCCACACGCTGCTAATTAGAGTTCATTATTTATACGCTTTGATTTAGCCCAGCTCCTCTCTGCATCAGGTGCCAAATTATTCCCCGCTTGTTCTACAAATGAAAGAAACCAAACAGACTGATTGATACTGCTGCTTTTCCCTTCTTTTGCCTTCATTAAGACTGAAAATCAAAGCCTTCAGAAGTTGATTTCATTACCAGCACACCTTCAATGTCAATGATTGGAGGTGTCTTAAAAAGATGTTGAAAGGCAAAGAGAGAAATTGTATCCATGGTTGTATCTTTCTAAAATAAAATAAAAATAAATAAATAAAAAAAACTTTTCATCCTGACTAAGATTGCTTGTTTTCCTTTAGTAAAGTTCTGTGTAAAAAAAAACATAGATAATAAAGGGCAAGGCATCTGTTAAGAGCCAGCTTCTTGCAGCAATGTCTTACAATTGAGACTGTTTGGATTTAAATAGGAAGATGCTTAAGAGTCTATGATTGGATCATAATTGCGTTATTAATTATGTTTCTAGCATGTTATTTGTCTGGCAACAGTTCTTCTAACCCTAATTGATGGAGAGTGTAGCTTTTCATTTCTTAAACAACCTCGTAGGAATACACATAATGGCCATATCCCAGTATAACATTGTCAAGATTCATCAGACTCAAATTATGAAATAATGGTTGGGACGGAGCATGAAGAATTATTTTCACACATGAATTGGTAAGTCCAAACCTTAAATTATTTGAAAGTCATTGGGTTGTGCTGGAGTAGGCTTTACAGAGTGCTTGCCTCTTGCATTGTCAATACAAGATATTGACCAAAAATGTATGCAAGATCTTGTAGTGACAATGCAAGAGTCAAGCATTCTGTAAAGTGACTTTTTGTTTGTTTTTCCTTTTTTCTTTTTGGCTGCGCAGTGTATTTTATGACTATAGGCCCACACAGAATATGTATTTACCGTAAATCCTCTAATATAGGCCCGGGCCTTTATTTTACTCAAGCGCATTTCGGCCCAGGCCTTTATTGGAAGGAGGCCAGAATTAGAGACAGGCCTTTATTTCTATTTGAGCAAAACGGACTACCAGTAGAATGAATAAAAACGCGATTTTTTGTCTATTTGAACCTATAAAATACTAGGTTCATTTATTGAAAATAAATGCTCCGCAGCTGCCATGGTAAACAACGTTAGCCTACCGGTAGTGGTGGAATGTAATGAAGTACAAATACTTCGTTACTTTACTTAAAGCAAATTTTTCACGTATCTGTACTTTACTTAAGTAGAATCAATAGACCATACTTTTGACTTTTACTTTGTTACTTTTGCAGCAATTATTATACTTTCTACTCCACTACATTTCTACAACGTTTCGTTACATTTTCTGATCAGTTTTTCCCCTGCCAAAACAGGGATTGAAAAAAAATCTCCATGTTTTCGGTGCTGACGCGTTCATGGTGGCGCTGCCAATAAAGCACCTAAGCTGTCACAAAGAACCGGCAAAAGTAATGAATATGTCAAATATAGCAAGGAGACATTTCAATTGTTTATTAATAAACAAGCGTTTTCTGTGTCGGCTGCAAAGATGAAGTTGATGGAGACGATGCTGACTCGTGATCTTCGCAGTAGTGAACGCGCCAGAGAGAAATGCGCATTTCATACGGATTAAGCTGAGAGCAGTCTGTTTTCTTTCGTTTTGAAATGTTCTGTTTAAAAGTACACATTTAAAGCTGTCTAAAGATATATTTATCAGGTCTGTCGGGCTTGCCATATATACGCTGAGTTTCGGTTAATTTATGAGACGCGCTTCAGTTTACACGCTGGCGCCTCCATGTCGTGATTATCTATTTTCTACTATATTTACTACTTATTTATTAAATCCTGGCAATTGGTTGATGAAACGTTGATTAAAATGAAGATACAATTAATACAAAACGAAATTCACTTTAAAAAAAGGCTTTGTGCTTTCTGTCTGTGTCTGTGAAAGTTTTAAAGCAGTCTTTTAGTGCCGCTTTCAGTGCGCTCACGTCCGTAACATTGTTTTTTCCTCATAAATGGAAACACGAAAAATAAATTAAAATGAATATTATGTGTTCTGTGGAGAGCCAACCCTTCTTCATCCAGTTAGTATTACTTTTGGTTTGCGCAGTGTAATTCACAGAATTACAAAAAAAGATTTTTTGTGTCCCGTAACGCATGTGTAGCCTAGGCTATTTCCCTCATATTAAATATAAAACGCATGTGTAGACTGATATTTTTCAATATGTATTAAATGCATTTTCTGAGAATTTATATTTCAAGTTTTTACTGCAAACGTCCCCGTTTATAACGCTGGAATTGCCCAATATTACATTTATCCTCAACTAGTTTTGTGGTGTCGGTCTACGTATTGTATAATGTTAACTTCAAAAAAGGGGTGTGTCGCGATTCTGCCTTCTCACACAGGTTCGTAGATCTGAGTGTAGCGATTTCGGATTCATATTGCATATTATTACAGCCCTAATTATTAGAATATATACATTAAGATAATAAATTGTTAATAAAATGTTACTATCACAAGCATAATGTTGTGGCCTGCCCAGTAAAACGTTGGTTCTAATAATAGCCCCGGCCACTATTAGAGAACGGCCTTTATTTACCTCCGCCGACAGCGAGACCGGCAAATGTTAGAGACCCGGCCGCTAATGGAATACAGGCCAATACTAGAGGATTTACGGTATAATATTACAAATGTGTTAAACTGAGCTAGATTCTTGTTGTTAGCTGAAAACATGATCAATTTAGGGGGAATGAGGGGCTTTACAATTTTGCACAATTATTCTGAAGTTACAGCTGAGTCCTTGACCTAGATTATCCTCTTGACTAAAACTACATTTGGGGGAAATTTTGTTAAAGGTTCACTTATCAGTAATTCACTTATCAGTATTTCAGATATTCTTATTCACTAACCATCTGCATTAATCATGAACCACTATACCATGCATATACACTTTCACACTTTCATGTACACTTTTTGCAGTGCAAAAATTATAGAAATTACCCCAAAAATTAAATGTTGTCATCATTTACTCATCCTCAAGTTGTTCGTAAGCTGTATGACTTCATTTCTTATTCAGAGCACAAAAGTAAGTAACTTGTATGAATTTCCAGTTTGATGAATTTAACACAATCACAGTACTGTATATCACAACTGAATTTGACCCTTAAAAAAGTATCCAAGAGCATCAGCAAAATGTGCAGCAAAATTAAAAGTTTCAACTCCTCTGATTATTTCAGGTAAAAAAAAAAAAAAAAGAGCAACTGTACAGTAAACTCATAATGTCCGCCACTGCACTTCTGTGGACCATCCAGTACTTCACACTCCAGTCCAGTCCAATTACATTGGTGCATGAAAACGGCAGAACATGTCTAGATGGAATGGAAGCGGAGATTCCTAAAATGATGATCCAATGATGCACAAGAGCATTATAACTGGGTAGCACTGGATGCTGTAAAGTATGTAGTCAAAAGACTGTAGTCTGCTGTCCACCACAATCTATTACTCAGAACCAGCCGAAGTACGGTGAACTGTGTCATGTAAATTCTGCACAAATTGTATTATTGGCACTTTTGTTTTTTTATTGAATTGGATTATAAACCAATGCAAAATGTGTGTTCAAATCAATGGACACAATTAATTATTGTAGGTTGAGGAAGATAATGAACAAAAATGGTTGGGGCTAAAAGGAGAGTGAAAATAGGGTAAAACCATTATTGACTATCCTGGCATATGCATGACCACTCATCTCAGATGAGCAGCAGGGGAAAGAGAGAGAGGGGTGGGACAGGGTAAGGGATGCCACATGCAGACAGGATATTCATCAGTGCTGACCCACATTTAGGCCAGTGGGCTTCACATCTCATAATTACCACAAACCTGCCATTGTTTTACATTCATGGGAACAGGGCAGCTCTGTGACTGCTTGTGCCCCATTTGTTAAAGTCATCCTGTTCCCACCCTGGCTCAATTATGTAGATTAAATAATATTTTAACTCTCAAGAGAAATCAACTGATTATGTGTTTTTAATCTTATAAACATTCATTTACAATTGCCTTCATGTAGGGTACTGTTAAGATTTGCTTTACTATATGGGTGTGGCCCTGGAGACCTCAATGCTGTATGTGTATAATTAATAATGGTAATTTTGAGACAATTTTTTCTTTTTTTTTTTTACAAAAATAGGTCAGAAAGTTCATGTTATACACAAATTTAGCATTTTTACATTTTTATACATACAATAAAACTATTTAAATACGATAAAACTAATCCAAACAGTGTGTTCATCAATTGGAATTTTAGTGTTCAAAGAGAAGTAGCATTTTCATGGAGGATGTTTTAAGTGTGTTATCAAGTGAAAATAGCTTAAAATAAATTTTCATAATATTAGGAAATAGTGTTTAATAACAAATACTTCTCTGGAGTTTCCAGGATCTCAAACATAACATGACAGGGTTCAGCTGAAAATGTACCACAAACTAATTATTACATCACAAAACTATCAAAAAATTAATCTAAAGAATATCTAAAAGGTATGTAAAAGTCATGAGCAAACAGGTGCACTAGATCAGGAGAAGTTGAGAGTCAAAGCGATACTGATACCAGCCCACATACTGATGTAAATCCCGTAACCTCACTGGCGGTTTGAAGTTTTGCTCCCTCTCACATTCTCACCCAGCGGCCCCTGCCCTGCAGGTCTACTAGACCTAAATATAACTCACCCATTAAATTACAGCAACTCTAACACTGATCCCTCCGTAGTCCAGCTCTGGGAGCGCTGCCGACTCACCTCTCACTATTTAACTCATCACCACACTGAGTGCTAATACCCCTGAACCTGCATCAGTCTCACACCTGAATTCCTCCTCCCACCAAATAGAATGATCACCCCCCCTGCACCAAAACAAAGAGATCCTTCCTGGAAGTCTGTTTTGATACAGGTAACCATAGAAATGAATCAGTGTTGCTCTCTTCTGAGAGCTTGTTATGTGCCGTATCAGTGATGTGTTTTTTTCCTCTGGCCCCAGTTCATCTGTCAAACCGGGTTTTTCTCCTTCAAAATAATGATGGCGCGCAGAGCAGAGGGCCTGGCTCAGGAAGCGCCTCATTTCAGGTGGCTCTGCAGTGTGCAGCTTGCACTCCTCAGGGGTCTACTGCCGTGGAAATGGCCCCTGACATGAACAGACACAAACAAGCACTCGCTACAAGTGCTGCTGGGGCTTATTTAGCCTTAATCAATATGGCGGCTGGGTTGTACCTGCTTGTTTTTCAGCGGCAGTCAGGAGAGAAATAGGGTAGCGATATACAAGGAATGCATGCATGTGTTGTGTTTATCATTATAGAGCCATTGACAGAAACTGATTGGTGTGCTATTCTAAACGGCCCAATATACTTCAAGCCAAATCTAAGAATTGGTGTGACTGGTGGTCTGTGACCTAATAATAATTATTATTATTTTTTAAAGCAGGCCAAAACGAAATTAGCTTGGAGTTCGAAACACCTTCCCAAAGGAAACTTGCTGGAAAAGCTTGCACTGGCTGATTAAAAAAACCTTGGAACTACCAAATGTCTGTGCCGATTGTGCTCTGGGGCTCTACCTTCTTCGATGTGGAAATATTCTCTGATTTATTTATTCTGTTCAGTCCATCAAGTTTTCATTCAAATTCATTGCAAAAACGTACCTATGGTAACATGCTCTTTTCCATTAAAACAGCAATTTACCGTAGAAAAAATGCATTCTGGGTGATATTTGTTGTTTTCGAGAAAGTAGCCTACAGGAATATACTGTGAATTGACAGCGCTCAAACTCGACACTCAGAGGCAGTATGTTCCAAATCACACCATATACCCTCATTCACTATTCCCTACATTAGTTCACTAATATAGTCCACTTGACTGAGTAAACAATTTCATAGTTAATTCAGTTCATTTTCTAAGTTAATTCAGACACTGGTGAACTGCTGTTAACAAACAGAATCACTGAAGAAAAAAGGAACAAGCAGAACAGAAAAAAATTTAATCAACTGAAGATAAAATACATTAAATCTCTGAAGATCTAAGCAGAGGAGGAAATAGCATTACCAGCTTCACTTATTACTAACCAGATTGACTTTATTGCTGTCAGACGTCTATAGAAGTTCTTATTAAAAGGTAACAGAGGTTTAGATGTCATTTTATTTTCATTTGATGTTAACATGATGGTGATCAGTGATTGCTTTAGCTGGGCTCTTGACCCTTGACTTTTGAACAATAGTTTTATCTTTGGTTGCGATAGCTGTGTCTTTAAAATAGATTTGCTATGGCAAAAAAGCTGAAAGAAATCAGGATCAGATGACAATGGCTGTGTGTTAATGGTCACATTCATCATCTAGTGGTCTGATTCACTGAAATCATTTATTGTTGAATGTATTTATTTGGATGATGTTTTGTTATTATTGTATCACTGTGATTTGACATCCAGAAAATATGAAAGATTTAAAAAAAATTATTCTCATAACATTTTGAACTTCTAGATCAGCACACACAGACATCAAAAATCGACGTATGAATCTCAACAATGGTGACAATCATAAGTTGCATGCTGCAATGCATTTTGGGTACCGGCATAGTACAAAACAATTATCCATGACTCCCAGCATGCATTGCAGCATGAATAAATTATGCAGAGGAATTGTCTGGTTATTTTCATTAATTTTTACTTTTTGCTTTTATTTTTGCGGTTGGTTTTGTTTTGACTTTTAGTAGCATGTTTTGTGATTTTCAGATTTGACGTTATCTTTTTTGTTGATTGTCACCATTGTTGAGATTCATTGGCTGATTCTTGATGTGTGTGTGTGTCTATCTAAAGCCGTAGTTAAAAAAAAATTTTTAGAGAGAATAATGATTTTTTTTTTTCTTCATAATTGATTACGCAGCACTGTCTGATCTTTTGCTGTTTCACAGTGTTGTAGCTAATATAAAATTAAGCTGTATTAAAACAACATATTTTGGATAAGGGATTAGACACCGTGTGTGATCGGTGATCCAAACATTATGCGATGAGATAATAATCAGCAACACCTGATCTCTTTTTTTGTTGACTTTGTTCTTGCCACAACAAACATGTCTCAAAAACACGTTTTTCAAGGATAAAGTCAAGGATAAAGAGCCCAACTAAAGCAGTCACTGATCACCATCATGGTAACATCAAATGAAACAAAACATCATCTAAACCTCTTTTATTTCTCAATAGGAATTTCTGTAGACGCATAAAAAAATAAAATTAAAAAAAGTTAAATCAATCTGGTTAGTATTAAGTGAAGCTGGTAATGTTATTTTTTGGAGTTGTTTAATCCTCCTCTGCTGAGATCTTGAGAGATTTAATGTCTTCTGTGGCTGAAGTCAGCAGCTGTAGTTCTTGTGTTTCGCTTTTTTATCTTCTTGTTCCTCTGTCCTTCAGTGCTTCTGCTTGTTAACATCAGATGTTCATCCCTAATGCTCAATCATCAGTTAATTAATCACTGAATTATATCATTAACTTCAACACTGCTTCAGTGTTACTCCAACACTCTGTAGTGTGGACACACAAGTGTGCATTTAAAACTGAAGATTTTGCAGTGGGGTTAAAAGGGTTAAAAACAAACAAAACAAAAAAACAGAGTGAAGCGAAAATTAAAAGTAATCAACTGTAAATTAATTTACAGCACACAACTGTAGAAAAACAGCAATTTACTGGCAACCCAGCTGCCAGTAGATTACCGTAAAATCAAGGAAACAGCAATATACTGTAAAATGTAACAGTCAGATTTATTAAACGAAAGAAGTTCATTTCACTGACATATTAGTAAAAGTTCATAGAAAAAAGTTATGCAAAGTCAATAACTGATAGATTTTATGTGTTTTTGCAAAAGATGATACAGGAGAGATCTGTTGGTTTAATTATTTGGTTTTGTGGGTCACCTTTGTGCTGGAGAGTAGCCTGTGCTTCAGTCAAAGATGAGCAGAGAAACACTGATGTTATGCTGCCTGTTGCTTTATTTAAAAGCAGTAACTGTTAGTAATTGCTGATGCAGTGACAATCTTGTTGCTAAGTACTTTAGCACATGCATGCATGCTATTGTTTGCTAAATACGAACTGCAAAGATTTTAGTTAAAGTCATGTTTTTAATGAATTTACTATTACACATTAGTTGTTTGCAGTTTTATATTAAGATATATACATTTTCAGTGGACTCAAATGAAGTCATTTCACCGTCCTATCAGTATAAATACTAGTTTTTGAACTCAAATTGTTTGAGGCAGTCGGTTTCCCAAATGATACAAGTTACCTTCCATGGTATATTTACGGTAACATACTGTAAAAATGGAGAGATGTAAATTAACAGTAAAGGGCTGTGAATTAACAGTACATTGCTGGCAACAACAGCTGCCAGTAGATTACCGTTATTTTACAGCAAAATTTACTGCAGTTTCCAACAGAAATGAACACTAGAGGCACTTTTTATCGCTTTTGCACACAATTATGATTGCAGGGGCAGATTATGGATTATTAAAGATGTTTACTCGCGGCTCCTTGCACAATTATGTTATGACCTCAAAACACTTTTTACCATAGTGCATGATTTGTAAACGAATCTATTTTGGAGTTTGCATCACCTAACCAGCTCCATATGTTCGGTTTTACTTAAGTACTAATCTTGCTCAGTAGCTCAGTTGGTAGAGCACTGTACATGTGATGCAGAGAGCTCGGAGACGAATCCCGCTAAAGACGAGTCATGATAAAAGAGTTCAAAAACAAGCTAAAATGCCATGGTTACAACTGTGATTTTATGTCACATTTGCTTTTGTTAACACTATCGGGTAGGTTTAGGGCTTAGTGTAGGCATACGTTATTTTAAAATGGAGCATTAAGCTTTTAGCGCCAATCACCAAACATTTCACTTTGAATCTCTTGCGAAACATGCACGACACAACATATTTTGCATTTTGCTAAAATGTTGCCACAGGTACGTTTTTCTAATGAGCCTGGGCTGAAATTGAAGCTCTAATTCTAATTGAAAGCAACATTAACACTGTTTTCATGTTAAATAATTTAACAGCAATCTATTGTATAAAGTGTTATGAATAAATATGATGTGGCACGCCGCACTCAGCAGTGTTAGGATGTTCACTCTACAGTACCACTCTATACCACTGAAAAGGTATTTTGAACTTATTTTTAATCCTATGAGAAGAATGAAAAATAACTTCACCATGAGTATATCGAGACCTTAAGTCTAGGTTTGTGTGAAGAACAGATACAAATTTAAGTCATAATCTTGCCATGTAATAAGCTGTTAACTTAAAACCGGTTGCTTTCCTCATGTTTTAGATACACACAGTGTTCAAAATTCTTCTAATATGGTTAGTTCGCCCAGAAATTAAATTTCTGTCCTTTTTTACTTGCCCTCATGTCGATTAAAAAAACTTTTGTTCTTTGTATTTTTGACATTTGCATAAAACAAAAATTAAGATATGTTTAATGAAACCTCTGAGATTTCAGTCACTTAATTGTAGGTCCATCCCCTCAAAACTGTGGTGCTACAAAAAGTTCATAAAGAAATCATAAAATAAATCCATATGAAGCATCATGGTTTTGCAGCATCAAAGTTTTGGTTTAATGAACTTTCAATAGAGGGACAGAAACCTTTGAGTGCTATATTACAGTAAATCTTACCAAAAAAAAATGATTGATTTAAACAATTTTATCTTTATTACTCTTGTTTTTAAAGATTGCAACTGTTAAATAAAATTGTCTTTAAAAGTTTAAAGGCCTTTCACATCCCTCAACACTGGTCCATGGTAAAGCGGCTGAGGGTGGGGTCAGGGTTGAGTTTCTACAGAGCACACAGTGGGATGATAAGGAGGGTGCGTGGCCTCCTCTGGGCTCCAGGGCAGGTGAGAGTGCTCCAGGCAGAGGCCTATGAGTGGAGACAGGTCTGTTACCATCCAACTCTCACTGTAGACCCTGAACAGGTTTCCCCTGTGGATCCCTCCGGCCAAGCCTGCCCTACATCTTCCATCACACACTCCATTATAATTGAGCGGAGCCATGAGGCTTCCCCAGCTCTGGTCCTTTAAACCTATATTTCCTCTTTATTGTAAAAGACATTTACAATTGTACAATAGGCAGTAAATGTGCCCAAAGCACTGGGATTTGTGTGATCAAGCAGCAGTTTTCAAAGAACCAGTTCTGGGGGGAAATAATAATAATAAGTACAAAAAGTCTTTTTAAAAAAAAGAACAGTGGATGCAGAGAACGATGTGATTATTTGCAGAGTTTCTTGGTTAACTTGTTGTGATTCCTCCTACCCTGATTCTCAAACGCCGCCACTTGGTCTTCACTACAGATCCTTTAGAGGGAAAATTACGAGATGATGGGATTCGTAACAGAGATAAATAAGAGGGAACGGAGCACGGTGGCTGTGCTAATTGGCGCAGTATGGTGGTTTGATGTGGTGAGAGAACATCTGGGGCCGGGCAGGCGGATGACCTGAAGAGGCAACCAATAGAGAACTTAATTCTCTCACTTGTATCTCTCTCTTTCTCTCTCCACATCTACTTAGCCGTCGTTCTGTGGCTCCCTGCTCCTTTGTTGGGCTTGTGAAGTCAAGGTCTTCTCACCTGTCTTAATGATTTCTCTTGCCTTTATAAGGAAATAAATTAATATTCCAGCAAGCAAACACTTACTGGCTCATTAATCAATACGTGTCAGTTTCTGCCCGTGATAAAAATGTACATTGCAAGATAATTAATTTCCTTTCTTCTCTACTCTAGAGTGCCCATAGCTCCCATACTTGACATTCTGCCTTTTGTGGAGAGTTGAAATAGTCAGAAAGCTAAAGCTCCGTAAAGTGGATCAAAACAAGTCCTACTTCAACACAATCCTTACAATAATCTTTTTTCTTCTGGTGTTATTTTTATTTTTACACTATGGAGACACAACTAGCTTGTTACACTTAGACAAAAAAACAAAAAAGCGCAAACTCTGCACCGTAGCCGATTTCATAAGTCAACTTAATTACTCAGTAATGTCAGGAACTCATGGATTCATGGACTTTATGGATTCAGTTCAGAGTTCAGAAATATCATAGATGGATCTGATAACAACAAACAGTAATGTTATCTACCATGATGTACGCTAAGGTTAACCCAAGTGAAAATAAATATACCAAAATGTACTGTATTTGAAATGCATTTATTTAATGCTAAGTATACTACAAATAAATGTACATATTTATGTACTATGTAATATAAAAACCCTGCAATTGTACTTTTGGTATACTAAATTGAAATACTTAAAGTCTGATAAATTGAAACAATTCATTTTGTACTTAATACACTTTAGTTATCCAGAATTATTGCTGAGATCCAACTAAAGATATACTTAAGTATATTTAATTGTGCTAAAGTGGAACTATTGCAAGTAAACTTTAAATATCTTGCATTTAAGGACTGATATTATACAGAGATCATACTATCCTTACTAATAGTGATATTAAAACACATAGGCTTAAAGGTGATCTAAGTAACTTTTTTACCTTAACTGAACAGCTTCGGAGTCATTGGTTATATTACTTATTTCGGGTTGAATGGTGGTCGTTTCGCACCCCCCTGGTGCCCGTGAGCGGAGAATCCGCACTTGCAACTTTGAGCCGGCGGACCGCCGGCCGCCACGTCAGGAAGGATTGCGTGATATCAGGTCTCGCAATGTAAACAATTGCTTTACAGCCAAAAGAAATCTGCTAAAATGCTGTCATTATTGCGCTCCCTCACGCTGTTCGAACCCGAATGAAGAAGAAGTTTTAAAGAATGTCCCATCTGCTTTGATGTCGTTGATCTACTAGCCATGGTGTCTGAGTATCGCCAACGAGTTTTTACAACAGTGTTGTCAAATATCTATTCCGAAGCTGTGGGGGGAGCTCTAGAGAGAAACCTGCGAGCAAAAAGCGAGAATACAGCGAAGAAATCCCGAAACTACTGAGCCCTGCTTTAATATTTAAAACTTTGCATTGTGCAATAAAGTAGTAGGCCTACTCCAAATCAATTTTAATTATAATATTTATATCAGTAAGTCTCAAGCGATATGTCAGTAAATATGTAAACGGATTTGTAGTATACATCGTATCAATCGTATGAAATAAATGTATTTTAAATACATTTTGGTATAGGTTTTTTATTTCCACTAGGGAAGGCTAGATCTAGTTTAGGGTTATGGGTTAGTATTTGTTTTCTTGTTGTGTAGGCAATGTGCTCTGTGAATATATGTGACCCATAGGCGTAATTGACGGGTGGGACATGTCCGCACCACTTTTTGCCAGGGTCGATATTGTCCCCACCACTTTTTAAAACTTGTACCAATTCTTCAAATAAATAAAACATCTCCAGTTCAATGGCAGAGCATTCATTTTGTTCGTTTTTTAAATAAGAGACAATCTAGAGCTGAAATGTGTTTTTTAAATCAAGTGATCAAAGTGCTCGTTGCCGCTGCGATCAGTGGCGCGGATACAGTGTTTCTCGTGTGGCTCGCGCACACGTCACACTGTCTTCACTCCGCTTCAATCCGTTGCGGAAACTCTATTCGTTCTGGTGAAATCACAAAACATAATGCACACAAACGTGTCCCTGCTTGATATACAACCACTGATGAACATAATCGGTTTTGATAAAAAAATGTAAAAAATTATATACAAGGAAAAAAAAACAACGAAAAAAAACAACATACGAGTGCAGATTAGAACCCAGAAGTTCTGACACACTTGGTGAAAGTTCTACCACTGGACCATTAAGATACACGTTAGTAAATTAAGCGGATCTATGTATTTGTTCACACGAAAATTCTTGGCACTGACAACATTAGGCTACATCTCATTAAACGACAAATTAAACCCCATGTTGCCTACTATTTAAATCGATTGCTGGACATCGTAATTTTATTGTACATATATCTGATTTAGCATTGTATTAGCAACCCCCACCCCACCTGTCCCACCCACTTTTTAAAACAAAGTTATGCCACTGATGCAATGAAATATTTAAAATCGACTACATAGTGTTGACTTAATTAGTAGCCTAATCACTCTACTTGGACCATTTTAGTGATGCCCGATTTGTAAACAAATACATATTTTTTTTTAGTCAGTTCTTTGCAAACTGTTCATGGTGAACTGAATTGGTTTAACAACTCTGAACCCGACTTAACTTCATTCATTCAAGAGTTAGCACAGCAGCATCCAGCAAATGTTATGACGGAAATCTTATGGCATAAAATGTCGTCCAACCAATCAATATATATATATATATATATATATATATATATATATATATATATATATATATATATATATATATATATATATATATAATTTTTTTATTTTTTGGATTTGCTTAATTAACCTTAAAATTAATTGGTTGTACAACTTTTGGATCAGTCAAAGAGGTTCCTCTATTGATCTGGACCATTATTTTAAAGTGAAAAGCTTTTATTTAGTTTTAATAAAGAGAAAGAAAGAAATTTTAAAATTATTTCAAGTTGAAACTAGTCAGAGTAACCTAAAGAGATCGCTAATTGGATGAAGTGAAAGTAGAGCCCCGCCCCTAGAAACTCGTCGAAAAGAGAGATGTGAGACGCGATGTCAAGTCAAGTCAAGTCAAGTTTATTTGTATAGCGCTTTTCACAATACAGATTGTATCAAAGCAGCTTCACAGTATTAAATTAAAATAATACAACAAAGTTTTTTCAAGAGGAATTTATTGATTGATAAAATTAAATTAAATATCCCCAAAATATCCCCAACTGAGCAAGCCAAAGGCAACAGTGGCAAGGAACCGAAAAACTCCATCAAGTGACCTAATGGTGTCCTAAAACTCCATCAGGTGACCTAATGGAGAAAAAAAACCTTGGGAGAACCCAGGCTCAGTCAGGGGCCAGTTCTCCTCTGGTATTTATGAGCTAGAGGCCGGATTGTAGTTTGAACTGTAGGATTATAAGAATGCCTGGCTGAAGAGATGCGACTTTAATCTAGTTTTAAACTGGGAGAGCTAGTCTGAGCAACGAACAGTATCAGGAAGACTATTCCAGAGTTTTGGAGCCAAATGTGAAAATGCTCTCCCTCCTTTGGTGGTTCTGGATATCCTAGGTATGACCAAAAGCCTTGAATTTAGTGATCTTAAAGAGCGCGATGGATTATAGGGTGATAGAAGATCCGTTAAATAGACTGGAGCTAAGCCGTTTAGGGCTTTGTAAGTCAGTAGCAATATCTTATAATTAATACGGAGCTTTATAGGTAACCAATGCAGTGATGATAAAATCGGTGTTATATGATCATATTTTCTTGATCTCGTAAGAACTCTAGCGGCGGCATTTTGGACTAACTGTAGCTTGTTTATTGAGGATGCAGGACAACCAGCTAATAAAGCATTACAGTAATCCAGTCTCGAGGTCATGAATGCATGAACTAACTTTTCTGCATCAGAAACTGATAGCATATTACGTAACTTAGCAATGTTTCTAAGGTGGAAAAAGGCTGTTTTTGTAACATATGAAATATGATTTTCAAAAGACAGGTTGCAATCGAGTATAACACCCAGGTCTTTTACTGTAGAGGATAAAGTAACAGGACATCCTATGATGTTAAAGTTGTATTGTGCGATGTTTTGTGGGCGGTTTTTTGAACCGATAAGTATTACCTCTGTCTAGTCTGGATTTAATAAAAGAAAATTACGCGTCATCCAATCTTTTATATCTTTAACACACTCTGTCAATTTGGAAAATTTAGCGTTTTCATCCGGCCGTGATGAAATATATATTTGAGTGTCATCAGCATAACAATGGAAACTAATTCCATGTTTCCTTATAATATTTCCAAGTGGCATCATATATATTGAAAATAACAGAGGGCCTAACACAGATCCCTGCGGCACTCCATAGTTTACTGGAGTTATGATCGATTTTTCTCCATTTAAATAGACAAAATGGTAGCGGTCAGATAGGTATGATTTGAACCAGCTTAGTGCTTGTCCTTGAAGACCAGTATAATTTTGTAGTCGATCTAAGAGTAATGTATGATCTATAGTATCGAACGCAGCACTAAGATCAAGTAAAGCTAGTATTGAGATACAGCCTTGGTCAGAAGCTAAAAGTAAATCATTTGGGATTTTAACGAGCGCAGTTTCAGTGCTATGATGCGGTCTGAATCCAGACTGAAACTTTTCTTAGATATCATTTTGTTGCAAGAAAGAGCCCAGTTGAGCGGACACCACTTTTTCTAATATTTTGGACATAAATGGAAGATTTGAAATGGGTCTATAATTTGCTAGATTATTATGATCTAATTGTGGTTTCTTAATGAGAGGTTTTATAACTGCCAGTTTAAATGTTCTTGGAACATGACCTAAAGATAAAGACGAGTTAATAATATTGAGGAGAGGCTCTTCCACTACAGGTAACACTTCTTTCAGTAGTTTAGTTGGTATAGGATCTAATAAACATGTTGTTGTTTTAGATGAAGTGATACGTTTATTTAACTCTTTTTGTTCTATAGTTGTAAAGCACTGTAATTGTTCTTGCGGGGTGATAATTGAAGCTGAATTATAATGCGGGATTGAAGATTGAACGTTTACAATTGTGGTTCTGATGCTTTCTATTTTCTCAGTGAAGAAGTTCATGAAATCATTACTACTGAACTGTAACGGGATATTTTGTTCGGGTGACGTCTGTTTATTTGTTAGTCTAGCCACGGTGTTAAATAAAAACCTTGGATTGTTTTTGGTTGTTTTCTATTAGTTTGCGGAGGTGCTCAGCCCTGGCAGCTTTTAGGGCCTTTTTATAACGTGACATACTGTCTTTCCAAGCGATTCGAAAGACCTCTAAATTAGTTTGTTTCCATTTACGCTCTAAAATACGGGTTTCTCTCTTTAAAGCATGCGTAGTATTGTTATACCATGGTGCTTTATTTTTCTCTCTGACCTTTTTTAATTTAATAGGTGCAACCACATCCAATGTTCTAGAGAGAATGGTGCTCATAGTGCTAGTTAGTTCTTCTAGTTCATCTGTTTGTTTGGGTTCAGGCAGCAGCTGAGACAGATTAGATAAGCAATTTGAGAAATTATCTATGGTGGATGGGAGGATTGTCCTGCCTGGTTGATAACGCGACGCCGCATGACGTATTACAGCAGTACGTAATATGCAAGTTACCATGTAGTGATCAGTGACTTCATCACTTTGTGGAATGATATCTATATCGGTTGGATCGGTTCCATGTGATATAATTAAATCGAGTGTATGATTAAGACGATGTGTTGGTCCGGTGACGTTTTGCTTGACCCCAAATGAATTTAATAAATCTGTAAACGCAGCTCCTAACGCATCATTTGGATTATCTGGATTAGCGATGTGAGGGAAACCATGCTAGAGCATTAGCTATATTAAAGCTGATAAGAGATAAAAACAAACTTTGATTATATTGAACAGAATTTCTGTAATGTTCTTGATCGGAAGGAAGACTTAAGCAGTGGCGATTTACTGATTTACAAGGCCAAATCGATGGGTGTTTAGGATAATCACCTAAATTTTTTCTTTTCTTTTTGGATTATATTCTCCTTGGCCGGGTTTTTTTTTTTTTTTTTTTTGTTGGGCCTATGTGAGTGAATGTTTCATCTGCTGCCGATCCTGAGCTTCGGTAGTTGAGGTTGACGTCGAGGAATTGTCCTTGCCTTTTGCTGTGTGCGCATTGCGAGGACTGGCGAGCCAATCCCATCTGAATCATACCTGGTGACATAGTTTCAAGCGTGAGGAATACATATTGGTAGGACGAACCATTTCTTCTTTAATCACCTTTATTCTACTGGACTGAGCAACTTAATTGTTTATTATTTTTTTTTGTCTCGTCTTTCGGACTCGCTGGATTGAGAAACTGATTTTTCATGGACTAAGTCATTTTTTTTTTTTTTTTTTTTCTTCCTTGAATCTCAACTGAGATACTGATTATCTGAATTATCTGATTATCTGATACTGTTTTTTTTTTTTTTCGAAACACTGATTTTCAGAATTGAGACATTTTATTCTTTTTATTTGACATTTCAATTGAATTAGACATACTGTTGTTTATATTGTGTTTTGTTTTTCCATTCTAATATTTCACTTCAAGAGTTACTAAGAAAAGAAATTCTAAAAAGATATGAAACAAATATAAATACTTTTCTTATGGTTAATACTTACCGTTGATGTTTTGAGTGGTTATTCCCCTTTTGTTGCAGTAGTGTATTATATTTTTTTTCCTCCAGAGAGTCGTACTTAATCTTCTGTGACTGGTCTATACTTAGTTTAAACTTGTGATATAGGTTACATATTACTTACTGATTAGTTAATCTTGTTTCCATATTAGTTATTTAATAATAGTAGTTGAAGTGTTAATGTAGTACTACTCATTTGTCCTGCATTATTTGCATCCCTATGAATGATGGACCATCATACTGTGAAAGTGAAAGTGCATTTCATAAGAACACCTGATTTTTTTTCTTCAAAATTACAAAAGCAAACACTTGATGTAGCAAAGCAAAGCAAGCAGTTGAAACAAAGGTAAATAATGTCATATTTTCTTTTTCATTCAGATAACCACCAAGATTTTATGGTTTTCATGGTCATAATGTGGTTTGTGGTGAGCTGATGGCCCACATATCTAAGCTAAACCTTCTGGAAGGAATGGCATTTATCTACCTCCTCACTCTACAAATAGTCATGTGAGCACCAGCGAACCTGGCCGTGCCAGGCCTCGTACTGTGCACTGACCTACTCCTGCGGCCAACTCAGGAGCACAAGAGAACATTGGAATATTTGATTTCTAGTCAGGCGGCAAAGGACTACTTACTGTCCTTCAATAACGATTACTCAGTCTGTGCCACATGGACCCCACCTCCAGCCCCTCACATCTCCAGCACAGATGTGTAGAGATTGCCACAAACAGTGCCCTCAACTGTGATAGATTTTCACAAACAGCCTTCCTGGTGTTTGGCTAAGCACTGTTTGGGCAGATGTCAAGAAGCATAATTTCATTGGAAAGTTCAGCCCATACCTGCTGCCGACTGGGTTCTGAGCAGTGTTAGCACCCTGGGGTGAAGCAGGGCTCTGAGACAGGCACTGAGCTCCACTCAGTAATGAGCAGCTATAGTTCTGACCACCACTCTTGCTTTTAACTATAGCCATGGTTGCTTAGTCAAAGCTGACAATATATTGCAAAACACCCTAAATCAAGGTGTGTCTGTCTGACAAGAGCTCTCATACAGCAGTGAACTATTATTCAAAACTCATGCTTATTTTTTTTTTATTCCCTTATGACAAAGTATTTTGAGAAGTCAAAATGTATGTTGTTTTCCCATTATTCCTTGCATTATTAAATGCTGTGCTTGCTGGGAGTGGGGGGCTTCAGGGGGTGCAACCTTTCAATCACACTTGTAATTCGATGAAAGCACGAGGTCTTCTAGTTGTACTTCTTTAGTAAACAAGTAAGGCTAGAATAATTCGAATTCAGCAATCACAAGGCAAATTAGCCCCACAGTTCATGCACAGTATGTATTTCTTGTTAAAAATTAATGAAGTTCTTGAATTCTATGGACATTAATAACACTCTCTATTAGCATCTCAGCACCCTTCCTCTTGTGTCTAGCTTGCCTGGTCTCCTCATAATAAGGAAACAAATGTAATTTAGTGCTACACATCAAATATTAAAACTGTATCTGTAAAATAAATAAGTAGAAAGACCAATATACAAATTTACAAAACACAGACATGGCATGGAATTGAAAATAAATGAGGGTTCATCTGACATACTTAAAAAAAAACGATGTACAATGAGGCAAAAACTGCTCGGGGATATTTTTGATCAAATTATTAATGACTATTTATCTATTATTTATGAAGCCGAGAGTTAACTATTTATCTGAAATGAACGCATACAGCATTGGTTTCCATAGCTCAGCACTAAGGCTGTTTTTCTTTCGCAATAAGTAGCCGTCAGCTGTTATATGGAGGCTGGAGTTCTGCTGCTCATGACTGTGTAAATGTCAATATCTCAAAAGGTGATTTTACGGTTCATTCAAGCACTGATAAGAAATCATTAGACTTTTTAAGGTTATCGACAGTTTCCAAGAGGCATTTTATGCATAAAAAAGCATTTTTTTGCAGTTCATTAGTTTTGTGCATCTTAAATTGACTCGTCAGGACACTTTTTGCATGGGTCAGCAAGCACATCACAGTGAAACCACATTACTTTTTAATGACCGTGCCACAGTTATAATATCCTGTTTTATTCATTTATTTATTTTTTGTGTATGTTCCTCGACTGCTCAGAAAGTTTGCAGTTTTGTTTTTGAAACATAATTTAGAAGCCAGTGACATGAAATTAACCCTGACATGGAGAAAAATATAAGTTTAATTCAAAACATCCTAAGCCTATTAGGATTAGGGTTAAAATTGCCTGGGCTTTCACTGTGATCTTTTGACTGTCTATATCTACCTTTTACCATTTAAAAACTGATGTGTTAAAGCACTTAACCCCACACTTCTTCGTATGGCACTCATCAGATGAGGTTTTTTTAGGGTAAAAGCTGTTTCTGGAGGGCACACTTTGTACAATTCTTCCCTCTGTCCCTCCATCTTCCCCCTCACCCCCCAGCCCTGACATCCTCCGTCTGAAATGCACTAGGTGTTAACACTACAGAGGCGAGAGGAGTCGAATAAAAAAAAAAATCCTGCAGGTGCCCTATGGGCACCTTTCAAATTAAGCGTCTGGCTGCTGTGTCTTATGTGCAGTTTTGAAACATTAACAAGACCTTTGAGAGAAGGGAATGGGGAGAGAGAAGGGTGAGGAGAGTGTAGAACATAGCATGACAGTCTTTAATGATTTATTGAACAGATACAAATTATTTTGGCCCTGGACTCTACTGTTTGGTGAAAGTCAATGAGAAGACAAGCCAGGGCATGCCATGGGCATTCAGCGGGGCTGAGAGAGGCATTGTGTTATAAAGAAAGAGAAAAAGAGCACAGGAGATTGGTAAAGAAAGATGAGGTTGACAGACTAAGACCCAGAAAAATGTACTCTAGCTCTATTTGTATGCCACATGCACTGTTTGGTAATGAAGGAGGAGACAAGTAAAGTACTTCTACATGTGTCTCATAGACCCGACATGTTAACTTCAAGGTTAGGCATCTGTCCAACCTGTAATTTTGTATTCCAAAAGCAAATGAACTGAGTCCCCAAAACATATTTGGACACTTCTACACAGAAAATGTTTTGCTTGAAAATAAATGATATTTGGTTTGATATTTTGTTATACAATGCATTTTAAATATGACTTATGTCCAAATACAATTTTGGTATCAAATTTAGATGGCCTTTTTCTGTAATTAATCAAAATTTCTTATCATTTCTTGTATTAAAACTTGTCATATAAGCAGGATTACTGTTTTAAAGTCTATCATATAAGTCCATGACTGTGTGTCCCGATAACGTATTTCTTGGCGTGTTCCCCGAACCATACAAGTTGCTTAAGATATACCTTCTTACGTGCGACATTACCAGGTGCTGCCCATGGTGGTGGTGCTGAATCTGTTGATATCGATTGTTCGAAAATCAATTATTCACTCGTGCAGGGGCTGCTTAATTGCGTTATGTGAGAAAGCAGTATTCTTTATAAAAGAAACACTTCAGAAATAGTTGAAATTGCATTTATAAGGATTAATGGGGTATTATAAAAAATAATCCAAATTATAGCCTAGCCTACACATTTTAAAATTGTATCTTATTGCTGCAACAATAACGGCCTATTTCAAATGTTTATGTGCTTTCTTCTTTCTCATTTTTGTTTGCAGAGATGGAGCTGAAATATTCTTCTAGTAAATACTTTCCAGCATTTCAGTAATACAATTGTACATCCTACGTACGGTGCTCGGCAGTGATCTAAAAGGATTTTAACAGTGACGTTTGAAGTGATCTCTTCTTGTAAACTTAGTAATTTAATTGTCGTCCGAATCCACATCTCTAACACGCACACAACCTTGGTGTTTGTAAAAAAACAGTAGGTAATTAGGCCAGGGATTTTAACGCGGGTGGTGGGAGAAAAACACTGACATTCTGGATTCAGATGGCAATAAAATCACCAACTAAGCCCTGTAAATGTTGAAAATACCATACAATCCTATGAGAAACATTAGCTTCTGAATAGGGCTTAACTGTATAGCATGCTTTCAACTGGCCTTTGAAAGCGTTCCGCGGACTGCGCCATCTTTTAGCACAACTATTCGCTGTATCGTTGCCATAGTTTGAGCAAACTGCCCACCACAATCATTCCCTTTAAATAGAGCCTTTACTGCCTAATGGTTTGCCAGCTGATGTACCTTTGGATAATTTAATTAAAAAGCTAACAACAATCAGTGTAATGACAATTTTATTCTTTACATGAAAACATTTGAATTAGCCTAATTGAACACTGGGTGTATTAACGTCAGAATTATATTAGTATAAACTGAGATGTAAACAAAATTTTTCAGTGGTGGCCACCTGTTAACAGTGATAAGGTAAAACTAAGAGTGGTCCAGACCAACCTTCTGAACGTATGAATTACAGAAGGTATACTTAACTAAGATCGTTTCGGGAAACACGTATTAACGATAAGGTACAGCTTAAGGTATAACTTAAGAACGACGTAGCGTTAAGAAAGTTTCGGGAAATCCAGCCCATGTCAGTCAGGAGGATTTTTCCAAATGTGCTGCAGTGCTGAATTTCATTAATTTGTTTGAGGAAGGCAAGTCGATTTGCAGAGCCCGCTTGGACTCATTGGTAAATCTTGCCACCAGTTTAGCGTGGATGACCACTTGAGATCTGCTGAGGCCGGACGCTTCGGCAGCGTTAAATATTTTCTTTGAAATTAATAAGTGCACTTTAAGCTCTCTGTGGTAGGTTAACCCCAGTAAGCACTTTTCAGAGCCGCTGATGATGGACGAAAGGTTCTGAATAATTTGTGCATCTAATTTGCGCTGATGGAGTAATGGAGATGTTCTCTCACTGCACAGACAAGCCACACTCTTATCGTCAGCCCAAGATTTCAAGTGACACATGCCTTTATGGCAAGATTTTAAATTGACACATAACCTTTTTCTTATTGGTAGCATTTGGAGTTTTATGGCTCAATTTACATTTACATTTACATTTAGTCATTTAGCAGACGCCTTTATCCAAAGCGACTTACAAATTAGGACTAAATTCAGCGAGTCATCATAAAGAGGCAAAAGCAACAACAACGCAGGAAGTGCTCAAAATACGAAGTTCAGGTATTATTCAGAGTAGCATAAGCCTGATAAGTGATGTTTCAAAGGGAAAGGAATTTATTTATTTATTTACTGTATTTATTTATTTTTTCTATAAGGTTAAGTGCTCACGGAAGAGATTGGTTTTCAGCTGTTTTTTGAATGTTGTCAGGGATTCTGCATTCCGGATGAGGGTGGGGAGAGCGTTCCACCAGAATGGAACTGTGAATGAGAATGTTCTGGAAAGTGATTTTGTGGCCTTCTGTGATGGAACCACGAGACGTCGCTCGTTGACCGATCGTAGGTGTCTGGTAGGGATGTAGACTCGTAGGAGTGAGTGAAAGTAGGAGGGAGCTGAGCCTGTGATAGTTCTGTAAGCAAGCGTCAGTGCCTTGAACTTGATGCGAGCAGCTAGAGGTAGCCAGTGCAGAGAGATGAACAGAGGAGTGACGTGGGCCCTCTTGGGCTCGTTGAAGACAAGACGAGCTGCAGCATTCTGGATCATCTGTAGGGGTTTGGTTGCACATGCTGGGAGTCCAGCCAGAAGGGCATTGCAGTAGTCAAGCCTAGAGATGACCAGGGCCTGGACGATAAGTTGTGTTGCATGCTCAGTTAGGAAAGGCCTGATCTTCCTGATGTTGTGCAGTGCAAACCTGCATGATCGAGCTGTCTTTGAAATGTGATCTGTGAAGGTCAGCTGGTCATCAAATGTTACTCCAAGATTTCTGACCGATTTATATGTAATTAATTGAAAAACCCACCCAACCATTAAACTTACCTACTGTACTTACAGTACATGTTGGCATATGAAGCCTCGTTTACATCTTCAGCAATTTTCATATGTCAGCATATTACTGTACTGATTAGTCACTGGTAGATGTCCCTAGACCTGGTCCTGGTTGCTAGACCTGGTTGCCCTATGAACACCAGTACAGTTATCTTGTTTTGACACCATGTCAACAAATCAGTTTTTATGCCTATTAATAAAAACACAGGAGATGGGAATGCTTTGCAACATGCTACAATTTGCAACTAAATGGCTAATGTTGGCTTGAGAAGCCTGAACCTCAAGCTGAGAACTCGGGTTGCCTTGTGCAGAGCTGCGGCATATGTCAGAGTGCTGCCCACTAGATTATTGCTCCTACAAAACAGCTTACTTTTATCAGTTTTTCTTTATGGGTCATTATATTTCTTACAAATTTCTGCTCGTTCTAAATCAGATAAAGATAAATAGCACAGTAAGATTACATTTATTTGAATGCATTAGTGAAATAGCGATTGTGTGTGTGAATTAATCCTACCTGTGTAGCATCTCTAATAGTGAAGCTGTGGGTTTCAGTTACTTTTTTTTTTTTTTTTTTTTTTTTAAACCCAGAAAGGGCTGTATGCTAGAACATTTCAGTTTTAAGCTATTGTATTAATAAATCACAGAACAGCATTGACAGTAAGTTTCTGCACTCCTAAATGTTTCTATGTGCACACAATCTGTGAGCTACTGTCTGCATGTGTACGTTACAATGTAGTGGTGCATTAGTTTAGAACTGCGATTAACTTACCTGTACTTATTAGTACATTAAGTCAGCTTAAAGCATCATGGCAGGGCATTAAAGTCGACTAGTCTGTGCAACTACTACTGGACATGGCCACATCTTGCCACAGATGGTCACTAAAACTCATTGAAAATAAATGGGTCGCTTAGTCACTGCAATTTGCTTGTGGTGTGAACAGGGTTTGAAACCAAAAAATTCCACTTACAACAGCAGAACAGTATATACATCCCCATATAAAATAATAGTGTCCTGTCAATTTGTATGCAAACAAGCTGAAGTACATGTCTAAACGCAGCAATCTGGTTGGCCGAACATATTGATGTCATAATGCAATAATTCACCAAGTCCATAAAAAGATGCCAGAAATGCACGTTGACAGCTTCTTTGTCGGGAGCTTAGCTGCCATCATATAAGGGTCAAGATTTAGGTTGTGTGTGACTCCCTGACCGTGTTATATTAATTCTGACGACTGTCACCCGATGTACGTGATGTGTATGGGAGAGGAGCATGTTAGGTCAATCCTCAAGAGGGCTGTCAGCACTGTGAAAAATTCAGTGTTCGCAAGCTCCGATTGAGTCAGTAGGAGATTTTTAGATGGATAATTCCCTATCCTGCTGACTCAGAGGACCCCGTTCTAGATCTGGAATTCATACAATCTGCGTCTGATCCTGAGAAATTGAATGCAGATAAGCATCGTCAGAGCAGCTTCCTCAGTCTGCCGCTTTTTAGGGGCAGCTTGAAGTTGTTACTTGTGTGGTGGCCAAAGTAAATTTAGATTGGCCAGATGAGAGCCAAGTGATTGTTCACTCTTAGTTAGAAGATTACTTTCTCACGTCTTCGTGAGTGCAACCTTCCCACCACCATCTCCCGTTCTTCCTTGATCTCCACACTGAGGTGTCGATGCCAGGCTGATCTGCTCAAACATCTGAACCACGGTGAGGAGCGGAATCTGTGACTCAACCTAATGGGCATCAAATAAAGAGATAAGGCCTTTCTCCATGACGCCCCAATTTCGCCCTCCGGCCTGTTCGGCGACACAGTAAATACAGTCGTTGATAAGTATCGGGAAGTGACACATCAATCGGTAGCATTTAAGGACTAAATCCCTCAACGTGTTCAAGAGCCGGCAGCCTCCTACAGCCGTGCCCGACCTGGGCCTAGCTCAAAGAAAGACAAAAGAGAGAGCCTTTCGAGCACCCAGACCAGGGGAAGGCAAGTTCGGTCCTAAAGAGCCACTGTCTTGCAGAGTTTAGCTCCAACCCTGAAAAAAACCTCACCTGCCTGTAGCCTTAGTGATCCTGAAGACATTGATTAGCTTGTTCAGGTGTGTTTGATTAGGGTTGGAGCTAAACTCTGCAGGACAGTGGCTCTTTAGGACCGAACTTGCCTAACCCTGCCCCAGAGTAAAGAAAGGGGGTCCATGATACCCGCACAAACAAGGCTGCCTGGGGTGGGGGGGACTGGCCTGAAGGACTTCATTTCCGCTAGAGCAGCCAAGAAAAAGCTTTTTATCACGCCACCATCAGTGCTTCGGGAGGTAGAGGCACCCAATGGGCCATTCACCCCATCTTCGCTCAAGTAGTTCCTGATAGTTTGCTGACTCAGAACCTTGAGCAGACCGAAATTATAGAAAAATGTCCGAATTTGAGGTACAGACATCCTGTCAAGACAGTAGCTTAGGCCCGGGGAATGGCAACTCAATCCACAAGTAGTGGAGTCCACATGTTCACTTTGGTTTACCCTCACACCTCCAGCTCCTCTTACGTTGAACGCCATTGTACAGGAGTGGCTGAGGCTGCATCTGTATGCCTTTCCTCCGATAGCTCTGCTCCCAGCAGTCCACAAGTTCAAACTTACAATTAATCAGATAGAGTAAAGGAGTATGCGTATTTGTCATGCTGTCTGAGGAGAGGGCTCCAAGCTTAATATTTTGGCCCGGACCCAGAGTACTCCCCCGTATTCCTGGATGTGGTAGGAACTAGACAAGAGTGAGGAGTCGGGGTGGTGAGGGATGCTGAAAACTTCCGAGCAACGTAGGTGAGTTGACTGCGTATATACTATATAGGCCTTCTCTCATGCTGATTGAATAAATGTGTTAATTGCTGATTGGAAGAACTTAATGATTTGATAGATCATTTGAACGTGTTCTATGATATATGACATATGTGGCCACTATCTCCCCTAATCACTTACCTGTGGATGGAACCTTGATTGGGAGGCATCCCTTGGTGCCGATCACGAGTTCTATCGTGGGACCTCGCATTGGTTCTAGGAGCCTTGATAGAAGTCCATTTTTCTAGCCTTTAGTGTCAGTTTCAGAGAAAACGTTGACTCTTAATGTAGCTTTGTTGTTGACGCTAACATTAAAGAGTAAAGAGAGTAGGAGACCTCCAGATCTCAAGTTCCTTCTTCGGCTCCTCAGCCTGTTGTGTTGCAAGCTTTCTGTCTTCTGCCCCATGAAACACCGGAGGAAGAAAGCCTTAATTTGTTATGCCCAGTCTGTGCTTTGAGGATTTATTTTCACCACTAGGAGTGTAGCATCTTCCAGAGCTCTTGTGAGGGGTGCACCTTAACAATATATTTGTGTTGTACCAGGTTGGTCCTCTCCTTACACTTTCATCATGTTTTACACTTTAGACATGGATTCAACCCCAGGAGCCCATGTCCTTCAGGGTTAACAAGAGTCTGTGCTTATGCACAGCCTTGTGGGAAGATGATGGAATTAAGTCATGACATGGCGTTGAGTTCCACTCGAAAGGGAACGTCTCAGGCTGCATATGTTACCCGGTTCCCTGAGAGGGTAACAAGACACCACATCTTGTTGCCACTCCCTGGCTACACCTGAGCATTTTCTTCAGACAATTGAATCTGTCGACAAACATTTATGGCATTATTTATGGACCCAGTGATGCACTGCATTGTTGTGACATCCATACATTTGGCCAATCAAATTGGTATGTTTAGACATATGCTTCAGATATAGCGTCCTTGCCTCTCACAGAACCGGGTTACATGTAACCTGAGACAGTTTTGAAAAGATCTGTGGATTTTTTAACACAAAAAAATCACTAACCAAATTATTTTGCACAGTTTTTTATTTTAAATATTCTAGTTGTATATGGCATACATTTAATAAAATAATAAACCTATTCAATCAACAACTGCAAATTATGATCAAATGGATAATCAGATAATTCACACTGCACAGTTTTTACTAGTATATCACCCTTGTGGCACTTCCACTCTATTGAACAGCGACTATCTTTCTGCACTGTATACCTGCACAGCTCTTAATATCTATCTACATGAAGTTTAATAAAGTACAAATGTTGATCTAACCTCATTCTCACTGGCTTGCTCTACCCTTTTACCATTTACACTGATGAGTAGAATGTGACTAGACAGACAGGCTACTTGGTTAATTAAGAGGTTAGATAAAGAAACTCTCTGCTAACCTTTGTCATGGGAATGTTCCTATCATCTATGCATGATTAATTTGCATGGTACAACAATTAGCATAATTCACCATGACACATTCATCACACTAAAGTATTTAACATAATATAATACCTGTGCAAAAAAAAAAAAAAAAAAAAAAACTACTCAAGACAAAATGTAAAAGGTTGGAGGAGGCCTTATAGATCAAGAACTTTGACAAATAAAATAATAGTGTTGTATTAGCAATTAAAACACTGTAAGCATAAATCATTTTAGTTTATAAGTCACCAGGGACAAACACATCAGCTAAATGAGTTGTGAGCAGGCAAGCAGTCCCACAGCACTAGTTACCACTTTCAAATGACAGGAGCTAAAAATTAAAGACTGCTTCAAGTCACACCACACAATTTGCAACCAAGCTTCTTTGAAGCATAATAAGGCAGAAAACTCAAAATATCTATGCTGTCTGAATCTCTTTGCTCAGCTTGTTGTGTAGTTCCTCAGTCTAACCACTATGATACATGGACTTGATGTCTCTTATACAGGCTCATCAAATCACTCTTATTTCTCTGAAGACATTCTTTGTTTGAATCATTACCCCTGTGAAAAAAGAAAAAGAAAAAAAAAGAAACACTGATTATCAATTTAATGATAAATTAGACCTCATTTGATTCAGATGCAGTCTGCTTAGTCAGTGGTTTAATAATAATAATAATAATAAAACATTCAGGGAATGACAAAGAAAATAAAAGTATTCTTAACTGCTTTTTTCATCTTATTTTCTAAGTTAAAATTAAAGTTACGAATATTTTGTATTCCCCAATTTTTTTTAAAATGTTGTTTATATGTCTATGTGGTGTTTTTATTATGATTTAAGACAAACCGTGTGCAAATTCATTAGTCAACACAATTGCTGAGTATTTTCTCCTTAAAACTGCAGTTTACCAAAGACAGTCTCAATAACGCGTTTTTAAATCTCCCTTGTTCTCTACATCACAAACATGTTGTAACCAATCCCGTCAACGTGCGGGGCGGGATTTAGCACATCATTAACTAGGCTGCGAAGCAGGGGGGTCTCAAGAGAAGCCAGGTTATCCCTATTAAAATTGTTCTAAAGACAAACCATGAACATTTTTTTGTTTTTAATTTTGAATAGATTTTTTGCCTAATACATATGACTGTTACTTGGGATGTGCATGAGTAGCCTATACTCAGAATTGCCACCAATGATTAACTATGTAAACAATGACCGGTTGATTGTGATTATGCTTGACATGACTTTTTGTTGAATTCAAAATTTAGTAACAACTCAAGTCAAATAGGAACTTGATTTTTAATTTTATGATTACGACATGATTTACTAATAAGTGTAATTTGGTGTGGAAAAGCATAAAACCACCTACATTTTCCTTAGGTCTGAGAAGATAATCAATCAGCAAATTTATGTTTAGCCAGGGTGCAGTATGCTTTTGAATGAAAGGAGAACCCATGATTAAATTTAAGTGTAGAGAGAAAAAAATAGCCATAGTAGCAATCAGACAGACATTTTTAATAGAGATTCTGGGGATGAAAATGTGAGGCCAGCTTATGAAATTTTAATTTGGCTTTTAAGAAAAGGCTGAAAGGGGGTATTATAAGCAATAATTTAAAAGCAACTTTTGTTGGAAATGAGTGGTCCATTTAATAACTCAACTCAAAGTAGGGGGCATTTCCAGCTGATTGATTTGTAAACACTAAGCAGCCGGTTAACGGCAGAACTGTTAGTATTATTGCTGTGTTGTTGCAAATAGCAACTGCCCACATGTTTTTTATGAGGGATATATCATTATTCTTTACTGTACAAATGTCATAGAGGTGTTTCACAGATTAACACAGAGATCGTGTACACAATGATAAATCCCAAAATAGTGCAGTTGAAATTAGTTTCCATGTCATAAAGTGCTCAACTTAAGAGCGAAATAATATTCCCTCTCACTGTTTCACCTCTCTCCTCCACACCTCCTTAATTAGCACAAAGGGATATCCATGAAAGCTTACTCCGAATTAACCAAGACATATGAATAAAATATGTTTCAGCCTTCTGATGTCTCTAACCATTTTTTTCTTTAAATCTACCTTACTAACGAATGAACATCAAAAAGAGGAATAAAGGAAAGATGAGGAGGGGGAAGAGTGTAACTCTTGAAGTGATTTTTTTGGATTGCCATTATATAAGAAATCAGCCTTTTTCCTTCTTGTTTATAGTGCACGTTTCACTCTTACAGTGGTTGTTCGGACACCTGATGTAGATTCGAGCCTAGTCTCAGATAAAGGGTGTGTCTGCGTGCCAAAAAAAACAACACAAAAAACAACAACTGTGTGTCTGCTCGTTTGTAAGAGAAGCAGTCGAGATAAGTTGGGCAAAAGAAAAGGGCTGCTTGTCATCAACAGATTTATGGAGAAAGATATATTCTCTCAAGACAGTGAGGAAAGTGGTACCATTTGTCAGATAAAAGTTTCTTCTTTTCTCAAACCTCAATGGAGATATGATCTGTGCTTTGGAGATGTGGAATAGATTGGAGTGGTGGGCTGGGGGTTGTCTGCCTCACTTTATAAAGAAGATTTTTTTAAGGAATGGTTATAGTTTCACGGACATTTTTGCATTTTTATTTATTTTGAATTCTGTCTATAATAATAATAAATAGTCTGATTTAGGGGCCTGTGAAGATACTGAATGTATAGTGAATCACATGAAGTCTGTTTGCTCTGTTTACAACACAACGGGGTGCTTTGCGCTTCATGCACTTGACTTTATTGATTTTTCCTTACGCTGGCAAAAAGAACAGTAATTATGAACCTGGAACGGCTCATTGATTTGACTCGCCATTGGAGATTTCACACTGACAAATCATTAGCTTCCTTTTTCAGGGTTCCACCAGTTTGCGTTTTTTTACTTGCTTAACTGAACTCAACAATTATACTGAAGACAATATGGGTAGAAGTGGGGAGACAACGTTTATCCATTTTCTTGACGTTGCAAATAAGAAATAATTATGTTTGCTTTTGAAATAAATGCCATGCCAGTATACATTCTTAATGATTTCGGTAGAAAGGGTGTGATGAAGAAAAACAAATGACAGCAACATATAAGGCGGAACCTCTAATGTGAGCAGCTTTTTCATTACAAAGAAGCAGAAGTGAGGGGAAACACAGAGAGAGATGGTTGCCACCATTTCAATGGAAACAAACATTGCTTTGGGCCTCTTTGTAAACAGTACACAGCTGCTATTTCGAGTGATGGGAGCTCCACCTTGTCACAACAATTCCTTAAAAGAGGAACAGTTTAATGTCAACAATATTTTCTCCATCTGCCTGTTCATGAAAACCCTGCGGATCCACCAGGGAAAAGCTTCCTCTCACACAGCCGGGGAGGTGCGGAATCCAGATTTCGTGAAGAGCGCATCATATTACATCAACTGTGGAAGATGCGCTAGCGCAACACTCAATGGTCCCTAACCTTGGAAGAAATCCATTTGCTTAATCGATAGTTATAGATATTCTCAATAAAATTCTGAGAGGGAATGTATAAAGGCATTACAGGACTTGAATTAAATTAATAGTTCACCAAAAGCAAAGATTCATGTACATACACGTCATTCCAAACCTGTATGAAACACACAAGAAAAAAAGGCTCTCTTTTTTTTGGACCCCTTTATCATCTTCAAACAGAAGAAAGAAATTCATACATATTTGAAATAACGATTTTTTATTTAATTTTTTTTCTGGGAGGGTGGGGGATAAGAACTATGAGAACTTTGTATATAAGCAGCATACAATAGACAATTCACTTCAATACTGTATTTATGAAGAGGCTTGTTACTTTGACTTTTCTTTCGCAATACAATAGTTACAATAAAGTGCATAATTCAGTGCCTGACTGACACTATGATTTCTCCAAGGTGTTAACTCAATCAGGAAGCTGGTCTTTTTATTAAGAGGCCTCACCTCTGTTCCAATTTACAATGATCATGAATTATTTCCTCCCCTATAACTCTCCTACTGACAGCTTCACACAGACAAAAAAAATCCCAATTAAGGTTTCCATGAGCAGAGTGTCAGTCTCTAATTGGATTAGATTACAAACTTGATTGGGACCAATTAGCATGCCATGGCCTCACCTTTTGAAAAAGGAAAAGGTAATTTATCCTAATGGAGACGTTTGCCAAGGTGTATATTAGGAGTTTTACTGCAGTCACTGAATCAGATGGCCTGGCCCCAGGCTCTGTGAGTTAAGCAGGCTTATAAATAGACTGGCTGTTAACACACGCGACAGGAACGGAGAATGAATTTGGCGCCGAAGCGTTTCCTTCTGCAATCAGGATTCTGTGGGGGAGCTGACACTTCACATTTAGATTGCATAGAAGTAAAGCCTCTGGTAACAGGTGTGACCTACAGTAAGCTTGACTAATGCTCACCACTGCTCTGTCCTGGCTGGCTTTAATGGAAAATCACCATAAAGGTAATTTGCAGGTAGCAAATGTAGTCTGCCTTACATTAAGACCGTAGAAATGAAGAAGAGCCTGGTGCTTTGCATGACACTCATTTCCACCATTTTGATTCCTTATTTTCTCCTTTTTAGATTAACGCCCACCACAGCCTACTAGAAATGGCAAGGCAAGGCAAAAAAAAAGGCATCCAAACTTGCAGATGCAGCCAGAACTTCAGAAGAAATTGGGTAAGAATGAAAGGTTAACTATATTTGTTTTCTCAGGCACTGTAATTACCTTTCAACTATAAAGCTCAAATCACAGCCACCTTGCAAAGTGTTTACTTTCTATTACTGACTGATGGCTTCTTTAAAGTTCTTTGGCAGCTCATATATAAACAATCAAATAAATTAATTACTTGCATTTTTCCCATGCTTCACTTTCACAAAGCGAGAAGAGTGTTCAGAAATGAAAACAGTGCAGGGGGGGTTTACAGGAAATCCCAGACATTTAATTGGACTTTGTGTGTGTCTTTGTTTATGGCTCCCTCTACCAGTAAAAATGACTTGTGAAATTAAAGTGAAATGCTTTGATCAGTGATAGCATTTGAATGGGGGGGGGAGGGTTTAAATATTTAAAATTCATCTGCAGCGTCACACTTTGATCTGCTGGCTGATTAATGAGGTTTGTTATTGAAAATATACTAAACGAATCTCAGAACGCCTGCCCACTATACTTGCAAGTTGTCTCACTGAGCAAGGGGGGAAATTACGATTTTTTTTAAAGTAAAGGGTAAACTGTTTGTTGGAGTTATCTTTTGTTTTCTCCTCCTCTTTTTGGAGAATGAGACAGAAACAAATAGTGTTTTCTTCTTTATGAGGTAGTGTACTATTCATGCTTCGTTGTTTCTTGTGAATAGTAATATAGTGACAGTTTCTACTCGCTGTGTTGCGAAATCTGTTTGTATCATTGTGTCCAAGTGCTGTTTTTTGTATTTAATTTATTTTGGTTCTTTCTCTCTTTATTTATTAATTTATTTGTTTATTTATTTTTAATTTTAATTTTCACTTTCTCAGATGCAGATACAGGTCCATTGTCCTCTCAATCATCATCATCCGCTGACATCAACCTTTTATCACCAGGTTGTCCGGCTAACTGACCGAGATCAGAATCAATAAAACCACACGCCAGACCACCCAATGAAGAACTCTTGTTTAAAGACCTATCACTTTGCTAATATTTATCTTGAGTATTTTTAATAATCTCCATCTCTGTAACTTTTACCTTTTTGTCTGTGTTGTTTGTTTGAGTATATGTTTAGTTTCTTTCAGTACATCTGTTCCCCCTTTTCATGTTGTACAAAAGTATTTTTTCATGTATTTTTATGTTTTTATCATTGTGTTTTAAGGCCAGAAAGAAGTGGACTGGTAAGAAAGTCACGTGACACAAATTTCAACATGTAGGTACTGATACTGTATCTGATGAATATACAATATTTACACTATCACATATTATATTTACCTGAACACCACACTTTGTAAATCAGCAAAAATAAACTGTTAATAGATTTTTGTATTTATCCGTGTTAGTTGTCTCTTTGTTGCAGCAAACTAATTATTTTAAATATATATATGTATACACCCCTTATGGTTGTACTATTGTTCTATGTATTTGTTCTTTCTTAGAAACAGTGTTCAAACTTCAAGGCTTTTTAATTTTAATTTTACATTTTTATTTTTATTTTCAAACAAGGATGTGTCTACCCATTACGAATTGCAATTGAAATTCAATTCACATTAAATAACACAACCCTGTAAAAACCTGTGAAAGTTTATTATTTTGTGGAAATATTTGTGGCTTGAATTATTATAAAAATAAATCATATTAGCTCGACTCGCTGACCTCATACTCGCAATCTACAGGGCGACCTACTGCTCCCCATCACACAAGTGTCTATCACCGACCAACAAGGCCAATGCAGTTGAACCCTCTGTAGTGAACTATACCTCACAGCTGACGAGTTCAAACTATTTGGCCCGAACCCAGAGTACTATCCATATCTATATATATATATGGGCGTGCCACCGTTACAATATATATATGTGTGTATATATATATATATATGTATATATGAAGAGTTCAGATGCAAAAGCCTCTAAATGCCATCTGAAATTTTCTTATAGAATGATCATTTTTATCAAGCTCGTATATTTAAATTCAATAATTTCACTTAAATGGCAATGAAGATTACCTATTAATTGTCATTTAAGTGAAATTACTGAACTTAAATACACAAGCTTGATAAAAATGATCATTATATAAGAAAATTTCAGATGGCATTTAGAGGCTTTTGCATCTGAACTCTTCATATATATAGGCCTCATCTCATGCTGATTGACTAGATCATTTGAACGTGTTCCTTCCAAAGTTTAATAAAACATAATGCAAAGAGAACAGGACCATTGCTCATCAGAATGTGTGTTCATGTGTTCATTCCTGATATCTCTTCTTAAAACCTGCGAAGGAGAGGGTTTGAATTGATCAGCATCAAGCTGACAGTTTCTTTGTAGTAGGGCCGGACCATGCTGAGTTCATGGAATTTGGAATAGGCTTAAATGAGCGCTCCAGCGCACTAAAGGCTTACATAAATGAGGAATTATTAGGCACTAACTGTACCATCAGGTTCAAGGCTTTTTTTTGTCATACTGAACAGTACAGCAACCTTAAGACACATTTTTTACATGTGGTTCTACTTCAATAATTACATTAAGTGTTATTTGCCCAATGTAAGTTCAAACATTCAGCATTTACACTCATAAGCAGGAAAATAAACAGAGATAAATGTGTCCACTTGATCCAGAAATGCATCAGTGAGTTTGCTCCAGAATAATGTACCCGGCCTGTAAAATGCTTATTAAATTAGAGGAGCGCTCCTTCTTACAATACAATGCTTTCATCATCTAATAAATATTCAAAAGACAGACGGCTCCGAAAACAAATATGAGACATAGTTTGCAGTTGTTTTCATGTGACATGAATGTTTCATTAAGTGCTAAATGTAGAAAAGCCATTCCAATTTCTTCTCCAGCCGCAAGCTGCACCAAACCCAAACTGAATCCTAATTAGTTTTCTATTACAGTAGGGAATTTGCTGCAGTCTGACTACAAAGCTTAATGTTTAGGGGTGAAATTAGAACAGTGTTGCAAGATGAACCGTCTCCAAAAATAAAGAAAAATAGATTTCCAGTGGATGATTCTAGTACAGTATGACTTTATCGAATATCATCACAATCTCCACCACAATCATGATCAGCGACCATCAAGCCAGTCTGAGAGGCTGGAGAAGTGTGAAATTTTCATTTTAGCACTGGCCTGGGCAGGTTGTGAGGAGAAGGTGTGTAACTGAAGTTGTTGCAGGTCAGCGATGATGTATCTCCCATAAGGTGTTGTCTGCGTCTGACAGGTGATGTAGCAGGTCATGAATTGCCTGTCTTAACATTTTGGGCCCTGCACGGGCCTATGTTTCAGAGGCATTTTTAGGAAGAGCCACCTGCTTGTGAACAAGGTGATCAATGAACAGGGAGCTTTCAGTGGACTCCATACGAGAATCTTATTGATGTTTCAGGACTCGGGCCAGAATCGATGGCAGCTGTTTGAGTCTGACTGAGCTAACTGCGCTTAACGTCAGCTCTGAAGGTGAAATTAATTGATTGAGGGGATGACATTTATTGGAGATGGGTGTCAATCTGTGTTTATTTATGCTCCCATGAGCAATTATAACAGGAGGAGGGGTGAGTCTGGGACGAGAAGAGCTCAGGGTCTTTCTTTCACCAGCTTATCACAATGTCTTTGGTTCCTCTGTGGTAGTTGTATGCAATTAGTGGCATTGAAAGTGGTTGAATGGCATTAAATTTTAATGCGCTTTCACCACTGAGAATGTGCCCATGATGGCACAGGCTCCTATTAAAACAAAGACAGGTGGTGGTGATGGTGCGTTCACCCCTGTCAGAGCAGTGTCATGATCAGAATGATAGTAATTAGTGTGATGCAAGGAGCGATAAAAATATATTTGACAAGAGTGCAATGATGAATATTTCCTTCTAAAGTTTTAGAGAGAAGCTACCTTTAGCTAATGTTTGAAGAACTTCATGAGGCTCCATCTTGTCTGGCTATCTTCTGTTACACTTGGAAAGGGGAAAAAAACGTCAAAACTTTACATGCCATTATTTTTAAAATAGCAACAATTTCACTTTGAAATTAATCAGAGATGATCAGTAGAATGATATTATTACAGTTGTACCATTTAAGTTGATTTCCTCATTACAACATTATATTAGTATGCACTATTCCTGAAACCAATTTGCATCATACAGATTACAATATATTCAAATTAAAGGCACAATATGGGATTTTTTCTCCACTAGGGGTCGCTAACATATTTACAATAACAAAGGCGTAGATTGATGACGCAACATTTGCTATGAATTATGGATTTTGTCGTCAACGTCAAGCCGACCGATCTAATAATGTATATGGATTACTGAATACATCGATGCTTTTATAATGACTGTGATATGAAGCAGTTCGGGATTGCTAAGAGACAGCTATCAGCTCCAAACGCGATGCGAGTCCCGCGGATATAAAAGGAATATGGACATTTCATTCTACCGAACTACACGCAGAATTACTACTCACAGGTCAGTCTATTAGACAAATTAAACTTGAGACGTAACGCAGCGCTGTTTCACTTGCTCTAACATTACACTATCACTCTAAACTGCATTTGAATGTGTTGAAATGTATGTGTTAACGTTAGTTTGCCTGTATGAGACTAGCAGTAAGCTAGCTAGATCAACATTAGAATAACATACAGATCATATTCTAACATTTTATCATTGTTGAACTATATAACCTTGATTAGTTTTATGTAAATGTGCTCACCTGTTTAATAAAGTACATGTAGGAGTTGTCGAAGTCTCGGACGTGGAGCTCTCGTTTATATAGTGTCCATGGGAGCTCTCGACATCTCGAAAACACCGCGCTGATATTGATTCTCGGTTTAGTTCTCCTTTGTTATCCAAAGTCTGCTTGCCATGGTCCATAATGTTTGAACGAAACAACAACAGCGTGCAAATAGACATTGCGAACTACACAGTTGTCCGCGTCAGTTTGGTTACTATCAGAGGGCTCTGGTTCATAGCTCTGGTTGCCATGGCAGCACGAGCGGAAACCAGAGACAACACGGATATGACGGCATTGACGGCGACAAAACGGAAATAAAGACACGGTCCGTGTCTTCGAATTTAAATATTAATTTCTCTGGATTTAGAAGTTAATTGGAACTGTTGGGATAATGTAAATACACAACTTTAAAAAATATATAACATAGATATAGTGATTTTTTATATTTTTAAATAAAAAAAAATACATATTGTGCCTTTAAGAAAAAAAGAGAAATGTAAATATGTTTAATTTAAAAAAGTATTATTACTATGTTCTAACAGAAGGATATATAATTTTATAAAATTCATAGCTGCTTCCTTACAGTTTGTCCACGCTGTCAGAAATGTATTTAAACATTAAAAACAAATAGGCAAAATCAAAGTTACATTTCACCCTGAAGGTCATCTTTCCATATTTCATATGCTCTGAGTTAGTTCAACAAAATCACACTGGAATGGTATTATTTTTCCTTTACATTCTCCTACATATTTTTACTAAAATAAATTGTGCCTTTATTTTCTGTATTATTGATTTCTGAAAAATATAGATTTTATCGTGTGTTGTTTATATATATGGGAGATATATTTATGACACATTGCCTATATGTAATCAAAGAGTATCATAGCTCTGAAAATATTGGATAGATAAATTAAAAAATAAATCCTTGATACATAAATGTTCTCTTTTTTTTTTTTTTTTGTAATCTGTTTTGACCCAATGGAATCAGTGAGAACTTGTCAAATACAGATTCAGAATGCTTTTATATTGCAAGAGACACATGCCAATGTGGTAGGCTATATCGCTTTGAAAGTGAAGTGTTAATGTGTCAGGGATTCTTCTAGGAGCAGCCACCTTCATTTATCCACAATTCTTCACTTTCTTTCCCTCCCTGTGTCTTGAAACTGTCCCTTAAGAAGGCCAACCTGCTGACAAGTCCCATCTAGTCATTGTACCTCTTAAAGTATCTTTCCTCCCCTCTAATCAAAATGACTCTCTGTTAAATAAACCATGAAAAAAGCTTTCCCACTGACAGTGCACTGAGGCGTAACGCTGTAAAGCTGGAGCATTAATCAACAGATTGGATTTCTGCGTGCAACTGAGATTCTCCCTTCCTTTGCAAGTCTTCATTACAGAACAAAAGAAATATAAAAGGACAAAGAGATCTGGACATAATGAGGGGACAAATCAACGAAATCAGATGTTTGTTCGATGTGGTTTATAGGAACTAAAGGAGATGGAATGTTGTTTTTGGCACGAGGCACATGAGAGAGAGAGCTACCAAAAGACATCAGTGAAAGTGACTGGTCTGTTCTGTCAGCGATGTAGCAGAATGCTAAATGGCCAACCAAAATGGCAGAGCAGAATATGAAGGCAGTGTCTCAGCCTTTAGAGAGTGGAAATGGGTAACAAGGGCAGGCAGCAGGTTCCTGTAGTGTGGCTGCCTGTTTTATGTGCCTGTGCAGACATGCTATTCCATATCAAATCAAACTAAAGATTACAAGAGATCACAAGACAAGAGGCCAGGCAGAAGAAGGGACATTACTGACTATGATTATGCCTGCCACCATTTCACAATTCCAGATTATAAACCATACACAATATGATTACTATTTCTGCCAGAGTATTTGGAGACTGGGGATGCTTGTAACACACTGAGAAATCATCCTGAGGTGATATAAAGGATTTAAAGGATTAAAATAATTTAACAGTTGAAAATTCTAAATTTTACTTTTTTTAGGCCTATACTAATTACCAATTTTACTGCTTATATTATGATTTGCGATTATGATGTATGCATCTTATTAAATTTGATAACATTACCCAAATCGATAACCTACATGTTATAAAATATATTTTCATGTCTGGGCAGACGGGGAAGGTTGAAACTCTACTTCCCAATACTGAAATCACAAAGATTGCACAAAAATGGGAAGCTGTATTCTATACTAAACATTTGACATAGGCCTAGGTGAAAAAATACGCACATTTATTTATATTAATGGATATTCCATAGATGTCTATGGTTTTTATATACAGCTTGTTATAAATAATATAACCTACCCTAAACCTTGCTTAAAACTTCAGTATGTAGTGGATCAGTAGTGCACTTAAATCTTTTTTCCCTAGTCTGATTTTCAATACCAAAGACAAAGGAACAGTAATTTATTAATTTTCAACAAATATTTTTAGACTCATAAGCCATGTTCAGAACTTTATTTTAAAATAGCGATGCATATAAAAAATAAAATCATGAAATATTGGTAGAAACCTCAGATCTTCCTCAAGGCAAATTTTTTTCACTTTCAGTGAAATACACAAATACAGGAAACAAACGTCCAGGAAAGCAACCGCTAAGGCGTTATCCAGGAAAAGCAGGTATATAATCCAATACAGTTGTCACACAATGCTAAACTAAACAGCCGTTCAGTTTTATAACGAATTCTGAGTGTCACTGGAATTAGTTACAGGTGCATGCAAACAGTACTCAGGTGATTGCGAACGGGGAAGAGAGAGTGAGTTTGAGTACGGTGGTGAGAGAGAGCCCGGTGCACCCGTGACACACATCATGTTCAGATTTATGGCTTTGATTTTATTGCAGTTTCAGAGTAAAACATTTTGTAAAATATATATTTTATATAAAAAAAAATGTATAAAAAAAATTCATAAACACACTTGAGCTCACTGCTCAACCTTCAAATACTTGGGTAGCATTTGCCTTGCAGTGCAGCGCGCTTTCAGAAACCCCCAACCTTCCCCAGCTCCACACCTGTATAGATCTGCTACTGCTACGGGTAATTCATGTACGTTATATTGTACAGCAGCAGCATGTCTTAATTGCTCACAGCAGCGTGTCATGTATATATTGGCAGTAGCAAGTCCTGTACTTGCTCTGCCGGATTGGCAGCAGCAGAAATAAAAGCAGCAGCAGCGTAGCAGATCTATTCCGACAAGACCAAACATACAACATTGTCATATCCATAACCATGCCAAACACTCAGAGAGTTGTCATGACAGAAATGTAATTTTGGGGTAAATGCCCCCAAAAATGGGAATGGCAGTTTGCAGATAATATAAAATTAAAGAAACAAAAGACCACATAAGTGTACTTAAGAAAAAAGAGTACACTTTCATTACTGTTTTTTTTTTTAACATAGGCCTACTTAAGTATACTTTTAAAAAGTGCACTTTGTAATAATGACAGTATAAGTTTATATTAAATATAATCAGTTAAACTTAAGAGTGTTTTTTACCCACATAAGTATGACTTAAGTAGATCTTTATATGTTATTTTACTTATGTTGTTTTTGAAATATGCTTACAGTATACTGTTGAATGTACTGACAAGCATTTTAACACTAAAGTTAAAATTATAATCAAGCACTTAACATGTGCTTTAATATGTTAGTCAACACATCAAAATAAGTGTACTTCTTTAAAGCATGAACAGATATGATTAAAACATAAGGATTTTTAAAATATTTTTTATAATATTATTTTCTATAATCTTTTTTAAAGTATGCTGAAGTTTCCCATTGGAAGTTATTTTTGTATGAGCCAATGATATCTTTATGTTTAACAAGGTTAAATCTCGCAAATCATAACAAGTTTGGCATTAGACTATGTTAGGTATGTTTTATTTTAGATATACATTGCAAAGGCACATGGATGCCAGAAGAAGTGAAATGTGCAAAGCTGGCTTTGTGAATGATGATTTTACAACAGGAAGCAAATAAGCCTTGTGTGATCATCATACACATGAGCACCATCCAGCTCTATTAAGCCCTTATACAAACTTGCAAGTCATCAAAGGATTAGGAGGAGGAGGGGGGATGCCATCACTAAGTTTCATTGTTCACTGATCAAATGAGCACAAATAAGTCATGGAAAATTTAAAAAAAATTCTCATGAATAAGAAATTAAAAAAAATCCCTTCAATTGACCATAATCTCTGCTTTGAAAGTTAAGAATACATTTATTGCTGAATAGAATTCAGTTTTATGACAAAATTACAAAATGTAATTATTTATGACAAGCTGACTGTAGCTCTGCATTGGTTGTCAAAATTTTTTATTTGTCATCTTTTCACACTTAATGATGTAAAGACCCTGTCCATCTGAATTACCCTTAAAAAAACACGTTTAATTAATTAATCCCTGCAATGTGTGGAGCGGCAGAGAACAGTGACCAAATGTATTTCACCCTCACAGCCGGACTGGGCCATGTGACGGGCTGTGTCCGAGCAGGAAAAAGTGACGCAGATGAAGGCGATAGCATTTGACACCTGAAAAAAAAAAAATTTTCCTGCACATCTTCCAGCTGTGATTTGAACGGAGAGGTATGCACCACTCCATAAGAGAAACAATAGACAGGGGGGGGAAAACAGTCTCTCGTGTGTAGGCATATCCAAACTCAAAACTTCTCTCCCGGGGATGATGTCTATACCCATTGAGGACTTGCAGATTGAACCAATGTCTGCCATTTTGACACGTCAAAGACACAATTACAAGACATGATGGCTAGACCTGCCTCTACATGCTCTGTATAGATTTAAAACTAGTGAAAATAGTGAAAGTAGCTATTCAGTCCATTGTTTTCCATTCTTTGTCAATACATGGCTTTGGTTCTGTATGACCATTAAAAAATGGACACCGAACATACCTACTTCATAATCTGAAGTGCCTGATTTAACGTGATTGATTCTCTTTATGGGAGCTGTCTTCAAAGAACGCTGAAGCAATAATAATATCGCACTACAAGACCAACCTTCAGTCTTTATGTTGCTTCTGCCTCTCCTGAGTTTAGTAAAAGAAGTATGGCTACATCAAGCAACATTCCTCTTTGATTTATGTGTCATAATCACTACCGATGCAGGGTACCATTCTCACTTTTCATGAAAGTAACAGACACGCTTTTACCTTCTCCAAATTCTCGGAGACGTTGATACACTAAGGAGAGGATGAGCGGGATCACAAAAAAAGAGCTGAGACGTTTTGATCATTTTTATGTCTGCGTGTTCGTGGATAAAGACACGTCTGTGCTGCCAAGTGTCCCAGGCAATCCCGGCTTCATTGAGTCCTGCTCTGCAATGTTCTAAATCACTACTCTTTTATTCTTCTCTACCATAATAGCACTGTTGTAAAGAGCAGCAGAGGAGAAGGAATCAATAAAATCATGCATCTAATAAGGGGAGGCAGGATTAAAAATGGTTCCTCCAAAGCCTTCAAGGGAAAATCGAGGTGAGATTTAAGTCTTTTGACAGGTACATCAGGGACTTGCTCTCCCATCCCTGCCAGAGTGGACGGGCGGTGGGCCCGAGACTTGTTTATGGCAGGTTGGGATTAGGAAGGTCGGATCTACACTGCCATTTCTCAAGGCCTCAAAAGCCCAGTAGGCTAATTAAACAGTAACAGGCGAGACATGGGTCTCTCTTGTGCTCACCTTCTGGCTTTGCTCTCTTCAATTCCAGCAGTTTAATTTTTCTAGAAAGGGGGCAACCCTGTCGGAGTACTGGGCAAGCTTCCAGCTCTGTGTTGGGATGTTGGAGGGCTAGCGACGCGATGGAGGAGGACCGAGCATTGGAATGAGGAGAGGGTTGGCCACAGGAAAGGGCAGGTCAAACCCTCCACACCCCAGCTGACAGCTAGAGTCAGACCTTCCTGCTCCATGAGGCTGAAGGACAGAAAAGGAGGAGGAGGCGGTGATATCGACAAGGAAGAAGCATTGTGACTCGCATTGTGATTCCTGCGCCAGTGTTGCAATCCACCGTCATGGCGCTGGAAGGGCAGGCGGCTCGCGTCCAAGGGCTCCCCGTGGAACCTGTGTTAGATCGGCGAGGACTGATGTTGTTGACCTAGCCCCAGGGTGCATGTGTCACAGCCAAGGCCATCAAGGCAGTTCCCGTCATCGCATTTGCACTTCAAAAAACATTTGGCTTGCACAGCCTTGGAGCAAGGGAGTCTCAGAGGTGCTTGTGATAGTGGATTCACCAGCTTACAGGAAACCTCCTGAATTAAACAGAACGTATGGCAGCTGTTGGATGCGTCCAACTTCGTCTCTTAAAGGCCCTGCACTGCTAATCTTCTTCATAATACCCATGCCTCTCGATCAGTTACTGTCTCACAAATTAAAAGTAATCTCATCGATGAGAAAAGGTTTAGTTGAAAAAGATTAACATATTGGAGGGTAGTAGGATTTTACTTCCAAATTAAAGATGTAACAGGCTCTAGCAGTGTAACAGTTTTCTGTAGTCACCACACACACTTACTGTACCAGTACTACATGAATACAGGTCACCGTTTTAATTACAATTTGTATGTTTTCAATTCATTTAAACTAAGAACTGAGTGTAAAAATTCAACTTAAATATATGCACTCACAAAAATGATTATACTTATACTTACTTATATTTTTAAAAATATGGTTTTAAAACTCACTTATTAGAAATGTACTTTTTGTATTCATGTTCTTTTCATATGGTTTAAAAAAATTGTTAAAAAAAATGTGGTACCAATTTACATTAAAGTCACCCTTTTTATTCATGCAGTTATAACAGGTGTAATATATATATATATATATTTTTTTTTTTTTTTTTTTTAACTGAGGTGGAACCCACCCCCCACCTCGGGAGTACTGGCACTTATTTTTTTCCCACTTTGAGCACTGGTTATAGCTTATCAACGACTTAAAATACATTTGTAAATGAGTTATTAGTTATTAATAAACACCTTTATAAAACCTATACAAAGAGTACTTTAATGTAAAGTGTTACCAAAAACTTGTAGACATTTAAAAATATATATCTTTTTATTTATTTATTTAATGACTACATATTACATATTTTCTTTATATCTTGAATACATTAGTGTACATGAAAACATTGAGTGTACGTGTTGCACCATATTTTACAACTTGAACTAAAAATTTTTTGTCACAAATATGTCAAATTACCTGATATTTTAAGAGACTTATTGACCTTAACAAGATCTTTGTGATAGCTGTGTTATTTTAAATGTTGGTCATACCACATGACTTTGATTTAACAGACAAACATTTTTCAAATACTAATAAGCATCAAAATTATTTTAAGAAATAATAATAAAACAATAATAAAACATTATGCTTAACTATTTAATATACTGTAGTATTCTTAGACTGTACTAAATATAATAAATACAAATCTACTGTAAATATTTCAGTGGAATCCAGATTTTCCAACCTTTAAAACTGTGTAGGTCATAGTACAGACAGTACTCTCTCTAAGTTAAAAATTTCCAAGAACATATTAATGCCTTTAAATAAATGATTGAGGATTTAAGCGAACTGCCAGTGACATTTACTATGTACATAAATGCATAAATGCATTAACGGGAGTGTGGAAGAATGATGACCTCATAAATAAGCTGAGGAGCGGTGTACCTAAACATCCATATTTGTTCTGAACTTGCTCTCATCAAGCCAGCTGTATCTATTTTTAATAAAGAATATCTTCCAATGCAAAATTGCATACTCCATGGTGGGTTTATCCTGAAATTAGGCTTTACATACCCATGTGTTTTACTGAGCAGGATGGCCATATACTGTACCTGTCAGACGTATGGATATGAAAATACAAGCAAAGCTCCAATTTACATAGGTGGGCAAATGTTATATACAGTCAGGCTTGAACCTGTCAGCTTGACATATCTGCTGTTCAGCTGTTCATGTCACCCAGCTGAATTAAGCTTGTAAATTGAGGTTTTAACAACACTAAGTGATTCTAAGTCTTCATGACACAGGTTTTCGAAATGAAACCTTCAGCCACAGTGACCTTGACTCAGGGTCAGCAGCAAAATCTTGGTGCGCCTCAATAAAATGTCTCCTATCAATTATTTAACCTGCCAATTGTTTCCCCCGACAAACATGTCCTCCCCAGAAAAGTAAATTATCAGCAGGCACAGTCACCGGGGGAAAGCCTGTCTGGCTGTTGTCAGCTCGGGCTGAGAGAGATTTGAGTTGTTTGCTGTTGGCTTGCTAAAGCTCTCTTTTCTCTCAGGTGTGATGGCTGAGATGTGTTTTTTTTATTTTTTTTTGCTCTATATCTTCTGGCCTGTAGGGACTTTTCACAGGCAAAAACAATGCCCTGGGCACAGAAGGCCCCCTAGTGAGATTCCTGATTTACTTTTGCTGCAACAAGCTAAAAACAATTTAATAAAAAATAGAGACTAATAAGTAGTTAACAAAGTACACGCTATAGCATTTAAAGTTTATAAAAATGTCATGTGGTCTAACCATTAAATAAAATAATAAGATTTTCTTGAAAATATTTGAGTTGAGTGCATACATCTTAATTAATTTCAAAGAAGTTATAAAATATACTTTTAAGGTATATATATATATATATATATATATATATATATATATATATATATATATATATATATATATATATATATATATCAGTTATTCATTTACAAAATAATTAAGTTTTTGGGTTGTTACACCACATGACATTTTACAATCTGAGCTAACACGCCTTGTCATAAAAAAGACAAATTATCTGATATTTTAAGAGATTTATTGAGCTTGACGAGGATCTACACGGGGCCCTCTATATCACATAATTTCCTGTTTTATGTTAGTAACACCACATGACTTTGCTCATTAGTATTTGAAAAATACTTTTTAATTTAAATTTATTTTATTTTAATAAAATAATAATATATATATTTTTTTTTACAATTTTGTGTTATTATGATATTGAGACTTAAATCTAACAATTTTATTTATTGGCTCCAAAACTGTGTAAATAAATATGAATACAACAATGTATTCTGCTCTAAGACTTCATGTTCCTGTGGAGGCACTAAGGACTAAGATGGTTGTATTGGATTTAATAGCTCATTGCCACAGTGATATAGCTCCTCAGTGAGCTGTGACCACCCTACTGGCGGGAGAGTGTGAGTGTTAGCACCAGGGTGGCTTACCGTCTCTCCTGTAATGCTCTTTACTATAGCAGCATACAGCCCAGAGCATTGCCTCCACAAAAACAGTCATGCTCCCCAACACTTTGGCCTTCATCTGCAACCACTGCCTATGATATTGCAAACACCAGTTACATGCTTTTACATGAATGTTCCATTAAACATCTGTAAATAGCATTATACTAAACTGCATTGTAGATGCCATGGCGCATATTCATGCAACAGTGCACATAGCATCAGACTATTTAACAATGTAATTTAAATAGCAAAATCACCATCGCTATGACCATGTCTTTTCATGTACTGCTCTCACAGGCTACATTCACACAGTCAGAGGGCCTTATTCACTAATAATTTGCATATTTCTGTGCACAAAAAATGTTGTAATATTATTGAATCCAAATTATTGTAAATGAGGAGTGTGTCCGCACTGCTAGCAAATATATGAGCAGCAAATCATGCCCATGGAGTATACAGTGAACAGCTTTCCATACAACCTCACCTCTGTATCCTGCACACTTGCACTCTCTCGCCCACCCATTTTCACTTTAAAAGCATACGCAAAATGATCTTCAACTAAGGCAAAGTGTGCCATTTTCAAAACCAAACACAATAAACAGTTGGGTTACTTTATTTTAAGTTGGCCTTTTTACAATGTAAATTAAATAAACTAGAAAAAAAAATGTTGCATTCCAAATAGATTCAAAAAATCCTTTTGTTTCAGGTGCGTAGAGACAAAAAAGTAATTGCAAACAAACAAGATAATTGCTGACCGCACAGTGACTTCAGTCCAGACTGGAAAAAGTCTGCAATTTTTTTTTTTATATTAAATTTTTTTATACACTGCATGGTGAAAAAAGTGCAAGGTGCATGTGAATGAAAGGCAAGACAAGGATGAGCTAACTGACACTGAAGAAAGCAATGTGTTGAAACATCTGCTCATGCTTGTCTAGCTTTCCTTTGCCGAATAAAAATATTTTGTCCAAAAAATGTAATACAATTATTATGTATTTAGAATGTAATTGGCTTAACAAATGACTTCTTTCTAAGGCCACCAGGAATTTGATTGTTCATATTTGTGGTTTCAGTTGGATCTAAATTTTAGAATTTACTGATGATTCATAATGTCTAATTGAAAATCCTGGAACACAAATTTAGACAGGTACTCCTTACTACCATATGGTCATATGGTGATCTGTCCATCACCGTAACCAGTATACAGACACTCTATTGTGTGTTGGGAAAACAGCAGTTTGCTGGTGTTGGTGCTGGTTTCCAGTCACATCATATAACACATTACGGGCTTTGGTTTGCAAAAGCGTCTTAACAGCCACCAGCAACTCCTTGCTCATGTCATCTGCGCATCACAAATCGTAACTTCTGACGCGAACCGCTGCACAGAAGCCAAGAGCCGAGGGGCTCGGGCCGGGCCAGCACTAGACTTAAAAGTAATATGAAACAGGATGCAAAGGGGGGAAGAATTTGCCTTCAAGCCTAACATAGACAGGGGTTCAATGGTATGGAAAAAATAAATGGAAGGAGGGACTGAGAGAAAGACAGAGAGAACGAGAAAGAAAAAGAGGAATTCAAGCCATGGCAAGCTTCTCCATCATTTCTTTTTAAAAGGTCAGGATTCTTGTAGGTAGAACCGTGGACGAGTGGAGTGTTGCAGATGCGCTGAACAGCAGGGTATTTTCCGCTGCCATGACCAGCTAAGGAGGACTCCTTTAAAACACATCTGCCAGTAAACATTTTGGCCAAACTCCGGGTCATCTCCCCTGTCTGAGTGCAGCTCAGCCAAGCATGAACGTCTACCTGCACAGGGCCATGAACCGCCTGTCACTCACTCTTCCCCCACACGCTGCTCTCCTCCACTAATCGCTTGGCTGATGTGTAGTCTTTAACTCCTGTCCATTGCTCTCTTCACAGGTCCAACTGTTCAATCTGACAGTATAGAGCATTTTCCGGTTGCTGTACGGAAATGGATTGACGTGAAGGTCTTGAGTGCAGTACCTGTAAACAAGTGCATATTATAATTAGATTTTAACATTCCATCAACATACATTTGAATCTGATGACAATATATCACTGCACTAGACACCTAAAAATTTTAATTCTATCATTATTTATTTACCCTCATGTTGTTCCAAACCTGTATTACTTTTCTTCTTCTGCAGAACACAAAATAAGATATTTTGATGAACACTGTGGATTAAACAACATTAAACTCCATTAACTCGGGTAAACTATACCTTTAAGTCTCAGAGGTGCACTACTGGTCAAAAGTTTAGGGTCAGGAAGATTTTTATTTTTTTGTTTTTTTTTATTTTTTATAATTTGATCAAAATTGCCAGTAAATACGTTTACACTGTTATAATTATTATAATTTTTTCTGTTCATCATAGAATTCTTAAAAGAATGAATCATGATTTCCACAAAAAAAAAAAAAAGGTTAAGCAGCACAATTATTTTCAACTGTGAAAGTAATTATAAAAAAGTGCTACTTGAGCACCAAATCAGCATATTAAAATCATTTAGGAAGGATCATTCGACACTGAAGACTGCAGTAAAAGCTGCTGAAATTAAGCTTAGCAATCACAGGAATAAATTATGTTTTAAAATATATTAAAATGACAATAATTATTGAATTGAAATGAATTGTAATAATATTTCACAATATTACAGTGTTGTTTACTGTAAAAAATTATTACCCTGCAAGCATTCAATTGTGACATTAATGAAAGGGGTTGTTTAGGTGAGTCTATATCGCTTGCTTATGATGAAAACTTTTAATTTTGATCAAATCTGAAGAGTCGAAAGGCAGAATCTCTTCTTAATCAGTCGTGATAAAGAGGTTGTTTTCACAGACTCTGTCTGATTGAGATGGATGGGACAGATGTGCACTTGGTGATGAGTACGCTATCCAAAGATACTAAAACACCCAGGGGACTGACAGAAACATCTGGAAGGAATTGTCAATGGGATTGATGCCTGAGCCAAAGTAATGAAAAATGAATTTACAGCACCACCATGTAAACAGCATACAAACTGACCAAAATCCCCCGCACATGCTCTCAGTTTGATTTGTGATAATGTACATGTATTTTTCCCTTGTCTCAACACCTGTTTATCTATTAAAATATTACCTTTCAAATGCTACAGTAATTCCAATTTCAAATGATTATCATTAAAGAATGAAAATATGTCTAAGAATGTCTATGTCTAAGAAACCTGAGAGCCCAATCACCTTCAAATGTAAACAAAACAAGCTAATTGACATTGGCGAGTGAGATTTGCATTGCGAACCACACCCTGAGAAGCAGGCATAAATGGAAGCGTGCTAAACTCACCCATTCAAGTTTTGCTCTGAGGAGCCGAGACGGTGTCCCAGACGTTTCAACTGTGGTACAGCAATTGTGGCGACGGGCCGTAACTTCTCCGTTCCCTCCTTCATGGTACGGGGGTACATTAGTAACTTAGACGCTTCCCTATCAGTCAGTCACATATGACGTTAAATCAGAACGACTGATGAATTGGGATCCCTAAAATACCGTAATTGCTGCCCCTTCCAGCGCCCTGCGTCAGCCGCCTAATCCCCCCGCAACTGCTGGGGTGGAGAAAGGACAGGACGAAGAGAGAGAGTCAATCACTGCTGTTCTCTCATACCCACACAGTTACATTATTTGGATAAAACTGGGAAAGTGTGCCTATTCCAAACGGAAAGAGACGCTACGGAGACCACATCCTGCCCATAGGGAGGCAACATATGGAGTTACACATAAGGACTGACCGTTAGGGTAGTGCTACATATGGAAGGCCTCTGTGGTAGATCCAGCCTAGCTAGTATGAAGTGAATACTGAGCAGAGATGGCAGGGAAGCCGCACTGTGGAAGAATACATGTGAAATCACCCGTAGGGAAATCAAAACACATGGGCACATAGTCTAGCACAAGGGCTGACCTTCTGGGCATACACACGAGTGATAGTCCTAGCGCCAGATGCCTCTGCAGCTTTTGGCTGCCGAGGGTGCTGGAAGAACTTTATCCAGGGTTCACCAGGTGGGGAACTCACCTGGGGAGCAAGATAAGCCCTCGTATCCTGTCCTTGGAGGGGAGTGGAGTGGAGCTGCAAACGAGATGCCGAGCGAGTCCCCCTACTTACTAGCTACTTGAAGCCAGTACATGGAAGGAGATTGGCTCTACACGGAAATTATAAAATATCGCAAACGTGTTAGGTGTCTTCCAGCCCACAGCTCTACAAATGTCTGCCAGCGAGGTACCGTGCGCCAATACACATGAGCGCGTGAGTGAGCTCTCACGGTGGGTCTTGAGCCCTATATGCCAAGACTATGGCATCCACAATCCAGTGGTCCAACCTCTGATAAGAGACAGCCTTTCCCTTCTGCTGGCCTCCATAGCAGAGTGGAGTCTCCTTTTTCCCAGGAGCGTGATCTGTCGTGAGAGCTCGTCGGCTGCACTTTTGTGCTCGCCTGGACCTCAAATGCTTCTGACTACAGAGGAGGATATAGCGGTTGAGATGCGACATGCGAAGGGAGCATAGACCACCCTGATGGTTGATTTATGCAACGGCCGCAGTGATGTCTGTCCAGACCAGCATATGCTTGTCCTGTAGCAGCAATCTGAAGCGGTGCAGAGCAAGCCATAATGCTAGCAACTCGAGGCAATTTATGTGGCACTGCAGTCTCAGCAGGCCCGTTGCACCTGGCACCTCAGCCGTTGGTGGAGGGATCTGGAGGCACAACAACATGCCCGGACACTTGCTCTAGGGGAACTCCTGCTCTTATGGGTGAGGTCCTTGAGCACCAAGTCCCTGAGTTCGCAGAACTGCTCTCGCGAGTGGGCCAGAATGAGCAAGTTGTCAAGATAGAGAATGATAACACTGTGCTCCCTCAGAGGAGCAAGGGCCACCTCCGCGACCTTAGTGAAGAAGCGAGGCGACAGGGACAGGGCTAAGGGGAGAACCCGGGGTGAACTGGACGCTGCTGAACCTGACAGTCCAAATAAGCCAGATACTGGCTGGGAGGTGCTATCCAGGCTTCCAGACGCCATACATGTGGGGTCAGAGGGACTACCGGCATACCCGCAGTGGGGCAGCATGGTGCAGCATAGGGGGGTCCGACCCAGAAGGCACTGTGTCCCAAAGTGGGGACTGAGTGCGCAGTGCAACACTTACTTGGCTCAACGAGTTGGCAGGGGGTGCATGAGAAGGCATTGTATCCTTGAACCACACACCACTGCCTGCTGGAGATAGGAGAGGTGGATGAGAGTGACACGGCACACAGCCAACCCTGCCCTCTTGGGAGAAAGCAACTCTTTTACTGAGAATTTTACTGAGAAGTTGGGCGGAACAGACATTTGACCCAACAAAAGATTATCTGCTCTGCCCTTCAACGGGGGAAGAGCAGCTCTGTCCATCTCCAGGTCGCCCACCTCAGGGGTGGTGTTTCAATGACCATTGGAGGATTTAGCGGTGGCTGAGACGGGTGGCGTTGTCTGCTTAGAATATTTGCGCAAAAATTTTTTTTTTTACTGCAGGGGGACAGAAAAGGCCACCTTGTGGGATGGGAGCATCGAGAAAACGTGCTTTGTTGATATATCTGCAAGGTTTCGTGCTTCTGGACCTCCCAGGTGGACATCGTCTGGCCGAGGGCCTGCGGCATCACCGTGCGAAGCTCCTGCATTAACCCCCGCTCAGAACTACCATCGTGCATTATGAGTGCTTTGGCCTGGTAGACTTGCAGGTTTACCATCGCATGCAGAGCACAGGTGGCCTGTCCAGCAGCACTAGAAACCTTAGCATCCAGAGCTGCTGTTGTTTCAGAGGTGCTGGACAGGAGTTGCGGGTGACCCCATCAAGTGGCAGCATTTTGTGGGAATGCACCGCAACTGCAAACTCCACCTGGGGAATCCCCAAAAACCTCCTGACCGCCCCACCATCAAGAGTAGTGACAGAGGAAAAGCTTTTGAAGCAGATTTTGGCATGATGGCTTTCCATACTGGCACTAATGATTCCATAGTGCCAAAGTTTTTCATGCACCTCTGAGAAGAAAGACTCAGGGGCGGGGCAATGCAATTTCTGCATTGTGCTGCGCCCCCAGAAAACGTACTCGGTTACCTAACGTAACCTTGGTTCTCTCTAGAAGAGGGAACGAGTACTGCGTAAGTTGCTTACGCTATGGGTAAAGTCATCTTTTCTCGAGATCTGAAGCCAAAAATTATCCTTGATTTTGTATTTATTGTCAACGCAGTGCGGCAGCCAGCAGACCATAGCAGGCTGTATAAGCGTGCTCATTGGCTGACCTGCGGAAACTGCAGCAGCCTAACGGTGAGCCCTGCGTGACGTCACGCCCAATGAGGGCGCTTCGCGCCCTTCACGCGTCACAGCCCGCCAGAATGGGTGTGGCTAGCGTGTATAAAGGAAGGGCTCACAGGCTGGAAATCTGGTTTTCATAGACTGAAGCGAATAAGCTCGTGGCGCGACACGGCAGGTTATGCAATACTCGTTCCCTCTTCTAGAGAGAACCGAGGTTACGTTAGGTAACCGATTACGTTCTCTTACGAGAGGTTCTCTCGTATTGCGTAAGTTGCTTACGCTACGGGAACCCCTTGTCAATGCCGTGCGTGCCGACCATCCATTGCATGAGTCCCAGGGGAGCCCGGGGAACACAACATGCGGGAACAGGTTGCCAGCAACGCGGGCCAGCACATGTAATAAGCACTTCATAGGAATACAGAGCGGCTCTGCCGGTCTATGTATAACGTGTGGGGAAAGGCGGCCAGCAGCGCGGGCCAGCACAGTACATAAGCACATCATAGGGAGAATAAAGAGCGGCTCCGCCGGTCTATGTATAGAGAGTATCAACCCTTAGCGCAGCTGTGTGGAGAATAGGTGGCCAGCAACGCGGGCCAGCACAAGTGCACAGGCGCATAGCGGGGAAAATACAGAGCGACTCTGCTGGTCTGTGTATAGAGAATCTCACCCCTTAGTGCAGCTCACCAGAAGAGCTAGCAGTACATGAGAGTAGTCTGCACATGAACACATGGGCAGAACGTACGTATCACTCATACTGATAACAGTTTAGCCTGCAAGGCGGGAACTTCCAGGTTATACCTTCTAAGGATTCTAACGGCTCAAAAGGGAAAAGCTTTCAGGGCCTCTAGGACCAAAGAAAGATCCCACATAGGAACCGAAGGTGGCCGCGGGGGGTTCACCCTCCTGGCTCCTCTAAGGAAGCGGATGATGAGCTCGTTCCTTCCTATCGCACGGCTGCGCGTCGTCTCCGCGAACGCTGCAATAGCCACGACATACACTTTGAGCGTGGAAGGGGACCTGCCCTTGTCCAACAGCTCTTGCAGGAAGGAGAGCACCCACGAAACCGCACACGTGCGTGGATTCAGGCTCTTAGTAGCGCACCATTTGGAGAACACTGACCATTTAGACGTGTAGAGTCTTCTCGTAGAAGGAGCTCTAGACTGCGTGATCGTGTTCACGACCCCTTCTGGCAGATCAGCGGGTATCCGTTGATTATCCACGCATGCAGAGACCAGTGCTCTGGATGGGGATGCCAAATTGATCCACCGGCTTGAGAGAGAAGATCTCTCCTCACTGGGATCGGCCATGAGGCTACGTGCGACAGCCTCACCAGTTCTGGGAACCAGGTTTGGTTCTCCCATCGCGGGGCTATGAGGAGCACTGAGTGGCGCGTTTCCCTGCTCTTCTTGATTACCTGTGGTAGCAGTGAGATCGGAGGGAAAGCATACAGCGGGCGGCTGGGCCAGGTTTGGGCCAGCGCGTCCTCGCTCTTCGAGAGGAATCTCGGGCAATGAGCGTTGTCTTTTGACGCAAAAAGGTCGACTTCCGCTGTGCCGAAAAGGCGCCACAGTGACTGGACTGTCTGAGGGTGCAGAGACCATTCTCCCAGGGGAATGTCTCTGGACAGTCTGTCTGGGCCGACATTCATGTGGCCCGGTACGTGCGCGGCTCTCAGCGAGCACAACGAGTGGTGAGCCCACACGAGAAGGCGTTCTGTCAGTTGCAGAGATTCCTGGATCTGACACCGCCCTGGTGGTTCACGTAGGACACCACGGACATGTTGTCCGAATGGACTAGAACATGGTGGCCCCGTATGTGTGGGAGGAAACGTTTGAACGCGTTCTCGACCGCTATCATCTCCAAACCGTTTATATGGAGGCATTCCTCCTGGTCTGACCACAGGCCAAAGACCGGTCTGCCCTCGAAAAGAGCGCCCCAACCTAAGTTGGAGGCGTCCGTCAAGATAACTTTTCGGTGCGAGATGGCTCCCATTGTCACTCCCAGCTGGCACCAGTCGGCCGCTAACCAGGTTCTCAGTGCTGAAACGCAGCTCTGAGTCACTCTGATTCGTGTGCCGCCGGACGCCCAGGCTCGGTGAGGCACTCGAGCGTTCAACCAGCATTGCAGCGGGCGCATACGCAATAGACCCAGCTGAAGTACTGCTGCAGCTGATGCCATACAGCCCAGCATCCTCTGAAATGTTTTAGAGGTACGGCGCTGCCCATTCTGGAAAGACGCGGCCAGGCGTTGACCACGGCGCACGCGCTGTGTCGACAGCCGGGCCGTCATTGCCACAGAGTCCAGTTCTAAACCTAGAAGAGAGGCTGACTGACTGGGCAGTAATGAGCTCTTGGTCCAGTAGACCATGAGACCCAGGCTTTCCAGATGGCTGAGAAGCACTGTCCTGTGAGATATAAGTTCCATCTCTGACTGCGCTAAAATCAGCCAGTCGTCCAAATAGTTCAAAATCCGCATACCCTGACTTCTCAGGGGAGCGAGAGCCGCGTCCATGCACTTGAATGTACGGGGTGCTAAAGACAGGCCGAACGGGAGGACGGTGTACTGATATACCTGACCGTCGAAGGCGAATCTCAAGAATGGCCTGTGACGGGGTATAATCTGGATCTGAAAGTATGTGTCTTTCAGATCGAGAGAAATAAACCAGTCCCTCGGGCGAATTTGCGCGAGGATTGTCTGGTCGTGAGCATTTTGAACGGTCGCCTCATGAGAGCTTTGTTCAAATATCTCAGATCTAAGATAGGTCTGAGAGCTCCGTCCTTCTTGGGCACGAGGAAGTAACGGCTGTACAAGCCTGACTCGCTCAGAGAAGGATGTACCGGTTCTAATGCCCCCTTGCACAGCAGCTTTGCTATTTCTGCATGAAGTAGGTGTGCTACTTCCAAATTCACTCTCGTCCCGGTCCGTGCTCGAAAGCACGGGGGACGGCGAGCGAACTGTAGTAATAGCCCTGCTTACAGTATTCAGCACCCATTCTGACACGCCCGGAATCGCTTCCCATGCTTTTGCATGTATAGCTAGGGGTAGAATGGCCTCTGGGTTCCAATCACCGCACTGCGTGGGGTCGAGAACCTGTATCAGAGGTATCGGTGCGGCGTGTGGGCTCTCGATGCCTGAATACGGCGGCTCGCTGACAGCAATAGCTGGCCGGTTTACACTCAATGACTCGATCACTTTGGACGGAGAACTTTGGACGGAGAACATTCTGTGGCGAGAAAAGCGGGACGCGTGAGCGGCGTCAGGGATACAGTGTTTATCAGTAAGTGTGAGCGCTCGTGTGCTGGCACAGGGCTTACGTTCACAACACGGCCGGTATGTGGCATTAAGGTTCCGTCCCCTGTTCTGTGGGCACATTTCCTACATTTAACACTCGAGCGGCATATGCCAGCTCTAGAGTGGGCTCTGCATGAGTAAATGACATGGGGGAACCGTGCTTGTGTGTAGGGGTGAACGCTGGGAAGCGGGCACATTTTCTACATTCAAGACACCATCGGCGCAAGCCGGATAACCAGAATTGTACTCTTATGAGATTTCTCTGGGGTGCCGTAAAGACGGTGTTTGGGTGCAGGCGAGCGGGTTGTACAACGCGCTCGTTGGCTGCAAAATACACATCTGCAGTCGCCTTTTTAAGGGGACTGACAGAGCGAAATGCTTTGATGGCTCATATATTTAGACGCTCATAAATACTCAAGCGCCATCCTGAGCGGGAGGGTGCGAGAGGCGGGTTCACTTTCTGTATGTAAGAAAGCTGGCCGCGAGCTCGGAGAAGCGAACAGCATAATTTTTATCTGCCGCCAGAGCCGGATTCAAACACGGGTCTCTAGCGCGAAATCCCGAAGTTCCGCCACTGAGCCACAGGGGGAGAACACATAAGCTTTTGGTTAGCGTGAGCATATAAGAGAGTGTCATGTTTTGTGTCGGCGTTCGTTTGCAGGCGTGCGTGTATTATAACAGGCTCGTTTACTGCAATATTAGTATTTCCAGCCGCCTGAACTTAGAAGGTACTGAGAAATGTGTGAGAATTTGAGGATGGTCCGGCCTCGGCGGGACTAAAAACACTCTCTCTTCCTCCTTTCGCCGGTGAGTGAGGGACGCGGGGTGCTGAACATTGCTCGTGACCGTCCGCTCTGATATCCCTTGAGAACGGCGCAGTTTGCGCAGCTCGGACAAAGGGAGAGAGAGCGGGAAGATGGGTTGTAATAGGCGAATAGCCAGAGAGCGTCATCATGTCTTGTGACGGCGTTTGTTTGCAGGCGTGCATGTATTATAACAGGCTCGTCTACTGCAATATTGATGTTTCCAGTCGCCTGACCTTAGGAGGGGACTGAGAAATGTGTGATAAATGGAGGTTGGACCGGCCTCGGCGGGACTAAACACTCTTTTCTCCTTTCGCCAGTGAGTGAAGCGCGCGAACGGGACGCGAGGGCGGGGTAGCTTTCTTGTAACGTAAAGGAAGCCATCCCGTGACAGTCCGCTTTCTGACATCCCTTGTGAGCGGCGCCGTTTGCGGGGCTCGAACAGAGGGGGAGCGCGAGGAAGCTAGCTCAGACCGTCCGCTTCTGCCATCCCTTGTGAACGGCGCAGTTTGCGCGGCTCGAACAGAGGGAGAGAGAGAGCGGGGAGAGAGGTGCGAGGCATTTGAAACAACGCCTCGTAGGAAATTTCTCTTTTAGACAGAATGTGTGTCGCAGCGGCGAACACACACAGCATAAAAAGGATAAGACGCCGGATAGCGTAGCAGGCACGGCAGGCTGAAGGCGGCGAAGACGACCGGCTTCTCCAGGCGCAGTCCTAAGCTTGCTGGTCGCTGAATTCAACGGCGGCGGCTTCTCTCAGAGTCCAGCGATGCGTAGAGCTTCGCTGAAGTGATGAAAATCAGATTTCCAGCCTGTGAGCCCTTCCTTTATACACGCTAGCCACACCCATTCTGGTGGGCTGTGACGCGTGAAGGGCGCGAAGCGCCCTCATTGGGTGTGACGTCACGCAGGGCTCACCGTTAGGCTGCTGCAGTTGCCGCAGGTCAGCCAATGAGCACGCTTATACAGCCTGCTATGGTCTGCTGGCTGCCGCACTGCGTTGACAATAAATACAAAATTAAGGATAATTTTTGGCTTCAGATCTCGAGAAAAGATGACTTTACCCATAGCGTAAGCAACTTACGCAATACGAGAGAACCTCTCGTAAGAGAACCAATCATCCAGCTGTGATCGCTCAGAGAGAGTCAGAGCGCACAGCAGTCCACCGCTGATGCGCCGTCACACCAACCCTCTCTAAAGAGCTTCTTCCTGGTTCGTTGTCCGAATTAAAAGCTTGAATGGCTGAGTTCAGCATGCTTCCATTCATACCCACTTTGCGGGGTGTGGTTCGCGATGCAAATCTCACTCGCCAATGTCCATTGGCTTGTTTTGTTTACATTGCATTTACATTATATAAAAAAATATTAATATGACAAGCAGATTAGAAAAATCAATTCTTTTTCTAGATATCTCTTGAATTGTATTAATAAAAAAATAAAAAAATGTGTGAATAATTTAATTCACAAAACAAATTGTGGCCGGAACAAAATGTTTTGCAACTGAACCATATTTTATGTAGTTTGTTTTATGTTTTGTTTTTGTTTTTTACATTTTTTTTTTTTTATGTTTTTAAGTTATGTGACACAACCTGACCATGTTGGCATCTGTGCAATTTAGCTTGCTTCTACCAAGTGATAGATTAACTTATGCCAAAATACAGTAAAATTTGATCTGACGTAACAAAAGATAAGCACTCTTAAAACATTGTGCATCTATGGCAACTATGGAACCACAAAAAACCTTTAACATCCATGGAAACTTTCCAATGCACAAAAGGTACTTCATAGTAGAGAAAGGTTCTTTAGATTATTAAAACATTCTTCGCAAATGAAAAGAAAAAGGCTTTTAAGAACTGTTGTTAAGAACTGAAAGGCTTTGGGGAACTTCTATGGCATCGCTGTGAAAACCCTCTTTTGGAACCTTTATTTTTAAGATTGTGGGAAACGTTTTCTCCTCCCTTGTTGATAAGCCTTTCCTGTTCTATCCTATCCTTAACTACACACATTATATTGTAATTGACCCACTAGTTGATAAGCACTAATTTAGACTGAATATGTGTTTAAGGAAAAACATCATCTTGAGTCCTAAACAGATGGAAGATAATTGTTTAAATATTGCAAATGAGCTGCTAAGTGTTTTAGTACCATGGCTATAGTGGTACGGTTGAAGCAGACAGAACAGTATGAAGAGTCATCCATTAAACATAAACATCCCCTACAGCCACAAAAAAAAAAAAAAAAGGCTTAAATACATGGGAGGGCTGGGTCACAGGCTCTGAGAGGAGCAGGGCAGAGAGGGGGGACAGGTTTACTCAGACTCTTTTAATGTGCTGTGGCTCTACTTAAACATTGTTTTGAGCTCAATGCATCTAGATTAGTGCCACAGGGGAAAGCCTGAGGCTATCTCTATAATGAGCTTTAGAAAATGTCACGTTTTCATTTTTCATTATGGGGCCATTTTAGAGAAAGAGAATAAAGGCGCATCTCAAGGGAGAATGTGGAAACGATTTGCTTCCTCCTGTGTTCATAAAAAACATTTAAGAGATATTTGTTTTCTATATTTTTCATTTGGTTGTTTGTTTTTTAAAAGGCCCAGACAGCCTGGACCACAATACAATACAGCCACTGATCATTTCCTATTAATCAATGTATAAAGGAAAATCTTTATAGAATTTTAAGGGTTAGTTCACCCAAAAATGAAAATTCTGTCATTAATTACTCACCCATAAACCCGTAAGACTTTTGTTCATCTTAGGAACACAAATGCAGATCTTTTTGATGAAATCTGAGTTCCGCTGTCCCTCTATTGATAGCCTACGCAACTACCACTTTCAAAGCCCCAGAAAGGTAATAAAGACATCATAAAAGTAACCCATGTGACCCCAATTTTATGAAGCAACGTAAGTGCTTTGCTTGTGCACTGTCAGAAAATTATCGCAGGCTATCTTTGGTCACAAGACCGTGATAACAGCCATCTTTGAACCTCTCTCACTGTATTACATAGGACAACCGTTTAGGAGCCACAACCACAGAAATCACCAAGATTGGTCATCTTTCGTCTGGGACAGACCAAAATCGTATAATGTGTACCGGGCATAAGACGCAATAGACTGTGTTTACGTGAATACTCGCCAAAACTGACATTTTGACATCATTGTTGGGTCCTTCATTCAACAGAAGGTGCCAAGATTATGAAAACCATCTACAGTCATTCCAGTGGCTAAAAATAATCATCCACTAGATGCACTAAATGATATTAGGCCAGTTGCTTTGACTTCCTTAAAAATGAAGAGTTTTGAAAGATTGCTAAAATAAGAGCTTTTTACAAAAGTAGAAGATTCCCTTGACCCTCTTCAGTTTTCTTATAGTGCTATAGGCGAGGGGTAGAGGATGCTACGGCCACTTTGTATTTTTGCAACACATTCTCACCCCAAATCGTCACTTTTTCGTCACTTTCAACCATGCTTCAATATCCGACGCACAAAGCACCCTTTAGCGTCCATATGTGACGCTTCGGTTATGGGTAGGTTTAGGTATGTGGTAGGGTTATGCGTCTCATATGGACGCTAAAGGGTGCTTTGTGCGTCGGATATTGAAGCATGGTTGAAAGTGACGAAAAAGTGACGATTTGGGTATGAGAACGGGTTGATTTTTAATACGATACAACCTCACATTTTAGTAGAGAAGCTTTTGAGCTTTGGTTTTGATTTTGTTATTGTTGGTTGGATCCTTGACTTTTTAACTGATCGAATCCAGAGAGTGAGGGTGAATGGGTGCTTGTCAGAGGTATTGTCTTCATCCACAGGGTCCCCTCGGGGATGTGTCCTTTCTCCACTCCTGTATATTCTATACACTGATGATTCAGCTATTGTCGGCCTTCTCCGTGCTGATGAAAATGACCATGGCCCTGTAGTAAATGATTTTGTTTAGTGGTGTGACACTGGATTCCTGCAAATAAATGTGTTTAAAACGAAGGACATGTTTGATTTTAGGTGAAATCAAATTGACTTAAAGAGAACAACTATTAAAGAGCAGGAGGTTGAGGTTGTGGAATCATATAAGTAAATGGGATGTGTGATTGATAACAAATTTAATTTTAATTTCAATGTGGAGACGGTTTGTAAAAAGGGCCAGCAACATCTGTTCTGTCTACTGAGACTGTCCAAGTTAAACATTGATAGGTTATTGATGACTTTATGGCAGTCTTATGTGAAGGCAAAGACTGCTTTGGTGAAAATGGTTAAAAGATTTTAGGAGGTCATCAGAGTCATCCTACTGACCTGTTTTATTGCCAGGTAGTTAGAAAAGCCCAATCCTCTCTATTCTGAGTTTCAGGCTTTACCCTCAGGATCTCGGTTAAGAATTCCCACTGTTAGGAGGTAACATCCATTCATTCCCACTGCTATTTCCATGTTAAATATGGTCATGAGGGAAGCAGGGTGTAGCTTTTTATGTTATTTTTAATGTATTGTAAATTGTCTTTTTTTGTGTACTGATCTTGCTGTAAAAAAAGAAAGAAAGAAAGAAAGAAAGAAAGAAAGAAAGAAAGAAAGAAAGAAAGAAAGAAAGAAAGAAAGAAAGAAAGACATTTTGAGTTGGCCACTTGTCCATTCAACCGCAAAATTCACCTTATTCAGAGAGGCGGCTTTCTGTGTGCATACAAAACCAGACTGAATTGACTATTTTGCGCTTTTTCTCACGCTTTTTCCGATTTGTCCATATGTCTGCTCTACTCTTTCTCCCAGACACTTACATCTACCACACATCAGACTGGATTTCTACTCAAATCGTCCCTCCCTAACATTTCATCTAATTTTATTTGTTGACAAAAATGTCACTAGATTTGCGTCATAGTTTTTGTCATGCAAAAATGATCAATTCATTGTCATTCAAAAATTTTATTCATTGTTATTGCTGAAAATTATTTGTTAATCAAATTAACACTGCCTAGTCTCAGAATAAAATGCATGTTTGAGTGGTTTTAACTGAGAGAAACTTGCACTGACATATCTTAAAATATGTCAGTACCATTGATTTGTCTCAAGATGCACACCAGGTAATGTTTTTTTCTTTTTTCTAAGGCATGTTTATAAAAGCTACTTAAATGTCCTAATTGAACTAAGGTATAATCCTGGCTTAATATAAGGCCTGTCAGTGAAACCAGGTCTCCATCTGTCAGACTAGTCATCCATAATGGGTCCTTCATTAGAGCTCATCTTAGTGACATTTCTGCAAATTTACTTCTGTCCTGGCTCTTGCACACTCTGGCATCCTGGGACCTCTTTATTATGTGTCATTAAATGTTTTAAAGTGTGCATAATTGATCCCCCCAATAAGTCCTCATTGATTTATTGCCATCTCAACTGCTAAAGGTACTTTAAAAATTCATAACAACTGTAGGTGCCTTCTCACAATCCATTAGTTGCTCCTGGCCCCCCAGTCTTTCCATTGATTGACCTTGTGCAGGGATTTTTGTAGAGCGCGTCTATCACTTTTACTTTCCTGCTACCCTTCAACAGTGTGGGAAGAGTTATGTTTCAGCATTTTTCCTTGATAGCTCCGCTTTGATTTCTCTCTCTCAGCCTTTTCCTCTGTTTCTCTCTTCCTGCCTGTATCTCTTTCGGTATCCCCCAGTTTCTCTCCTTTCTGTCTTTCTCTTTACTCTCTCTTTCTCTCTAAATTGAAGCCCTTACTCAGAGATGATGAATAAATAAAGCATGTTCCATAAACAGCTTTCCACTATTATTTAAGCTTCCAGGGCCTCTCGCTCTGACAGCCTCCTCTCCCTGCCATCAAATTCAAGTGTGTAAATTTTCTAAAAGGCTCTGAATGTTTAATGATGATTTCAGGGAATGATGGAGTAATAGCTGAATAGTGAAGCTATTAGTTTTAATATTTATATTGAGTGCTTTGAATGATTAATGTGACAGGATGTAGAAACAGAGCTGCGGGACACATGTGCTTCACAACCGAAACGGCACTTGCTGGAAAATATTTGTTTACGCAGTTGCAGGGACCAAACAGTAGAAGGGAAGACTTTAAGTTTATCATTTGGTACTTTCAATTTTAATATCAAACAGCTTTTAAATTGAGCCATCATTTGAAAAGCGTTGCAATTCCTGGACAATTAAATCAGAATCCGCTAAAATACAGGAAATGTTACTCATTACATGAGCACATCATCAGTGTGCAAAAACTTCCCAAATTGCAACCAAGACCAAAAGGTCAAATCCCTGCTGTCATTCTGTTAAATGGCACCCATCCACTACAATAACTATATCACCCTAGTTGATATAATCTAACATAATTCAACACGTCTGCAGCCGAACATGCGCAGCAATACAAACAAGAACAATGTTTTTATCAAAGCTTTTTGAAGCTATTTTGAGAACAGATGCTAAGGGGAAAAGAATGTTGACAAAGGGGGAAAAAATGAGATGAAGGAATGTAACACACAACATGATGACACAGAGCAAGTTCCATTATTCAGATCCAGCCACTGTGCAGTTTGTCTGTCAGTGCCTTTGGCATGTTAAAGAGCTGGCACAAAGTGCTTTAAGGGCTCAGTTTTCTTCTGCTCAGCAGAGCGCTGGATTTAAAGGCCAGTTGATTCTTGTGGGTATCAGACAGTGTGTTCCTGAGGGGCTTCAGCTCTTTCATGCACATTTAGTGCACTTGACTCAGCGCGCAGAAGCTCTCAGATGGAAAAGCCATGTTTAGAGGACGCCGGTCAGACATTAAAACATTGCTTTCCCATTGTTTTTGGCTACTCTTAAATGCCATCTTACTCTCCTGAGTCTGCCGAGCACACGTCAGGCCATGTCCATGTGTTCTTGAAGAAACGTCATTTGAAAAGTATTTTCACTCCTCCTATTCTTCCACCTGGGATGAAAGGGGGTGGTTATGGGTAAACACTGCTGCTGGTCAGGCTGTCATGTGTGCTCTAGGCATGGCTGAGCGATTGAGCGAGGGATAGACGGAGACAGTGGGGGTCAGGAGGATCGAGAAAAGCAGTGATTCATCCCATTTCATTTTGTGTGCAGTGGGACGGTCCAGACAGCCAAATGCTCAGTGCACTCTGGCTTTTGAATATTGTGAAGTACATCTCAACCGATACATATGATAGATTTTGTTGGCAGATTTGAAAAGTGAAGGAAGCAGTGCTACGTGAGGTGTCTGTAAACCGAAGTTATGAACAATGTCTTCCTGGACAGATATGGGTGTTTCCTCAATATCAGACACTTTTATTGTCATGCTGTATAGTTGAAACACTCGCTGGAAGCAGGACTTCAATTCTATGAAAGTTTTATTTCAATTCACAAACAGAAGACTAGGAAATGCAAGAGAAAACAAAACTAAACAGCTTAAACAACACTAGAAGATTAACAATGAGACTCGGACATGAACAGAACATATCAAAAACAAACTTTAAAAGTGATCAAACAAACTCAAAATATGACATTTATGTCCCGGAATTGTTTTTTATTACAGGCTACCAATTTTAAGTGCGAATTACCCCAGCATAATTGGGGGGTACTGCTCCTTCACTTCTTCTGTGACCATCATGGTCCACTACTATCAATCCCCACCGTGATCGCAAAGTGCAACATGTGTTGTGCAACACACATACAAGGTCTAAACATGCGACAAACTGATAATCAGTAGGCCACAGAATATCTCATTGTTATTATATATCCAAAAGAGAACTGTTTTGATCAACTCCCAAAAGTTAGAAGTTAAGTGCACTGAAATACCATTCTAATTACTAGTAAAAGTAATACCTTTACAAGAAGCCTATTGCCCATTTCAGGGTTTTTCCTGGCTCAAAATGAGGCGGAGGTTGTAAAATCATAATAATGTATTTTAATAATAAGATAATTAAATGTGTATCTTTTTGTAGATCATCATATAACCTAATGTGTTTCCCATATTTTTTTGTTGGTGGAGCTTGGTATCTCTAGGGGTGTCCGGGGGCATTCCCCCCCGGAAGAAAATTTTGTACATTTTAAAGATAAATTCATTAATCTGGTGCAATTTGAGTCACCCAAATCCACTATTAAAAATAAATAATCCACCCGCAAACCGCCTATATTTAGATATCTGCATCTGATCATCACATTACAATTATTCAAATTCTTAGTGTTAAGCATGATAATATGGTAACATATCACAATGAAGTAGGCTGATTTAAAATGAACATTTATTTAAAATAAAAGTTCTTCTTTTGGCAAAATTACATTTCCTTAATAGCCTAAACAGAGGCTTTACTCCCTTCAAGCTTAAATTGTCAATGTTTCATTACATCACTGTTTGAAAACACTCAGAATAATTTTTTGTACCTTTATAAAGGGCATTTTCCCCTAATTTTATTAAATGTATGCTCCATCTTTCATTTAAAATTCTTAAATTTGATAAATATATTCAGTTAAAATAATAAGACACTAGGCTGTTACCAATACAATTAAATAATTTACATTGAAAAATTATAACTGTATTAAATTAATTATTTTAAATATTTTTGAATATACAAATAAGGAATGTTGAAAAGAATGATACTTTATGAAACTAGCGTTTTGTCATTCAACATTGACACTTGCTTGAGAAGTTGAAGTCGTTCTCTATCTCCGTTGCTTCTAGCCACGGTGGTTAAAAATGGTACGGTCCACAATAGGGGTGTCTGAAATCGCTTTACATTAAAATGTTCCTACAGTGAAAATAGGAGTTGACTTGTATTGTAACTGTAATTATATTTTTTCACAATATCAGAAAAATTATCTGACTGACAGCATTAATGAAAAAACATAATTAAGATGAATGAGAATTGTGATGTTCGAAGAAAAAGAAAAATCAAGGTAAATTTTAGAAATTTTTGCTTGTGAAAATAACCTTTTATTGTGTGTCAATTTATGTGCACTGTAAATTCTAATTTGAATCTACCCACATTATTTGAGGAAACTATATTGAACAAGCAATAAATCAATAAGCCTTCCTGTAGCTCAAACAGTAGAGCGTTGGCACTTGCAACGCTAAGGTCATGGGTTCATTTCCCAGAGAAAGCAAGAACAGATAAAAATGTAAATGTGCACCTTGAAATGCAATGCAAGTCACTTTGGATAAGTGTCTGCTAAATGTAAATTGAAAAAAGTTATTACCTCACATCAACAGTTTTATTTAGGTTCAAACTGGTTGCCATTAAGTCTCTGCCTTTTCCTCCTGATTATTTTTTTTTTTTTTCATTTGTATTCCACTGTAACAGTAAGAGAAAGGAAAACATACTTGTCACATACTGCTCTGAGACACAAAGGTTGAGGATCCAAATGCAGTATTTATTTGAAAGGGTAATCCAAAGACGTAATACAAAGTGCAGGCAAGGTCAAACACAGGCAGTCCAATCAAACAAACAAACAGGCAGGGAACACAGGCAAAAGGGTAATCCAGAGACTGTCAAGGTAATGAGACACAGGTGGATGCAATCAGGGATGATGAGTCCAGGCAGTGAGTTATGGGAAATGTAACTGGTGGCTCTCAAGGGCACTCTACCATCCATCTTTGGCCATCTTGTCCAAAGACACAGGCGTTGAGGCTGCCATCTTGTCCGAAGACAAAGGTTGTAGCTGCTTTCATCTTGTCCGAAGACACAGGCGTAGAGGCTGCCATCTTGTCCGAGGGCTCTGGAAGGTCGACCTTGACCGGAAGAAGCTCAGGCTCGGCAGGCATGACATGAGGCTTAGGCTCTAGTGTGGGAACTAAAGGACAGGAAGGTACATAAAACACAGGACTAGCAATCATCAGACCTGGGCATACTGGTGACTGTGATGGGCCAAGCTCCGTGGCCACTGGATCTTATAATAAAATAAGTTTGTTCTGTCCTCTAGGCATAAGCAATCTTATGGGCTCAGCTAAGCCATGACAATACAAGTCCTTAAAAACAGTATCTTTCCAGTTTAACCAGTTGGCGAGAGTACAGAACTGTTCAGTGTAGGCCTCTACAGTAAAGGTACCTTGACGTAGAAACAAAATTTACTCTGCTGGATCCATGTAAGGTGAAGTCTTCTGTCAAATACTTCTCTGAGACACAAAGGTTGAGGATCCAAATGCAGTATTCATTTGGAAGGGTAATCCAAAGTACAGGCAAGGTCAAACGCAGGCAGGCAAAACAAACAGGCAGGGAGGGTAATCCAGAGACAGGCAAGAAATCCAAAACCAAGAGACATAAGACCAGGAAAACGCTCAGAGATTTAGTGTAAACAACTAACAAGACTTTGCAGAGAGTGAATGAGAAAACCAGGCTTATAAAGGCTGAGACTGACAAGGTAATGAGACACAGGTGGATGCAATCAGGGATGATGAGTCCGGGAGTTATGGGAAATGTAGTTTATGAGGGAATGACAATAGTCTGATGTGGAGTGCCCTTGAGAGCCACCAGAGGGAGCAGAGGCGGAGGCAGAGGGACGCCCTCGGTGATGAGCAGGTGGAGGATCTGCCCCAGGTGGACCGGTGGAGGCAGCAGAGGGCCGCCGGGGCAGGATATGCCGGATGGCCTCTGTCTGCTTCTGGGCAGCAGAGAACTGTTGGGCGAAGTTCTCCACTGCGTCGCCGAATAGCCCAACCTGTGAAATGGGGGAATCCAGGAATCGAACCTTGTCCGCATCCCTCATATCCGCCAGGTTGAGCCAGAGATGTCCAGAGTCCTGGACCACTAAGGTGGACATCGCCAGACCGATCTGGCACACAGGGGAACAACCTCGGCAACACTTTTCAGTGAAGCACTCACCACTTTCGCCCTCAACCGGCCGTCAACAAACACTCTTTAAACAACTGAGCAGTTGAGAGCTTCAGTAGCTCGCGATCACCGCTGCACTTGCTGTAGAAACACCAGCACTGGGAGAGTCTTCCAGAAGAACACAGACAAACTCCCTCATTATATTCTCACAACGCTCTTCAGAAACATCAAACAGATCAGACCAGTCCCATATTTATACCCGGGCTGCAGGGCGGAGCGTGTGATGCAATTCTATTACTATTCTTGGGACCTTATGTGATTTTTTTTATTTTTTATTTTATTAGATTATAGAATAGAAAAGCTCCTTCAGCAGGGGGATTAGAGCAACAAGTAGCATCAAGCTACAGTACATGACACAATTTAAAAGATTAATATTACACTTTTACTTAAAGCTCACTTTAAAACCCCATTGAGTATTTGTATCATATTCCGGTCGCGGTTTAAAAGTGTTGATTTTATTGCTCTAACTGTTGCTGGTCTTCGTCAACAACACGCACTTTTTGCACCACCTGCTGGTGAGGTTGACTAACAGCAGATGGAGAGTATGCTCGGTAATCTACTGCTTTTCCTGCAGTTCCTGGATGTCAACGTAGTATTTTCTGTCGAATTTGAACCACTGAATTTGTGGAAGCGAATTTGCAAAGCGAAATAAAATGGACCGGAAATTGCCTGTTGAATTTTTTTAACAGTTTGAATATTTTGGAAGTGAAATATGAAAGGTGAATATGGATTATTGCATTTTTAATAATGAAAATGTGTTTGAAATGTTTTGAATTGAAATATTCACAGCTTAAATATTCAACTATGCTGAATTTCAGCCCATAAAAATGCAAGCCCTAAAAATGCAATGCATTAAAATGCAAGCATGGTTAATGCAATGCATATTTTTACAAGTAGTGCAATTCAACAGGTTTTTTTGTTTCAATAACATTTGACATTATTTTACTTCCATAAATGTTATTCTGTATGACGAAATATTTTACAAACATGTGATGATAAATCATTATTTCTCCAAATATGCGCACCATTGGACTAATATCCCTGGCAGATGCTGTATATTGCATGTATGTGAACACAAATAAACCAGAGAAGACGTGAATGACTTCTTTATGAGTGATGATTTCTATTCAAAATAACGAATGTTACAGATTAATTATGTTGCACTCCTGGCATAAATTAAAGGGCACCTATTATGCAAAATTCACTTTTACATGGTGTTTGAACATAAATGTGTGTTGGCAGTGTGTGAGCAAAACCACCCTAGAATGATAAAAATCCACCCAGTAGTTTTTTTTACTATTTCAATAAATCACAAGCACTGTCTCAGAACGCCCTGTTCTAGATTTCCCTCACTGTGACGTAGAATTGCGCTAAGCCCCACCGACGTGATTTGATTGACATCTGGTTTTGGCATAGACCCCGCCCTCGGTGATCTGTACACCATCCTCCATTGTTTATGTTTCAACGACAGCCGGTAATGTCTCCTAAGAAATGTAGGTGTTCTGTTGTGGGATGTAAGAATGGACATAGTAGTCTTCACTGACATCAGAGCCACTGAAAACGCAGCGGATGGATTTTATTTATGAAGAAAAGGCGCCACTTAAACTTCCTAAATACGTTTATGTTTGCGCGAATCATTTTCTGACTGACTTTAGTGAATGAAGGTCAAAGTTAATCCTCAAGTGGATCGTTGCCTACTGTTCGCGATCCAACGTCACCTCCAGAAGAAGTAAGTGTATTTTATGATTTTTGAGCAAATAGTAATTTCAATCGATGTCAGCCAGTTCAACAACAAATGCGTCTAAAGCTATTTATTGTCGTCGTCATAGGATGTCTCAACAAACAACGTCAGACAGTTTTGTCACGTATAATTTTTTTTGCAGCAATTACAAAAATAAATTAAGGTATGCTCTATCTTCTTATACAGTATATAAACGTCTATCTCCCTGCAGCATATGTTTTCTGGTTCTGTATCTTCTCACATTTGCCACATAAGCACCTGTACGACAAGTAATGTCAACATGACGCAACAGCACCCCTCGCATAAATATAATTTCATTTGTACTTAAGAAAAAAAAAAAATTCGTTTGTACTTAGCAAACTGTTACGAAACTACTCCGAGACTAGAAGGTGAGATCCAAATGCAGCTTTATTATATGGGGCAATCCAGACACGTAATCCAAAGAACAGGCAAGAGGTCAAAGCACAGGTAGGCAGTCCAAACAAAGAAACAAACAAACAAACAAAACAGGCAGGGGTCAGAGGCAAAAGAGTAATCCACGGAACAGGCAAGAAATCCAAAAACCAAGAGACATGAAACCAGGGAAAACGCTCGGAAATGCAGTGCAACAACATACAAAACTTTGCAGTGAGTGAATGAGTGAACATGGTATAAATAGGCTGAGACTAACAGGGTGAACACAGGTGAATGCAATCAGTGATGATGAGTCCGGGCAGTGAGTTATGGGAAATGTAGTTTGTGAGGGAGTGATAATAGTCTGATGTGGAGTGCCCTCTGGTGGCTCTCAAGGGCACTCCAGCTGGTGACCGTTATATAGCCCCCCCTCAAAGGAGCGGCTTCCAGACGCTCTAAAATTGTCCAGGAGGGAGGTGGAGCGGAGGCGGACCCGGGGGGCGGGATGGAGGGCCAGGCCGGTGGAGCGGAAGAGGGCCTGGAGACTGCGGCAAGACGGGCGGCCAGGGTGGAGCAGGCAGTGCAGGCGACCAGGGCAGAGCAGGGCAGAGCAGGCAGTGCAGGAGACCAGGGCAGAGCAGGCAGTGCAGGCGACCAGGGCAGAGCAGACGACCAGGGCGGAGATGACCCTTCAGGCGGCCAGGGCGGAGACGACCCTTCTGGCTGCCATGGTGGAGAAGACCCTTCGGGTGCCAACGGTGGAGAAGACCATTCGGGCGCCCACGGTGAAGACCCTTCGGGCGGCCATGGCGGAGACGACACTTTGGGCGGCCACGGTGGAGAAGATCCTTCGGGCGGCCACGGTGGAGAAGACCCTTCGGGCGGCCATGGCATAGACGACCCTTCTGGTGGCCACGGTGGAACCGGCAGTTCAGGAGACCATGGCGGCGCGGCCTCCATGGTCCCATCGTGGGACATACTGCCCCCCCCAAACATTTTCTTGGGGGCAGCTACGGGGTCATAGGCTGGAGCAGGCACCAGCTCAGGAACATACACCGGCTCGGGAACAGACACCGGCTCGGGAACAGACACCGGCTCGGGAACAGACACCGGCTCGGGAACAGACACCGGCTCGGGAACAGATGGAACAGACACCGGCTCGGGAACAGATGGAACAGACACCGGCTCGGGAACAGATGGAACAGACACCGGCTCGGGAACAGATGGAACAGACACCGGCTCGGGAACAGATGGAACAGACACCGGCTCGGGAACAGATGGAACAGACACCGGCTCGGGAACAGGAACAGACAGCGTGGCGGCGGCCATCTTGTCCGGAGACACTGGCTCGGCGGCGGCCATCTTGACCGGAGACACTGGCTCGGCGGCGGCCATCTTGACCGGAGACACTGGCTCGGCGGCGGCCATCTTGACCGGAGACACTGGCTCGGCGGCGGCCATCTTGTCCGAGGCCTCAGACGTGGCGTGGACAGTCTCTGGATCGGCAGACGTGACGTGGACAGTCTCTGGATTGGCAGACGTGACGTGGACAGTCTCTGGATCGGCAGACGTGACGTGGACAGTCTCTGGTTCGGCAGACGTGACGTGGACAGTCTCTGGTTCTGGATCGGCAGACGTGACGTGGAGCGCAGGCTCGGTAGGGCCGACGTGGAGATACTCAGACTTGGCCAGCTTGACGTGAAGAGATTCAGGAACAGCGGCCATCTTAGGATATGGCCCTGGAACGGTGGTCGCGGCAAGACCAGACCCTGGGACGGTGGTCTCGGCGGAACGAGACTGTTCGGACGGCCCTCTTGGCCGTACGTGCTGACATCAGTGGTGGATCTGTCATGTTGGAAATAAGTCCTGGACACCCATAGACCGATCTGGTGGCAGGCTTTATGGTTGGCGTGATGTGAAGATTCTCAGGCTGGGCAGGCGTGACGTGAAGATCAGGCGGAGGGGATACTGCGGGTTCACAGAGCTCCTTCTCCTCCATGCCCACAGTAAACGCTGAACCGCTCAACAACAGGGCCAGGTCTATATATTGTTCTAATGTCCCGTGAGGATCATGGTCGGGCATCAATGACCTGAGCGGTTCAGATAATCCTCCGCGGAAAAATATCATTATGCACTCTGTGCTCATTAGCGTGAGATGTGCCAGTTCAATAAAATCTGCAACGTAGTCTTCGATGGACGGAGACGCATGATTTGGACGTCTGGACACATGGTTGGCATGGCTGCTGGATCTCGGTGTGGCGAAGTTTTCTGTTACGAAACTACTCCGAGACTAGAAGGTGAGATCCAAATGCAGCTTTATTATATGGGGCAATCCAGACACGTAATCCAAAGAACAGGCAAGAGGTCAAAGCACAGGTAGGCAGTCCAAACAAAGAAACAAAGAAACAAACAAACAAACAAACAAACAAACAAACAAACAAACAAACAAAACAGGCAGGGGTCAGAGGCAAAAGAGTAATCCACGGAACAGGCAAGAAATCCAAAAACCAAGAGACATGAAACCAGGGAAAACGCTCGGAAATGCAGTGCAACAACATACAAAACTTCGCAGTGAGTGAATGAGTGAACATGGTATAAATAGGCTGAGACTAACAGGGTAATGAGACACAGGTGAATGCAATCAGTGATGATGAGTCCGGGCAGTGAGTTATGGGAAATGTAGTTTGTGAGGGAGTGATAATAGTCTGATGTGGAGTGCCCTCTGGTGGCTCTCAAGGGCACTCCAGCTGGTGACCGTTACACAAACGTTATCACAGTATTTGTGTGTGTGTAGTTTCAAAAAATTGCACGAACGTTATCACAATTTGTGTGTGTGTGTGTGTGTGTGTGTGTGTGTTGCACATCCATAATTGTAAAGGGGACGCGATTAAAACTTTGTAAGTACATAAATGTATCAAATAACCATTCCGAGACGTTTAGTCCATTCTCATTCGTGTTTATTCTGTGCTGAGTCTCTTCATCATCTGGGTCCAGCAGGGCGGGGATTATGCAGCTCATTTACATTTAAGGTGGTACACACCAAAACAGCTCTTTTTAAAACAGGCCCCAAAAATGACATTTTCAAATGGTTATAATAAATTAACTGTGGGGTATTTTGTGCTGAAACTTCACAAATACATTCTGGGGACACCCAAGACCAATATTACACCTTGTAAAAAGGGGCATAATAGGTGCCCTTTAAGAAAGGAATGTCACTGCAAACCAGTTTTGTCATAAACAGTGGTCCAATATTGAAGCTGGAGTCTTAAATCTTTCTAATGATGCTCAGTTTGTCCAGATCAAGTAAGAGTGTAATGTTTTAACGAGTAATGAATGTTGAACAACAATAATTTGGGGCCGTCTGTGATCTTTGCCGCGAAAGGGGTTAAAATCTCTAATTTGAAAAATGTTCATGAAGTCACACTAATGCTATAGCAAATGTCACTGCTGGATGGTCAAACAGCACCAGTATTACACTAAATACTCCAGCAAATCAAGGTATTTCAGACACAGAACTCAAGTGTGGGAAGTCTTAAAGTGGCCCTAATTCTCACAAAGGCACCGTGACTAGAACAGATGCCAGGCATACACTGCGGTATGTTGACGTGTGTGTGTAAGTGTGTGTTCTTCAGCCACTCTATGAATACATGAGAGGTTGTTAACTCCGCCTGAGCAGCACATTAACAGGCCGCATTAGAATGAGTTTCATGGGCTTCTGGTTGTACATGCCCAGGAATTATGATGGAGCCCATTAGCAGGAGGAATGAAGGCATTGCACAGGACGATTGAGGATGCTGCACTGATGCCTGTCTTTTCTGTCTTTCTTTCTCTCCCTCTCATCCACTCTCTTCCTGGCCTAATTGCTATGAAGGCCTGCCTGTCCACACAGACACATATACACTCATCCCTATTCGGCCTTGCAGAATAAATCCCATCTTTCCCTTGCATGGGGTGAAATTTAAAGAGATGTATTATATTTTTATCACCTCCTGCCCCTCGGAAAGACACTGTGTATGATTCTTGCCCTCAACGTGGGATGAAGTCTAATTACATATTCCACAGGGGGTCCAAAGGAGCCATCGACCTGCCGAGACAATTCCGACACCATCAAAGAGCTTATCCTGTTCTTTGACTTTTTAAGTGGAATGAAGCAGGGAACATCATATGGTTTATGTATGCAGCAAAATCATGTTTGGAAATCATTCTTCAGATGCTGAATGTTTTACAGGCTAATAACAGAATCACTGCCTTGCATTTTGCTCTAGGCTGGATAAGAAATAACACTAATCCTTAGAGTGAAAAAAAATAAAAGTTTAATGAGGTCAGGTGTGAGCCCAATTTTTAATAGGAGCATCATCTATTTGTTTAGAAAATGTTATATGCTGTGTGTTTTTGTCTAGAAAACAAGCCTGACAAATTACTGTTTCCTTTTAAGGGAACTCGTGCTGCATCGGAAGCTGCAGCGATTGCGTCTTGAAGCATGTGTGTAATCAGTCCAATGGCATGGCGGGACATCATCCCGTAGCGTGCAATGTCACGGCCAGGAAGCTATAAAGAGCATTTTGGACCAAACAATGTCAGCTTCTGTGCCTTCTGCAAGCGCTCTGTGTTCATAGACAGCATGCAATCATACATTTGGAATGTGTATGATGTTTTAATAAAGTTATTATGCGCAATAAGCTATGAAAAAGAACTCAATGCGGTTGGTGCTTGTACTGACTGACATACACCCGAGGTGCACACAGAGAAAGCTGCCTGTCTTATTGGGCTTAAATGGTCAAATAGATGCACGATAATGCCAAAATGCCGTTGTGTGGAGGATTGTGTGTGTGTTAACCTTTTGCCTATTCTGTACCCGTTTTGAGTTATATTATTATAAGTAAATGTTTTGCATTGGAACTTTTGACTCCTCCTCATCTTCTTCTGCCTGCACCGCACCCTGACAATATAGCTGAAACATGGAAGCCAAAAACATGTCACAAGAGGGAAGCATTGAGAAAAAAGATCATAATCTTTTTCTCTTTTTTTTCTTTTTTTTTACTGCAAAACAGAACGCATTTGTTTTTCTTCTGAAGTCACGTTTTATCACTCAAGTTCTGTGGATCTTGTGTCTATGGAATAACCACTGTGAAATTGTTACTATACAATATGTAGTAACAATTTGTTAAGCCCCTGTCAAGCCCCTCCTTAAAAAATAGCTGATAGCAACATATTGAGCAATTACAGACCAATCTCAAATCTTCCTTTAATAGGCAAGATCATTGAAAAAGTTGTCTTCAATCAGCTGAACAAATTCTTAAGCTCAAATGTATACTTTGACCATTTTCAATCTGCACTGTAAAAAATATTTTTGCAATTAAATTATTTTAACTTATTTTTGTGTGTAGAGATAACTAGATTGTCCAGACAACAAGAAATTTTAAGTTTTCTTGTCCTCAACTAGACTGAAAGTTGAATGAACAACTTAAATTGTTATTTTAACTCAAAAATTTATGTTTAAACAACTGCTCTAGATTTTCTGTTGAATTAACAAGTATAATTGTGACCCTGGATCACAAAACCAGTCTTATGTTGCAAGGGTATATTTGTGGCAATAGCCAACAAAACATTGTATGGGTCAGAATTATAGATTTTTCTTTTATGCCAAAAATCATTAGGATATTAAGTAAAGATCATGTTCCATGAAGATATTTTGTAAATTTCCCACCTTAAATATATAAAACATTTATTTTTGTGAATGGATGCAGCACTATCGCCAATATAAATGGACAACTTTAAAGGCGATTTTCTCAATTTTTCGATTTTTCTGTACCCTCAGATTCCAGATTTTTAAATAGTTGTATCTCGGCCAAATATTGTCATATCCTAACAAACCATACATCAATGGAACGATTATGTATTCAGCTTTCAGATGATATATAAATCTCAATTTAAAAAAAATTACCCATAAGACTGGTTTTGTGGTCCAGGGTCACAATTGTTATTTTAACTTATAAATGTAAGTTTAAACAACTGCACTAAATGTTCTGCGGGTTTTACTTCAATTATACTCTAATGCTTTAATAGAAGTAAATTTACTTTGTAAACTAAACTTTATCTATATCTTGCTGTCTGGTAGACTGCATTAAAACCTAAACTTCAATTTTATTTTAGTGTGTACATTAAAAACATTACTGTTATTTACAATTATGAGCACAGATTAATTAAATTACACAAAAAAAATTGTCTAGCTGTTTCAGTTTTTATTCATGGTCAGATTCAATCCATCATGGGCGGATTTGAGCGATTCATGAAAATGAACCTCTCAAGATGATTCGGTGAATATTTTTTTTTTTTTCTGAGAATTTTCGAGAGAAGCCAGCGGTCCATGTTGGACCTTACACATGTCTTCAGAAGGAGTGATACAGAGCAAGTGTGACATTTTATATTGTGCAAGTGGATGCAAGTTTTTAGTTCATAATAAGCGTTTTATAGTCTTGTGTTATCGAATATTAAAGATTTGTAAAGCACACAATTAAATGTTTGTTACAGTCACAGTGTAAATATTGTTCACAAATACGTAATTTCTGACATATATATAAATCATACATTAAATTTATAAGTGCAAATGACAATTAGTGAAAGCAGATTTTTAGAATTATATTATCCATTTCGGGTCAGAGTGTTTTTGCACATAGAAGATTCGCTGATTTTACTTCCTTGTCTTCAAGCTTCAATCAAGTTGATTAAAAGCTGCTCGTTCACCAACCGGACCAAACCGGATTTTTTTTTACCTCAGTTTCATCTCAGTTGCAGAGCGCCAGATATAGGTACGTTTTCACCACAATCTTTGAATAAAAAAAAGTAACTGTCAAATTGAATCGATATGGGTGATATAAATAGAAAGTAATACGTATGTGGTTTGAAATGTCACGGTTTTCATTATTACTATTCAGTGTTTGCATTTTGCCGGCCTCGCGCCATTTCGTTGCGCTTTTGTTCATGTTTTAAGAAATCTTGATAATAGGGTGAATTACTCACAATGTTGTCACGTATTTAAGATTATTGAGTGTATTTCTGCACATAGAATATTCGCTCATTGTACGTTACTTTGACTAAAAGCTTGTTCACCATCCGGATTTTTTTTTACCTCAGTCACTTCAATTCAACTCAGTTGCAGAGCGCCAGATATAGGTACGTTTTGACCACAATCTTTGAATTAAAAAAGTAAATGTCAAATTGAATCGCTATGGGTGACATACAATTAATACGTCTGTGGTTTGAATGTTTTCATTATTACTATTCGGAGTTTGGATCTTGCGCCATGTCGTCTCGCTTATGTTCATGTTTTAAGAAATCTTGTGTTTTGCACATAGAAGATTCACTCATTGTATTTCCTCGTGTTGACTCACAGGTTCCGTCAAGTTGACTAAAAGCTTGTGCCCCAACCAGATTTTTTACCTCAGTCCAGTGGCGGATACAGAATGTCATTAATAGGTGGGCCTGGTGAATATACGGGGGGGCCTCGGATTTTTAAGCTTATATACACGCCCAGTGGCGTAACTTTGCTAAATTAGATATATGTACATTGTACAATAACATTACGATGTCCAGCAATCGATTTAAATAGTAGGCTACATGGTGTTTAATTTGTCGTTTAATGAGATGTAGCCTTATATATTTTGTCAGTGCTGACAATTTTTGTGTGACTAAAATACATAGATTCGCCTATTCAAACAACGTACACCTAAATGGTCCAGTGGTAGAACTTTCGCCAGCAGTGTCAGAGGTTGTGGGATCTAATCCGCACCAGTTTAGTTTTTTTTCTCATCAAAACTGATTATGTTCATCAGTGGTTGTATATCAAGGAGGGACATGTGTGCATTATGATGTGTGATTTCACCAGAACGAATAGAGTATCCGCAACGGATTGAAGCGCGCGTCCGGATTGAAGCACGAGCCACACGAGAGAACACTGTATCAGCGCCACTGATCGCAGCGGCAACGAGCACTTTCATCACTTGATTTAAAAAACACAGTTCAGCGCTAGATCGTCTCTTATTTAACAAACGAACGAAATGAATGCTCTGCTGGTTAACTGGAGATGTTTAATGTATTTGTAGAATTGGTACATTAGTGCCGCGAGATGTTTAAAAAAGTGGTGGGGACATGTCCCTCGCCCCACCCGCAAATTACGACTATGTAACACGCCTGATAAATATGTCAACTATAGCAGATCAGTACTTAGGTAGTGAATTTAACTACCTTGTACTCATGTCAGTCAGCCCTCCCGGCTGCTTTAAACCTGAAGTTCATCTGTCTGTTATGCGACTCGCATGTAGACTATCACAACGTTAAGTCAGTGCGCGCACAGAGAGCGGTGTTGCGTGATAGCATCACTGGACTGACACATGATATGCCGACATAATATTTTTCTTTTGTAGCTATTTTTCGTAGCTATTGTACATAAATGTCCTCAGGAAACTATTACAATGACATTATTTATTAATTCATTATTATTATTATTATTATTATTAAAATTAAAAATTAAAATTGTTTTTATTAATCTGATTGGGCGGGCCACCGGTCAATCTGGGTGGGCACGTGCCCACCCAGGCCCACCCATAAATCCGCGCCTGCCTCAGTCACTACATCTCAGTTGCAGAGCACCAGATACAGGTGAGTTTTCGCTGCGAGCTACTGCACTGCAGGACTGAGGAAGCCGGTGGATGAGCTACTGCACTGCAGGACTGAGGAAGCCGGCTTCGGACACTCTCCCTACACCGCCTTCAGCCGCCGTCTCCCGCTGCGCCATCCGGCGCGCATATATCCTTTGAAAGCTTCTGTGTGTGTCGCCGTTGCGTTCACACACGTTCTAAAAGAGCAAATTAACGGGCGTTGTTTCAAATGCCCCGCCTCACCTGCGGCTCACGCTGAGCCCCCCTCACGGCTGGAGACCGCCATATGCTATGCATTTGCCTGGGGAAGGACCACGCCGACCTCGCGCTCTCTAAAGGCGACTGCAGGGATGAGATGGCTTTATCGTCCCTGCGGGCTCGAGTAGCTGTTTTCGGCGAGGACACCACACTTCCGCCTCTCTCTCATGGGCCGCGCCGTAAGAAGCGCCGCTCTCAGAGAGCACCGGAGACTTCAACACGCGAGCTCACGCCGATGGGATCCCCGCGTGCCTCACTCACTGACTCGCCCTCACCTGTCTTCTTCAGTGATGGTCAGTGCCCGGCTGTTTCTGCTATCGCTCCCATCACTTTAGGTTGACCAGACGGTGACGATGCTTACGAGGACAGGTGTTCGCTCACCGCCTCGGGAAGCGAGGAATGGTTGGGCTCTGTTCCGGACCCGCCCTCTCAACCCAGGCTAGTACCAGCGGGGTGAGAGCCAGTGTGGACGCTGAGCTTATCCACCTTCTGAAGAAGGCCGTGGAAGACCTCGGGCTTGAGTGGTCTCCACCCGACGAACCAGCAGGCTCGACGAATGGTTTCTGCAGGGGCGCCGCCAGGCCCCTCAGCAAAGGCCCGCCCCGTTTCTTCCGGAACTACATGACGAGCTAACAAAATCATGGAAGGTGGCAATTTCTGCCAGGCTGAAAACTTCACTCCTCTACGCTCTCCGTTGTTGATGGCACCCAGGAAAAAGGCTACCAGCATCTTCCCCCTATCGAAGAGGCTGTGTCCACGCACCTTTGTCCGCCCTCCGCTGGATGGCAGTCTAAGGCCGCTCCCCCCTCAAAAGCCTGTCGAACTACGTCAGCTCTCACCGGTCGCGCCTACGCCGCCGCCGGTCAAGCTGCATCAGCACTCCACACGATGGCGGTGCTTCAAGTGTTTCAGGCCAACCTTCTCCGTACTATCTACGAGGTCGGCCCGAACCCAGAGGCGTTTAGAGACCTGCGCAGCGCAACTGACCTAGCCCTGCAAGCAACAAAAACCACCACTCAGGCTATTGGCAGAAACATGGCTGTTCTCACTCTCATGGAGCGCCATCTGTGGCTAACGCTAACAGATATGAAGGACGCGGACAGATCCTCCTTCCTGGACTCGCCGATCTCGCCATCCGGTCTGTTTGGGCCGTCTGTCAAGGGCTTCGCGGAGCGCTTCACTGAAGCTCAGAAAGCGCCACAGGCTATGCGACACTTTCTGCCCAGGCGCTCAAGTTCTGCGTCAGGCCGCTCTAAGAAGCAGCGGCCTGCCCAGACTTCAAAGCTGCCACCGCCTCCGCCGCCAGCTTTCCAGTGCCATCCGCCTGCTGAAGCTCGCCATCGCTCGCGCTCATCGAGCCGTCGCAGACCGCCTTCCCCAAGGGGTCCAAGGCCCAGGATTGTGCTAAACCCTGAGCCTCCGAAGCCCTCCTGACCACAAGGGGGAAACGACGACGGTTAAGTCTCGCTGCGGCCGGACCACCGTCGAAGAGCTCGCGCACACTTCTCACAGTTCCCGCATCAGAGGCGACTGGAGATGTTTATATTGCAGTACACAAGCCTGTTACACAACATTGTAAGAACAACACTGGGTTGTACATTAATATTAATATTAGCTCAAATGATCTATAGGGAACTGTAATAATTAATCATGAATATGATTAATATTTTGCATATTACAGTTACGTTAATTTATTCGAAGTTGAAAATAGATCGATTTGTACATATGAATAATCAATCACAACGAATTCTAATTCATCATTCATATATCAATAATCCTATTTCAGATCGATTATGAGATAACCCTTAATGGAAAATTTATGTAATTACCGAACAGTCGTTTGTCCCGCAAACGACCATAAGATTAACTCACCAACTTTCTCATAAAAGTTACCACTTCTTATAATTCCAGAAAGATCAGTTTTCTGGCCATGAAAACTATTCTCCTGTCCTTATAAATTTAGGTTACTAAACCATAATCAAATTGTAAAGCCTGTAGCTAGATCAAACATTTCAGGGACTCGTAATGTGAGAATTATAGACAGGATCAATCAAGTATATAGGTTTTAATACAATTGAACTAATGAATACATAACTACGATTCACACAGAGTAAATATGTATGTATATACAGAACACGTAAACAAATACAAGACTAAACGGATAACAGATGAGAGAGGGAGAGGATGAAAGGGAGAAAGTGAAACTAAAGTTCAGGATGAGAGATCACCGAGATGATCTCAGCATGGAAATATCACAGGCACTGTAACCTTGAGAGACAACAAGAAATCAGATTACATTAAAAGTTCGATAACTTACCTTGCAAAATGGTTTTTGCCATTTTTAATTTGAAAAAAAAATCTTTGTTGCTGAAGAACGCCGAGTCGTGTTCGGGCGTGTGTCCTAAGAGCAGCGTGCGTGTTTCTTTAAGAAAGCAGGGCTGGCTTCTGTGAGCGCGGCCGCGGGATGTCAAGTCTCTTTAAAGTTGAGGTTACCGGCTACGTTCATTTCACTGAACGTAGGTAGAGTCCGAAGACGAAAATAAAGAAAAGACTTAAAGAAAAGAAAAGAGAAAACGGAGAATGCTCCCAAAAAGGGAGCCATATGGATCTTCTCGCTGACGAAGAGAGTTCGTAAAAGTGCTCCTTGAAGATTTCCTGAGTCTGTCTTTTATGGAGAAGATGGGTTCACACCTACTCTGCGTACGCGGACCAATCGTCTTAGAGCATCTCGGGCGGGAAGATTTTTCTTTATCTTGTCAGACACGCCCACTTGAATGAGTCATGAGGAGATGAAAGTAAGCTGTTCAGCTCCAGAAATATGAAAAGTGTAAAACAATGTACATTATTGCATTCTGCTATCGAAATCCAACTCTGTTAGATTGCGAGGTTTACAGAGATATGAAACTTGTCATATGAAGATTGTAGGGACACCAAGTTACATAAGATATGCATAATTACACACATTTAAGGTTTGTTCATTCAAATAAACGTTAAACGAAGTGAATATAACCTAGGAAAACACTCAGGAGTATATGAAAAATTACATGCTTATATTCTAAGTTTAATGTCCAAAGTTAGTGTATGTGTGTGCGTTAATGTGTGTGTTGGAATGTCTGTCACGTTGCGCTTCCCGTTATCTCTTGCAGAGAAGCTTTGGCTGCAGCTCCCTCATACGCCCCCTCTAGTACTGGCTGAAGTCCTGAGTCCCGTCTCGCGCGTGCACCTTGGGTCACTTTTGTCTCAGGGTAACCCAGGGCTGTATCGAAGCCCTGGAACCTTGGAAGGCAGCCGACTGGTACCAGTCAGGCGTCAACATGGGGACTGTCTCAAAGCTAAAAGTAGTCTCGACAGATGCTTCCAACCTCGGTTGGGGTGCCCTGTATGAGGGCAGGTCAACTTCCAGCCTTTGGTCAGGCCCGGAGAAATGCCTACACATAAACTGTCTAGAGATGAGAGCGGTCGAGCTAGCACTAGAGTTTTTTTCTCCCATACTTGAAGGGTCAACACGTCTTAGTCCGATCGGACAACATGTCAGTGGTGTCCTACATAAGTGCGGTATCAGATCTCGGAGCCTGTACACCATGGCCAAACACCTTCTCGTTTGGGCTCAGCACAACCTGCGCTCGCTGAGAGCAGCACACGTGCCAGGCATTCTGAACCTGGGTCCAGGCATGCTATCCAGGGGCAACGTTCCCCCAGGAGAATAGTCCCTTCACCCTCAGGTGGTTCAGTTGGTATGGAGCACCTTCGGCAGGGCAGGTCGCCTCAGAAGACAACGCTCATTGCCCAACATACTTCACAAAGAGCAGGGATTTGCCCGCTCCCCAGTTGTCCCCAGTCGCCCGCTCTATGCGTTCGAACCAATCTCGTTGTTACCACAGGTTATCAAACGGATCAGGGAGAGCAAGTGCGCTGTGCTCCTATTAGCTCCGCTTTGGAGGAACTATTTCCCGGAGCTGATGCAGCTACTAGGGATAGCCCCGTGGCCGATCCCAGTGAGGAGGGACCTCCTCTCTCAGGCCAAGGGGACGCTCTGGCATCCCTATCCCGAGCTGTGGGCCCTGGGCCCTCAACGGGTACCCGTTTACCTCCCAAAGGGAGTGTTAAACACTATCACAGAGGCTAGAGCGCCCTCTACTAGGTGGCTATACGCCTTGAAATGGTCAGTGCTCTCTTGCTGGTGCTCAGCACGGAACATGGAACCACGATGCTGTGGAGAAATGGAGGTACTCTCCTTCCTCCAAGAGCTTTTAGATACGGGTAGATCCCCCTCCACGCTCAAAGTATATGTGTCGGCAATAGCGGCGTTTCTAGTGCCTGTGTCTGGTCAGTCACTGGGGAAAAACGACCTAGTCGTCCGCTTCCTCAGAGGGGCTAGGAGGTTAAACCCTCCTCGACCTCCTTCGGTTCCCATCTGGGACCTTTCCACGGTCCTTGAGGCCATGAAAGGTGACCCATTTGAACCAATGCAGTCTGTAGATTTGAAATATCTCTAACTCAAAACCGTCTTCCCGATGGCTCTCGCCTCAGTCAAGCGTGTGGGTGACCTGCATGCGCTCTCCGTGAGCGCTACCTGTCTTGAGTTCGGGCCTAATGATTATAAAGTCATCCTCAAACCAAAACTGGGTATGTTCCTAAGGTACTTGCCACTCCGTTCAGAGCGCAAGTAATTTCTCTGTCTGCTCTCCCTATTACTGATGTCGAGAGAGACGCTAATTTTCTCTGTCCTGTTAGGGCTCTGAGGATTTATGTGGAGCGTTCTGCTGCTTTCAGACAATCAGACCAGCTCTTTGTATCCTTTGGTGGCCGCACTAAAGGTCTGGCCACCACAAAACAGAGCCTTTCACGTTGGATAGTCGTTGCTATTTATCTAGCTTATGCGTCCAAGGGCCTCTGTTGCCCCCTGGGCGTCAGAGCTCACTCCACTAGAGACATGGCCTCGTCCTGGGCTTGGTCCAGTGGGTTTTCACTTCAGGATATTTGTACGGCGGCAGGCTGGGCCTCTCCGTTTACATTTATCAGGTTCTATAACCTGGAAGTTCCTGCTTTACAGGCTAGACTGTTATCGGTTTAGCAATGCCACTTACAGTTACCTTGCCTGACTTAGGTCTGCATTAACTGTGCTATAATGCATTAACCCTCTGAGGTCGAGAAACGCGCCGACGCGTTTTGCTGGATTTTTTTCACATAGCAGCAACATAAACTTAAATTACTCCGTCATTTATGGTTATACAGAAAAAAGAAATATAAAAAATAATCTGTGATATTTCTACTTTTGTATGTGTCCACTTACAATCAAATCAAAACATTGTGCTTTTGTAAAATAAAGAAAATAAACAGTGTGTGCGTTCTGCCTCTCCGTCGCGGTGAACTTTTTTTTCTTGAGCATGTCTATAAACTGAAACAAAACTCAGCGAATCCTTCTCACACATTTATGAGCCATATACCTTTATACACATTTAAGTGTGTACTTTTAAATGATCGGATTCAAACTGAAAACAAATATTCTCTGTTTAAGTAATTTGTATAAAACCAACAGGATGTCCAGTATCTCAAACGCTTGCTAATTACTTTTTAATTCGACACGCCCACTCGCGCAAAAGAGATTCACATGCAAATCTCCACATGGAACGCGAACGCCCTCGTTACCTCAAACACAAAACACCAAAACACTTCACAAGTCTCTGCTTTTCGTCGAGTTTGGAAGACACGTCTGAGCTTACATTGGATTTACCCCCAGAAGAAGAAGAACGCGATTTGAAGACAAGAAAGATGTAAGGTAAGAAATTCTTACTTATTAGTTTATGGTATTGTTGCATAAACGTCACATTGCAGTTGAACTGTTGCTAGATAGGCTATATGGTGAATATTATACTATTTAGACCCGTGTTTCCTGTTAAATACTGTTTGTGGATATCTGCTCAAACATAGATATGTATAACCATAATGTTTAATATTTTGGAGCGCGATGGCGTTTGAATGTATCATATTTTGGAGCGCGCTGTGGGTTTTAATGTATCATATTTTGGAGCGCGATTGCGTTTGAAAGGAAAAATGCACCAAACATTAGGCTTTATGTTTTTACTATTATCTCATTTCATATCATCATAACGAATGGAAACATTTGAAGTAACATATGATAATCAATATATTTTTCTCTAGCGTAGTTGTTCTTGAAATCTTTTGGAAGATTTAATTTATTGTTATTATTATTTTATGCAGCACTGCGTAGCCTATGCCTACAAGGCACAACAAACCTGGTGTTCATTACATATTGTTGGAAACGTGTGTGTGTGTGTGTGTATTCTGTGAATTTTAAAATCTATTCCCAAAATCGTGCAGCCCTATAGTTTCTCTTGATATCAGTATGTTCACAGTTTTTTCCTTTTTTTTTTCTTTCAGGGACCAGATGCAACTGAGTCCTGCTGACTTCAACATTCACATGAGTCTCTGTACATGAACATGGTAAAGTGAAAATCAAACACCTTGGAAATGAAAGGTATGTACAATGTTTTTAGGAATGGCACAAAGGTCTCTGTCTTTGGATCATTGTTTTCAATGTGCTCTTTTGTCATTTGTATTTTTGGATTGTGTTGTGTTGTAAATAAATCCAAACAATCTAAAAGCCATTATTTTTTAAATCTCCTCATTCTTTGTGCAAGGTTGCTCTGAATGACAGGGCCTGATCGCTCCTAATAGGGCAGTTAGGGGAGTGTCTTTGTCTTTCTCAGGTGTTTAATCCTTACATATTCATGAGATGATCACGCCTCTTCGCATATGGCTTTGTCACACAAAACACGTCTTAGAAATTTTAAATCAATATATTGTCTTTTCTGAATGAGCAGTCAGGGTGATTTTCACATAGTTTTGGAGCAAATATTCTAGGCTATGTCATACAATTTTCAAAAGTATTGTGAAGAAATAATCAGTGTGGGTTTCATGGCCTTATTTCAGTGTATTTTTGTATTTTCACAAACCACGCATAAATGTCATTATCTCAAAACTACAAACTTTTACATACATGCTGCTGATATATTATTGTAGCAGAGTTTGTGCTGAATACAGTGTAATTAGACTTTAGCCATGAAAATGTCACTAGTAACAGAAAAAAACACAAATGTCAGAGCATGTCAGAACACCTCCAGGGCCAGAAAACATCTCAGACCTCAGAGGGTTAATGCATTAATTGTGCTATAAAGTGTATAGCACAAGCTAAGGCTTACGCAACACGAGAGTACTCTCGAAAGGGAACGTCGCGATTACTAACGTAACCTCGGTTCCCTGAGATGAGGGAACGAGTGTTGCGTAACCTTGCCGTGCTTGTGCTTCGATCTGGTATCGCTTCAGTCGATGAAACCAAAGGGCAACCTCGGGTGCAACGGCTTAATATAGCCATGAGCCACGCCCATTTTGGCGGGCTGTGATGCGAGGAGGGCGCTTAATTAAAGGATAATTTTTGGCTTCAATCTTCTCGAGAAAAGGGGTTTTCCCATAGCGTAAGCTAAGGCTTACGCAACACTCATTCCCTCATCTCAGGGAACCAAGGTTACATTAGTAACCGAGACGTTTTGATTGTAAGTGGACACATACAAAAGTAGACATCTCACAGGTTCTTTTTTCATATTTCTTTTTTCTGTATGACTATAAATGACGGAGTAATTTAAGTTTATTTTGCTACTATGTAAAGAAAATCCAGCAAAACGCGGCGGCGCGTTTGCCGACCACAGAGGGTTAAATCAAATGTATTTTACAAATTAATGTTCTAGTAGTTATTAATTATTTGGTACTGCTGCAGGTTTCAAAACACCACTTTAGTTGGCTGAACTTATTGGATGTAGTTTAGAAAACTTAACTTTAGTTGGCTGAACTTAAATTCGAAGTTTACTTAACTAAATTAAATCAGTTCATTGTACTTTATAACTTGTCAGGTAAACTTTTCCAAATTTGTCAGGTACACTTTTCCAAATAAGTTACTTTAACTAAAAAAAAAAAAAAAAACATGCAAAAAGATAACAGAAAATAATGAGTTAAGTCAACAAAATATTGTTTTACAGTGTGGTTTCTGACCACAGCACAGAGACAGCGCTCATAAAGATAATAAACGATATTCGTTTAAATACTGATACAGGCAAAACATCCATTCTGGTACTACTCAACCTCAGCGCTGCATTTGACACTGTTGATCACAACATACTTCTTGACAGGCTGGAAAGGCTTTCGGGCTTTCTGGGATAGTCCTGAAATGGTTCAGGTCATACTTAGGAGGGAGAGGTTATTATGTGTGTATAAGTGACCATAAGTCTGAGTGGACATCCATAACATGCGGAGTCCCTCAAGGCTAAATTCTTGCACCACTCCTGTTCAACCTGTACATGTTCCCACTAAGCCAAATAATGAAAAAGAACCAAATTGCTTATCACAGCTATGCAGATGACACACAGATCTACTTAGCCCTATCGCCTAACGACTACAGCCCTGTTGACTCCCTGTGCCAATGCATTGATGAAGTCAACCAGAGCATATGAGCAGAGTGGAGCGGTGAGAATCTCAGCTCCTCGTTCACGGAGCTGTTCACCCCCCTGCTCCCCCCGCTCAAAGCCACATCAGGCCGGTTTGCTCATTATCGCTCAGCGCTCAATGCAGTTTGCATCGCGCTCCACTCAAATCGCCCCCCTACTCGCTCCAAAAAAGGAAAAAAATCTGCATGTATTTCACTTTTAGCTTAAACCACAGCCTTACCTCCTAAAGAACTAAAGAGCAACGGCAACATTTTCCAAATAGAAATGTTTTATTTCAAATTACAAATTAGGCCTAGCCTATGTACGAAGGAATATACACAAAAAGTCCTGTAAAATTAAACGAATCAATGGGCCTACTTATATAAATAAAAATATACAGGTTTTACATCAAAGTTTTAAAAGTAAATTAACTATTAGGCCAAAATTTGGATAACAGAACTTTTGCGCAGCGTGCACGTGGATTAAAGTAAAAAACCTACAGTTCACCTTAAAAGTGTGGCCAATGTCTAAGGCTTCAGACTCATGCGGTAGTTTCTTGACCGCAGGCCAGCAGCGGAGAACCCCTCTGCGCTCGCAGACCCGCTTAGGTTGCTGAACACAATGCAAGCTACTTTTTTAGCCAGGCGGGGAAAAGACGTGGAGTTTTCTTTCCAAAATCGAATAACATCATGCTTCAGACTCGTGGTACATAGGGTGACGCTCTGTCCTTTTAAAAATGCCGCTCTGCGCTCTGCACTCTGCGCTCTGTCCAAAATCCGCCCGCTCGCGCTCCCCGCTCGCTCCCGCTCCACTCCACTCCACTCACATGCTCTTAAGTCAACAGTTGGATGTGATAAAACTGTCATGAACCTCTCTCTCTCTCTCTCTCTCTCTCTCTCTCTCTCTCTCTCTCTACCACTTTCCCCATTCTTCCTGCTTCTTTGCCAGATTATTGTTTGTTTGTCAATGCTCGTTCCTGTACTATCAGCAGTTACCTTCTACTCAGCTAAATCCACTTTTGGAGAACCTCGTCTTGTCTTGTCCTGTCTTAGTTAGTTAGTTAAGACTGTTCTCTGCCCAGCCATCCTGCTGCTCGTGGTCTCCAACCTCACCGCTGCCTGCATTTCTGCAACTACTGGCCTAAGACTGTGTCATCCTCGGTGACCGCTGCTACCCAGCTCGGAGACCTTTTGCTGTTGAGCTTCACCAGCCAAGTTATCGACTTTTGTGTTTGCCAGTTATACCAGAAAGACTCAGGAGAATATATACTGTGACAATTGGGAAGGGTGAGGTATGGGAAGGGATCATCCTGGTGGTGGTGGGGAGGATGGAGGGAAGGATCCGTCTTGGAGGTTGTGGGGAGGATGGAGGTGAATGGAAGCGTCAGCATCTGCGAACTCAAACGTGTGTAAGTAAATCGGGTCCATCGGAGACATCCAATAGATTTCGTAGGCGCACCAAAAGAACACCACAGACACAGTGTAATCACCAGTGGTTAAATTGGGCCGGGGCTCTCCGGGGCTCTGCCCCGGCACATAAGCCTGCTCGTTTGTGTCCTGATGTGCCTGTTTACAGTCAGTTGCCTAATGGAAATTATGTCACATCAAATTTGATGAAAGTGATGCTTTTGAAAACATATTTCTGACAATAAATGAAAGATTTTTTAAATGGCATGTCTATTTTGTCTCGGCGGAACTGAGATGAGAACAATCGGAACACGGCCGTATTCTTGTTCAGCTGCTTAATCTCGTTGTCAGTCGACCATGATCGCGCACCGCTCGCGCATGCCATGCGCATCTTAGACTACTACTCAAAACTCCGACACGGATAAATGTACGCAGCAATATATAATGAATGTTCCTGGGAGATCAGCGGGATGTGGAAGCGCGCAAAAGTTCCAGAACCTTCAACCGCCTTAAACAATAAATAAATAAAAACTCACGAGCTGCTGGCCGCCGCTGGAGATCAATTTTGTCAAGTTCAGCACAACGTTGGTTGTACAAAAAGTGCCCTGGCCTTGAACGACAAGGTAAGGAAAATATGTTTGGCACATTGTATGGGTCACTATATCATAACAAGGTAATACAATGTGTAATCAAGTGATGTCAATTCCAGCGTTATGGACGTGACATGCAGTAAAAACTTGAAATATAAATTCTCAGAAAATGCATTTAATACCAATATATTAAAACTGTTTATATATCAATACTCCCTTAATAAAGGAGTCCAGACATTAGAAAAATATCAGTCTACACATGCGTTTAATATTTAATATGAGGGAAATGGGCAACACATGCCGTGGACGTGACACAAAAAAATCTTTAACTTTTAGGTGGCAAAATATTTTTTTTTGTAATTCTGTGAATTACACTGCGCAAACCAAAAGTAATACTAGGCTACCCACCAGATACTCTCCACAGAACATAACATATTCATTTTATTCAGGGCCGCGGGAAGTGGGGGTGCTGTTTTCACAGAATTGTAAATGCAACGCATATGTTTGTTCATTAAAATGTATTAATTTTTAGCATTTAGTCATTTATTTGTAATAAACACTTTAAGTGGGCTATTTAAAAATTGATATTTATATGTTAAATTATGTTTTTAAAACATAAGCGCAGAGTGTTACGTAATAGTCTATTGTGTGTGTGTCGAATGAATTTGTCCGCAGCTGCTCAAAAAAAAAAAAAAAAAAAAACAAACTCTGTCAGTGTTTTGTAAGGAACAGGCAAATATGTAAAATATAGCAGGAGACATTTTAATTGTTTACTATTAAAACAGTTATTTTTTATGTCAGTGTCAGCTAGACAGATGAAGTTGACGACTCGCGATCTTCGCAGCGCCAGAGAGAAATGCACATTTCATACGAATTACATAAGCAACGCAGTCTGTTTTCTTTCGTTTTGAATTGTTCTGCTTAAAAGCTATTTCAAGCTATCTATATGTCTCAGGTCTGTGAGGCAATAGGCTACCTTATAGGCCCACGCTGAGTTTCGGTTCATTTATGAGACGAGCTCCAGGTTCGCCGGCGCCTCCGTGTCCTGATTATCTATTTTCTAATAGCCTATATTTACTTCTTATTTATTAAATCCAGACAATTGGTTGATGAAACATCGATTAAAATTAAGATACAATTAATACAAAACGAAATTAAATTTAAAGACAGGCTTTGTGCTTTCAGTTTGAGGTCTCTGTGAAAGTTTTAAAACATTCTTTTAGTGCCGCTTTAGAGCGCTCACGTCCTTCACGGAGAACTGTCTGTAAAAATTTTTTTGTGTGTGTGTGTGTGTGTGTGAAATATTTTTTTTTTAAAATGCGACTTAGTCCAGTGCGACTTAGGCTATATATGTTTTTTCTTCCTCGTGGCGCATTTTTTGACTGATATGCGACTCCGGAGCGACTTATAAAATAGGCTACAGTAAGTTATTTATTCTTTTTGTGCAAATGTCCCATAAAGTCCCATCCTTTAAGGATTAATTTATGTCCCGTTGACCAGTCCATTGCATTACGAATAAAAGCAGAATCAATAAAGTCAAAAATGTGATGTGCAGAGTTTTATAGTCTTGATATTGTTTCTTATTCAAAAGTGGCGACGCCCCTTTTTTTCTCAGAATTGCGAGATATGAAGTCAGAATTGTGAGAAATAAAGTCGCAATTCTGAGAAATAAAGTCGCAATTCTGAGAAATAAAGTCGCAATTCTGAGTAATAAAGGAAATATAAAGTAAGAATTGCATGATATTCGTCGAAATTTCGTGTTATAAAATCAGACTTGTGAGATATAAACTATTCTGAGGTAAAAAAAAAAAATGAAATGCTTGAAATGTCTTCTTTTAAACAGAACAATTCAAAAAGTAAACAGACTGCTGCATGTGTAATTTTTAGAAAACACTTGTTCATTAATAAACAATTAAAATGTCTCCTTGCTATATTTTACATATTCATAATCATTACTTTTGCCGGTTCATTGTGACAGCTTTTAGGCCTTTATTGGCAGCGCCACCCTTACATGTTACATGAACGCGTCACCACCGCATCAGAACCGAAAACAGGAGATTTTTCAATCCCTGTTTTGGCAGGGGAAAACTGATCAGAAAATTTAACGAAACATTGTAGAAATGTAGTGGAGTAGAAAGTATAATAATTGCTGCAAAATGCAACGAAGTAAAAGTCAAAAGTAGCCTATGCACTATTGATTCTACTTATGTAAAGTACAGATATGTGAAAAGATTTACTTAAATAAAGTAACAAAGTATTTGTACTTCGTTACATTCCACCACTGCTGATTAACAGTAATGTAAATGCTAAATGTCCTAATACCTGTTAATACTACAACAATGCAAAGTATTTGCTCTTAACCTTGCAGTTTTTCACCTATCATGTAACACTCAGTTTCTCCATTTCTTTGCACAAAACTCTCCAGAAATTTCCATTTAATGTTGTTGTTTTTTTGGGGGGGGGGGGGAGAAGCATACCCCCGGACCCCCCTAGGGAGAGCCCCCCCACATAATAAATCCCAATTTAACCCCTGGTAATCACCATGGAAAAATCTCAAAGAAAAACTGGGAGTTATGAAAAATATGATACACCGGTGTTTTGCCAGGTGAGAAATGTAACTATGTACCATATTTTTACTATTTTAATTCATTGTATAACTGTATCATAAATCTATTTTAATTCATTTTATAACTGTTTTCATTTTCCTTGCTTTTATTTTGTGATTATTTCTGTGTAAAGCTATTTGAATTGCCATAGTGTATGAAATGTGCTATATAAATAAACTTGCCCTGCCTTGCCTTACAATCGGTAGGTGTGGTGTCTCGCGCTGTGGATATCGTCAAGTGTATACTGTATGCATTCGGAGGACTATAATGATAAAAATCAATTGAAACTGACCTTGTTTCTGTGATCTTCCACAGTTAATATTTGAAAGTCGGCTAGTATGTCCCAGGCCAAGTGACTTGTGAAAACACTCTAAAAGATGGAGGACATTGCTTGAGTGCATTGCCAAAATGAACCCCAAAAGAAACTGCAACCTCCTTTGACTCCTATGTCTTAAGGACATATATTGATCATTTTCACAAAAGTTTCATGGTATGAATATCTGAATATGCAATAAATCAAAAGAAGGAACAGACCCTCTACTTTTAAACCAAAAAAGGTTTGTTTTTTTTTCTAGCATAATGGATCCCTTTTTTATCAACACTCGAATGCTGGGTAAGTTTCATAAAAAAAAAAGCAAAATGTTGAGCAAAAAGTTGAGAAAATCACGTTTTTGTCAAAGACTACGCCTGGATCGGATTCAGAACGATGATCAAAACATAGATAGATGGAGTAGATCGAGTCCATCAACACCCCCAAAGCTTCACAGTCATGACCTGTAGGGTAGCTTGTCCTGGGTTGACATTTCATTCAGTAACATTAGGCAGTTTTGATTTATATGCTGTTTAATGTTGATGATTGCATTATTTTACATTATGCTATATGAAATCGCTACGTTCTGCTTCTACTTCGCCTGTGTTTTGATCAGGAGATTCAGTACTCTTTCAGAAGATGTCTAATAGCGTATAACAGTAAAAACGCCAGAAATTCCTGTCAATGGCGAGGAAAGAGTTAAGACTAAACATCATTTGAAAAACATGGGTTCCCAAGTAATATATCTTCAAATCGCTTTATTAAATGTGCCTATAAGCACTTGATCAGAGTCACACAGGAACACTCAAGCACATTATCACTTCGCCAGCTACTCAGTAATGTAATTATGCATTTATAATCACACCAATATATAATAATAATAAATAATAATAATAAATGAGTACCTTGACTCTGCTAATAAAACCCGCAGATTCAAGCACTAACATTTATATAAAAATACAACACAAATTCTTACCATTAGAATAGATTTTTGCTTAACTACTAAAGTACTAAAACATGTAATAATATATTATAAATACTTAACAACACCATCCTAAAATTTGAAAAGCCTATTTTTTCTTCTTCCTCCATAATGGTGGTATTAGTCTACAAGGGCACATGCATTTACATTTAATTAAAACATCCAATATGTAGTGCGTTTTAGAAAATCCTTGAATCTGGGATGCCTGCTTGACATATCTAATAAGCAAGGGGTCCTGCTGTACACCGAAGTTCCACATCTAATATTTCTTACATGATTGACACACTCCCTCATGTCCACTGTGAACCCCTGAACCTGCTTAATAAAACATTTGCCTTCGAAGAGCAGCTGAACGGGGAGGAGGAGATGGGTTTTAACGCCAAAATAATGCCGGCACTCTTTCGTTTTCTTTCCTTGTCTTTCTCGGAGGACTCCAGCACCCCCCGCACCCCCACCCCTGCCCCGGCCCCCACATGCGCTCCCAGTTACATCACAGGGGGTCTTGGCAGCCTCATTAAAATCAAGCAGATCACATGTAAAGACCAGAGGAAGTGGTCCATCCCCTCACTCAAAGCTTCGCAGGCTCTGGGGTAAACTTTGAGCAGTCCTCACTGGTGAAATTGCGAGCAAAGGCCTCAGATCAGTCAAAACAACAATGTGTTAACATTACCTTTGAGCAACCTATAACTACATCACAGTACTGTCCAGCTTGCAATAGCCATTCTGAAATGATTACAAGTATTATGATAACCATTTGGTGCAGATTGTTTTGTTGGGATAGTCATGCTGCTTTTATAGCCCTAGAAGAATGAAATTTGTCATTTATTTGTGTTGAGAGTATAAGGGGGAGTTCATGTGGTTTGATAGTCCTGACGTTCTCAATTAATGGTTAATAAGAGATTAGCATGCCTCTGTTTAATGAGGATGCTGCACATTGCCGTTTGGCTTAGCATGGATTCATATCCAGTAATTGCTTTCAAAGGCATTCAACTGCACTCTTCCGGATAAGCATGCTCCTTTATCCCAGGGCAGAGAACAAATGTTGTGAAGAAACACTGCTAAAATGTATAATTGGGGCTTGGCAAAGCAGTTATTTATTGAACAATTTATTTTTGATGATATTTTTTATCATTCACAGGATTGATTGTTTAAAGAGAGTAAGTAAAGCATGCTCTTGCAAGTCACTGCGTTTGTTCAACTGTCTGTGGCTGGTTGCATACATTTCATCTTTGCCGAGCTTTTGTTTGCATTGGGCCTTGGCTTCTTTCCTAGTCGTGTACTAATGGTTGGAGCTTTGCAGCAACAGTAAAGCTATCATTATGTGTGTGTGTGTGTGTGTGTGTGTGTGTGTGTGTGTGTGTGTGTGTGTGTGTGTGTGTGTGTGTGTGTGTGTGTGTGTGTGTGTGTGTGTGTGTGCCTAATTAACTATATTTTGGGGACACATTTGTACCCTGAGATGAGTTAAACCTGACAAAAATCTCCTTCTGGGGATGTCCTCATTTGTAAAAGGGGCATACAATTTAAGTAAATGCAGTTTTTGCATGCAGGTGTGCAGGTGCAGGTGTGTGTGTGTGTGTGTGTGTGTGTGTGTGTGTGTGTGTGTGTGTGTGTGTGTGTGTGTGTGTGTGTGTGTGTGTGTGTGTGTGTGTGTGTGTGTGTGTGTGTGTGTGTGTGTGTGTGTGTGTGTGTGTGTGTGTGTGTGTATGTGTATGTGTGTGTGTGTGTGTGTCAGTCAGTATTTTTCCAAGGTCTTTACTATGAAGCATGAGGTCTACAACAACCAAATAATTGCAATAGTGAGGCGAGATCTACAAGAAATATATATATATATATATAGAGAGAGAGAGAGAGAGAGAGAGAGAGAGAGAGAGAGAGAGAGAGAGATAGATATATAGATATATAGATATAGATATATATATAGATATATAGATATATATAAATGAAATCTAGCAAGTATATAGTGATTTGTATTTATGCATAACAAATGATTGACTTTGAATTCTGCAGGTTACCTGTTTTTGTGCCTGCCATACTGTTTGAATATTTTAGCTGACTTTTGTGTCTGACAGTTGCACATTAGCTAATGCTAATGTAAATCATGATGTCAGAAGTGATGTACTTACTAGTTTCCCACTCTTTAACCAGGCTTTGAAGGACATTAAAAAAATTAAGAAAAAAAGAAAAGAAAAAAAAACTATTTGGTGTAAAAATAAATAAATAAATAATATACAGCTCAAAGTAGAATCTCTAAGCAGTTTTCTCATTTACACTAATTTGGTGATTGCAGCATAACACTCACAGTAAACAAGCTGCTACACTAACACTGATATAATACTAAAAGTATGTAACACGCAGAAATGTGTGAAATTATACATTTTAATTAAATATTTTGGGGTACTACTTTATATTTTCACTTTTTAGGATTGTATAACATCATATGATGCTAGGGAGAACTGTTAATGAGAGAAGATAATTCAACTGCAGTAGACCTGTTGGTCTGTGAAGGTTGTTCAAACAGCCTTCTGGCACCAGGTGAACAGACAAGCCGGGAAATCAGATGCAAGACTGGATGAAACAAGCATGACAGTGACCAACATTCAGCAACTACGGCATCCTTGCCTCTCTTAGCCTAGCCGGAACATTCGTGCCCCAAGATGGCAACACTGCCAACCAGTCAACCTGCCAGCCATGTGGGGATAATTAGGTAAGGGACTCTCACATCTCTCCAGCTCTCTCTGTCACAATTTCCAATCGAGAAACAGAAAGGAGTGAAACTACAATTGCTATGATGTTCTGGATATCTCTCAGTTTGCAGTGCTATCATGAGGGCAAGAGGGAAGAGGAAGAAGAAAACCCCTCAGGAGGAACTGACATTGCTGGACACTTCCAAACACCCACTGCATTCTGGGTAGCCTTGCTGGAGTCTTCTCACAGCAAGAAAATTCTTTCTATCATAACGCTCAGGAATCTTTGACACCTCTTTTACATGTTTTTATCATAACTTGTCAAGAGGAGGTAGATGGTGTCCACCTAAAGCACGACCTGGCCAGACATGAATTTGATTTCTCCATGAGCAATTCATCTCTACTCTGTTGCTGTGTCTTAGAAAAAGATAAGAAAAAAAAAAGAAAAAAAAATGTGTGACTATACTTAACTCTTCAATGTGGTTATTTATGGAAACAAAGAATGCTTATTTTTGCCAATTTTTTATTTATTATTAAATAAATAAATAAAAGTATGATCACCTGTTTACATGGTTTGAAAATGCTGTAACACTTTTACACCACACACCACAATAAGGTCTTTTTAATCTTCCGTTAAAATTAGTTTTTTTACAGCATTTATTAATCTTTCTTAATGTTAGTTAATAAAAAAATACAGTTGTTCATAATTTATTCATGATTTAAAAAAAGTATTAGTAAATGAACAATTAAAATGAATAAATACTGCAGAAGTATTGTTCATTGTCAGTTTACGCTGATAATGTTAACAAATTAAACATTACTGTAAAGAGTTACAAAAACCCAAATGTAATTTATCTAAAAAAAAGTTTTGCAGTATAAAACACATCAATGAAATTCATGTGATTTAAAAAATATATATATTTAAATGAACATGTTTTGATATGTGGCATTACAAGCCTATGAATGTTAAATGCAGATAATTTTCTGTTAATAAAGAAAAATGTTAATTCTTATTTAAGGCACAGCTGCAGAGAAAATCCATGCTGAATTCAAGACAACAGAACCATATGTTTGGTGCTAAGAAGTAATTATCATAGATAATACAGATTATTTTAATAATCAGAAAACAATATGACCGTTTTAAAAGGTGTTATCCTTTATCTCAGCCACCGTAAGGTGTTACTCTCCTCAGAATTCAGGTGTTACGTCTCTCTTCTGCGTAAACCCATCTGTTTTTTAAGATCTTGATGTTTCTTGTGCGAATGTTTTCAAGGTAATTATATATGCATTGTGCTGGCCAGGCGAGACCTAGCTGCCTTCTGGTCTAAATTATGCCAATACATATGTTTGTTGCAGTGATACCACATTAATAAATGATGGAGGAGTCTATCCATGCTGTGGCAACAGAGCAGCACAGTAATATGCACTATATGGCAGAATCATTGAAAGACTATGGTACAACAAGAGGGCGTTTTGGCAGATTTACAGATCATCATCTATAATACATTGTTAGTCTTTCAGCTATGCACAAAAGCCAGATGTTCTTTTTATCAGTCAGTCTCTGGGTTGTAAACATGCTGAAAGAGAGATGGTGAGAGGAGGAGAGAGGGAAATACGTTTAAAAAAAACGTTTTATGTTATCAACACAGGCTGTTTGGATCTAACAACAAAAGGATTTTTTGAGTTTGCGAATTGTTAAGAAAAAGAGGAGCTTACGTCAAGGCAGATCTATCATTTGGCTAATTCACACAGGGTTGGTGGGCTGGTTGTTTTCAGGGCCCAGCCCTGCACACTTCATGTTTCTGTCTTCATATAAACAGACCTGAAAACAAGGGTCAACATGGGAACTTACTATGACTGTGTGCAAGCAATCACCGTTTCAAGGGGTGCGTTTGAACACCATCTTGGCGAGCTGACAGTGTAGTGTCCCAGAGCAAAAACAAACAGCTGTGGACATATGGGTAGGAGGTGCAAGACGCTCCTACTGCAGACTGCCTTGGGAAGAAGGGCCAGATAGATGAATGCGAGCTGCTGCGTTCTCTTTCTAATGGCCCGCGTGGTGGTAGTGAGCCCTGGTGGAGAACTCAACATTTATGAGTGTGAATCTTTAAGAGCTGTTCTGATGAAAGCCAACACTGGGCGCCAACTCTGATGCCACGGCTATAGATGGGTTTTGGAGGGGGGGTGGGTCCATGCCATGAAGATCCACCCCAGGGCATCCTCCACACAAGAGTCGAGATAGACAGAGAGACCTGATAAATAAATCAACTTAAAGGACTGCAGAGGGTTTGAGGCCTATTTCTCTTCTTGAACCCTAGTTTTGAGACAGACGGTGGGAGGGAGTGGGGAATGAGGGGGGTGGGGGTGGTGAGGGGAAAGCAGGCTTCTTCATGGCTTCGTCCCAACAGGCATCAAGGACCAAAGACACCAAGTCTGTGATTCTTTCAAGAAATTAAATATATTCACTTATCTGAAAGGCCTTGGCTCAAGATCCTCATCATTTTCTTTAACGTCCGAGATAAAAGCGTAAGGACTTTCCCATTGGCTTTCAATCGAAGAGTGCTTTGAAAGCTCATACTTGATTTGAAGGTCTCTTAGAACTTACTTTGGGACAACAAATTCTGAACTGCCCCTTTTCAAGTGGAGATGAGTAGAAAAGAGTTTTTTTTTAAACATCAGGGAGCTTTCAATTACCACCCCCTGCCTCCCCTTAACTTTAGAGGCTGCAGTACTTATTCAAACTTAATTGAACAAGACTAGAGTTTTTCCTGTGGTCTTATCCTCAGTCTAATCCACTCTGAACAACTCTGGTTCAGAACTTTTATGTGTTATTATTTATTCATAGCAAAAGCATACTGCAAAGTTCAAAACAGCGACAATAACAGTGTTGTAATTAATGATAAACAGCTGTGCGGAGGTGAGATGATGCATTTACGTGTTGACTGATGAGGTACCTGTTTACTTCCGTTGGTGAAACTCTTCTAACAACACACTTTAACAGCAGGTGAAAATCTCTCACAATCAAGGAATCATGCAGAGGAAAACAATAGACAGTAAAAACAAAAGGGAATAGGAACGAAAGCGAATATTTACATTTAATTAAAATTTGATCTAGAGACAATTTAGACTTGTGTTCATCCATTCCTGTCTAAAGTTTTGTTTCCTGTTATTTTCTATTATTATTTTAGTTTTTAGTTAATGATAGATAGATAGATAGATAGATAGATAGATAGATAGATAGATAGATAGATAGATAGATAGATAGATAGATAGATAGATAGATAGATAGATAGATAGATAGATAGATAGATAGATAGATAGATAGATAGATAATCAGCTAGCAATCATTTGACACACTCAGGAAAGCCATGTTTACGTGACATTTTGAAATGATCAGGGGTGCGTTTCCCAAAAGCATCGTTGGCCAACTATGTTCTCAAGTTCCATCATTATCAGCATAGTTCAACGAGTCCGTGTTTCCCGAAATCATCGTTCCAATGAACATTCGCAAACAGCATCGCAAAGTTGTGTGTTCGGAACGACAGCTCTCCACCTGTGGTTAGAAGCATAGTTTCTAGTTTGCATGACATGTGGACTTAATAAATCCTTATCTTGAGCCAAATAAGCAAGCTGACATGCAGTACAAACTGTGTCTTTAATTTAGAATACATAAAAATGTCATTTACAACCTTTAGTTTGTCAAGAGATTTAAAGCACAGTTGAAGACTGCGCATGTGTGAACGTGCTCGACTATGTAATAACGAGCCTATGATTGAATCTGGAAATAAAGCAAAATAACTGAGAAAAATTAGAAATAGTCCTCAAATGCCATGTCTGTAATTTATATCAAAACATCTAACATTAATTCGAACTCAAACAGTTTCATTAAAAGAAGGTATTACTCCACCACGTGCGTGACATCATTAACCAACGTGGTTGAATGACCAATTTGCGACAATATGGTTTCGGGAAACAGTCGTGACTAGCTAGTTGATTTCTTCAACGATGCATCGCACTTCGGTATTTAAGCAGCGTCGTTGTTCGGGAGACGCACCCCAGGTTTGCTCCAGTCTTGATGTCAAAATATCTTCTTAACTGATCCAAAATATCGGTGGGAACTGTCAGGAGTGATATCGTGCCACCTTCCCTCATCAGGTGTTGCATGTTTTTTTTTTTGTTTTTTTTTTAAGCATCTAGCTTCTCGTTCAGCTGTATGAGATGAGGACACATGTATACATGCATGGAGCAAGTTGGAGGGTACAATTATTTACCTCCCCATCAAAACACCCACTCTTGCTGGATGTGCACCAACAACAAGAACTGATGGGAGCAAGTGTTCTTGTCATAATTCTCCGATTATGAAATGAATGATTGCTACTTCCTGCATCCAATTTATTGTGAAATGCTCTTGTTAGTCAGACACGCAGATGTCAGGCTTTATTCATTAAACACGAGTATAATAAAGATATTTGTAAATTGTTTATAAATACATTCCCATGTACATTTTCCCTTAAAATTGTTTTATGTGAGACGCAAACAGAAATACATTTTGTTAAATAGAAAATGCCCATTGTGTGTCCTACAACTAAATGCTGAAAAGTATTAAAAATAAAATAATCATAATAATCATAAACAATGGTTCACATGCAACAATAATATAAGAAAACTTTTTTTGAAGAAGAAGAAGAAGAAAATTGAGAATGTGTGTTCTCCATTTGTTTTCTTCTGTTTTGTGTCTTGAGTCTGTGTTTATCAGATCACATAGTTCAAAACTGGTTGTTTTCAAATGTAATATATAAATACATTTGACCTGACTTAAAATCGATCTATTTTTCTGTTTGCTGTTGTATTGAATGCCAGTTGAGAGGGCAGATTTGCAATGCTAATACAGGTAAACAAAGGATCTGCTTAACAGCGCTATTCTCTCCAGAATTTCATGTGTATTACAAGTTTTGGCTTGTTTCTGCAACTCGCACTGGCAGCAATGTTTGTTTCATTTTGCATTTTTAGGTGATGATGCCACAAATATACCTGCAAGACTTCTGTAAAAGCAATTGCTGTTGTAGTACGGCAGAGGAAGGAAAATAAAAGATATTCTCACCATGCTGCTGTCACATGCTCACTGACAGCAATTTTGATGCGGCAACAATAGCTTCTGATTCCTTTAACAGCTGCTAATGTACTTTCCTTTTATTCAGTGATCCAAGAGCAAGGTGTGAAATGAAACCCCGCTTTTCCCTTTCTTTAGACCAAATTTTTTATATATATATATTTTCACTTGTGTCTGCAACCAAAGTCATTTACATCTCCCAGGGCAAGGGGGTGGCATTGAGGAGGGTGTCGAGCAAAAATAAAATTCACGAAATCTCTCTCTCTGTCTTTTACTGTAACAAAAGCTTATTTAAACTGAGGTTTACTTACTGCTCAAGATCCCTGGCCTCCTTCCAGGGTCCCATTATGAGAGTGGCTGCTACCTAATCAACAGAAGCACCTCTTCATCAATACATTATTAACAAGCCTGCTAGAATGCAATGCAGGAGAATGGCCCTCCTCTGGGAATAGAGCTAAGAGGAGACAGCCAGAACGCAGTTCGCTAGTAAGCGAGATAGAAGAGTATACACAGGCAAGAGATGATCTGCATGTTTGTACTAGCAGAAATAAAGAAAGATGGACCTGTTACCTAAAATGCTGAGCAATTGTCCTCTTTAAAATGATCATACCTAATGAATTATTAGCTAAAAAAAATATATCAATTTAGAACTCAGACATTGAATGGAAAATATATTTGGTTACATATTTTTTAAGGTGACACTGCAATTACACAAATGAGTACTAAGTTATATTAATTAACTACATTTACTCAGTATGGGGATAAGGTTAGGGCTTGATTTAGGATTATTACTATATTAAGTACAGTGCCCTCCACTAATATTGGCACCCCTGGTAAATATGATCAAAGGCAGCTGTGAAAATAAATCTGCATTGTTTATCCTTTTGATCTTTCATAAAAAAATTAAATAATAATAATCACAAAATTCTAACCTTTCATTGAAGTAAAACAGTTGAAAGTGGGGGGGAAATCTCATTATGAAATAAATGTTTTTCTCTAGTTCTCGTTGGCCACAATTATTGGCACCCAATTATTGCAACCTCCTTTTGCCAAGATAACAGCTCAAAGTTTTCTCCTATAATGCCTGATGAGTTTGGAGAACACCTGACAAGAGATTAGAGACCATTCCTCCATACAAAATTTCTCCAGATCCTTCAGATTCCCAGATCCATGTTGGCGCTTCTTCTCTTCAGTTCAGCCCACTCATTTTCCATAGGGTTCAGGTCAGGGGACTGGGACGTGGCAGATGCTTAATTTTGTGCTCAGTGACACATTTTTGTGTTGATTTTGATGTTTGTTTTGGATCATTGGTCCTGATGGAAGATCCAACCGCGGCCTATTATAAGATTTCTAGCAGAAGCGGTCAGGTTTATATTTTTTATCTGGATAGAATTAATGATATCATGTGTCTGAACAAGATGTCCAGGGCCTTCAGCAAAAAAAATAGCCCCGCAACATTAAAGATACAGCAGTATATTTAACCGTGGGCAAACCTATATGGTGGGTTTGCTGCCAAAAAGCTATTTTTTTTTAGTTTCATCTAGCCATAGAACCAGGTCGCTTTTGAAGTTCCAGTCTTGTCTGAAAACTAAATATGCTGGAGTTTGTTTGTGGATGAGCGAGGAGGATTTTTCTTGAAACCCTCCCAAACAACTTGTGGTGATGTAGGTGCTGTTTGATACATTTATTTTGGGCTTTCTGACCCCAAGACTCAACCAACTCTCTGCAATTCTCCATCTATGATCCTTGGAGAGTCTTTGGCCACTCAAACTTTCCTCCTTGCCGTGCATTAAGACAATATAAACACATGTCCTCTTCCAAGCAGAGTAGGAACACCTTTAGTTGATTGGAACTCATTAATTGTTGCCCTGATGGTGGGAACTGGGATTTTCAATGCTTTGGCTATTTTCTTACAGCCTGTGAAGCTCATCAATCTTTTTCTGCACAGCAGAAATATATTATTTGGTTTAATCATTGTAATGAATGATTAAGTGAATTTGGCCTGTGTGCTTCCTCATATTTATACTCATGTGGAACAGGAAGCCATGTTTGTACAATTTCATGCTCTTAGCCACTCTGGTGTGCTAAAAAAAGAAAAAGAAAAAAAAAAGTGCTAATAATTGTCAAGTCAAGTCAAGTATATTTGTATAGCGCTTTTCACAATACAGATTGTATCAAAGCAGCTTCACAGTATTAAAGGGACTATGTGTAGCTTTTTAGGTATTTTATTATCTAAAATCAATATTTTTATTCATAAATATGCCCTCAATGGTGTACAAATACCTATGCCAATGATCAGACTAATCCTCGTAAACGAAGAATTTATTATCTTTATATACATGGGACGGGTAAGTCCACGGAGGCTTCCATGTAGTTCCGCCATCTTGAAAAACTATAATAGCAGAGAGGGACAAAAAGTACTAGGCCAACGCGTTTCCACAACGCGTTTTAGTTCAGAACCAGCGTCACGTGACTGAAGCCAGCAGAAGCGGAGGAGCAGAGCAGTGAGAGGCGCTTGTCACTGCACCGGCAAGTTTAGAAGTCTGCACTGTATGGTTATTTATACACCGTTCATTCATACATATGCTGAGTCACAGGATAAGGAGTCCTCGTCGTCGAAAAAGTTCAAAATAGACCGTAAAGGGAAACGTGACCGGAGATTACAAAAACAAGGGTTAATGTCGGGATAGCTAACGCAGGAGAAACCTTTCAAAAGAGACGCTGAAGTTTCCTGCTTTCTTCTCGACAGGTAAGTCAATCTTACGGCCTTAATTACAAGCTTTTTTTTCATTGCTTGGTTGTGTACTTTATCGTGAAGCAAAGAGGACATGGAGACTGACAGAATAGACAGAGCAGGTTACTAAAAATCTCAGCTCTCAGATTCTGTCACTTTTATTACGAAATTCAAACAATATATACTGTTTTTGGCGCTTGTAAATGTGACGCGAGTCACGACGGATCCCTAGCGGCACGTGAACCGATCATCTCTAGCTAGTAAATAAACACAAATGAACAATGTTGAAAGATACAGTACAACTTACCGAAATGTATATTCCTCATACATTATATCGACCAATCAATCAAACAAATGGTAAACAGCTGGAGAACAATTATGTATGTCACAACATTTACCTCAGGAAAGCCATTTAATGACCATAATAAAGGCTAGCAGTTAGTTGGCTAGAAAAAAAGAGCTATAAAGAGTATTTTGCTAAATATGTGTACTATATTACATATTTATTATATTTGTATTTATATCATTAAATAAAGTTATTATAATAATAAAAAAACGCATTATGTATCTTTCTGTATGTTTACAGCATTAGGTGAGTTGTTTTTTTCTTGAGAAAAATTAATGCCTATCTTGTGTAGATATCCCCCCCACCCCCCGCTCCCCCATAAATCTCACTCCAAGCAAAACTCAAAAGTTGGCAGCTATGTTATATAAACAGTAGAACATTTATAGTTAAAAGTTAAACAGACTCTTTGATGAATAGCAGCTATTGAGTAAATTAACGATAGAGAAGGCTCTGATGATGACAGATGATATCTAACAATGCACGTACTTCAAAAAATATAACGAGTAAAGAAGGCATTACTACTAATTACCATAGTTAATGTTTTTCACAGTCAGTAATTGATAACTAACAATCTTTTTTTCGTTGTTTCAAGTTTCAGTTTCACCAAGAAAAACTCGAAGTGCTATTATAAGACATCCTGTCATAGCTTTTTGGTACATAACAGCTACCGTAGATGCAACGCGCATTTGAAAAAGTGAGGCGCTGGAGAGCATTATTCATTTGAATGCAAAATACAATTTCACCACTAGATGGGAGAAATTCCTACACAGAGTCCCTTTAAATTAAAATAATACAACAAGGTTTGTTTCTAGTGGAATTTATTGATTGATAAAATTAAATTATATATCCCCAATTGTCAAGTCAAGTCAAGTCAAGTTTATTTGTATAGCGCTTTTCACAATACAGATTGTATCAAAGCAGCTTCACAGTATTAAATTTAAATAATACAACAAAGTTTGTTTCAAGAGGAATTTATTGATTGATAAAATTAAATTAAATATCCCCAAAATATCCCCAATTGTGGGGACACACTCCAATTGTGTCAAGATCTTTTTTGTTTTGTCTTGTTAGGGGACTTTTATGTTGAAATGCATTCTGAGTTCCCTGTGTTTGGTTTCCATTCTTCTGGGGGGGGGGGTGTATGTTCCTGGTTTCCCTTCTGTGTTGTTTGAATTTATTCTTTATGCTCTCAGTTGGATTATTTGCCTTGATCTTTAGTCCGGATTGTTTATGTTTTGCCTTTTGTTATTAAATCTCTGAGAGCATTTGGATTCGCCCTGACCTCATCCTTGCACACCTGTTACTAATTGTGGCCAACATGCATTAGAAAAAAAAAAACGTTTATTTCATAATGTGAGTTTTCCTCCACTTTCAATTGTTTTACTTCAATGAAAGGTTAGAATGTTGTGAATTTTTTTTTTAATGAAAGATCAAAAGGATAAACAATGCAGATGTATTTTCACAGCTGCCTTTGCTCATATTTAAGGGTGCCAATATGGGCACTCAAAATAAGGTATTACCAAATATTTTATGTAAAATGACATTACATTTAACACATTACCAGTATTAATACAAATTTAAAAGTACTTAAACTACAGTATTTCTTATAAGCATTACTTTAAATTTTTTACAAAGGATGAGCCAAATTTACTCGGATCAGTATTCCCAAGTAAACATTACTTGAAAATGTATAATGACATTTACCAAGAATTGTGTGTACACTGTACTTGAAAACTTGTTCTGTTAAATTTGCTGAGTGAAAATTGTGTCCTAGATTTTTTGGAGTAAATCATTTGACTATTTTCTAAAAATACATACAAAACTCTTACATAGAATAACTTGAATACACTTCTAATATAATAAACATTTAATTTATGAATTAGTAATTTTCCTGACAACATGACGAAGAACATGATTTAAAAAACAAACTTTATTAAAGCACTTTGGGGTAATTCTGATTTCTTAAAGGGGTCATATGATGCAATTTTCAAAGATCATTATTTTGTGTATTGGGTGTAATAGAGTATGTTAGCATGCTTTAATGTAAAAAAAAAAAAAATTCATTATTTTTCACATACTGAACATTATTGTAGCTCCTCTCTGCCCAGTTTGTCTAAAACACGTAGATTTTTATGATGACCTTCCTTCCGAAAAGCGCAGGATACCCTGATTGGCCAACTGACCCAGTGCTTAAATACATATCACAAACACAAACAGCTACATAATGCACTAAAGAATAAGGAAAACATGAAAACACATCATAATATGACCCCTTTAAAAAAAATGCAAAAAAGCAGTTTTATTACAGTTTTTCTCAGTCGCTTTGGTGCATTTGCACAACAGTTAATGCAGTTCTCAAAACAATTAGTACAAACTGCAAAACCTAGTTGATAACCTGCAAAAGCGTGTCACTTGCTCAAAATGGATAGCTCATTCCTCAAAAGCAAGTATTCATGTCAATGAAAGTGTCAATGTCATCAAGATGAAAAGTCCTGACACCATTGTTTATGAACAAGATAGTCAAATGGCTTAGTCATGTTTTCATTATGACAGTTTACTCTGTAAATGTTTTCCAATGCAAAAAAGTCACATCTTGGTGACACTACCTGAACATGCTCAAGACAGCACTATATACTATTTGCACAGCCATTTGAAGAATACAGTAAATTTACACATTACTGTATTTAGTGAGGTAAAAGTGAGTACAAGACACTGAATATGTATGTTTCACATTTTTACTGCATATGCTCTTTGCAATTCTAATTTGTTCACAGCATTGTGCAAAAGAAAAAATACACCCTTATTTACAACAGACATAAACTCCCTTTGGGTAGAGCTGTGCACAACTGGAAACAATATTGCAGTACATATTGGAACTGAACATTGGTTGCAACTAATGCTTCACACACACCTTCTCATCAGTGAAAGCTGAGATTCACCTGAGAGAAATTGTTCAATTTAGGAGACATTTTCAGGGAAAACAATGTCTTTTTTTTTTTTTTTTTTTTTGCTTGACAGATTTTGACAACTAGTTCAACATTTTTGTATGTAATGACTCAAGCAATGAAATGAGGACTATTAGTTTTATATGGAATGACTATTCAGCATTCACAAGTATAGTTAATTTTGACTGACATGACATAAGCAAATGATAATGTTATAAAACAGCAGAGAGTCGTATGAAAGCAATTGATGCATGTCCAAAAGCATTTGCAATTTGTTGGAAGGAATGAGAAACTGCTACTATGATGTGCACAAATGACTAAATGTTGTGGAGGCTGAACTAACTGTTGTGCAAATGTAAATAGTGATGTGAGAAATGCACCAAAGCGACTGAGAAAAACTGTAAAATATGTAAGATGTATACACTCACATGTACTGAATTGAAAATCTAATTGAAAATGGCATTTAAAAAAACAACATGAATTATTGAGTACATCTATAAGAACTTAGCCTGGGTTTCCCCATGCTGCCTTGAGCGCAGCGCAATTTTATTCACGCTGCTAGGCAGCCTGGACACCATGGACCAGATTTTCCCCTCAAAAAGGGATCCAATCATAGAACGGGGAGGGAGCAGCAAGACGATGACGACATTTATGCGACACACCGAAGCAGTTTGTTTATATCTATGGATCCAACATGGCATCAGACGCGAAGTTACCTTTCGATGCAGCCTTAGATAGTGTTCTAAGTAGTTTAGAACGCAAGTTTATTTCGTCTTCTTCCTCGTCGAATTTCTGCCTCTCTACATACGTCATCTGGTATAATTGAAACGATTGGCTATGAGCTACGTACAGGCGCATTTGATAGACATTCGTAGCGCCCAATAAACGGCTCTACCTCAAATACGAGAAAATTAACATATGGTTCCCAGACCACGTCTCAATGAGATGTGGTCTGACGTTAGCCAGGCTAATAAGAACTAAGCTTTCAAAAACATTTTCTGATTGGACAATCTCATTGGTCATTGGCACAAGTAAGCCATTTGAAGGTTAATTTCTCTGAAAAAGTGTAAAGGCTGGGGCTCTGTGGCACTATCATGAAATTGCTCTGTTGGTTTGAGCATCCTAACCAGTTCAACACACCAGTTGGTGTGAGTGCGGGGCAGGATGTGTCTGGATGACCAATGGCAGGAGGGGGGACTGCATGTTCAGAAAACCTGTTTTTTTTTTTTTTTTTTTTTTTTGGTTGTTACATGCAAGATACACACGACCTTTAAACATAACAATTAAGATGTTGTAAAAAAAATACTCTGATAAAAAAGTATATCTTGCCTTTCACAAAAATCTTCATCTTTAACTGGCCTAATTAATTGTGATGTTAATATTGCATTAGTCTTTGCTTAGCTGCACTTCTATAAACTCCATTGCTGAAAACAATGCTTATGATATGATACCTCTATTTAGAATTAGAGGATTATTTATCTGGATGACACAAGTCATTCAGATTTGATTCCATTTACACTATAAAATCAACTGTTGAGACTATACAATAAAAAAAAAATGTATGTCCCTGAAAAGTCTCCAGCCTCCTTCCCCACACGCTCTTTGTTGCATTTCCATTTACGATGAATCTTATTTTGACTTTGCCTCTGCTGACCTCCATTTTAGCCATCAGACTTGCCTCACCCCCTGCTCCGTGTCTTGCATTCATATGCTTTTCTTCATTCCTCACACATCTAATTGACTTCATGTCTGATCATGTAAAGGATGCTGTTCTCCACCTGCTCCACACACTAACACTGAATCCTCTAGTGCTCTCACTCCATTAACGAAGAACAGCACCAAAGTTCTGCTCCCTGCTATCAAACCAGTGACTGCTAAAATCTCATTTTCAACTCAATTTAACCTGCTACCCCTCAAGGGTGGTGCGATTATAGCAAACCTGCTCTGTCACACATAAATTAGGACACAAACTACCTATAATGCTAAAGGTTACCTAATGACAGACACAATGCATTTCACAATGCCAGACAATGTCTGAGGTTTGCTTGTATTTTCTACCTAAATAAATGTAATGTGTTACATCCTCTCTTTTTTATGGGTTAATGCAGCATTTGTAAATTAGTATCATTTACCTCTACTGTTATAGGCTTGTTCTCAATAGTCTCATGAGATTTAATTATGGATCCACTTCTTACGCAACCTTCCTAGTCATTAAAGATCGGGTGCGTATGCATTTATGACACAGGATATGACAATCTCCTTGTGAAGGACCCGATTCTCTAATGACATGTAATATATGTGCGCATAAAGACAACACATGTTGTTTCCAAAGTTAAATTATTGGATTTTGTTGACATTGTAAGCCAAAATTATTTATTAACTTTGTATTACATTTTCTCTGCCCAGTATTACAATACAATATATATATATATATATACACCTTTCATTTAAACAAAAATGCAATATATATACACACTGTATATTAGTCATATTTTATTAATATAAATGATAATTTTGTAGATTTTTTTTGTATTACTTAAAAATGTATTTTTTTTTTTTTTTTTTTTTTACAAATTGATTATCCTACATTTTTAGATAAATAGATAATAGATAATCTTTCTTTATTTTCTCAAATGGTCAAGTCCACAGACCCCCTAGTAGCCCAGTGGAGTCCCCAGACCCCATTTTGTAAACCCTTCCCCTAAAAACTATTCCTGAGATCAATTTTGCAGATAAGTTGGTTTATTTCTCTCTTCCATATCTGAACATTCTATGTCCATTCTTAATAATATGTTTTCCTATTTTTCTTTAAAAATCGATGCCTTGGATTGCCATTTGAAATAAAAAAACAACTCCTTTATATTTATATATTTTCATGACACAAAAAAAGGTTGCTAATATATGTTTGCACTTCATCCAATGCAGTCTGATTAGTACTGCCAGGCCTCTTGTTCCTACCAGCATACTAATAACATCTATAGATAAATTCATTGGCACTAGTTGCTGGGTGTTTACAATAAAACTTGCTCTTCATCTGCTTTGATATTATGTCATTCACATAGCATATGGTTTGATATCTGTGGTTCTTGCTTTGAGCTTGCCTTAAGCAAATGTATAGAACACCCTTAGAGTCACTCAGTGTAATGATGCCTCACACCTGACAGGCCTGACGGTCTGTGGATCTGTCTCTCAGTCTAAGATTACCACTATGGGCAGATTTAACCTACACATCAATAAGTTACTTTGGGCCACTATAACATAAATGAGTTGTCTGTTCTTCATATAATAAATGAATAATTTATACTCAGGAATAATTTAGAGAGGTGATGTATCCTAAAAAATGTTTTAACAGACCAGAGCTGGCAATGTAGTGTATGTCTGCATCTGCATGAGAGATCACTAGTGGATGCTCAAGTTGGAGGGTCTCAGCAGGTCTTTGGGCCTTTTCATTCTCACCTCATTCACAGCTCATTCACGCTTGGCGAAGCGTCTGCTTCCCATTAACACTGGGTCATACTCTCTCTCCACACTCCCCATCTCACACTGACATCCTCAATCTGCATGCAGGACAGCAGTCTAAGCAGGGCCAAGCCACCCCACAAACAACACTTACTGTCCTCACAACCATTAATAGCAAATCAGCTCTACAATGAACATTCATCTGTATTAGGATATCCTAATTTTTAAATAGTATTTTACAGAGATATTATTATTAATGAATGAATTATACATTAATAATTTTACAGAGATCGGGGAGGATTTATATTTGTATATATGGCATGACTTATGTTTCACAGGACTTACCAAGTGCAACTCTGCATTTGTTGGGCTTCCAAGGAACTTGCCAACTATTGTGTCAGAAAAAACATGCATAATGGAGCTGGATATAAGATGCAAACGTCAAAATGCATTTGTTTACAAATTATGTGCAATGGTGTGTTTTGAGGTCATTACAAGGTCTTTTGTAATCGATAATTTGCCTTGCAATTATAATGTGTGTGAATAGGAATAAAAGTTGTTGTTCCAATTCAGTCAGTCATGTTCGACATTACATTGATGCTGACATATTGTGGTTTCACTAGGGAGCCCCAATCACCTCTGAGTAGTGAGAAAATAGGCCAATGAAAATTTGCAAGTGAGATTTGCATGCCGAGCCACTCCTCCCGGACATATAGGAATATAAGCTGCGGGCAGCTCACTCATTCAGATTTTTGATTTGGAGCCGAGTGATTGTGCACAGTGATCACTCTCTTCCAATCGCATCACAAAACAGCTTTGTTCCTGATCGAGAGAGCATTGCTCCGGATCTAAAAGAAAATCAGACTCAGCTATGTGATTCAGTTTGCCAGGCATCCCCCCAGGTTCAGTGGCATCCGGTTTACCTCGGTGGCTGGCAGAGACACCCCTGTCCTGCGTGCGGAAATTGTGGCCCTGCTGGCAAAGGACGCAGTAGAGCCTGTCCCTCCAGCCGAGATGAAGTTGGGGGTTTACAGCCCATACTTCATCGTACCCAAGAAAGGTGGGGGGGTGGGGGGTGGGGGGTGGGGGGTGGGGGGGGGGGTTATGGGCGATGTTGGATCTACGAATCTTGAACCGGGCTCTTCACAAGCTCCCGTTCAAGATGCTAACACAAAAATGCATCCTAACGTGAGTTCGCCGGCAAAATTGGTTTGCAGCGATCGACTTGAAGGACGCGTACATTCATGTCTCGATTTTAGCTCGACAAAGACCGTTTCTCTGGTTTGCTTTCGAGGGTCAGACATACCAGTACGAGGTCCTCTACTTAGGGCTGTCCCTGTCTCCCCGCATCTTCACCAAGGTTGCAGAGGCTGCCCTTGCCCCGCTAATGGAGGTAGATATTCACATTCTGATCTATCACGACGACTGGCTCATTCTAGCCCACTCTTGAGATCTGGGGGCAGTTGTGGCCTAATGGTAAGAGAGTCAGACTTGTAACCCGAAGGTTGCGAATTCGAGTCTCAGTACTGGCAGGAAATGTAGGTGGGGGGAAGTGAATGAACTTCCACTTCCACTCTTACTACCCACAACTGAGGAGCAAGGCACCTACTCACTGCTGTGTGTGTGTGTGTGTGTGTGTGTGTGTGTGTGTGTGTGTGTGTGTGTGTGTGTGTGTGTGTGTGTGTGTGTGTGTGTGTGTGTGTGAACTTGGATGGGTGAAATGCAGAGCACAAATTCCGAGTATGGGACGTCACGTCACTTTCACTTTCAGTAAGCGTGTTTGCATTACAGATTTGCTTTTCTAAATGTCGACAAAAAACTATTGCGAAATGACAGCGTTTCCATTAACCGATGTTATGCGACTAAACGTAATTTTTTCCTCTCGCGATAAGTCATTCCAAAAATCATGGCGACGGATGTTGGTAGGTTTACATATCCCAGCCTCTGCACTGGCCATTAATCTAAGGAGACGGATGTGTGTTATCCAAGCATTAATGGTAAGGAAAGACCCTTATGGCTGGTGTTTCTGGTTGTTTCTCCCTCATATCTGCTTCGAGGTCTTGATTGTGGCATTTCCTTGAGGTTTAGAATCCAGTATCAGTAATTATTTTGTCTTTTATGAATTTAATAAAGAACTCTATCTCGTATTCTGTCCAAACATACCGCACCTTCTACGTCAGGTGACCTGTAAATGCGCAAAAACTGTTTCCATTGCTGTTTTGCTAAATATTTATTTTTCGAATTGCCTGAAAACCCACCTCATGCGAGCATAAAAACTATTTTGCAATAAATTGGAGTTAATGTGAAATTGACGTGTTTTCATTGGGCGTATTTTCAATTTGCAGTTTCAAATTGCGCAATTTGAAGGGCAATGGAAACGCGGCTACTGTTATGCGAACACATGGACCTGGTGCTTAGGCACCTCAGCTATCTGGGGCTTCAGGTCAACTGGGAGAAGAGCAGGCCCTCCCCTGTGTAGAGCATCTCTTTTCTCAGTATGGAGTTGGACTCATTCAATATGACGGCGCATATCATCAACAAGGTCACACAGTCTGTGCTGAACTGCCTGAATACATCCAGGGGGAATACAGAGGTTCCACTGAAACAATTTTAGTGGAATATCAGTGGAATTTCAGGCTACTGTGGCATATGGCATCCGCAGCCATGGATACGCTACTTGAATTGATGCATATGGGACCAATCCAACACTGGCAACATGGCTGAGTCCCGAGATGGGCATGGTGCGCCCATCACTCCGATCTGTCGCCGAACATTCAGCCCTTGCTCAGACCATGCCTTTCTATGGGCCAAAGTGCCCTTAGAACAAGTTTCCAGGCACTTTGTTGTTACAAAAGATAACTCCAGAATGGGCTGGGGGCATGCAGTGTGCTTTGGGCATGCAGCTTTGTGGTCCTGGATGGGACCTCGACTGCAATGGCATACCAATTTTCCTAGAATTACTGGCAGTGCTACTCACCCTGCATCGATTTTGACCATTGCTTCAGGGCAAGCACCTGTTTGTCTGCATGGACAACACTATGACGGTTGCATACATCAACCGCCAAGGCGGGGTATGCTCACATCGCATGTCACCATCTCCTCCTCTGGAGTCATCAGCGACCTGGGCCACATTCACATTCTTGGCGAGGTCAATCGTGCACGGCCAACTCGCTCTCGCGGCAGCTCACTCTTCCAGGAGAATGGAGACTCCATTCCCAGGTTGTCCAGCTGATCTGCAGTCAATTTGGGGATGCACATGTAGACCTCTTTGCCTCCCGGGACTCCTCCCATTGCCCACTCTTTCACTCCCTGACCGAGGCACCCCTCGGCACGGATGCATTGGCACACAGCTGGCCCAGGGGCTAGTTGGCACACAGTTTTCCCCCAGTGAGTGCTTGCATAGACACTCTGCAAGGTCAGGGAGGATGAGGAGCAAGTCTTTCTTGATGGTTTCAGGCCTTACTGGCCCACCTGGACCTGGATTTTGGACCTGATGCTCCTGGCGACAACCCCTCACTGGCGGATTCCCCTGAGGACCGCACGCAGAGCTTCAGAAGCTCTGAGCAGCTCTTTGTCTGCTTTGGAGGTCAGCAGGAGGGAAAGGCCGTCACCAAACAGAGGTTGGCCCACTGGATAGTGGATGCCATTGCCTTGGCGTTAAGGGTGGGCGATATGGTAAAAATATCATATCACAATTTTTTTCAGGAAAATCACGATTAACGATTTTATCACGATTCTTTTTTATGTTGGTTTTACTATTTTGTGACTGAGCATTACAGCCAAACTATTGTCCATATTTTAAAAACAAAGCCTTAGGTAACAAAATATAAAATAAAAAAGAATGGCAGACAGGGCGAAGATAAAAAATATTTGTCATTATTTTCTTTGTTATTAAATATTAAGATCAAAGATACACATTACACACACAACTTAATATACAAATTAAATAAACAGTGCTTTATGTTTTCAGCTACAGTGGGTGTATTTAACAGTAGCATTGAAGAAAGTAATTAAATTAACAAATATAAAAATAAAACAAAACATAGACTTCACTGTATAAATTATAAATTGATACTTATTAAAGCTACTATTAAAGTTATCAGTCAAGAGCAGTGAGTGATTTTCTCTTTGCATTTTGTTGTTTTATTAACAATAAAGGGATAGTTCTCCTAAATATTCGAATAAGTTTCTTTCTTCTGTTGAAAATAAAAGTTATTTGGAAGAATGTGACTCCAGCTACTGTTTGTATAGCCACATTCTTCAAAATATTAATATTAGAAAATATTAGAAGGAAATTAATACAGGCTTGGAACAACATTATAGTGCGTAAATAATGAGATCATTTTTATTTTTGGGGTGAACTATCCCTTTAAGGACAAGCGGCAGCGTGTTTACTATTACTACTGTCTCTTTAAGAGCTGCACTCGACGCGTCTAATATACACGCATTTGACAAGCAGATTTTCTCTCAATTTTCTCAAGTTTGCTTTCACTTTAGACATCACCGACTTTGTTTATGTAAATCTTGTGTGTATTTGACAGTATTAGCACAATAAGACTCGAAAGATAACTTAGACCAGTATTCCGGCGCTGGTAGACAGGCTTTTAGTGCATGTGAGCTTCACATGTACGCGCTGAGAAACGCACACGTTAGAACAGCGCATCAGCACGCGAATTAAATGTTTAACCGACAAGGCATTAAAGCACATGCATATTATGAACTTTTGTGAACTGTAGTGTCCCGTTCCGCTGCGTTAACATTTGATCTGAATATACGTGGCGTTGTTCAGTATGTTGGGACAGAGGCGCCAGAACAGCAACTGAGAATGCGCGATACTACGATATTTCTTCAAAAGCAGATCGTGGAGACATTTTAATCGTCCACGATCAAAAATCGTCATATCGCACACCCCTACTTGGCGTACCAATCCCAAGGCGAGCCGTGCCCTACCAGAGTAAGTCAAGTCAAGTCAAGTCAAGTCAAGTATATTTGTATAGCGCTTTTCACAATACAGATTGTATCAAAGCAGCTTTACAGTATTAAATTAAAATAATACAACAAGGTTTATTTCAAGTGGAATTTATTGATTGATAAAATTAAATTAAATATCCCCGAAATATCCCCAACTGAGCAAGCCAAAGGGAACAGTGGCAAGGAACCGAAAAACTCCATCAAGTGACCTAATGGTGTCCTAAAACTCCATCAGGGGCTCACTCCACTCGGGGTCCTCCTCCTGGGCATTGGTGTGTGGCGCCTCTTTGGCAGATATCTGCAGAGCTGCGGGCTGGGCAACACCTGATACCTTTGCAAGATTCTATAATCTCTGGGTGGAGACGGTTTCTTCCCGTGTGTTGGGTACAAACAGGTAAAGTGCGGAAAGGCGCTATCTCGTTTGCAGCACCATTCCCCTCTAAGGGGGGATAGGAGCATCTTCTTTGCTCTCCAGGTGAGTTACCCACTCGGCAAACCCTGAATTGAGTTTCCTCCGAACATCCTTCGGCTGTCAGACACGGTGGAGGCGTGTACACCAGGGCCCGTACTAGAGTTGCATGTCTGGTCGGTCAGCCCTTATACTGGGCTAGTTGCCCATATGCTGCGATTACCTCTAGGTAATCCCATATGTGTATTCTTCTATGGTACGGTTTCCCTGTCTCTGCGTCTGTAGTAGTTTCATCCCTGTCTAGGCAGGATTGATATTTCAATATGTTTCACTGCCCCACGGGTCAGTCCATATGTGTTTCCCCATGCTCTCCATGTCCCTCTCCTTTGGACAAGGTACGCTTTCCCAGCGTTAGCAACACTAGTCATGGCTGATAAAAAATGCGAATAGGGAACCAAAGCACTCTTTCTGTGAAATTACATTTAAAAGGAACAGCAGGCTACGACCGTCTCCATGGTAAGCCTAGCCCCTTCCATCCGATTGGTACCAAACTCAGGCATTAGCCAAAAGGGCACGTTACAGCTTGCCAGCATCTGCGTCTCCAACACTCGTTACTCAGTTCAATGGCTGTGGTGCTTTCAATAGGGAACATGACTGACTGAATGGGAATGTCTTGGTTATTGATGTATCCCTCGGAGGAGATGAAGATGTTATGTCCCTCCTGCCACAACCCTGAACCACCCCACTGAATGGCCGGGATCTCTGTCTCGGCTCCTCAGCATAAACCTAAATGAGTGAGCTGCCAGCTAGCTTATATACCCATATGTCCGGGAGGAGTGGCTCAGCATGCAAATATCACTCGCCAATATTCAATGGCCCATTTTCTTATTACTCAGAGGTTGTAGATGACCACTAGCAGTGTTTTATTATGACTATTCTGTTTCATACTTTTATTTCATGTGACTTTTATTTTGACATCATGCTATCTGCAGGGGGGACTAATTTCTCCACGCTCACGCTCGTTCAATAAAAACACAAGAAGTCACGAGAAGGCACGTTACAAGACGATGCATGTTTAGAGTCAGAGATTGGAAAATATTACTGTAACCTTCAACTAAAGTGTTCTTTGAAGTGTTATACTACTCTGTGCTCGATTTGTTTGGCAGTAATAATTTGAGAATAATTTATGAAGTTGCTAGCTAGCTCTCCAACGTCCAAGTTAAGTTAATGGCGGCAGCCTTCCCTGGATCACCACTTTCTAGCACCCTTTGATATGCGGAGCGAGGTATGTGGTTCATTGTAATGTACTATTTCATATTAATTCATTTCATACGTTCATGTAAATGGTAATGAGATTCATTTCATGATGGCTGTTGCCTGCTATGCTGTTATCAATGTGATGCTAGCTTGCTAAAGTGCATTTGTTAAAGGATTATTTTGTATCTGGCTAAATTGCCTTTGTTATTTTCCTTTTAAGTTTTCACGGTGTTGGTGCTATGCACACTCGTCTGAATTAAAGTACACCCGTATGGAAACACTCCCAAGCCTGTTTATTCCAAGTTGAAGGGCTGCTACAGTGAAAACTCGTCGCTCGATGTGGAGTGAAACTCAACTCGACGTTAGAAGGACTGCCATCCGCCATTCTGTGTACAAGACTGCCACCTTCTGTTCAAACGCCCTCACTTCAACCGGCACCCAGGCAAGATCGGTCTATTTCGTTTATGCTGATTGCTGCATAAAATCACAGGGACTCTGATTGCGAACAGTGATATTTATGTAATGGACTGAAGTCACCTTTATAAACAGTATACTGTACATGTTTGATGCTCTGATTTAATCATACATTTGAAAGGTGAATTTAAAGATACAGAAGGGTAATTTAATTAAAAAAAACAACAACAAAAAAAAAAACTATTGAACTAATTGAACCTGTTAAATGTAAATTCATTCATGGGTAGATCCATATGATAGCATTCATTGCTAAGCTGTTTGTGTGTTAGCCTACATTTTTGTTGATGATAATCGCCCAGTGCATGTTGATATTAAGTATTTGTTGAGTTATTAAGCTATATTTCAGTAATTAAACTATAGTTCAGTAGTTCAATATAACCCAACAGCAACACAACTTCAACAAAATGTCACTTAATGGAGAAGAAGTAGCTAGCACACACGACCCACCCATGAAAACAGATAACCCACAGCCAGTCAGGTCTAGTTCACGCGAAAGAACATTTACAGAAAAGGGATTAGAGATGCACAAACAGGAAGCCATTAAACACAAGAAAGAATTCATGAGAGCTTATGGCTCTTGGAAAGAAGTGGCAGGAAAGGTTAGGACCGCACTAAAATCATTCTGTTCTCAAGATGAACTAAATAAAATCAGAGAAGAAATCCAAATTCGACACAGTGCAGTAAGTGAATGTTATGAGCCCATTCAACGCAACCACAATGCCACCCCAGACATTGTTCCGAAAATGGATGCTTGTATAGCACTCACTGCAGAGATCAGCGAAATAATAGAGATGCGGCTAGAAACTGTAGATGAGGTCTTCAATCCAGAACTTGAGAAACTACGAGTGAGGATGGCACTTAAGAAGGATGAGTATGGATCTATCTTCGGACACACAAGGACAGATACTGTACTCTCTCTAGCAGAAAATTCAACCCACTCACAGGGCTCAAGCAAACATGTAGATGCGGGAGCAGAACTCGCAGCTCAACAAGAAAAGGTTAAGGCAGTATATCAAATACAAGCTCAAGAAGAAGTTCTTAGCAAGTTAGAAGAAGAGAAGCAGCTAGTTCTTAAAAGGTTGGAAGAAGAAAAGCAAGTAGCTCTTAAAAGGATAGAGGCAAACATGCGTCAGGAAAAGAAAAGACTACAGCAAATTCAAGCAGAGTCAGACGTAAGAATAGCAGAGGCGAGAGTAAACGCATACGAGAGCCTTGAACACGACTCCAGAGACTGGCTAAAAGAGACTAATCTCACAGTTGAATTCAAAGGCCAGCTTAATCCAAAGGCCGAAGCATACCAGCCTCCACAAGCACACGCCAATGCGCTAGCATCTCCTGAGAAAGATGGCCTTACCCAAGCACTCATTAACTCACTCAGTATGAATCGCCTGCCTGCTCCTGAGCCACCAAAGTTCTCTGGCGAAGCCCTAAAGTATGTAGACTGGAAGATGTCCTTCATGGCCCTCATAGACCACCAGCCTCTCCCAGCTCATGAAAAAATGTTCTATTTAAAAAACTATCTGAGTGGAGAAGCACGTAAAGCTGTAGAGGGATTCTTCTATAGAAACTCAGAAGAAGCATATCAAGGGGCCTTAAGGGTCCTGGAAGAAAGGTACGGAAACCACTTCATTCTGCAAAAGGCCTTTAGAGACAAGCTCATGAAATGGCCCAAGGTTGGTACCAGTGATCCTGCTGCACTTCGAGAGTTTGCTGACTTCCTGCAAGGATGCGTTGAAGCGATGCCTCATGTGAAAGGATTGGCCATCTTGGACGACTGTGAAGAGAATCACAAGTTGCTGAAGAAATTACCAGACTGGATCACACGAAGATGGTGCAGAGTCGTCACAGAAAGGTTGGACGAATCCGGGGATTACCCGAGCTTTTCCTGTTTCACAAGGTTCATCCAGAAGGAGGCTCGGATAGCCTGTAACCCTGTCGCCTCTCCACTTCTGATCAAGGCCACAGATGACAGGCAGCCCAAGAGAGCTAGAGCACTTCACACAAACACTAAAAGGAACAATCCCACGGAAAAGGTAGAGAAAGTGTTCAGCACCAAGTCAAAGCCACCTTGTCCTATCTGCAAAGATGAGATGCACGGCGTCGTAAAGTGCCCTACCTTTGCAGCAAAATCTCTGGAAGATAAGAAGGCCTTCATAAGGGAAAACAATTTGTGCTACGGATGTTTGAGAAAGGGACATAACAGTAAGGATTGCAAAACGCGACACTCTTGTGGCATATGCAGCAGACGTCACCCCACCTGTCTACATGAAGAGAGAGAGAACCGATCTGTGGAAGCAAAAGAGAAACAGTCCACTTCCACAGACAAAGGCACTAGTCAGGAGGAGATCAAAGTGACGTCCCATGCAGTGACGCGGCACGTCTTTGCCACATCAAGCATCGTCCCTGTTTTCATGTCATCTGCAAATGAACCACAGAAAGAAGTTATAACATATGCTCTTCTGGATACGCAGAGTGATTCGACATTCGTCTTGGAAGACCTACTCGAAGAGCTAAACGTGGAGACTAAACCAGTACAGCTCAAACTGAGCACCATGACATCTGTTGACACACCCATAGCAAGCAAAAGTGTCTACGGTCTACAAGTTCGAGGACTACAGTCTCAAAAACAGATTCAGCTACGCCAAGCCTACACTCGTGGTTTCATCCCGGTCGACAAGTCCTACATCCCGACTTCCAAAACAGCGCTGCTCTGGCCTCATTTAAAGCATCTAGCAAACAAACTTCCGCTGCTGAAGGACTGTGAGGTGGGACTGCTAATTGGAAGTGATTGCCCGTTGGCGTTAGCCCCCCAGGAAGTCGTCACAGGAGGCGAAAATGATCCATTTGCCCAGAGAACGGAACTCGGCTGGAGCATCGTAGGCTCATCCAATCCACATCTGGATCGCCAGGGAAACCAGAGGTTCGTCCATCGAGTGACGGTGAAGGAAATACCAGCGCCATCAACCACTGACGTGCTGAAGGTCTTGGAATCAGACTTCAATGAAAGGAAGTATGCAGACAAAGACAAGTATGTGTCACAAGACGATGTTCGCTTCATTCAGCTCCTGAGTGACAACATAACTCAAAGGAAAGATGGACACTATGAAATGCCCCTCCCGTTCAAGAGCACAGAGCCTCCTCTGCTACCAGACAACAAGAAGCTGGCAACAGTTCGACTGCAGCACCTAAAGAAAAGATTGAAAAATAACGAGCGGTATAAAGAACAGTACAAGGCCTTCATGAAAGATATGATAAAGAAAGGTGACGCAGAGCCAGCCTCTCCTGTGACAGGACAGCAGACTACGTGGTACATACCACACCATGGGGTGTTCCACCCCAAGAAGCCAGAGAAGCTAAGGGTCGTCTTTGACTGTTCAGCGAAGTTCCGTGGTGTCTCACTAAATGATACACTGCTAACAGGTCCTGACCTGATCAACTCTCTCCTTGGAGTGCTCTGTCGTTTCAGGAAAGAGGCTGTAGCCATCATATGCGACATAGAGAAAATGTTCCATCAGTTTTACGTTTCTCCTGAACTACGGAACTACTTACGGTTTCTCTGGTGGGAGGATGGAGACCTCGAAGCAGAGCCTCAAGAGTATCAAATGGCTGTCCATCTATTCGGCGCTGCCTCGTCACCGGGATGTGCCAACTTTGGTCTGAAGTACTTGGCACGTCAACACAAGGAAGAGTATCCATCAGCGTCAGCCTTTGTTGAAAAGAACTTCTACGTCGATGATGGGCTTATCAGCGTCCCCTCCGTAGAAGAAGCAAAGAAGTTGATCGCTGAAGCACGAGAGTTGTGCAAGAGAGGAGGTTTGCGTCTACACAAGTTCAATTCAAACAAAAGGTCAGTTCTGGACTCTGTGGACCCAACTGAGAGAGCAGTCACATCTGAACCCCTCAATCTGGACCTAAATGCAGCTCCAGCAGAACGTGCTCTCGGTATCCAGTGGTCCCTTGAACATGACACCTTCAGCTTCAATGTAAACCCACAGACCAGGCCCTCTACACGTCGCGGCATCCTATCCGTCATTGCTTCTTTGTACGATCCAGTCGGATTCGTGGCTCCATTTATCTTAACTGGAAAGTGCATCCTCCAGGAGCTGTGCCGTCGAGGCATTGGATGGGATGACCCACTTCCCGAAGACTTAAGTCCACGGTGGGAGAGATGGAAGAGCGACCTACAAAGGCTGAAGGAAGTCTCAATACCGAGATGCTACCAACCACAAGGCTTCTGCAAAACTGTCACGAGGGAACTACACCACTTCTCGGATGCCAGCAATATAGGATATGGCTCGTGTTCCTATCTGAGAAGCAAGAATGAAAATGGTGAAGTTTACTGCAGCCTTGTGATGGCAAAGGCTAGAGTTGCGCCTACAAAACTCACAAGCATTCCAAGATTGGAACTTTCAGCAGCAGTGGTCGCTGCAAGATCAAGTGTCATGCTGAGAAACGAGCTTGAAATGCCGATCCATGCAGAATTTTTCTGGACTGACTCCCAAGTTGTCCTGGCTTATATTAACAATGAAGCAAGAAGGTTCCATGTCTTCGTTGCCAATCGTGTGCAAATGATCAGAGAACACACCAGCCCCAGCCAGTGGCACTACATAGACACAACAGAAAACCCTGCTGACCATGCGTCGAGAGGTCTCAATGCAGTAGACATCTCCTCAACAAACTGGCTACCAGGACCCAAATTCCTGTGGGAACAAGAAATACATCCAGAGTCTCACCTCACTCCTGATTTGCTTGTTGGTGATCCTGAGGTCAGGTCAATGCAGGCGTTTACAACTAAAGTTGAACCTTCCAAGTCAGACTTTCTTACCCGTCTAAATCGGTTCTCCTCCTGGTCAAAACTCCTGAAAGTCATCGCAAGAATCAAGAGGCTGAATTCAAAGCAAACCCATCCTGGCAAACCTGTGAGTGTGGAAGAACGCGAGAGAGCTGCCGAATCAGTAATGAGGCTTGCACAAGAAGAAGCATTCCCCCAAGAGATGAAGATACTTCAAAAGGGAAAAAGTCTTCAAAACTCCAGCCCTCTGTTTCGCTTGGATCCCATCTTAGAAGGAGGAGCACTTCGTGTCGGTGGGAGACTAGATCAGTCATCCTTAAGCCTAGAAGTCAAACACCCTTTGATTCTACCCAAAGGAGGACATATTACCAAGCTGATCATGACCCACTGCCACGAGAGGATCTGTCACCAAGGCCGGAATCAAACTCTAACAGAACTTCGAGCCAATGGGTTTTGGGTCATCGGTGGAAGTAAGTCAGTTGCTAAGCTGATACACAGATGTGTGAAGTGCAGAAGACTCAGACGGCCTGCAGAAGAACAACGCATGGCAGAGCTTCCTAAGGAGCGTGTAGAAGTCTCTGCTCCCTTCACATACTGCGGCATCGATTGCTTCGGCCCATTCATCACTAAAAAAGCCCGCAAAGAGCAAAAGCGCTATGGCTTAATCTTCACTTGCCTTGCCTCTCGATCTGTTCACATTGAGATGCTTGAGGACTTATCCACAGATGCATTTATCAATGCCTTAAGATGCTTCATCAGTCTCAGAGGAGCAGTTCGTCAACTCCATTGCGATCAAGGAACCAATTTTGTGGGAGCTAAAAATGAGTTCAAAGAAGCACTGAAGCAATGTGACACCAAAACAATCGAGAGCTTCCTCGCAGAAAGGCAATGTGAGTTCACCTTCAATGCTCCTTCAGCAAGTCACGCTGGCGGCGTCTGGGAGCGCCAGATTCGGACTGTCCGTAATGTCCTAAATGCCACACTCTGTCAATACTCAGGCAGACTCGACGACTCTTCCCTTCGAACTCTGTTCTATGAAGCAATGGCCATTGTGAACAGCCGTCCATTAACCGTAAACGGGGTAAATGATCCTACCTCGCTCGAGCCATTAACTCCAAACCATCTCATACTGATGAAGTCCAAGATTGCCCTTCCACCGCCTGGCAAATTTGAGAAGGAAGATGTCTATGCAACTAAAAGGTGGCGAAGAGTCCAGTACCTCGTCGAACAGTTCTGGTGCCGGTGGAAGAGAGAATATCTCATGAACATCTCCACACGCCAAAAGTGGCATACGACTCGACGCAACCTTAAGGTAGATGACTTAGTCATTATAAAGGAAGAAACCCCTAGAAATCAGTGGCACCTGGGACGAGTGGTTGAAACCACAAAGGAGAGCGATGGACTAGTGCGTCGCGTCAAGGTGTTAGTAGGAGAAAGGACGTCAGTTAAACGAGATCGCCCCACTAAACCTTTGATTATAGAAAGGCCCATTCAGAAACTAGTTCTTCTCCTCGAGAGTGAGTGATCAGTCTAGTTGTCTACACCTTTATCCCCTTATGACATAGGCTACTCTCTCTCAGTTATTAAGTAGTACTCACCTGCACATATCTAGAAACACTGATACAGACATAGGACTCAAGTATGAGCCGTTCAGCCAGGTTGATCCTTGTCTTCACTCTTCATAACATGAGTGGTGGGAGTGTAGATGACCACTAGCAGTGTTTTATTATGACTATTCTGTTTCATACTTTTATTTCATGTGACTTTTATTTTGACATCATGCTATCTGCAGGGGGGACTAATTTCTCCACGCTCACGCTCGTTCAATAAAAACACAAGAAGTCACGAGAAGGCACGTTACAAGACGATGCATGTTTAGAGTCAGAGATTGGAAAATATTACTGTAACCTTCAACTAAAGTGTTCTTTGAAGTGTTATACTACTCTGTGCTCGATTTGTTTGGCAGTAATAATTTGAGAATAATTTATGAAGTTGCTAGCTAGCTCTCCAACGTCCAAGTTAAGTTAATGGCGGCAGCCTTCCCTGGATCACCACTTTCTAGCACCCTTTGATATGCGGAGCGAGGTATGTGGTTCATTGTAATGTACTATTTCATATTAATTCATTTCATACGTTCATGTAAATGGTAATGAGATTCATTTCATGATGGCTGTTGCCTGCTATGCTGTTATCAATGTGATGCTAGCTTGCTAAAGTGCATTTGTTAAAGGATTATTTTGTATCTGGCTAAATTGCCTTTGTTATTTTCCTTTTAAGTTTTCACGGTGTTGGTGCTATGCACACTCGTCTGAATTAAAGTACACCCGTATGGAAACACTCCCAAGCCTGTTTATTCCAAGTTGAAGGGCTGCTACAGAGGTGATTGGGGCTCCCAAGTGCAGGGCCGGAGCTACGTGGTGGCCGGGGGGGCCACGGCCACCACTGGTCAAGGCTCGGCCCCCCTGCCGGCCCCCCCAACCTCACGGCCCCACCCCCAGTCTGAGGAGGGGGAAAATAAATGTCATAAAATAAAAAAAACTCCTGAACAGAAACGGTCTAAAGGAAGCTGAAATGTATGCATTATTTTTATTTTTTTTATAAAGTCATTTGTCACTTACGCTACAAGCCCCATATTAGCAACATGTTGGGTCACGCCCCCATCAACAGTGCAAGACATTGTGCCTGCATAACGTGCCTGCATTCTGACAGCGCTTAATGGAGACTAGAAGCTAACCACTGGATACCACTGTAACTAACACTAGTAACAGGTGAGTAAGTTGGTGATACTTGAAAGCATAATTGAAATGATAAGATCATATAGTCATCTTCTCACTCAGTTTAATGTGTAAGAATGTGTCGAGGGGTGTAACGATACACGTATTCGTATTGAACCGTTCGGTACGAGGCTTTCGGTTCGGTTTTCGGTACGCATTTTCAAACCGAACCATTGGACCATTTTTCCTGCCGACCAAAATTTCGTTATTTCTAATGTAGGCGCGTTGCGCGTGGCAAGCGCGCTCATAATGTAAGAGACGCCAGCGTGACCACAACATTGCCCAACATCAAATGGCAAACGTAATGCAAGCGGAACAAAACTGCTCGTTATTGTGTGTGGTTGAAGGACCGTTTATCAGTTTGGACCAGTGCAGCGCGAGCCGATCGTGATCATGCAACACTGTTACTACACAGCGCTAATAAGAGATCCAGTAAAGAAAGCATTTGAATTCGCCACAGAAGTAATAACATTGCCGCGAGATCTAGTGAGAAACATTCACATTTCTCCGTTATTAACGGATCAAACAGCGCTGACATGGAAACCTGGAAGAAACATTGTGCCATGAATGAACTATCCAGTGTCCACAGATCAGCAAACATTCACCATGGATTTACTTTATAGTAACACTAACTGCAACCATAGAAGTTTGGCAGGAATAGTAGGCTATAATGCCTTCAAGTAACATTACGTTGGTTTTATTTTGACATTATGAATACAATTGTTGCCCTCAAATGTTAATCTGATCTAAAATAAACCTTTGTTTATAACTACTACAATATTACATTTCATTTTTTCCAAGGAGCTGTTTTGTTTTATATGCTCCTAAGAAGAGTCAATTATAGCTCTAGAATTGCTCAAAGTAAAAAAATATATTACTTTATGATGTTAGTTTTAATAAAAAAAAGAATAAAAAAATTAAATCAAGGAAATTTATCTGGCATTTCTTTCTTTTTGCTGTATCAAAAACGTACCGAACCGAACCGTCACACAAGTGTATCGTATCGAACCGAACCGTTACACCCCTAGTCGACATAGAGGAAGGGTGGCAGAGTGAGTTGAGTTGGGCTGCTGCTGTTATTTTTGCAAACTTGTATGATTATCTCTGGCTAGCGAGCTAGCGCTAGCTAGTTAGCTTAAGTCAATTCCAATGTGTCACTTAGGGGTAAGCTACACCAGGCACGTAACTGAAGCGTTCCGTTCGCGACGCGTAAAATCCATTTTATTATAATATTGCACTTAAAATGCTATGGTTTATATTAGGGCTGGGGGAATTAACGCGTTAATCTTTGCGATTAATTTGAAATGTTTAACGCGTTAAAAAAAATGACGCAATTGACGCAGCACTTTTTTTTTTTGCCTCGTTTTAATGATTTCCTGTTGCGTCTGCTATTAAAAAGGCCGAAATATGCCGTCCCGCCCCTCCATGTTCGGCGGTCAGGTTTCATTCTCGGGCAGCTTTCATGAGCGGGTCTTTTCCGCTCGGTATGTGCGTCGCGCTCTGTGCTCCGCGCGCACGCGCGCGTGAGTGTGTGTGTGTGTGTGTGTGTGTGTGTGTGTGTGTGTGTGTGTGTGTGTGTGTCGGTCGGTCGGCGCGCTCTGTGCTCCGCGCGCGCGCGTGCGTGTGTGTGTGTCGGTGTGTGTCGGCTCGCTCTGTCGTTAATGGCCCAGCAGCGGCGAGCTCTCCGTTCCGTGTGTGTGTGTGTGTGTGTGTGTGTGTGTGTGTGTGTGTGTGTGTGTGTGTGTCGGCGGCTCTGTCGTTAACGGCCCAAAGGCTTCAATCATGTACTAAGCACTGGAAAAGTAAAGTCCACTCAAGTAACGTGAAATTTCTCTGTTGACTTCTGTTTGCTGAGCTGGTATAGCCATGCTGGGCAACAATGGTAAAATGACCTGCTCTGATCACATGCTCTGGTAATAATAGCTTTGTAGGACTATATTTTGTTTTAATAATTAATATAATAATAATAATAATCTGTTAAATTGATTATGTTGATTGATTATTGAAAAATAATAATATATTGATATATTGATGTTTAATATTTTAATATAGGGCTATTTTCTGTTCCCTTTTTTTCCTGTGTTGTTTAATTAGGTGATTCTAAGTTTAAATATTGATGATTACAAGCTTGGGGGAAGCGCAATTAATTGCAATTAATTACAGAAATTGTGCAATTAATTAGTTAATTTTTTTTAATCGATTCCCAGCCCTAGTTTATATATAAAATGACAATTCATGTTGTGTCTTTCTGTCATTTGCACTAAAAACATCCCCGTCTCATGTTAAGGTCCCTAACCCCTCACATAATCATGACACATCGCACTTGCACATTATCTAAGTACCCATTCCAATAAAATGGATTATCAATAAGACATTATTAGTGTCCATAAATTCAATCCATTGTTTATGGCCTGACAAGCCGCAGGAAAACCGCTACTCTGAGTGACGCGGTGCGTGAGTTTTAAAATAGTAGTTTTTGACAATCAAGTGCGACCCCAAATAAAAGACTGGCCCAAGCTGCCCCCTTCCTGGCAGGAAATGCCCCCGTCCTGGCTACGCCCCTGCCCAAGTGAGAGCCAAAACAGCAGTATCTATGTAACGTCTTTGTTCCCTCTTTAAGGGAACGAGTGTTACATCAGTAACCGAGACGTTTTACTGCCTGTTGTGCTCATTTCAGCTGGAAACTACAGTGAAATGTATATATGTATTGGTACGTTTTTGCAGTTTTGCAGAAATGTAGGCACTACATTTCTAATGATCCTGGATTTAAATATTTGCATGAATTTTAGCATTTTATCTTGTGGTTCGATACATACTCATACAGTGTAAACTATATAAGCAATTGCAAAAAAATCAGTTTTCTGTGGTTTTAGAAAAAAAAGTGCTTTTATTGAATTTTTTTTTTTTTTTTTTTTTTTTGCATTTATGGAAAATGTTGAACTCTGAGCTTATAACTGAACATTGGATATAATGACTTATTTACGCTCTGAAATAATCTGTTTATAAATGCTTATAAATGTTTATAAATCATAAAACACAATGCTTCAGTTTAAGATAAGGCAATATTGTAAAAAAAAAAAAAATAATAATCTGCAGCAATAACCATACCATTCAATGACTTGCTGATTTTAAAAAGCCCCAGAGAGACAGAGACATCCTGGGTTTAAATGACACATGTGTGGTGTATCAACAAACCATACATTTTACAGTTTGTGCTTGTAAAGTAATCCCTACCAACAGTGGGTTATAGCGTGAAAATCTCTGCCCGCCATTAGTGAAGTGGTTAAGATGATGAGAACTGTCCCTCTGCTCCCAAAGCTGTCCCCAACGGCAACACAACGTCCCTGTGTTCCCCTCACCTTCTTTATCTGCAGACTTTGACAAGAGAGATCAGAATCCTGCAGATCTATTTGGCGTCATCACTGAGTCACTCACAATATGTAAATATATGAGAGGGGATCTGTACCTTCATCCATTATAGATGAAGGGAACCCACAGCCGGGAAATAGGTCCCTTTTACCATCATTTTTTGTGCCTGTGGCTACAGAGCCAACAACTGAATTTAAAGCTACTCACTGTACATTTTGGATGGCTTATTCGTATTAAAGATGGCCGATACTGATTTATAAAGTTGTTACAAACTTGCATGCAAATCTACTCATTGATTTTCTGCAACTGTAATCCACAATTTAATTTGTCTTATTACATTTTAAATTTTGTATCAAGATTTCATTTATTTTCTGAAAATAAGATACCATAATTATCCATGGCCACAAGATCATAATATTTATAATAATGGTGATTTACTAAACATTAAACTGTAATTTTCAGTGTTTTGTAGTACTTTTGGACTGTGTTTTTTATTAGTCCAAAATTAGTGGACTAATTACTAGTCCAAAAAACTTTGGACTAATTACATCCCCGAGTCAAAAATTTCTAGTGACTGGTTACATCTAAATTTTTCAATTAGTCTGACGTATTATTTATCATTGAGCCAATGTTAACAGACTATTGCAACAAGAATTACACTTGGGCCAATTAAAAAAATTTAGATGTGACCAGTCACTAGAAAATTTTGACTTGGAGAGGTTAGAATTTTTTTACAGTGAGGGTCAATAACAAATAAGTGTGTCCTCAATAAAGAAAAGGAAACATCTTTTAAAAATCTATTTTAAAACGTGTACCAACTTCCTAGAAACTGTTTGTATTTATATTGGTTTCATATTGTTTTGAAAAACATTTACAAATGTTTCAAGAATTGTTTAAATTTAATAACTCTACAAATACTATGTGTTACCAATTATTTTGGTATTTACTTTACTATTACCAAAAGTAATAGCATATCCTCAAGGTATAACTTCCTTGTACATTGAAAACATGTAAGTTAAATAATAAAAAAATCAATGTAAAGCATGTTTTTAAATTATGTTTTTCATGATTTATTAATTCATAACATCAATATCAATTTTATAGTCAAACCATGACATTGTACAACCTGACCTAATCTTATCATAAATAAGTCAAATGATTATATATTGACCTTGACATGTTGTCATTTGGGGTCTGCAGGGGTCATCTCTATGATATAGTATAATTTCTTGTTTTGTGTTTTCAAAATGGATCAAAATAACTTGTTGCAGTCCATTGAGTAAATTCTAATTTGGAAATAACTGAAAATATCTGAATCTGATTAGCAGTACATGCTAATGAACTTTTAAGCCTGATAATAGTCAAGTCATTTCTGTTTGATGTTTTAACAGGTAGAGACAGCAGCAAAGCTCTCATTATGTTTTCACTATCAAAGCTTTCCTGTGTAAATGCAGGTTTGCCTAAAGCTGTCAGAGCCTCAACTTTGACAGCTCAATTAGGTTTAGAAAATGAATGTTAATCATCAAGAGTTAACACGCACACACACACACACACACACACACACACAGAGGCTCATTATAATTTAACACAATGGCCATTTTTCTCTCTAAGTTGAATTTGAAGACAATACTGATAACTCGTGCTTAAAAGCAATAAAACTGAATTTAATCTCGCTCTCGTCAAAAAAACGATGTATGTTTGGAAGTGATGGTCTCAGAGATCAGTAAACATCCAGCATAAGTCCTCATACACACCTATTGTTAATGAGTGCCACTCTTCGGGTAATGAGCTGGCTCCATCTCAGACAGCATAAACAGCGAGCTGGTGTAGAGAGCTCGATTTGAGCGACAGGGTCACGCACCTCGCCTTTAGCTGAATTAAAAGAGGATCGCCAGTGACGATGTGCAATATTGCAATGCCCGTTTGCATATGTGCAGTGATATTAAAAGGGATCAGCTTCATCTAGTGAGACACAACAACCAACGTGAAGGGAACAGGATGGTTTAATATCACAAATTACTCCCAGGGAATGACCTCCTCACTTTGAGCTTGATTACAGAGCCTTAATTAGGAGGGATTCCCAACTCTCTCCATCCCTCTGTCTCCTTTTTCTCCTTTTCTGCTTACGTAGAGCTAGGAGTTTAGTCACATATTCAATATTTACCTTGCACTACTGTGCTTGTACTAAGTCAGGTGGGGGGGGGGGGGGGGGTGGTGAGTGAGAAGGGGGAGGGAAGGAGGGAGAGAGGGAGAGAGGGAGAGAGGGAGGGAGGGGAGGAAGAAATTAATAAAACCTGCTCTTCAGGATTCAGGTGCAAACCAATTTACAAGCTGGCATTTAAAGGACTTTAATTAATATTTTGTCACAGATGAAATTCGATGAGTTTAAAAGCCTTCCTAATGAATATACACATAGTACCGCCATGCTATTTCTTTTTTTTTTTTTTACAACAAAAGAGGTTGAAAGTCCATTTCCTGACCTGTCTCAAAAGCTGAGATGCTCAATAATTTAACAACAAAATCAGTTCAAATGGAAATCATTTCCTTAATACAGCTTTTGAAGAATTTTTATTTATTTTTTTATTTTTATCCTAAGTAATGGGATTGTGAGTGAGTGCAGTGAAGAAAATAATATTAGAACCTATATTTTATTGTATAATATAAATTGTATAATAGGCACAATACTGCCTATTTTCTCTCTTAACTTAGAAATGACAATAAAATGACACTAATGTTATATTAAAGCAATTGATTATTAAGCACGAAAGAGATCACTAAACTCCTTCTTTTGATGCTACTTTACAATATACACAGGCTCTGAAAGGGATGAGAGGGATGGGATGGATTGGATTGGAATTGGGGCCCTATGAAATCTGTTTTATTTCTTTTTTAATGTTTTGAATTTTAATAATCAAAAAGAATGTCTAATAAAATGTTTGTTTATTAAAATTATAATAGTGCACTATGAAATGTTTTTTATTTTGTTCAGTAATTCTGTGTTGTCTGTTTTAGTTTCTTGAAAATAAATGCATGGAAATTTAACATTTTATTTAATCTTTTAAAATGTAATCAAAAAAACTAACAATTCCTTTTATTTTTTGGCAAATTAAGTTTTGCACAACAGAGGTTTACTGTTTAAATAATAAAAAATACTGGTGATGTGAACACTCAGAGCAGCTCTAGATATTAAGTTCATGTGGAGTGGCCTCATATAGTGCAATGGCAAATGCTGAAAACACCACGAGCCTCGCGTGTGCTTGAGTATTTGTAGTGGACAAAACTGCTCCACTCATTTACACAGAGGCATAAGGGAACTATGTCATGGAATAGAATGGATTTGATGGGTGGATGGATGGATTAATATAGTAATGCATAGTAAAAAGTGTCGCTATGCATGCATGTTAAAGATATCAAGGAGATCAAGATATCATCATCAACAGCCAAGGTTTACTTCATGATGAAATCTACATAATTTCACATCCATGTGCATGCAAAATTTTGATATATCCCTAATCAGCCGCAGAAAATGAACTAATATGTAGTGGGAAACTATTCCAAAGGCACGATCAAGCATTAACCCTGAAAAGATGGAGAAATTTGGCAACAGACAGAAATAGGCTGTTTCATGACCTTGGTGTCCTAGGATTCGAAAAGATCAGAACATCAGATCATGTGGTGTCAAGCCACTAGTCCCTTAAAAACAAAACCTAGTGTTGAGTGTAATGCATTTCTGTATTTCTGTAATGCATTACTGTAATTTAATTTCTTATTGATTTTCCTTTGTAAAAGTAAATTAAGTGATTAATCTTAAATGTTCTGTTATACAGTTTCTTCTGTAATTGCATGAAATGTTGTATAGACAATGGAACAATTCTAAAACAATAGTGGATTAAAAAAAAACAACAAAAAAAAAACGATGTCTAATAATGTTAACGTATGTTTTTTTTTGTTGTTTTTTTTTACATGTAACCTTTTCCCTTTAAATACTTTGGTCAGTTTAAGAATAATTTATGCAATTTTATATTATTTATTTGAAAGAATTAAAGGAGCAGTTTCATGTCTATCTTTGTATTGTTTAAGTGGTCGAGATTGATATGGGATTTAGAAAGTAATTAGTATCAAGTAATGCAATACTTTTTAGAGAATGTAATTAGAACAGTAATCTAATTACACTGCTGATGATGTAATTAGTAGCCTAGCTAGTAATTAATTTTTTTTTTAGAGCAACTTATAACACTGAGTCTAAACCCTATATTGAACTAGAAGCCAGTGAAGTGACGCCATTACAGGAGAAATACTTTCTCTCTTCTAGTCGAGACAACTCTGAACCTCTTTCCCAGAACTTGCTCTTACAGCTCAGTTTGGTCAGTTTTATAGGCTTCAGAGTTTCTCCAACCCCTCAGCAGGTAAAAGGACACAAGCATATGACCTGCTAGGGGAACTGCTCTTGTGACTCTTTTCACCTGCTGCAGCCCTCCAGGGTGAAAGGTCAACTGTCACAGAGGCCAGGAAGGTTCCCCTTGGGGCATGCTGCCTGTAGAACTTCTCTTGAAGCTGAGACACCTCTGCCTGGTTTCACAGCGCTGCCCCAAACTGCCCTGGGGCATGAATGCAATTTGGTATTTATGGGACTGCTGGGCTATCGCTGGACGTACAAACCGCAATCCCTGTCTCTGTCCCAAAGGAGAGTGCCTCATCGCCCTCCTCTGAAAGAAAGCTGCTGGGGCCTGCCCTAAAGTCCTGAGATTTATCAACATCCTGAATCTTTATGATGTGTCCACCCTTAATATTGATAGGTGATGGAGTGAAAAAAAAAAAAAAAAAAAATATACTATATTGGGATCATTATTTAATAATAGCTGAAGCCACAGAATGTGATATCTGCCACAGTTACTACATAAGTCATGGCAAAACTAAAGTGGTGGTTTATCCCACACGTACAAGTTTATTTTTGCAGTGAGGAACTCCATTAAAACAGATCTTTCACAGATTTCACACATCTTATAACAGTTTTTCACAGATTCACCAGATGGTCCATTATTTGTCCATCTGTAGAACACCAAAAAAAACATCACTTTTCAATGCATTTACAATGACTAAACTTGAAAGTTTCAAAAAGTTTCACAAAAGCACCATAAAAGTATTATAAAAGTGATCCATACATCTTGTGTGCTATATTCTGAAGCCATACAATAGATTTGATAAAGATCCTAAATTGTAATTTCTTTTTCACTGATATTCCCCTCTAACCACTGCAACAAGTCAGTGAGAGGAAAGAATCAGTCAAATTGATCAATAAATCATTCATTTGTGAAGCAGATTTAAAAAAAAAAATGTGTTCATGAATTGGAACGTTTTTTCTGAACGTATTAGAAAAGGCTAAGACAGATGTCAAGATTTTCAGTGATTTAATGTATTTGATTTTTAACTTCTTAAAATTGGTCTGTTCATTTAAATGTATTTTATGGCTTCAAAAGAAAATAATGTTTTACACCCATTCATTGTAATATCATGGAAAAGAGAGCCAAAATGAGGTTGAGTAAATGACACAATAATCCTTTTTGGGTAAACTACTACTTTTAGGCCTTGGTTGAAGACTTTTAAAGACGGAACTGCATTATCATCTATTTTTGCAACCCTTGCATGATTAATGGAGCAATTCAGCAATCTACTAACTCGGAAGTAAAACTGTTTGCTCAGTCCGTGCCTGAAAAAAAGGGAAACATATTAGCAAAAATAAATGTTGGTGAGTGCTATAAAGAGGCCGATTATGTATGTCTCGGGCAAATTGGTGGTAATGAGTCAAGAGACTGAGCTGGTTCACATATATTAAAACAGCGATCATTAAGGCATTTGGGCTTAGATTAATCCTGTTAATGACATGCCGGTGCCACTGGGAATAAGAGAGCCGGCCCCAGATGTCGAGGCTGTGGCTCAACTCGACACACAGCAAATCTCTGCCTCTCCCTCTCGCATACTCCGCACTCTCTCCATCTTTTCACTCAGAAGGGATGCTCCTGCACAGTACCACCACTTCAAATGCAAACGAAGGGACACCATCACAGCAGACTACTAATGAGAGCAACACGAGAAAGAGAGCAAGAGAGAGGTGGCTGAGATGAATAAAAAAATAAAAATAAAAAAAAGATCTGAACTGGAGATAAAAAGCGGCAGCAGGAACCCTGATGTCCCCAATTAGGAAAGATGTCACCCCCTGTCCACAGAGCTGTAATAAAACCCTCACTCTGTATTCTCCATCACACGGCTCCAACACTGTTAACATTTTAATGTCCTGGGCGTGCATGGTAACACTAATTACTTGGCCATTTGGCTGACTCCAGAATCCTCCAAATGGAAATCTGATCTCGGGCTTAAGACCGTTACATTAAAAAATAATAAGTCATATTTACTGATCTAGCCAGTAGTCATACTTATGATTCATCCGGTTCACTCTTCTTATTGACTGATAGGATCTCCAGTCATAAAAGGAAATGACTGTGTGAATTTTAACAAGGACATGATCCCCGATTGTTATCCCTTTTCCCTTCCCTTCCCTTCCTCCCATCCAGCCCATATAACCCCGCTGTTTGAGAGAGGCCATGGCACATTTAGATTTCATCACAGGTGTTTTAAATCTATGCAAATCCTCCCATTCCAATCTTAACAGGCAAATCCAATCATTTAAAGCAATCTCCAGAAGCCATTTCTGCCAACATTAAAATTTATGGTCACTAGTAGAAATTTTTGAACCGTATTGAAAAGGCATATCTGTGTCTGATAAAATCCCATCATCTGTAGACATTCCTTCTGACTCCTGCTCGGGGATAAAACACCTTGTTCCGAGGACGCCCCTCAGTTGTGGCAGATTTGAAATTACACAGAAATGAACAAGCTCCGGTTTCACCCCCGCCGAATTAAAGACACATATCTTTCGGATTCAGCAACCAGTGTATTGTTTTAGGGCCAGGTGAACCCCAAAAAGAAAGGGTAAACTAATTTTTCCCTCTGAGTGCTGTGTACTGTTTGGTGACGGTAATACAAAAGGAAACCTTCGATAAAGGCAAGAAATTAGATTCTATCCCCACATGTGGAGCCGGTAGCACCAGCAGCATGAGATAGAAAAGAAGAGGAGCGAATGTAATGGTTGTATTACCGTGCTCAGTCATGTATTATTAATGTTAACGTGATCAAGGCAGGTGGACGAGCCCAGGAGACATCGCTGCCTAATGAACACAGCCCTCTCTCTCTCAGTGGAGCAGGCCCTGGCAGCTGTTACTGTTTCAGAGCAAGTTGTTAGCCTCTGTACCTGAGCGGGCCTGGCTACCCCACCTCCCCCCAAATGCACACACATTTAATTTACAAATAATCTACAGCCACCCACAATTGACACTGTTCATACTGAAGGGCTGGTGTCCGCTAAGTGACTATACCAGAATGCATTTTTAATGCACAGATGACTAAAAATGCTCAGGAGGTTCCCTATAAGAAACAACATGATGCATCTGTTTAAACAGAATAACCACTGATCATATTTGTTATCTGGTATGGCCTAAAATATATATATATAAGATGTTACATGGTATGGTGTGTTAAAAAGGTGTCAGTTCACAGGACAATGATGTATTTGCAGGGTGGGAAAATCTAGTCAAACTAAAGGCAACTGAAGTCTTCTAAATTATTAGAACTCCTCTGGATCGCAAGTCAAATGTATTTAAGAGCAGGTGTTTAAAAACTGGAGTCTCCTATAGGATATACTGTACTATAAAAAGTCACCAAATGTATACTTGACCTTTTAGGAAGGGGGTCCTTTACAGAAGGATCGTCATATCTGGGGGTCCTCGGTATAAAAAAAAAACAGTTTTAGATGATGGATCACTTAATCGCTGTCCATCATCTTCAAGGAAAGCAATAAGCGTTCGCTCTAAGTTCGCTCTATCCCGTTAAGAGTTGGAGGACGCTGGAACTTTGGAATCCTTAATTATTCATGTGTGGGCCGTACACTATTTATAAAGCATAAAAGGTAGCCATGAAAAACTGCAGCACAGCATCCTTTGTCAAGGCCTTCAAAAAATTTTGAATAGAAACCTGTGCACAATACCTGCAGTAACTTGCAGGGGCTTACATCATTAGTTGAGTACGAAGCAAACACACACACACAAGAAGAAAAAGAAGAGTGTGTTCAAAATCAATCCCAGACAGACTATATACACTCGGTATATGGCACAAATGATCCCTTAAAACTGTACTGGACCTGCAGAGATTGGCCTTGTCGGTTCAGTTTTGCTTTTCTGCACGGTTGAAAGACAAAGGTCTTTCAGGCTGTGTTTTTAGGTCACATACTGCCCCCTGGTGGAATAAACGATGATGGCAGTTATAAATCAGTGCAGTTGTCTCTGTGTACTTCAGTCAGGGTTAACCAGCCATACTAAAGACAAATCATAGCTTTTAAAAATGAATGCACAGGGAAAAATCTTTTTGTCAACTTTTAAGTTTGTGTGTCTGTTTAAGGAAACATGCATTCTTAGATTATAGAAATCATGCTGCCCAACATGTCCAATATACATCAGAAAAAAAGGGGAAAAAAATCAATAAAACTATTTATTACCCATGACTTACTACTGATATTATTAACTAAAATTTGCCACATGATTTAATTGGTTTAACTGTTTAGTGTTTAAAAGGAGGAATACAACTTTTTCACAAAATTAATCAATTAAAATAAGTGCCAATTAAAAATAAATCAATCATATTGTTCATCAGTGTTTTTACTGGAACAAGCACAAGAACTAACTGCAAATTAGGTGAGGTGAAATTATATTTTCCAACTACATCAGCCATGTTAGCACTGATCATCATTCCAGTGACATTCTAAAACAAGCTTGGCACAGACACAGTTTGAAAGAGTAATGTCATGAGTTATTAACTTTCTTTTTCGATTTTAAGTGGTTTTAAAATATGCATTGGGATAATAGCAATAAATTGGAAGGAATAATGTTTCTGCAGGAAGGAAGGAAGGAAGGAAGGAAGGAAGGAAGGAAGGAAGGAAGGAAGGAAGGAAGGAAGGAAGGAAGGAAGGAAGGAAGGAAGGAAGGAAGGAAGGAAGGAAGGAAGGAAGGAAGGAAGGAAGGAAGGAAGGAAGGAAGGAAGGAAGGAAGGAAGGAAGGGAAATAAAGAAGAATCAATCAATGAATAAATCTTTTGCACAAATGTTATTGTTTCCTGATAATGACCCATAAAGAGCTGCAGTGAGGGCTGGTCATCTTATTTGCTTCACTTAGATGTTAACATTAAGTATTGCTTGAACATTATTTCTCTATATGTTTAAAAGTTAATATTGTAAATGTAATTAACAAAAACAAAACAAAAACAAAAAAAAAACTTTATTGCAAATCAGTATTATCTGACCATATGATAAAAGTTAAGCTATGTCAACCATGTGTCATTTTAGCCAAGACACAACTAACATCTTGCCAGAAGGATCGCTTAAAACACCACTCCTCAAAATACAAATCACATTATCATAGGGTACAATTTGGAGCTGAGGTAGAGATGGTCTGAATATTAAATGCTAAATTTAACAGGTCTATACATAACAGGAGTCAACCAACGTATAATAAAAGATACACTTTCATCTGAACAGAATCATGGAAACACACAAACATGGAAAGTTTGTAAATGAGCCTCTATGGCGGACTTCACATCTTACAGAGGGATACGATCTTTCTGATAATCTAAAATATGACTCATAATCCTCCAGCTACCAGTTTCTATCAAACATACTCTATTGCATCAGGTATAAAACAAATCAATCCACGGTTGGAGTAATTACTGATCTCACTGAATTTAGGTCAAACTACAACAGTTGAACCACTGAGATGTTTCTTGATTGCATTCATCGTCTGATCATACATTGTTATAAACCAAAACCAATCCTCGGAATGATTCGCAGCCAAGTCTCAAACAGAGACAGAAGAATCAAACAGACGCCCTCATTCGCACAAACACAGGAGGGGAATCTTATTAGCCGCTCTACAGACTTTCTGCCAACAAACGAAATGTCAGTTGATCCCTGTCATTACCTCCCAATAAATCAAATATGAAATGTTGCCATGTGTCTGTGATGTACTGATGGTGGATTTAAGCAGGATTTAATTAAATTGTATGTATTCCATCTGAGATTTTTACAAAGTGTCCATGTTTACTTTTTTTGCATGTTTTAGCAGCATGTGTAGTCTCTCATGCATCAGGTTTCTGGATAAAGCAATATTTCCAATAAACTGGGCTGTAAATAAAACAGACCAGTTTCTTCTACTCAGCTCACCGTATTATTCAAAAGCCTCTTCAGTGCTTATGTATTGCAAAAGCTTAGAAGAACAATATCACACATCCTGTTTCTGTTGGACTAAGCAGATACAATAGATAGCAGCAAGGCAGTGGAATATAAACACAAAAATTGTCAGGCCTGCTAGGAAAGAATAATCTGACAGATACAAAGCAATTTTCATGTGATAACCAAAAAGTTAACTTTTGCCAGCTACAAGATCACTGTGAGTGTGTCCATGTTTGTTACACGTGTCTGTGTGTGGTTGGTATGATGGCAGTGGTGAGGTCACTAGTCACTTATCATCAGTTTGTTGTACAGGCATTTTGATCATATAGGTATGCTGTCCTGGGATGTCTGTGTCAGAGCAACAGTAACAAAGCCCATGCCATCAACCTGGCTGGAGAAAAATACTGAATATTTCATTACCTGCTCCAAAAAAAACAAAAAAACACACTCTAGGGCCTGCCATTTCATTACAGATCTGAGTAATACAGAAAAGCTATGGGTAAATAACAGGATAAATGTCACTTTCCATGGATAGGACTCTCCAAAATATGACCTGAAATTCTTAAACATAACAGTAATAAAAATGTTGTTCTTTTTCAACAAATGGTCATGGAAAGTATGTGCTTAACAAACAGGAATGCTGATCATCAAACATAGTAGGTAAAAGTAAATAAGAGTGTATTTATTTATTTATTTTGGGGTAACAATTTTTTCAACCCTGCTTGTTTTTTTGTTTTTTGTTTTTAAATATATAATTGTATTATTGCTTGTTTATTATTTATAATTACAGCTTACAAATTCCACAATAACTTGGGTAACAAAGTTGAAGGCTGATGATTGCAGTAAATGCTCAAATCTGTGTGGATAAAATTGAAAACAATTCTATAAAAAAAGTCAGAAAGTAATCTAACAAGGGTATTTCATGGGTGTCACGATGTGGTAACAGGGTTTAATATGAGTTCTATAGATTGTCTCAAATAAAACATTGTTGTATGATTTTAACTGTTGGATACATTTGAATGTGAAGACCCATTATTTGGTTGGTTTAAAACTAGATATCTTGATGCACACAACTTCACTTCACAGATAGAAAACTGTCCTAGCAAGATTTTCACCACAGTTCCGTGGTACCGAATGGCCCAGCTCCTTTGTCGACGAAAGCCAGAGCAGAGCACCTATTTGAAGAAAGCCACCTGATCAGCAAGGAATTCCTAGTTCGGTAATTGCCGTTCTTATCGTAACAGGAAAATGTAAAAGGTTTTCAAAACCCTGAAGGCCCGAAAGCGAGATGTTTAGCTCGGTGTGACTTCTGTGTGCAAACAGCAATCATGTCTCACGCCCTGCTCAGGGCTCCAGTTGTCATGAGGAGAGGGGCTGTCGCTGACAAAACTGCACAGGGGAGCGTCATCTGTGAAATCCCTCTCTACTCCTCCACCGTTCACTCCCTAATCAATATCAGGAGCAACAACACACAGGAAGGCGAGGCCAAGGGAGAAAAACGAAAGCAAAGCAAACAACACATTTTCAGTGGGGGAAGAAAATTAGCGTGCAACGAGATTCTTCCACGCACCTGTCATCATTCGCTTCGGCTCTTAATGAGAGCGCTTCTATTCCTGATCACATCATATTTGTTTTATACAAGACCCTTTGAACAGCTCGGAGATATTGAGCCTTCTTTGATCATTGCATCTTTCTGAATTCCAAATAAGAAATGAGTCTCTCTCTCTTTGTCCCATTCTCTGTCTTTCTTGCTTTGCTCTCTCCTCCCTTGCTGCGACTACTTTGTTTGTTTACTACACAAGACCCATTGCCAGAATTAGCTAGAGAGGAGAAAGAGTAAAATAATGATAGAAATAAAGATGAAAAAGAAAAATGAACAGAGAAGAAGGGAGGGATAGAGCTCAGGAGCATTGCAGGAGAGAAGCGTGGGGCGTGAAATTTTCTTCATTAATGTTTATGCACTTAACAAAGAGAGAGGGGTCTAGAGGTATAACATGCCACGAGACATCGCAGTTAGCAGGGATTTTTTGAAGGCAGTCATATTCTAATGATGACCCTTGGCATGCTGTGGCACTTGGGACTGCCCCCTGTGTGAGGAAGGCTGTTGAAAATTAATCCTTTTCTCATTTCAAACAGAATATCACCCGGCCCCCTGATCACAGCGTCAGTGCCCCCTTTCGTAAGGCCCATTGAAAGAAAAGGCATTGTAACAACCCCAGATCTTTTCAGGCGAGTCCACCAGTCCCACCAGTCCTCCTCTCCCACCACTTCTTCTGGAACACACAGTGACACTGTGACCGAGGGACGGGAGAGGTCTGGATGTTCTCTGGCTGTTTAAAGATTGAAACCATTGGTGTGTGATGGGCTTCTTTGATGTTTGCTAAGCACAATGCCTGGGTGCAGGAGAGTAAGGATAGCGAGAAAGGGAAGAAAAGAAAGGGCGAAAGAAAGACAGTGGTAAAAAGTATACGCACAAATGGGGTAGTGAAATAGAGGTGAACTGAGGAATGGCTTTACCAAAAGGCAATCATCTTTCTCAAAATCACAGTGGAAGTGAAACACTAGAAAGAGGAGAGGAGGAGGGAATTGGAAGAAGCAGTGCAGCCACCCTGACAAAGGAAGATAAAAGCATAGAGGCTGAATCAGGGGCCATGACTGACTATGAAGAAGAAATTACTATGCCAGAGACCACAAGTTCTGCTGCTTCTTCCACCACAGAAAAACTTTCAACGCTTACTCTTGAAAAAATAAATCCTTTTTCACTCTGATTTTGCAGAAGGACAAGGGATACTTGCGTCCAAAGTCTTGGAATAGAGAGACTATTGTGAGGTATGCTAAAGTGAGCATACCTCACTTTGGGTAACATTATCCCTTGGATGTGAAGACCTTCATTACTAGACCTGGGGATGGTTTCACAAAGATAGACTTTGACTATGGCTTAGATATAGTAGATAGTCAGACTTCAGATAGACATCTAAATCAGACCGTTGCACAAAGCACTTAAGAATCTTAAGTAGGACTACACTGCAATGCATTCTGGGTAAAATAAGACACTTTTCAAAACAAAAAAACATGGCGGATCGAGTAAGCGCATTCAACCGCTCAGTGCAGTTTACCCCAGTGGAAAATATGTGTTTGTTGGAGGAGTATAACAGTTACAAGGACATTTTACTTGGGAAATTTAGCGGAGAATGTAGTAACAAGAAGAAATGTTCAATTTGGAAAAAGATTGCTACGACAGTTAACAGCGTTAATCCGATCGTTGACCGGAGTGTTAAAGACATACAGAAAAGATACAAAAACATGGTACAAGATACCCTGTATGCCACCCGTGACACAGAAGCTTTGCTGGGACCCACTGTGTCACCAACAGCATTCAGAAAAGTTCCTGTTGCATAAAATCTCAACGCAGTGCAAACCGGCGGCGCCATTCGGCGTCTGTCCGCGGCGCCCAGCAACGGCTCAGGACCTTGTTCAAAATCCTGCAGCGCCACAGAGCGCCATTTACATTTTTGTCTCATATTTGTCTCAAATCATCGTTAATGTATATACTGACTTCACCCTGTCCTGCAATATACATTTAGTTTTACATTCATTTACAGAAATCAGCTGCGTGGATGAAAACTGCTGATGTTATCGGATTTTCAGGTGATATTCTCAATTCATTCAGTTAACGGACACTCTGAGGTAAAGTGTTCAGACTGCAGACTTTAGTTTGCAATGATTGTATTTAATTGTACAGTACAATCATAACATAGTACAGATATTATCTTAATTCCATAATGTCCTTAAACACAAGAATATTGCTGGCCATAAACTGAGAAAATGCGCGTCCGGTGTGTGCGACGTGGCGCGGCGCAGCGCAGCGCTTCTCGTCCGGTGTGCGACCCCCTTTAGACCTAAGTTAGCCTGGGGGTAAGGTGTCAAATTTTTTGGTCTAAATTAAGTCAGTCTTTATTTTTGTGAAACAGTCTAATTTGCATTAGACTAGTCTATGAGCAAATTTTAGACTTGTCTAACACTATAGACCGGTCTAAAATAGCTTTGTGAAACCGGCTCCTGCAGGAACAACTTCACCTTTGTTTCTGTGTAAATTGTGCTTTACCTTTGCCTTCACCTTGAGAAGCTAGTTTAAATCCAGGAAAAAACTGCCCGATGGACCTGCCCCAGTCTTAGTCCCAGAGGCTGTCCAACCAAGCTGGTGAGATCCGTTTCTCGCAGATGGAAGCAATGTCCAGTGATACCATGGTATCAGAGATGCATATTACGCAATGCTTCATTTTAGTCAAATATTGCCATTTCGGAAAACATGTATCTTAAAGGACAATATTCAATAAATCTGCCTAACAAGCATTTTTGGACTTTATGCATGTTCATTACTTAATTGCAAGAGGGATTTATTCACCCTTAGTACCATTAGAATAGTCTCATCTGGGAATCTCTTTTAACTTCACTCCATGGGGATCGATCTCCATCAAGAAAAACTCCTAAAAACTTATTTTCTCCCAAACCCTCCATGCTGTGTGCCCTGTCCTATAATTTTCCAGACGAATCGGGCTTAATTTACTGCCTGCTTCTTTAATTAAAATAACACCCTAATTATGAAACAGTTGAAAATTAGGGAGAGTGGAGTAAGATATGTGGATGAGCTGTGTTGGCCCATGATTCTAGCGAACTTTGCACAATTTTGTCTGTCACTGAGAGATGCACTAATTATTTCTTAATGCAGAAAAAAGAATTTCTTAATGCAATTTTTTTTTAAAATAATTCATAAAATGTATTGGCAGGTAAAATGTATTGTCAAAGCAAACGTATATACTATATACGTATGTAAAAAAAATTTTTTTTTACAAATGTTAGTACATTTTCAACGTCTCACAAATGGTATTCACAGAAAGAAATTGTCCATATGTGCATTAGATTATACACATATAAACCTAAATTATACTTTATAACTCTGAGACTTCCGGTTCAGTTAATAATATACATACTGAAATACAATTAGACATATTAGTTTTACTTTAAATATTAGTCTTCTTTGTTTAAAAGGGCCATTATTCTCTACATTCCTATTACTTTGAAAGCAAAGAGTAATTAGTTTTGTAACTTTTTTGAAACTGATAGAATTTTCAAAGTGCTAAGACCCTTAAAGCAAGAAAGTCAAACAAAGAGCTTTACCAGTTCAAAGCCTTGCAGAGAGCTATCTCTTCTTTAAGTGCTAATCTTCACTTCTTTAGTTTGGAGTAATCACATGACACTTGGTTTGAGACATGGTGCTCCTGAGGTTTGCTGCTTGTTTTCTTTTTTCTCCCTTTCACACATACCCATGCAGATTGTTTACACTGATCTTAAAGTGGTGTAAATTGAATTCCAGTACATCATCTTACCAGTGGCCTCAAGTGTATAGTGGTGTATGCACCCTCTCCGGGCATTAATTCTCTACAGTTTTTGTTAGATTTGCATAATATCTATCTATGAATCCATTCATCCATCCATCCTTAACTGAAATAGGGCAAAGTAACAGCACACATATATCAATCCTGGTTACAATCCTCATCCATTAGTACTTGTGTATTAAAGTATTTTTTTTTAAATTAACATATCCATATAAAAAATGTGATTGACCCTACATTGCTGATTTTCAACCACATCCTACGTTGGTAATGTTTACATTATTGACTATAAACTTGACATTAACGTGTTTCTACCATCCAAGGACAAAGCTAGTGGAAATGGTTGTGTAACCTTTAGCATCAGATTGTCAGCATGACCTACCATGATATCAGAACATATCTTCCAGTGATAGCTTTTCTTTGTCATATTAAATTGTGTATGGAAGGATGTGCTAGTGCAATGTAACAATGAGTTCAAATTGTGTGTGTGTTAGCTTATTCACATCAAGGTCACCTGCTGCATCGAGAGCAAAAATGCATCTTCAGAAAGGTCTGTGAAATGTTAGTTTCTTGTCTTGTCAAAGGTCTTGATCAAACGAACCACTGGAAAGGACAGATGGTGGCCGCACTAGAGGGGGTGGTTTGGGTGCTGAGCTATGACAAGTCCTCTGAGCTGGAAGAATGGTGGGCCGCTGCACTTAGGTGAGTTAGGGATCAAATGACAGCAAAGATGTGAAACCAAAGGGAACATGGCGTGGTCAGGCACCTTTACCCATTTAGAGACAGGTGAGTGGGAAACAGCCTTTCAGTGTGGATGGAATGGAGGGTACACGCAGGTCAGGAGGCAATCATCATTCTAACACCTTTCTGCTCAGCGTGTGGTACCTTTCATCAGACAGCCTCTCACTCTCAGAGCAGCAATGTTGCAGTGCAAAGATTGTGCAGGAAGTCATGGGTTCAACCATCACTGACAACAGACGTGAAGAGTAAATGTGTGAAGTACGGCTGGGAAAATTAACATGCTAATTTCTGTGAGTATTGTGGACTAATTAAGGGATTTTTTTTATATATTTACTGCTTTACTTTTAACTAAAAGTGCTTTACTGTAGAGTCCAAGTTCAAAAGTACAACAAAAAAGGAAGCTGAGGAAGACTTCACAGAAGTCTGTATATTCTGAGGGGACTCAAGACAGCTCAGGAGGAAGGACAGGGACCCTGGAGGCCACAGGTTTAAGCTTGGGAATAGATTGGTTCCAAAAACACCTCAGATCTGTTCTTCCGATCTGGCATCTCCACAAAATAAAATTCCAGTCACACTTTTCACATTGGGGCAGCAACCACAGCAGCCCAAAAAGGCCTCTCCCAGCAGCAGATACAAGCTCTCGGGGCAATGGTCTTCAGTCACTTTTAAATGCTACAAGTACAATCAATTACACATAAAAAAGCCCACCAAACCCTCATTGGCTAACTAGCCCACACCTACGAAACTATGGAAAAAATCTTCGGGTTGCTATCTTCGGTCGACTGATGCTTTCTCTGTTCGACAGCCAGCGAGGCATACCCATCCAATGCCGTGAGTACTGAAATCCCATCGGATGCTGCAAGAGCCCTCTTGGTCGAGCTACTATGCTTTTCTTCATCCGACTGCTGGAAAAGGCTTACCCGTCCGATACCATGAGTACTGAACTCCCGTCTGATGCTGCGAGAGCTGTCCTGGCTGGGCGCTTAAAATTTGTTCACCCTATCATCGGTCAGGTGGCTCAAATCACGATGCACCTTGTCATCAGCTGGTAGGGTCCACTCGCTGCTCCTTGTTTAGTGGCCGGTAGGGCCCACTCATCCAACACAGTGACCTGCTCCCGTCAGAGGCTGGGCAGGCCCTCCTGGTCGGGCGGTCCAAATCATGCTGCTCCTCGTTTATTGGCCGGTAGGGCCCACCCGTCTGATGCCTCTAGCTGCTCCCGTCTGAGGCTATTTTACAGCATCCCTCCTCCACCACCTCTTCTAACTTCTAACTATTCCCATCCCAACCTGGGAGGGGGAGTACTCTAGGTTCAGGCCAAATTCCGAGCTCTGAGCCCTCTCCTCAGACAGCACGCCAAATATGCATAACCTTTACTGATTATATGTACTCGTGAAGGGATCATGAAGATTATCATGAAGAACAAAATGTGTAAGAATCAAAAAGTTTTTGCCCTAAAGCCAATAAAAAAATCCCATTTTCCCATCTTCCCAAGTCATCACTACAACACACTGACAAGGTACTGTCTAAAATTATCTTACATTTGTAGCCTGATATCAGCAAATATTGAAATATGATTAATTGTGATTTACAGTATGTGATTGTTTATATATATATATATATATATATATATATATATATATATATATATAGTACATTTTAATTGATTGACAGTCTTAATTATACAAATTACATTAAAATCAAACTGGTATTAAACTAAACTGGATTTCGAATAAGTGGGGCATGCAATATAACACACAGATGGGGAAAGGAACAAGAAATGACCAATTAGTAAGCAATCCCTAAAGAGAAGCCCCGTGTTTAACAGCTAATGAAAAACAGAAGTTGGACTAATGTCACTGCTGACCCCAGTTGAGGCTCTGACAGGACCTGTGCTAGGGTGAGAGGGTGGACTGGACCTTGACAGTGCTAAGCAGTCTCTATAGCATGAACATTAACCCTGTGCTGCCCTCCCCTCCAGCACACATCTGGCAGAGAACTGGACTAGTACCAACTCTCAGTGGGCAATGCCCTTCTTTACCAAAGCATGCTGGGACAGATTGGGTATGAGTGTGTCAGTGCCAAGTTGCTATATTTACAGACGTAGAGAGCTGAATGCCAACTACACTCAACCTCATTTTCACCATACAAAAGAACATTCACAATCAGTACATCCTTTCAATAAAATACATTTCATTTGGCTATTAATTTTATACAAACAACATGAAACAACTCAGGGCTTGATTCAAAAACTGTAGTGGTAAGGACAAAGGGATACCACCAAGGTTTTTTTTTTTTTTTTTTTTTTTTTTTAATGAGTTACTCATCCTCATGTTGTTCCAAAACTATATAACTTTCTGTTTTGTGGAACACAAAAGGAGTTTAACAATTAGGGATGCACCGATACCACTTTTCCCAAAACGAGTCCAATACTGATACTTTCATTTTTGGGACTTGCTATACCAATACCCGATTTTCACGGCATTTGTAATTTTTAAATATATTGTCCGAGGTGGGTAGTAAACTTGTAGGTTACTTTTAAGAGTAGATTTAAATGTGGGTATTTTTACTTTAACTCGAGTACATTTACTTTTACGTTACGCTGGGCGAAGTTCCTCTCATTACTTTAGTTTAATGCAATACATGTTAAGAAATGCGTAGTAATTCCAAACGCGCGATGTCTCTTTTTTCTGGGGCATGAGTGATGCCACATTGACAAATGAATCACTCTTTTGAGTCGATTCTGTTCAAAGACACTGTTCAGTTTGAATAATTTGTTCAGTTCCCTGTAGGCACTGAATCGTCTGAAGCGGTTTCTCACTCGGTAACAGGAAATTTAAAGCTGCAGTCGGCAAGATTTTTTTTATCATATTCACTGAAACCGATACTATGCTCCGACAGAACAACATAAATCAGCCGGTTTTAGAAAAAAACCTGCACTTCTACCTCCACCTAGAGCCTGTTATTTGTTTTGCAAAAATCCACCGCTCCCGGTTCCTCTGGTCCAATCAGCGCAGGGCTGTGTGAGATCTGACTGTCAATCACAGAGTTCGTGCACACGCCACAGATCCCCCCTCCCCCTCGTGCACGTTACACTATCACATGCACACGCCTGAAGTTCGCAGGTGTGTTGGATTGTACGAAGCATGATGGCGGAGAGAAAATCTACTAATAAGCTTCCAATTCCTCGGTTATTGCTATCTATGGATAGATTAGCCAGGGCAGCCTACCTCCGAGTACTCCATGGTGTTGATCGATGCTGAAGAGACGGACAAATCTGGTGCACACGCACTGACGAGTACAAACTCGATGGGAGGGTGCTCGGTGGTGGTGGGGGAGGGGAGTGATAGTTGTAAACATTCAAAATTTCGGCTAAGTCCCCTCAATCTGCCAGACTTGCCGACTGCAGCTTTAAGAACATCAGGAGCGTTGGATGAAGTGGCCGTGGACCTACAGTCAATTAAAAGCAAATCTGTAAATATATTCTATTGTTTACCAGTGATGAAGATCTTTATTAGTTGAACATCTGCGTATGCTGTCTGTGAACGAGATAAATTATATTAGAATTCATTCAGGTAATACATTTTACAACCAAACAGATTATTACGACTAAATATCACTACTACAAAGTATGACATTACCAGTTATATTTGGACATATACCTTAGTTTACATGTGCCTGCAGAAATATTAATTTCATTACATTTTGGAGAACAGATGGAAGAAGATCCAAGCAAACTACAAACTTTCCATTGATGTCTGTGAAAAAGGGATGAGCTCGACAAGCTTGTGCGTCTGTGCCGCTGCACGCTCAATCAACTGCACGTTTGTTTTTTTTTCTTTGTTTTTTTCTTTTCTTATTAGCTCATGTACCAGTTATGTTCAGTTAGTTTTGTTTTCATTAACGTTCCGTTTATATTCCTAAATTACATGTTTTTTGTGTTTCCTTTGCTCTAGATTCCCGCCATTCTCTGGTGTCATGGAGATGAATTTAATCAACACAGCTGTCTTCATTTAGTTCACTATCTCTATGTATTTAATTCCCTCAGTTTGTTTCTGTCCTTGTCCAGTATTGTTCATTTTTGTTTAATAAATATTTACTTTATTTTGTAAATCTAACTGTCTTCATCTTCATTGGAAATTAAGCGTGACAACTTTTGCATAGGCCATACTATTTTAATTAATTGATGAATGGTTGACTGCCAATTTAAAATATGAAACAGAACGATTTAATAACGTTATTAACCGGTAAATGGTAACTTAAAATAAGTGTTTCTGTAAAAAAAAAAAGAAAAAAAAGAAAAGGCAATCAATTTTAATCGGCCTGTAATATTCCTGTTAAAATTTGGTTTGTTTCCAGTTTTTGTTTTCATTCCTTCAACCGGGTTAAAGCCCTACCCATAATACACGGTACACGTGTTTGTGCAGCGCAGAGCGGCTCTGTCGCACTGTAAGACATGACAAACTAGTTTTCCAGTCCGGTTTAGTTCACACAGCATGGGTTTTCTGAGAATGTGGTTGTCTTTGTGAGTCCTAAAAATGTACTGTTGTGAGTTTGTTTATATAATGCGGTTGTCACTCCTGTTAATAACTGAACTGTGTGCGAACACCCTATTAAGGATTCAAATACAGGACTGACAACCGTATTCTGCTGCTGTGTGAATGTGGCCCATTTGATATCCTTGCCCAGTCCACATTAATTTTCATTAAAAAAAAAGACTGACATGAACTTTCTGCTGTTTTTTCTTTTTTCTTTTTGCGTTCAACAGAAAAAAGAAAATCATACTGTTTTGGAACATGAGGGGGAGTAAATTATGTCCAAAATTTTTAATTTTTAATTTTTTTACTATCCGTTTAATATGGGACTTCAGATGTGCGAGCATCAAATGGATTGTTCATATTATATTTTAACTACAACAAATATGATATATGAAATAATAAATGTATTAAATTATATAAATAATAAAATCAGCATGAAATATATATAGCTTCAAATGGTTGAAATGAATAATTGGCATCCATCATCAGCAAACATGCATCATGGTGTTCCAGGTTGATGCGCTTTGACATTGAAGAGCTGAAGCCCTGATAGTATTAAATAAGGTCCTCACAGGCACGGATTGCAAGCACAGCAAGAAGACTGAACTCCCTCTAACAGGGCCTTGTGGCAAGGTTTTGTTAAACCTCTTTTTTTTTTTACATGGGCTATGGGGAACTTTAATCCTATCCATGTCATGCACTATCAAATCTGAACCTGTGGGCATAGATTTGATTGTTATTCAATGTAAAGCATGTAGAGACTTACTAAACAGTGTAAACATGCACACTATCCCTGTATGAGACATGAATTCTAATATAAAATTCCTGACCTCTGGAAACTGTCACTGAGAAGGGTCTTCCTACAGAGAAAGATCTAGTTATACAGACGTGAGACAGAAAAAAACTGGTTCATCTCTTAAAACTTTATTTGATCGGCCCTGATCAAGATGGAAAAATAAAAATCTAAATAAATATTGTATAAATGGATTTTATCATGTGAGCAAACAACTTAATTACGGGTTTCAGGACTGTTAGAAGCCAGTGTAACCATGCATTTTTTAGTACTACCACATCTACCAAAGCATTTGCCCATAAATATGTCTGGAGGTCTTGGATGAATTTTTAATGGATGAGCAGAGGAGATGAAACAAAGAATGGTAGGATCAGGGGGACATGAGCATCGAGCTGCTGGCACAAAGCAGAGAGGCCGCTCACCTCCAATCTTTCTCAGTGACATCCTCTATGTCTTATTGCTGTAATTACCCTTTAGTTTGTCACAAGCCCAGTCTCTCATTATCAGGACAGGAAACAGGAGGGAGAGCAGACCCATGGGCCAGTCAGACAGGAGGTGCTAAGGATGTCACCTTACACAGGATTTGCTTATGCATATAAGCCTAAATGCATACGGTTCAGAGGGAGAGGAAACAAGGAAACAATGTTATAATGAGAAGTGAGTCATAGCCCTTGTTTTAGACACAGAAAAGAATAGTTAATCGTTATATACTTTCTGTCATTCAGTGTAATGCAAATTCTTTGTTACACCAAAGTGTCATCCATTACACTGAATGACAGTATCACAGTATAAATGAGGAATGAGGAAAATGAGGAAAGCTCTATAAATGTTAAAGAATAAATGTTTTTATCGTTCATAAGCTAGAAAAAATAAAATTGGTCTGAAAGTGATTCCACAATACGTTTCTCTGTGCCGTTCTCATTATAGCTGCGGTGTGGACTCTACTATTCTTTTATTTTTAGAATGTTTTTTTGTTTTTTTTACTAGGCTATATCATTATAGTTATCATACTTGGTGTGAACAGGCCTTTACCAAGGAAAAGAGAAAGGTATTCAGGATAGCGATTGTCAAAATAATAGCTTACCAATGTTTTTAAACAGAGTTCCCCCTCACTACGGTATGTCACAAGTTCAAAAGAGACCATTGAGGGGATTCTCCACCCAAAATACTCATCCTGATAATGTCATTTATGTTGGCAAACAAAAAGTATTCATAAAGCTGTAAAGAGTCAATTTGGGAGCCGAGCAAGTCAGAAACAAAGTGACAAGCTAAGCAAGCACGGCAGGGAGCATCAGAACAGTAGAATAACATGCTTATTATTTTTCAACATCTGCTTCTGCCATCATTTACTCAGGATTATTATTAAAACTAATTTAATGATACAGACTAATACTAAAAACATTGCAATTAAGGAAGCAATGGCAATATTATCTCCCTTTTTGACAGAATGTCATTCAGAGTAACAATCCCTGGTCATTCAGCGTAACAGATATATTAATGTATGAAACGATACACTTGTTCTAGCCTGTCATTTTTTACGTATATAAAGGAATATGTGATCATACTAAATTTTAGCATTATTTTAAATGATTTTCACTTCTTGCTGATAAATTGGTAAAACCAAGTGCTTTGAAGGATATTAGCATAATGCTTTGATCCAATGAAGATTGTATAACACAAGGCGTAATAGATCAATCTAAATAGAAAGCTAACATGCGACACAGCGTGAAAACACGCAACATGAACAATACTGGACACTAAACAGAACACAGGCAGGAACTTAAATACTTAAGGTGATGATACACAGGGCAACTTTTTGAGCAATGTTGCTGGGCATTCTTGCCGAGCAATTGTTGCTAGGGCACTTTTCCATTGGAAATGGGCAATACATTTATATCTGGATAATTTAGATAGGTTGTGTGTCTCATCTGGTTGCCCGTTTACGGCAACATTGCCCAGCAACATTGCTCAGAAGGTTGCCCTGTGTATCATCACCGTTAGTGTCCATAGTGACTGATGAGTGGCAGGCAACTAGAACAAAGGAACACATGTGATGAATGGAAACAAACAAAGTCCAAGAAAACTGAAACAAACTGAACATGACTGTAACAATTAACAAAGTATAAAGATTTAAAAATTACAATTAATTAGTATTTGGGGGATGCACTGTGATCCTTAAATAGAGTATTTTAATATGTCATCAAATTATTCCTGTTGTAAATATGCCTAATACGACTTTCTGATACATGGTTTTACGCTGAATTACATTTTAGTGGGTGTCTTCTGTAAAACATTTAAAAAAAATATATAAAAAAATATGATAGTAATTTTTTTTTTGGCTCAGAAAAATATACAATTAAACAGGAAACATTCTAATGTATAGGGGAAAAAAACTAAATTTAAAGCTGTATAACACATTTATTTTGTTGATGCTTGAAACTCCCTTTTTGTCTATGACCCATTTATAGAGTTATCCATCTTGGTTGAAGTTAATCCGTCCTTCTCACACTTATGTATTTAGTAAAATAAAAATGTAATTCATAATTATTATTTTATTCGCTATATTAATGTAAAATAATAATAATAATAATAATTTTGCATTATTTACTGGATAGGCCTGACTCTAAATTGTGACTCTAAATAACTGGCTTTTATAAAATATCGACATATTTTGTTAGGGTCCCTGCTCCATCTTTATATCCACCAAAAGAACATTGCTTTAAATATGTTATGTCACAGATGAATGATCACATCACATTTAACATCAGGAACCATACATAGAAACAACAACTGAAACTTTTAACACAAGACAATGAACAGTGGATGACAGCGTTTATGACAGAGTTTGTTCAATGGAAACAAACAAGGGTTGCTATTGGAACTAACAAGACAGCAATTGAAACAAACCACAGGAACTGAACATAGGCAAAACAAGACAAAAGACAATCAAAATAAGAGTCCATGGCTGCATCCAAAATCGCATACTCCCCTACTATATAGTAGGTGAAAAACAGTGTGTGGCAAAAGTAGTATGTCCGAATTCACAGAACTCATGAAAGAGTAGGCAAAAAGTACTCGGATGACCTACTTTTTCTGGCGAGATTCTGAAGTGTGCATACGATGGACACTTTACTATCCCATTAGGCCACAGGAGAGGATTTATGAATGGCAGTGAAGCAACGCAACAGACGCTTGTAGGTCACATGACAATGACAACATGGCGAATGTAGTACATCCAGATTACATTCATACTACACACATTTATACTAGGGATATGACAGTGAGGACATTTTCCCACCGGTTAATCGACAAGTGACAACACCGGTAATACCGGTATCATCGGCGGGAGGGGACTCTTTAGCACCTCGCTTTTAAATAGCTAATTCTAAAACGAAAGTAAAATGAGCATGTGCATTCATAACGGTGTAGAGCTGAGCGAGCATTTTCAATTAATTCCCATGGATGTTGAGCTTCCATAGGAATGAGCTTAAAATGCTTGCTCTGCTTCGCTTGCTTCACGCCAGCATGCACCGTTATGAATGCCCGTGCAGCTGTGCGCATTTTAGTTTTGCTTTAGAATTAGCGCAATTAGCCCACCCAATTATACAATTAGCAGTGGGCAGGTGATGTAATGTGCGGCTGAACACCGGTAACACCAACAACACTGACTATCACAGCAAGCCTAATTCCTACTATATAGAAAATACTTTTTTAGCGGGCATGAAGTAATTACTCATTCAAAATAAGTACCTACTCAAGAAAAAGGCAATTATAGTTTATGCGATTTATTCAGCCCATAAGACAGAGACACAGGGAATCGTGAAAGAGATGGGTATGGAGATATATGTACAAATTAATTCTAAACATTACAAACACAGTTTTTATTAATTAAAAAAATGCCTTTGTGTTCCGTTTAAACATGTTTAGAGTTAAAGAGTTCATTTTCAGTACGTTATGTGAGCACTTCTTGTGTCCTAGTGCCTAAATCAGATTACAATTCTTCACTCATTTTTCACTCTGGGCTGAGGCCAGAGTAATTCAGGAGAAAAACATCTGGCACAAGGACAACACCGCAACAGTATCCCACCTGGGATCTCATCTACACAATCCATTACATGCCTTTCAGTCCCCCAACAAGCAGCTTAAATTACCAAACACATGCCAGAGCTTGCAAACAATAACACCAATAGTCAGCGACGCCTTGACAATGCACAATTATCTTCATTAGCCATTGTCAGTGATGACACACACTTCCTCCTATTGTATTGATTCAGTCTTCATCCCATGTGTTTTGAAAACCAACCAAGTAATAGTAGCTGTCATTTGGAAATCATATTCTTTTTGGCCACAATTCAAAGCATTCCGTATGATGTTGGTATTCTGTTCAGGTGTCAAACTCTTTACCACTTTTGGCACTTGCACATGGTTTAAGATCACATTTCAAGAATCAGACTGAATGTAGAGTGGGTAGACATGCCTTGGCAAGCTATGGCCAGGTTTAGACTAGTATGGTCTTGTATTTGGGAAACCCTTGAAATTAAAAAGTTTAAAAACTCCTTTTACAATTTTTTTGTTATTTGGGTGGCAAACATCTACTCAATAGCAGCTAACTAATACATGTTTATATTTGCACCTGACAAGCTTTGTAATGCAATATAAATATATACTGTACAGCTGCGCAAAGGAAACTCATGTTTAAAATAGGACATATTTATTTATTGACTACAGGCATTCAATCAGTCAGTTTTGTAGCTTTGCGTATCCAAAATACTTTATATTATTGTAACCTTACATTTGTTAATTCATTATTTTATTTCACTATTTGTGACCCTGGATCACAAAACCAGTCACAAGTCGTACAGGTATATTTGTGGCAATAGCCAACACTACATTACATGGGTCAAAATGATCGATTTTTCTTTTATTCCAAAAATCATTAGGATATTAATTAAAGATCATGTTGAAGATCAATATGAAGATATTTTATAAGTTTCCTACCGTAAATATATAAAATATTTATTTTTGTGAGTGAATGCAGCACAATCGCAAACATAAATGGACAACTTTAAAGGCAATTTTCTCAGTGTTTTGATTCTTTTGTACCCTCAGATTCCAAATTTTCAAATAGTTGTATATCGGCCAAATATTGTCCTATCCTAACAAATCATACATCAGTGGAAAGTTTATTTATTCAGCTTTCAGATGGTGTATACATCTCAATTTAAAAAAAATACCCATGTGCCTGGTTTTGTGGTCAAGGGTCACATTTGTTAATTCATTCTATTGTTATGAAAATATATATAGGGTAATGAAAATAACGTCTCGGTTACATATATAACCCTCGTTCCATGAAGGAGGGAACGGAGACGTTACGTCAGAGACTGCCGAAATAGGGGTTTCGCTTAGAAGCCTATCACCTTAGAGTTCTACAAAATGAGCCAATGGCAAAACAATACCATGGGTCTGCGGAATTTACATAGCGCAACTCCACCCCACCGCGTGGGTATAAAAGGAGCTGCGCGGCAATCTCGCATTATGTTATGCTGAGGAGCCGAGACTGAACTCCCGGCTGTTCCAGCGGTACAGCGGTTGTGGCAGGGGGACGTAACGTCTCCGTTCCCTCCTTCAGGGAATGAGGATTATATACGTAACCGAGACGTTCCCTTTCAGTCAGTCACTCCGAGTTACGTCAGAGACTGATGAAATATGGGTCCCAATTCAATCACGCCACAGTGGCTGTCTTCCAGTGCCCTGTGCAAGTCTGAGCTCCTTGTCGTGGGAATAGCACGGATGAAGGGCTAGGCTTAACACAAGAATACCAATGTACAGAGGGTAGCATATCCCAGGTGGAATATGTAACACAGCGCCTACCCATAGGGAGGACTTAGAATACACATATGACCCGAGTACTGGATGCATATGGAAAAACTCAGAGGTATCCAGCCCGCAGGGTGGAATGTTTCAACCTCGAGATGGCAAGAGGTCTTGCAGAGAGAAAGACATGTGCTCGGTGGAAACCTACTGTGGAAATGCACATGTGGGGGGTTGCCCAAGCGGGGATGCACTCTGGTGACGGCATCGACAGTGCAGGAGGAACTCGGGGTCTAAAGAGAACTGATCTGAGTGAAATAGCGCACGTATCCAGTCCATGGAGTGGAATGGCGCAGCAAGCGATGACACCGAGCAGGTCCTACTTACTAGCTTGTGGAAGCTCTACAGATGTCTGTTAGCGAGGCGCCATGCGCTAAAACCCAGGAGGAAGTCACACTCCAGGTGGAGTGAGCCTTCAACCCTAGGGGGCATGGTCAACCCTGCATCTGGTAAGACAAGGCAATGGCGTCCACTATCCAGTGAGACAACCTTTGCTTGGAGAGAGCCTTTCCCTTCAGCTTCCCACCAAAACAGACAAACAGCTGGTCTGAGGTCCTGAAACACTGTGTTCTGTCTACGTAAGCACGGAGGGCGCATACTGGACAGAGCAGTGCCAAGGCTGGGTCTGCCTCCTCCGAGGGCAGTGCTTGCAGGTTCACCACCTGATCCCTGAAAGGAGTAGTGGGAACCTTGGGCACGTATCCAGGCCGGGGTCTCAAGATCACGTGAGAGTTAGCAGGCCCGAATTCTAGGCACACTTCGTCAACCGAAAATGCTTGCAGGTCCCCTACCCTCTTGATGGAGGCCAAAGCGACCAGGAGCGCTGTCTTCATATACAGGAACTTAAGCTCAACTGATCACAATTGTTCAAAGCGAGCTCTCTGCAGGGCAGATAAAACCACTGCGAGGTCCCAAGAGGGTATAAGAGGAGAGCGAGGAGGATTTAGTCTCGCCCCCTTAAGGAACCTGACGACCAGGTCATGCTGTCCCACTGTTTTCGACTCCACAAGGTCGTGGTGCGCAGAGATCGCAGCCACATAAACCTTCAGGGTGGAAAGAGACAGCCTTCGTTCCAACCCTTCTTGGAGGAAGGAGAGCACCGACCCGATCGGGCATTTCCTGGGATCTTCTTGGCGAGAAGAACACCAGGTGATGAAGAGGTTCCACTTCAAAGCATAAGCGTGTCTCGTGGACAAGGCATTAGCTGAAGTGATGGTAGCCACCCCCTGAGGTGGTAGGGTAGTCAAACCTGCCGCGTCCTGTCCAGAACCCACACATGCAGGTTCCACAGATCGGGACATGGGTGCCAGAGGGTGCCCCATCTCTGAGAAAGGAGGTCCTTCGTCTGAGGGATTGGCCAGGGAGGGGCTGTCGCGAGGAGCACCAGTTCGGAGAACCAAGTCTGGGTGGGCCAATGAGGTGCAACCAAAAGGACCTGCTCCTCGTCCTCCCTGATCTTGCACAGGACCTGTGCAAGAAGGCTCATTGGGGGAAACGCATACTTGCTGAGGCCCCGCAGCCTGCTTTGCGCTAGGGCATCCGAGCCGAGGGTCCATAAAACCAGCGGCAGTGGGAAGTGTCTGGGGAGGCAAACAGATCTACCTGTGCATCGCCGAACTGTTCCCAAATCAGCTGGACCGTCTGGGGATGGAGTCTCCCTTCCCCGGGATGTGCCGGAAATCGTGAGAGCTCGTCGGCTGCACGATTCAGCTCTCCCGGAATGTAAATGGCTCGAAGTGACCTCAGATTCTTCTGACTCCATAAGAGGAGATGGCAGGCGAGTTGCGACATAAGGCGGGAGCACACACCACCTTGTCGGTTGATGTACGCTACTGTCGCCTTGCTGTCTGAACGTGAACGCTACTCAACGCTACTCTAACATGACAATCTGGGGCTCAGGTCAGGAAGCAGACAGACGGGCTAAACCTACCGTCTGCTGGCGGCCTCGCGTCACCAAGGTCAGATAAATCCCATCACATAGAGCCTCTTTCACCTAGCTATCATCATATAGAGACTGTGTCTGTTCCCCGAACTTGGAAATCCAAAAAACGTTTAAACCCATCTAAGGTTAAAAATGTAATTGATGTTCAACAAATAAAAAACAGCTATAATACAGATGAGCAAATGCTAAAGCTTGGGTTGCTGAATATTCGATCGCTTACTTCAAAAGCACTCATTGTTAATGATATGAGTTCAGATAATAACCTAGATGTGCTGTGTTTGACAGAAACCTGGCTAAAACCAAACGATTACATTACTTTAATAAATGAGTCCACCCCGCAAGATTATTGTTATAAACATGAGCCTCATCTGAAACGCAAAGGGGGAGGAGTTGCTGTAATTTATAGTAATATTTTCAAAACCACTAAGAAATCAAGTTTTAAATATAATTCTTTTGAAGCATTGGTGCTTAATGTAAAAATATATAGTATAAACGATAAATCACGTTTGAGATTTGTGCTGGCTACTGTATACAGGCCACCAGGGCACCATACAGACTTTATCAAAGAATTTGCAGACTTTCTATCAGAATTAATATTGACTGCAGATAAAGTACTAATTGTTGGTGATTTTAATATACACATCAATAATGAAAAATATGCATTGGGATTGGCATTTAAAGACATTGTAAACTCAATTGGAGTTAGACAACACGTGTCAGGACCTACTCATCGTCGTAATCATACTCTAGATCTAATATTATCACACGGAATAGATGTTGATGCCGTTGAAATTCTGCAGCAGAGCGATGACATCTCAGATCATTATCTAGTCTCGTGTAAATTACATTTAGCCAAGGCTGCAAAGCCGACTCCGTGTTTCAAATATGTTAGAACTATCACTTCTGCCACTAAAGATTGCTTTATTAATAATCTTCCTGATCAGTTTCATCATCTCAGCATCCCGGATAGCTTAGAACAACTTGATATTGCAACAGAAACTTTTAACTCTCTCTTTTCCAGCACTTTAGACACAGTTGCTCCGTTGCGCTTAAAGAAGATTAAAGAAAATAGTCCAACGCCGTGGTACAACGAGCACACTCGGGCCCTTAAGAGAGCAGCCAGAAAAATGGAGCGCAACTGGAAGAAAACAAAACTAGAGGTATTTCGCATTTCATGGAAGGAGAGCTCGATTACTTACAGAGAGGCTTTAAAAGCTGCTAGATCTGCTTATTTTTCAACCCTTTTAGAAGAAAATAAACATAATCCTAGGTATTTATTTGAAACGGTGGCTAAACTAACGAAAAAGAAAGCTTCAAGCACCAAAGTTTCCAAGCAACATAGCAGTAATGATTTTATGAACTTCTTCACTTATAAGATTGATAATATCAGGGACAAAATTATAACTATGCAACCGTCTACTACAGTATCGCATCAGGCAGTGCATTGTAGTCTCCCTGAGGAAAAATTTTATTCATTCGTTGCTATTGGAGAGCAAGAATTTACTAAACTCGTTAAATCATCTAAATCGACAACATGTATGTTAGACCCTATACCGACTAAGCTACTGAAAGAGATGCTCCCAGAGGTCATAGATCCTCTTCTTAATATCATTAATTCGTCTTTGTCTCTAGGATACGTACCAAAAACCTTTAAGCTGGCTATGATTAAACCGCTTGTTTAAAAAACGCAACTTGATCCTACAGAATTAGTCAATTACAGGCCGATCTCGAATCTACCTTTTCTGTCAAAGATATTAGAAAAGGCAGTATCCTCACAACTGTGTTCCTTTCTTGAAAGAAATGATATCTGCGAGGATTTCCAGTCTGGATTTAGACCGTACCATAGTACCGAGACAGCTCTCGTTAGAGTCACAAATTATTTGATTTTATCATCCGATCGTGGTTGTATCTCTCTATTAGTGTTACTCGATCTTAGTGTGGCATTTGACACCATTGACCACAACATTCTTTTAAATAGACTCGAACATTATGTTGGCATTAGTGGAATTGCACTAGCATGGTTTAAATCATACTTATCTGACCGTTATCAGTTTGTAGCAGTAAATGAAGAGATGTCTTATCGATCACAAGTTCAGTATGGCGTACCACAAGGCTCAGTACTAGGACCATTGCTGTTCACTCTGTACATGCTACCATTAGGACATATCATTAGGAAGCATGGAATTAGCTTCCACTGTTATGCTGACGATACTCAGCTCTATATTTCTTCAAAACCTAACGAAACTTACCAATTCACAAAATTAACGGAATGCATAGCAGATATAAAAAATTGGATGACTCGTAATTTCCTACTTCTAAATTCTGAAAAAACAGAGATTCTAATTATTGGACAAAAAACTTCCTCACGTAGTAACCTAGAATACTGTCTAACACTTGATGGCTGCTCTGTTAAGTCTTCATCGTCGGTTAGGAACCTAGGAGGGCTCTTTGATACCAATCTTTCATTTGAAAGTCACGTGTCTAGTATCTGTAAAAACGCATTTTTCCATCTTAAAAATATATCTAAATTACGCCTTATGCTCTCATTGACAAATGCGGAACAATTAGTTCATACGTTCATGACCTCAAGGCTAGATTATTGTAATGCTCTACTGGGTGGTTGCCCTGCACGCTTAATTAACAAACTACAGCTGGTCCAAAACGCAGCAGCTCGAGTTCTTACCAGAACCAGGAAGTATGACCATATTAGCCAGGTTCTGTCAAAACTGCATTGGCTGCCTATTAAACATCGCATAAATTTTAAAATATTGCTGATTACTTACAAAGCACTAAATGGTTTAGCTCCGCAGTACTTGAGCGAGCTCTTAACGCATTATAGTCCTTCACGTCTATTGCGATCTCAAAATTCCGGCCAGTTAATAATACCTAGAATATCAAAATCGACTGCTGGCGGTAGATCCTTCTCCTATTTAGCACCAAAACTTTGGAACAGTCTTCCTACCATTGTCCGGGAAGCAGACACACTCTGTCAGTTCAAAGCTAGATTAAAGACACATCTCTTTGACCTAGCATTCACATAATACATTATAGACTTCTATAATTCAATGTTAGGCTGCATAGATTAGGTCAGCCGGAACCGGGAACACTTCCCATAAATCCTGATGTACTCGTTACATCATGAGAAGAATGGCATCTACGCTAATTTTAGTGTCTGTGTTTATCTCGAGGTTTTCCCGCAGCCTCCCGGATCCAGGCCGTATCCAGATCTGATGAAGGACCTTCACCTGGACCCGATGACAACGCAGTGCTGAAGTGCCAACTAGTCTCTCCCTATGGAGGATCCCTTTACCACTCTACAGATAAGGCGTTGTCGGGAAATTTCGTTTCGCGTTCCTACCCGAAGTGACAAAATAAAATAAAATTCTCTATCAAAATTTATAAGGAAAGCTCAGTACTTTGTTTAGGCTTGGTCTGTAGGGAATTCCAAACCTGCGCACATATATTCAAACGCACATAACTATAGAACCAATTCTAAATATGCATGTGAACGCCATCAGCGTTTCTCACAGGTTCGCGTTTAAAGTCTGTGTAGAGAGAATGGTGTCGTCTTAGCGGCCCCTAATTTAATAACAAATGATCGTTGCGACGGAAGCAAATCAATCAAAAATAACTTTAGCTTGAAAATAACTTTATTAAAGAACCGCTATAAAGCCAAAACAATCTCTGTTACCTTAAATTATACGCTTGTCTCTGTAAAGCTGCTTTGAAACAATCTACATTGTTAAAAACGCTATATAAATGAAGATGACTTGACTTGACTTGAACGGACTAGTACGTGTTGGTCCTTGAGCAACATTCGAAAACTTTGCAGAGCCAAACGTTCTTTGGCTTCGCCTGGCATTTGGCAGGCTGCGGGGATGGTGCGGGCTGGGGCGTCTTCCTGCAGCCACCTCCACGGTGCGGCCCAGGTGAAGGCTGCTGCAGTGCAGCATGCAGTGAGGAGGCAGCCTGCCCTGCAGCTCTATAGGTCTTCACCACCAGAGTAGACGAAAACCTACAGGCTTTGGAGGGGTGCTTTGGATCACCGCGCCAGGTAGAAGTCCTCTGGGGACACAACTGCATGGGGGGACCCCAGTGTACCCATTAGCCGCTGCCCCGTCGAGGGTAGAGAAGGTGGAAGAGGTCGCTGAACGATCACGGGAAGTCAAAGGGGACTTCCAGGACCTCATGACCTCTTCATGCACCTCCGGGAAGAAAGGTATTGGGGGCAGGGGCTGATGGGTGTAAGCACTCGCCGCCCCGTTCCACTCAAGCCCGATGTTCGCCGCTGCCCGGGAAAGCACCTTGTGATGCGGCGATAGACATAGTGTCATCCTCTGGAGCAACGAATGAAACGCGGGGCGTCCACCCAAAGACTGGCCCGCGGCTTCATCCGGCAACCTTGCGGGTTGCAATGTGCCAGAGAGGGGTGTGGTCCGAGGAGGAATCGTCTGAGCTTTGTTCCACACCGTGACCCTCAGATCACCTTGATCACCAGCTAAAGTATCCCCTCTCGCAGAGGGGATAGACTGGGGTGTGGCAGAGAGGACTCTACCTCTTTGGAGGTCATCGAGTCTCTATCGCAACATTGCAATGAGAACATGACGAATCCACGAACGATGCCTGAGTGTGATTAAAGCCTGAACATGCCAGGCAGCATTCGTGCCCATCAGAAGACAATACCTGTTGTAACAACTGAGACCAAATCAGACACATTTATTTGGCATATGTACCATAAAAATCTTAACACTCCACTCTGGAATCCCATCTTCCCCCAAAAACAGGTTTGTATCGCTAGCTTAACACTAGAAGTGCCAGAATTCCATAACTACTAGAACTGCCGCAAGCGGTCATTTTGACCGCTATATTCCAAACTCTATATCTTTAATGATAAATACCCAATTGAGAGATTAATGCATTTATTGTATTAATATGTCTTTAAAAAACAAAACAACACCAAACTGTACATTTAAACAAGTTTAATTATACATTTATAAATAAATAATATCCGTAGATGTCCTGAACAAAATGACGGAGTAGCCCATATTTGTTTACACAGTTCGATCGCGTCGCGCCCGCCGACACACACACACACACACACACACACACACCCCAACCATATTCCAGTATTGCAATCTTGACATTGCAGCCTGTTCATTATAGCCACAATAAAATATAATAATAAAATAGTCAACCTAACATAAAAATTCCACTGCTCTGTTTGTAGCCTAGTAGGCTAGCCTACAATTCGTACCATTTTGCGCATGTGAAGAGGATGATTTTTTCCGTCGATATTGGAACGTGAGTGAAGTACAAAGCCTATAATAAAGAAATAGTTTACCATCCAAATACATCGCAAATGTTGAAACATTTTGATTCTAATTAGAAAGTTACGTGAGCCTAACGCCGCTTACTTTCACTTTCGCTTAACGCATTTCATTTTAGCTTGTTTATAGTTATTTTTTCATTCTTGTTCTGTTGTGAATATCATTAAACATATTCAACAACAAATCATTTAAATGTAGTGTATTTTTAACCACATTTTATTGTTGTGTATATTGGTATAGATAGCCTATAATAATACCGCGAAATTCCGTGCAGTCAATATGACCGTCTATGGCCGAAATAGGTAAATATGTTCATTTGTTTTTTTTGCCTTATGTGTAATTTATATGAAAAACATTTTAAATGAAAATACAGACACTTTTAGGAAAAGTCAGGTACCAGCAGGATTGTATTTATTTTTTCAACAAAGTTATTGCAGATATAAAATTCAAAACGGTCAAAATGACCGCCATGGCCGTTCTAGTGTTAAAGCTAATATGACACGTGTGTGTATCTCTAACGAAGGGTTCAGAGAGAAGCAGTGCATGTTTGAGAGTGACATTTTGGAACGTGTATCATCTGGAACTTCCCTGGTTTTTCCGATGTACATGTAAACGAGTTCCTTGGTGAGTTAATATAGTTTTCATTAATTTTCATTTCAGTATGGTTCAATAAGATTCAATCAAGGTCATATTAAAGGTATAGCGGAGGATCTTTCCAAATTTTAGATAAGACCCGCCCTCTCCACTTTTTGAAAAGTTTGATTGATTCACCAGAATGATTGACAATTAGGAGGACCAATAGTTTAGACTACCCACCAGGAAGTAAAACATCCTCCGCTATACCTTTAAGTGTATTACATCAAATCATTGTTTATTTGGTGCAGTATTTTATGGCAAATACAGCCTTAACCCTTCCGCACGTACGATCACACCGGTGTGATCAGTCTAGGCTGGTCCCTGGAGCGTACGATCACACCGGTGTGATTAGAACGGTCACTGCGTCTGCGGCACAAACTAAGATGGCGGCGCCCATCGCGCATACAGCTCAACTAACGCGATCGTTATAAAGGTGTTTAAACAACAAAACCCTTCCACTTGCATATATTTGACAATCGGAATATCAGATATTTCATGCCATATCAAACAAATTTGTGAATATTTTGAATAAAAAAGGAAAAATGACATAAAAGCAGATCATCATTCATTCAGCTCTGTTGTTGCTGCGGTGTGTCACGTGACAAGCAATGACGCATCACCATGGAAACCATAAAGTGACGCATTCCAAAAAAACGGTCGCCTTGAAAAACTCACGCTGGGGGGTCAGCCAGAATATTTTAAACTTACGTGTGAAAGGGTTAAGTGTAAAATGGAAACCGTAATTAGGCCATTTATGTGAAATGAATCTTATATGAAGTTATATGAATGGACATTATTTGCTGTGTTTTATTAGAAGTTGTGTATAAACTGAATTGATTTGTATATAATATCAAATGCTAATTGTTATTTCGGCCTTGTATCTTCAAGGCCAGGTTTTTTTTTTCTTTAGTTTTTGTTTCCATGTGAGTTCTGTGATATTCAGCGGATGAATGTGATCCACTCTGCATGTGAATCGAACGGTGAATCATTCCTGGATTGTTGATTGTCTCAACTCTTCCTGTATGCTTATCGGTGGGGTTGGACTGGCGAGCCGCCCGTTTAACAAATCCTTTTTGATTTCCCTGTTGAAAGAGAAACAGAAACTCTAGTGCTCATCTTTGAACGGTAGGAGTAGAATCGCACACCAATTCATTTTGTCCCACCCGGGATAGAATTGGATGACTGAATTAAGCACCTCGTGGACTTTTGGGACTGAGTTTATGAACTGATCTGTTCATTTGAGAAAACATTTGACTTTTGGACAATTCTGGGTATTTTACGTTCAGAGTGAACGAAATTTTGTTTTGTTTTTGTTTAACCTTTTATTTTTTTATTTAAATCTGTGTTGAGGTTATATGGGTCATTGTTCTATTAGTTGATTGACTAAAATAACAATCTAACAACAAGGTATTAAAAGAAAGACAAGAAGTCAATTAGATGGTTAATACTTAAACATATATGACTATTCTAATTAGTGACTCATCAAATTCAATCTAGAGAGAAGTATCAACTTACCTTAAAGGGATACTCCACCGAAAAATGAAAATTCTGTCATCATATACTCACCCTCTAGATATCTTCCTTTCTGTTCAGCAAAAGAAAGAAATTCAAACAGGTTTGAAACAACATGAGGGTGAGTATATGATGACAGAATTTTCATTTTTCGGTGGAGTATCCCTTTAACAACGAGAAACAGCCATAAAACCTTGGAAGGAAGAAAGGGGTAAAAATCAACAACATTGAGTATAAAACGAATGTATTCATTTCTTTTCATTTATTGTTTCAATATAAATTTAAACTTGTTCTTACCTCATCTTGTTTGTCTGAGTATTCACTGCTGCTGCATCATCTCTCTTCCTGGACGAACCTATTCTTCTGAGCTCACTGGTCCGTTAGTAAAGTTTGACACAAAGTTGTTATCACGTGTAACGGGTTACACATGCGGTGGGGCCGAGTTGCGCTATGCAAATTCCGCAGACCCATGGCATTGTTTTGCCATTGTCTCGTTTTGTAGAACTCAAAGTTTATAGGCTTCTAAGCGAAACCCCCATTTCGTCAGTCTCTGACGTAACTCGGAGTGACTGACTGAAAGGGAACCCCAGTTCCCTGAGAGGGAACGAGACGCTGCGTCATAACATTGACACTATGGGAATGCCCCCCGGGGCGTGCCTGGTGTCTGAAGCATGTGTTGAAACCCACCAATTGATTGGCAGGTGGCAGCCCCATGACGCCACATGGAGTGCCCTTGAGTATAAAAGGGTGAGCAGGAGGAGCAGCAGGAGATGCACAGCTAGGCCTAAAGCATCTCTCTGGGAATCAGGGTTATATTCATAACCTAGGCGTTCCTTTTCAAGGGAATTCAGCCCTGCATCATAACATTGACGCTATGGGAACATTAATACCTACTTCGCCATGCTGAACAAGTGCCTGCTTCACTAAGCTGTGAAGATATGCAAAATCAAATTGAGCTAGCACCAAAAACTCACAGAATGGAAAGTTCATTCAGGCGCATCACCGTGACCTCTTGAGCAAGGGCATTAAAAACAACAACCCCTATCCAGGGGAGCCTATAAACCCCACTTTAACACCCAATATTGCTTAGGGAGGGCTAAGCTCTAACCTTAGCCTCATGGGCTAATGGTTGCCTATTCCCATAGCTCTAGCGAGGAGGACATAGAGTAAGCTGCCACAACACAATGCCACTTTTATACGTTTATATGTCTTCATACTCCTCACGGACCTTAGGAAACGTGTTACATATAGATCCACTATGTCCACACTGGAGGGGCGACAGTTGATGAAGTGGGACACGAGAAGCGGAATAGCCCACCTTTTTTTCAGCTATGGCAACCCTTATATGCAAATACATACCTGTATTTATTAAGAAGAAGTGGCATGTGAGGAAGTGGAACATGAGAAGCAGAACTGAACTTCTGAATTCGCCACACTGGGGAGACAACAGCTGATGAAGAGGAGACTCCTGGGTCGGCCAGACTCCTGGGTCGAAGAGGAGGCGGAGCGGTGTGATCCGGACCACTCTTCACTGTCCGAGGCCAGGAGGGAACAGCCGTCACCGATGGCATCTCCCTCCGACTCATCCCCTGAGGCGACGGCAGTGAGGGCCGAAGCCGGCAGCTGCGAGTCGGGGAGGGGGGGGCGGGGAGGGGGAGAGCGAGGCTCGAGGGAAGGGTTCCGGCGAGCACTCGAAGGCCACATCGGACTCCGGTGGTCTCTGGGAGCGGCGCTTCTTCTTGCTCGGCCCGCCAGAGACAGGCGGAGTGACAGCTTCAGAAATTTTCAGCATTTTGCAACAAACGCCTCGTGCTCTTTTAGACACGTGCGTCGCAGCAGCGAACACACAGAGAAGTAGCAAAAAGGATACTGTCGCCGGATAGCGTAGCAGGCACGGAAGGCTGAAGGCGGCGAAGACGACCGGCTTCCTCAGACGCTGTCCTAAGCTTGCTGGTCGCTTGTTTCGACGGCGGCGGCTTCTCTCAGAGTCCAGCGATGCGTAGAGCTTCGCTGAAGAGATGAAAATCAGGTAAGCAGCCCCCGAGCCCTTCCTTATATACGCTAAGCCACCCCCATTATGGCGGGCTATGACGCCTGAGGGCGCGAAGCACAGCCTGCTCTAGGTCTGCCTGCTGCTGCACTTCGTTGACAATAAATACAAAAATTAAGGATAATTTTTTGGCTTCATATCTCGAGAAAAGATGACTTTACCCGTAGTGTAAGCAACTTACGCAATACGAGAGAACCTCTCGTAAGAGAACAGGCTTTTACCAAATGAGCTGGTATAGGATCAAGTAAACGTGGAAGAATTAGATTTGTAAATTAACTGAGAAATTTCTTCTTTGGATGGCAAGTCGAAAGCTCATCTTACCTCACCAATGCCAACCAGTGCAGAACTATAAACATTGGAAGAGCATATTGCCACTGCTTCCGAATTCGCAACACTGGGGAGACAATAGCTTAAGAAGTGGGATGCAAGGAGCAGAATAGCCCAACTTCCTTCAGTTATGACTGATAACCCTTCATATGAGAATATGAAAGGAGCATACACTTCTATCTCCGTATTTGTTAACACTAGAACTCCCAAGGCGGTCATTTTGACCGTTTTTAAATTTTACAGTGTAATAACTTTGTTAAAATAAAATAAATGTGACTGTAGGACTCTGACTTTTCCTAAATATGTGTATTTTTAATTCTGACACTGTTATTTTATTTAAATCACAAAACACAAAACAGTTCTGACTATTTCTACCTAGAATTACCATGACGGTCATTTTGACCGCACGCATAATAGATATCATAAGTCCGTTACATTGCAAGTTTCGCGGAGGGACTTCATCACACGACTGGCGAGCGAACTTCGCTCCGACCACATGGAATCAAAAGCCATACAGCTGGAGGAACTGCAAACAAAATAAAACCAAGGAGACATGTGCCAAATGTCACAAAGTGCGTGGGAGCTGCACACGAAAGGCGTCGTTTACCTGTGTGGAAAGTGCGTAAGCGTCAAAGATGCGGGGTGTTTGCGCCGTTCAAATGGGCAGTTAACCTGATTTTGTTCGTTAATATTTTTTGTTCACTGAAACTAATCGTTCAAAAGCAGTTCATTTTCTTGTTTAGCTAACGTTCATGTTTTTTCTTAGCCTGTTTGTGTGTGTAGCTACTGTATTGTGCTGCATACGTGTCCGTGAAAGTTTTTACAATGTATTCAACAGAGGTGTAAAATACTTGAGAAATTTTACTTGATTACTGTACTTAAATATTATTTTTGGGGATTTTTACTTTACTTGAGTACAATTAAAAATCAATACTTTTACTTTTACTTAATTACATTTTTTAAGAAAAAAAAGTACTTTTTACTCCTTACAATTTTATTTATAGTCAAAAAGTACTTATTTTTTGGAGATCACTTCATTCTATTTTCCCTTGCTATTACCGAACCAATTGTTGAAATGTCATTTATTCTGCCAATGAGATTCGTTTTCACATTCCATGAAATTGGTCAGACATGTTCATTGGTCCTTTGGAAGTGACTTCATGTCGCATAAGAGAGCCTAAGTCCCTCCCCTTCCGGTTGACCACCATGGGACCTTATTTTGGAAAAATATTGTATGGTAGTCAATGGCGAGAGACAACAAATATTTTGATCTCGTTTGAATTGTGCCCTGAATTACACATTTGATGTTTGTCAATTCAAAAGATACATTTTAAAGTCAAGAAAGTCGCAGTTTGATGTAAAACTCTTGAGGTATAAGACTGTGAAAATACGTAATTACAAAGACTACAAACCCAAAAGGCAACCATGTGACGTCATACCTTTTCTCTCAATGGGTCTCATTCATGAAACATTCGTAAATATACGAGTAAATATGTGAGTGATTTGCGCGTAAAGAGACTTTCCCGAAAACTCTTCTCCTGATTCACAAATACTTCGTAAACGTCAGATGTGATAGTGAAACGTGTGTATGTGTTAATGAATTCCAATCAGTCGTAAATGGGACGCGCGTGCACGCTCATTCTCAATTACCATAAATCCCGCCCATTAAATCCGACTGACAACTATATATGGGCATCATATTATGACACCAAACGAAGGATTTCAACATGTCTTCTCAAAAGCGGATAAAAAAGAAAAATTTCTCAGATTCAGAAATTGAAGTTTTAATATCTGAAGTTCATTCAAAACGCAACATTTTATTTTCAAGCGTACATAGTGGCGTATCAGGTCCTAAAAAAAAGGAAGCTTGGCAGCATATTACAGATGCAGTTAATGGAGTTTCATCTGTTAATCGAACAGTCCCAGAAGTGAAAAGAAAATGGTTCGACATGAAGCTTGACTGCAAAAAACGAATTAGTTCACTTCGAAAAAATCGTATTCAAACTGGAGGAGGACCACCATCATCATCAAGCATATCGACATGCGATGAACGCATCATTAGCATAATTGGCGAAACCTCTCTGTCGGGTATAATTCCCGATGGTGACAGTGATGAAACCCCTTTGCAGGAAAGCACTTCAGCACAATCTGATGGTAAGGCTACATTTCTTTTTTTTTTTTTTGGGGGGGGGGGCCAGCTGACATGGTAAAATAAAAAAATAATTTTAGAAGAAATCCACAAAGCAGTTTACATTTGAGCAGATTTTACTTTTTTGTAAAGACAGACAAATGCCAACTGTGTCCACCCATGAGACCACCGAAGCGGCAACCGGATCCGTTCATCCTACGGCCTCTGAACCGGTATATCCAGCAGCATCCCGCAGTGTTGCCTCTGCACAGAAGACGGCTTTAAGTCAGGAAGTGCTGGATAAGCAAGACGAAATTTATCAAGCTGTGCTGGCAATAAATGACACATTAAAAGAAATAAATGTAAGCCTACGAGAAATATGTGATGCTATTAAACATAAGAAATAAAGTTTACTGAAACTATTTTGTGCGCTTGCTTTTTAATGCATACATACTCTTAGAAACATAGAATTAGTTCCTGTCACTTTGCAATTGCAGCAAGAGGTATGTCTATGTGTCGGATAGGCAACCCTGGAGGCACCATACCATGATCAGGTCTAATTATATCCTCTGGGTCTGGCAGACCATGTTCCATGGCAATGTTGTGTAGAACGGAGCAGGCCAATATTATTTTGCAAACCTTTTCTGGTCTGTATAACAGTGTACAACCTGATGTGTCCAAACACCGCCAGCGCCCCTTTAAGATACTGTTTGTGCGTTCAATAACTGACCGAGATTTTGCGTGTGCTTCATTGTATGCCATCTCCTGCCGGCTTTGGGGATTTATCAATGGGGTCATAAGCCATGGTGTCAGGGGATAACCATTGTTACCTGAGTGTAGGGGAGGGGAGGCAAAGTGTCAAATATTTGTCAAATGTTGTGAATAAATAAAATTGTACATACCAATTAGCCATCCGTCTGTAACTGCACCACTGTCCAAACGTCTAGCAACTGAGCTGCTCCGAAGAATGAAACTATCATGAGTACCACCCGGCCAGCGGGCCACTACATTAAGTAGTGCACATTTAGCGTCACAAATTAGTTGTGCATTGATGGAATGATAGTTTTTCCTATTCAGAAATGGAAATGCATCATGTGATGGTGCCTTGATGCGAATGTGTGTGCAATCAATTGCTCCTATTACGTTTGGCAGGTTTGCAATAGCAAAGAATCTTTGCTTCACTTCAAACTGATGGACAAGGTTATAGGGGAATTTTATATATTGGGGCATTAGCCCTATTATGCAATCAAGAACATCTGGGATGATGCGACTCATGGATGACTGAGATATCCCTGACCTGTCTGCAATCTCCCACTGGAATGTTCCTGTTGCCAAAAAACCAAGCACGGACAACACCTGCAAGTGTGCTGGAATGCTGTGGGATCTTCTAGTTTGCCTTCTAAGATTGGCCTCTAACATATTGCATAAATGCAAAATAACTGGTCTGGGTAGCCTGAAACGACTTATTAACCAGTCATCATTCTCGGCAAGTAAGTCTGCGCGGTCTCTGAAAATACGCCTTTTGCGCAGCGCTCTATCTGCCAAATCTAGTAAAAGCGCTATATCAGCCATCGTAAATGTTTCTTGTTATGCCTGATTTCGGCATTTTATAGGAAACAATTTCCGTAACAATTAAGGGGCTATTAGTTTTCCCAGCCCTATTGAAAGCAATTAATTATTTGATTAAAGTGTTCCGTTTGCAGATGCTATTACTGGCTCTCATAGTAAAAGTAAAAAGAAAAACCGTATGTATTTACTATATAATATTTTTTTTCAAAATGCTGTGTAAATATGTACCCAATTAAGGTGAATTAAAATGCAGCCTTATTAATGAGCAAAACGTTCGGATGTTAAACGCACTATTTACGCGTGGCTGGGAGCAGGTGTAAATTTCTTTCGTACCAACTAACATTTGGAAAATACGAACATTTTAATGAATCCGAAAATTTACGCCAGAACCCCTTTACACACACGATTTACACAAAAATTCATTCTGCTCGTGTTTCAAAAATTCATTCTGCTCGTGTTTCATGAATGAGACCCATTGAATGAAGCTAACTTTACTGAAGCTAACGTCTGTCATTTTTTCTATAGTCTTACGTTATAATCGTAACGTTACGCCGTCATGCCTGAGTGTTTTGTACCAGACTGCACACATACGAGCGACAGTGAAGTACATAGTGCAAGACGAGAGATGTAGTTCATTGAGCGATTTTCACATAAAACTAAATGATACTCTTCTGTTTTATGACAAACTGCGACTTTCTTGACTTTCATAATTATCTTTTAAATTGACAAACATCATATGTGTAATTCAGGGCACAGTTCAGACGGAATAAAAAGATAAGTTGTCTCTCGCCATTGACTACCATACATATTTTTTTCGAAATAAGGTCCCATGAGCCGGAAGCGGAGGGGAGGGACTTAAGGCCTATTTATATTTCTGCGTCGAACTGCCGCCGTAGCTACGTCGTAGGCTGTGTGTAGCGCGCGGTACTTCGGCGTACCCTGACGTGCACCTCTCCAAAAATTTAACAACGCGTCAATTCTACGCGGACGCAAGCACTGTGATTGGTCTGCCAGAACCCCTCCCTCGGGGTTTCACATGCTCCCTAGGTGCGCGTCAACGCGGACAACAACGCAGAAGTATAAATTAAAACCAACACGTTGCCTACGGCGTATAGGCTCCAGCGTAGGTCTGACGCTGAAGTATAATGAGGCCTTTAGGCTCTCAATGCACAGCACCTTGACCTGGAAATTAGAGAAATTATAACAGTCAATCAGTGGAAGAAAATGGAGGAAGAACGTGATTCAGCTGCGAACCTGTGGCCGTACCGTAGCGAATTATTTTCTTTTAGTGGTAAAAGTATGTTTAGTGGATTGTTTAAAGCATGTTGCATACTGGCATTAGATAGTAGTCTTATAGTTTGATAATTAAATACAATTAAATACAAACGTTTCTAAAGCAGGATAAAACCTTGTATGTGGTTCATTCACTTCATGTTTTTAGAGATTAAAAGCTTAAACAAAAATCTCTAGTTTTCATTCTTGCTTTTACTTTTACTCTTTTAATACTCAAGTACAATTTTAATGTGGTACTTTTTTACTTTTACTCAAGTACGATTCTGGCCAGTTACTTTTACTTTTAATTGAGTAAAATTTTCCCTCAGTACTTGTACTTTCACTTGAGTAACATTTTTGAGTACTTTTTACACCTCTGGTATTCAAATGTATCAGTGTTTTTGTCATTGTATAGGCTATATGTTATAAGTTATTGTATCATAAGATTTGTTTTTATTGTACAAAGAAAATAAGAAAATATTTATCAATTAGGCTGGAAAATACATTTTCACATTCATTTGAATTAACATTTTGTGTCCTGTTTATTACCTATCATAACATTGTAGATCCATTTATTTTTAGATTTTGTATTGATTATTGACCTTATTTACAAACAGGGCTGTACTAAACGGTATGAAGCTTTGACGTTTCCTAACTTTTGTGCATGTCTATTCACGTGGTGAGTGCGGTGAAAAAAATATTATTTTGACGCAAAACGTTCCTCACACAAGCCCCTTTCACACAGCGCTTTGAACCCGGCAAATTGCCGGCAAATTGCCAGAGCGCCTTCTGTGTGAACGCAAACTCGACCCGGGATTTATGCCGGGATCGATGCCGGGTCGGGACCTAGTAACATTGCCGTGTTCAGTCCCGGAACGCGCGCAGTGTGAACAAAAGCCGTAATAATGCCGTGTCGTAGTGATGACGCTGAAGCCGGGATCGTTCGCCAGCTGTGAAACGGTACGTAAAGCGCAATTTTATGATCGAATCAGAGAAAAAAATGCACAAGCGTGGTTTCTCGAGAGAGAGAGAGAGATCGCAGCTCATAAGCAAACTTAAGACGCTGCTGAGATTACAAGTCACATCGATGTCACGTGTCTTTACGGCATTTTTATGGGTTGTGTGTGAACGCACTCTCTGATTCCGGAAAATCACTGGCAGTGTGAATGAACCAAAATCAAACGAACCCGGGTCAAATCCCGGGTCACTTTATCCGTGTATTTTCCGGAATCTCTGTGTGAAAGGGGCTATAGAGGCAGCACCTGTCGGGGCAATCTTTCTTTTGTGCTTGTTTTAAGGGCTATGACGACAGGAATCAAAAGCTTCATTGGAAAAGAAGGTTAAACATGTACAATAGATATGACATGACGAAAATGACGTTCAGTACGGCCATATGAACGTCAAAGTATGAACGGTCAGAATGACCGCTATTGTCGTTCTAGTAGTTACGGAACTCCGGTAGTTCTACTGTTAAGGAGAAGCGACGTGAGGAAGTGGGACACGAGAAGCGGAACTGCCCGTCTTTCCTCAACAATGCCTGCCAATGCACAAATATAAACACAAAAAGAGCATATTGCTACTACTTCCAAATTCTCAACACTGGGGATTTAACAGCTGATGAAGTGGAGAAGCAAAACAGCCCATCTTCTTGGGAACTTATGTTAAAACAGCGATAATCTATTTAGACATTTTTTTTTCATTTGTCTAATGCAAGGTTTTATATATTAGTGAGAAGGTTATATTGTGCCCCTGCCCCTTTAAGGCAGGACATGCTTTGGGGGGAAAAAGAAGAGAAGAAAGTTGTATCAAGTTAGGTGGCTGTTATGCTGATGCTTCAGATTAAAGATAGAAACGTGAATAATCACCCTTGTAACCCATGTTTTATTTATGCTACCCACGGTGAAGAGACTGGAGTGTTCACCCAAATGACATAAAAAAATAAGAGTTACAGACTTTCTGGAAGTTCTGTGGCAGTAGCATTCAACTAAGACGGCATATTTTTAATGCACCGCAAAGCATAGTGGTGAGTGAACATTGATAAGGCATTTGGTCCATTTAAAGATACTATTTCATCACTCGCTCCCTTCGAAGTTTAACAGTATCTAAATTAACAGAAAAATGTCTACTGATTGAAGCATGCGCTTCATCTATCTCCCAACGAGAGCGATGATGATGAATAGGACGTTCAGTGGAGATAGCTTACTAGTTCTCCCTTTCTCCTGAGATACAACAAAACTATGAACTGTGTTGCTTCAATACATGGTGTTTTTGGAATGAAGCAATTTTTTCTGCATTTTCAGACGTTTGTGAATGCCAGACCACAAATGCCCAAAGAGCAATTGGAAGTATTTACTAAGATCACAAGACTTGTTTTGAAAGCATTTCTAAATTATGTGGAGTCCGCCATAAGCTTTAGCCATTGCTTTTAAGTGGGAACAGGCAGAGGAAGTCCTTTCCAATCTCAGTCAAAAGCCCAGCCAGACACCAAACTCATCTACAACTACATCCAGTGCGGAATTGCTTTCAGCTATGGTGTCCACAAAGACAGCATCATGTAAAGACATTTCTTCTGAAATCATGACTGCAGTAAAGCAACTAACTGCTGAGGTTAAGACTCTCAGGATGTAAGTCAGTATATTAAAGAGATGGCATGAGCAGAGTTTTCAACATGCTTCCTCCCATATTCCAATTGTTCCACAACACAGGCCGTTCCTCCACTTTGCATTCCAGGACCAGGTCTAACAGTTCTGTGTCCTCCCGTTCAGCCTTTCTCTATCCCAACGACTCTTCATCAGGTGTATGGCGGTGGCACTGGTTTTAATCCAAGCCACAGGACTACAGGTGCTTCCGTACATGGACGACTGGCTCCTTTGCTCCCAAAAAAATCACACTACTGCTCTCCCATTTTACCCGACTGGGCCTTGCTGTGAACTTCAGTCTCCAAGTCAGTCTGTGGGGCCTCACCATTAGTACAGCAGGTGGACAATATACTGCTCCTCATTCAACGATTTTGAAGGCAGGCCAGGCTTCCGTTCAGGTGCGTCCACTGGCTCATGGTTATGTTCGCGGCAGCAACCGGTACTGTCATACCAATGGGCCTCCTTTCGCTGCGTCCCTTTCAGAGATGGGTGAAGAGTCTTCACCGGAATCCCAGTTGGCACAAGAATATGTCGATCAAGGTTAAAGAGTGAGGAATTGAAATCATGGAGTAGGAGGTGGTATCTGACCAAATGGGTTGCTCTGGCTGTGACTCCCTTTTAACAGGAGACAGTCCAGAATGACTCTTCTCTTACCGGCTGGGGGGCAGTAGTCAGAGAGCAATGGGACGCCCCAAAAAAGGGCGAGAGTATAAATACCCTGGAACTACAAACAGTACTACTGGCTCTGAAGCACTTTGCACCATTTTTGAATGGCAGGCATATTTTCGTCAGGTCAAAAAACAGTGGTTTATCACATCAGCCATCAAGGGAGTATGAGTTCCGGCTAATCCCTGCAGATATCACAGGAACTGCTAACTTGGGCCTTCCCTAGGTTTGCAAGCGTCAGAGCAATGCACATCAAATGTTGTGGCACATTTCTTGTCGCACCACAGACCTCCATCTGGGGAGTGGAGGCTCAACCTAGAGGTGGTAGAGATTATATGGCAGCGGTTTGGTAGGGCAGAGGTGGACCTCTTTGCCTTGGTGGCATCGGACTCCACTATCAATCGTCACTGCAAGCCTCGACTGCCGCCTCCAGCAGCATATTCTTGTGAGCCACATTTATCTCATCCATTTCTTGCAAAATGTTCTCTGTTTTGCTCTCTAACTGTCTGCATTTCCTTCTGAGTAATCTAAAGTGGCTCTGGTTATTAAATTGCTGACTGATCAGGTGAGCCAATGGGGAACGGCAGTGTGGGAACATGCTAATCTACATTTCATTCCATCATCCCTCACCCCCTCTCTCTCTCATACTCAGATCACCTGAATTCACCCAAGAAAATACATAGTTTTAATGTGAATGATTATCATCGAGTATTGTACATTTTGGTATCATTTGAAATGTCTCAGTGCGACTGGTACAAATGTCTCATTTCCAAATAAGTAAAACAAAAGGTAATAAGGTTTTTAAGAGTTTAGGGATAACTGGCACACAAAGGAAGGTGGTCTCTAGACAAATGGTCTCCTACCCCCCAAAAGGTGTCAACTCTGAATGTAAATTCCCATTGTTTCCATGTGAAAGAAGTTTCTGTCTATATAATGGAATGCAGCAAAGGGTTCGGGGCCTTTCTGTATTTCAGATTAGCCTGTGAGGCTGAGAGTAAGACTCTCAGCTCCATGTATAATGTTGGGTTCGCATCTCTTCTCTTTATTCCAGAGCATTTGATATTCTGTATCGATTATCTTTGAATTGATTATGAAATTGTCATGATACTGTACATTTACCTGACATAATAAATTGTTACATTTGATTATTCTAACCGTCTTTGACATTATTTTCATTAAGAGTTAAAAAGAATAGTCAAACATTCGCTCACATTTAATGATGCACAGATATCATTAAAACCTTTTCATTTATTGAGTCAGATGAAATAACGAGAAAATACATATTCAAATGTATTGCATTTAATCAAAAAATACTTTGCCTCGAGAAAAGACAGTAACACGTAGAGACCTTCCATGCTGGTCGGATGCCGGACTTTGGGCCGATCGAGGGCGAGCTTACAGGTTCATCTATCATTCCTGTCAAGCACTCTTGGGCTCAGGTGTGGAAGGGAATTTTATTGACTCTGCCTTGGCCCATCAACTAAAGATCTCCATTGTACCCTTGACTCATCCCATCTTTGTGAGTGCCCTCAGTGGTCAAATCCTACCCTCCATGACTCTCCTCATCGCCCTGGCTTATGCTCCACAACCCTCACATTTTATCTGGTCTCAGAATACTGTGTTGACCTGAAATAATTATTATCTTGCGTCTTGTCTAGTGTCTGCGCACTCCCCTATGTCTTCTCCTGTGTTGCATGATGAACCTGTCTAACATGCCTAAAGAGTACCTTTACCTGAAGGGGGTGTTCAGTCTCGAGCTGCTTCTCTTCCTCAGCACGGTCCCTATGACTATGCTATAGACTCATGCTAGGTACATCTCTGCCTAAGGGCAGATTATATTCGCTCTCCACTCCAGAAAGGGAGGCCATAGAGAAATATATTTCTGATTCTCTAACAGCCAAGTTTATCTTCTCCCACTCTCTTCTCCCACAGATGTGACCTAGCATTGACTGTCAAGATTTGTAAAGCATCATGGTGTGGGAACTGAGAACGAATCAGACAGAAATAACTCAGAAAAGCAAGCTAGATGAACATTTTCTGCCTTCTCGCATGCAGCTTCCACGTCGGTGCCTTCCATTTGTTTCCAGACCTCCACACCAAGGTGTCGAAGTCCTGGAAGAAACCAGTTTCTTCCCGTATTTATAGTCCTCAAACATCCACTTATTCTAATATATCTGGGGCTAGTCAATATGGGTATGGGGCGATGTCTAGGGCTGAAGAAATGCTTGCTAGCCATCTCTCTCTCAAGAGATGCATCGTCTCTCAAGGCACCAGCATTACCCACCAAACCACTTGGAAACACCTCGGCTTTGGTGGGTAAAGCATATTTGGCGGCGGGTCAGGCCACGGCATGCCTGCATTCAATGTCAATATTGCAGGCATACCAGGCTGACCCCAGAGCGTCCAACCCCTCTGGAGTTGGACGCTATGGTACAGGCGTGGCCGAGGTCACGTCTGTACGCCTTTCCCCCCGATCGCTCTACTCCCAGGAGTTCTGGAAAGGGTTCCCTGAGACGGGGTCAGTCTACTGTTGGTGTCCCCGTTCTGGCCGGCCCGAGTATGGTTCGCGGACCTAGTGTCTCTCCTCGATGGCTCTCCTCTGGAGATTCCGATCAGGAGGGATCTACTCTCTCAGGCAAGAGGGTTGATCCTTCATCCCCGCCCAGAGCTGTGGAAACTGTGGGCTTGGCCTCTGAGGGGGCCCAGCTCATAAGTTCTGGTCTCTCAACTGAGGTTGTTGAGACCATCCTCCACTCCAGAGCTCCGTCTACGAGGAAGTTATATGCCTAGAAGTGGAGATTGTTTACTTCTTGGTGCGGAGAGCACCAGTTCCTGCAGGAGCGCTTCTCCGCAGGGCTATCCCCCTCCACACTGAAGGTGTATGTGGCGGAACTAGCGGCTCTTTGAGGCTGAGGCCAGCAGTTTGCATGAGGGTGCCGACATGGAACCTGTCCGTCGTATTAGAAGGCCTCTCCCTAGCTCCATTCGAGCCCATTGAAGAGGTTTCTGAGAAATGTATTACTCTCCAGACTATCTTCTTTCTTGCTATTTCGTCTCTCAAAAGAATTGGAGACATTCAAGCACTCTCGGTTTCTCCCTCATGCTTGGAATTCTCGCCCGGCATGGTAAAAGCCTTTCTCCATCTCAACTAATATTGTTAGACCTATAATACTGCAAGCTTTCTGTCCTCCTCCTTTTCTGACATCAGACCAAGAGAAACTTAATCTGCTCTGCCCAGTTAGGGCATTAGATGCTTACGTTCACAGAGCTGTCCTGTGGAGGAAGTCCGAACAGTTGTTTGTTTGCTTTGGGTCACCCAGGAAAGGGTGTCCTGCATCTAAGCAGAGGATGAGCAAGTGGGTAGTTGAGGCTATCTCAGCTTGCTTAAGAGTCGGTTGGTCAGCCTTCACCTTTGGCTGTACAAGCTCACTCGACTAGGAGTATGGCTGCTTCCAAAGCTTTATTGTCAGGAGTTTCACTTCATGACGTTTGTGATGCGGCAGGCTGGTCCTCACCGCACACATTCGTCAGATTCTATGATCTTGACCTCAGCTCCACTCCAGGGGCGCAGGTGCTTTCGTCCGAATGTGCACTCTGACTTCACACGGATGGGCATTTGCTCTTATGGCGACGTGGGTATTAGTGTTCCCGCAGCGTTTTGATGCAGCTCGAGTTCCCTTGAAAGGGAACGTCTCGGTTACGTATGTAACCCTAGTTCCCTAAAGAGGGAACAAGACGCTGCGTCACCCTGCCATTCTCCCGGCATGCCCGTGATCGACTTGCTTCGGCCTATCAGAAGCTAGCGCAGTTATGATTCACGGGTGCTTTACAGTTTCTTGGTCGATGACGTCACCCACCTATGACGTTCCGTCTCGCCATTGGACTGATTCCATACGTGCTTCATGACGCAATCACGCAGGGGTGTTCCCACAGCGTTTCGACGCAGCGTCTTGTTCCCTCTTCAGGGAACTAGGGTTACATACGTAACCGAGACATTCCCTGGGACCTTGCATTGACTATCAAGATTTGAAAAGCATCACGGTGTAGGAACTGAGAGCAAATCAGACAGAAGTAACTCGTCAAACTGACCAAGAAGCAGAATTCCATAGAGAGACAGGACACCCAGGACCAGGAGATCAGAAGACCTGCATTTTGGGTGTCATCAAGGCTGAAACAGACTAACTCAGAAACAAAGAACTTGTAAGAGATAACTATTAACCTACATAATGTCTATAACCCATGCAGTTGACTATCATGTTGTAATCACCAATTGTTTATGTCCTTTTTAATAACTATGGAGTGCTTGGTATCAGTGTGAATGTTGTCTCATTTCTTGAATTATGGTATGGATCAAATCTGTGTAAAATGTATTGTACTCATTTGAAAGTCTCGTTTTCTAAGTTAACCCTCCGAGGTCGAGAAACGCACCGACGCGTTTTGCTGGATTTTTTTCACATAGCAGCAACATAAACTTAAATTACTCCGTCATTTATGGTTATACAGAAAAAAGAAATATAAAAAAATAATCTGTGATATTTCTACTTTTGTATGTGTCCACTTACAATCAAAACATTGTGCTTTTGTAAAATAAAGAAAATAAATAGAGATATCAACCTTAATTAGCATTAGCATTACTAGCCACGGCCCGACAGGTGTCGTAATACCAGTTTCGGCCATGGGAGGCGGTATGCAGGCAACATAACCACCAGCCAACCTGCAATACACGAATAACTCGCACGGCTTGTGGGCGTACTTGAACCTGATGTCAATCGTGTGGAAAGTACAGCCCACTACTTCATTTCAATTCAGGGAAGAGAGCGGAAGGATGGCTGAAGCCCTTGGCAAAAGACTCCTACCACCACCACCCGCTGCAGGGAAAAAACTGCGCTCTGAAGCACAAATCAAATCAGATAAGAAAAGGACCGCTCGTCACAGTCCGGGCTCGAAAGCGCGGGGGACGGCGAGCGAACTGCAGCGCATAGCCCTGTTTTACAACGTTCAGCACCCATTCTGACACGCCCGGGATCGCTTCCCATGCTTTCGCACGCATAGCTAGGGGCAGAATGGTATCAACGCGGCGCGCGCGCCCTCGTTGTCTGAATATTGCTGCTCGCTGACGACAGCAGCCGGCTGTTTCACATTCAATGACTCGGTCGCTAAGGACAGAGAACAATTTGTGGCGCGAACAGGTCATTTGTAGCCTACTGTATCTTTCAACAGTGTTCATGTTTTTTTTTACTATAGTAGAGATGATCGGTTCACGTGCACTGTCTGATGTTGACCAATGATGTTGACAGAATGCTGTCTGTCAAATTAATTTAATTCAAACAATGTGTATATACAACTCAAAATGTAATATGAACAAAACGAATATGAACATATTCACTGGTAAAGGTGAAGGGGAGTAGCTTGAAGATGTCATGTTTCAAAATCACTTGACATCACCCAACGTTCCTCTGGAGGCAAAACGTCCTCTATTAGGCTTCGGCTATGGCTCTAGGGTTGTTGTGAAGGTGGGCGGAGCATAGAGACTATGCCGTTTCTCGTCTGTTACTCTAGAGTAGACCAATTCACTTTATGGAGGTATACTGCCCCCATCTGTTATGGAATGTGGAGTATGACTTGATTTTTTTGCCAGATAATACACATGGCACCTTTAACCCTCTGAGGTCGAGAAACGCGGCGACGCGTTTTGCTGGATTTTTTTCACATAGCAGCAACATAAACTTAAATTACTCCGTCATTTATGGTTATACAGAAAAAAGAAATATAAAAAAATTATCTGTGATATTTCTACTTTTGTATGTGTCCACTTACAATCAAATCAAAACATTGTGCTTTTGTAAAATAAAGAAAATAAACAGGGTGTGCGTTCTACCTCTCCGTCGCGGTGAACTTTTTTTTCTTGAGCACGTCTATAAACTGAAACATAACTCAGCGAATACTTGTCACACATTTATGAGCCATATACCTTTATACACATTTAAGTGTGTACTTTTAAATGATCGGATTCAAACTGAAAACAAATATTCTCTGTTTAAGTAATTTGTATAAAACCAACAGGATGTCCAGTATCTCAAACGCTTGCTAATTACTTTTTAATTCGACACGCCCACTCGCGCAAAAGAGATTCACATGCAAATCTCCACATGGGACGCGAACGCCCTCGTTACCTCAAACACAAAACACCAAAACACTTCACAAGTCTCTGCTTTTCGTCGAGTTTGGAAGACACGTCTGAGCTTACATTGGATTTACCCCCAGAAGAAGAAGAACGCGATTTGAAGACAAGAAAGATGTAAGGTAAGAAATTCTTACTTATTAGTTTATGGTATTGTTGCATAAACTTCACATTGCAGTTGAACTGTTGCTAGATATATGGTGAATATTATACTATTTAGACCCGTGTTTCCTGTTAAATACTGTTTGTGGATATCTGCTCAAACATAGATATGTATAACCATAATGTTTAATATTTTGGAGCGCGCTGTGGGTTTGAATGTATCATATTTTGGAGCGCGCTGTGGGTTTTAATGTATCATATTTTGGAGCGCGATTGCGTTTGAAAGGAAAAATGCACCAAACATTAGGCTTTATGTTTTTACTATTATCTCATTTCATATCATCATAACGAATGGAAACATTTGAAGTAACATATGATAATCAATATATTTTTCTCTAGCGTAGTTGTTCTTGAAATCTTTTGGAAGATTTAATTTATTGTTATTATTATTTTATGCAGCACTGCGTAGCCTATGCCTACAAGGCACAACAAACCTGGTGTTCATTACATATTGTTGGAAACGTGTGTGTGTGTGTGTGTATTCTGTGAATTTTAAAATCTATTCCCAAAATCGTGCAGCCCTATAGTTTCTCTTGATATCAGTATGTTCACAGTTTTTTCCTTTTTTTTTTCTTTCAGGGACCAGATGCAACTGAGTCCTGCTGACTTCAACATTCACATGAGTCTCTGTACATGAACATGGTAAAGTGAAAATCAAACACCTTGGAAATGAAAGGTATGTACAATGTTTTTAGGAATGGCACAAAGGTCTCTGTCTTTGGATCATTGTTTTCAATGTGCTCTTTTGTCATTTGTATTTTTGGATTGTGTTGTGTTGTAAATAAATCCAAACAATCTAAAAGCCATTATTTTTTAAATCTCCTCATTCTTTGTGCAAGGTTGCTCTGAATGACAGGGCCTGATCGCTCCTAATAGGGCAGTTAGGGGAGTGTCTTTGTCTTTCTCAGGTGTTAAAAGCTTACATATTCATGAGATGATCACGCCTCTTCGCATATGGCTTTGTCACACAAAACACGTCTTAGAAATTTTAAATCAATATATTGTCTTATCTGAATGAGCAGTCAGGGTGATTTTCACATAGTTTTGGAGCAAATATTCTAGGCTATGTCATACAATTTTCAAAAGTCTTGTGAAGAAATAATCAGTATGGGTTTCATGGCCTTATTTCAGTGAGAATTTTTTTTTGTATTTTCACAAACCACGCATAAATGTCATTATCTCAAAACTACAAACTTTTACATACATGCTGCTGATATATTATTGTAGCAGAGTTTGTGCTGAATACAGTGTAATTAGACTTTAGCCATGAAAATGTCACTAGTAACAGAAAAAAACACAAATGTCATGTCAGAACACCTCCAGGGCCCAGAAAACAGCTCAGACCTCAGAGGGTTAAGTTTTGCAGCAAAGTTTCAGTCAACAACTCTATAGTTCAACTCACCTTAAACTTCCAACTTTAGCCACTCCGCTTCCATTCATCCGCCAACACACAGGAACGTGATTGGCCACCCAAGACATCACTCCAGACACAACTAGACCTCCAGCAAATCAACGAAATTGGGAAATCACTTTCAGCAAGGATCTTCAGAAGGGAATCCCCATTGATGACAAACAACAAAAGCAATGTGCTGATGAATTTAATGTCTTAAACTGCTGATCTTTTTGCCATGCTAATAAAGTGTTTTCACTATATCACTATATTTCAGTTTGAATATTAATATCCACTACAAAGTTGACAGCTACGGCTGGTTCAATTGAGCACTGCACGATTAATTTGTTTGGCCGTAAAATAAGCAAATTTTTCTTTCAAATTTCTTTCAAAATTCCATATAAATTTACTAATAGGCCAGTTTAATTTGTATTTTGAGGTAAGTTTGTTTATATAGCACATTTCATACACTATGGCAATTCAAAGTGCTTTACATAGAAAGGAATAAAAATACTACACTTTGGCGAATTCAAAGTGCTTTGCATAGAAAATAAGCACAAGGGAAATTAAAACAGTTATAAAAGGAATTAAATGAGATTAATTCATTTTATAACTGTATCATTTGAGTAAAATGAATTAAAGTGGTAAAAAGATGATACATAGAATAAACTTCTCATCTGGCAAAACGTACTCGGTTACTAATGTAACCTCGGTTCCCTGAGAGTAAGGGAACGAGTATTGCGTAGCTATATGTTATGGGAAAACTCCTTTTCTCAAGAATATTGATTTTAAATTGATTTTAAACCTTTATTTTAAAACGCAGTGCAGCTGCACAGCGAGCACAGAGCAGAGCTGACTAGCGCGCTCATTGGCTGTGCTGCGGGAACTGCACAAACCTATGGCGAAGCAGCTGATGCGCGCAAACCAATCATGGTGCTTGATCTGGTTCGACCCGCGTCCAGCAGCTCTTGGAGAAAAGTACCAGTGGGTACTTCACTTGAATAAGGGTCAAGGTCCCGGGCTGCGCACCAGTCAGTGAACACTGACCATTTCAGGGCCTAGAGGCATCTAGTTGTCGGTGCTCTAGCCTCAGTGATGGTGTTTAAGACCTTTTCCGGGAGGCTCCCGGGTACCCGTTGAGGGGCCATATGTGGAGGGCCCACAAGTCGGGACGGGGATGCCAGATCATCCCGTTCGCCTGCATGAGGAGGTCCTTCCTCAGCGGTATAGGCCAAGGAGCTGTTTCCAGCAGCTGCGCCAACTAGGGGAACCAGACCTGGGTCTTCCAGAGAGGGGCTATTAGGAGGGCACCTGGTTCCAGGTGAAGGGGTCTCCACTGGAGAGAGTGAGGCACACGGGGACGTGGCCGGCGTGGGCTCGCTCGTCTCAATTCGCTCAGGCATCCTCTGGCCCCGTCGTTTATTCCTCCGCGGTTCGAGGAGGGCGGGAAACGGGAGAGCGCGAGGGGCAGGGTCGTCCTCTGAGAAGAGAGCTAGCCGCGAGCGCAGCATGGAGATCGGCATACTCTCACAGTGAGAGCAGCCGCCTTTACCGAGTGCAGCTTCCGCGTGGTGACGTCCCAGGCATGAAGTGCACTCACTGTGCCAATCCGGACGCGGCATTTGAAACAACGCCGGAGTTTTGAAATTTGCTCTTTTAAAAATGTGTCGTGGCAGCGAACACACTGTAAAACGCTTTAAAAGGATATAAGCTTCTCGCCGGATGACCGCAGGTGAACGGCGAATCAGAAGAGGCAGAGTAGAGTTCTAGCGTGTAGATCGAGAGGCAGCCGTCCGCTGAGCTTTTTTTTTTTTACAGGTCGCTCGTTCCGCTGCTGGGGCTTGTCGACGGCTTCTTAGCAGGAGAAACAGCGAAGTGAAGAGTTCGCTGAAGGAGATTAACCCTCTGGGGTCTGAGGGTTTTTTGGGGTCCTTGAGATGTTCTGACATGCCCTGACATTTGTGCTTTTTTCAGTTGCTTATAAACATATTAATGGCAAAGGTATAATTACACTCTATTTAGCACAAACAGGGCTACCATAATATGTGAGCAACATGCATGTACATGTTTGTATTTTTGAGAGAATAATGTGTATGCATGGTTATTGAAAAAACTAAAAACTAAAGTTTCTGAAATAAGGCCACAAAACACATACTAAATATGTATATATATATATATTCTACCAAATTGGTTCACAGTTGGAAGCATGTCAATTTTTTTTTTCATTCAGGTGTGTCACATATAGCCACAAGAAAGAATGCAAGAGCAACAGTTGGAAGCATCTCAATTTTTATTTTATTTTTTACAAATTGTGCTTGCAAATTGGCCTATAATATCCAAGGAAAACATGTCTAGTAATTGTGCAGTTAATTCTCAACATTTGGAATATTTATCCTCTCCCCAAATTTGTCACTAATAAAACACAATAAAAATTATTTAAAGAAAAGGCTTATATTTACCTTTTAATAGTTTGTTTACATCTACCTTGTAAATATATTTTTTTATTAAAAAGGTTAAAATTACAACAACAATTCAAGTGTAATCTTTCTTTGTAAAAACTAAAAGTATACATTTTATCATACATATTTCAAAGTTAAGGATTCATTACTTCGAATATAGCCTACATTGACAAAACATAGGCTACTATATTTAACATATGAGCAAAAATTGGCAAACAAAAGCTTATTTGAGGTGGCAGATATTTTACAGTAAAAATTTATAATCTATCCAAAACTAAACAACGAAATGTTGTCTTTTATATGTCTGTAACATAGGTCTTTCGTTTTTATTATAAGAAATATAAATGTTAATTTGCAGTTTAATACGTTGCTTATACAAATACATTTTATTTCAACATATTTCAGTCGATTTTTACTCAATACAGTTTGCTAAAAACGAAACATTCATTCACACACAGAAACGCCTGACTGTAACGTTGTTTTTATGAAATATTAGGGCATATAAATGTTAATTTGCAGTTTAATACGTTGCTTATACAAATAGCCTACATTTTATTTAAACATATTTCAGTCGATTTTTACTCATCTCAGTATAGCAATACAGTTTGCTAAAACATCATAATTCATTCACACTCAGAAATGCGATTTAAATTTAAACTGTCTTTTTGCAAGCTGTGGTAAACAGCGCATCTCTGCCGTTCATTCATTCACAAACAGAAACGCGATTCACTTGAGAATGAAAAAAAACTTAATACATCCGTTGCTCCTCGAAATACCCGCACTTCTGAGGTACATTTTCCATTATTATTATTCCTCACAGCGCTGCGAGACGGTGTAAACAAGTACAATGATCTAATTAAACTTGTGTTTTCTCGAGCTGATATGGGGGCGTTCACAGGTTTGCGTGGATTGCCTCAGTAATTTGCGTTTGAATAGCGCGCGCTCTCCGTGGGCGGAGTCACATTAAAAATAATTAGATGAGATGAGAACGACTGACATCTCGCTCTTTTCTTACAGATTACATGAACTGAGAATATTTGTTTTTTATAAATTACTTAATTTAAAAGAAGAGAATTCAAGCTTCATGCCTGTGTGTCTGTATGCCTGTTTGACTGAGTATTCGCTGAGTTATTGTTCAATTTCGGACGCGTTTCAGAATGGACTACACTGACAGAGAGAAGGCAGAACTCGCTTCGTGTTTATTTTCTTTATTTGGCAAAAAGCAAAACACTTTGTTTTTATTGTGAGTATACACAAAAATAATACACATTTAACAGAATCGATTGCTGTATGAAACGTGTTTGTAATATCAAAGTCAACAGAGCAAAATTAATCTCTTTTGAACTGATAAAAAAAAAAGAGAGCTGGTATCGCCGGCGATACCGCCGACCCCAGGGGGTTAAATTTGATTCCTATGGCGAAATGGCCCGCTTATATAGCCAGAAGCCATGCCCATTCTGGTCAGTCGCTTCACCATAGGTTCGTGCAGTTCCCGGAGCACAGCCAATGAGCGCGCTAGTCAGCTCTGCTCTGTGCTCGCTGTGCAGCTGCACTGCGTTTTAAAATAAAGGCTTCAATATTCATGAGAAAAGGAGTTTTCCCATAGCGTATAGCTACGCAATATGAGAGACCATTCTCGAAAGGGAACTGTGTCTGTGGTGATCTTTCGATGCACCTAAAAAATCTATTTGACATCTCCAGTAGACCCGCCGGTTTCACACTGCACGCGTTAACAAAGCGTAAGCAGCAAGTTAACAGATTAGAGCATTCACACCGCACGCAGAGGCGGTGCGGCAGCGCGTAGCAGGAGCAGAAGCAGCAGCGCCAAGTCTATTTTTGTTGCACCGCTCACGCTGAATTAAAGTGACACTGCGTTGATCATGGCCAAAATACACAGCAGTTTTACCCAAAAAGCGCATTGATTATATCTATTGTGTTTTAACAGTCAATCAAATGACCTTCAGCAATTTAAAAATAAAACAAATGTCCAAAAACTTTTACGTTTAAACAATTTATACTGCCAATTTAGCTTAAGTTACAGATTAATTTGATTATATATATTACTAATCACAAAACCACAAAATCACAAAACCAGTCACATGTCGCACGGGTATATTTGTGGCAATAGCCAACAATACACTGATTGGATCAAAATTAAAAAAAAATCTTTTATGCCAAAAATCATTAGGATATTAAGTAAAGATCATGTTCCATGAAGATATTTTGTAAATTTCCTATCGTAAATAAATAAAACATTTATTTTTGTGAGTGAATGCATCACAATCGCGAACATAAATGGACAACTTTAAAGGCGATTTTCTCAGTGTTTCGATTTTTTTGCACCCTTAGATTCCAGATTTCCAAATAGTTGTATCTCGCTAAATATTGTCCTGTCCTAACAAACCATACATCAATGGAAAGCTTATTTATTCAGATTTCAGATGATGTATAAATCTCAATCTCAAAAAATGTACCCCTGTGACTGGTTTTGTGGTCCAGGGTCAAATATATACAATGAACAAAATTATAAACGCAATACTTTTGTTTTTGCCCCCATTTTTGATGAGCGTAACTCAAAGATCTAAGACTTTTTCTTTGCACACAAAAGGCCTATTTCTCTCAAATATTGTTCACAAATCTGTCTAAATCTGTGTTAGTGAGCACTTCTCCTTTGCCGAGATAATCCATCCACCTCACAGGTGTGGCATATCAAGATGCTTATTATTGCACAGGTGTGCCTTAGGCTGGCCACAATAAAAGGCCACTCTAAAATGTGCAGTTTTATCACACAGCACAATGCCACAGATGTTGCAAATTTTGAGCAAGCATGCAATTGGCATGCTGACTGCAAGAATGTCCAGAGAATTTGGCAGTACATCCAACTGGCCTCACAACCGCAGACCACGTGTAACCACACCAGCCAAGGACCTCCACATCCAGAATCTTCACCTCCAAGATCGACTGAGAGCAGCCACCTGGACAGCTGCTGCAACAATCGGTTTGCATAACCAAAGAATTTCTGCACAAACTGTCAGAAACCATCTCAGGGAAGCTCATTTGCATGCTCGTTGTCCTCATCATGGTCTCGACCTGACTGCAGTTCGTCATCGTAACCGACTTAAGTGGGCAAATGCTCACATTCGATGGCATCTGGCACTTTGGAGAGGTGTTCTCTTCACGGATGAATCCCGGTTTTCACTGTACAGGGCAGATGGCAGACAGCGTGTATGGCGTCGTGTGGGTGAGCGGTTTGCTGATGTCAACATTGTGGATCGAGTGGCCCATGGTGGCGATGGGGTTATGGTATGGGTAGGCGTATGTTATGGACAACAAACACAGGTGCATTTTAGTAATGGCATTTTGAATGCACAGAGATACCGTGACGAGATCCTGAGGCCCATTGTTGTGCCATTCATCCACGACCATCACCTCATGTTGCAGCATGATAATGCACAGCCCCATGTTGTAAGGATCTGTAAACAATTCCTGGAAGCTGAAAACATCCCAGTTCTTGCATGGCTAGCATACTCACCGGACATGTCACCCATTGAGCATGTTTGGGATGCTCTGGATCGGCGTATACGACAGCGTGTTCCAGGTCCTTCGCAACTTCAGCAACTTCGCACAGCCATTGAAGAGGAGTGGACCAACATTCCACAAGCCACAATCAACAACCTGATCAACTCTATGTGAAGGAGATGTTGCACTACGTGAGGCAAATGGTGGTCACACCAGATACTGACTGGTTTTCAGCTCATGAAAAATGGGGGCAAAAACAAAAGTGTTGCATTTATCATTTTGTTCAGTGTATATACAGTATATATATATATATATATATATATATATATATATATATATATATATTGGCATAAGAACAGATGTCATGCTGACATCATACTACAAAATCATAAACAAAAGCACGTGGTGTCACAGGCGGTGGTCTTCAGAGTGCACCTGAAAAGACGACAAAAATGGACGACACTCATCTCATTGTGGAGGTTGAGAAGCATAAAAATATTTATGATCCACATAATGTGCTTTATAAAGACTTTCAGCAAAGGAAAAAGCATGGATGAAGTTGCAGTGGCTCTTGGTGCCGATGGTCATTTAAAAGTGCTGTAACTTTCCCTGGCCCACGAGCGAACAACTCAACTCAATATAGAAAGGTAAATAGAATAGACAGATTAATATAGCACACATACAGTATAGACATCTATGATGTGCATGATTTTGTTGAATTTTTTACTTTCCAGCGGGTAGGAGAGGTGGGGGTGTAGCTGCACTATTTAAAGATGTCTATCAATGTAAGCAAGTACCATTTTGGAATTACCCGTATTTCGAATATCTGGGTATTGTGTTAAAATGTACTCCATGCATTTTACTTATCATTATTTACAGGCCTCCAAAAAATTCTCCATTAATATGATTTAATATGTCTGCAGACACTCATAAAAGTAAAGTTAGGAGGGGCTGTTTCATTGAGGACTGTTGCACTGCAGCTGTCTTCTAGCCAAGTTTCATTTAGAAGCATGTGGATATTAAGTCATTGACCAAAAGTGATTTATTTTTAAGTGATCGGATGTTTAAAAGATGTCTAACTTGACGTATTAACCCCCCCCCCCCCCCCCCCCCCTCCCCCCTCCCCCCTCCCTCCTCCCTCCCTTTTTGGTTTCGCCTACTCCAGGCCTTCCTGTTCCAACTGTACAGTTCCAACCAGTAAATTTGTCCAACTACAGGAAGTTTCTGTACCAAACATAAAAGTCCCATATACAAAAGACAGAGAACTTTAGCTAGGGCCTGAAACCATTTTTTTTTTTTTTTTTTTTTACAGTATTTTATCTTCCTTCATTTTTGTAAAATAACAAAGTATCTATATTTCTCATTTCAGTTGTTTTGACTGTGGTTCACCGGTTCTCAAAGACGACTCACTTTATTTATCTGCCCAAATTACCTTCAGCCAGAGAGACAGCATTTGCGTCATTGACGCATTCATGGCCTTGGTCGCTGACGTTGTGAACAAATTTTGGAGAGAGTTTTGTCCTTTGCTGGGGGTGACTGTGAGTCTTTTCTATGGGTTTCACCCTCAGAGTCAGACTAAACGGGCCAACCAAGATCTGGAGCGGCCCCAAAGTTAATAACTAATGATTTTTACAATGGAAATGAATCAATCAAAAACGTAATTTGGCAAGACAGTGACTTTCTTCTAGAGCTTGCAGATGTATCCATCTTTCACATGTCCAAATTAAACTAGTTTTTTATTCTCCTCTTAATCTGCCTGTCCTTCACTCCCTTATTCAACAGGTAAAACATCCTACGGGGAAAGGCACTGTCACAGTATATGGGTCTGTGTGTTCAATTTTGTGTGTTTTCCTTGTGTTTCTGTCATTGAAGTGATTTGCTGTCAGCGCTGCTATGCCAACTCATTGAGCTGGTGAGCTAATCAGGTCAATCTGCACCTGCAGCTCATTCTCTCTCTTCTTTATAAGCTCTAGTGTGTGCGTTCATTCTTTTTCAGATCGTTATTCTCATGTCCTGTCGTTTTCTGTTACTGCCCAGTTTCTGAGTATTGCTTGGACTTAATCGCTTGGATTACCCATTTGCTGTGTTCTATTCTTGGATTTCCAAGGGTTCACTGGTCTGTTGGTCTGCTTACCTGCCCAATTCAGGCTGTCACCACAATGCCAAAACCTGCTTCATTCATCTGTTTTCAACATCTGACCATATGAGTTTCTGCACTGTTTCCCAAAAAGTTTTCTGTAAAGTAAATCAAATAAAAAATAAAATACCTTGGAAATGATAGGTATGTTGAACAGAAACCATTTCAGGAATGGTGCAAAGGTGTGTGATTGTTCAAGTCTCTGTGTTTAGAATAGTGTGCTTAATAATGTGCCTCTTTGTCCTTTATTATGTATATTTGGATTATGTTGTAAAAATGCAACAAATCAAAAAGCCATTCTTTTAATCTCCTTACATTCTTTCTTCTAGTCCCATTCAGCTGATAGGACCACTAAGGGGGTTAGTCTTTGTCTTCCCAGGTGTGAAACATCAATATTTATGATCATTCACACTTCACCACATACAACCTTACACAAAACAAGTCTTACAAATTTTAAATCAATATAGTTTGATAGTTTTGAAGCAAAAGATCTAGGCTACAAGATCGTGTTTTCAAACAAATATTCAGTATGGGTTGGACTTTCAGTGGCATTTTTTAAATTTATTTTTTACTTACCACACATAAACATCATTTTCTCAAAACTACAAACTTTTACATACATGCTGCTCACATGTTATTGTAGCAGAGCTTGTGCTGAATACAGTGACATTTTATAAGTATCAGAAATAAGCACAAATGTCAGGGCATGTCAAAACACCTCCAGGGCCCAGAAAACACCTTAGACCCCAGAGGGTTAAAAAAGTTCAAATACATTTGATTTTCTATTCAGGCAGATAAACTTGATCACTTCAAAGTGTTTTGAGAATGTGTATGTCCAATGGGAATTAATCAGCTTGCAGCATTCAGTAATGAACACAGAAGTCAGGCTGCTCTCCTACACCTCACAATTAGGAGAGTAATTCAAGGCATGATGAAGAAAGAGCTTTATACTTCACACGGCCATCAGTCAGTCAGAGATGATACTAACCAGAACACTCCTTCTTCTTTCCCTCTCTTCCTACCCTTTTACCTCTTTGCTCTCTCTCTCTCTCATATTCTGTCTGGCTCTCAATCTTTTCACATCAGCAACACTTAGCTTCCAGGCCTCGCTAAGGCATGAGACTCCTTGTATACTTTATTGATAATAAATTTATGAACCAAACCTTGGAGGGAGGAGTATTAAACGAGTGAACGAATCGCCGCAGTTCACTTTGCCAAGCCGGCATATCCTTTTCATCAACAAAAATAACTCTTCAAAGGCAGTAAAAGCATGCTTAGAAAGTAAAGGGCCATTTGAGCGAGTATAGAGAGAATTGTAGAGGTGGGGGTGGGACAGATATGATCCAGTATGAAACACCCCCACTCTCATCTAAAAGCTAAACCCAGCCTTTGAAAAACATACAGAGCCTTTAATAATTCAGTCTTTGGAGAGATTGAGTAGCTTCTTTAGCGTAAAAATCTGCAATCTCCTGACATAAGATCAGTCCCCACGGGGGCATCTTGCTGAGTCTCATGCAGTCTCCTTGAGTTCTCACATCACATCTAAGCACTGCGTTCCAAGACAGAATTCTGTACTTACAGCATTCACAATATTCCAAGATTACCTTCCAGATAAATAATTATTGTTATAAACATTGACACATTTCACAAATAGGCAACAAGCAAATTCAGTGAAAAAGTTTAATGTATTGACAATTATTGAAGTTGACTGCCGACTTAATTGCTGTGCCCCACCAATACTAAGCTGTAAATATTTTACAAATTTGCACCCTAAACACATTCATATTTTATCAGGTTTTTCAAGCAGTTTATTCTCAAAGCAAAGTGTTGGACTGCATAATTATTTCAGTTTAGCATTTTTTTTTTTTTTTTTTTTTTTGACCTATTACTTACATAAATACAAGAATTTGAGTTATTGCTCCTTGGAGGGCTAATTTGAGCTAAGGCATGCATTAATTAATATAACCTAGATGGAAAAATGATATCTCTAAATAAGCTCTTGGTGAACATCCAGGATGATTGCCTTCTTCAAAGGAAATTGGGACAATTATTGCACAGAAAGGTGGTTCATATTTTATGCTCTCAGATTCACTCCCTTCAAATTGGTAGGTAGCCTGCCTTCATGCGAATCTCAGGAGAACATGTTTCACATCTATCAGTAACCACAAATAATTACATTTCATTGGTGAGGAAGAAGGTCAGAAGATGCATGCAAAACACAGAGGGCCACATTAAGTCAGATACCAGTTCAAGGACACACTACAAAACACCCCATGTGTTATTGAACAAGTCAAACATGCTGATTAGGACACAAATACATTTGCAAATGAGATACATTAAATCTTAAATACATATATCCAAATATTCAGTCATTTTTTAACCCTTTTTTCCCATCCTAGTCTAGCATAGTTTAGTGCCAACTGCCAGTGGAAGGCTTTTCTGCCAGACCTTGTTTTCTCTTTCTTTCTGTTTCTCTTTCTTTCTGTAACAAATGCATTGTCTGCTCATGCTAACCCAATCCATCACTCCTATTCTGGCCATGAAAAAAGCACTTTCCTGGGGTGTGTTTTTTATTTTTGCCAGCACTGCTGTTCCTACAGCACTCGAGAGACCACACTGATGGACACTCTGGTCAACGTAGGCAAGGTGCAGAGGGATGGAGGAATACACTACCTATGTGCATCTCCTCCAAACCCCCACTCCAACACTCCCTCCCCAAGCCAACAGCTCTCCCTGTAGGCCACTTCCATGTCCCTTGTGTCTCAGTAGACTGACTCATCCTTATGATAACCTGTGCACTATTAAATCTCCCAAAGGACCACAAGTCTGTCAATGTGCTGCTGTGACAAACAAGAGGGATGCTTTCAAGGAAACAGTGGTGTTGAGGTGTTTATTAGAGCAATCAAGAAGCAAACAAAAAAACACACTCTAACTGACCAGAATGTACACTGACAGCTCAGAATACAACCAAGGTCAGTGACATAAGAGTGTCCATGATTAAAAAAAAAAAAAAAAAATCTTGTTCACATAAGTGCATGCAACCAAAGGTATTCTTTAAGCTTTGAACATGTCATCTTAATAGTTATTTAATAAGTAAATATTTTTAAAGATTATAAGTATTTTTTTTTAAAAAAACATCATGTCATCATAAACATCATTATTAATTCATAATAAATATCATTAAATTTTTTGGGGAGTCACACCACCTTACATTTTACAACTAACCTTAACTTGTAACACGATGGTCATATTAGCTGACATTTTAAGATATTGTTTTCTGCATTAGACCATGACTTTGTTTTGTAAGCAATGAAGCAGTTTTGGTTAAAAAAATAAACATAATAATAATTCTAAGAAATGGGAATTATACAAGCCAAGACCAATTTTATTTATAAAGTTTAAATTTCCAGATGATTAAGGTTTTTTTCCCTTTCATTATCATATCAATTGTCACCCTGACATTTTAATTAAAATACTCAAATGTATGTATTTGTCACTGTATATTAATTGCATTTTAATGCATTTTAAGATAAAAAAAAAATTGTCATGTCATTTCAATGACCGCTAAGAATATGACTAGATTAAATGGAGGCGTGATCATAGAAGTCTACAAAGAAAATATATGATTTCTTCACATTTATGTAATTTCTCTACAAATTCTATCGGCATTGTTTTAACAGAATTGTCATTTAGACGTTTTAAAGCTTGCTTTTGTGCAAGCTTTGAGTGATGTGGAGAGATGTGTGACTATGTATTTGCAGCAATTACTCTATTAAATCTATTCAAATTAGAGTCTGTTTCAGGTTTCCCCTGACAAAATGAAATTTGATTTCCAAAATGTTCTCTCGTCTTTGCTGCACAAAGAAGCCGTTGGGGATAGAGCGAGTGATCGCTGGAGAGGGAAGTGGGCTGGAAGGCAAATCTAGGTGATGTGTATGTTCTTAGAGTGCCCCTGGGTCTATCTTGGGTAGGCAGGATCTGACAAAAAGATCTGTAAGGAGGAAAAAAATCCTCCACTCTGCTCAAGCACGGGAAATTAAGCCCAGATAAAGATTCTTACTTAAAACACACCCTCAACTCTCGTTTTCTACATCTTTTCTCCCAACAGTCGCAGGAGAAATTACCAATTGTTTCATTATATAAACTCCCAGAAGTACCTGCCGTTAAGACCTGTAGGTTCTGGCGCTGTCCCAGGCTGGCCTCCCTCGGGTATTTGTTCAAAGGGAAACTCCACTGAGCCTCCCGGGGATGTTTAACTGATTGCAACAATAAGTATTTAGAGTATTAACTTCTGTGGGAATTCAACAAGTTTGGTTCTGTCAGAAGCTGAATTTAACTGTCAGGTAGCTTTACTTTCAAAGGGTCCTGACAGAAGTAATGACTATTGGCAGGTGTTTTTTTTATTTTATTATTATTCTATTTCTTCTAATAAACATGCAATTACCATTGGTGCGGTGAGACAGAATTTTAAGTCAGGAATTCTCAGTTTATCTCAATCAATTTAGATGATAGTCAAAATTTAGATGATTGCCAAATATTACAAAAAATGGAAATTGAAAGCCCTGTTTGATTCTTCATATCAAAACCTAGATCGGAAGAAGGTTAAGGGATTTTTTTATGAGAGGAAGGATGAATTATTAAATGTTTTCAGGCGTGAAATATTAAGTTGAAGTATATAACTTAGGGTTTCACATACAGATGTAATTCATATTGCGTTTAGGTTCAAAATCTTTAAATATACAGTAGCAATTTGAAAATGAAATAGATTAAATTGAATTGATTAAAAACTAACATTGTGCTAGTTTGATGATTAGATTTAGTAATTGTGGGTAAATGGATAGAATTCCCTCCTGCTATGACAGTGACATATGATGGAATATAACAAGAGCTTTACAAAAGAGAACAGTTGTGTGTCAGTTGACATCAAAAGACAAAAGCCTGACTGACACTGAAATGAATCTTTGAATATGTTCAAAAAACTATTCTGCTGAACACCGCAAAGCTATACTATAGCGCCCTCTGTCTTTTGCAACTAGTACACAAATCTTCTGGCTAACAGAGACCAAAGTAAATTTCAAATCACATTTTGATACCAATAAAAAAATCCTCTTTATAGCTGCTCCAGCTTTCTGACCTCACACAATCATCAAAGGATAGCAAACTTACCACTGGAGCGCACATGCATGAAAACTGTTACTAGTTTGGAAGTTCCATAATTCAATAAGTTTACATTTTGAATAATTTATGATGAAAAATGTGAAAGTTTAAGAAGCCATACTGCACAAATAAAAGTTATTTCTGGGGGGGGAAGCATGTCTGCATGGTGCCCTGCTGGTGTGTAATTTGTGGTGAGGTGTTCTGGCCTTTTCCAGTCCTGTTTGGGCCAATGATTTTCTCTTGTCTCTGTGTAGCACTGACCTTCTGAAAGGCAGCTATGTGGTTAAAGCAGTCAATTTCCAAGGCCCTTGTAGCTCAACTCAAAACTCCATTATAGATTTTACCTCCAGGGGAACCAGAGGCCTTGCAAGGTTTTTCACAATTTTACCTGTGGAAAAAAACCTAAAAGGACGGGCCACTCTCGAGAGGGCTGCTTAGGGTTGATTGGTGATTGTGAGGGACTGAGAGTGCCAGGTGTGTACCCCAGGACACCAGCCTCATCTTCATGTGATAAGAAGGGGGGGGAGGCAAGAGCGAAAATGGAGCTTTAAAAACATTCGGATGGCACTGAACCCTTGGCATGACAAGGCCAGCACCTGAGGGAGATAACGAGAACACAGCTCAGAATCTGATAGCAGCTACGTGGAGTTTAAAACACCTCCTAGCAGGAGAAAAAGAAGAGAGACGGAAATGGATATATGACGAAGAATGAGCAAGTAACAGAGGGTGGGAAAGATGGAGGCCTCCGAAGAATACAAGTAACAGTTATTAAAAAAAACAACAGTTCTCTTCCCTTGAACCATGTGTACTAACAAGCCAGGCGGGGGCCAAAGACTCAGCCAGATCCTATCAGGACATCTGTCACTTTGTGGTGACAACCTCCTTTAATAAGTGACAGGGCCTTAGTGCTCGTGGGTGCATGCTGGGGGAGGGTTCCTCCACTCTGAGCAATAGAGAGGCCACTGCATCCATCAAAGTCATGCAGAGGATGCCCTTTTTAAAACAACTTGTCCCAATTACAGCCAATAAGCACCAAATGGTGCCCGGAACACCCAGGCGGGGGCATCTGACATCAAAGATGCCAAGTGAAAATGCCCGCGTGAGGTTTGTGTGGCAATTAGAGGACGTAAGCTGCATTTCATCACCAAATGTTTTCAAAATAAGTCTTAATTTAGAGGTAGTAGTAAGAAGAAAGACACTGAGAGAGAGATTGTAAGAGAGGGAGGGGGAGATGCCCTAAAGAAATCATTAAAGCATAATTACTGCTCATCATCTCTGCAAGTGCTTACAAAGTGCCAGTTCTGGATTTGTGCTCTTTTCCCTTGGGCAACACACACACATAAACATACACACAGACACAAATAAATTCAAGGCCATACCCTAGATAAAAGTTTTACAATCAATCTCTCACTGGGTTTAATGCCCAATTAAAATTGGAGCTTCAGCATCTAGAACAGACTTTTTTTTCTTTCTTTGTATACCAGAAGTTCTTTTTGGTCTTTTCTAATAGAATATCAACATACATTTATTGCACATCTGTCACTTGTCTGTATAGTTAAAGCATGTGCTAATAAATTTAGCTTAGCACAGTGATATTTGTATTATTTTTATAGAAGTTTTTTTTTTCTTTTTTTTTCTGTAAAGCATGTGTGTTCCATATTAAACTTCTGTCATTTCAGACCACATAATGAGTCATGATAATTCAGTGTGAACAATCATTAAAATAATAAGGTTTTGTCATGTTTGGGTATGTACTGTCCCCACCTGACGTGGAATTGCGTCTCCTTAGAGGGAAAGCAATGTGGAAAAAATTATTTAAAAAATAATTGCATATTAAATCGCAATATTGGTTAAATAAATATCGCAATTAGATTATTTTCCCAAATCGTTTAGCCCTACATGGAATGTTAAGGGATTAGGACATGTGGTAAAAAGGAAAAAAATACTGACTTGACTTGAAAAAAAAGAAAAAGCCACAGTTGCCATGCTTCAAGAAATGCATCTATCGGATAGTGAGCATCTGAAATTGAATCGGGATTGGGTGGGTCAAGTATATTATTCTTCATGCGCAGCTAACCCAAGGAAAAGAAGTACGATTATTTTAATTATCAAACACTTGCCATTCATTCTTGAAAATCAAATTAGAGACCCAGAGGGTAGATTTATTTTGATCACTGGCCTAATATTTGGCCATCATATTACTGTTAAATGTTTATGCGCCAAATGAAGACTCTCCGAAATTCATATCCAAAATGATTTTGATATTCAATGAACACTGCAAAGGACTAGGAGTCTGCGCCAGTGACTTCAATTGCGTGATGGATGAAATATTGGACAAATCCTCGTCAGGCACTCTAGTCAATCCTAGATCCTCTTTGGTTCTTAAAAAACTATGCAAAGAGAGTGGTTTAATTGATAGCTGGAGAGAAATTAACCCTCTTAGTAAAGACTATACATTTTATTCCAATCCTCATCGTTCGTACTCAAGAATTGATTCTATTTTTATCCAAAATAATTCCTAATAAAATCTTACATCTATAAGTCAAATTGGCTCAATTGCATTTCAGATCATGCTCCGGTTCAGATACTGTAGATATTACATTAGAGCCTCTGACAACAAGCAAGGTATGGAAACTGAATCGTTGTCAGACCCCAAAAAATGAGGGATGCAGATACAATCCGGGATACATTAGCCTAATTCTTATACTGCTGCACATAAAAAGGCCCTGATATCTAAACACCAAGAATTGGAAAGGGATATTAAAAGATTAGAGCATCTACATAGCACAACTCCCACTCAAACTAACTGGTCTGTTTTATGCTGTGCTAGGCCCGAACTCAATCTTGATCACACCAATCATTATAAACATTTCTTTCCAAACAATATTATTATGAGCACCCAAACAAATCTAGTTGACTGTTAACATATCAGATAAAAAATAATCATTCTCAGAGAACAATTTAGTCTCTAAAGATGTCGGATGGTATCACTACATATGATCCTGCACTTATTAGCAATGCATTTCGATCCTATTATGAATCACTATATTGTTCACAAAATAGAGCTTCACAATTAGAATTTGAAACTTTTTTAAAATAATATTTCCCAGTTATTTCAGATGAAGACCGAGATTACCTTAAAGGTACACTGTATAGTTTTTTAAGTATTTTATTAGCTAAAATCAATGTCTTTATTCATAAATATTTCCTCATTGGTGTAAAATTACCTCTGCCTATGATCTGACTTATCCTCGTAAGCGAATCATTTCTTACCTTTATTTACTTGGAGCAATGGCGAAAGCAGTGGCGAAGGTGGGCCCACCTGAACCAAGCCTGTTTGAAGCATCAGGACAGCAAAGGACACCTGCATTCACAAGCTAAACTGGCCGCTTACAGACAAAGTCAACAGCCCAATGGCAGAGGTACAGTGCTCGATCAGCTAAACAGAGACAAAGTAAACGCATCTTTTGTGGAGAGAAATCGGGAACACATTAAAGTTGTGCTTGATATTGTACTTTTTTGTGCTAAGCAAGATATCCCATTGCGTGGTCACAGAGAAAGGGAAGAAGCATTAAACGGGAATTTTTGGGGAATAGTTCCGTTTGCTTTGAAACTATGATCAGGAAATTCAAAAGCGCCTTGACCAGCTGCCTAAAAATGTGACGATGACAAGCTCAGATATTCAGAATGATTTACTTGAGTGTGCCGCTTCCTTGCAGCTGTGCAAGATAAGAACAGAGTTGCATGCAACACCGGACAAGTATTATGCCATTATGGCAGACAAGTGTAAAGATCTCTCGAAAAAAGAGCTTGTTGCAGTTTGCATCCGTTACTTGCATGGAGGACTTGTGAAAGAAAGAGCCATTGGATTTTTTGATACATTTTTTTTTTTTTTTGATGAGCGATTTTGCAACAAAAGGTTTACAATCACCAGCTGTATCGGTCACACACTGAAATTTAATTGAGGGACTGAAATCAAATTTAAAAGTGTTCAGGGACAACAACAAAGCACGATTTTGAAAAAGTGCTGATGAAAGACCTGATGGAAAAACAAGACTACGCAAATGGGACATCACTGTCTCGCGAGAAAGGAAACTTCCTGCTAAACTGTCTGCCTCCGTAGTCACAAGCTCTCTTGGAAAAGGTGGCAACATTAAAAGTGATGAAGATATGAGGCATCTGTGGAATGAGATGTTGGATCGACAAATCATGGAGCTGAACAGCCGTTTCCATGACGACACCTTGGCTGTTTACCTGGTGCGAACACTTTTGGAGACATTGACTCACTAAAGCCCCTTTCACACAGCGCTTTGAACCCGGCAAATTGCCGTCAAATTGCCAGAGCGCCTTCTGTGTGAACGCAAACTCGACCCGGGATTTATGCCGGGATCGATGCCGGGTCGGGACCTAGTAACATTGCCGTGTTCAGTCCCGGAACGCGCGCTGTGTGAACAAAAGCCGTAATAATGCCGTGTCGCAGTGATGACGCTGAAGCGCGGGATCGTTCGCCAGCAGTGAAACGGTACGTAAAGCACAAGTTTATGATCGAATCAGAGAAAAAAATGCACAAGCGTGGTTTGCAGCTCATAAGCAAACTTAAGACGCTGCTGAGATTACAAGTCACATCGATGTCACGTGTCTTTACGGCATTTTTACGGGTTGTGTGAATGAACCAAAATCAAACGAACCCGGGTCAAATCCCGGGTCACTTTATCCGTGTATTTTCCGGAATCTCTGTGTGAAAGGGGCTTAACAGTTGCATGCAAACATTATAGCAGTGGCGGCTGGTGCTAAAAAAAAATGTTGGGAGGTGCAACAAACTGAATTATTAATCCAGGACTGAATGTAGGCTAATTGTTAAATAACAATTTAACAGTGATAATAATGTAGCTATCATTAGCCTAAAGTTTAGCTAAAACTTCAGCCGGTAGGGTTGGGAAATAGCCAATTGCCAAATAAATCTGCATTTTGGGGCTAAATGGCGATGTATGGTATAATCTGAGTATTTAATTATTATTTTTCTATTTGAATAAAAAAAAAAAACTGTATTTAAAACAAAAAAAAATTTGTATTTAATATCCTGATCAATATTGTCCTACAAACAATGTACATATTGAAGGTTATAAAAACAAACAGTGTAACCTTGCTGTCTATCTGCAGTCTATCCAAAAAAGGGGTCAAATTACATTACATTCTACCATTGCAACATTACAATCTAAAAACAAAATAATGCTTTTTAAAGAAGTAGTTAAATTTACTAAACTTAAAATAAATAAATAAAAAATAAATAAAAACAAAGCTAATATCATAAAAATACACATGTAGGTTTGAAATTCTCTAGCACATTTGTTCACCAACAACAACAAATATTCAACAACAAATATTTTAGCTAAATATATTTATAATTTAGTGCTAATGTATATTTTAGTCAGAATAATTGCGCTCCTATTCTATTGCGCTCCGTCTGTTCGGCGCGCATGCACGGGGCGGCGCTCGTTCATGGAAGTTTAGCTTGCAGAAAGCTCGCCCACTCATGACAGCAAACTGGAAATATTGACCTTCTAACATTTACGGATGGAGAATATGTCCGTGAAATGTAAGTTATGCACTGAGGAAATTATTGGATGTCACTTCAGCTAATGGCTAAATATTATTAGAGGTATATTTGTTTCCACCAATCGCTGCACAAGTGAAGTTTACGTATGATGACGAAAGCACGTTAGTGCGAGCCCTCCCGGAACCCATAGAGAATGCATTGCAGTGCCTGCAGTTAAAAAAAAAAAAAAAATCTTTGAACGTAAGTCTATGGGAACACTCTGGGCGATTTTCGGCCATAGTGAAATCGCCCAAAAAGAGGCGGTACTCCACAGAACGTGACTTGGCGCTGATTGGACTATATCCAGAGGCAAAACATAGTGAGTGACTGCTAGCGTAACTCTGTGGTTGAATGAGATTGTGATTGAAAAAGTCCCTTTCACACTTTGGTGGTGCGTCGCCTGATCGCCCTAATGAAGAAACCGCCGCTGCATTATAGCATAGACCAGTGGTCGGGAACCTATGGCTCGCGAGCCACATCTGGCTCTTTGGCAAAAATCATGTGGCTCGCGAGGTCTCTCACCCTTTACCAACAAACCATCGATGAAACAATTAAAACACATCAACAGAGATCGGCTCTCTGCAGAAAAAGCAGCCAATTACAATTCCCTTGTTGTAGTCCAGCCTACTTAAGTTAATTAAAAGTTTATGATAATAATAATATTCAAGTTGTACCGGCAAAAGTGCGTGTTCAGTGCTGTTCGGGAGTGTTCTGTGGTAACCTACAGCTCCTGCACTGGATTCAAGCTGGCGAAAACCATTCTAGAACAGCAGCGAAAATGTAAAAGTAGGCTTTATAAACTTTAATATATCCTTTTATTGAAACGGGGGCTTTGCTGTGCAAAGAGACATTTGCGCAGAGACCCTTTATGTCCTATAAATGTGTCGTATTTTTTGATAATCCGCGCAGATTTCAGTTGACGATTCTGTTTAAAGTTATTAATAACAAAACATGAATGAATGAGAAAGAAAATAACAGGATGTGCTTTATATTGAAAATAAATATTAAAAGCGTGATAAGTCGCGAAAGAGAACTGAATTCTACTGACAGGACGCTGTGCGCGCGCTCCGAGCGCAACACGGACAAGTAGCCTTTGTCTTCGGTTGCGCGCCTAAGCGGCCAAATAAACAGAAATATTTCAAAATGGCAAGTCGAGTATTCACGTAAACACAGCAGATGTACTCTGTGCATTCACTCTCTCTCTCTCACACACGCACACATAAGAGGATTTATGCTCATCACTTGGTAACTCAACCTCACAGTGAAAGCCCTGCACAATTAATTCCATATTGCAACTAATTTATTGTTTGCTGAATATTTGTTTGTTTTTAGTTGTCTATGGACCTAATAATTAGCCTACTACTGTTGAATTTTTTATTGAAAAAAGCACGTCTTTAATTTATATATATATATATATATATATATATATATATATATATATATATATATATATATATATATATATATATATATATATATATATATATATATATATACATTTTTTTCTACTGTGGCTCTTTTGGAAAAATGCATTATCCAAAAATGAAAAAATGGCTCTTTGGTCAAAAAAGGTTCCCGACCCCTGGCATAGACATTGGTGTGTTCCAGTGTTCATGCAGCAACTAAAACGGAAGGTGGATGCTGGACAGGGCTTCACATCACTAATGGATGTATTGGATAACAGTCCTGAGGACATCTTTACAAACGTTAACAAAATGATACGAGCACTGATTACTCTGCCAATTACATCATGCAGTGTTGAAAGACTGTTCTCCACTACAAACTGCATAATAACATGTCTACGGTCCTCAATGCTTACTGGACGCCTAAACAATTTGTCTCTTCTCTCCTTTGAACGTGAACTGACAGAGACACTTGATTACGATGAGATCATCTCCATTTTTAATCAAAAACCCCATCGTCTCAGACTATAGGAGCTGGAGTGGAGGACATGTGTAGGAAGGTAGATGTAAATGTATGTAAATACAAACATTTTCTCAATATTTTTAGTAAAGAAAATCTAACAATAATTCATATAGGCTAATATTTATAGGCCTACTTGACAGAAAATATAACTGTTATTGTGTTTGTTACAGTGTCTATGTGCATATAGTGAGTATATATGTTGCTATTCGCTACTATATTAAATGTTATTTGCTGTTATGGAACGTTATGCTGCGTTGTATTTTTATAAAAAAATTTTGGTGATTTGGCATGCAGTTTTTGTACGCTACACTGCCCACCCTGTTTTAGGAAGGTCCACCCACTTTAACATTTCTGGCCTCACCCCTGATTGGAAGACATGTTTTTATAGCTTCTTGGTACATAACAGCTACTGTAGTGCAACACGCATTTGAAAAAGTGAGGCGCTAGAGAGCACTATTCGTTTGAATGCAAAATACAGTTTCACCGCTAGATGGGAGAAATTCCTACACAGTGTACCTTTAAATGAGTAGTTCACTTTATAATGAAAATTACCCCATGCTTTACTCATCCTTGAGCATTCCTAGGTGTATGACTTTCTTCTTTGAGACGAATACAATCGGAGTTATATTAATAAACACCCTGACGCTTTATAATGGCAGTGGATAGCAACCATCAGTTTGAAGCTCAAAAAAGTGTATCCATCAATCATAAACAAACTCCACACGGCTCCGGGGGGATAACAGTGCTGCCTCCTCACTAAAGTTTATAATTTGCCTGCTACCATTTGACAATATGAGTGCATATGCGATCTTATAATCAAGAAACAGCTTGTGTTTTAAGCCTTTTAAACTTAAATTTTTCTGTGATGTCACAAACATCATAATTGTTATGCTCCTCGGTTTCTCTTACCTTATTGGATGTTGTTAGCACTTACGCCACCTGGTAACAACCAGTGAAGAGACGGCAACATGGCGGCAGCTTCAAATTATGAGGCTAAAAGAAAACATCAGTTTCTAATGTCTTGGAAGCAGACCTTTACATGGGTACAACACAACGGAAAAAAATGGTTTGATGTTTTGCTCAGTTTGCCATCAGTTTCCAGGAAAAGCAGACAAGTCGGGAGCCTTTTTCGTTGGAACAAGCAATTCATTTTGTATTTTATTCATTTTTATACATTTTCTATGTCAGAACTTTGCAGTTTGTGTGTAATAAGAGAGCCTCAGACCACTTACATAAAGGCTTGCCACGGTACAAGGAACGATATAATAGCCATATATAATGTAGTTGTTTTAAAAAAAAAAAAATCTGTAAAATTCAAACATTGAAATCAGATTTTTTTTTTACTTTATTTTTAGACTATTGTACAAAAATGTTGCACATAGTACCACCTAGCTTCCAACCAGCGGCAAGTCTAGTTTGGATAATTTAACGAAATTACAAATAATTACAATGTCAGCTAAGTGAGCCAACTTTTGTTAAATGATTTAGAACTGCATTAAAATTTCTGCACGTTTTCCATACTGCTATTTGTTTGTATTACACTTTCAATTATATCAAACAAATTTTAAATATTTTAATTCTAGATTTGCAGATGTTATTTTTAAGGGTCTTTGGGAAGATGTCCTAAATTACATTCAGGCAGTCCACTTCATTAGTGTGCAGGCAGATTCTTCTACAGATTCAAGTGTAAGAGAGTTGGAGGGTGTGTTCGAATCCTCCACAAAGGTATTCCCAAAAACATCTTCATTGGAGTGGAAGAACCTCCAAATGCCTCTGCACCTGGACACTACACTGCCATCAAAAAAGGTGATATGTAAACACATATATTGCAAGAAAAGTGTTGTAATGATGCAATGCAAATAATTGACCTCTTGTCTTGATTCAGCTCTTCAGAAAGCAGATATTCTTGACTGGAAAGAACAGTTGGTTGGATTTGGCTCAAATGGTGCAGCTGTTATGGTGGGGAAGCATGGTGGTGTTGCAAAATTGCTGAGGCAGGATGTTCTGCACCTTATTAATAATGCTCTTGATACAATCAATGCCCATGAAAAAAATTAAGAAAGTAACTTAATCTTAGTCTCATTTTGTTTAATCTTTCTCTTATATCAATTGACTCTGACTAACAAATATTACATATTGCAGGTGACAGATATGCTGAAAGGGCTATATAAGCAGTATCATTATTCTCCAAAAAGCTTGGAGAGAGTTAAAGGAGGTGGGGAATATGCTAGAACAAAGGGTATGGAAGCCCACCAATTTAGAAGGAACAAGGTGGCTACCCCACATAAAGGGAGCTCTTAACACAGTGATGAAAAACGACAGAGTAGTGTTGACAGACATGGAGAACACAGTAGCAACAAGGCAAGTCTTATTAACATGCATAACGCAAAAAGCAAATAATTATACTAAATGGACAGTTGACCAAAAATTAAACATTCTTATCTATTCCTATTGGTTGTATGCAGTGGTGTAGTCTAGTTTTTTGTAGTGAGTATACTGTGATGCACCCCGTCACCCCATAAGCACCACACTCACTAATGCATACAGTATGCATCGACATGTAATTGAGAGCATTATGAAAGACTAAGTGTTATCAACATGTCAATTTCTTATAAGCAACACAAGACTTTAACAGCCAATAACAGTTACAGCTGGGGAGACTGGACTGATTTTCTACTGTTTAGTGTTAATCACCATCTAACTCAGCCAGTTAAGAGCTACATTTAGCCTTAGATGTTATGTGAATATGGTCCCTGAAGCACAGGTTTTATCAGCTGACAATTTAAAAGAAAAAAATTAAATTTAAAACATTATAGGCACAAACACAAATTTACTTTTAGAAATGGTGTTTTTGAAAAAAATGGTGTTATTGTTTTGGCAAGTTTACTGTTTAAATTAAAACATGCATGAAAACTTGTGTGATATTCCATTAAAATAACATTTTAATAGATTTCATTATTATTATTATTATTAATATTTTAAAGTACATTTACTGTGCAATTTCTTTCATAATTTTTTTTGAGTTAAGGCCCTTTCACACCGGATGCGTAACGAAAAAGTGAAACGAAAAAGCGAATAGTTCGTGTGCGAATAGTTCGCATCAAAACCATTCACATCAGCCGCGACGCGAATTTGCGACGTCTGTGACGTTCAGAGAGCTTCAACATTCCCAAACTTTCGCGCGAATCGCGCCGACAGCTGAGAAAACATGGACACTTCATCATCATCATCATCATCCAGTCATAGTCATAGCATCCAGTGAAGACGAGCTTTTCATTTTATTTAAAAGAAAGAAAAAAAGGTTTTGGGTGCACCCAATCTTACAGAACAGAGAGTCTGAAGGGGAGTATGCTTATGTGCACATTTTTTTTTTTTTTTGCCGTCTTCAACTAAACACAGTGCGTTTTGTATGTAACTACACATTACATGTTACACACGAAGTAAGTAAGTTAAAAATCATTCGACTAGAAACTGTAGATATCACACAAAGAATGTATAGTATACTAAAAGCAGCCCTAAATAGTCTCACTACATTTTGTTACGTGTTCAAAGTAAACACGGTCTCTGTCTCTATCTTTGACGATAATAGTGTTAGCTTTGTATCCCAAATGTAGTTTGGCCTGCTAGTCTACACAGCACAGGACTATATGACTAAAACTATCACACAACAAACTCACAGTCAAGATAACCGAGTTGGTTGGCAATGCTACGCCACACATTGTCTTTCAAATCGTTGTCCTTGTAGTATGTGATTGGCTGAAGCCTATTCTGTCGCCGCAAAAGTAAAAAAAAAAATCGACATCGAAGCGAATAAAATAAAAGTCGTTTTTTCGCCGCTGCGCATTCGCGTTCGGTGTGGAAGCACTCATTACACAAACAGCTGATCGAAAAATAAAACCATCGCGCGAATGATTCGTGCGTCAAAATCACGTCCAGTGTGAAAGGGCCTTTAGACCGAACTTTTATTTTGGTGGGTTGTAGACATTTGAGTTTCTGTGTATTTTAATAAACTATTATTATTATTATTATTATTATTATTATTATTAGGCCTACTTGAAGTATTCTCTACTGTGCAATAGTAATTTCTGTTATAATTTCTTCAAGTTATACCGAACTTTTATTTTGACAGGTTGTCGTAACAGTTTCTGTCTGTATATGATACGAATGAATGACGATAGTTTTATCAAATGAAATGGTGAAATTCTCGTGAAGTGACTCTCATAGCAGCTCTGCGATGAAGTTCACATCATGTCTCAATACAGTGAAACGCTGAAAACACAGCGTGCTTCAGTGTGTGTGTAGGCTAGTAGTAGAGTACACATTGAGCGCTCATTCCCAGAGATGCTTGAACAACTGCAGTCTCTTTGAGCTTTAATATTCACAGACACTAGTCCATATCGAGATTTGATTCATTGTAGGCTACAGCCCTACTTTTGATTTATTCATTCAAAAATGGCCAAATTCCATGACGTTCTGCTTTATACAGCAAGTTCTGGATTCCGCGATTCGATCCGTGTTGCTTCGCAAACACAGATGGGGTGAATTTATGAATGAAAGTGAGAAAGTTCTGACAAAACGAAGTTGTTACGTATCCTCACGCTTTTTTAAGGGGGTATACGGAAATCCTTGGCCTTTCCTAGTGGGTATATGGCGTATACGTGCGTATCACGTAGACTACACCACTGGTTGTATGATTTTAAATGTATCAAATTATAAAACCTTTTTTTTATTTATTGCTTTCCTCTTACCCTTCCTCTCTAGATCTGCAAGTGCTGACATGATTGGTCGAGCCAAACAATGCCTTTTAATATTGTAGTTTAGGTTAAATGTCACTTGAATGTCACTTTCTGCAGCTTTAGTCTCAAACTCCAGGAAAATTGCCTGACCCTCCCACAGGCTTTTGCAAGCTTTTGAGGTCGCAGTACTTACACTTGTCAGCATGCAAACAACACCAGGGGAGAATCTTGAGCTATTTCTTGATCACACGAAAGATGAGGGCAAGTTCCAGGCAGTGCAGCTTTCCAATTTCAATGAAGATGGCAAAGGGAGATTTAATAGGTAGATTAGTTAAAAAGATGAGGGAAGGTGTGGGTGTTTGTTTTATGATTCAGTTTCAGAAATGAATTGCAAAATTATTATTATTATTATTTTCTTAGAGTGAAAACAGAGCTCCTGAGTGCAGTGGTGGTCAGCCTGCAGAGGTGATTTAAATGTGCTGAATTAGAGAAAGTCCTCCTGGCAGCATGCTGCATCCTGGCTCCAAGAGAATGGCCAAAGGGTGCAGAAGTATTAGTTAGCTTTGGAAGCAAAGAGCTTCTGTTGCTAACAAACCATTTGCTCAAGTCCTGGATCATATGGGCTGTGACCACGACACTGCTCAACACATGGAGTGGCTTATAAAATATTTACTTCCAGGCCTTCAGGTAGATGCTTGGAGAGATTTCTTCATGGATGACCACTGTGAAAATGAATACAGAAACCTCTTGCTGATTATTGAACTATTACTAGTATTACCTCTTTCTACGGCTGCTTGTGAGAGGGGCTTCAGGTCAATGAAACAATTAAAAAATAACTGGAAAATAACAGAATCTCAGTTGACTCACTCCACAAACTCCTATTCATCAACGATGAATATACTGTATTCATCAGCATTGAAGGCCCTGAGTTGGACAGTTTCAGTGGCCAGAGGGTTGTTGAAAGGTGCCACCGACCGACCGGGCCAGTAGAAAAAAATATTTATTGATGAGCCCTGGTTACAGCACTGATGAAATACGCAGACTCTTAACTGTTAATTTTAAAAGGAAAGGCAAGATACTTGTTGCAGACTTGTTATCTACCTTGATGCTTTTTTCAAAGACTTCAAAGTTTATTTGGAATAAAAAAAATTTTTTTTTTTAATTTAACCTTTATTTATCCAGGTAAACTGTTTGAGAACCACTTCTCATTTACAAAGTTTATTTGGAATAAAAAAAAAATGTGCCGGATTAAAATTTCTAAACTAATGAAGCCAAAAGACAAAGGTGGGATCGCCTTGCCAAATATTCAGTTATATTATTGGGCAGCCCAGATAAAAAAAATATATGATTAGTTGGTGCTGTGAGAGGACCAATTTTATCTGGTAGTAATATGGAAGCAGCAGCTTGCTCTCCACTATCAGATTTGCACCATTTGTTAAGAATTATACAAAGGTAAAAAATAATAATAATAATAATAAATATTACATTATTGTGCTTTTTAATGTGTATGGAGATGTAGTTTTTTTTACTAAGTGCAAAATATACATTTTGCTAAAATATTTGTTGTTAGACATTAATGGTGCCATATGTACAATTTTAAACCTACATTTAAGTGCATTGTTATGATATAGCAGTAACTGTATCATGATTATTGTCATGGAGTAATCAAATGTAGGCTAATATAATTAATTACTAAGCTTACCAGTTAACATAAATCTGCGCTTTTGTTTTTATTAATTTTCACTTTTAGTTTAGTGAATTTAACTTCTGCTTTAAAAAGCAGAAGTTTGCAGTCGGTTCATTTTCATTAATACCCACAAAATAACATATAATAATACAGCTAATACTTCCCACATAATCATGTATTGAATTATAGGCTTGGAATAATGAGTGCAAGATGACCACTTGGCCAAAAATGACGTCCACACAATTCAATATGTTTCGTTGCATCATGACAAATTATACAACTGGAACGTAGAACACGTTCATCAGTTTTGCACTCCAGGCACAACTTCACAACATACATACAAAATATCTATTATAAATAATATTTAATAAAAAGTAGGGATGCTCCGATCGATCGTCCACAGATCGGTATCGGCCGATACTCGCATTCTATGGCCCTGTCCCAAATGGAACCCTAAACCCTTGCAATCTTCCTCTAAGACCCCACTTTTGTGACATAATGGCACTTTCGTGGGCTCAGCAAAAGTATGTATCCAAGGGTGCATCTTGGCCACCCTTCTGAAACCTAAAACAACGTGGACTTAACGGACATGTGCATACGGCGACCATTGTAAGTCCACAAGACCATAAGTGCACATGAAGTGTGCCATTTGGAACAGTGCCTATGACTTGACCGGTAGTCACTAAATTTGGATTGCAATTTGATGACGTTAAAACCGTAAAAAGTCACCACTGACTTTACGCATGTAAACAGTATACAGAATCAAATGAGGCTTTTGTGCCCCGTTCTGCTTTGTAACTTTACAAAACATTAGGAAACCATAGTAAATTGCTCATTTTTGTTTAGAGAAGGTTGTTCTTGATTCAAACGAGCCCACACACATAGCATGACCCTACTACTTCTGCCATAATTCTGAAGTTCACAACCAATAGACACTTTACTATCCAGTATCCATAGGCCATGGGAGAGGAGTCATGAATACAGGTAAATTACACAACTCACTCAATAGCTCACATGATAGCGGCGGATCTAATACACTGTAACACATTTCTGTAGTTTTCACAGCATTATTACTGTAAAATGAACAAATGCTTAGAACCTGTATACAGCATGTTGCTGTAGATCTGCAAAGCATCATGGTCAATTTGCAATGGTGGGTAAATTGTACAGTAAAAATATTTTTTTCTGTGAATCACAATACAGCAATTTCTTGAGGGATTTTTTTCAGCCGAAAGCTACGAGATTCCACACTTTCATCGGAATTTTAACTTCAGAAAGGTAACTTTGCTCATTTATTTCCACAGTTTACTCTTGTAAAGTTACCTGTTTGTTCAACTTTAAGAGTGCAATGAGAGAGAGAAGTAGCGAGCGGCACCCTTCATATAAGCTTGTGTCACGTGTGCATTTTATTACCAAAAAAACAAACAAAAACAAAAATATATGAGCATGATTTAGATAGATCTTATCTGGCAACATTTGCTAACGTCATCAGTTTGGAGAAGGATAGCATTGTTGAATAAAACTAAATTGAAATTGTGTATGTGATGTATTTGTTGGTGCGCTAGCCGGAAATTTTATCACTTGGATCTTTCTCTTGCCAGCTAACGTTAACTGTCACCGCGTGCGCATGAGGCAGTGTAGCCAGCCGACTCCCGAGTCGAAAGAAAACGCAGCTACAGGTAAAACTTAATTTTTCATAGGGTCATGATTTTTCTGAACTTCATCGCAGGTCAAACCGCAAAAACGAGATTGTTGATAGCCTAATTTGAAGTTTGTGGGAGCATTATACTGTATTAAGATTTTTCTTATCTGGCAACATTACATTTATAACGTCTTCAATTTGGTTAAAGAGTAACATTAGCCTTGTTGAATATTGTGTAGGCTATGTGATGTATGTGCTGGCACGGTATCCGTTTGAATAATCTCACTCGTTTTTTTCTCTTGCTTGCTAACGGTGCCGTGTGTGGAATCAGACACTTAAGCGGGCCAAGTCGAAGGAAAATGCAGCAACAAAACTTTAAAAACATGACATTTTTCAAAGGATCGTGATTGAAAAATTTAAAACACAGTGCAGCTGCACAGCCAACACAGGTGCAGAGCTATAAGCGTGCAGATTGGCTGGGCTGCGGGAACTGCACGAACCTATGGCGGTGTGGCTGCGCGAACCTATCAGGGCGTGTCCCGCCACCAGCGAGCTGAGCCCGCCAAAATGGGCGGAGCTACTGACTATATAAGCGGCCCATTTCGCCATAGACATCAGATTTATTCTCCTTCAGCGAAGACTCACCTCGTCGCTGATCTTCTCCAGCTTTGAAAGCCTTCTCGCCGTCGAATGAGCCCAGTAGCGCAGTTCAGCAGAAGGCAGCCTCCTGCTCAGTGCTTCTGACTTGACGCCGTCATCTGCTGATTCGCCGTTTCCCTGCGGCCATCCGGCGAAGTATCCTTTTAACGAGCGAATCCGCCTAAAAGGAAAATCTCTTTCTAAAAGAGCAGCGCGGCGTTGTTTCAAATGACTCCCGGCCTCTCGTTTCCCGCCTCCCAAGAACCTCGGAGGAAGAAACGGCAGGGTCAGAGGACACACAAGCACACGGAGACGAGTGAGCTCACACCGGCTCAGACCCCGCATGCCTCACTCTCTCCACAGAGAAAGATTTCGCCGGTGCTCATGACCAAAGCAGACCAGCGCCCCTCCTTTGAAGCGGCCTGCCTCGTCTCGTTTGGTGGATCGGAGGAAGACCTCCACGATGGCAGCCTGTCATTGACGGCCTCTGAAGGCGAGGATTGGTCGGGCTTAGTCATTGACCCCACCCCCGTCTCAGTCTAGCAAAAGTGACGCCAGGGCGAGCACAGACGCCGAGCTTCTCCATGTTCTCACCAGGGCCGTTGAAGAGCTCGGCCTCGACTGGTCTTCACTGAAAGAGCCCACTAGAAACCACCTCGACGAATGGTTCCTGCTGGGGCGTCAACAGGCCCCTCATCAGCGATCAGTGCTGTTCTTCCCTGAAGTTCATGACGAACTGACGAAGTCATGGCGCCCCCCCCTACTCGGCCCGCCTACGCACTTCCGCCTCTGCAGCGCTCTCAACTCTTGACGCCGCAGAGGAAAAGGGACACGCTCACACTTTCCCCCTCCCATCTTTCCTCTGCCGTGTCATCCTCTCTTCCCCCACCCTCACAATTCTCATCTCTGGATGTGAATACCGCAACGGACACCTTATGCTCCACTCTAATCTCTTCTCTAGACATTATCTGCCCTCTCTCCTCCAGGCCAGCACGCGCTACTCCCTCTAACCCCTGGTTATCTGAGGTTCTTCGGGAACACCGGACCGAACTCAGGGCAGCGGAGAGGAAATGGCACAAATCAAAAGACGCATCTGACCTGAGTATGTATCAATCTCTCCTCTCCTCCTTTTCTGTTGATGTTCATGCTGCAAAATCTTCATACTTCCACAACAAGATCAACAGCTCCTCCAACACACGATTACTCTTCAAGACATTCAACTCTCTCCTCTGTCCACCTCCACCACCACCCGCCTCCTCCTTAACTGCTGACGATTTTGCGCACTTCTTCACCAACAAAACAACAGCTATCAGCAGTCAGTACTCAGCTCCACACACACAGGAACCCAGACCGACCCCTTCCACAGCCAATACCCCTCTGTCCTCCTTTTCTTCGCTAACCGAGGAAGAAGTATCTACACTTCTCCTCTCCAGTCACCCTACCACCTGCCCGCTTGACCCCATCCCCTCACACCTTCTACAAGCCATCTCTCCCACACTTCTACCATCACTCACACACATCATCAACTCATCCCTCCATACTGGCACCTTCCCTACAGCATTCAAGCAGGCTCGGGTTACTCCACTGCTCAAAAAACCAACGCTAAACACATCATTTGTAGAGAATTACAGACCTATCTCTCTCCTACCATTCATTGCGAAGACACTTGAAAGAGCTGTCTTCAACCAACTAACATCCTTCTTGTCTCTAAACAACCAGCTGGATGTCAACCAATCTGGCTTCAAGAAAGGACATTCAACTGAGACTGCATTACTGTCAGTCACAGAAGCCCTACGGATCGCAAAAGCTGCTTCCAAATCTTCAGCCCTCATTCTCCTGGATCTGTCCGCTGCCTTCGACACGGTGAATCATCAGATCCTTATGTCCACCCTCTCATCACTGGGCATCACAGGAACTTCACTCCACTGGTTTGAGTCCTATCTCACAGGTAGGTCCTTCAAGGTCGCATGGAGAGGTGAGGTATCCAGAGCACATCAGCTGACCACAGGTGTTCCCCAGGGTTCAGTTCTTGGTCCCCTCCTCTTCTCCATCTACACCACATCACTGGGACACATCATACAGGCACACGGTTTTTCCTACCACTGCTATGCTGATGACACGCAGCTCTTCCTCTCCTTTCAACCAGATGATCCCACAGTAGCTGCACGGGTCTCAAGCTGTCTGGCGGACATCTCCACATGGATGAAGGAACATCACCTGCAGCTCAACCTGGCAAAGACTGAGCTTCTCGTCCTCCCTGCCAATCCATCTCTACAGCACGACTTCACCATCCAGCTAGAGTCATCATTAATCACCCCATCAAGATCGGTCAGAAATCTTGGAGTAACGTTTGATGACCAGCTGACCTTCACAGATCACATTTCAAAGACAGCTCGATCATGCAGGTTTGCACTGCACAACATCAGGAAGATCAGGCCTTTCCTAACTGAGCATGCAACACAACTTATCGTCCAGGCCCTGGTCATCTCTAGGCTTGACTACTGCAATGCTCTTCTGGCTGGACTTCCAGCATGTGCAACCAAACCCCTACAGATGATCCAGAATGCTGCAGCTCGTCTTGTCTTCAACGAGCCCAAGAGGGCCCACGTCACTCCTCTGTTCATCTCTCTGCACTGGCTACCTCTCGCTGCTCGCATCAAGTTCAAGGCACTGACGCTTGCTTACAGAACTATCACAGGCTCAGCTCCCTCCTACTTTCACTCACTCCTACGAGTCTACATCCCTACCAGACACCTACGATCGGTCAACGAGCGACGTCTCGTGGTTCCATCACAGAAAGCCACAAAATCACTTTCCAGAACATTCTCATTCACAGTTCCATGCTGGTGGAACGCTCTCCCCACCCTCATCCGGAATGCAGAATCCCTGACAACATTCAAAAGACAGCTGAAAACCAATCTCTTCCGTGAGCACTTAACCTTATAGAAAAAAAAAAAAAAAAAAAAAACACATTTTTCCTTTCCCTTTGAAACATCACTTATCAGGCTTATGCTACTCTGAATAATACCTGAACTTCGTATTTTGAGCACTTCTTGCATTGTTGTTGCTTTTGCCTCTTTATGATGACTCGCTGAATTTAGTCCTAATTTGTAAGTCGCTTTGGATAAAGGCGTCTGCTAAATGACTAAATGTAAATGTAAATGTAAGTTGCTTATAGAGCTGCCATTTGGGACCTCCAGTATTCTAAGCAGTTGTAATGCTCCACGCTGTTAAATATATTTTCACAGCAATCACATCTGGTGTTCAGTGAACATTTAATGGTCAACAGATCTAATCTCAGAACAAACAGTGAAAAGGCAAATGTCCATTCCCAAAAATTATCGGGAGCAACACAATCTAACACCTGCATTCAAATATAATACTGTAAAGTTTAATGGCATTCAGAACAGTGGCAAAATATTTTTACTCAAAATATGCATATACTACAGAGACAGTACAAATTAATCTCAGACTGCACTGTGAAGAGTACACTTTTTTTTAAAGATAGAAAGAAAATGCCTACACTTTGAGAGGAAAACTAGCCTACACTTATTAGCATGAATCAATGTGGACTGAATTATGAAATCAAAATGATGAAAAATTTATCTCAGGCCTTTTACTTTACAAGTTCATCTGAGCATTTGAAGTTATAGAACAAGAAACTACCATAGAACAAAGCCTTTCCCTCTTTTCTCTTTTTCTCCATTCATTACTTATATCCATTTTTATGAGTCACTGTTCTCTTCGTCTTCCTCTGCTTCATCAGATCTCTCGGGGTCCTGAGAATCAGAACTTGCGTCTTTGGCATCTGTTGCAAATGGATCTTCTCCCTGTCAAATTAGAAGAGAAGAGAAATAACTTCAAATATTCTTTAAAAAAAATTAAAACCTTATTTTGTGTTTCAACATGCCACAAATGTTGTTACCTTCATGTACCTCTCATAGCGCACTTTCACATTATCATTATTTATTATGGCTTTGGCTGTGACCACGCTGTCTCTTTTTAACTGCTCCTTGTAAGCCTTTGAGGGGGGAAAAACATGATAAACAAGATATATACACCATTATAATATACAACCCAAACAAACACACCCCTCACTTCATTGCTCCGCCCCAAAATGCACAAACATGCAATGCAAGAGTCGATGTCCCTTTATCATAACTGAAGCGAAGCAAAATAATGATACGCAAAACAATGCGAAGATGACGAACAAACGACAAGGAGAACAAAAAAAGAACATACAGTGCACAACAGTATACAAGCAAATGTTTGTTGTTAGCCACCAATAGCACACCAGCTCAAGACAAACAATGTAACTCAAAACTGTCCTGTTACTATAGCTAACACTAGAACAACAGCATATCTTAGTTCTGTGAAACATAGCAAAACCAATGTTACTCGTGAATGGAGCAGAAACAGAAAAATCTGATTCATCCAGTAATTAAACAGGTGAAGTGTTTATGAGTGAGTCATTTAATTATTTTTTAAAACTATCGATTTAATTAATTATTCATTCAAATTAAATATTTTTAAAATAGACTGTGGCAATTACTATTTTGTCAGAACCTCTAGTAAATTACGTTTTGTTTAGTTGTATGTTCAGAATTGTGATTCACAATTTAACCAGAATCGTGCAGCTCTAAAATAAATAAATATATAAAAATAATAATATAAATATACAAATATACAGTCAAACCAAAAATAATTTTTTTACTAGTGGGTGCAGGACACTATAGTTCATTTTTGTAAGTGAGGATAGCAAAATAAAGTAAACTGTGACATATTATACCCAACAATTCTTCATACAGTGGACTACCAGTAAAATGTATAAAATATTTGGGACCAAAAATGATTCACACTTTGACCTGACCACGTTTTGTTTAAGTGTTTTTTCTTTAATTGTTAATGCGACCTTTTTACACCACAGACTAAACAAAATTAACCATTGCTTGGTAATTGGTTGACCTAAATTGGTATTATCTAATTGTGTAGTTCATTTAACAGCTGACAGCTATTCAACCTAATTCATTTGTAAGACAGTCTAACAGAAAGATGGCCAAAACCAGTGAAATATCAACTGATCTGATAACTCTGAGTACTTGTCATATTTTATTACCATTTTCTAAACCATAAAAAAAGTGTCTCCCAGTTTGTTTGAGTTTAATTGGAGATTTTTTGAGTTTACTGCTTGATGTGAGCATTAAACGACTTTTCACAGTGAAGTAGTTCACCAATGCCAGCAGCTAAAAAGGCTCCCCACACAATGACACCTCTTCCTCCATGCTTTACTGTGGTAGAGATGCATTTATTATAATATTTCTCAGCAGATTTATGAAGACATCGCTCTAGATAGAACATCATAATGCAATTTGTTTCATTGTGATTCATCACTCCACACACAACTTCCCATATTCTGCCAAAAAAACATTATTCTGTCTTTGATGTAATTGCTTTTCAAGTGGTGGATTTGCTTAAATTTAGCTAATTTGTGGATAAGACAATCAAAAGTCTTTTCTTTTGTTTTGTTTGTTTTTTCGCCCAATAGTTTGTGTATGTTATTTTTTCATTAGATACCATCCATTTTGAAACTAAATGAAAGCATGCAGAGGATTGGTGCGCAAACGGTAGCTCAGGACAGGTGGGTCAAAAACACAAGAGGAGAATACAACAGTATATGCATATACATAAACATGAAGGTTCGGGATATTTAGATGAGACAGAACAGAGATTTCTTACCATTTTGCTCTTGAGGTGAGTGAGTGAATGAAGATGTTGCTGTACAGAGCTGAAAACCACAGGAATGTGACTGTCACATGCAACACAGTAAACCACCTCCATCCTTCTCATGTAATCATCTTCTGTCACCCCTGTAAGATTATGAAGTTTGAATAAAGTGTTAATAATCATCTTTGTAGTTATGTAGGCTAATAAAGCCTATTTCCATCAAGTGGGGAAAAATACCTGTATGCATTGCAATATATTAAAAAATATAATACAATGTATTTATTCATTTCATATTATGCGTATTTATAACGTTACATACCTTCCATTATTTTCACCCACTCATCTTTGCTTCGTCCACAGGAAAACTTTAGTTTGTGTAGAGTAGAGACAGTTTTATGAAATTTGTGAACCATGCAATCCTGTGCAATATTAAAACAGGGTAAATGTACATCAACAACTGTAATACAAATCCATACAAAAACCTCAAACAATTAAAAAAAGAACATTTCAAAAGTCTTACATGCAAAAAATTGATGACCTTGTCATCAAATTTGGCTTGCCGTCTTATATAGTCAAGAGTCTCTCTGTGATACGTGCTTTCAAAGTGTTTCTCAATGTCTTTGTCTTCAAACGTGTGGAATTTACAAAAAGCACATGTAAAAGCCCACCTAAAAAAAACACATTGTGAACACTAAGCTGACATAAATCTGCATTTACCTTGACATTTAATGTATTTATACAACTACTAATGTAAATGTACAATTTGAACTATTTTGTATTAGCAAGTGAATTTAAATTCTTTAGCCTTTCTACAGATGTCACAATTCAACATTTCACTGCCTCTATAAGGAATACAGCAGCAATTATCAATTCCTACCTCAAATAATATTTTTTTTTTTACAAATATTTGTATATATTTGAATAATTTAATTAATAAACAACCAATAAATGTAGATGCGGTTTAAAAACACAAGTGATGCCTTACTAGAAATGTCAGTGTTCACCTGTGCTTATCTCCATATTTTTCATGATTCTTCTCTCGTCGTCTTCTGCGCTTCTCTCTGGTTCGAACATTTTTGCCAAGGTCTGCACACAAATATTAACCCATGCTTGCATTCAATTTTTGTGTTAGATACAACTTTGTCCCCCCCAATATAATAAACAATGAAAATAATAAAGCTGTTATATACCATGCTCTCCAGTTGTTTCCTTGCTATTGGAAGAAAAGCAACGGTCCTGTGGAAAATAAAAACTGTAGTATCACAGGACTGATTCTATAATGCACCTTTGATTGAAGATTCTTACCTTTGAAATGTGTGGTCCTAAGAAAAGTAAACAAATTAAAGCATCATAAGCATCAACGCAGAGCAGCATTTTAACAGAACGTGCAACAATTTAACAGTGGAAACTTTGTTTTGCCATTTTTTAAACCATGTTTGGTCTATCAAAGCAGCACATCACATACCCACAATGCTGCTGATGCTGGGACCTGCTTTGACAATCCTCTTTTTTTTAACCAACTTGCAAGGAGGCACTGGTTCCATCATCTTCCTCTTGGTCCCTCGAAACACTAGAGCAGCTGATGTTGAGGGGTATCTCTCTATGCAAATAGATGGGTTCAGACTTGAGCACTGCAGAAGAGAAGAGACAATTCAACACTAAATGTCATTGATTTTGTTCAAATGATAAACTAGATACCAGACGTACCCTTACACCTTGTCCTTCAGCCTCAGGTACAACAGAACCTCTTCCCCGGTAGTTTCTGTGCACGTATGGGTGCATGTCTCTGCCCCGTGAGCCAATCGGCGCAGCCCGAGAGTGTGAGGGAGAGTACAGGCTGGAGGAATCAGAGAGATTGGAAGAGTATTGACTCTCTCTGCCACTGTCTGAGAATGGAGACCTGGACCTCTGGGAAGACATGGCATAGGGCCTTTCCCAGTTTGACAAGAGGTCTACATTCCAGGTGGATGAACAGGAGTCACTGTACCCTCCATTAGAATGATCAAAAACACTATCTGCATCTTCAGTGCTCAAGGCCCTTTGTTCAAAAGACTCATAGGCACCATATCTGAGGACAAAACAAATGGTAGCACATTACAATATGCATATATATATATATATATATATATGTATGTGTGTGTGTGTGTGTGTGTGTGTGTGTGTGTGTGTGTGTGTGTGTGTGTGTGTGTGTGTGTGTGTGTGTGTTTTTACTATATATCTATATACATTTAAAATGTTTAATTTAAAATTTCAACTTCAATATAATTTTTTCATATTTATTTATTTTATTAAGGTTTTGAAAACCTTTTTGTTTATAATTTAAGCTTCTTTTTTTTTAAGATCTTCAACAGTTTATATAGAAAAGCAATTTCTATTGCCTGCTAAGAAAAGCACAAGGAAGATCTTCTGACAGTTCTTACCTGTCAGAGCTATTGGTCTGAAAGGACTCAGAGGATGCAAACGATCCAAATAATGTCTGACTGTAGCATTTCCCTGGACATTTGACAAGTGAAAGTGATTATTCGAGAATGTACCTCATTCAGAAACAATAAATACGAGACAGCTGTATATAACATTATAGCAACATAAGAGTGAGAGATTTATGCAATTACCTGGATTTTCAGCTGAGGCCGGGAACATATCTTCTTTATCTTAAGTCCTTTAAAACAGATTGCATAATGTCATAATTAAAGCCCTGCTTAAATATAGATTATTACCAGCAGGAAGACACAGCATATTAGCTGACTGCTACTGTCAATTAGCCTAAGCAGGGGAGTGTGTTACCTCCAAAAAGTAAGCTTTTAATTCAATGTTTGTTTGTTTTTTTTGTTTTTTTTAATGGGCCATAAATAATGATCGAGCAGAGTAAACTTCCATAAGATTCAGATTTTGAATGGGTCTTGTGTGAATTTTGCCCTTGTGTTTGTGTCCTCTGATAAAGATTTACTTGTCAGATCAACTGAAACTGGCCAATGCATTTTGCACCATTACTTCTATTTAAGCAGAATGTGTTTTGTGGTGTGTGTGAAATGTTACATTGTGTTTCTTGGCCAACTCCAGGCATACAGTCGATTTGAAACTTTTTGGCTTATTTTGCTAACGTTTCTCAAACATGTAAGTATACTTATGAAAACCAAAGGCATCACGTTTAGTAATTAAATACAAATAACTTAGTTGAAGTTCTGAATACATGTGCAAGTTGCCGTAAATACTGAGCCCGGTCCCAATTTAAAACGTACGAATCCTTTCGTTTAAATTATTTATTATTATTTTATTTTTAACGAAAGCAACGTTATTTTCAAAATGAATGCACACTTACCACATAAACGAGGGTCAATCAGTCCTACTGCGCTAAATTAAAGCAGGTGTCACTGAAATCATTTCCCCCTGGAAACAAACTAAACAACAGTGTCAGGCAACTTTGAGGCTGTTTTTTTGCAACAACTACTTCATAACCATTTCAAGTTGTCTTCCTCTAGAGGGCGCTTGTCGTTCACAAACAGATTTGAGACTGCCTCATACAAATCGTTGCTGCTTTAGTCTCACTAAGACATTTTATAAAACATGCCATTTTAATCTTCTAAATGCACGGATTGATACAGACGTGCAATATAATAAAGGTAAAATAGAATGTATAGTTGTAAAACTGCCAGAGAAATCTCAATAAAATGATTAAATACAGGACGTTTCCAGTTATCACACCTGAGCAGCGCTGTGAAAGGTTACTGTTACCACGTGACAAGACCGTATGGATGGCGCTTACATCTAGCTCCCCTTGCTAGACGCTGGACAATAATTTACACCCATCACAGAGTAACAAAACAGTTCATCGTGAGAATTGCTAGTAATAGGTATAAGGTATAAGGTAACATACACAACCAATTCGAGAACTTAAGGGCCACCAAATTCCGCCCTTTGTGGTAGGCTATTAGCCTCTGCTTCATTAGATTATTCACAAAAATATATTCATGAATACATATATGGAAGTAGAATAATGTCAAATGTTTTTGAAATAAAAAGCCTGTTGAATTGCACTACTTGAAAAAATATAGGCATTGCATTAACCATGCTTGCATTTTAATGCATTGTATTTTTAGTGCTTACATTTTTATGGGCTGAAATTCAACATGGTTGAATATTTAAGCTGTGAATATTTCAATTAAAAACATTTCAAACACCTTTTCATTATTAATAAAATTCAACAATCCATATTCACCTTTCATATTTCACTTCCAAAATATTCAAATTGTTTAAAAATACAACCAATAATATTCAACAGGCAATTTTCGGTCCATTTTATTTCGCTTTGCAAATTCGCTTCCAATTCAGTGGTTCAAATTCGACAGTAAATTCAACATTGACGTCCAGGAACTGCAGGAAAAGCAGTAGATTGCCGATCATACTCTCCATCTGCTGTTAGTCGACCTCACCATCAGATGGTGCAAAAGCGCTTGTTGTTGACGAAGACCAGCAACAGTTAGAACAAGTCATTCATTCATAAAACTCATTTACAGCAATGTAAGTGTATTTGTGATTATTATGACGGCTGTTTTATGTTAAATTCAGTGTCTTCACGGTTACTTTTCCTGTGTAGCCTACATGCATCTTTCTCTACCGTGAACGAGATTATAATTATTCCCCGATGCGGGTATACAGATCCAATGTTACATTTTTGAGGTTGACATATATTTCTCTTGGTTGTTTAGTTGCCTTAACTTTATATTGTGGCGATGTGCTGCCTGCAGGCTATTATGGTTTCCCTCAATACTTAAGGATTACCCTGCTGGACATACAACGCTTAACGTAGCTTAATGGACTGTACAGTGATATAAAAGACCAAACTCGCAGGCAAGCAGATGGACTCAGAATAACGCGCAAAGCTTAATGCTGAGCGTTTCCCAGTGATAGATTGGCATACAGATGGCTTGATGTTGGACATTCGCACATTTAGGGACCGTCTCTAAAGTGTATACGACTTAGGTATACACGTTTCTAACTCCGATAGCATTTGAATAGAACGACTTACAGTCATAAAACCTAATGTAAAGTGTTCATTTAGTGTCAGGCATAATGCGCACCCTTTGGATTTTTGATATTTATTCAAATAAATTTAAGTTTGCTATTGAAGTTAGAAACGTTTAATGCCAATGTTGTATGCAACTTTAGAGACGGTCCCTAAATGTGCGAATGTCCAATGTCAAGCCAATTTTTACATTTAGTCATTTAGCAGACGCTTTTATCCAAAGCGATTTACAGTTAAACTAACAATAGGACAACAATATGCAAATGCTGTGACAGTTTAAGCTAATGCAATACACGTATGCATACTATATATATATATATATATATATATATATATATATATATATATATATATATATATGTGTGTGTGTTGATTTTATGCCAGTATATCACGAAACGCTCAGCATGAAACTTTGCGCGTTAAGTTCATATTCTGAGTCCATCTTCTTGCCTGTAGCCTATATAATAGCCTACAGCCTACTTCCCTAATAAGGTGCAAGATTGGTCTTTCATATCACTATCAACGGAAGGGAAATCCTTGAGTATGAGGTAGCCTATTGAGGGAAACCGATTATAATCCTGTTCATGGTAGAGAAAGCTGATGACATGTAGAATACACAGAGAAAGTAACAATGAAGTTATTGAATGAAACATAAACACAGCTTTTGTGTGTTTATCATATTTTCCGCATATACTGACACAGATAATCATTTTCATTTTATGAATAAATGTCTTCGTTAACAACAAGCGCTTTTGCACCATCTGCTGGTGAGGTCGACTAACAGCAGATGGAGAGTATGATCGGCAATCTACTGCTTTTCCTGCAGTTCCTGGACGTCAATGTTGAATTTACTGTCGAATTTGAACCACTGAATTTGTGGAAGCGAATTTGCAAAGCGAAATAAAATGGACCGAAAATTGCCTGTTGAATATTATTGGTTGTATTTTTAAACAGTTTGAATATTTTGGAAGTGAAATATGAAAGGTGAATATGGATTATTGAATTTTTAATAATGAAAAGGTGTTTGAAATGTTTTTAATTGAAATATTCACAGCTTAAATATTCAACCATGTTGAATTTCAGCCCATAAAAATGTAAGCACTAAAAATACAATGCATTAAAATGCAAGCATGGTTAATGCAATGCCTATTTTTTTTCAAGTAGTGCAATTCAACAGGCTTTTTATTTCCAAAACATTTGACATTATTCTACTTCCATATTCATATTTACGAATTAATTAATATTATGAATTGATATATTATGAATTAATTATTCATAATATAAAATAGTATTCATCTTGTTATCAAATATTGTTTATTTTTGCAAAGAGCAACAAAACAATGTTTGTAACAAAGACGTTATTGTTATTCACCTCTAGAGGGAGCTTAACGACTGTGCAAGGATTCGGCTGAATTGTCCAAAACCATATATTTGTTTAACCTGTAGGTGACCTAACCTAAATAACCCAAATTATGCTTATTTTAAAATGTAAACATACAAAACGTTTTATAGAATATACAGTTTGTACATTATAAAAATCATTATGCTTATGTAGAGTCCCCCACAAAGATAAACCTAACTGAATTTAGCAGTTACCTAACAAAACCTAAAAAAAAAAACTAAAAAAAAAACCTTCCTGTATGTTTTGATAGTGAGGTCCTGTATTTATTAGAAAGTTTTAACTTTGGCTTTGCTTTACCTCCTCGTATACATACTGTATGGGTTTTACTTTCTTTAGCCTAATTCAGATTTAAATGTTTCAAACAGCACAGACACCAATGTATTTATTTTCAATATATTTATTATATTAAAAATAGCAAGTTGCAAATTGAACGTCCTTTAAAACAAAACATCTCTGATTAGGAGCAAAGCAGACTAACTTCACTCTCCTTTCCATCAAAAACAGAAAGGCTAAACCATGAAGGGATGCAGTATCAGGCTACATTCAAGGCTGAAGAGTAGCGTAAAGTAGCTTCTGTAAAATAAAAACAAAATTGCCTTCATTCTGAAAATAAGTACTCAGTTGGAATGAACAATAAGTGTACCTGAATGGACACAAATCAGGTATTTCAAAGTTAAACTTTTTGTAGGCTATAGAAATGGAACATACATAAATCTCTACATAAATGAAAACAATCTTTCATTCAAAACATCAAACAGAACCATTTTAACAGTGCAACATAGTTACATTTTACAAAACCTACAAAGTAATCTAATTTCAACTCGCGCAAAACATTGAAACCCATCTTTAGATTCACATGTGGTTATGATTATTGTTAGTCACACATGTATCAAAAATTATTTTCAAGCCTCATCTGGCAAGCCATCAACAAGTCTGAAGATTCTTGAGGGGTCAAAAAGATACCAATTACAGATCAGACCCTGCAGCATTTCAGAGGGACAAATATAACACAGTGTGGGAAGAATAATTCCACAAAACTGGACAAGTCTTCTTTGAAATGTGAATAGGACAAAAAATAAATATGTGAAGTTTGTGTCCTTTTGAACTCCTTTTGGTTTGGTTTGGTTTGAAAATAAGGAAAACACAATGAACTTTATTCCAAATCATTCAATTCATGTTAAAATCACTTGAAATCTTTCATTAACAACTGAATGGCTTGAAGCAAACACCACTTAATCTGTTGTCAACATTTTATACGTCAATACATTTTGTTTCAACAGATTGAGCACATAGTTGCACCTCCTCTTCACAAATTAATGGCTTAAAAATAGAAAATGGTTAAGGAATATTTGGGTGCAACAGTGAAACCATTTTAGTTATAATAGCTTGTTATCTTAAAGGTATAGTTTACCAAAAAAATACAATTCTGTCATCATTTACCCTCATGTCGAAACAACTCAAAGGGTCCAAACAACTTTCAACTACTTTTTATGTTCCACAGAATAAATAGTCATATAGGTTGTCTGGAAGGACATTAAGGTGAGTAAATGATGACCATATTTATTTTTAATTGAACTATCCCTTTATATATTGACCATGTTTCAATCATTTCAATCAAGAAAACTTTAACAAATCAACGAAGGTTCAGGATAGGAAATCCAATCACTGGAGTGAATATCGGTAACTAACATCTGACAAGTCACCATTTTGTGCATTTACCTCAAAAGCTGACTGCATGGGCATTCACAGCACAGAGAATGTCAATTGCAAGGTAACTTAAAACACTGATTCACACAATGCAAGCATTTCCGTTACTTTTACTAGCCAGTAAGGGCTAACAGTTAAGCAGATGGTAGTTTTACACATTTACTGACTAAGATATGATTTTAGAATATATATCAGGGCATGTTAACTACTATATGTCTATTGGGAGTTTTTGAGCAGCAAGGACCATGCAGTGTACACATTACAGGTCTGTCCCATCATAATATAGTGTTATATACAAAACATGCACAAGTCAAATGAGGTCACTGTAACTTATGCATTACTTCTCTAAGTCACATAAAAAGATGATGTTAGCAGAACAAGACTATTTTGTTGCCAAGACTTGCATTGCAATGCACATTATTACCATTAGTTTGTACATCATCAAATCCAAATTACATGTTGCTGCAAAAGCATCGATACATTTTCAATGCTGAACACTGTTATTACAGTTCAAAATAGTTTGTTTAATAGTAATTGAATAGGTGGACACAAACTCATTACAGAAAGATGGAACAGACTGTAACTAAAGTATAAAATATACAGTTTGATCGAGCTAGATGGATATGATAATTTTGTATCAACGCAAACATTCAGTCCTCATCTTAAATTACTTTAGTGCACTTTTCACTAAACTCAAATAAGAATTTCTTTTTGAGGAATTCCAGGTAGACTCTTTTACCACTTAAACTCAAATACAGTAGTTGTGATTAACTTTGTAATTAATGTCAGTTGTTCTGGGTTCTTCCAAACAATGTATACAATCGTTAATGGCACCACAATGCACAATGCATGTGATGCAGACTGTGTGTAAAACAGCTGGTGAAAACAATTAACATAAATGCTAATGGAAAGTAACAGAAAAAAAAAGAAAAAAAAGATCTGAATTATATCTACACTGTAACATGGGCAAATAATAAAAATGATAATAAATATAGCTGCAAGCAGCAATTATCGGGGCCAAGCACAAGAAGACGATAAGACGTGCCAACATGGCAGGGAGTGTCCGACCAACTGCAACAATGAGCAATTTAAACATTTAAAGATGATTTTAGGCAAAATAGCAGAATAATCATACAGTAATTCAAAATATGATTTAACGGTTCATCACTTTCGGCCAATAGGCGGCGCAGTTACGTGATGTGGTGTGGTCAGAGTGAGATGAAAATGACACATACAAAGTTTGGTGTCAATATGTCAAGGCATTGCAAAGATAAAGCCTGAATAGTAATTTTGGCATCATACCTAAACTTTGCTGCTGCGGTATACAAAAACGAATTTGTCTATCGACATGAAATCCATATTATTTTGTTGGCCCGGTCTGGAGATGATACGATTCGATTTTGGTGAAAATCGGACAAACGGTCTAGGAGAAGTTAGAAAAAGTATGTTTTAAAAGAAAATAAAGATGGTGGACAGGAATTGGTATCTATGTTTTTGGCATAACCCAGGGAATCTATTAAGAAATTAATTGATTAGGCAAATTTTTTGCCTAATACAATAGGCAAAATTATTCAAAAGTTAAGTTATTCATTTTTGGAAATTTTGCTATAACTTTATACCACAAGGTGGCGCTGCCCCAAAACCTTTTGAGTACCTTCAAGGCATGGTGCCGAAGAAACATACCGGGTTTCGTAATGGGACAACAATGTATTCGTAAAGTGTAGCATTTAATATCATTAATATTATATTGTAATTAATGGCAATTTCCTTGTTTTGTTCTATAATAGCGCCAACAAGAGGCACAATCCCACAATTTTTTTCATGTGTCTTCAGAGTGTACATGTGTGTCAAATTTGGTGAAAATATCTCATTTCGTTTTGGAGTTATATCCAAATACATAAAAAATGACCCACAACTGATTTTGTTTGTATTTTCTTTCCACTTACTATTGATATTTTGTCATTTGGGCATTAGCGTATTATAGCCAACAACCTATTTTCCGAACTTCCTACATTGGTTTCGTCTCGATTTGTCTAACGATTTCGAAGATATTGGCAAATGTTTTTTAAACGCTCAATCACAACGTTACATAAACAGTAACGCCAAACCTAGCATGTTTGGTATTGTTGAACTTGGAAAGGATTCAGGAACCTAAGGAGATGACTCCCGTGAAAATAAGTCAACCACACCCAGAGTTATAAGCATTTGAAAAATATTTTTTGCCACTAGTTCGAAACTTCGCACTAGTGGCAAAGAAACTTTTTGTTGGTTCGAAACTTCTCAGGCTCCTTCAGGGCATATGTGGCGCTGTGCCAAAATACAGCATGAAGCCAAGTCATGCTTGTGATGACTTGTACCAAGTTTGGTCTGAATGTGATAAAGAATTGCGGAGATACAGCCTTAAGTCTGTTTTTGCAAGCGCTACGTAAAATTTGTTTGTGCGGTATTTGAGAACGGTTTGACGAATCAACTTGAATTCCATAATTTTCTGTCGGCATGGTCTGAAGATGATCTGATTACATTTTCGTGAAAATTGGAGAAACCGTCAAAGACGAGTTCGAAAAAGTATGTTTTTCAAAAAATTCAAAATGCCGGAAAGATTTACGTGACGGAAAATGACATCATAGGGTGCAATTGAATCGGCTTCAGCCAAGGAATTAGAGGGGGGAATAATTTTGTTTCTAGCCAATAAGGTTAAAAAGTTATTAGCATAAACATGAGTGCAACTTGTTGCAAGTTGGTGGCGCTAGAGGGATTGAGTTAGAGACTCCAAATTTGCTATGGTGACTGTTCCGACTGTCCTCTATCAGTGTGCCAAATTTCATAACTTTCCCGCAAGCGGTTCTATGGGCTGCCATGGACTTCAATACGGAAGAAGAAGAAACAAAAGAAGAAGAAAAAGAAGAACGCCAACGATTTCAAGAGGTGCCTACGCACTTTCAGTGCTTTGCCCCTAATAAAGAAGAAGAACAAAAACCCATGCAAACAGGCATAATAATCTCAAAGATTTGAATAATTCTTAAGAATTCTATGCACTATGCATAGTTAATGTCCAAAAAGTTTTATATTGGCTTACTGGCAATTTGTTTTGGCCTGTGCAGAAAATGATAATAAATGTTAACATAAGCTTTGATACTGGACTAATTATTTACACCTGGAACATCCATTCATGCCAGCAGTCCTGGATAAAATTTATTTCAATTAAAAAAAGAAAAAAGAAAAATAAAGAAAGAAGAAGCAGCCTTAAAAAAAATAAACAGAAGTATTGAAACATTGCCTCTTGAGCTCTCTAATTCCGTTCCACTTAGAAAACCATGACTGGGCTTTAGGTCTAAACATTTATTCCCGATTCACAATCACACCCCATTAGCAAAAGTAGCAGTGATTTCCTGACTTATGCTCTCTTTGACCTCTAGGGGCAGTGAATCAAAAAGGTGGTCCTCCACAATGAGACCATTTCGGCGCAAGAGTCGGCACTGGCCAAGCTGTGCAGGTAGGCGATCCAGGCAGTTACCCTTCAGCTCAAGATGAGTCAGCTGCAACAACTGTCCGATTTTCTCTGGTAGCGACGTGATGCAGTTGTGTCCAAGGGATAGGGTACGCAACTTTGTGCATTTGAACAGCTGCTTGGGCACCACTTCCACCTTGTTTCCAGTGATGGCAAAGTGCTGTAGATTTTGGAGAAACCCCACCTCTGGAGGAATCACTACGATGGAGTTGTTACTAACATCCAGGTATCTCAGTTTGAGAAGATTGAATAGAGTGGTAGGCAAGGTCTCAAGTTTGTTATGTGACAGATAGAGGAACTCTAGGTTTTTTACGTGACTAATGGACAATGGAATGGAAATTATTTTATTGTGCCACAGTTTGAGGCAGTTAAGCCTTTTGAGGTGCTGGAAGCTGATGACCTCTTCAATGGTACGGATATTGTTCGATTTCAAGTCCAACTCCTGCAGGTTGGTCAAACTAAAAATTGCATGCGGTATCCTCTCCAACTCACAATTGTGCAGCTCGAGCTCAGCAAGATTCATCATCTTTTTCAAGCTATTTAAAACCAAGAGTTTAGTACCATCGTTGTGAACCACAAGTTTGATCAGGTGGGGTGATAAGTCCGTAATGTTAGTTGGGATCTTGGTAAGGTTGCTCTTCAGATGTAGGATCTTTAGATGCCTCAAGTCCCTGAGGGACTCTAATCCTATCATTTTGTTATTCTCGGAGTTCAAGTTTCCCACCAAGTAGAGCTCTCTCAGGTTCTTCAGCATGTAAACCCAAGTGGGAATTTCTGCTACATCCGTAAACTTGACGTGAAGGCACCGGAGGTGATCGCGGAGGAAACTGAATGCAGTCTGTTCGACTTTGGCGGGGCAGTGGTAAAAGTGCAACTCGTGGAGATTGATCATCTGGGAAATTTTTGCTGTGATACGTGCCTCTGGGATGAGTTCAAGTTTCAGGACCTCTAAATCAGTCAGGTCAAAGACAACATCAGGAACACCTGAGAGCATGAAAAGATGCAGCTCAAGCTTATCCTGTGCATTACGAGTCACATGTTGCCGTAGTTTCTCAAAGGTCCACTCGTGGTTTAAGCTTATTTCCCGCAGTTTGTTCTCACTTACCTCTGAGAGAAAGACACCAAAACGTTTTGAGTACAACTGGTCATACTGGTCCACCATGTGAAGGAGGAAAGCAAAGTCATTCTTCACATCTGGGATGTCACTAAAACTGCTTTCTTCTCTAACTTTTTCAAAGGAATACTCCTTAAGAGGCCGTCTAAACAGCCAAAAAAGAGTGTAAATGCAAACCAAGCCATAAACAAAAATGAGGACAATGTAGCTAACGAGAAGCTTTTTCAACATGAAAGCCATGTTGTGGGTGCACTTAAATTTGGAGTATCCAGTTAAATGCTTAATGTCTGGCTCACAATCATGGTCGAATTTAATGGAGGTGACAAAGGTCATGGTGTAACACAGAATCAGAATGAATTTGACAGTTTTAATTATAGTCTGAGCAACATAAAGTTTGTAGATCAAGTCACTATCTTCGACATGTGTGCGGAATTTCCTCACTTTCTCAAAAAGTGCTTTAGCTTGCTCTCCATCTTTCTTATCAAGTATAGTCATGCTTGGAACTTCGATGACTGGCTTCTCTGCAGAAAACTTAATACTAGATTTTACAAGCATGGGTGTGGACTGATTTGGACTTCCCTCTTCACTGCTGGTTGAAAAATGCTTTGGTAATGTGGAGGCTCCAGTCAATCTCTGCTTATTCTCTTCTGAGTCTTCACAGGCCGTCTCAGACAATGCCTTGGTTGTCCAAGGGGACTCAAAACACTTCCCCAAAATAGACACAAAATGCTCAATTTTGGAACTGGTCTTTGGATACTTGAACCAAAAGTTACTGCTTACCATAAGAACAATAGTGTGAATGAGAGCTAGATATGGAAAGTACTTTGAATACCATGGGAGGGCAACATGGTAGCACATCTGATTAACAAAGACATACTGCTGAAAATCCAGATTTGTTCGTAAACCCGTAGGCTGAGGTTGCCTGACAGCAGACGACTGTGGGAAGTGTTGGACAACACTGTCGGTTTGTTCTTTGCTTGCGATAGGTGCAGCTGCTAATGTCATATGGCCTCCTCCTGTCCCTGAGCCAAGAGCTTTCTCTGGTGTCCTTTCCGTGGGCACAGGGGTTCGGTCCTCCAGCGATTCCAGAACAGGAAGACAAACCACCTGATCTTTGGTTAACTGCATGGTCCCGGCAAATATGGCCAGCATAAGCATGACCACACCCAGGTAATCCATAAAGACGTCCCACCATGGTTTCAGTATCCGATAAGTTGGCTGGATGTCATTTAGAGAGGCAACTTCTGTGAGGGTAAACATTCCTACATGAAAACATAAAAACAAGTATTTAGTAAATAGTATTATCAATGACAAATAAGAGTGTCCATGAAAATGACAAATCCTTTCCATGAATGACAAATCTTTAAAAAATCTAGTTAAAAACACATGAAACCAGCATTTTATAAACTCTTAGAATGTGGCTTTGAATACCGGTACATTGAATGTGAGTATACACATATTAAACATTTAAAAAGTATACACTTATTAAAATTTATAAAAATAATTGTAAAAGTCATTAAAAACATTTTTCAAGGTAAAAATTTTTTTTTACAAATATCATGGATTAGGCGAATTAATAAATGTAATTTTGGGGGAGTCGCACAACATTATATTTTATAAACTGAACTACTCTTGCTTTGTCAAAGAGGTCAAATGATTTGACATTTTAAGACAATAATGACTTGAATAAACAAATCAAGTGTCTCAATGTTACGCTCATTTCTATGTGAAATACAGGCTTGACAAAACATAAGTCTCAATCTCAAATTCCATTAAATCAATGTACAAATATAAGGAGTGGCCTAATACACCACTAAAGATAACAAATGGTTCCATCGCTTGGGGAGACACCCTAGTGTCTCTGCCCTGTATCACTTTCCTCTGCACAGAGCTTGATCAGTGCTGAGGCACTAAAGCACAGCATTAGACATCCTTATTAGATTATCAGCCTTAGTGGGTGCATAATATACTGCATGAAGACAATAGTACTGCAGTGGTGAGTCTTGCCAAAGACAATATTGTCTTTAATATCAAGTTGCAAGACTGCTCTAACATACATGCATTTTGCAGGGGTAATATTGACGAGTGGAGCTCGACTTTCACATTGCTAAGACATAACCATAAACATCCAATAGGCAAAACCGCATGACCTTCTCACTGTCAAAAAACAATTGACTGAATGTCATAATGATTAATTAACTTGTATTTCACTTGGCTAATCAAGCTGTTATTTATATAAATTATAAATGTCAATGTTTTGAGTAAGATGAATTCATTGCTGGATGATTGAGTTATTCTCATTGAAACAGTGTTATCAGATTACATGTAGTATTACTTAAAACTTTTAATTTTTCTACCATGAGGCCTTAAGCACTTAATTTACAGCCTCGTTGGTCTACTAATAAAACAAAGTCTAGACTTGCTTCACAAGACAATCACATTCCTTCCATTCATCACACCAACTATTCAAGTCACAAGCACTTTGTTCTTGGGCTTTGCCTGTCCTACAGATCTTTCGTTCAAGCCTTACACAGGCTTTGATGTCAACATGTCAACTGTAAGGAATATGTAAGAATTTAAGAAGGATAAGAAAACTGTTTAAGTTTAAAATGCATTTTATTTTGTATTTCAGTCAATTAACATGCAAATGCAGTGTGTGTCACAGATGAACATCTTTAAAGGGGTGCAATCCAGTCCAAGCTTCAGTTAGTTGTAAATGAAGAAGTCCTCACCATGTATTTTCCTCTAATTAGTCTCTAATTTAGTGCAATTACACAATAGCTTATTTAGTCAAGTCAGATTGCCGTAAACAACAATTATTACTTTCTTTAGTGTGTTGCCTTGGGTTAACAAAAACACTCATGATTTCTCAAAAGGCACAACATAATTATGTACTGATGCATATTAGCCTATATGACAGCATAGAGATACAGTGCATTCGAATAAAAAACCCAAATTCTGGCTGGATATTCCTAGCCTGGTAATACCAGACTCTGCTACTTCACTTTGCTTCGTAGACAGAGTCTGGCATAGCATAATAGAGAAGTGTTTTCTCTCTCGCGGGGGGGCGCTTGTCTGAAGTTTAAAATCATTGGTTACCCGTAAGCCAATCACATAACGTTTGGTTATGGCGTGTGTTATGCGCATGCTCAGCCGCATCTAACTTCCACTGTAAACGCATGTATGATGCAAAAACTAAACCATCGAGCGAAATACCGGAGTAAACATGGCTTTGAATGACTTTTGCAGATTATGTGAAGTAAATCTACGCATCCACGGTACAATCAGCGTCTACGTCACGGCTCTCAGCCCGCCCTCTGTTCGTTGATTGGCCCGGCTGTTTTCAGGCCGGTGGAAAACTGAAAGATAGGCTGCTATCTCAGACTGAGTACAGAAGCGAAATGAAATTAGCGGAAGTAGGAAGTCTGACGCAGTCAGGCTAGGATATTCCAACATGTTGATCTATTTTGGCAGATTTGTCATTTTACAAGTGTGAACATCTGTAGAGTCAATCCTTATAAGTATATCAAATAAAGTAGAAATTAAGAGCACAGCCACCAGCGAGACTGTGAAAAATATTGAGTCACCTAATAAATTTAATGCTCAAAGACTGGCAAAGTAGGGCTCAACAAGACTTCAGAGAACATCTGAGAATTGCTTTTCCCACTGCTTACCCAAAATAAGTTGCTATACACCAGTTCCCAAGATCTACAGCTGGAAGGTTACGCACACTATGAGCTGAGAAGTTAAAAAGGCTTGTTTTTTTTTTGTTTTTTGCTTCTTTTTAATTTTTTTGTTTTTTGAAGTCCACAATAGGCCTTTTCTGTTCCACAGCAGAAATGCAGTAATATATTATATATAAGACTATTATGATTATATATCAGACTATTGTAGCCATCACTATACTTGCATTCAGACAGGAAATGTAATATATCCTTATCACTGGTACAGATCCAACAAGCAATTGTCAATTTCCTTAACTACTCTCATCATTCAACATGCTCAACACACCAGTGAACTTTACATACTCTAACCTTAACCACAACAATTAAATAGAAATGACTTTTTATAAGTTGACTTCCCAAAAGTGTAAGGCTAAAGGCTCTGTGGCACCTACAAAACAGCTGTGATTATATTAACCAATATTCTGAGTTCAGGATGAGACAACTTGTTTGTCCAAACAATTATATGTTGGAGTGTTCAGTAAACCTGTTTGGAACGATTTGCCATTTCATTCAGCACAGAAATTACTCACTTCATTTTTAAAGACAATTTGAGGTAAACAAATGCTTTCATCTGAAAATGAATTAATTGTTTTTAAAACAAAATATGCCAAAATAACAATTAATTTACTTATTTGAAAATAGTCTAAATAATTCCTTATTTCAGAACATTCCTTGAAAATATAACATTACTCTTTATTACTATCCAATCAGTATGGATCACTTTGGATGAGCCAATAGATTTGGACTAACAAATCAGAAATGCATAATTAATTGTGGGCTTTCGCTAATTTTTACCAGTCTATGGTGATAAGAAGCCTCGGTTTTTAACCTCACCTTGGTAACACAACCCTAATCCACCAAAAACACAATTACCATAACGGCTAGCCTTATTTAACCTTCGTCTGAGCTTTTACCCCGTAACTAGGTCATGGCTGCCGCTGATATTTTCATTTATGTTATCCTGCAAATTTCAATTTTGGAGTAACCATTTATGACCTAGGCCTATATATATATATATATATATATATATATATATATATATATATATATATACACACACACACAAACACACGTAGAGGTTGCTGTAGTTCAGTGAGTTCAAATAAAGTGTTGTGCAATAGTGTAGCTTATGTATTTTATGTATTTAATGTATTTAACGCTAAATATGACCCACACCAAAAAGGCTTATGTGGTAATTAAATAGAAGCAAACATAGTTCGTATGCATATGTGTAGAAAAAAAGGATGAAAGGCTGAAACTTAAATTGACTATTATGTTCACATCTGCCAAATCAAGTGTAAGAAATCAAAATCAATTAATCTAGAATAGAACCAAGTTCATAAAAAAAATATGAATATCTTCTGCTCATAAATATGGCAATTTGATATCAACAAATATGTCTCAAAAAGACAGCAAAAGAAACTAGTAAATCAACTAGAAACAGGACAGATGCACACTTTTTTTTTTTATTAAAACTGACTTGACAACATTTGCTGTGTCAAGCACACTGTATTCCTGCTAGATAACCTTTTGGCAATTGGCAAAAAATAAGTGTACAATATAATAAAACAAATTATGCAATGTGTATTATGTAGAGTTTGTGCATGGTAACTTATTATAAGAGACCTAAAATCCATTTAATGTAATATTAGCCTGTGCAACTGTACAATTTGTTGAGTCTCATCCAAAAGTGTCCAAAACATCTTGCTTTATATATGTGCTCAGAACTACTCTGACAACCTTCACTAACACAACCTTAAGACAAGATACTCGGCTAATTGTAATATTTCAGAAATGTATGCTTAACATAACGTTTATACTTACTGTCTCATATAAACGTCATCAAACGTCATCCATCACCACTTTAATTCCTGAGAATCTGAAACATTTCATCCACTTGTCCTTGCAGTAATGGTGACTGTCCGTTCGCATGGGAGACGTCACGCCATTGTGTTTCTATACCGGGTCACGATATGTAAACGACAATGGCTTTATTTTCCAATGACACGTAAACTGCGAGCAGAACGCGATTTACTGGGACGGGCTGGAAATATTCCCTATGAACGCAATCCGGTGTCCTGTCACGTCTTCGTGGTTCTGTGCAGATTAACGCCGCTAAGGCAGGAAACCATTGGAGGTCTGATGATACTGTTGTGTTAAAGCGGAAAAAGTATCGGTACAAAAGGACAATTTACTAATCATTTACCCGAGAGGGCTTAATGAACATGTAAGGGTCCCCGCTCATCTCATTATTATGGTACATTCAGTGCCGCGCGCACAGCAGCAGAATCAACCAGTCTGCACCAGTTCTCTACACTGCATATTCGTCACATTTAAACCCCACACAAAGACACATTCACAGGCTGATACATACCTCAAACCAAAGCTGTCATTTTAAAAAAACGTCAGAGCTTGTACTATGTCCATGCGTGCGATATGAATGAGAAATGTCTGTAATAAACACATATATGCTGTCAAATAGAGGAAGTGTGTGGGGGCGGAGCTAAAGTTTACGGGAGGATTTACGCGCGAAACACCTGACCGGTTTTCTGAAGTTACTAAGCAACCAAACCCAGTATGTTACACTTGAACTGTTAAAGATTGAAGTCACTTTCCACGAATAGTGTTACAAAATTGGGTCATCAGAAAAATGTTCAATTCTGTGAATTATAGCCTATTATGTAAATCTGACATAAGATTGTCGTTATAAAACAAGTAGACACTGTGTGTGTGTGTGTGTGTGTGTGTGTGTGTGTGTGTGTGTGTGTGTGTGTGTGTGTGTGTGTGTGTGTGTGTGTGTGTGTGTGTGTGTGTCAAAATTGGTAACAAGGCTGTACATTTATTCTAAATGAAGCTGTCGCTCAGAAAGTGCTTATTATTTGGCTGATATATTATTATTATTATAATTATTTGTTATAGTGACTTGGACAATTGGTTTGAATGATTGAGACTGATTAAGCAGTCAGTACTAAAACATGTAAGAAAAAAATTGAGAAAAAATAATAGGATTATTCTCTTTTTCTCATTTTATAATTTTCATATTTTTTTGTGACAGATTACAAACTTTTAGTTTTTTTAATAATAATAATAATTATTATTAAAATTATCATCAGAGATTATGTTTCAGATTAAGCAGTTCTAAAATAAAGGTGGCTGAACATAATTTTTATGGTATATCAGCTAAATGTTAAACTCTGTATACTTTTTGAGTTTGTCACCTTAGATGCATAGAACGGATATTTAAAATATACAATTATATTATTTAAAAAATTTAAACATGAAGTGAATATAAAGCCTAGTTATTACCAGACACCAGAATAATAGGGGAAAAACTCACCTTATGCAGGTAAATACATGCCTTTGCATGCATTCTGTGTTGTTTATATGTAAATGAAATCCTTTATGTTTTACAAATGAACCATATGATTGCAAATAAGATTAAAGAGACTTTGCCTCCCCCAGCCGACTGGGCAGCCAGGTCCTGCTGAGCGGTTGTATTTAATTTCCACATGAACCTTTGGTGTGGGTCATATTTAACGTTAAAGTGCAGGTGGTTGTGGATGTTTTGTTTGACTAAGCACCTGCGTACACACAGATGGAGACAAAAGACAGATATCAGAAAACCTCACAGATCTAAGTCTCAGAGTTTGATCGAAACAGAGGGTGACAAGGTGAATCCCACATTCCAATTTGTGCTGCAGGCAGATTCTGGGTATGAGGACGTTTCTTGGCACTCAAGCTCTTGCCTTTTCAGCTACTGTGAAAGACTACTTGTTATACTGTGAAAGACTGACTTGGCTTTAGCTTTGATGACTCGTCTTTAAATTACAATTTAATGCCCAGTTTCACAGACAAGTCTTAAGCCTATAGTCCCAGACTAAAATGCATGTTTGAGCCGTGTTAACTGAAAGCAACTTGCACTAACATATCTTCAAATATGTCAGTGCCATTTTTTTTGTCTCAAGATGCACACCAGTAATGTTTTTTTAAGCTGCTTTAATGTCCTAATTTAACTAAGGCCTAGTCCTGGCTTAGTCTAAGACCTGTCTGTGAAAAAAAGATAGACTGTGGAACAGCAATTAAGATTTTAGTTATTTAGAGTTAGTTATGTTTATTTTGCATTCAAATCAGTTTTCCTCTAATCACAACTTTGCAAGTGTCCTTTTGCTTCTATTCACAGCTCCACTTTGACAGCTGCTGCACCTTGCCTTTTCATGGTTGAATGGAGAGCCATCTTCTCTTCAGGGTAAATTTTCAAGATCACACCGTCCAGGGTCATCAGCTTGTCAAGTTTATAAAGGCTTTTGAGGTCTGCTGCAGAACTTTCTCATTCCTTAATGCAACACGAATCACAGACCTGCAAACATTTTACAGACAACAGATTGATGAACTTACTCATTGCAACATGCTCTATTTTGCACTAAAAAACTTGCTACAATATTAAGTTATTAATAATAATAATAATAATTGATTCACTCCCAGCAATACCGAGAGTTATAGTTGCAAGAGTTAAACATCTCCATCTTGTTGGAAAAATAGTGTTGTACTGTCTATTTTAGGGTGCAAGTACTTAGCCGCCTGCCGATCTTTTCATGGTGTTGTGTTTCAGGATGGTACAAGATGTGCTCTAAATAAAGGCATGTGCTGTTCACTTTAGTCATAGTTAGAAGACATGCCACTAAAAACTGAAAGCTGTAACAATATTAGTATCCAATTAGTATGCTTATATTTATAGCTATAGCTGCCCTCTGCTAATGCATAGAAAACGTGGCCTAATTTGGAGAACATATTGTAGAGAAAATAGAAGAGTTTGTTTTTACCTTAAAATGTATGATAATTTGTATCAAATAACCACATGCAAGGTAGAGGTAATGCCTTTGAAAGTGGCTGAAGCTAGTATGTTCCCTCTCCCAGGCCATGATTCAGCTATCAATAGCCATATCCATCACCGCTGATCATGTGACTGAAACATGAGATATGATGGGAGACAACACCCACATACAAATTATTCTAAAGGCATAATGTTACACTGTTCATGGGATTATTTAAATTATGTACTAGCATGTGATTTTTTTGTCCATTTGACAATTCATTTTCAGTGTTTAAAAAGATAAGACCCAGACTTATACGAATAATGTCGTCATCATACTACCCTCTCTCCAAAAATCTAAATTCTGAAATTGCCATCTTGTTTGCAATTGCATTTTTTTAATGCCGGCAACGTTTCAGACGTTTCAGTGTGTGCATGCATTTGAGGTAAAAAAATTATCCTTAAACATTGCACAGACTCTGTGTTGCATTTACTGCACAATACTGCCACCTGGGTGACAACTCTCCCTTGAGAATTACAAAACATTAACTGAACTCAACGCAAGGGACAAAATACATGCATTTTATTTATGCCGTTTTACAAATTAAAAACACTTTGGTAGAATGCAAATTATACAAAACAAGAAGATAAGGCATATGGTCAGCACTACATTATGTAAGCACTTATATCTAATGGCAAGAAACAACATCCTTCATTTTATGCACAGATTTGCACTTTGGCATCAACATCATTATAACCTTTAACATGCAGACACAAGACCAGAACAGCAACTGACCTTCCTAACCATAGACGGGTCTACTGTTAAAAAAAAAAACAAAAAAAAAAACAACAACAACAAATTACTATGCATGATCCAAAGCTATTCATGTAGATAATATTACTGAAATACAACATGAAAAACACACAAAAAGGCCATGTGACTCAAGTATTCAGCCTTAACTTCTTAAAGCGCCTAAAGATGTATGAATTCCAAGACACTGGTAATACACGTGAAACACTGATTCAATACCTCTTTATGGCAATGTAACTGGCAGTCTGTAGAAAAAGGCCACATGCTGATCTCAGTACATCAGACGAGTCACCTCTCTCAAGGCAATATCAGATCAAATACAATGTAATTGCCATCTACATGGTGACCTAAAGACACTCATAATCTATCTCCTCCAAGTATCTGAGAGAAAATACTAAGGAAACTAAAGTCTACCTGATTTATCTTGGTGCACCTTGAGAGATCTTTGACTATTTATTTATTTTTGCATAAAGGACATTATAAAATAATAAATTTCTTAAAATGCATTTGTTTATAACCTTAGAGCTTTGTTTCTGACAAATGTTTTCCTTAAGTTTGCATGAAATTTACAATTACAGCGTACAATACAAGATGGAGAAATACTGTTGACTAATATGATGATTAAAATGTCTATTAGAGTACATTGTTGGTTTCTGAGAAAAAATTTTGTACAAAAGGCCAAGATAAGGTAAGATAAATCCCTTCTGCATCTGGATTCTGTCTTGCACTTGAGAAATCAAATCAGAGTAATTGTTTAAACTAGGCAAACCACAGCAGAATACATAACCATTTAAAACCTAAAAACCTATATGACCGTTGAAGCTGGTGCCACTAGTTTATAAGATGTATACTGCAATGTGGTTATCTTTATCTGCCCAGGATCCACTACCAACAGCTGTAAAACAGTGATGCAAGGAAAAACATGTGAAGTCTACCTGAGAAACAAATGCACAAGGATCCTGCTCTCCAAAAGCTTTATAATTATTAGAGTAAATATGCAGAAAATGCAGAAAAACACTACTAGTATGAATGATTACATGAACTGTATATTTTCCTATCATATAGCCTATACTTCAAATAATTGCAAAGTCCTATATACACATTAAAAACTAAAATGAAAGGAATGGTAAAGTTTCCAGTGCAAATTCTAATATCGCCATTTCCAGTGCAAAACATGTGGTACAGTACTTGACCTGTAAAAGCTTAATGGATTATGAAAGCAAATGTCAGTCATAAGCAGTGAAAGCATACAATGGAATTGCATGCCACTGTCTGTAAATGAATCCCTGTCGTAAGTTGTCTTTTATGACTTACAGATTTACATTATCTTAGAAAATTAAGATAAGAGTTTTTAAATGTTTTACATTTTCATAATATACAATATAAGGCATTAAAAGGTGTTCATCCCTAGATATTTAGATTTTCTTTTTTTGCATCAAAATACCATTAAGCTCAAGTCCAGCTTTAAACATGAAATTGCAGGTACTCACCCATATAGATCGCAATACATACTACAGGACGTAACACTTGGAGTCTTGTCTCCTAAGGAGTCAGATTACAACATTTGGCATTAAAGCTAAGCAATCACTCTGCTTGCATTTGCTCCTTGATGTCTGAAGGCAGCGTCTCAAACAGAACGTCTTCTACAACAAGTCCACTGCTCTTTAAGGCGCGACAAGAGCCAAGTTCAGCTGGTAAGATCTCAAAGTGATTACCCTTTAACTCCAAGTGAGTCAGTACACTTAGGAAAGAAATCTTTGGTGAAAGGACAGACAGCGTGTTTCTGCCAAGCTTCAGAGTCTTGAGCTTCTTACAGAAGAAGAGCTCATCAGGAATATTTTCGATTTTGTTGCAACTAACAGAGAAGTATTGAAGGCTCTGGAGAACGCCTATCTCCGGTGGGATAAAACGGATGTCGTTGTAGGAAAGATCGAGGTAGCGTAGTTTGTTGCAGAGGAACAAGTGTGAAGGTAGGATCTCGATCTTGTTATGGCTTAAGTAGAGGCGCTCCAAGCTCCCGAGTTTTTTTATGTGTTCAGGTATAAAAGTGATGCCGTTGTGCCAAAGCTTCAGACTGGTCAGTTTACGGAGGTGCTGGAAGCTGAGGATCTCTTCAATGGAGCGTAGATTGTTCTCCTTCAAATCCAACATTTGTAGATTAGACAGGCTGAAAATGGCATGTGGTATGCGTTCGAGGTCGCAGTGCACCAACTCAAGTTCTATTAGATTCACCATCTTTTTCAGGTTGTTAAGCATGACCAGCTTGGTGCCATCATTGCAAATACAGAGGCGTTGTAGATGGCTGGCCACATCCACGATGGACTGAGGGATCTTGGTGAAGTTGCTCTTGAGTGACAGGGTTTTCAGCGCTTTGAGCTCTCGTAAAGAGTCCAAGGTCACGTTCTTTGACGCATCAGAACTTAAAGAGCCAATCAGATGGAGCTCTTCCAAATTCCGCAACACATACAACCACTGTGGAAGTTCACGACCATCATCAAACTTCACTCGCAGCACCTTCAAGTTCTCCTTGAGGAATGAGGTTGCTGCACTGTGGATCTTGAGCGAGCACTGGTAAAGCGAAAGCTCCTGGAGATCCTCTAGTTGGGCAATGGCTGCTGGTATGGTAACATTATTAATGATCTCAAGCTTCAAAGACTGCAGCTCTGTCACCTCAAAGATGGTATCTGGGAGTCCAGACAGCATAAAGAGTTGAAGTTCTAGCCTGTTATTGCTGTTGGTTTGCAGCTTCTGCCGAAGCTTGTCAGCTGTCCACTCGTGGTTAAGGTTGAGCTGTTTCAGCTTGTTTTCGCTCACCTCTGACAGAAACACTGCAAATCTCTTGGAATATAGGGGATCATACTGATCAATCATGTGCAACATGAAAGCAAAATCGTTCTTTACATCTGGGATGTCATCAATTCCAGTTTCTTGCCTAACATATTCAAAGGAATACTCCTTGAGAGAAATATAGAACAGCCAGTAAGATGTATAAAGGCATGTAAGTCCATAAACACCAACAAAACACAAATAACAGTAGGAGAGCTTTGAGAACAAGTGGGCCATGGTATGATTGCAACAGAAGTACCGGTAACCTGTCATGTCCTGCATGTTCTCAGTGCAGGTAACATTGAACCTAACCTTTGACACCAGAGCGCTGTTGTATGCAATTATAAGGATAAACTTGAGCACTTTTACAACAGTCTGACGGACATACATCATATATAATATATCACCCTCCTCCACATGCAGGCGGAATTTTTTGACCTTCTCAAACAAGGCTTTGGCTTGTTCTCCTTCCTTCTTGTCAAGGACACTTGCTGCTGGCTTGTCAACGACAATCTTTTCAGGTATTGATCTTAAAGACGAAGTCTTCTCCAGGTTGCCCTCTCCAATCGGAGTATCAAGGTTTGACCTACTGGCACTGTTCTTCTTGTTGTCCTTCTCTTCAGGATTCTCCCCAGACACTTCTGACAGTGCTCTGGTAGTCCATGGAGAGTCGAAACACTTTCCCAGGATGGATATGAAGTGCTCAATTTTAGAGCTGGAGCCAGGAAACTTGAACCAGAAATTGCTGCACACCATGAAAATTAAGGTATGTATGAGAACCAGGTAAGGGAAGTATTTGGCATACCAATGCAGTGCCTTTTCGTAGCACATCTGGTTTATGTAGTTATACTGCTGAATATCCAAGTTGGTCTTCAGTCCTTTCAACTCATGGACAGGCACTAACGCTACATGATTTGTGGAAGGTGGTGGGCACATCAGCTCGGTCTGGTTTGGAGAGAATGTCCTTTGAGGAAGGCATATGATTTTGTCTTGCATCACCTAAAAGGATAAAAGAGTGTAGCTATCAGAATCAACACAATGAAATTAAGACATACTTAGACTATTGCTGATATTCTATCCAAATGTTTAGCATTTTTATAGCACATTTCTGAAATCTGACTAAAGAAGAGAATGCAACATTGCCATTCTGAAGCAATACTACATAGCATGAAATAAATGTGGGTGGGTCATCCTCCAGAATTTTTTTACTGGAGTAGACTAGAGGTGTTCCCGAAGCCAAATACCTTATCTAAAATCTCTATGCAATAATGAGTAAAGTAAATGAGTGAGAGCAAAAATGAAACGAGCACAAATCCGTCTATGTGTGCATCTCTCAGAAATCAGAGCTTGGCAAGAGTAATATCAACTCAAATAGGCTACTACATCATATAAATGTTCTACGATATATGATATTGTATATTATTGCATGTATATTTAAATAATTTAAGCCTAGTACAATCTGATACTCAATTTTTTTTAAGAGACATCCCTGCTTATTTCAGCAAGACAATGCCAAGATTCATTCTGCACATGTTACAACAGTGTGGCTTCATAGTAAAAGAGTTCAGGTACTAGACTGGCCTGCAAACTGGCAAATTATTAATGAACATTCCCTTAAAATACCAGATTGTTTAGTGATAGTATGTGAGCACACACCTGAGCTAGATATCAAAGACTAGAAAGACAGTTCACTATTACTTATGAATGGGAGAAACTGTCCCGCCTTATAAGTAAAAGAGCCAATCGCTGATTGGTAAAGTCATTGTTACTCCATTGATCTGTTAGAAGCTCCGGTTCCCATAGGAACCTGAGACTCACACTTAGGACAGCACATGCTCATTGGCTCGTCTAGCCTGAAAAGTAAGGGTTTGATGGGACTTTGAATGAGCCAAGTGGAATGGATTTGAGCAGCAGCGTGGAAATCAACGCTATAGCTAAAACACGGAATGGAGTTTAATTTATTAGGGCATTCCTCAAGTAGAATGGATTTGACTGAAGGCGCTCTGAAAAGTGAACAGACATATGCGCTGAATTAGAGACGGTAAATTTGAGTGGGTCCAATATCATTGGTCTTAAAAGTGGGTGGGTCTTGTCCCACCCATATACAATGGTTCCGACGCCCATACTACATAGTGTTATAAAATGCCGCCAGGAGATATGCCGAATCATACGAGAGCATTAGCTTATATATAATGAATGCCATCAGACATCAGAATTTATGTCGATACTAGGGGTGTAACGGTATACATATTTGTACTGAACATTTTCAGAACAGGTCTTTTGGTTCGGCATGCATGTGTACCGAACAAATAGTGTTGTTTTAACCGCTGCATGTGGAACTTCATTTCAAACTCCATGTGTCCCCCCTAGGATGGAACAATATCGTTAATATTTATATACTCTGATGTTGCGAACACATCTAAAAAATAACTAAAGACAAAGAGTGATCTGCAGCCGGATAAGTGTACGATACAAGTTGTCTTAAACATGAGACATGCTTTATATAAAGCACTTCAAACTAAGTCATAAACCTGCATGGCTTGCCGTACAGCAGTGGTTGTTAAAATTATTTGGTCACACAAATCATTTTAAAATCCCCCTCCCCACATGCTTTTCTATGGCGGGGAACTTCTATGCCGGGCTTGTTTAGACAGTGACAAGTCTGAATAAGAACGATTCAGTGGAATTGTTGTTTGTTGCCTTTTTATAATGGCAGAACGACAACCGCTATTCACGCACTTGAACACTACTGCGACATCCGTTTTCTGTTTTGTTTTTTTCTGCTGATCTCCCACGCCCCCTCCCAATATTTAAGGACTTTTTTTTATTTAAAGACAGACATAATTTGTCTAGTAAAACATTGTTTAATTACAAAAAAACAGGGTTTGTTTTCCCCCTGCTGTACCATTGATATACTGAACAGTGACTTCGAACCATTATTATTGTGTACTGTTACACCCCTATTGCATACCCACTTATAATGAATGGGTTTTGTAATTCCAGTATTTTCTGTGTGGACAAATCTTAATGCTATGTCATACAATAGCATTCTGGTGAACTGTGTTTTTTTTTTACTTTGCTACAGCTTGGTTCAATAGGGGTTCAGGTCAGGTTTTTGTGCAGGCCAGTCAAGTTGCTCCCCACCAGTCAGTAAACCCTGTTTAAGGACCATACTTTGGGTAATCCTGAAAATCTATACCTTTGAGAGTTTACACACAGATTAAGAGCTTGCTTCACATAAAAAGTAGCATTCATCCATGTACAGTCATTCTAATTATACGAATATGCCCAAGTAATTTTCCCTGAATATAAAAAATAAAGATGAAAGCTAATAAACCTCAAACACATCAGAGAGATAAACCTCCAGTGTGTAAAACGGTAGATGAGGATCATTTTATGGTTTCAACTTCTAATCCCACACCACCTTTAGATTGCCGGGAACAGTGTAACAGTATCTGATGAGGAGAATATCTTTTAAGATAACCATTTTGGTGCTCTGAACATAAGTGTTGTGACTCAGACAGGAAATGAGAAATCATTGCACTGGCCACTTGAATTCTCGAGGGAGGTGAAATACCTTTGAGTTAGCAGAAAAAGGTGCTCAACAACTACTCAGTTTTGCATTAAATATTTTTAAAGGACACACTAGGCAGAAAAAAAAAAGAAAAGAAAGTATGTTCACTAGAAGTGAAAAGCAGTAAACAAAAGCATTCTGTATTCATTTCAAGATGTGTGCCCTTCCCCCCTTTTCCTGCAAAACAGTTTAGTTTGTCTGGTAATTGCCATGTGGTTTCTGCCTGCAAAGGCAACGAGAAATGAGAAAAATCAGCTAAAAAGAGAGGGAACGAGAATTGTGGTAGCTCTATACAGCACTATAGTGTAGGACAAGCACAAAAGGCAGACTGCAAAGTAAAGTCTGCTAATGAAGCATCAGAAGCTCTGAACATGGCTTCTCTGCATTAAAATCGATGTGAGGCGCAGCAGCCCCAAGTGGCTAATAAAATGTCCATTATGCACTACAGGCCACTCAAAGCGCCCCCAGTCACACATGGTCATTTAGCAAACCATGGAATTATGCAGTGGCATTAGTAAAATAATTAATTAGGAAATATTTTACTGCCTCACTGAGATCATCATGAACATCCAGTTGCAATTTACATATTGCAATTCATCATACAGCTGTGCCATTCTTTGATGCACACCTCCAGGGACAGTGGGGGATATCCCTGTCCTAACAATGGGTTCCTGTTAATGTTGTTTGTTGAAACTAAAAATAATTCAGGATCATCTAGAGGAATTGTAACTGAAGGGCAAACTTGCTGCTTGAAGCTCCACCCACTAGTTTACGAGGCCGAGCAGCTAGACTACAGGAGTCATTTTGTGTTTATATAGGGGCCACCATGAGGGGAAGAAGGGGTAATCTTTTCGTGTGGGGTGACTGGAATTTAGCAATTTTCCGTTAGCAAACTCCCACTTCTTTATGCAGTATGCACTGCCCAACAGTGGGCTGTTCATGCACAGAGGAAATCCATCTATGGTGTGAAGTCATTTATTATTCCATTGCCATTGATCAAGGAAGACTGTCCCCCCGGTGTCACAGACAAGGCTTAAACCTAGTCCCAGACTAAAATGCATGTTTGAGCCGTGTTAACTGAAAGAAACTCGCACTGGCATATCTTAAATTATGTCAGTGCCATTGGTTTGTCTCAAGATGCATATCAGTAGTGCTTTTTTTTTTTCTCCAAGGTATGTTTATAAAAACTACTTAAATGTCCTAATTGAACTAAGGCTTAACCCATTGCTTAATATAAGCCCTGTCTGTAAAACCAGGCCTGTATGTTTTGGTACTGCTTAAAGTGGAAATGAAGCAGTCAGTCAAGTTAATATTATTTAATAAATAGATTTCCACTCTAATCAAATTATATTTAACAAACACAATAAATGTAACCATTTTTGTTATAGCTTTTGTAGCAAGGTCACCGCCATCTTGCAATACTACAACCTGTGACATCATGGCGTAGGTTGGCTCTGTTGGATTAATGAAGATTATAATAGTTTTGATTCTGGTCTTTGATTTTTCTGCTTAGTTGCTGTAATCATTACTAGTAATAGATAAAGTCATAATATCTGTCACCAAGAAGATGACCAATAGAGGGCTCCAGTACTACTTGCAAGGCAAATCTGGGCTGATAAAAAAAAAAAAAAGATACTGGCAAGGGAGATGACGGGATTAGGGATAACCTTTGGAGACTAACCAAAGTATGGAGTCCTGATTAGTAAACCTGGACTTGCGGTAAGAAATCTTTATTTTGCTGTCAGATGGGTGTTTATTATGGTTGTGGTTCATTTTCATTTCTGACATTTTTTTCGGCAACATGCTGTATTTCCAAGTGTAACTATGGAAATCTTGTGGCGGTGTGTCTGAATGTGTATCAGGAAATGAAGCAACTATTCTCCCTTTCAGCGGCAGTTTATGAATATGGACTCTTTTGTCCTTTGCTTTAACACTGTAAAACAAATTTTTACATCCAGGACTAATGCAATAGTGGTCCAGTTTCCATCTTTCATGGTCTCCATCTTTATCCTTCACTATCTGTCCTCCACTGTCTTCTTTAACTGTCTCTCTACCATTGTTTCTGATGAGCAAGACAACAAACCCTGTGACATCACAGCAAGTGTAGTACTGTAAGATAGCGGCGCTCTTGCTACAAAAGCTATAACAAAACATATTCATTTCTTTTAAATGGTTACATTGACCGTGTTTGTTATATAATTTGATTTTAGTTTAAATCCATTCACTAAATAATGAACTTGACTGAATGCTTCATTTCCACTTTAAGACTCATTTTTCAGCTATAACAATAATAAAAATAGTAGTTTTCTTTTGGTATTTGGTTTAAAGAGAAGAATAGTAATATTTACCTGCAGAGTGCATCCAAACACACCTATCATGAGCATGACCACAGAAAGGTAGTCTGTGAACACATCCCACCATGGCTTCAAAACCCGGAAAGCCGGCTGCTGTTCCGTGAACTGCCGGAATTCGGTCACTGGAATCATGCTCCTGTAAAGGCACAATGAATAATTATGAATTATGAGCTATGAATATTTTGAATAACATATTATACTGTAGGGTCTACTGTAAGGTTTTTGCTTAATGACTTCAATGACCAGCCGGAATTGATCAAATTACAGCACAATACATCCTCACTAAAGACAGCTGATATGCTAGCTAGAGTTGTCACAATACCAAAATATCAGTGGTTCTCATAAAAATGTCAGTACTATAGCAAAAACTATTAGAATTATTTAATTATTTAACTATTAAAAAAATGTTTTATATATATATTAAATTAAGTGAGTTATAACTATTATTAGTGTCATCAATTAGCCTAATAAATAACTAGATGGAAAAATGTTTTGACTTCAATAACAATATTTTCCAATTAAGTAAACAATTCTATAAAAGTTAAGTAAAAACTTAAATGAAGAACAAATAAACACATTATTCATTAGTCAGCATTTACATTCCAGGACTTAAAGGATTAGGATCACTTCAAAATGAAAACTGTCATAATTTACTCACCCTCAAGTTGTTTCAAACCTTTCATTTTGAAGTGAACTACCGGTAATCCTTTAATGCAGGTTATCAATCACTGCAATTTTGTTTCAGTCTTGCATGTAAATGCGGTTTTCACTCTGAAGTGACAACTTTGCAGTGTTTTGTCGGGAGTAAGAAAAATAAAGCTTTTATTCATATTCTAAATTGTCAATCACTTCTTGTGAAAACTTTGAACAAACCCTCTGATTTGCCACTGTGTTAATGAGCTCAACAGTCATGTCTGTGATTGACTACAATGTGAAACGCTTCAAAAAACACATTGTAAATAAAAACCTTTGACACGCTTCACAAAGCATGCACACAAATAGCTTTTGACTTTTGACAAGACTGCACTAGTCTAAATATAAATTGATGGATGTTTAAAATAAATAAGCTCTGGAATGACAGCCTACCAGAATTATAGTATCAAGCAGATTGAAAGGCATTTTTAAATTAGTTAATATTATTCTCATATTCTGTACAAAAAGAAAAGAAAAAAAATAGATAGTTCTTGTAGCTCAACTGGTAAAGCAAGATGGAAAAGACATGGGTTTAATTCCCCTGGAATGCATGGCCTGATAAAATGTATGCACTAGAATAAAAGCCACTGTAAAAAAAAAGAAGTATTGTTCTACAATATTTTTAGCAGTAGCCAAATAATTCTCAGACCAACAATAAACATGTTTACACAGGAGCAGCCCATTTGTATTTCAATAATAATTTCACTTCGTGATAATCCCACCACGATCCAACCATCACTAATATGTAAGGCCGTAACCATGTCTTGAACATTGTGGAGGGGGCAAAACATTTCTCGTCTCACACCCTTTCACTGCTAAAGCGTCCCGTTGGATTTCACACTCGTCTTCTGTGAACAGTATGGCCCGCCTTCTTTGATCTGATTGGCCATCTCAATAATTTTGACATTGACCAGCGCTGTTAGACCGCTGAGGCAGACCAGCCTTAAAAAAAAAAGTAACTTAAAACATTTTGTCACCCCAACAAACAGAGTGGTGCGTAATAGAGTGCAGCAGAGCAGCATCAAGAATATCAAATTGAGGGGGACAATTTAGCCATGTCGAATTATTGGGGGGAGCGGGGGGACTTGTCCCCCTCAACGTCTATGGTGGTTACGGCCTTGCTGGTATGTGTCGTCTGGCTCTATGGTTGATTCTTGATTCACTTGCTACATTCAGCAATCAAATAGTTCTAAAAAAATTTTTTTTTAAAGAAGACTTTTCCAGGTCAACACCTTATAACTGGCTGCTCATTCATGAGCTATGCTTTATTATGTCCTTTCCCTCAATGGTCTCTACTAGTAAAAAAAAATGAATTCAAATCCATCAATTTATTTATTTGGCAAAATTCCAGGTAATAAGCTAAATAAAATTGCACAAAGCAAATACCTCTTTAGTCGGGATCAAATATACCTAACTAGGATATTAATACCTTGATGTTTTATTGCGAAACAAAAAAAAAATGCAAAAGTTGCAATTAAAAATGTCCTATCGATCCTGAAAGACACTTGATAAGAATTTAGGTCATCTTAAGTATTGAAGACACCGTCATGAAGGCTAGCATAAAACGCTCATACTGATTCCTAATGAAGGCAGTCCAGCAAACTTAATCTAATATCTTTTGATGCACTTCTTGCATCATGCCGTACACAATGCATATTCCACTGATCTTATTAATTATTGAGATTAGTGCTGCATTGGCTTCACTTTGCAGCAGTCAGCCAGTCAAAAAAAAAAAGGGTTTACATTGACGTACCTATAAAAGGCCTGAACAGATGGAGAGCAATGACAACAACCACAGTAGTGAAACATAAAATGCAACGAGGAAGGGGAGTAGTATTAGACATGTTCATAATCTAAAAGTCCCCCTGTAGTCAATCATTTGTTCCCTAAATCTCACCTTTGATCACATATTTTTTTACAAATTTGACATGCCTTAAAATAGCTTAAATGTAACTTTACACCCTTGCCTCATTTAGTATATGCGGTTCCATGAATATGCAAATTATCCCCGCCTCCACTCACTCACACCAGCTCAGAGATTCACTCGTTGTCGATCACACGTTGACGTGATTACTGATGATTACCACATGGTTACAAGGTAGTTTGTGACGTAAGAAACAACTGCGTTTTTGAGACTGTCTTTGGTTCACTGCAGTTTTAAGGAGAAAATACTCAGCAATGGTGTTGACTTTAAAAAGCTTGTTTAAATTAAAATATTTTCACTACAGGGGGACTTTAAACACCATTAATGAGTACAATGCACCTTTCACAAAATGCAGACAAGTACCCAGTTGTAGTCCTGCACTTGATGTAACACACCTGAAATCCATTTTAAGTCAGGCAGCCTAAATTACATCAAAATGTCAGATAAACTAAAACATCCCTCATATAATTTACATGGAAGACCAAACCAAAGACAACACTTCAGTCTGTAAAAGGACCCAGGGTCAAGATGTGATTGCACCAAAGTAAAATGAACACTAAAAATACACCATTGTGTATATGGGTGGGACAAAATATCAGCGCCAAATATTGATATTTTAATTAATAAAATAAAGTGCTCTAAGTAGATTTCCCTGCTCCCAGCATCGCTACTTTAAATGTCCGTTGCTAAAGTCTAATCCTTATACTGATACATATTGATATTCAAATTTAACATTTAAAGCTAAACACAATTTGACTGATTTATGAGTCTATTTAAATAGTGTCTTCACAAGCCAGTTGTCAAGGGAATTCTCTCACACACACACACACAAATGTCCTTTACAAGTATAGCTAAACGTGTACACACAAAATTACAGGAAAGTGTACAACAACTCTAGTAGCTTAATCACAAAACAGTCAGCAAATGAATTAGACAAACCCAACCTCAGCTGACCATAAATCCTAGAAGTTGTGTACTTGCTGAAAATGTTAGTCATTCAATGGTGCTTACATCAGAGTAAACACAATCAGTCTTCTGTAGGTTAAACACAAGTATCCACATACTGTTTGTACTTTTATAAATATTTATCAAGAAAAAAAAAAAAGACAACATAAAAGCTTGCATATTTAGATGCAATCTGCTTGTGTACTGTGCACAGAATGAGTAACCAAAACCATTATAAAAAAAAAAAAAAAGAAACCCAGGGCTACAAGATCTTCACTGTATGCAACATGCTTCAACAGGCAGCCTTCTTCAGGCAGGGGAAAATATTTGGACATTTGTGAACAGCTGCAGCAGTTCAAGTATCTGGAACTCCTGATTACTATAGTTGATTTGTTACAAGATATTTTCCACACACAGGTTTGACACACACACACACACACACACAAATAATGATCAATAATATTCAATAAATATTAAATTTAGGATAAAATGTCATGACTTAAATCCTAAACTATACCCAATATTCACACACTACAAGACAGACAATAATAAAATGTTGGCAGACTGAATGGAAAAATCCAACGTGTTCTGGTAGACAAGAAATAAGCAGTGCAGAAATGGATGGGAGTGCATGTTCCTGCAGACCTGCTTATTTAAACTAATAGGCTAGCTACTAAACTCAGATCTGTCCATCTCCTGGAGCAGCTCTTCCTGCCAGGAAATGGGGTGGTTCTCAAATATAGTAGTGGAAGAAAACAGTACACAACTGAATCACATCCAGTCAGCAGCAGGACGAAGAAGAGCTCACTTTCAGATAGCAGTAAAAGCATGAGCACGGAAAAAAGATGTTTTGTAATGATAGCTGGAGCTGATTTCCTCTACTGCTAATTGCGGAAACCGAAATAAACAACATTAATTTACTCTCACGGGACAAAACAAAAACAGTGCACGTTCATTCAATGCGATATTAATTTCATTTAAAATCCGGCCATTTGATTGAAATCTCAAGAGACATGAAGTTATTTTGAGTATTTTAAATGGAGGCCCGTAATGACTACCACCATGGGTAGGCTAATATAACAGGCCTAATGTAAAATAAATATAAACTAAACAAAGAATCATTCATACGCAGAAACGTATGTGACGCAAAATTCTAATTGATATTCTATGAATCTATATCTACACTTTCCTCACAGTCCTCGGTTTTCTTTCGTCTCACGTGTCTGTTTTAGTAGTTTCAACAAATTCTCTCCACCAACACGTCTTTGGAACAATAATTGTACCACGTTTCCTCACTGAGGGGGTCTGAAAAGTTAAACGCTGTCCCGAGCGCGTTTCACTGCTTCAACGACTGTCTCACAATTACGTCACGAAGATAGAATAATTCAGCATAAACATTTACAATCTTAATGTTTGGTCGCAAAAAAACAGATAACGTGAAACAAACGGTCCCATTTTTCTCTCACCTTTAAATGGGTTGAAGGTGTCTAGATGAAGATTCTAGCGGGGACTACAGCATGTCCTTGTGGCTGCGGTTCTCAGTCTCTTCTGTCCTCCAAGTGCTATAGGCTGAGCTGCCTGGGCGGGACTTCAGTACATGGGGGAAAATGAGAGTCACAATAGCGTTCCCAGAACCGCCTTTCTCACTTTCCGTTTAGATTTCACTGTGTTATGTCGCGCTATCTGTCCATGACTTATAAGCAGCAGCTCATTGTTGCAGGAATTCTCAAGGACATTTCCTCGGCTCCACATCCCCAGTTCCCCACCATTTTTACTAACTAAATAAAGACCTTTCCTATGCGTCACACTAAAGTTAATTATGGTTTATGGTCCTTGTTTAACCATAAAGCTGTGAGAACGGGCTGGAGAGATTATGGCAAGGCAGTGGTAATTGTAAAACACTGTAATTCACATAGGGTTTCTGACCACATTGAATGACCCTGCAATGGAACTGCTGAACAACAATTCCTGAAATGTTTTTTTTTATATATATTTTTTTATATATATATATTTTATAGACATTGTAAAATAGAGTAACGGAACTTTTAAAAGTATGCATTTTTAGTGGCCTATCATAAATGGAAACTAACAGCAGTAATCATGCAAGTGTCCAAAAACTATTCATAGTTACTGCCAGACTCCTCCACACCAAGCATAGCAGACATTAACTTTGTCATCCCACTGTCTCCATAGCCCTTTTAGATCATATGTTTACAGCATGTCTGATTGGCTGCACCATCTGCCTCAGGCTTCCTTGCACGCTCCCTCTTTGTTCTACGGAAACCCTCTTTGACATTGGGCTGCAGAGACTTTAAAAGGTCTTCCTCAACTAAAAGCCTATTCACTGTACAAGGCTGGCATTTTATAAGCTCTGCTAAAAGACTGGTATCTCAGAAATGCAGTATAGAGTTGGGTTAGAAAACTTACTGATCTGTGGTGGAATATATGTGGAGTGTGGACTAAATATATGACTAAAATTTATTTTAAAAGGCATCTGCTCAGACATTTCAAAGAAGAGTTTCCTGTCAAGGACAGAATTCATGAGCCACCAAATTTTCAAAGTGATTTATTTCTTGCAAGTGGGAAATTCCAAATATAGTCTTGTAATGTTGCTTTACTCCTACATAGAAGTCCAGTCTAGAACATCAAAGTGGGTTTTCTTTAACCAGCTAAGGTTTTGCAAAATTATAAAGGATAAAGGCAGAGAGAATTTAATTGTAATATTATTCTTTTTTTCTTTGGGTAATTGAGGGCCATTGTAAAAGGTGTAGTATGCTCTGATTTGGTTTTGTGTTCCTGTTTGTCTGCGTTTCTTATTAGGTTCTAGTTACTGATTATCACCACCTGTGTCTAATTTAATTATCTTGTTACTGTTCAGTTCTCTGTTAGTTCTCATTAATGTATGGATTGGTTTGAGTTTATCCTGATCTTCAGAGTCTCTGCGTTCACACTACAAGCGACTTTGTCGCTGCATGTCGCTGGTGGCTGGCGATGAGGTCGCTAGTGGGCGTTCCCACTACTGGTTGCCTTGTAATGTTTATGAATAACATCCAATGACAGCGAATCAGTTTTCTTGCCGCTAAAAACAAACATTCTGGAGAGAAAATATTAAATATTTAGACTCGTAAAGCATGTAAGTTAAATGAACGAGTACCTTGGTCTCACAACTCCGAAAATATCAGATCAAAATTGAAAATAGGTGCTATCTGTATAAACAAACCACATATTTGAGCTTTAAACAACTACATTCTCGACTGAAAAACTCATATAACTACATTTCATGACACAATAACAGTAGTATTTTAGATTTAAAAAAATCTTTCTGTCGATGGGGCGAGGGGCTGAGCGGAGAAGGATGATGACGCGCGCTCCAGGCTCCACTCCTATTGGTTGTCGCTCGTGAAAGTCGCTCTTCATTTGCATAAAGCTAAACATTTCTCAACTTTGTCGTGTCGCCAGACACGCCCCATCCAGTCACCAACGGTCGCGACCCATACAATGTTGTTGGCTATAGCCACAAATATACCAGAGCGTCTTGTGACTGGTTTTGAGGTCAAGGGATAGATAGATAGATAGATAGATAGATAGATAGATAGATAGATAGATAGATAGATAGATAGATAGATAGATAGATAGATAGATAGATAGATAGATAGATAGATAGATAGATAGATAGATATCCCTTTTAAACTATCCCTTAAAATATACTTTTAATGCACTTAATGAACTGACTCCTAAAACTGGCCTTGTTGATTAGCTTGCGTTATTAAACTTTTTTTTTATTTTTTTTATGTGACATTGCCTTATATAATGTTTGATAAAACTGTAGCTCAGAAGATTAAGCATAATGCAAAAGATTATAAAGTCTATTCAAATTTTCCATAAATATTTTTTAAAAATAAAAAACTGTGAAGGGGAATATATTTGACAAGATGACACTGACAAGATGTTTCCATAAATGTAGAGCTCTCAAAAGTTCTGCAGGCTAAAGATTATCTTTATAGGATCTTGTCCAATTCTGTGAAAAAACTTGAAGTCCAGGCCAAGACCATTTGGTCTGCAGATGCAAGTCTATCAGTATTTCTTATGTAAGTTTCTGTGGTAGACTGGGAACTATTATTTCAACTCTACTAGTTCCCTTAGTTCAAAAACAACATTTCTGAACATAAGGTTGATGTCTTCTTAACCCTTAGAATTTCACTAGCTTCTGAATGAACTTCGCCAGAGGCTGAAGCACAGCGGTTTCAGCTGCTTTTTTTGATTGATCCCAAACAGGAACCACTGAGAGTCTCTTAAGAACAATGAATTGTGCTGATCCAGTGGATGAAATACGAAAGCAAAGTCATTCTTGAAATCAGCAGTTCCACTAATAGCTACTCTCATCCCACATTAGGTCAAAGGATACTGCCTATGAGAGTTTTTGATCATCCACAAGAAACTATAAATGCTAGTTTGGCCTCTGCATATACGGTCCAAAACACCCCGCAGCTTCACTACATTTCTTTTGTGTCCTCCCTTTAAACAACCGGGTCCCCTTTGAGAATGATCTTCCATGATGAGCCACAACACTTACGATGGAGAATATTTGTCCAGAGGTGGTTTAGAGCTGTGTTTGGGTAAGCGAGCCAAAATATATTCACCTTTATCAATGCATATATCAGCAACAAAAACCAGTTTGCTTGATGACCAGTTTGCTACATTGCTGACATTAGCATACTGCTCCAAGTCAAGCTTATAAACCCAAGAAAAAAAAATATATTAGTACCTAAATAAGGGTTTCTCAAACTCAGTCCTGGAGGGCCACAGTGACTGTCCTGCACAGTTTAGATCCAACCCTGATCAAACACACCTAGCTGTGAGTTTCTAGTGATCCTGAAGACATTGATTAGCTTGCTCAGGTGTGTTTGATCAGGGTTGGAGCTAAACTGAGCAAGACAGTGGCCCTCCAGGACCGAGTTTGAGAAACCCTGACCTAAATGGTTGGTCAGTGCTACTGATATGTAGGCTAAATATGTTTAAGGACGTGCCTCTTCCCCAAAGGTTGTTTTGGAAACATACTGTATGATCTTGTAGATTGTCATATGAAGTTTTCCTCTAAGCACGACAATTGCAAACATGTCAAATGAGACATCTCATCAGGGCTAAAAAACATGGTAGACTGACAAATGTCTTCAGCTTCCCTGTTCTAGCAGCATGCACAGCTGGTAATGTCAAACCAATCAACAAATTGCTTTCAGATGGTTGAAATGCTTTGTAAAGATTTCATATATATATATATATGGGTTCACCCATTTCTGCCAAATGATAGTCAACATGTTAAAATGTGTTCCCCAAAAGGCACACACTATTGAGATCATCTATTATTTAATGTCAGGGTTTTATTGACTCCTGGGGGTCTGTGAAGGTACTGCATAGGGAGAAGGTACGGCATAACGGATTGAATTATGTAATAATGTTAGTTGTTTTATTTTTATTTTTTTTACACAATTAGGGGTTCTTGGGTCTACTGAGAGCCTTTCAACTGAGGAAGTGCCAAGTGACTGCAAACAGTGCAAGCATAACACGAGCTCGCACAGTGTTCGTTCCCGTTTATCTCATGGAACCAAGGTTACGTTAGTAACCAAAACGTTCCCTTTCGATAACTGTTCACTCACATTGCGTCGATAGCTAATGCTATGGGGAATGCAATCCAACAGCACGCTGTTATAAGCGCAGGACTGTCCAAGCCAAAGGCAGATAATAGGCCCTGTGATTCTGGCCCAGGGATGGCTCGATCCAGGGGGCTCAAAAGTGGGGAGCATGACAGTGGCCACTCCGGGAGCTCTGACTGATCTCAGGCTCTGCCTTGGGGTGGGCTGGGCACAACTTCTCGTGCACCTCTGGAAAAAAAATGGGGCGGGTCTCTGGTGGGTGGGCTCACTGGCAGTGCCCGGGCTGCAGGAACCACTCTAACCCCAGCTCCTCGGTGGCCTTTGAGAGGACTAGCCAGCCAGGGCAGGGAATCATCTGGCACGTTTTGTGGCAGGGTGGCGGAATCCTCAGCGGGGTTCAATCACTTCTCTGCATTTGAAGCAACCAGGGACATGGCATCATCGCCATCATTTTTCTCAGACCCTCCAAACGAGACCAATCCACCCACACCGGAAGAGGGGCATTGGTCTTCGCAGGTAAACAGCACATGGGAATCCTCTCGCTGTGGGGAGAATGAGACTCGCTGGATCTGGGCCGACGTGAGCTCACCGAGTCCCGTTTCCCAGGCTACGCGAATCCGACTTTCTTCCTCCTGGTCTTGTGAGAGGAGGGGGTAGAGAAAGGAGCATGAGGGGCAGGATTACTTCCTTTAAAGAAAGTGATCACGTGCGCAGCGAGGTGAGACATTTGTGGTGCAATAATTTGCAACAAACAACTTCAAATATGCTCTTTTATCAAGAGTAAACTCGCTCGATCACTCGCCAGGTGGCCACATGGGAGAGGCGCCTCTCAGCCGAGATTGCTATCGCTGCTGGGCTCTTCAAAACGGCAAGCAGGTAGGCATTTTTTTTTTTTTTTTCTTGATTCTTCTTCCTGAGATCAGTGAGATGTTCTGCACACTTGGGAAAGATTCTGATGAAATTGCAATCAGCTTCGGCTTATGTAGGCAAATGTCCCCGCCCATTTGGCAGCGCTGAGACGCCATTGGTCTGTGCAGTTGCACAGACTTTATTCAATCAGGCTTCAGTATTTTCAGAGAAAGGGATTTCCCATAGCATCAGCTATGACAAGGGAACCCTGATTTAATGTAGTGAAGCCATGAATTAACTAAACAAAGTAAGAAAAGTTGGTGATTTAACTGGAAAATAATTCTAAGGTAAATAAAAATGTATTGTATGAATTTAAATTACAAGAAAAGTTGAAATTTAATAGCTAAAATATAAGCAGAGAAATTAGAAATCTTTGGATGAGCTAGACTGCTAGAGTTAGCATACACTGGCGATTCATAGACAGTTCTATTCAAAGTTGAAATATGATAGCTAAAAGATTAGCAGAGAAATTAGAAATATTTGGATGAGCTAGACAGACAGTTTAAGAATAGAATCAGTGCATGCTATCTCTAGCAGTCGCAGGGAAGTTTACTTCAAAATAATACATTTCAATGACTTGAAAGGATGTTTAAACAGTGAAGTGTGAAGAGAAACTTTTCAACTCTTCTTTACTTTACAACATTAGCAGGATTAGCCTCTACTTCAGTGAACCTGCATGTAAATAAATAGGCTTTATAAAGTGAGACTACATTACACTACATTCCAAGTCAAAGAAGTAAAGTATGTATTGTCTTGACTTGATACTAAAACTTTTTACAGCTTTAATGTGCTGAGCCTGAGATGTATAATGTTAATTTATTTACTGAATTATTAATCCTAATTGATTACTAATGAAAGTAGAAGGCAACTGAGTGTCATGTCTCTGTGGTTACAGCGCCACCTGCTGAGTAAAAATACATGTTGACGAATGATGTAAAATGCTGAAAGCTTAGATAATCTCACTGTCATTCAGTTTTCCAAGAAAATATGGACTTTATGTCGACAATTGGTGACATGCAATACGTAATACATTGTCTAGGCGAGGATACCACCATTAATGATTAATTTAACCCTGACTAAAAAATAAAAAATAAAAAAACTGTCTCTGTCCCAAGGCACGTTTTTGCTTTTCCAGCAGGAGCTTCTACTTTTAAAAGAGGCGTTAACAAGAGAGACAATCACAAATAAAATTGTTACTGCGAGCAAATTGTAAGTCATTTTTAGTTAATGTAGCATGTGCCAGTGTCTAAAAGGTATATTGAGGCGTTAACAAGTAAGACAATCACAAACGTGAGTATAACATTATTTCTTCTAGCAAACTGGAAGTCATTTTTAGTTCATGCATCCTTTAGCATGTGCCAGTGTCTAAAAGGTTTTTATTTTATTAATCTTTTTATAGCCTAGCTTGATGTCAAGCTCTTTGACCTAATTATATATTTTATCGAGTTGGTTTTAAATACCACTTAAAAAAGAAGAAAAGAAGAAATACTTTCAATCAGACGTAATAACTTGTAACGTTACGTATTTAGCATAGACTGTAAAAAATCGGTATTTAGGTGACGTTTTTGTGAACTGAATAAAGGCTACCAAAAAACGGACACACTGGGTTTTAAAATAAGCACCCAGGCTTAAACTTTAATCGGTAAAAAATAGGCCTGAATAAAAACGTACAATATTTTAGGAACGGTATTCCACTCTGGAGATGAATATTGTCCACGCAGTGAGATCTGGAGCCGCATCGCTTGGAAACGTAGAGTCACTGACTGAATCGTTTTTGACTCGGTTCTTTGAAATTGACTATTCGGAGAACTGAATCTTGGGATTGATTCGGACTTCCCATCACTGCGAATAAGATAGATAGTTCATACATATTTAAACAGGTTATGCGGGCTTTAGAATCGTTGCATCGAGAGGTCAAAAAGAGAAAGGCCATCACGTAATTTAATTAACCCTTACCATTCTAGACCAAAACACACAGAACTGTATCGGATCTTTAAAAACAGCAATCCGATTGGTCCGTTTTAGAGGCGTGGGACGTATGCGTCAGACAGAATCTGCTCCCGTTAAACACAAAATAGATTTACAAAAACAGCAACCAATAAACTGAAGGAGTCTTATATCTGTGACCGCAATGTTTTGAAGTGAGCAATGAATATTTGATACGATTTCGACTTATTTTTTGGGGGGCAGAAATGAATCTACTCCCTATTTTCAGATCTGCTCCACGCATATTACAAACTAATAGATTTAACGTTAGAACTTTATCATCCTGCAAAGTGAGTGTAAGTTTGACTGAATTACTCATTTCTCTTTGACATTCCTTTATAGTTCTTTCACTTTTTTAGTGTAAGATGGCATCCATGAAACACAAGAATACGAAAAGAATAGAAGGTCTGGACAAGAATGTATGGTAAGAATCAAGCTTTATTTGCAAAAAAAACTTTCTTACAGACATGTGTTAAATGTTCTTAATAGTGTTTCATGTGTTGTTTAGGGTGGCCTTCACATCAGTGGCAGCAGACCCTTCCATTGTTAATCTAGGACAGGGTTTCCCAGACATCCCTCCTCCCTCCTATGTGAAAGAGGGTCTCGCTCAGGCAGCAATGGTAGACAGGCTGAACCAGTACACACGTGGCTTTGTATGTTCTATCCACACTTTATTATCATCCTGTATTATGTGTCGAAAAAGCACTCAAATGGTTATTTTTTCTGTTTTCAGGGCCATCCAACACTGGTTAAAGCCCTGTCAAAAGTATATGGAAAAGTCTATGACCGTCAGCTCGACCCATTTAAAGAGATCCTGGTAACAGTGGGTGGATATGGATCTTTGTTCAGCGCTATGCAGGCTCTGGTTGAGGAGGGAGATGAGGTGAAAACATATTTAGTACTCATTATACTTATCCACCTTATTCCTGACGACCTTACTGCAATTTGAATTAAGGGTGGCACTTCCGGTTTGGGGAACTTCCATTCAAAAAGGCTGAAACAAATAAATCTGATCCGTCAGTTTGACTGGATGAGCTGTCAATTTTCCTTAATGATTTATTTTCAGACATCATGAGAATAACGTTATAATTGGTATTTTTAACGTGACATGTTATAACAAGAATATCTGGCAAGAGCTCTTTTCAGTCGCTGCTTTCTTTTCCTTGTGATTATTTTCTTTTTTCCCCTTTGCAATCCGCTGTAAAAGTATGAAAAAGTACAACATATATTATACTGCACATTTGTGGTCTGTTCTCCGGAATTTAATTTACAATATAATCCATTAATAATTCACTGGAATGCACAAAGAATCTCTCGTTATTCTCCTCAAATCCTCATGTCTCTTTTCAGGTTTGTTTTCACAGGTAAATGCAAATTAAAATGTAAATGAAATCACTTTTGAAATAGTATCACGTAATGCTGAAGTTAATGAACATTTTTGATTAAGGCAACATAAGTTACATAATATATATATATATTACTACAGTGATATTTAACCCGTCCGTTATTGCTGTGGAAAGACTAGCGCTTTTGGGGTTATTTGGTCTGTTGAAATACCTTGATGCTTTTACACTTTTAAATTTCCTTTTAATGTATTTCCTTTTAATGTTCGATGGTTGAAGGGTGAGTAGATTGTCATCTCATTGTGACATTTTTAACGTATTGCGTTCATAGAGCAAGCGTTTCACTGATTGTTTACAGCTTAACGTAAGTTACACTCATAATTCGCGCAAAACGCCATGGGGTGTAGGAATAAGGTGGATAGCATTCCACTAGATTATGATTCACTCACTCTCCATTTTCTCCATTCAGGTTATTATTATAGAACCTTTTTTTGACTGCTATGTTCCTATGGTGAAAATGGCAGGAGCCAAACCTGTTTTCATACCTTTGCGACTGGTAGGTTTGCCTTCTATATTAAAGTGATTGTCATATTTCTATGAAACATAACACTTGAATGACCTGTTCTGTAGAAGTCACCTGCAACAACCAGTATAAATAGTGCTGACTGGGTTCTGGACCTGGAAGAACTTGCTAGTAAATTCAACTCCAAGACCAAGGCTATCATCATCAACACTCCTAATAACCCTATTGGAAAAGTAAGGTGACGTATTGCATTTAGTTCCAAAATGGCATATTAATATCCTAAAGCTCTCTTCCACTCCCAGATATTCAGTAGGAGCGAGTTGCAAGCGATTGCAGATCTCTGCATCAAACACGACACCCTGTGCTTCAGTGATGAGGTATATGAATGGCTCATATATAAAGGCCATGAGCATGTAAAGATAGGTATGTGATGTTTCTCCAGCTGTGCATCTTATCTTTTGTGTCAATGGATTTACATGTGCTATTAAGAGGTGATGATTCTGCAGTTTTCTCTCTGAACAGCAACACTCCCTGGAATGTGGGACAGAACCATCACTATTGGCAGTGCAGGGAAAACATTCAGCGTGACTGGATGGAAGGTATTTGACCGTTATCTTCATTGTTCATATTTATGTCTGGCTTTACCTTAAAGCAGGGGTTCTCAAACTTTTTGAGTGTGTGGACCACTATTTGTAATCAAGAATTTTCGCGGACCACCTCATAATACACATAATAAAATATGTCTACACACAGTCCTACCTGAATTAATCTGCACCTCTAAATAGGCTTACTAGCACTAAAACTATAACTGGTCATCACATCACAGGCTTGTTAAAGGAAAGTTTACTGCACACAACGGCTGCCACATATTTAATTTATTTATTTAGGCTACTCAAGCGCCCAGGGCATAATCAGGTTCATTTGAACAACAGGCTTATTTCCATAGCAATGTAGTATGAAATCTATACAGTAATAACAACACTGGAATATAGTCAACATTTCAAAACCTTTGGCGATTTTAGGGGATTATTATTATTAATCTTCAGAGTTTTACAAGTCCTCAAAAAGTTTGTCCACTTAACAGCACATCTGCAAAACATTTCAGAAACGCGAGATCAAGAAACTAACTGGAAATTAAATAATAACAGGCCTTATTCATTCCATTTATAAACATTTCGTTTCATATAAACTGCCTATGCCTAACTGTGCGTTCACACACCGGACGCGAATAGCGCGTCAAATTCAAAAAGGGATTATGTGAAATTCGCGCCTACCGCGTCTAGTGATAGGCCTACGCTTGACCACTTTGTATCAATTCGCGCGTCAAGAGCTAAATTGACGCGCGTAAAAACAAAAGTTTGAAGCGAAATTTCGTCCGTTGTGAACGCACCATTAAAGGCTATGCGTGTGATGTGATAATGAGAACATATTTGCCTCTGCCCTTTTCTCTTCAGAGAACCTGTTGCTATCCACCGAACCAATGTTGTGGTTCTAACGGCACTGAACTTGAATGTCACGGCCGAACACCACTAGGCTATTTTAGTAATCACACAATAACTTGACAATTTAATTAAAATGTTATATCAATATAGGCCTACATATTCTTTTTACTTTTATTTTTTTATGGGAATTTCCTGGTAAAATGAAGGTAAAAAAAATATTCTTTTATATTTTATTTAGCCTTTCCACGGACCACCTGCAGTACCCTCACGGACCACTAGTGGTCCGCGGACCACAGTTTGAGAATGGCTGCCTTAAAGGAATAATTCTTCCCAAAAATTATAACTGTCACTATTTACTAACCCTCCTAACCCTCAATTTTTAATTTGAACTCCAGTCTCCAAAAAAGTACAAAAAACTCCATAAAAACAACATGACAAGACATCATGGCAAGTTTGATGCCAAAGCACGATAGAGTGCAAGTTCCCATTCTTTTTCTCTATAGGGGAATGATTTTTAAGAATAACTTATTTAAAAACAGACCTATTGTGAGCTATGTGGTGGTAAATGGTGATATATGCTTTTGTTAAAGCCATCAACACACAATGTTTAATTGTTCTTGGTGAAAAACTACATTACCCACAGAATCTTCATCAATCAAAGAACCAAAACAAGCAAATTATAGGCAATGGCGTTTTGGTTTTTTTTTTAATTATACTGTTATCGTCTCCGTGGAAAGTATAAAAATGTTGAGGTTATGTGCATGCGTATTACGTGTTAAGTCTACAGGCGCGTAGTGTTTCTTTACACATCACCAACTACTGGCCTAACATGAATAATACAACGTTTTAGTCGTTTTTGCAGATCTGTGTGAACGGGAATTGTTTTGACGACATTGTCTTCTGTATGCAAAAAAAGTAAAAAAAATTCCATTTATGATATAGTACATAATTGTCGTGTAAACATTCCCAAAGTGCAAGTTTTTGAAAACTATACTGTTATTGTCTCGGTATAAACTCCAAAAACACAAATTAGTGAAAACTGTGATGTCATGCGCATGCGTATTATATTATTCTATAGGCGCGTAGAGTTTCTTTACAAAGTGACATCGCCAACTACCGGCATGGCATGCAAAATACAGCATTTTTTCTTTCTTTTTTCTTTTTTCTTGGATCCGTGTAAACAGGGATCATTTTGACAACGTTGTCGTCTGTACGTGAAAAATGCAAAGGAAAACTTTCCTGGTTTAATACATTGTTGTCGTGTAAACATACCCTAATTCGACAGTGGTTCCCTCGTGATTTTTCCCATGGGTTTTTATAATGTGTTTTTTTATTTTTTTATTTACGAGTAAAAGTAAAGTCTGTGGTAAACTTGATGAAACTTTGCTCTGCAGTGTAAATGATCAAAAACGTGAATTTTAAAGCTATGGTCATTAAAAAAATCTATATGTTTGTAATAAGTAACTAGATAAGAACATTTGGTGTGTGAGTGTGTGCAGTTTATGTACAATACAACAATACTTTTTTTTCATCTTTTTTTTTTCAGTTGGGTTGGTCAATCGGGCCTGAACACTTGATCAAACACCTGCAGACTGTTATGCAAAACAGTCTCTATACATGTCCGACACCATTACAGGCAAGTTTTGTCTGTTATTGTTTTTTACGGTGTTGCAACGCACTATTCTATGCATTTGTGACATAATTGTACCGCACAATAGGAGGCTGTTGGCCAGGGTCTTCTTCGGGACTATGAGCTGATGGGTCAACCCGACTGCTACTTTTCCTCTCTAGCATTAGAGCTGGAAGGCAAAAGAGACCGCATGGCAGCCATGTTGAGACAGATTGGCATGACTCCAGTGGTCCCTGAGGGAGGATACTTCATGATAGTGGATGTCACAGCACTCAGTAAGTGGGTTGAAGTCATGTATGTTAATAAGATTATATTTACAGAGGCAAAGGTGACATTGGTTGTGGGTGGTTTAATCTGATTGATGTTGTTCTGTCTTGTCTGCTAAATATAGATCAGGACCTGTCACATATGGGAGACGAAGAACCTTATGACTACAAGTTTGTCAAATGGATGATAAAAGAGAAGGTACTCTCTTTTTTTGGGGGGGGGGGAATATATATAAAAGAACAAAAGCATATTCATTTTTATTTTAATTTTTTTTAAGAAACTGGCTGCAATTCCTGTAACAGCTTTTGTGGGGGAAGATTCAGTAAAGCAGTTCGAGAAATACATTCGTTTGTGCTTTATCAAGGTAAGGAATGGGTTTACAGGCTTTTACAGTAAATTACAAAAGATAATTCGGCTATCTACAAACCGCCAAATCTATATTTAGCTGTATTCCCTTTCTGAATCTGTCTGAATGTTGCAGAGATTATTTTCTTATAACAAATTACATTAAATGCCTTGCCAGTGCTAATAGTATGTAATGGATTTTTTTTCCCCACTACAGCAAGACAGTACCTTGGATGCAGCAGAAGCCATTCTGAAGAGCTGGAACAAAAGCTGATTTCTGAAAGCCTGATAATCCAGTAATAAATATGCAGCACCTGTCAGATTTATAACATATTTTACTTGAATTGTATATTGTTACATCCTCTTACAATGACTAAACAGTGGCTGAAGTGTATTTTAGAGCGTGTGTTGACAGTTTTCTGGATCAGTCATTTTAAAAACTGGTGGGATTATGGTTCAATTTTAAATTGATATTTTGTCACAGGCTACTAGTTGTATTACATTTTCTGAATGTAATTCTTGTATAAATAAAATCCTCTCTATGTGGGAAATCACAATTTATGTCTGGATTTTTTTAAGGTACCTTGAAAGTTGACTGCACACATACACTGCCGTTCAAAATTGTTCAATATTGAAGACTGCAGTTGATCCATTGCTGAAAATTCAGCTTTGGATCACATGAATACATTACATATAAAATATATATATATTGAAATGTAGCCTGCGTGAGCATAACAGACTTAAAAAAAAATGTATTCTTACCCCACACGTTTCAATGGTAGAATAGAATGTGTAGAAGGTGCTGTTAGTTCAGGGCTTGTGAGATGGAAACAGCATGTTGTATCTAATTTAGCTGCATTTCTGATATTAGTTCCCATCAGTATATATCACAATATCTGTGACCCTCCATGCAGAAGTCAGGAATTATGTAGTCCCAGTGTTTGTATTATTTTAAAATCTTTACAGTAAATTGCATTTACCCACAGAGTACAACTCATATCATAACTGGTGCAGCAGTTAGAAAACATACTTCTAGCATTTTGAGTTATGGTGCTCATATGAGAGAGACAGGTTTGAGTCTGACCTGCAACATGTCCTGGTCCCATTTCTCTTGGATCAATATTTTTCTTTTCTTTTTCTCCAACGTCTTAGTTTTTTTTCTTTGAACAAACTTTTTTTTCCCTTTTTTTTCCAAGACAATATCATTGGTTAACCTCAAGATGGCATTATTCAACCAAAAATATTTCATATAGGTGGAACATTAACCTGTTTGAACATTAACCTGCCTAGTCTCAGACTAAAATGCATGATTGAGCTGTTTTAACTAAAAGCAATTTGCACAGAGATTAAAAAATCTTAGTCGGTACCATTGTTTCACCTGATTCTAGGGCACATTTATAAAAGCTACTTAAATGTCTTAATTGAACTAAAGCCTAATCCTGGCTTAATCTAAGCCCTGTCTAGAAACCAGGCCTGAGTGATATAAAATATATATTATTAGACAATTAATTTGTAGCTATTTGACTTCTTGGCTCTTTTTTGTTAGCAGCAAATGTTCATTGAAGTTGAAGTCCCCCTGTAGTCAATAATTGTAAACTCATCTTTGATCACCAAAATTACATATTTAAAAAAATGTTCCTTAAAAAAATCTTCATGCCGTGCCTCATTTAGTGTACGGGGTTCTATGAATATGCAAATTAGCCCCGCCTCCACTCACTCACACCAGCTCAGTGATCCACTCTGACAATCACACGTTGACGTGATTGACGTTTCTAGGTAGTTTGTGACGTCAGAAACACCAGTGATTTCAAACCGCGTTTTTGAGACTCTTTGGTTCACTGCAGTTTTAAAGAGAAAATACTCAGCAATGGTGTTGACATGCATTTGTACATGGTTTGTCTTAAAGCATATTAAAAACACCACATTGACATATAAACAACATTAAAAGCTTGATTTTTACCACAGGGGGACTTTAAAGTCTTTTATCAGTGATACCCTCATTTCCTCCTATATTTTTGTTCACTTCCTTTCAGCAGATAAAAAAATTATCTGAAGCACCAGCAAGTGAAGGGCGCAGCCTCTCCTCTCCAACCTATTTCCCAGCTTCCCTTTCCTCTTCCTGTCTGTAAATCTGTCCCATGTCCTGACTATCCCCTGGAGAGCATGTAGCCTATTGCTATGACAGTTTTTCAAGATAGCGTCTGGTCACTGACTATCAGACAGAAAAATCTGATTTACAGCACTGTTCAAAAGTCTGATCAGGTTTGAAATTCTGGTTTAATCTAATTTAAACCTGAAAATTAAGTTTGAAAGGGGTCAGACTTGCCCTTTTCTTATTATACTAATATGTTCCGGATGATATAAAATAAATATGTAAGATCTGTCACTAATTGTTACATCCCAAGGGGCGTATGTGTGTTGTATTGCTGTTGTAGTGCTTGTCTCTGTGTATTCCATGTCTTTCCTTGTTGCTCCTCCCACTATCCACTTCACAGGTTTGGGAGTGCCACCTGATTTGTGTTCCAGCTTGTTAAGGTGTGAGTGGAGCAATGTATATAAGAAACCAGAGAGTTCCAATCCAAGAGAGAGACTGAGGCTTTCCTCTGAGAGACTGTCATCTTCCGGTCCCAGCACTTGTTGGTTTCATTGTGTTTGTGGTGTCAGTTATAGTGCTTAAGTGAACGTTAAAAGAAGGTGTGCTAACTTCTATGTGACTTTGTGGTAACCTTGTGTTTATAGTTAGCATCATCTAACTGGAGTGTTTTTCTTTTAAGTTAATATACTGTTTGGTTGTTTCTTTATTGGGATCATTTGTAGGAAGGTGTATGCCATTTTATTTGATATACTGAATTAGTTTTCTCCTTTGTTAAATAGAGAGGAAGTAAGGGAAGTGTTTGTCTTTTGATTTTATTAATTTTGAGTCTTTTGAATTTTATTTATTAATTAATTATTAAATTTGAAGCTAGGTAAGTTATTTCTAAAAACCTTTAATAATAATCTTTGTTATTTTGGCCGTTTCCCCTCCTGAAGTCCTATCTTTATATCCCACTGATTATGTAAAAATAAAACTTGTGAAATATTGTTACTTTACAAACTGGTGTCCTTGTAATTTGTGCTTGTCCTGGGACCTGGAGACAGGAGTTATCTCACCCTCTCCCCGCAACTTTTGTTACCTTCCTTTCCTTTCCTGCCCCTAGACCTGAAACGGATTGTAACACTATTCAAATAAGTACATTTTTACATTTGCCTTGTGAACTCTTTGTACAAATGGTCAGATGTTCTAGCGTCCACTGAATCACAAGATGCTCTTTGGAATATTCTCAAATCATGCTGGATAACAATGGTGTGTTTTCATACACCTTTTTCACCTAATAGTTGGTTTCTCAAATACTGCAGAGGGAGTATTTCACATGTTTATGATACTGTGCAGAGGAGGTTGTTTAAACACATTAGACACTACCTTAATCTTGCACACAGAGGAGGGAGTTTTGAAAGTTCACAGAGTGGATGAAGCTTTCAATGGGAAAGCCTAGTTACTCATGTAATACACACCCAGATAGGACCAGTTAGACCCGCAGAGCGATAGTTTGTTTCTTCCCTGCAGCAGTTAGGTGACTCAAACATTAACTGCTTCTGCTTTTTGCTAATTTGTCACATGCCACCCACTGCAGGAAACGGTTAAAGAAAAGTAGCTTATTGGTAAATTCTCCTAGACCGGTTTGCATTTGTCACTGATACAAAATCCCATTGTAACAGCAAGTACTAAAACTAGACCAACAGGTTTGACCAGACAGGTACGTCAGTCATCTTCCACCTGTTGTAAGATTTACATTTATCACATTAGGCTATCACTCAGCAGTAAAGCCGCCAATTCTTATTTCATAACAGACAGCCCGCCAACAGGTTTAAATGCAAAGTTATATTTAAGCAACATTGTCTGTCCAAATGAGCAATCAAATATGAACTATTAAACAAGTCTTTCGTTTTGGCAAGGCAATCATTACATTAGCCTATTTGATAAGCATGCTTATGGCGTCTATTAATCCAACACACACAGGACAGACACACACACACTAAAGGAAAAAAAAACTCAGGCAGACTAAAGTTTTTACACTACATTTTTAAAAGACAACATATTGTTTCAGCCTGCCTTAAGTCTAATTCTGAAGTGCATGTAAACCATAGACTGTAAAAACGATGTAAACATGATAGTATGGGACGGGTGTGTGTCTTTATTAGTTTGTTTGGAGCACACACATTCTTCTGTGAAGTTCTTACCAAGAGGAACAGACAGAAACCAGGTGTCAGTTGTTGTACAGAATGTATTTGAGGAAGGTTTCGTGATACACTTGAGTGGAATTGTTGGCAGGAGTCCATCGTAAGCTACCTCACAGCTAAGTGAGTTCACTGGAACAAATTATGTCTAACAAGTAGGAATGGTAATCACAGACTAATGAAACCATTTCTATTAAAATGGTTTAATGTTGACATACAACCACAAAATGGCTAAATTGTGAGAAATCATTGTAAAATGATCTGAAATAGTCAGACTACAAATTTCCTTTAAAAAAAATGTCAACTAATAAAACATACAGCCAGCTTTGGCATGACCACATGCCAAAAATATACATTTTTTTTGTATTCACGAATATACATTTTTACATTCCATTTGAAAAGTTCAGAATTGCTCTCAACTTTGAGCTGCCCTCTCCAAAATGATAATCTTACAATTCATATATGTGTACAACCATTGTCATAACATACAGCAGATCCAAATGGCTAATATTCTAAAAATACAGTATAAAACTATAACTTACATTTCTTTTGATGATTAGAGTACAAGGATGCTTTTATAGAAACGAAAAATTCTTGAAAGATTAATTAAATCGCAGCTTTCTCTCATTTTACCTTTATAAAATTCAAGTTAATCTGTGCTCTTGCCCAAGGTCTTTTTTAATCTAACAAAAAGGGTAGAAGAACATTTGGCAGGAACGCTTTGGTAGGTGTTTCTGTACCTGATAGTTATTATTTGGAAGCCCTGTAAAGAATTTAAGGCATTAAAGGGAATACATGAAAATAAATTATTCAATAGAATTCTCCTTGAGCTTTCTCCTCTTGTAAGATGTTTCTATTATGGAGTGAAGAATTTGCAATTTGAGATCTTGGCCAGGTTCAGATATTCAGTTGTGTGTCTGCCCCCAAAATCTGAAGACAATAGGCACATTTTAGTCTTTGAAAACAGAGAAAATGTGTTGAAAATGGAGAGAGAAGCTGCAGTTGATCCTGATGAATCCTCACAAGTTTGTAATGGTCACTAATCAGTGTCCCAGTGCTCTGACAATGAAAAGACGCCACATTGGGCTACCAAGACTCAACCAATTCATTCTTGTTTCTTAAAGCAGGTTATTACCAATCCCTTAAATGGCACGAGTAAGAGCATAGAGGAAAAGAGGTTTCTTCTCTAATGTGTCCTAAAAGGAGTATTTCGGCTGGTTCAGTGTTGAGCATGTGTGATCAGGGTTTATGAGGATCTGGGTTAACACCAGTCAGCGATGTAGTCAAAGTCTGCAAACTGCTCCTGCTCGTTGACTGTCAGAACCCTCGGCTCACGAGGTGGAGTCAGTATCGGTGCCTCTGAGGTGAATTCGTCATCGAAGTTACTAACGTCCTCACGGCTTTTGATGGTCGGCACGAATGGAGGCCGGATCTTCTTTGTCAGCAGTCCATCCCAGTCCATATTCTAAGGGAGAATAAACAAATGTGTGGTAAGGACTTTATCGGTGACACATGGAAGTAAAAAAAAAAAAAAAAGGTAAAACAGATGGCCTACTCTGAAAAACGGATGCCTCTTCACTTCCTCCGCATCTCTTTCCCCTGCACCAAGGCGCCGCTCTGGATTTCTCCTTAACAACTGGATAAAGAGGAGAATGTTTTAAGCTTATAAACATAGCTAGTAAATTAATGCTAAGTGTCATAACAAAAGAGAACTGCCTTTCTAAAAAGCGGTGTTGTGATTTTAAGGATCGCCCTATACAATAAAATGAGGTGTAGCCTAGGACAATAGTTAAACCAAAGCAGGACATGTCCAAACATACCCTTCTCATTATGGAAATGGCTTCTGTGGAGAGGAACCTTGGATAGCGAACTTCATCATTAACAATACTGTCAAACACCTCCTCTTCATCATCGCCAGGAAATGGGGACTGAGAATAAAATGAGAAATAACCCATCACCACACAATCTCTCCATGTCATTTACAATTACACGACTTCAATGCATAATGCACTTCAATTTAAAAAAATTTTTTTAAATGATTATATAATTGAAACAATTTCAGTGTACTATTTCAGATAATAAAATAATGGAAATAGCTGAAAAGTGTCTTAAAGTGAATATATAGCTTTTTATTTCAATATCACTTAACATGAATTCATCAATATTATATCACTATAATAGATAAATAAATAAAAAGTTAAAAATAATTATTAACTACAGTCTTAATAAATTTTCCCCTTGGGATCAATCAAGCATTCATCCATCTATCATACCTCTCCAACCAACATCTCAAAGATGAGAACTCCCAGACCCCACCAGTCCACCGCTCTTGTGTACGACGTCTCTGTTAAAACTTCAGGTGCTAAGAACTCAGGAGTTCCACAGAACGTACTAGTACGATCTTTAAAGCCCATTCCTACATGATGGGAGATGGAATGAGTTACACAAACAGTAATGACAAACACATAAATCACACAAACATCAGTAATACAAGTACATTATCTACCTTCTTTGCAGAGACCAAAATCCGCAATCTTAACATATCCCTCAGTATCTACCAAAAGGTTATCTAGCTTCAGATCCCTGCAGAAGAAAATGTATGACAGTCACATGTGGTTCACAGAACATTCATTAGTCTTCAGTTTTTACATTCAGCACTGACACTTACCTGTACACAATTTTATGGTCATGCAGAAATTGCAGCCCCAAGACTACACAAGCAGCATAAAAACTGAGGGAATAAAAAACAAAAAACTTTTTAGCATTTTAAGTAAGAAATGATCATGTCAAAGTAACAGCAGCAATGGTAAATTCAGCCACTCACACAGCACGAGGTTCAGAGAACACGTCTGCATGAATGTGCATCATCAAGTCTCCTCCGGCTGCATACTCCATGACGAAACACACATGCTCCTTGGTCTGGAAACAAGCGAAGAGGTTCACCAGGAACGGATGCCGAACACTGTTCACGGTCTCAAAGATCCTCTTCTCACACATGAGGCTGTGGATATATAAATTAATAGTTAGTATAAATGGATAGTTGATGAAGAATGTCCATTTTTTTTTTTTTACTTTTCTGGTTAACATAGGCATACATACTTTAGGTGCTATATTTAAGATGGTCAACTTTATTAAAATGGTCCTGCAGTGTAACAAATGCATTTTTAAAGACTCCCTTGTGGTGAAAATCAAGTTTTTAATGTTGTTAATATGTCTATGTGGTGTTTTTAATATGCTTTAAGACAAACCATGTGCAAATTCATAATGCACAGAAACACAAAACGCGGTTTGAAAAATTGCCGGTGTTTCTTATGTCACAAACTACCTTGTAACCATAGTTTGTGTAATATTAGCAACACATTACTAGCCGTTTTATAACGTAGTCAAGCAAAAGACGAATCATATTAATCACCGTTATGTGTCTGACGTTGTAAAGAGCGATACCATCGTGTAGCATTTACTACAGTAAAGTTGGCCGAGAGGAACAGGTATTCTGAGCTGGTGTGAGTGAGTGGAGGTGGGGCTAATTTGCATATTCAGGGATCTGCATATACTAAATGAAGTAAGGGTGTACAGTAACATTAAAGCTATTTTAAAGGCGCACCAAAAAAAAAAAAAAAAAGTTTAAATATGTGGGTGGTGTAGGGGGGTGGTGGTGGCGCAATGGATAAGACACATGCCTTTGGTGTGAGAGACCCGGGTTCGAATCCACTGTGAGACACCAATGTGTCCCTGAGCAAGACACTTAACCCCTAGTTGCTCCAGAGGCGTGCGACCTCTGACATATATAGCAATTGTAAGTCGCTTCGGATATAAGCGTCAGCTAAATGAATAAATGTAAATATGTAATATTGGTGATCAAAGATGAGTTTTAAGGGATACAACTATTGACTACAGAGGGACTTTAAAAGTAGAAACATTCATGTAGTCCGTTAATTAACATGGCCACATTAACTGTATGCATAATAATTATAACAGATCATGAATGGAGCGTTGCATGTCAAAATGCATATAATATGTAACAACGACTAATGATAATGTATGTTACATTACAAATATATGTAGGATATATTAGAAGCATACAATTTTTTATAAAAAATTTCCTCAGTGCCAATCTAAACTTAATGTTAATCTAAAGTCAATTACTGACAAAACACAAATATAAATACATAAAATTATATATATAAAAAAGTTTTAAAGTTGGCACAATTTTCACAATTTTGCATATATCATCAACTAAAATGTCCACTAAAATTTGCATTAACATATGACATTTAAGACAAAGTAAATGAAGACTAAAATGAATGAATACGACAAGATGAAATTTTGTGGAGCCCCTAAAGGAACATTGGATGGGAAAAAAATATGAGATGGACGGAAGTTCTCCAGAGAAACTTTGTGTCCACTCGCAAAACTTTAGAGTTCTTTGCTAGTGAGTTTCTTGAGGGAACGCAAAAGGTTTTGCTAGCAAATGCAAAGTTTCTCGAGAGAATGCAAAAGCAATGAAATATATTTGTTCCATCAAAATGTCACTTTAGGGGCTCCGTAGAAATAGACAATTCGTCAAAAGACAAAAACTGTAAGAACACTATGCTCTGTGGCTCCAACATGTCTAGAGTACAGCTCTGACTCTTTTCGCCTTTAATAATAACAGGAAGTAAAACAGGAGCAGAATACTCCCCACTGTATACAATTACTGATGTCTTTACAAATGCTTCCAAGCATCGTCAAGTACATGAAGTTATAAGTATAAGTTATAAGTCACTTAAACACACATGCATAGCCTTTACCTGTCCACTTCATCTCTTGCAACAATGTCACCTTTTTTCAAAGCTTTAATGGCAAACATTTCTCCAGTGGTCTTGTACTCAGCAAGTAAAACCTATTGAACAATTAAAGAGATGAGACATTGAAACAATCTCCTGCAGAAATCACAAACTGGTGGTGTGTAGAGATAATCTACAATACATTACACAATTACCAAATACAAATGGTTAATGCACTGTGACCATTACATTATGGCACATTTGCAAATTTTACAGAGCTCACCTTATTGCACATGTGAAAGCACAACATTTACCTTTCCAAAGTGGCCACGCCCCAGTACAGCTATACATTTGAAGTCTGTCAAACTGAATTGAACTTCCTCTTCTTCCCTAAAAGCATGAACATACACTTTGACCATTTGACTACAGTTAATGAATGCATGTTTATATGTAGGCATGATGTCATCAGGAAATGGGGAACAGACTACCTTATTTCAGTTTTTCGTTGAATTGCAGTCAGTTCCAGGTCAGGCTGCTCATTTTCAACCAGACTGTCATAATCTGGTTTAGCTACTGTTTTGTTCAGGAAGTCAAAGGTCGCTAGGGCATCCTGTAGGCAAGAGGTACTTAAGAGTCATTCCAAACCTTTGCAAAAGAACTCTCCTTAAGGGACAGTTCTGCCAAAAATGAAGATTCTGTCATTGTTTACTCGTCATCATTTTGTTCCAAACCCATGACTGACATTTGCCCATCAAACACAGAGCAGCATGTTAGGCAGGATGTTCACGCTGTTCTTTTCCTTACAACAGGGGCAGTCAAGCCCATAAATGACAAAAAACATACACCATATGATAGCTTTTTGCAAGGAAAAAAAGTCTTCATTCGCTTCATTCACATGACTTGGCATGCTATATTTAAATATGCATGAAGGTCAATGAGATTTGAGAGCTGAGGTGAAGATTATCAGTGAACAATATTGAGTTCAATTTCTTTTCCTTACTGAAAGCAATCATATTACTTAAAAGTTGTATGAACTACATTAATGGTGCTTTTGGTCATTTTGAGGGTGATTTGAGGTGATCATCACCCACTTTCATTGTATGGAAAAGAGTGCCATCAACATTTTGCTGAAAATTTTCCTTTTGTGTCCCACAGAATAAAAATAAAGTCAGATGTTTGGATCGACATGAAGGTGAATAAATGATGACATCTTTCACATATCTCAGTTTTGTGTAAACTATCCCTTTAATACAACCCCTCCTTTACCTGCACATCTTTTCTATCTGGGATCTTATCCGGTGGTGCTGTTTCCTCTATCTCCACTTCGATGGAGTGCCGTTTTGAGGGAGGGGTGGTTGCTTTGTCAAAGTCTAATTTGGTCACAGTGGGGTCGCTGATGAAGAGAAGACAAATCATAAAAGTTTCCGCATAGCAATAGTAACATTATGGAATGCATACACTGGGATACAGACCAGGAATGTTAAGTCATCTCATTATCTAAATATAGAGCACCAATTATGTTTCCAGACAGATTAGTCATTGTTTATCAAAGACTGCAGAATAATTTGAGGGCTTTCCGCTACTGATGCTCTTTTAGGAAATTAGTCTGTGTGGATGAGATGGAATGAATTTGTACACATATGCACCTGGGTAGGGAGTGGGCGTCTGGGTGGCCGATGGGTGCCATTTCAGGGCTAAATGCTGAGCCCAGATCAGCCGCCTGAGGACTGAAGGAGTTATTGATTGACGGAATGGCTCTTCTCACCAACCTGCCCCAGGTGGCGATGTTAATGTTCATCTGAGGGGCACGCGGGAACGTTTTACCTAAGAGGAACAAGGTTTGAGATGAAGAAACTTCTGAGCAGCAGATAACATTAGTTTCAAAACCTAGTGCGCTACTTATGGAGGCAATATTTTAAAGCATCGTAGACATGTTTTCTAGCAGGGTTTATACAACTATGGGTGTGTTCACACTTGTTGGTTCTTTTGGTCTGGACCAAAAAAGAAAATGATACATTTAGTCCTGGTTTGCTTAGTGTTCACTGGCAATTTTAACACTGAACCTAAAGATAAAAAAACTAAAAAATGCTGTGTGATGCTCATTATATGTTATTTATTATATTTTACCAGCTGAGAGCTCACAAATAGCTTATAAAATGTGTAAATGAGTTGAAAGAGTCAGGAATTCCTCTGTTGTACACACAAACAAAGATCTGCTGCAAGACGACGACGTTTCCAATGCCTGTACTGAACTGTAATTGGGCAACATCGCGACTATGTAGAGACAAACCAGGCATGCTTGAGCATTCTGTGCTTTTTAGGGTCGCATCAAGTGACATCGGGTCATATTTTTGGTTTGTTTAGATGTCTGTGGTCTGTTGTATTCATATTTCAGTCGAACCGCTTCGGAGTTCATTTTGAAGTGGACCAAGGCCCACCTTTTCAGGGGTCTCTAACAGAGCAATCGCACAAGAGTTCGTTTTAATCAAATCAAATCTGCCAAGTGTCAACACCCCAAGATACCTAATTTTAGCTACACTGAGACAACATAGCATGTATCCTTCAAATAGTGTAAAAAATTTTTTTATTTATTTATTTACAGAGAGGTGTTCTAATATCTTTTCTATTGCTCTTTGAATGAAGCTGGCCACCAAATAAGATTCACATGCTCAGAGTAGCTGAGGTTACAAAAAAGTACAATTTGGTGCTGCTTACGAACAGTGTTTTGCTAAGAGACAGTGAATAGCAGAAGAATCCAGAACCGTAAATTGGATTTATTTATATACATTTTTTTAAACACCATACCAAATACTAAAATCTGAACAGCTGTCTGAAAACATGTTAACAAAGTTGTGCTACTCTTGTCTACCAGAGTAACCAGGGCAGTATTTCTGCTTCTCTACAAGCGCCACAATATCAGAGAGTGATTTTACACATTCATTCACCCTGTCTTAAGTTTTTTATGCATTGGTCTAAACAGCTAACGGACCAAAATTACGTCCTGAACATTTGTGTTGGTGTGAATAGACTGTTAGCTTAGCAACATGCTAACTGAAAACTTGAAGTCTCCTATGCATATCACTATTTGTGTGACACCTATAAGTTAAGCTGCCAGTTCCAAATTTATCCTTTATGAGGATCCATGAAAGATAAGTGCTTTCTCAGAAGGCAGCTGCCTATGTAGGCAGTAGACAGACAGTTCATGAGATTTTGGAACACAGCTTAAACCAGCTTTTCACCCTTTTTGTAAATACATGGTTCAAGCGAGTTCAAAAAAAAGGTCAAAGTTCATTCTGACTTCACAGTGCAAACACTGGTCCCGCAGCAGAGCAATATTGAACCACAGAACTGTGTTAAGAGTAGGCTGCTTAATCTAATCTGTTTGAGTGAACATGTCAACCATTCTCAACACTGAGGCATATTTGCCACTTCATAATCTTACCTTGCTGTTTGGAGAAGATTTTCTTTTGCCTTTGTAGTTTAGGTCGCCTCTCAATAACTGGGTTAAAAAATGTAACCTGTGTCCAAAGAGACAGAGATAATCTCCAAAATATCCACAACAAGGCCATCAAATTTGTGTATTACATGTCTGTGTGTAGTGGAAAAAATTTATTTACCTCAGCAAACAGTGTTCCTTGTGGTTCCAGGTAGAGGCACATGCCATGACGCTGGTTGTCCAGGAAGTCCTCTAGACGTAAAAACTTAACAGCACACAGTGAGCGCCAGTCTCTCCAATACACAGCTATCTCCAGTTCACGAGACTACAGGCCAAACAGAAAAAATATTCAATATATGATATTAAGTATATTACACACTTTAAAAGATTAAAAAATTGCAATTGCTTTGCAATCATACAGGAATAAATTACATAAAAAAAAAAAGAAAAGAGTTATTTTAAATTGTAATAATATTTCATAATATTACGTTTTTTTTAATAAAATAAATACAGCCTTGGTGCACAAGAGACTTGCCAACCCTAAACTATTGAACGGTAGTGTACATGCATTTAGGCTAAAACTACTAATGAAACTAGTTTTGTTACAGTGTTGTGCATGGTTGCCAGGGCATTGCTATGTGGTTGCTAGAAAGTTATGGGAGGTGAATCATTCATGTCCAGTACAAAAGCTGAATTTTAAGGGCCTAACACCTCACGGTTTATGCTGTGAGTATGAATCTATAGTATGAGCAACAGTAACAGTGAAGCTTAACCCAGCATGCACCTCTTATGAGTATTACTACGGTTCACAGCCAAAGGTTTGACATTTACAGGCTTTTTACAGGTCTTTTCAGAGTCTGTCTGCCATAGCACAACTACTAATTAGAGCTCTCTCGTTTCCTGCCATGAGATTAAAAGATTATGCCGTCACACATTCAAAAGCAAGTCAAAACACACAGACATGCATGTGTAAGTTCATTCAATAATCAATCCTCAAATATAAATTGAATACAATCACATAGCAAGTAGTAAGCCTCCAAATCAGTCTTACTTTGAACTATTTTCAATATCTTCCCTAAGGAGTAATTTAATTTACACTTATTTTGGGAGATGTCAAGAAGAAACCTGTGCAATTCCATAAAAATAAAAAGTGTCTGAAATCAACCAATTTCTTAATGTGGAGGAATGGAGATGCATTATAAAGATGAACAAATAGGGAACTAATGTTGATTGTGAACATAATGACAATCATTAAAAGTAAACTGAGGTTTGGTTATGCTGCAACAGTGTGACTCAATAATAAATATACTGCAGAAAGGAACATTTATATATGTTAGAATTAAGAGATTACGAGTGATGACTTCTGATCCGCCTTTTGAGAGTTTCCATAAGAACTGGGTCAAATCTGGGATTAACATTTCCAAAGTTAATTGAGAGAGGCTGGAATGGCGTGCATGTGTGCATATGTGCATATGTGTGCCCATTGACTCATGTGTTGAGGGGATTATGGGATAAGACTGTGGTTTGACAACTGTGCAACTGACTTTTATGCAATTTCTCATGCATTACCCGGTCAAGTTCCAGTGTGAACTTCTGGTCCCAAGATTGGTTGCTGACTGGCTTCCAATGGGTCTGTCCCACAACTGTGTTGTCCAGCTTCAGAACCGCACTGATTTCATCTGCCATAACAGCACAAAATACCTCTTAAATTATTTGTCTTTAACAGAGGCATGAATATATTCACAAGAGATTTGTATTTAATACATTGATTTATTGTCATTCTTAAAAAAAATGCTGTGATGAAAATAAAAATATCCCTTAACGACATGAGTCTGCACGATAAAAAAAATACTTAGACTAAAAGTTTTAAAAAAGCAGATGGGATACAAGAACAGATCTTGTGTAACTGCCTTTCTTGGACAAACTTGACTGAATTTACAGGGAGATTATCAAAGCAAATATTGATATTTTCAGTTACTTGTGATTTAATTAATCTGCAAATCATGTAATGAATCATTAGCATTTGAATTAAATGTTTTAAAAAAAGTAATCAAATAAATTCCTATTTTGAATCGACAGACCATTCAAAAGTTTGGGATTGTCAAGATTTTTTTTATGTTTTTGAAAAAACCAAGGCTGCATTTATTTGACCAAAAATACAGTAAAAACAATAATATTGTGAAATATTACAAAATTAAAGTAATTGTTTTCTATTTTAATATCTTCTTAAATGTATTGTAATACTGTGATTTCAAAGCTAAACTTTCAGCATCATTACTCCAGTCTTCAGTGACACATGATCCTTCAGAAATGCTGATCTGCTGCTCAAGAAACATTTATTTTTATATTATCACAGTTGAAAACAGTTGTGCAGCTTAATATTTAATATTTATAACATTATAAATTACTTTACTGTCATGTTTGATCAATTAAATGCATCAGATAAAAAAGAAAAAAAAATACTGGCCTCAAACTTCTGAATGGTAGTGTATTCCCTTGCATACAAGTCAGAATAAGTCTCTCTTATTTTCCACACAACTTTATAGAATAAAAGTAATTTTGATGGGAGACAATGACTGAAGATGAAATCAAGTCAAATTCAAGAGCCTTAGTTTGTAGTTCGCTAAAAGCAGACTGTACATGAGTGAATGTAGAGTAATTTATATTGGCTACTCGATTTGAAATGGTGAAGCCCAACGGCAATACAAGATCCATAGAAATGATCTTAAATGGGATTTTCAAAGGGCATTTAAAACAAATACAAAGCCACTCAACTGGACAGATCATCGGACTTGGATAGGGTTCTGGTGCTGCCAGATTTGTTCTTGTTTCCTCGGCTCATAAATGAGGAGCGTGCCTCACTGGGGCTCCAGCCGGGTAGAGGAACAGCTGCTGTCTTTGAGCGACCCGGGACGTTCTCCAGGAGGTCCTGACAGCCCATGAGCCTCACGTCTAATGTGCCTGCGGATTAACAACAGAAACCCTACTCAGAGCCAAAAACGCTGCATGATCTTGAGATGTAAATCACCAAACACATCTATTCTGATTAACACAAGATAATAAGTGTGCAAACAATTACAAATGTCTATTTCAAGACACATGCAGTAGTTATAGAGCCTTATATGGAAAGCAATACATGGTACAAGTCTATAATGGTAACGTAAGCTCTCTCGTTCTCCTTTAGAGTGAAGGTCAAAGTTGTGTGTGATAAAGCCAAGGGTGGGGGAGGGGGCCGCTGGGGCCGAGTGTGTGGACACTGTGCGAAAAGTCGAGTGTAGTTCCTACATGCCTATACCCAGACAGCTGTTCCCCCTCTCAAACAGAGTTGAACGTACAGTACCATGTGTTGTGATAAAGGACTAAAGGGCCCATTCACACGGGGAGAGAATATTTGCAGAGAACAAGAATATAAATTGAAACAATGCATTCTAACAGAGACAAAAATTCAGCTGAACACAGGAGACAAAAATTCAGCTGAACCCCCCATACCTTTATTTGAATTAAAGCCTAGAAGGATAACTTTTACAAGCCCTTTATTACAAGCTGCCATCATTAAAACCAAGCTAAAATGAGACCAGTAAATAACAAGAGTTCAAAACACCTTGAGTGCCACGTGACTGTATGAATTTTGTTTTGTTACCGGTCAGAGCAGCAGGTTTGGCCACAGTGCTGTACTGGTTGCTGGTGGATATGATGCTTTGGCGGGGACTGAGAGGTGGGGAGGACACCATGGCTAACTCCTCCATAATCAGATTGCCCTTCGGGTGATTTTTGGGCAACTCACTGAGTCTCTGCTCCAGAGAGAACTTCAGCAAGTCTAGCTTCTGACTGGACTCATTCAAGCGGGCTTGAGCCTGCAAGACAAAGTTAGACAGCGTTTACAAATGCATTGAGACTAGGGATGGGTACCGAAACCCGGTATTAAACGGGCCCCGGTGCTGAATTGTGAAAGACCGCTGGATCGATAAGCTCGGACGTTATCGGTTCTGCTGTCGGTACTGGAGAAATTAAGAAAGTACACGTGCCATTTATTATTGCTATTAAGAAATTATTATCTTGCTAATTTAATCTCGCCAGCCACTTCTATATATAATAATATTGAACCATTATTGTCTGTGATGCATTTTTGCTAAAGAGAGAGAGTGTGTGAGAGAGAGAGCGATCTTTCACGCGCCGCAACACAACAGCCCTGCTTAATGAGTGACGATGAGGACAGAACTAAACATTCAAACGGTTACACTTTAGATGTTTGATATTAAACAAATTTTATTTTAGATTTAGATTTAGATTTTGGCTTCCAATGATTATAAAAGCCGCATTCTCTCCAGCGCAACTTCCTTCCCTTCACAGCGGTGCGCTGTCATTTCTCCCTAAAACCCAAACGTAACGTCAGAATCTGCACGATCGTGATTGTTGTAAAATATAGTCTATACTGATGCTAAACTGCGGGACACGTTTGATAATAAAAGGCTATTAAAAGTACCAAAATTGACGCAATAGACGCTGTTCCAAAGGCGGCGCGCGCTCCGAAACACACCGCAACGAGACAAGCAGCAACGTATATTTTGGGCTTCGTGTGCGCATCTAACCGATCAAATTTACACACAAATATGTCAAAATGGCCTTCTTGGAGATTCACGTAAACAGTTTATTCACTTAACTACAGTTTATGTCTTAAATGGGCGTAAATAGTTTTGAGAAAATATGATGCGTAATAATGATTAGATCTGCATTTGGTCTTAAAGAGGCAGCAGTCTAATAAACCTGCTGACGATTGCTCCATTAATGTGAATCAAACAACAAAAGGCAAAGAGAAAATCAGCGCAGCTCTTGAATGAATAATTTTGGCTTTTATAAGCTTTAATCCATCTATGATAAACTATGCAGTGTTATTTTACATCTGACTTTATTAGATGTCTTTTTAGCCCATATTACTCCTGAACAGTAATCTCAGTAGACATTACTGAAATTAAAGCACTGGGTATATAATTTGTATATTTGTTTTATTGTATACTTTTTTTATATGTGTTTTATATGTGTTTGTACTTTGTTTTTGGTGTCCTATGTCTTCTGTATATAAAACACAAAACCCTGCACCCTTCTACATAACATACATGTTTTATTTGTTTTGTTAAAGCATTGCTTTTATATATATTTAACATTTCAGAATATAAAGCAATATTAATTATGTTCTAAATAATTTTTCCCCTTTTTTTTAAATAACGAAAAGAACCGATAAGAATACCGTTAAAGTACCGGATCGATAAGGAGTATCGGTAAGAGTAGTAATACCGTTAAAACCTTAACGATACCCATCCCTAATTAAGACATAAATACACACATTTTAAATGCAGTCAACAAAACCTACAAAGACCTTTGAAAGACAAACCAGATTTAGAACCTGTCACAAAGATAAACAGTTTTATGTGCGTAACATTGGCAGTGTGAGTGGAAAACCGCATGGTAAATCTATGGGATAGAGTCTGGGCGGATGCCACAGTTGAAGACAAACTCTTCACTACCTTGTGGAAGTTCAGGATTCAAATTTCTCTGTGAAATTAATGTGTAACAGAAATTGTTGTAGATGAGGTTTGTTTTTTAAACTTTTTTTGGAATGAATATTTCTGTGTTAATTATTTGCTTTAATTCAGTTATTATTGTGTGTAGGAATGCACAATATATGGGTACCTAATCAGTTATGGCCAAATACTAGTGATTTTGCCATTTACTGGTATGGGTAAATTTTGGATATAAATCACCCTATATTGGATATTTTGCAGTAAATACTGCTTCATTTGAACTCTAAAGTGCTGTTAGACACTTATAACATATACCTGTGAACGTAACATGAATGAGAAGCATTAATAAAACTGTTACCAAAATAAAAACTTGATGGTTTACATTTGTAAACATTGGTATTGTGTTTACATGTAAATATTGGTATTGTAATATTATAGTTGTGCTATAAAATTATTTGTTTGTTTGTTTAATGCCATGCCTGCTACCCCGGCTATATTCATGGTGAGAAAGAGATTAAAAAGGAACGATTAAAATAGGTTTTTGAATTGTATCTTAGATAAAAAAAATTATATATATATATATATATATATATATATATATATATATATATATATATATATATATATATATATATATTTATATATTTAAAGGTAAAACTAGATCAGAGGCCAGTTGCATAAACATAGCCATTATGTTAAGACTGTGTCTTAAGAACTAGCATGATCAACTAGAAGTTAGTTAGGGGTAATCAGTCTTACGGTTCGGTGTCAAATTAGACCAATCTACGTTTTTATGTTACTGACTTTAAAAAGTTATTAACAGTTTTAAAGAATAAAATTGGATGACTAACTTGTAAGACTAGTCTTAACAGTTTATGCAACTGGCCACTGGTCTTCATTAAAGGGTAACCCTCGCCAAAATGCAACCTAGGGTCTTTTTGTTAATCTACTTGAGGCAAACTTTTGTTTAAAAGCATAATTAGAATGGAAACGCCACTTAAGTTTGACCGTATTTTCGTTTTAGGTTAAAATGCCTTGTGAATGGGGCACTTTTATGATAGCATCAAAAATCGCTATTTTTAAAACACCAAGAAGGTTCGAGCATTGAGCATGTCCATTTCACTGAGACATTAGTAGCTGTATTAGTATCAGTGATACTGGCCTTCATTCATAAAAAGATGCCATTAAACAAGTATTTAAAATATACTGTCTATGTTGTTTCCACATTAATTTGGATGGAGATTAACTATGATATTCTTACATTATAAAACATTTAAAAAGTATAAAAACTTTAATGTTTTTAATCGCGATTAATCACAGAGAAAATGTGTAAATCTAGTTACGTTTTTTAATTGATTGACAGCAGTAATATATATAGCTCTATTTAAAAATAATTAATAATTCTATAATTAATGGGATGATTTTGTCGGGGGTGCATTGGCAAAGAAAATATAAATAATAAAACAATATTTTACATCTACAAAAAAAAATTGTTACATCTTCTGAAACAATATTGCAATCAGTTTTTCCAAAACTCCAGCCCTAAAATTAACCCATGACGTTTACCTTGCTCTGCCAGTAGAGCAAACGCAATAATCAATAACCTGAATAATAAACAGGTATATTAATCCCAAATATACACAATGATTCAGTGGATATGGCTAGTATTCTGCTTGACCACTATCATGCTAAGCTAACATGATTTTTTTTGTCGGGCTGTCTAGATCATGACATTTTATGTGTTGTATTCCAAAAAATTTTTAATTTGACTATGCAAATTCACCTTCTAATAGGTAGGAAAGTGACACATGAGTGAAACAAATTCATGACAGTTCTAAAACTATTTAACCATCCTGTGTAAAGTGAGAAAGGCTGTAAACATTTGGACCTTGAGGCAATGCAGGCTATTAAAAATATCTAGTAAATGAATAACTGGATTAAATTGATACAGAAATGAAAGTGTTTATATAAGCACAAGAAAACGATCAATCAATGAGAAGCAACTATAAAAACAATGATTTAGAAATGAAGCCAACCTCTGAATGAGCTTTCTTCTCCGTCACCTTCCCTGTTCCAAGCAGTTTCATCACGTTTTTGGCACCCTCTGCCACAGCAGACTCTATCCGGAAGTGATGTCGTAGCTCTTCTATCCTCAGGTCCAGGGGACTGATGATAGGCTTGCTTGAAGTTACTGCTAAAATCAGATTTATGACTTTTTACCACACTTCTGCCCATTTAAAGTGCAAATCATAGATATAATTAGAGAGGATATCAGCTATACCACATACCATCATTGTTCTCATAGTTCATCTCGCTGGTCTGGCTGGCTTTAAGGATCTGCATTCTAATGAACTCTATCTTTGTCTTGCTGTCTTGAAGCATCTGCTGAGCTGCTGCGAGCAGTTTGCGGTCCTACAGATGTAGCCACAGCAGAAAAGTAAAAACAGAGGAGTTCAGAAACAAAAGGAGGAATAAAATATGCAGAACCATAGTTTATAAACCTTCAAATATGAATATAAAAAGAGATATGCACTTGAGTTCAATTTCTATTCAGACAACAATGTCAAATAATCCCTGTTCACACAGATCAGCAAAAACAAATATAAAAACAGTATTTTGCACACCAGGCTAGTAGTTGGCGATGTCACTTAGTAAAAAACACTACGTTGCCTATAGACTGAACACGTAATACGACTGCGCATAACGTCACCGTTTACACAAATTCACACTTTTGTAGTTTACACAGAAACGATAGTTTATCATTTTCAAAAACTTGCACTTTAAAACCCATTTTCAAAAGTTTGCGTTTTCAGGCCTCCATAACGCTGTTGTCATGTATATGAACAGCCAAAATGCATAAAAAGTTTTTAGTTGAAAACAGTGTCGTGTAAACTGCACCTCAGATCCCTTTTGAGGCGCCCTAGAAAATCCCCTTAAACATATTCTTAAACACCTGTCAGTTTGGACAACTGTAAAAATTGTTTTAATAAAAATGTGTGTCCTGAATGTCTGTATTATGTATTAACTGTTTATTTTTATTTTATTTTTTTATCTGAGGCCATGCTGTATTGTGCATATAAATCATAGTTGAAACATGACCTATCATACCTTCATTAATTCATATTCTTAGTGTGTCTTACTTTTATGATTTAAAAGTTATTAAAGTAAAACCAACAAATGAAAACCTTGCCGTTTGTCTGAAGTGTCAAGGGATGTTTCCTTGTCACACCAAGCATTCAAATCTAGTGAATGTGAGTGAGTCAGGAGTCTCTATGGACTGAACTTCCTGTAAGGCTGACATTACCTTAGAGGCCTTTCCTCCGGATGTCTAAAGCAGCTGGGAACCTGCATGAAGGACTCACCACTTCATTTTGACTGACCAGACAAAACCCACATACTGGTAAATGTGTAATTTTTTTCAGGGCCTAATATTAGCTTAACCAATGGTGTGAGTTTGGGACAGGGTTACCCGTATGGTCCAGCATTAAAAGACAGGGAGTTTTGTTTGCATGCAATTTGATTTGTTGCCACAAGTGGCGCAAAAATGACTCGCGGGCCAAGAGAAACGTAGGAGTATCTCTTAATCAGTGCGAGTCAAATTAAGTCATGTGCCGCAGTGCTGAGCATGTTTTCGTGACAGCTTTTTGGAGGGTACTAAACTGTTCATACATCTGGAAATGAGTCAGACTCCCTTGTTCTGTCTCCCTATGTTTATCACTCCATATATTTCGCCCACAAAGACTGTGCTGATTTAACAACTCCTTTGTGAGTCCAAGATGATAATTTTAGCCATAGAGCCTCTTTAATTAACCGTTCTTGATAAAAGGCAGGAAAGGAGGGTCGGACACTCCAGACCAAAGCCAAATCAAACCATGGATTCCGCTGATACTACATATATGTAATGAGACACACTATATGTACAGTAACCAGCACTGATTTCCTGAGGGGGAGGGTGGAGAAACATAACTGAACTGTTCTATTCCAGTTCTCCTTAATGTCAGCTGCACCCTAGGGGGTTACTACCATGACATTGGCATATGTGTATAAATGAGTCTGGTCTGGCTTCCTTTACCTCTTTTGGAAAAAGGAAAGGAGATTTCATCTAATTTTAGAGAACATATTTGCTAACATCTGTTTTCATTTCTTGGGATGAATCTCTCACAAGATCTTTAAGAGATCAAACGGTTTATCTTCTCTGCGAGTAAGAGCGAAGTACAGTATTTAGTGTAATTTAGACCTGAAGTGTTTATTTTTTTATACAGTACTGTACAAAAGTCTTAGGCACGTTAGTATTTTTTAAGAAAGTTATATCTTTTTTGCCGTTAATTGTAATAATCTGTGAGATTTTTTGTATGCACAAAGCAGTCTAACAACAGCCGGTACGCTCCACACGGAGATCTGATCTCGCCATAATCGATTACATGAAGAAACAGAAAAAAAATGAGAGACTAAATCCAGAAGAACTGCTCTAAGACTCTTGAAGAAACCTACCGGCAAAGCTACAGTACTGAGCAAAGTTTTAGGCACTTGTGTGAAAATGCTCTAAAGTGAGGATGCTTTCAAAAATAAATGTCATAAATAAATATGATCAATTAACTTATATGAACTAAATCAAATCAATATTTGGCGCGACCACCCTTTGTGGGTGGGTCTCTGTGTAGAGCATACCGGCTGTTGTCAGACTGGATTATTACAATTGATGGGAAAAGACATTTTTGGAAATGTAAACATATTTCCTAAATGTAAACATATTAACTAAATCAAATCAATATTTGGCGCGACCACCCTTTGTATTTTTTTTCCCCCTAGCTACACTTGCACATAGTTTATCAGGTAGCTTTGCAGGTAGGTTTCTTAAAGTGTCTTGGATACATTGCCGCAGTTCTTCTGGATTTAGTCTGTCTCAGTTTTAGCGGTTTCTTCATGTAATCCCAGATGGACTCAGGTCTCTGTGTAGAGCATACCAGCTGTTGTCAGACTGGATTATTACAATTGATGGGAAAAGACATTTTTGGAAATGTAAACATATTTCCTACTGTGAAATTTTTCTTCTTTTGTTAAAAATACTAATGTGGCCTAGGTAACAAGTTTGCCACTTGAAGGTTGATTTAACTGAAAAATGTAAACACAGTGGCTCCATCAGTACTAACAATGCAACATTGGCTCAATTAATGCTGTGAGTTTGTTGTAGAACTATTAAAAAGGGGGAATGTTCAGCAAACCTGTTTAATATTGGGCATATTTTTTTTTACAACTGCACTTTGTAACAGTCATACAAAACAAAACAAAAACATCTTGGCCATTCTTTCCAGATAATTTATGTCCATCAAAATGACTGTTCTTATCACAAGCAAATACATTAGACCACACAACAGATTATCTAAACGCAGACTACTACCTTGGAAGAGCCGTTGGAATACATTTGTATCATATTTTCCGCTCCCTGTTTCACTTTGAGCTCGATGTCGGCCTGTTTCTTCAGAGCAGCCAGTCGGCTATTGTTGGTGGACGTCCGGGCTTCACTCTTGGGGGTGTCTGGGGTTAGTGGGTACTCTGACATTGAACAAACACAAATCAACATCAAAGAGTTAATAACGCACTAAAACAACAATAAATACAGCATGTTTGAAATGTTGTAGAAATTACAGTGACTGCAAACATATGGGCAGTAAATGCACCCAAGATTAGTGAAACCACACACGATCCTTCAGGGCAGGTAGAAAATGCTAAATGCAGGACAGCTAGCATGAGCACAACATCATTTTATTACGATAGTAAGCCACAAACAACTACACAGAAAAACAAACAAAGTGTAGCTGAGGATGATTAACTTAATTTGTTGCTTTAAACCCTTTAAAGGGTAGTCTCATACAGCCAGGCTTTTAAACGGCAAAAGGTCCTGTTCACATTATAGCTAATTATGTCAACCTGAACCACATACTTATCCATCCAGAAATATGACAGATGGAATATACAGTTCTGCTTGTGGATATCTTGTTTAATTGCCTCTTCAGTGCCTTAAAGGATTAGTTCACTTCAGAATTAAAAATTCCTGATAATTTACTCACCCCCATGTCATCTAAGATATTGATGTCTGTCTTTCTTCAGTCGAAAAGGAATTAAGGTATTTGAGGAAAACATTCCAGGATTTTTCTCCAAATAATGGACTTCAACAGTTATCAGTGGGTTGAAGGTCCAAATTGTAGTTTCAATGCAGCTTCAAAGGGCTCTACACGATCCCAGCCGAGGAATAACTGTGCTTTCACACCGTGGCCGGCGAGAGCGTTAAAGTAACCGGAAGTCATTCATTTTCAATGTGAGCTGGTTACGAGCGGCACAGCGCTTCTTGGACTGTGTGGGCGTCGAGGAAAGTTGAAGTCAGGGCAACTTTATGGTTAGGGATGGGTATCGTTAAGGTTTTAACGGTATTACTACTCTTACCGATACTCCTTATCGATCCGGTACTTTGACGGTATTCTTATCGGTTCTTTTCGTTATTTAAAAAAAAGGGGAAAAATTATTTAGAACATAATTAATATTGCTTTATATTCTGAAATGTTAAATATATATAAAAGCAATGCTTTAACAAAACAAATAAAACATGTATGTTATGTAGAAGGGTGCAGGGTTTTGTGTTTTATATACAGAAGACATAGGACACCAAAAACAAAGTACAAACACATGGTCAAAAAAAAAAAGTATACAATAAAACAAATATACAAATTATATACCCAGTGCTTTAATTTCAGTAATGTCTACTGAAATTACTGTTCAGGAGTAATATGGGCTAAAAAGACATCTAATAAAGTCAGATGTAAAATAACACTGCATAGTTTATCATAGATAGATTAAAGCTTATAAAAGCCAAAATTATTCATTCAAGAGCTGCGCTGATTTTCTCTTTGCCTTTTGTTGTTTGATTCACATTAATGGAGCAATCGTCAGCAGGTTTATTAGACTGCTGCCTCTTTAAGACCAAATGCAGATCTAATCATTATTACGCATCATATTTTCTCAAAACTATTTACGCCCATTTAAGACATAAACTGTAGTTAAGTGAATAAACTGTTTACGTGAATCTCCAAGAAGGCCATTTTGACATATTTGTGTGTACATTTGATCGGTTAGATGCGCACACGAAGCCCAAAATATACGTTGCTGCTTGTCTCGTTGCGGTGTGTTTCGGAGCGCGCGCCACCTTTGGAACAGCGTCTATTGCGTCAATTTTGGTACTTTTAATAGCCTTTTATTATCAAACGTGTCCCGCAGTTTAGCATCAGTATAGACTATATTTTACAACAATCACGATCGTGCAGATTCTGACGTTACGTTTGGGTTTTAGGGAGAAATGACAGGGCACCGCTGTGAAGGGAAGGAAGTTGCGCTGGAGAGAATGTGGCTTTAGTTTTTAATGGTTATACCTCAAATATCATCTTTTTTTATAATCATTGGAAGCCAAAATCTAAATCTAAAATAAAATTAGTTTAATATCAAACATCTAAAGTGTAACCGTTTGAATGTTTAGTTCTGTCCTCATCGTCACTCATTAAGCAGGGCTGTTGTGTTGCGGCGCGTGAAAGATCGCTCTCTCTCTCACACACACTCTCTCTTTAGCAAAAATGCATCACAGACAATAATGGTTCAATATTATTATATAAGAAGTGGCTGGCGAGATTAAATTAGCAAGATAATAATTTCTTAATAGCAATAATAAATGGCACGTGTACTTTCTTAATTTCTCCAGTACCGACAGCAGAACCGATAACGTCCGAGCTTATCGATCCAGCAGTCTTTCACAATTCAGCACCGGGGCCCGTTTAATACCGGGTTTCGGTACCCATCCCTATTTATGGTAATAAGCTATGGCGCGATTTGGCGACAACCAATCGGAATGTAGACTTTCGCAATAAGACTTTTTCTATGTACACAAGAGGCCTATTACTCACAAACATTGTTCACAAATCTGTCAAAATCTGTATTAGTGAGCACTTCTCCTTTGCCGAGATAATCCATCCACCTCACTGCTGTGGCATATCAAGATGCTGAATAGAAAGCATGATTATTGCACAGGTGTGCCTTAGGCTGGCCACAATAAAAGGCCACTCTAAAATGTGCAGTTATACAGTACTGGGGGGTCCGGAAACCAATCAGTATCTGGCGTGACCACCATTTGCCTTGCGCAGGACAAAACACATCTCCTTCGCATAATGTGGAATGTTGGTCCACTCCTCTTCAATGGCTGTGCGAAGTTGCTGGATATTGGCAAGACCTGGAACACGCTGTCATATACCCCGATCCAGAGCATCCCAAACATGCTCAATGGGTGACATGTCCGTCCGATTGTTTTGCTAGATAAGACCCTTATTCCTTGGCTGGGATCGTGTAGAGCCCTTTAATGCTGCATTGCAACCGCAATTTGGACCATCAAACCATTGATAACCGTTGAAGTTGGACCGTTGGAGAAAAATCTTGGAATGTTTGCCTCAAAAACCTTACATTTATTTTCGACTAAAGAAAGAAAGATATGAATATCTTGGATGACGTGGGGGTGAGTACATTTTTATGAAATTTTAATTCTGAAGTGAACTAATCCTTTAAACTAATCTAAGCACCTCAGACGTTAGCGTTTAATCTAACGAAGAAGAAAAAAAAAAGAGAATAATTTTTTTTTAGGAGATAAGAGTTGTGACAACACAGAAACAATAATATTATAATTATCTTATGGTATTTTATAAGATAAAGAACATTTTACCTCCAAGACAAAATTTCAACTTGTTAAAACATGTAGCCAAATACTATGAGGGTGGTTTTTGTTTAACTTTAGCATTTGATGAGTTGTGTAATAAGCAAAAATGACAATGATGTAATGACACCCAGTGAAGGACTTGTACAGGCAGGAAAAATGCAAATGTTCTCTCAGGTGACAGTGTGCCAGTTTCTCAAAGACTCTCTGTGAGAACAACTAGGCCATCATGGAAAGACTTGCACAAGATTGAGCAAACATAAACATGAACAGAAAACACCTTAGGAGAAAAACTGAAAGAACGGGGCAAAACTGGATAGTCAGTATGAAAGGTTCTTCATCTTTACCTAAACAAGCAATACTAAAACTACTCAAATTCACATACGATTTAAAACATGATCAAGTTAAAGGCAAATGGCGTCATTTTCTTCCTCTGAAACTCTCTCTCTCTCACACACATACTCTTCAGGCTTGTTTTATGACGAGCTGAGGTTCAGTATGAGGAGATCATCCACTCATGTCCTGACAAGAACACTTAACCACAAATTATATACACCTGCAAAGGTAAGGTGGAAGCCCAGTTTCTGACATATAGCTCTGTCATGACATATAGAGGACTAAAACAAAACATTAATATTAATAAAAATAAAATTCAGTGTCACCCACATTTTTTTATAGCTGGCATGAAATGCAATGTGACATGCAATACTTAATCTACGGTTTCAAATAGCATTAGGCTAATTATTAACCATGCAGCTTATATAACCTGAATACCTTAAACACAAAAATGTGTTTAAAACTGGTGGCCACTCACAATGACTAAAACACATTTAAAATAAGCAAAATCCACTGTCGCTTATCTCGAGCTTGCGGATTTAAAAACTGCCCAGTGTCCACACAAATATGCACATCTTTAAATCTCTATGCACTAATACACAAACATTAATATCCAATGTAACCAGAAATCAATGATACTCATAGGGCTGTCTTATTTAAAAGCATAAAAAAAATAAAAAAAAAGATTATTAAATTTAAATTAAGCATTAAAATCCATCTTAAATGCACAAATCTGATCTTTTCACCAATCTGAAATCATTTGACTTGGATCAGATGACTCCCTGTATGATTCACATGTTGGGAATTCCCATGCATTTACTCACTGCACCTGAGTGCAAAGTGATGATTTCAGATTTCTGAGCAACTCATCAAGAGAGTATAATAGAATTCAGAACATTCCTGTATAAATGGTTGGGACATGAATAAACTAAGACATGCTCATTCTTTTTGTTATTCTATTCTGGAACTACTGAATATGCTCACTTGCACCATTTATACTTATTTCGCTTCTCCTATTTTACATGTTCTGGAAAGAAACTTATGCATAGAGGCGTATATGCCTTCCTTCACATTATAATTTTTTTGTCCAGTGATTTATACTTTTAATAATGCAAAAAAAAAAAAAAAAATCCTTTGTGCAAAATGTGAACTTGACATTTCACAACAACTTGCCATTTTATAGCTCAGGAACTGCTTAGGTTAAACATCCACAGCTTTAAACATTCCATTAGAGTGGATATTAATCATAAAACTACAATAAGAGGAAATTAAAGAAGTTTTTATATGCAAAAAAAACTGATTTATTAGTACATGCTTGAAACAACATTCAATCAGTACTACCTGATATTAGTATATAGCAGAGAATCCCGTTGTTTTCAAACAGAGATCACAATTCTGAACAGACAAATAAACAAAATAACATGTAATTTACTAGAGGGTTCTTACAAAATGTTATTGGCTATAGAGTATTTAAAATGTTCGATTGATGTTTGAATGAATGATTCAATGACTCACTCATAAATAGTTTAGCCTAATTACTGGATGAATCAGTGCTTGAACAAATCTCTTGAATGAATGATTCAATAAAATAAATTTAAGTCAGTTGTCACCACCTGGTAGCGTAACAATGCGTCAAACTACTTTCAAAAGGTGATTTACTCTATTTTGATCGCTACCGTAGACGTGTTTATATCCAAACTATAAACTTTTCTCCCAGTACTTCTGTGATGGTATGAATATATTTTTTACACAGAAATAACAAAACTGTGGTTGAAAGACTTTTTGTGAAGCTGTTTTATACCAATACTTTACATGATAACTTCCCTCTCTGGCTCATCGGCAGCATGGATACAGATTTGAATGTTCCGCTGTGATTTTGTCAAAGGTTTAATAGATCTTTTAATGATTAATCGTGCAGCTCTAGTACGTTGTGTGCATGAGTTAGCATTAGATTATGTAATTGCAGCATTTTCTTCCTTATTGGATTATTAAAGATGTTGATATATCTGATTTTTATCTTAGCTGTTTACATTCGCATCTCCAAATAATCAATAATAAATTCATTTTTAATTGATTATTAAATTGTTTAATAAGGTTTATACATGCTAGATACCAAGAACGAGTTCAAGATAAATCTTTTCATTACTACTGGAGCTGCTAGTGTGCTAAGATTATTATTATGTAAACGGTTACTGGAACGTGCATCTCGCACCATGCATTGTAGATACACAGAAGCATCATGCCCATTCATGAGCACTTTAAAAAAAAATGTATTTCCAAATAATGTGTGATTCATCATACCTTTTATGATACATCACAAGAGCAGCATCTTTGAAATATGCATTAATTTTGAACTGTTAGGCTATATGTTGTGCATGCAAAATTAGGAAAAGCGAATGTAAACTGTATTTGCAGTTGCGTTTCAAACACATTGATCAAAAATATGCTAACAAAGACTTCAGTGAAAGGTGGTTTCTCTTCGTGTTCTGAGCTGGTGTGAGAGACTCACCAACAATAAACGCAAGCTCTTATCAGCCATATCCAGCACATTTACATTAAATGTGATTAATAGTGGATCATTTCACATGCTTCTGTGTCAAAGTGTCAGTTATCAGATTTGTTGAACATGCGTTTTCTGTTCATGTGCCAACTTGAATGGTTTAAAGTCACTTTTATCACTTTTTGATGCTTTATTGCATCAGATATGCCTCACAGCTGATTGGTCCAGTTTTGGTTGGTGATCTCTAACCCAGAATAAAATCTGCTCCGGGGCAGGAAAGCAGTTTAGCGGAAATTAGCAATGGACATTGCTTAAAGCCAATCCACCTTCTTAAGCCTGAAAATCTAGAGTTTGCTCAAACTAACAAACTTAGGTTAATGCAACAGGCCTTAAGAGACATTTAATGCATCAACATGTAAGCAAGTTGTTATTGCAATCTCACTAAAAATGAAAGAAGGTAGCCTAATATTGTATTTTTATAAACATACAGTACAGTGATTTTCATGAAGCATTTGTAGAACTGACCAGGAAAAGTTTCACATTTGCCATGGGTTTCCCCACTACTAAGTGCCAGGATAGAGACACTTCCTGTCCTAATTCTACTCTAATCCCTCTATCACCCTCCCCCTCTTGAAGATGGGCAGGTTGCTTTTACCAGACCAATAAAAACATTAAACATTTAGAAAATGCATTTAAACACACCATACTGTAAACGTACATTGATTTGAAAAACCTAAAAAGAGTCAACAAATGTTTTGGTTTGATCTGTTCACAGTCACACCAAGAACAAAATCTATAAAGATGGGCCTAACTATAAACAAAATTTTAAAAATCGTTCTAACTGGGAGTCCACTCAGTCCACACCAAAACTATAACAATAAGGATACAGAGGAACAATACTGTTCGAATCACTTTCATAGATGAACAATAAAAACAATCAAAATACTTCCTACTTTAAAAGCATGTGATGCAATTATGTTCATGGAACATAACTGAAGTGCAAAACAAACGTCTACCGTTGGTGTAGACGGTATATAGATATTGTTTTGGCCTTAACCAAGAACAGGGAATGCAGCTGGTGAGACAGTAACAAATGCATGTATCTACAGAGAAACTACAGACACGATTCTAAATGCAACAGAAGTGCCCTGAAGCACTGCCAAAAAAATTAAAAATACAGCTTTATAATCATGAGTCTGCATTCATCATTTCAAGTCCACAAAAAGTCACACTATAATATGTCACACCACAACGCCATGAGCCAAATACAACACTAACACAGACACACAGAGATGCAAAGACAGACACTCTTGCCATATTGCTTCTTTGAATTAATTTATGATTAACTTGGCAGGTCATATTATACTACTGTAGTATTATCTATAATAAAGTTCAAAGGGAAATAAAGACAGCCGCATAAATAAAGTGTTCTTTCAGTAAGCGGCTGAGGGTATAAATAAGAAACAACATAAAAATTCAAAAGCAAGCTGTTTTTATAAGCAAAAAGGCAAATATAAAACCATCTATTTTGGTTAATCCCTTAAACCCCTGGCAAATCATTAACATTGGTCTTTGTTGTGATTTTGTTTTTTCAAGAGTATATTACAGTGTAGAGTAACATCCATGGATAACTGTTGTTTTGGAAACAAAGCCCTTGGTTGTACAACCACAGTAGAGCAAAACAAGTGCTTTTGTTGTACCAAGGTACAGTGACAGTATTCGACAGTAATAGCATGGTACTTGAATGCATACCATTATACTGATGATAACAATATTTATATGACATGTTATTTACATGTACCTCAACAAGGTTCAATGACTGCTATGGTATTACCACAGTCCAAAAACATGGAATTGCCATGGTACCACTTTACCTACATGGTTCCTTAAAGACAATGCCAAACTAGTTTTGCAATCTGCCCTTGCCAAACATGAGATTTAATAGCATTTTGATTTATTTGAACTTAAGTAGCAAACAATCGTGATAGAGTTGGTAAGTTTGATTCATTTCCATGCATGGGTTCAGTCTATCGGTTTAAATCAACTGACTCATTTTTCAATTAAAATTCTCACATGGAATTTATAAGATTTAGTACAAAAAACTAAAATATGACAAAAAAAAAACTTTTGGTATGTTTTTGTCAGTGATTAAAAACAAATATACAGTATACAAAAGCTAAAGAGACATGGATGGAGATGGAGTGAAGTCAGCCATACCTACAACCTCCTCTGGGTCCTTCACCACTATGTGTGCGTTCAGTTCCTGAAGCTCCTGATGCAGTTCCTCCACCTTCTTGTTGGACTTTTTAAGCATGTTGTCCACATAAGCCAGACTCTTCTTATCTGTGGTCACCTTCCTCAGGTTCTCGGCTCCTTCTTTGATCTTCAACTCTTTGCGGATCTCTCGTTTTATCTGATCCTTGATCTCATCCAACTTTTGTTGGACCATAGTGTCTGAGAGGTCCAGATTATGGCCGAGACCCAGACGTTCCGAAACCATCTGACCCCGAGTGTCACCCTGAGGAGCAGGAGAGAGAAAGAGATAGCAGAAATGTTTACAATTATCTGAAGCGTTCATAGACATGGAATGCATCCTGGAATGTAGCATCGTTCTCAACATGCAACGTAATGGCAAGTCCTCAAAATAATAAGTGGTTTGCATTCTCTGAGTAATATCCTTCTATACTGCAGAATGATGGGAATTCACTTTAACATACACGGTGGTGTGTAATGATCCGGTTCAGGTTGTTATGCAATGGAATAAAGCACTAGCTAATCAGCTTGAGGAGGCCCAGAGAGCTCCCAAGAACAATGAAACACCTTCAGACAAGCACAAGGGTCAATGACAAACAAGAGTGTACATGATTGAGATAAAAAAAAAAATAATCTAGTTTAAAATACATGTACCAAGTTTTATAGAATTCTAGTTTGGAGTTAGAGAAGGAGTTGGTCTTATTGGTAACACTTTACAATAAGGTTCATTAGTAGCAAAAAATTCGATCCATCGATCCATCGATGCATCGCGATTCTCTCTCCAACGATTCTGGATCGATTCTGAGAATTTCAGAATCGATTCTGAGCTTAGATTTTTACCAGATGTGCGATGACGCTGAGTTTGCTTTAGAAACACCCGTCTTCTGCTTGCTAACAATTCCTCACACACGTACACAACTCGAACCTTCCATAAAATAAGCTTTCATAAAGTTCAGAAAGGTTGAAGAGAATTACAAGGACATTCACAGGCTTCATTGCACAGGATGCGCTGTGAGAGACGCATGCTTGTTTTGATGTTACACTTAAAGTGTGCTGTCTCGCCCGTCTGTATTTTCCTTACAAATGCTCTACGAAGTCATCATTTATGTTTGAAATGCAGTGGACTTATATATTTAAAATATGAATCTCACTAACAGAAGGCTGCTTTCAATTTTAAATGCTGACGCGCGCTTTGTTTGTGTACGAGACTGCTCGCGCAAGCGGCTGTGCGACTCTGTGTAAGTGGTTTAATATACTTGTGCAAAATGAACGTAAACACAGCCAGTTATGTCTTAAAGGGTAACTAAACCAACTTTTTTTAGTTAATGATCTGTAAGAATGGGGGTTTATTAGTGCTGTTCATTGATTCAAGTAGTTTTTTTGACATTTGTGATTAAAGTGTTTTAATTTTACAAAATATGGTGTAAAAACGTCTGAGTGCTGCCCTCTTCAGGTTGAACAGTGGCTACTGCAGTTGAATTTTCCTATTGGAAGTTGTGGTACCCTCTGACGTCAGAGGGTACCAGCTAACCACGCCCTTGCCTGCAGAGAGATAAGTCACAGATGCACGCCCCCTCTCCACTGGGCTCTGCCTACTTTTCCAGCATTTTTCAAATATTGCCAGTGGGTGGAGTCAGGCTCTGACCAGGGGTTTAGTTACCCTTTAAGGGATTAAACGGACAGGACAAACCACATTACTTCTTATATTTCAAAAGAGATCCGAGCGTGAATGCAGCTTAATAGATCTCCCGCAGTCTATGTCATAGTAAAATACAAAAGTACGATGAAGAAAAATCACTCACAGTTCTTGAATGGAAAATGTTCAGATAATCTTAAATACTGAAAGCACTCTTTGTTTGTTGTTTGTCATGTTTCTATGCTCCTCTTTATTATTTGCTACTTGCTTGTATGGTTTGAAGTTATACAAGTTTAAAATTCTTAAAATACAACTGTTTTAATAAAAAAAATAAAAAAATTGTAATTATTTTTTTTAAAGTACTTAATTACTTATGTAAACTAATGAATTAATAAGGTGGGAAAAGTAGATAAAGAATCGATCTGGAATCGGATCGTGACCTCCAGAATCGGAATCGGATCGGATCGTGAGGTGACTAAAGATTCCCACCTCTATTCATTAGTTAACATTAGTTAATGTATTAACTGACATGAACTAACCATGAGCAATCCATTTGTTACAGTATTTCTTAATCTTTGTTAATGTTAGTTAATAAAAATACAGAGCTCTGTTCATTGTTTGTTCATGTTAGTTCACAGTGCATTAACTAATGTTAACAAACACAACCTTTGGTTTTTAATAATGTATTAGTAAATGTTGAATATAATATTCACTAAGATTAATAAATGCTGTAGAAGTATTGTTCATTCTTAGTTCATGTTAACTAAGGTAGTTAGCCTAACTAATGAATCTTATTGTAAAGTGTTACCGTTTTATTTGATTTTGAAAACAATTTTATAATTTCTTTTACAAAATGTTTACATTTAATATTTCTAAAAATGTCATGCGTTATAAACAAGGCAAACTATTTCTCAAAAATGTTGTATGTTACGCATAGCCTATAATGATAGTAGGGCCGCAACTACTAGGCTAATCAACCAATCAAATAAATCAACAATGAATTTGATTAATCGAGTTGTTGCGTCTGCAAGCCTTGCAGTCACTTCGCTTTGGGGTAGTGATTAACACATTTCTAGTATGGACAATATGCATACAGAAAATAGTGGAGGTCACATGGTGAGCTGCTGCAGGAAAGGAGCACGACCCAAGTTATCTAAAACATGGGAAACGCTTTAGCCTATATTTATAAGTGCTTCAAACAAAAGCATAAGTGTTTAATACAGCGTCCCCTTTTGGGCTTTGGGAGATGTGTGTGCCGTTTAATGCTTCTGAGACGAGTTTTCCTCAGCGCATAACTAACATTTTACGGTTATATAATTATCTGTAAATGTTAGAACATTTCCATTTAGCATATTCTGACAACAAGCAAGTGTCCATTGAATTTCACAGACTTCAGTAAATGAGCATTTAAAACGGTAAGCAATCAGTTGTTTTTAGGTTTAGAATGTAATGTTTATATTTTAACAAATAAACAAAAAAAACTTTATTTACTAGAGGTTTTGTAGCCAATCACAATCATATCTGTTGAGCACGTGAACGCCATGTAAAGTCAGAGAAAGGCGAATCAACAAGTTAGTTAGAAATTGCTTAACGCATCTGAAAACCCACAAGGTTTTGTTTTGTTCTATGCAAGCCGCATGCTCATGAATCCTTACATTATATCCAAGTGTAAACACAATGTAAATAATAGATTCCTTGTACAATTAAAGGGGACCTATTATTTATTTTTTGCCCATTTTTACCAGATGTAGGCTAATATTGGTCTCAGGTGTCCCCAGAATGTCTCTGAGAAGTTTCAGCTCAAAATACCCTACAGATAATTTATTATACCATGCACCATACCATAGTGGTGTTCAGCACTATACGCATGAACAGGAGTCGGACACTGATAAAGGAGAGACTCCGGCAGAAGCAACAACTTTGAGAATAAACCAGGAAGTTTCTGAATGTTTTTTGATTAATTTGTTTAGTTGAGTTTTTTCAGCTGTTTTCCAGCGATGGATGAGCAACACACACTCACAAATACAGTTGCAATGTTCGCTATGCGCTATAACGAAAACATGCAACATACACACACAAACATGTTGCTTCATGTTCACTTATTAATTGTTGTACAGGTGCTCATGTGGCAAAGTGACAGGATGCCTACCGAAATAGAAAATATATGCTGCATGGAGATAGAAGAGGTATTATTTCAATTTGTAATTTCTGTAAACCGATTGTATTATGAAACATGGGAGATCAGCAGAAAAAAAAAAAAAAAGAAAAAAAAAAGTCGTTGCAATGGCGTTCAAGTGCGTGAATACCGGTTAGTGCTCTTGCCTTTATAAAGCGGCATTGAACGGCAATTACACCGAATCATTCTTCTTCAGACCGTTGTCTTGTCACCGTTGGAACACAAGCCCGACATAGAAGTTGCTCGCTATAGAGCTGGTAAGTCCCGCCCATCCGTAAACCCCCAAGTGGACCTCTAGGTTGAAAAATCGTCAATGCAAGTGAATGTGAGAAAATAATTATTTTCTGGTCCCGTTTGAACTGTGCCATGAATGTGAACATATGTTGTCTGTGAATTTTTTATATAATTTTTCATGTCACGAGTTTGACAGTATATTGTATGATTCTTTGGCTAGCAGTTGTGGAAAAGACTTAAAGAGAAAGACTACATGTCGCCTATGTGACGTCACCCCATAACACATTTTCCCTCCACTTGTCAAATCACGGTGCTAATGCTGCGATAATCTATGGAGACAGATTGAGATGCCTGTGTGTTTTGTACCCAAATGTCACCATTCAAACCAAATGGGCTGTTCTTTCTTCCGATTAGATATCAAACACGCCGAAAGCAGCGAAGAGTTGTAGTCCACAAAGTGCTCTCACACAAAGTCTAACCGTATCAAACTTCTACCCGCTAAATTGTAGCATTCTTCACATGAAAAATTATATTAAAAATTCACAGACAACATATGTTCACATTCATGGCAAAATTCAAACGGGTCCCGAAAATAATTATTTTCTCATTGACGATTTTTGCATTGACGATTTTTCAACCGAGAGGTCCAGTGGGGTTAGCGGAAGGGGCGGGACTTACCAGCTCTATAGAAAAGCACCTCTTCAGCGGACCGAATCACAAGCTGCGATTGTTGACGAGCAAGCAACTCCGCAGCTGTGCGTGTTCCGGTGAGAAGACGAACAAGAAGCTGAGCACGTGAGGCGCTATCAAAAGCAGTTATATATTTGCACTTTTATATATTGTTCATCTAAAGCATCACTGAAAAATTTAAATGTTTTTGTTTATTTAAATTAAAAGTTAATATTCTGTATTATTATTCTCTCTTGCTGTTATATTAAAAATAATGACATTACAAAGTGAAACTGTTGCAGTTGTTCTTCAATGCATTTTAAAAAATCTTTCAGTTTTTATTTATTAAATTTGCTTTGGGGTGTGGTGCATATTTTTTTAAAAGGTTTAAAGGGGGGGGGCACGACAAAAAAAAAAGTTTGAGAACCACTGGCCTAAGCAATGTGACGTCACATAGAACAAGCCGTTTTTAAGCAATGAGACTTAAGGTTTATGAGGATTTTTTAAAGAAAAAGGAGCGGGTGGATTTTCATCATTATAGGGTGGTTGCGTACACAATGAATTTTGCTTAATAGGTCCCATTTACGACTGCTTTTTTGATTATATAATAGATTTTTTAAATGCGCATTTGAATCGGAAACTGGAAATGCTTAATTCAACAGTTTTTGCACTGGTACAGAGAACCACAATTTACTGTTTTTGGTACCGGCGGCTACTACTGAAATATTGGTACTGTGAAAGCCCTAATTTACAATGCTTTATAAGTCATTTACAGTCTTTAGGGTGGTTTGTCCGCATCCATCCAACACAACTAGATATCAAACTGCTTTTGCAAGGTCAATATCAAAACAAGTTCAACTGAGAATAATTTTCCACCATAGGTCGGTTCACAGCCTTCTCACAACAGCATGGCCTGCCCTGTATTCTCAAAGTTCACACAAACATGCCTGTGCGGTGAATAAGACCACCCCTCCTGAGAAAGATTTATAGAGACACAGCAAACATGGGGTTTGGCATTCAGAGCGTGTGTTATCAGCAGGGTGGGGTCAGCGCACACAGATCACTGACCGAGGAGCCCAACTGCTTCAAATCAACTAGATGTGGCCACACAGAGCGAAAAACAAGTGGTGTGATTTAAACTAGAGGCTTTCTGAAAAAAAGGGAAGTATAAACGTCTGGAAGGTCACCACAAGCTTTTAAGTGCAACAGTCTATAAATCGTAAAGCTATAGACCATATCTGGAAGAAATAATGTCAGTATCAGTAGCCTACTGGGTAGAGGATAAAAATGTATTCCTCAATACATCATGATTCTTCGAGGGCTGCAACTAATTTTGATAACGATCAAAATGTCTTTGATTAATAATAATAAAAAAATTATATATATATATTATATATATATATATATATATATATATATATATATATATATATATATATATATATATATATATACACACATACATACATGCATGCATACATACATACATACATATATACACACACATACATTTATGTGTGTGTATTTTTTTATATTTTTTTTATTAATCGAAGACATAATTAACATTGATCACAGTGCTGGGCAGTATACAGGTGTTTATTTTTGTTATAATATAAATTTTTAATATACCGCATTAAATTCTTACAAAAATTCTTCAAATTATTAAATTAAAGTTAAATTAATAAAAAATTAAAGTGATCGTAATGTCACTTTAACAACGATCGGAACGCAACGCTACACTGTTTGAGAGGGGTCTCTTTTCACTGTTGCACTGTGGTGAGGGCACAGTTGTATGTGTTACTAAGCGTGACGGGTGAAGATGGATGGGTTAAACTTAGTGCTGACAGCTATCAATTATAGTTTAACCTATTTTAACCTAGTTTAACCTTCACCGTCACACTTTTATTTTTCTCTCACCGTCACGCTTAGTAACACTAAAGGCTGTGCCCTCCTCACCACAGTGCAACAGTGAAAAGCGACCCCTCTCACACACCGTTCCAAACTTTGTTAAAGCGACATACGTTGGTATTTTCAAAATTCATATCATAACAAAAATAAACAGCGGTATTCGGTATGAACCGGTATACCGCCCAGCACTAGTTAGAACTATAATTGATAGCTGTCAAATTATATTACAGTGTTTCCCATACATTGGTTCACAATATCAACACTGCCCGCCACAAATAGATTTTCCAAAAGGCTTTGACATTGTTGAAAAAACATGAGCACTGCGCGTTTCAAAGTCAAACCGCAGCGCGGGTGTTTTTATATGAATGTATCTTTGAAGGGAACTGACTCTCTTTAGAAGTTTCGATGTTATTTTCATTTAAAATCTTAATTTATCTTTCCTGAAAAAGCAGCGTTTATGAGCGCTGCGCTGGTTTGTGTACAGACGTTGCCGGGGAAACCGCTGTTTCTGCCGCTCCTAAAGTGCCTCCTGTTGGCATCTCTTTAAATATATACACCACATATACCGTGAAATGAGCATAATTTTGAAAAATACTGTGATATAAATTTTTGGTCATACCGCTCAGCACTAATTGATCATTATCAAAATTTGTTGCGGGATATCCGACAAAATGCATTCAATTTCACACTAATGCACAGATCTCTTTTGAAATATAACATATGGTTTGTCCTGTCTGGTTAATCCCTTGACATAACTGCCTGTGTTTACATTCATTTCACACAATTGCACACAGCCGCATGTGTGAGCGTTCACAAAGCGCACATGAGTATTTGAAATTTGAAAGCAGCCTTATGTCAGTGAGTTTTTGAATTTTGATTAGAGGTTGACGATAGTGGATTTTACCGATACCGATATTTAGGTTTGACCGTACATGGCAATAACCGATTATTCAACCGATATTTTTTTAAATGGATACTGGATTAAAAACAAACATAACACTCCAAGTACAACAGTGCTGAACTGAAATGTGCTAAATGAAATAAATATATGAATATATTGAAATGAGAAGTTCTACAGAACGAACTCTACAGAAAATAATTTAAACATTAAAATATTACGTCAAATGTGTGTTTCTTTAGCTATAACCTAGAAACATATATGTAAATTTCATAGGTAACACTTTGCAAGTCCCATTTGTTAACAAGGATGTATTAGCTAGCTTTCATGAACTATGTGCATTATGCAATATAAATTTTTTACTGCATGTATTAATATGAGCAATACAATTGTACCTTTATCATTCATGTTAGTTAATAGTACATTAAGGTAATGACAGAAAATAAAAAATAAAACTCAATTTCAAATGTATTAGGAAATGTTGAAATTAACAACAATAAATAATACTTCAACATTTATTAACCTTAGTAGTTAATGCTAAAAATGGAATCTTATTGTAAATTGTTACCATTTCATTTAAATCCAAAGAGTCATGCTTAAAGATGGCCATTTAAAATGTCATAAATGTGGACCTATATTACATGTACAGTCTCTCACTTTATTTGCTTCTATTTTAGAACACTTGATTATTTAATCAAATTAACAATATGTATTGTAGTGATAAAAAAAATAACAAATACGAATGCGTTTCTGATTTGTTTATGTTTATGTCGGCTACATGAACATATCAATGTTGAGAAATCACGTCACTAGCTTTAAATTTGCAACATCGCCGGCTAATGAATGCATAAAAGTGACCAGCTGGATATAAACTAACGCAAAAGATGGGAACAATTGCGACATAAAACATTTAGGTGAGGTTTGCGTGCATGTGTTTTTTTGTCACATTGTTTTAACTGCTTGAGGTATCCATCAGGCTACTAATGTTAGTCCTCTCAGCCTCGACGGCAAACATCCCGGAAAAACTATCGGCATGGACTTTTGATGATAGCGATAGTTCCACCAATCAACTATCGGTACCGATATATCGGCAAAACCAATGAATCGGTTGAGCTCTAATTTTAATATAAGAAGCAAGCAGAATACGGGTGTTTTGAATACTATGCAGCGTCTGCGGTTTAAAAACTAAGCTCAGGATCGATCCAGAATCGTTGGAGAAAGAATATTTTCTTCCACCCCTATTGTATAGAACAACACAATATTAGATAGATTAAACAAACTGTTCTTTCCTGTATGCCAGGCCTATATGCGTAAAGTGCCAAGTTGACGCTTCCTCTACAGACTGCTTTACTCTCGCATCACTTGATCAGAACTTAACCGCAGCATTTGCGGTTAAGTATCATTTTATCATATTGCGATATTATCGCAAATGCAATTAATCATTCAGCCCTAATAGTTATTAGACATGCTTAATATTTTTATTTTAGGCTTTTAAGTGGAATATGACACATAATTAGGCAACTCGCCAACGATTCCTTGTGACTCCCTCCGTCAAAGTTCAATCAACTTGTCACACATTAATCATAACAAAAAAAAATAACAAAAAAAGGTAAATTAAACGTGTGCATGACCATAAACCAAACAATACAGAACTGGTTCTTACCAAGAAATGGACGATTCCAGCTGTGCACACAGACCCCAACATTGTTCCCTCTTAATAGCAAAAAAAAACTCAAGCAATCTTAAGAGACTTAGAACTCTCTTGAAATATACATTCCCACTCCAAATGTAAAACTATAAAGCAGCACAGAGCTCCAACACAGCCTGTGAATGTGAAACCAATCCAACGTTTAAGCTAGTTTTGGCAGCGAAGAGTTCCATTCAAGGTATGGCTGATGTTGGATAAGCCTTATGGTTAAGCTTTTGCTAAATGACGGCAACTCGGACCGAGGTATTGGTGGTCTTAAAATAACGAGGGTCAAAGACTAACGGGCACGCTGCAGTTCCAGCTGCCTTAATCTCCTTCCTCAAATTCAACCAATCAGAACCACACAAAATACTCAATTAAATCTGGCCACATGAGAAAGTTGCTTGTTTTGCGTGTAGATTTAGAATTACTGTCACAAATTTGGCTGAAATTTCACAAGGAAAAAGGTTGATTGTGTATTATCAGTAGTGTAGCACAGCTTACACTAAGCTGCACAATTAATCACTATGAAACTGCACACGATTTGGCAAAGGCTGCAATTATTTTATGCGCAGAACGGCTGGATCAGTAAATGCTATTCCATCTGAACGCCAGAGGGTGCTCTCACGCAGACACTACAAATATGCAGCCTATAATCGTGCAGCCCTAGCTAAAAGTGGATTCCTATTGAAATTTCTGTCACAATTTTTTTTTTTTAACAAGTGTAAATGTGACTGGACCTTAAGGGTCATGAGTATGGCTGGAACGATGCATCAATGTAATCGATTATGAGCACTGTTTATGTTTATCCCTAATCCCGTCATGTTTTGCACAAAAAAACTCTATAGCAGATGCCAGAGCCATAGAGAGAGAGAGTTGCGACACTCTTTGATGTCGCCGCTATGGCTGTCACGTGGTTCATGTAAGCCCCAATAGTTCCAAAACGTACGCTGGCTGTCATGTTCTTCTATGGGACAGACAGCAGCGATTGCATTATTGAACGGTAAATATAAAATAAAACACACACCCAAGTACTTTTTCAGCTGTTATTGCATTATTGCATTTTGTTAATGTCAGTTTTGCATTTGGAGATAAGTTTTAGGCTATATTTTAGGCTATATTTTTGGAGGGAAAAGCTTAGTGTTCATGTTCGCATGGGTAGTAGCACTGGCTTTAGCGGCTCTAACTTAACTTTTCCATATCATTCATCTGATGATGGACGTCTCATGATATTTATTTTAGCACAACTGGGCTGTATTAGGCTATTGATTCCCGTGATTTTGCTTATAAATTTTGATTCAGCCATTAGCCTACCTTCGTGATCACGCAAAGAGGAGGTCTGCCGTGGCGGTCCGTTCAGAATTCGCTTAGAAGCTAGCTCACTTCTTCTGATGAAAGTGGCCACCCCCAGGACCACAACGTGAAACATGATCATGTTAAGACTAAGAATATTATTTTAAGATTAAGGCCATACACATTATCAAAACTATAACAGATTAAAAACGAATTTAAGCATGGCTGATACAAATGAAGGTTTTCAAATAAAATATTTTTTATTAAACAATGACAGACAACAAAAATGTGTGCTTGTGTGTGTGAACAAGAAAAACAAAAACCAGGGGCAGGTGATCCATGAAACAGACAGGACTGGTGATGGCCATAAAAATCCAGCATTGTTCTCACAAGCCGCTTCACTCAAGACAATAATAACATAATGAAAAGTTAGTATATCCCAAAAAATTTAATTAAATAAAAGTTGCTATAAAGGTGGTAGCGATTCATTACCGAACTCTTAGCCGAAGTCGCGCTAGCTAACTAACGTTAGCTAGCAGGCAGTGCTTGAAAATTGGTTGAAACAACCAACATAAAATATAAATAATTACGCTGTGCATGTACAAATGAAGACCAGTATAAGCATCGCAAAGGGCCTCTGATACAATATAGACAGTTGACAATTCAAAAGAGGTCGATATTTCGGCAACTTAACTCTGGAACAACTCGACGTGCAGCAATGTAAGTGAATGGTGTCCAACGCCCAAATGACAGTGTTTGGAACTATTCCGATCTTCATATCCCGGAAGTAGGCGGTTAAAAGCGCCGCCATTATTTACAACGGAGGTCTATGGGAGTGTCGCAACTCTCTCTCTCTCTATGGCTCTGGCAGATGCTAATGGCTAGTATGGCAGCGCCGCTTAAGAGCCAGCACATTTTCAGGATTCACAACCGTATTCAGCAAGTTTTCAAAAATGGTGATGTCCACAACATCAGGAAGTTTTAATCAAAATGTACAGTGTTATTAAATAAATTAGTCTAATCGAGGAGCGAGTTCATCCATCAGATATTTTAAACAACCAACAATGACTTTAAATGCGTAGTAACCAAGTGCAGAGTACGTTTAAGGCGCAGGCGTCGCACCATTGCAGCTTTGGTGGATCTGCGGATGAACGCAAATAATTTATCCGTCTCCATGAGTAAACTAAACCCGTCATGATTATCAGGGATGCACGATATATTGGCCACCATATCAGTATTGGCCGATATAGGTTCATTTTAATGTTATCGTCTGCCTGATAAGAAAAGTTGGCCGATATATTTCCTTCAGCTGAGACTCTTCAGATGTGCACTGTTTGCCTTGATGGTTTTGAATCACTTAAAGGACAATTCCGATATTTAACACCATTAACCACTCGGTTAGTTGAACAGTTTTGAAAACGAACGTGAAGGGTTGTTTTAAGGGCATGTTTGTGCATGGCCATAGACTCCCATTCTAAAGCGGTCATGGGCAATTCTAAAATAGTCAAGAAGTCGAGACAGGAACCATTGTCAAAATGTCTTTGTCCACCACTCTTGTTCATCCAAAACAAACTACAAAATAGACTCAAAGTGTTAAATACCGGAATCGTCCTTTAAAATATTATTGGAATCACTTAAAAAAAAGAAAAAAACAGTTAAGTGCAACATATAGGCTTCATAAAATAATAATGAGAACATTATGTGCTTGGGACATTGCTTTTAATGTTGAGACTTTTGTTTTTGCTCTCACAAATTGTCCAATATCGGTTATCGGCTTTCCAAAAATAAATTATCAGTATCGACCAAAATTTTCATATCGGTGCATCCCTAATGATTATACAGTTCACTGTGGCTCTCACATTATATGACGTGCCAGACAACTAGTACGGGTTTGTCGAGAATGCGTTTGTGAGCCCTGCAAATGTGCAGGTGTCAGTTTGGTTATAGAATGGGGTTGGCACACTCGTAAAAAAACAAAACGCTGTATGAACGCTACCATATTAAGCTGTGCTGCCATACTAGCCATAAGCATCTGCTCTAGAGTTTTGACATATGCTCATAACATATACAAATGTACATGAAAAAAGAAAGGAAGAAATAAAGAATAAAAGGATATTGGCCATGTCTATCGGTTGGATTTTTCTCCAGTAACAAATGCCCCACCCTGTGAGAAGAAGCTGGCTGAGGAACAAATCCACTCACAGGGAACACAGTGGCCACATTGCATAACAAACTCCCATACAGCAAACAGCAGGTTGACACATGGCCTGTGACACACTGAGGCAGAAAGTGTACCATTTACCTGTACAAGATTTCAGAGAGAATGTGTGAGAAATCTTATGTCACTGACAATGTTAAAGGGAGAGTTCCAACCCAGGTTCATTGGAAAAACGTGCCTTTTTGCAAACCTAAAAAATAAATAAACTGCAGTTTCCAGCTGAAATGAACACTAGTGGCAGTAAAAAAAAAAAAATGCAAAAAAACATTTACTCTATTGCGACTACAGTGCACCTGTAATCGTAATAGAGTAAATGTTGGTGTTTTTATTTTACTCATTATCCATTAATAAAGACTTTTTCTGTGCTTTTTCTTTCTTGTAGAATGCTATGTTATGACCTTAAAAGTCAAAACACTTCAACCATTGTGCATGATTAGTAAACTAATACTTTTAAACATCACATAACCAGCTCCAAATGTATGGCTTTATTCTGATATAGTAAACTTGCTCAGTAGCTCACCTGCTACTGCATTGCACTTGTGTTTAGTGTACGTTATTTGTTTTATTATAACCGGGTAGATTATTAACCTTTTAAACTAGACATTTTATATTCCGTATGTAGCCTATGTACAAGAAATATCCAAATAAGCGGAATCTCTGAAACGGCTGTTCCTCAGTGCGGTTAGAGTTGTTTCAATGAGACACATACTGGACAACAGTGATGTTAACAGAGAGAGAAAGCCTGAAACAAAAGATTCATTCTCTCTTTTTGACATTCTGAGTTCCTCTCTATAAGAAAATTACAATGATTATAATAATTAATAATAATTGCTTTAGAGTTTGGTTCACTGATTAAGTGAATCAAAGCTCTGATGATCTAATCATTATTTTGCATTGCGTTCAGGTTAATATTGCTATCTATTACTATATATAATTGTTAAATTATTGCATAACTACAAATTACAGTACAAATAAATGTTTCATATATTTTTATTATTTTACAATATCACAAAGTTTTAGTGTCCATGTTCAGATTTACTTTAGTGATTCTGAAAACTGTACAGAAATTCAAAAACCAAGTTAAAAACTGGAAGAAAGAAGAGCTCCAACATGTGAAGACCTTCACAGAACTATGCTGGGAACTCCATGACATCATCGGTGACTGGCCAGTTCTTTGAGACTCCACCCACAGAAGGGAGAGTCATGAATGAGCTCAGAGCCAATGAGGGTTTGAGAATTACCCTTTTAGTTTTATCTCAGAGCTCATCCTATTATGGTTTTACCATGACCAACAGCAGTGAAAAGAATCTCCTCTAACCCACTACCGTATCTGCTCCATTACCTTTACCACGGCAGTTAACTCACACTCACAGCAAACACATAAGCCAATAGACCTTGTGCTCCGGCACGGATCACTCAGGATACGTCTTGCTTTATAGAACTAGATTAGCCTAAACAAAGTGAATATGGTGTTATGCCAGCTGACTTGACAAGTAAAAATGAGGGTTAAAGGACAGACAGACTCTTCATTAAATGGGGGAAAAATACTTTACTCATTCTACACGGTTCTTAAACAGTCTGAGGCTAATTGATGGATGGGATGCATGTTTGCCTAGCATCTAGTGGTTATAAATTACCAATTAAATATAATAATTTTAAACAACATTTAATTAATAGCCTAATCAATCATTCATAAATATTAAATATTCAAACAGTTCAACCTTGCTACCTTATTCACATGAGAGTCCTACTCCTCAAAGGGAACAAATTTGGCACCAGGCTGACTGATAAGCCATTATTTTCTCACAGCATTTGACTTCTAAAGAATACAGTCACCCAGTGGATCTGTTATTTGAACAGATATCAGATTTTAACAGATTTTTTTATTTTAGTCATGGAATAAAAAATTAAATAATATAAAAACCCTGAATGATATTTACAGCTTTTGAATATTATGGATGTAATTAAGATACAAGTTTTACACACACTACACTTTATATATATATATATTTATATATAAGCAATTTGTTATAAATTAATTGGTATCAATGTTGAGATGCAATATTATCAACTGAAAATTATGATACAAATACACATCTAGTCCTCAAATTCAGTCGGGTAAAGTTAAGTTTACTGCTAAATTGTTATATAGTCAGATGAAACAAAACAAACATAAACCCTGTAACTTGACTGCTCTGACATTTATCAACACAGAAGTCCATTTCATGTACTTCTTTATTGTAACTTCCTATAGCATTTGTATTCTGTAAACTGTTACCTACAGCTATATTTATTTTTGCAATTGATTGCAATGGAATATTGGGCAGTACATTGCAGCCTATTACGTGACTGCATGCAGCCAGAGCACAACGGATTGAAACCAAAACCAAAGGTACTACAAAACAATGAGACGTCATGGCTAAACACATTCATCTGACATTTTGTGCATGGCCCAACCTCTTAAAAAAATAAATAAAAAATTGAATACCGTTGTAGTATCAAACAGTGCACAGCTTGTTTTTTGTTGGCTGGTAGCTAATTACTATTTAAATACATTTGACATATATGCTAAATGTATAAAAAAAATTAATAAAAATATTATAGCCTAAATAAATAGCTTATCCTTACATCCTCTTCCCTCAGCTCTACAAATAACTTCCCACCCAAAGACTGTGGTATTTCTGAGCTAATGCCTCTCTCTCCTTCAGTAACTGGTGATTTGGCTCCAGATAAGGGCCATGCCAAAGAGGATACCTGTCCCACACTCCAGCCAAAACTAACCTGCCGGAGTGCCTCTGAACATTCAAACTAAGAGTATCAGTTAACTTGCTGGGGTTCAGTTGTGCCTCACTGCATTTAGATTGGGAGGAGACAACCCAAACACAGCAATCAAACTATTCCCTCTCAAATCAACAAAATGACTGGAGTTTAAAAAGGATCATATTAGCAAGTGCCTGATTTTTACTTTCTATACTACTACTTTACTGATTGTTATCAATTGTTTGTACTTTATTCTATCTTGAGGTTTGAAACATAGGCCAATGTCTCATTACAATGACAGTGTTGCTGTACAATGTGTCACACAAACTAAATGAATAAATGTAAAGGGTTTAGGCTAGCTAATTAGCCTAGTCAAAAAGCCAAAAAAGCAAACTTGGCATTATATTTGATGAAACATGCCTTACAACAAGAAATAAACAAATCTATGTCAGACACAAACTTTGGTTAGATTACCATGTGAAGACCATCAACAGCTGGACTAAAACCCTTACGTAAGACAAAATATTAATTTACATCTGACCTTCCATTCGCAAAAAAAAAAAAAAAAAACAGTTTATACTTTTCCCTCATTCCCAACAAAATCAAACATTGCATATTGTTCAGTTTTGCTCTTGACGTCAGTTTTATTTTACTATTACTACATTTTCTTTAAGTAACTTCCATCATTTTTAGAAACGCGTTTCATAAAAAGCAGGCAAACAAACACTGACATAGCCTCACAGTAAATTCAGAAGTGTTTCAGGGAGTTGCCAGGGTGGAATAATTCAGGATATGTTACTAATAATAGATTTTACTCCAGATTTTCCCCTCACGACACAGACACGAAAGAGGGGTTCTGCTCCAGTTTACATTTATTGTGTGAGCACAAATTCATTTGTTTAGCTAAATGTTTTTAATCATTTAATATTTCCTTCCTGAAAACAGCTCTTATGGCTTTTGAAAGGACATTATTAGTCAACTTTAGACAGTAGACTATGCACACAGAAAACTCCTTTACTTTTCAAACAGTCAACATAGCAAATAACGTTAATAGCATAACGTTAACTGTATGCCGTTGAAAGAAAGAAACTAACTAAGTTAAGATCATCATCATTTAAAAGCTACATTCGAACCAGCACAAATAAGTACAAGTAAACTGCTGTTCTGAATGCTACTGGAGTTATGTAAATACAATATCGTTATACAATACACTGTATTTACAATAAAACGGATAGTTTAACTATAGTTATGGCCTGGGATTAAAGCAACAGTTGGTCTCTGTGTCAATATTTCTAGGCCACATTTAACTTAACCCTTTCAGACACAGTTATAAGTCACTATCTAATCCTTAAGATAAGTGTATTTTAAAGTAACTTAGTAAACAGATGAAAACATGGATGTTGAGATCAAAGTGTGTTGATGTTGAAGCGCGCGATTAGTAAATAAAAGATAAAATAATTCTCTCACCTGCACGGAATCGGCCGCCATCTTGCCTCTTAATAACTTTGAATCAAACTCAAAGGAAGCAAAAAGGAGGAATGTCTGTATGAAGTTAAACCTCTCCACTTCTCTCCAAGTTAGCTCGTATTTCTTCCTGATACTGAAGAAAACACATCGGATCCACGACTTGAGCTATTCCATAGCGCAGCCGGTAAACTTCCCAATTCCCATGACGCTGCCGAAATATCCTTGTATGATGTATAAAAAGCAATTGGGTAAAAGCTTTAAAAGTTTCAAGAAATCGATGCAATAGGTTTCCGTGACAGATCCACGAATAGGAACGTGGACATGCGAGTGTTTTGAATGCGTGTATTGTTGAACACGCTCCTCTCCCCTGCTCTCCCAGCTGGAGTCAAATCCTACACTTCCAGTCATGTGATCAGAAACTCGCAAGCATTTTCCCATGAGTGTCCATGCACACTGCCAAATATAGAGTTTAAATCATTCTTGTATATTTACTAGAGCGTCGTATCAGATTACATCAGAGCTTTAATGTTTGATAATTACAAAAACACACAGGTCTATAACAGGGGCAAAATTCCAAATTTGAGGAATTACATTTTTACACAAGGCTGATACTAGGTGGGGCTGTGTGTATTCTGTAGGCTTTAACCTGTCAGAAATGTAGAAATATGTTTTAGTTAACAAATCGGCTATTGTTTATTTATGATATTTATACAGGGATTTAAGTTATAAGCACAGCATATTTCTAGTGCTTGATAATAATATAATATTTACAACATATTATATTACATTTTATTATATTATTAGAATAATTTAATATAATATAAAAGTATATCATTATAATAACGCTTATTGTTATAAATTATAATATCACATTTACATGTGAATTAGGCCTAGCCTATTAGCCCATTTATCATCCTATTTCTTAAATGTCTTTTATAAAAGACAACAACAGTTTTTCTGTTCTGCAGCAAGTTTTTAACCAAGCCAAGGCACAAATATAGTATGTATGTAAATCATTTGGTTTGACAGCTGCATAGTGAAATAAGAGCAAAGAATAATGCACCGATTGTAAGGACTGCGAGCTTGCGGATTCATCTTCTCACAAATTTCCTTAATTTTCCTCTCCTCTTTAATAATGAACCCTACATTATTTAATGTTTTAAGTTTATTTAGATCATTAAAATGGCTCTGTACATTGTTCATAAATCTGTTCAGCCTTCTTTTCCTCTGTTTTCTGCAGCTATCTTTGGTTTGAATTCGGTTCATACCATGAGGAGTCATCTCCTGTTTGAAACCTCATAACCACCATTGGCTTTCTGACTTCCCAGCTTCCAAAGAGCTAAGAGCTAGAAACTTCCTGTGGTAACAATTGGGCTTCCTGTGTTAGACCATGTGTTTCTCTATCACATATGATAATCTGCTGTTGCTTTTATAATAGGTTACAGCAATAAGCTCAGTAAAGGGGTTTAGACATTGGACTAAACTAAAGCATGAAATGGCAATAGCATCCCAAGAGTTCCTTATTTAGAATGACAGTGTATTATGGATTTCTATGGCACAGTTAAGAAAAAAGACTCCCTGTTGTACTGCATGAGGAATCATTGCCTTAAAAGCACAGCAGCATTACCTTAAAACTGCTGTTCTAATAAATATAAGGTGCTTGTTATAAGGTGCTTTTAGCTGTATGGAGATGAGAACATTACCATAAAAGCATAATGCTCTGTGCGTTCACAAGGGAAAACCAGTAAAACCTGACTCTGGGGCAATAGGGGTAATAATAGCAATTGATTATTTTATTTTTTTATCTATGTTGCAGTGGGAGCAGGTTGGCTTTGAGTCATGAGTCATGACTCATATGTGAAGGAGGGATTCTCTCACTAGTGTCAAACTTGAGAGAGACAGTACAGTATAGGGTTAATATTCAACACAGAGCTGATAGTAAAGGGACATTCAAGAACCATGGAATTTAGTATCATTAAAAAATGAAATGATATTGGTCATTCCCAGTAGTTATTTGACACACACACACACACACACACACACACACACACACACACACACACACACACACACACACACACACACACACACACACACACACACACACACACACACACACACACACACACACACACACACACACACACACACACACACACACACACACACACACACACACTATGGTCAGACTCTTATTAAGCACATGCATTGAGTATAATACTGTTGAATACTGTATTAATTTCGGTGTTGGGAATAGCAGTCCTTCTGTTACAAAATTCCCATTAGAGGTCTATATAAAATTCTTCCATTTGGCTATTACCATGTATTTTATCGCCATCTAGTGGCACATTGCAATATAACAATTACGATGTGAGATATCTGGTTTAGTTTGAACTTTTCTAAAGTAGGCCTACAAGTAAAAATCATCTTCTTCTTCTTTGTTATTCTTCGCATTATTATTATTATTATTATTATGAATGAAGAATGAAATTCTTGAAAAGAAACTCTTATTAAATAGTGTGGCATAATCTTTTGTTATATAAAACATTTTAACAAATCAATATCCACAAAATCAATGTCATGTTGTGCGACCAACATGCAAACCAAAACACCATCATAGGCTATAGCCTTTTTAAAACATTTTTATTTTCATGATTAAACAACAACGACAACCAAACTCTCTCTCTCTCTCTCTCTCTCTCTCTCTCTCTCTCTCTCTCTCTCTCTCTCTCTCTCTCTCTCGCGCCATCGTGTGGTAAATTGTAATCTCTAAGAAATTCTTCTGCAGAACACAAAAGAAGATACGAATGTTGGGTGGTTAGGTGACCACTGACTTCAATTGTATGGGCTTCATTTGGGTGAACTATCCCTTAATCTATGTGTGGGCAGATACATAAAGGACACAAACATAAAGAACACGTGTGACAATATCTGTGACATAAAGAACACAATTTGTCGATCTGACATGTAGCCTAAGAAATGAGACATTGTAGGCCTATGCTTCCTCGATTTTTCTCCTCTCTACTTTAATGACAACGAGTTTTACGGAGCATGCAGTTATTGTAGTTAACTAAAACTAAATCCATAAAAAAGTTGAAATAAAATGGGAAAGGAATGTTTTTATGCTTTTTTTAATTAACCATAGGCTACAATTATTATTACAGTCCTATAGATGCTAACATGGCTCTAGTCTAGACAATAATGGTCACAGAATTCATACGACCTCACTCGTAATTAGTACGATTTTTGCTAAATCGTAGCCTACATATTTTACGAGTTGCCCTAATCGTATGAATTCTTACGAATGAACTATACCCCTGACCCCGCCTCCAAATCTACCTATCACGTGGGTTTAGACAAATCGTACGAATTCGTATGAGTGAGGTCGTGAGATAGCGTTGGGGAGACAGAAGGACCTTATCGTCCTTACAGTGCCAAACCATGTGTAACCACGTGTCCCCCCCCAGACATGTTCGAGAACTTGCAAGTTCCTTGGTGGAAGAGTAGAGTAACATCAAGAATGACACCTATGTAGAATGTAGAAGAAATTAATTATGTTCCAGTTTAGACATATGTTTTTCTTTTATTTTTTATTTCCTGTGTACACCAGAGGGAGCTCTGTCGGATTTTCCTCATTCCTGATCAAAATTTCAGTGAGGAAACATCACCTGAGTTTAATGTTTATAATTATACTATTTTCATTGGAGAAACAGCAGCACAATCATAATAGATAGAATAATTTCCCTGTAAGATTCAGACACCTAAGAACCAACTCTACTGAATACAAACATGTATGTGTATATATATATATATATATATATATATATATATATATATATATTTATTTAAGTTTTCCTGCACACTTAATTAAGACAAAGTTGCTCCAACCGATGTACACCCAGCCTATATAGAATGATGACGGTATCTGTACCTAACAATTAAAGCCATTAATCTTGGTCAATTACAGTATGCTGGAAGGAAGAGTGTAAGATGTATGCGTGTTCTCTTGGGTCACATATATCACATTTGGTTATTCTTCATGTAGAGTTTGCATGCTTTTTGCATAAATGAGTGGCTATCTGCAAACACCACATGTGAAATAGATCTGTTTTTATGCTTCTAAACTTTTGAACTCACACCATTAGGATGTCATTTATAAAACACTTAAAACACTGCTTTAAATGAGCTTTTACTGTAGTTAAAATAGCTCTTTGTATATATATATATATATATATATATATATATATATATATATATATATATATATATATATATATATATATATATATATAGGGGAGCGCGGGGCACAACCTAACGCGGGGCTAGTTGTAACACGCTTGTTTTAAATACTTCCGCACATGCTTGGATGACGAAACTTTGTGTATTTACTAGTTGCCATATCAACACTATATATATAAAAAAAATCCGCCAAAATGTTTTTTTTTTTTGGAAGATATCCATAGACATTTATTAAACCATAGCAAAAGTAAATTTCTTACTTAAGTTAATTTTTCATCTCTATTTTTTGTGTTTATTTAAAATAAGACAAATCTGATATTATTTTAATCTCCAAGATGTTATTTAACTGTTGAGATAGTTCTTTAATGCTTCACTAACTAGCAGAAGACACTAGCAGGGTTTAAATCCCAGTTGTGCAGGCGGGGGCATGTTGTAACACTGCGTTACAATGTGCCCCTATTAGAAATATGCTATTATATTCTATACTTTTATTAATTTTATTGGGAAAACGTGAGAAAAAGGTGAATAAAGACTGAGAGTCAATGTTCAAAAATTACTAATTATTTATTTGTTTTGAACTATGTTGTATAGCTGTGTTTTCATGTGTTCGTAGTCAAAACTCAAAAATGAGTTTATATTTAATTATTAAAAATTGCCATTATTTTATATGAAATTTTTTTTAATTGTATTTTATTTAGAAAATATTTTAGTTTGTTTTGTATATTTTTTTTATTAGATCAGATAACATTTTAAGCTGTCATATGTTATGTTACAATGTGCCCCCACACATGTTACAATGTACCCCACCTATGGGGCATGTTGTCACATTTCACTTCCATTCTTTCGGGGTATATCAAGAAAAAAGTATATACTGTATTAATAAAACAAAAACACATAATTGTACTAGACATGTGGGAAAGTAATGTGGGAAAAAATAAATACTCTGAACCATAAGTAGATTTACACAAACTGAGAAAGTCAAAAAGCGTTACTTTGTGCCCCGCTCTCCCCTATACATACATACAAATAGCTATTTTGTTTAGCTCTTTGTTTAGATTTTTTCTTTTACATGTATGAAATTGATTCAATTTCGATTCAGATTCATGGTGCATCTGGCAAAGAGATGAAGCAAAATAACCACCAATAAGAAAAAAAGCTATTCAAACCCCAGCAGGTGTTGACCATTCATTCAGAGGTTTTCATTACCATTTTCCCAGCTCATTTATCCATAGCTTATCACAGAGATCCATTTTTATGCACATTCAAACAGTTTGCCATTTTCAGTCCTTAATCCCCTATGAATGTGCAGTAAGGGATCAACTTTAAAACATGACAGCTGTCAATGTCAGGGTTAAAGGAGGCAGCACCTAATTTAATCTCCATATTAACCAGAGCAAATAACAAATGTAAATAATTACCCGTGTCACCTCAGATGCTCATAAATAAAATAAGCAAACTTTAGCTTACCAGATAAAGCCCCTTGTTCATGTTTCTTTTTACCTGTAAATTGAGATTTTTCTTATTTGAATTTTGAGTTAATAACATGAATAAAATCCGACAAATGATAATCTGATAACAGCAACTTTTAACTACGGAAAGGAGCGTTCAATGTCCATCAGTCACTTTACAATGTGTTTATAAGCTTACAAAGAAACAACTAAGAGACGTGTCAGTGTTAACCTCAGGCTGGCACTGTGATGAACATGTTTTTAAATTCTACATTTAAATTAATTAAGATATTTGTGTTGCATGAAGTCGAAAATGTCAGAATACAACTTATATGAAGAAAAAAAGATTTAAAATTATAAAAAGTATAAAAAGTATTAAAACTATAACTTTTTCTGATTTTAGTTTTTGCTGTTTTAAATGACATTAAATATAAAATAAAAAATGTATTATTATTGTAAATGACAGACATGCATACTGGTATTATAGTATTATTATAGTGTGATAGTATTATTGCTAATATAAATGCTCCATAAATCTAGAATTAAAATCTAGAACAGACAGACAGACAGACAGACAGACAGATAGATAGATAGATAGATAGATAGATAGATAGATAGATAGATAGATAGATAGATAGATAGATAGATAGATAGATAGATAGATAGATAGATAGATAGATAGATTGCACATAGACAAAAAGTTTTTTTATTGCCATAGTATTTCTAATGTTTTGGCTGTACAATTTATAGCAGTAGTTATGAGTTAAAGTGATAATTCACTCCAAAAATTCTGTCATTATTTACTCACTCTCATGTCATTCCAAACCTTTATACATTTCTGTATTCTGTTGATTACAATAGAATAAATTTTGAAGAATGTTGCCAATGTCATTCTAAAAAAAGAAAAGTTTGGCATGCTCTTCGTCACAATGTTTCTTCTTCTTTTAAAAAAATAAATAAATAGTTTTAGATCTTTTAAACAAATTAATATTTGAAAAAACTTTGAGCTAAGAGTCATGTGGTGCGACCAACAAAGTCATGTAGACTTGATATCAGAAAGAGAACCCATGCAGACACTCCCACGTGTCTGTCAAGGTCAATAAATCTCTTGAAATAACTAATTATTTGACTTAAAAAAAAAAAAAAATTATAACAAGGCAAGGTTATTTCAGGTTGTAAAATGCCATGTGGTGCGATTTCCCAGACATGGGATGACATGGGAAACATTTGATGTTTGTAAAACCCCAAAACAACATCAAAAAAGCTGGTTAAACCACATTACATTTTTAAAGTCATTCAATTGAAATGTTTCTCAAAAAGTTTTTGAAAACCATATGAATCCAACACAAATACATCTAGCACATATGTTTTGAACTAGATTGTTCTTTATTGTGCACCCTCTTGTTTGTCACTGACCCATCAGCTTTTCAACAGGATGAATTATTTCCTTGGGTGGGCTGACTAAGCTATTGTTTTTCTGATCTTGTTTCATTCCAGTTTTGTATTTGTCATATTTGAAATGGTTGAGAACACAATGTGTAATCACAGATTTCTCTTCCATTTCCTTTTGCAGACTGAAGCAGATGGCAGTAGTTATGTTTATCAAGCACAGTACGGGCCAGTGTACGAACAAGGATGTTGTGACATTCATGAGTTCTAGCTTACGAATCCGCCACCTGAGCCATGACGCACAGAACACACCTCATGTTTATACACACTGAGTCAACTCAGACCACCAAAAAATGCATCAAATATTTAGACTAAGGCAGATCTGTTTCAATGCATTCAGCTGCCAAGGGAATTAATGCATTTGTATGTTTTCCATGCTGAGGCAAAGCTCTGAAAGGCCTCTCTCTTAAAATTTTTGTTTTGTTAGTTTGTTCTGTTTAATTTTGCCTCAATGGATGCACATTGATTAAATACTACTCCCTCTCCACCCTTATGGTTTTATGCTTTAGAGCTAAACACACACACACACACACACACACACACACACACACACACACACACACACACACACACACACACACACACACACACACACACACACACACACACACACACACACACACACACACACACACACACACACACACACACACACACACACACACACACACATATACAGTCAAACCAAAAAAATTTCAGACACCAGATTTATATATATATTTTTTCCTAGTGGGTGCAGGACACTATAGTTCATTTATATAAGTGAGAATAGCGAAATAAAGTAAACTGTGACATATTATACCCCCAAATTCTTCATACAGTAAAATTTCGAAAAATTTGGGACCAAAAATGATTCACACTTTGACCAGACCCCGTTTTGTTTAAGTGTTTTTTCTTTAATTGCTAATGCGACCTTTTTACACCACAGACTGAACAATATTAAGCATTGCTTGGTAATTGGTTGACCTAAATTGGTATTATTTAATCGTGTATTTCATTTAACAGCTGACAGCTATTCAACCTAATTAATTTGTTCTTGTCATATTTTATTACCATTTTCTAAACTATAGCAAATAAACTGTGATAATGTGAGAAATGTTGAAGGTGTCTGCGGTTTGACTGTATATGTATAGATAAAATGTTTACTTCATTCCCAATTTAATCTCTAGAGGGCGATATTGTACAGCGAGTCACTCCAACTGGTTGAAATGTTTATACTGCTGAGAGAGAATTTTGGGACATATGAGAACAAAGAATATAATGGTACCCATATTTTGAAAATCTTTCACAATTGCTAGCAACTTTCACAGACTCACCAAACAAACAACATATAACGTTGTTCTTCTTTAAAGACACAAAGTAGGCTATTTCTGCATGTAGTCCAATAGAAAGTGAGAAATCCAAGTGAGAAGATCTGCTAGACATCCAGGGGGTTCACTGTTGCACCCCAAATGATGTCCGTTCTCACACAAGCCATATGGTGCACGCACACACACACACACACACACACACACACACACACACACACACACACGCTCGCTGGTTATAACATCTTGCAGGACACATAATTAATTTGCCCCGGCGTCTGCCATTTATTTTCCAACCTACATTTTGTTAATTGGACAGAGGAGGTTAAAATCAAATGATGTCTCCGGCTATGCAAGAGCCTGCTAATTGTACGGAATTTGCAAGAAAGGCTACGGCGCTGGCTGGCTGGCTGGCTTGCGGGAATATTAAGTCATGAGTGATCTTTGCTGGGTGCTTGAGGGAGACTGTTGTCATTAAATAAGGGAATGTGTCATTCATACATGTGCTTTGTGTGCAGATGAACCTCACAGATGTTCATAGCCTTTATTAATATACTAATGAGTGGAGGGATTATAGTGCTAATGATGTCAAAGGTGTTAATGCCACAATGGACAGACTTGAGGTCAGCTATGCTTTAAGAAATAACAGCACAGAGAGGCCCGGGGTCATACTGTTACTGACACTAAGATTGTTCTGCACAGCTCTAAGCCATGAGTTACTTAAGCCATGAGTTACTTTCACTATATATATATACACATACAGTACACATGGGCCTGACGAAGACCTGATGGACGAAACGTTGCAATAAATACTTTTCTGGAGCAGTCATTGTGCGGCCATTACGTTTGTTTTTTGCTTAAATCTATTTAAAGCATCGCATTGCACACATACTGTAATGTAAAGCACTGTATTTGATGCCATCTGTCTCCCTTCTTCTAACGCATCTCTGATCGATGTTATACAGTCATTGACTGTTTCCTCTCTCTTGTACTCTATCCTGCTCTATGTTCACAAATTGCAAATCTTTCTGAAACACACACACACTCACTCCCTCATGTTGTGTTATCATGTTTAATGGGGACTTTCCATATAGATTTCCACTATATCTATAGAATCTGTATCTCTAGAAATCTATAGATGTACCAAATTACTATTTGATTAACCATTAAGATCAGATGGATTAAATAATAGACAAATGTATTAAACTGAACGAAAAGAGATGAAAATCTAAAGTTTGTTAGGAATGGCATTATGAAAGGCAGTTACTTAATTTATAGTATTGATGAAACAATTATTTTGTGTTGAGAAAAGGATACTTTGTGATTTTGTGTACTAACACAGTTGAAAACATGCTGAAATGTTTTTGATGATCTGTTGTGATATTAATATGAGTTTTAAAAATGTATGCCTTGCTTGTGAAAATAGTACCAAAGCAAATAAAAAAAACTTTATTTTGACTATAAGTAACGTTGCACCTATAACAACTCACTCTCATTAGAGTATTAATAGAGTATTAGTAGACTGGTAGGGTTAGGGTTAGAATAAGTTGAAATGTACTTGCAGTAAGTTACTTATAGTCAGTAGAGTGTCTGTTAGAGGACCATCACAATAAAGAGTAAGAAGATATTAGGCTGATAGTCTACTTATACTCTGAAGAGACTTAGTTGACATGTAGTTGCAAAGCTACTTATCACAGAATGTTCAAAAGGGAGCATCAAAATAAAGTGTTACCATACAATCTTACTGCCTTTTTGAATGTTATTGTATGTCCAAATATTTAACAACACTCACTTCGTACAGTACTCAGACAGGAGATTTTTACTTGTTGGACTTTCTATTTCTTAAAACACTGACTGTGAGGTAAATTGAATAGCCATTAGAATCTTTTCCTGAATTAAACACTGACTGACTGTTTCGCAATTTTCAACAATTCATTTCCATTAGTATTTTTTATCTCTAAAGCGCAAAAGAAAGAGCTGAATGACATTACAATATCACTTAGAATGTCTTTTATTTAACTGAAGGTTCATTTCCCTCTGAACCTCTGTGTTTTAGAAGGGAATTGAGTGTAATTGTCACATCGGTATCTTTATTAATATCTCAAGGAAATGATGTGGGCTTATTGAACATCTGAAACGCTTTTAAATATTTTGTCGTAGCAAATTGCAGACTGACGATCAGTGGGAGGAAAAAAACAGAGTGAAAGTGATTTTGTTTTTCTTCTGAAGTCCAATTCCTCTATATCTGACTCATGGAGCTGCTCTGAATGTGTGTTCTGTGTTAATCACATTGAATGTGTGTTTAAGCACTTGGGCGAATGGCAACTGAGAACTCGCACATTGAGAGTGCTCTCATCGCCCATCTGTTGTTTTTTTCATTTGTTGTCTTTTTGATTATGGGGTGGAGAGAGAAGGGGGGCTCGGTATCTATCTGATACTAAATGCATAACTCAACCTTATTGCTACGGCAATTACCAACTAACCATTAACGATAATTTCAGCACTTAATCACAAAAAATGGCACTAATAGAAAATGATGATGGATAAAAATGACGTTAGAATAGAAATGTCCTTGTAAAGCGAGGTAATTAAGAATAAATACATTAAAAATAGGGCAATATGCAAATAGTGTTAAAGGTGATGGACAACGACCAAGAAAAGGACATTACGCATCTACTTTCACATACAGCAGATTCAAGTTGAGTCACTATCATTCAGCAACATTACATTGTTTTTCACAGTTATGAATTTAATCAAGCTAATTGACTATTAAAGACAAACTTAATTAGGATTATAAAAAAGAGAATATATGGCTCTGCTTGCTTTTCATTCCTGGTAAACAGTAAATGAGCACAGTTATTATCTAAAAGATGGCAGTATGTGTCAGCTTCTTGACCAAGTGAGGGAGGGAGAGAAACACTTGTCGAGTCATATTTCCTTTATCATTCACACAGGAGGTAGGCTATGTGTAGCCTATGGCTGCATGCTGTGTGTGTTCATCAAATTAAATGGCAGGGATAGCAGAACCTGATTTTACCAAGTGCAACATCTTTGTTGATCCTGGAAAAAACATTGCAATCAACAATTGAGAGACGTTTACAGTTTATGTCAAGTTTTGGCCTATACAACCTTGCTTCTATATCTATAATTTTGCAAACATTACGGAAACGTTTCCGAATGTAGGCTAGCTTGATTAGTACAAACTAGCCTAACATATAGGCTATACAAAAAAATTATTATTTTTTATTTATTTTTTTTACCCGGATGAACATCCACCTAAATTGTTTGAGGAAAAAATGGTCCATGATATTTTTATGCTAATGTTTTAAGAACATTGTTAAATACCATATAATTTTGAAAGAACGTTCAACTGTCTCCATGATTTGCTAGACAGTGCAAAAAAAGTGCAACCACTTTTAAATAACATAATCTTAAATGCCAACAAAACATCATACGAACTGTAATCCAGTTTGTAATAACCTAAATTAGTTTCCATTTCACACGCATTGACTCATTTAAAGAATCAGCCTCGAGTTGGGGACAATATCTTCTAGTGCTAACCCCCACATAACAGAAAAAAAGAAAAGAAAAAAAAGCCTCGGGGTTCCTCATTTGTATCTAAGGTAGGCTACAACGCGGCTAATTTAAGCGAGAGGTGCGCTCGAGGTGGAATACGAAACGGGAAAGGGCCTAATGAGGCTTTAAACCACGGACTGGTACGCGAGGGGTTAACGACATTACAAATTACGGCAGCGGAAAGTTGGTCGTGTTCCTCCGGGCGGCGGCACCGCCAGACAGCGCGAGCGCAGCAGCTGCGCGCGGAGGGGCGGCTCGCGCGCAGGGCAGAGTGCCCAGCGCAACGGTCCCCGGCGTTGTTAATCACGCGCTTCCCGCCCTCTCTCTCCTCGCTGTGCTGATTTGCAAGAGCAGATTAATCAGAGCGCGGGGGCCTTGATGAAATTTTGCTGTTATTGTGCCCAATTTTAGCAACATCTTTTATTATCTTCATTATTCATTTATGGGGGAGGGGTGTGCTGCATGGGGATGACGGTATGGTGAGGGGGGACCAGTGTCAATTATGCAAATGACATTTTCGTGTTTTTTTCGCAGATTACTTTATTTGCCCGACATTGTTTGTGCGAATTTAATTATTAAATATTATTACGCTCACGTTTCCGTCAATTTTCTGAGGCTTGGTTTCAACTTGATTTCTCCTCCAGCTGCTCTTCTCTTCGATCTGTGCCAAAATCAAAGTGGCTTGGCTACAATAGGGCCAAATAAACTCCCCTCTAGTTAATAAGGATGAAGTTATTCCCTTGTTCTCATCTGCGAGCTCAAAGCAATGATGGCGAGGAAACGCACTGCATATTCATTTTAATGAGCATTAATTGAATTTAAGTTTGCTCAGAATTGACTGCAATTAGGTGCTGCCTTAATGACAAATTAATCTTTCTCTCTTTTATTTAGTGGAATTTGTTTTTCAAAGGCTTTCTGTGGCAGCAACAGAAGGGCGCCCAACAAAGAATACCAATTTCAGCTAGATCCTAGAGATGATAGTGAAATTAAAGCTTTATAGTTAGTACACTCAGATTAAATAGCATGTGCATTAACTAGAGATTTAGTTTATTTTAATTTGTTTGCCCATATGGACACTGACAGACTGTAGATTTAAATACTATCAACTTTGATTATATATATATATATATATATATATATATATATATATATATATATATATATACATTTTTTTTAAAATTATTATTATTTTATTTTTTTGACAAATTTCTAGTTGAACTTTTCACAGTTTGAAAGTGTATGAAATCCAAAGGTTGTGGGTGGAGTGTTGCTTTGCCTCATTACTGTTTTTAGTCAGCTTGAGAGAGAGGGAAAGAGAGAGAGAGAGAGAGAGAGAGAGAGAGAGAGAGAGAGAGAGAGAGAGAGAGAGAGAGAGAGAGAGAGAGAGAGAGAGAGCAGATAAATGCCGTCATCTGGTTGGATCACTATACCAGCTTCTAAAAATGTAGGTTGGTACATGCTGATTGGCATTCAGAGCAGCAGACGGAAGTGAGTGAAAGAGACTTCTTCCCAGATTTGGTGGCATTTTGGCGAGGGAACATAATATCCAATGCTTTTGCTTTTGTATATAATTTTAATTATATTTTATATTTATTTTAAGATTTTCATTTCTGTATTTAATTGCCCAAAAGTTTCTTAATAGTGAAAAGGTTTTTCAGATTATTAAAATGTCCTTCATACAACTGTTTACGTAATGTTCTTAGGGGAACCCAAAATGGTTATTTTATAGTATCACTGCAAAACCCCCTTTTGGAACTAAGAGTGCAAACTTCGCTTGATCATTCATGTGTTTGGATCTCGTAAAAACAATATTTCTGGCTACTCTTGAGGGCATTGTATGTGCAAATGTGTGTGTGATACAAATTCCACAGCTGATGCTTCTGGCGTCAATTCTCAATTCTGGTTGCATGCATGTTTGCTTTAGGAAAGGGTGAGGGCCCGTGGGAGCCTGCCACATGGACTTAGTAAGGGGGTGTCTGGATAAGGGTAGGGGGTGGTGTGAATAATGTGTCCTAGGGCACACTCTTCCTATTCCTCTTCATCCGATTACTCATTAACATTAGCCCACCTTGTGGCACGCTGCTATTTCTGATGCAGCGGGGGCACACACTTGCATGTCCTCCACTTTCCCAAGTTGTGCCGCTGCTTGTCCTGACCCAGTAGAGCCTGCCCTCACTACCACGGCCTTGTCTTTGGCTGGGAGGAACAGCTGTCTACACTAACGAGGCCATCGCGTCGCAATGAACAAAACAACACGGTGGCATACGAGTGAGCAAGACCGCCACTTGGACTCCACAAGGCCCCAGGACACATAAACAATGTCTTAATGAGAATGTGTGCCATTACAGTAATTAACACAGCTCAACGTCAAGCCACTGTCAGATCTCTAGACTTTCAGGAAGGTTTTGTGTTACACACAAGCAGAGAGAGTTGAACTTCCACCGAGAGGCCTTTTCTCGAACCGCCTGCTTGACTGAGGCTATGCCCTCTCCTGTGGATTCACAGAATGGACAATGAATGTTTTCTCATGAAACAGAGCCTGGGATGGGAGTGTTATTTGAACATGTTGTATTGAACACTTCTAATTATGTGACATGTATATTGTGGGCTGATATGAACCAGCTATATTTGTTTAATTAGCATTGTGCCAGGAGTAATGAAAGCTATGAATCATAGGTTAAGTACATGTGTATGTTAAACCACAGCAGTACAAACTCAGAATTACACCAGTGTTTTCCCAGTTATTCCTCTTACATTGGTTTTTGACAGCAAAAGTTACTGAGAGAGGAAAAAGTTTCGCCAGGGAGTCTATTCTACTATAATAAGTTGCCTTGGGTGTGAAGCTTCAGCTAAATCATTTTCTTTGGCATTTTCTTTGTCTTGTTTTACACTTAAAATACTAATATCTAAAACTTTTAAAAATAAAAATGTACTTGAGATACAACATTGCATAAGATATTAAAACATGTTTTAGATAATACAAGTGTATTTGTCTTACTGCATTGGAATATTTTTTTTTCTTTTTTTTATACTTAAAAGAGTTTCGTCATTAATTACATTCATGTTGTTCCAAACCCATAATACTTTTAGTCATCTTCAAAACACAAATGAAGATATTTAAGTTTTCTGAATATATATGATCATGAACAGATTTAATTTATGTTTTTATTAACATAAACATTGTTAAATGCACATGCCACATCAAATATGGTCAATGGAAGTTCAAAAGTGCTTGCTTAATGCAATTCATATGGATTTTAGTTTTTGTTATTCATTTGTGTTTTGAGATGAATAAAAGTCTTATGTATTTAGAACAACATGAAAGTCAGTAAATGATAACATTTTATAAACGTTTTTGTTATTCATTTGTGTTTTGAGATGAATAAAAGTCTTATGTATTTAGAACAACATGAAAGTCAGTAAATGATAACATTTTATAAACGTTTTTGTTATTCATTTGTGTTTTGAGACTAATAAAAGTCTTATGTATTTAGAACAACATGAAAGTCAGTAAATTATAACAGAATTATGATTTTTGGGCGAGCCATCCTTTTAAATCCATAGCAGCAAGACAAATTTAAAACTTATTAAGATATAGGGATAATGTATGGGAATAGGTAATATTACAAAAGAATAATCTTAATTGTAATAAGAGCATTAGGGCCAAGAAAGGATATTTATTTACGTAATATCATAACAGCAAGTGAGCCATGTGGCCTAATGCCTATATGTGGTCATAGGCATGAGCCATGTTTTTCAGACGAGTATTATATTCCTTTTATACAACTATAAACAAGTATTTAATATTGAGTAACACAATTTAGACTCAATATTGCAGGTCTATTTTTGCTCTGCAATGAAAACATTTCCAAAGATGTCAAAGCATGATCAATCGGGCAGCATCTCTGAGTAACACATCGTTCATAATGAATCAATGTGTTTGGTTCAAATTGGTTGAATGGATGATTCAATGACTTACTTATAAAGTCATTCGCTTGTTTGCCAACTAGTTGGGTTATGAATGTATGTCTTTCTGACATGCTTGTGCTCACAAACACACAGCTACTGGAATAAAACCTTAGAGCGCTCGATTGATGATCACCCCCTTCTCTCAGAGCATTTGTGTATTCTGGAGCGTTTCTAATTAGCAATGAATTATGGGGCTTAGTGGTGGAATAAAGTGTGTGTTTGTATTGGAAGGGGAAAATTAGAACCAGTGTGATTGAGATTCAATATAGTGGCCTGGATAGTTTTCCACCCTCCTTTGTTTTGTCCTACATTGCTATAATTACAGTATCCTCACTTTGATATGTGGTGAATTTGATTATGAGTCCCTTGAAGAACAGATGTGTAGTGCATTAGCAAGGCTGTGCAAATTCAGTGAATATGAACTGAAACCATAACAGGTGCACCTGGTAAAGAAAAATGGTAGTTAGATTAAAAATAATGATGAAAAGAATTGGGGGAAAAGTGTTACCCTCCCACTTAGTGTCTTTAATAACATTGTTGGTTCAAGATTGGAGATACATTGAAATTCTGAAGCCATAGCGCTTATGTACAGGAGCCTTGTATTAATGAGTCATTGCAGGGCTATATTATGTTTAATTAGCTGCTTTATATAATGAGGTGGTAATTTCTAATGAAGGGAATTCACTGTGAGTGGCATATCTGTAAGAATAACTCATGCAATCAGCAGTGCTCGGACCCATGCAACTGCAAATGAGATTCGCTTACCCCGAAATGAATTACTTCTCTGCGCTTTCTCGGAAAGTCCATTAATTAACTCTCCTGACATCAAGGTCTTTTTCTTAATTTCATGTACCATTAGCATAATAAACACAATTTGAGTTAGCACAATGCGATCAGTTTAATGGATGCTATTTATTTTACTCTATTATTTAAAGGTCTGGTAATAGGAGGAAGAAACATAAATTTAGTCATATGGCCCCTTTATGAGGAATTCCCTTCAGAGCCCTGTACTATCACAGATGTTCGTTAAAGCTTGATCACATACATTTGGCCAGTGTTTGTCGACTTCATTAATTTGCACAGTGGAAAGGCTGTAATTTCAGAACGTATTGGGTAGTGTAACCCTACTTCTCTGTTCTCTGGCTTTTACATTCATTACAAATAGACATTCATTCCCACCAGTGAAATATCAGGCCTAATGTTTTTGTTGTAAAAGGGGGATGAATACAAGAATATATTCAAATACAATTTATACATACAATGACTTGAATAATGTCTCTTCAATGATGATAATGTTTTTTTATTTTTTATTATTTTATTTTTTATTTAAAAATAAATGTAATTTGTTTTGGGAAATAATGATGTGTACACTAACATTTATTCAAACTCAATGGAAAATATATACTACATTTTACTTCATAATTTTAAATGGTTGTTAAATCAAGAGCCATTAAACTGAAATTTGTAAATTAAAGTTTTTCAAAACCATAATAAACAAAACATAAATACAGAGAGTACATTTCTAAAAACATGTCTTGTTGAAAACAGTAAGCATTTATACACAAGGAACATGAGGGAACTAAATGGGAACAGCTGGACGAGGATTAACTGATTAGTAACCGTAGAGACTAACAGAAACGACGGGAACGAACCAAACAGAACATAACCGTGGCGGTACTCTTCCCTCCCGGAAGGCGTGTCCTCGGGCCGTAACTGAAACTCCTACTCAGGGAGGGGGCTTTGGAGGTGGGCGTGGAGCTGGCTATGTACAGGGACCTGGAGGAACCGACGGAAACAGACACCATGGTGGAGCCGACGGTGGGAGGAGCCAGGGTGGAGCTTCAGCAGAATGTACATGCAGAACTTAGGGACCGACTGACGAAGGTGGAACCAAGGTGCATGGAGACCTTTGCGGAGCAGAGAGGCAGACGGACCAGGGCAACATCCGCGGCTCAGAAGCCCTAGGTGGAGCTGCTGGTTTGTGGGACTGAGGTAGAGACGGGGGATCGACAGACTGGGGTGACGATGGAGGGAGTAAGGATGACGGGTAAGCCGGAGGGAAGGAGAAGCCTGGTAAAGCCGAAGGGGAGGAGGGCCGAGGTATAGCCGGAGACCCGGAAATACGTGACTGAGGCAGAGCGAAGACTGACTGAGGCTGATCCAGAGAGACGAGTGAACCGAAGGAGTCCCAGGGCTGACGGACCACTTTGAAGTCAAGGGAACGCAGAGCTGGGGCGAAGCCGACGGGTTGACAGGCCGAGGTGGAGACATGGGCCCCGAGGTGCAGCCGGGGACTCAGTCTCATGTGGAGCTGGTGGAGGGGAAGCCCGAGGCGAAATTGAGGGGCCGCACGGAGCAAGCGGCGGGGGCAGAGCCGAGGAGGAGGACGACACCAGTAGCACCGACGGATCCAGGGAACTAGTCGAAACCAGCACAGAAGATGGGACCAGGAAGTCAGGCGGGTACATTGGAGAAGGAAGATCTCTGGACGGGACCGGAGTATCCAGGTAGTTGGATGGGAACGACGGAGAAGGCTCTGTGATGGACTGGGCAGCTTGCGTCTGCTCCGTGATGAGCCAGGTAGCAGACTCTTGTTCAGGCTCCTTCTCTGCCATGCTGATGGTGAACGGGGATTCTCCCTGCGGTAGCATCCACCCCCAGTACTCCACCAGTGGCCTGTTCTGGCAGGTGAGGAGCCTCTGCAAAACCGCTAAGTCCATCTTTAAAAAAATTATTTTGGGTAGGTCATTCTGTTACGATCTGGCTGTGTAAATACATCACACGACGAAGAAGAATAAACACAACGTTCTTTATTAAATCCACCGACAGAAACACAGTATTTCGCTGGAGAATAATATAAACACAACCACTTAAACATAGACAATGACCGACAACAAATTGAACCAAACAGGAAGTATTTATACACAAAAAACACACAGCTAGATGAAGATAAACTGATTAATAACCATAGAGACTAACAGAAATGACAGGAACAAACTAAACAGAACATAATCGTGACACAGGTCTTGATCGCATTACAGTTCCATATCACTTCGCCAAAGGATTTCAGTTATTTCAAAGGTCCTCACAGTCTTCAACAGCAAAAGAACCAAAACCCACAATGACACTGACCAAGCAAATAAATATAGTAAACAATATAGGATAAAAAATATATATATATATATTTCCATGTTTTTTTTCCACAAAATTATGGTTTATTGTGTATTATGTATTTATTATTTATTGGAAAAGCTCTCCTTCTCCCACTTTCTCTCCCACTCAAACGTACCCACATACAGTACGGACACACACGTGCACAGAAACGTGTTCTCGTAGCTGATCTGATGTTTTTATCAGTAAAATAGTTTAACAACTTAAAAGCCACATGACATTTCTCATTAGGAAGGTAATAACGGCACTGTTTTTGGAGCAGATAAACTTACAGTTTCGCTATTTGTATAGACGCGGGTGCTGAACACTGTTGAGAGAGACAGATTTAGGTAATTCATACATACTTAATCTCTCTCTCTCTCTCTCTCTCTCTCTCTAAGAACTGCATTAATAACTGCATTACTCTGCTCTCAATGACTCAAGCTTCCGTTACTAGCTCTAAAATGACATTTTGGAATTAGCAAAGGAGGCTTGGGATTAGATGCGCAAGAAATTAGTCCTACACACAAGAGCATTTTAAGGTCGTTACACCTTGGTTGTGCATTATTTTCTAATAATTCAACGGCCCGTTGTCAATTATTCCTTACTTGACCTGCGTATAATTAGACATGAAAAAAGCGTACATAAAAAAGTCATGGTAGATAAGTGCTCCGCCTATCCTTTTTTTTCCCCTTCCTCCCCAGCAAGCAATAGCCGTCATTTCACAATCTAGGTTAACTATAGACCCGATATAGTCCAGCTATATGAGTAACCCACTTCTAGCCAAAATAGCCTTGAATTTGGTTACATGTCGTTTTTGCCAAAATAACTTGCGAGATTCCAACATGTAAGCAAAATCAACAGTGATTACAAGGTGTTTGATTTCATTTCTTTGACATGTTATCTAATTGATGACTAGTCTATTCTTAGGCTATGATTAGACGTCTATACAATTTTCACTGACAGCCCAAATTTAGCCTGGACGTCAGGGCTGTGTTTGGACAGTCTTTTAAATGCAAAAATGCTTGCTGGGTCTTCCTATTCTCTGTTTTTTTTTTTTTTTTTTTAAAGCTACCTTCATTAAAACAATACAGGATATTTAATTCCTAGCAGCAAATTAGTTGTGACCTTATAAAGGCCTGATCTGGAGGTGAGACATGATTAGAGTTATAGTGGAGGACAGATACATCATTATCTCATTGAGTCTTCTACACTGCCTGCTTGCAGAAGCGTGCTCCAACTCCGGCTGGCTGTTCAGCACTTACTCTCCTCTTAGGACCCAGGACAGACTTAATCATCAGTATTCCACAAGCGGGAACTGCCCTCCAGTTCTCTTCCCGTCTATTAGAGATCCGGCTTCTGCCCCATGGTAATGTACCAGTCCTCACTAGACTCCTACTGTAAATGAACTGCCCTAATGTGGAGGAGGACTCACTAACTCCATGTAGAAAATTGAATAAATTAGGCTAGGTGAGGACAAGACACAACTTGTATTTATAGAATACTTTATGATTTCCAATTTGGTCTGACAGTTTGTTCTATGCTCCTTTTCATTGCCATTCGGGGTTTATTAGTAGACAGTGTGTCCGTGCGCTCTACATAGTCAGGCAAAGACAAGCTGAGAGTTATGGGTATGGTAGAGCACTAATGGGAATCTATTCAGTCTGAACTAGCCACGTTTCTTTATGAATGATGTATGTCACACTGAAAATATTTCAAGTGTTACCTTTGTTAGCGAGGACAGTGCTTCACCCAGCTTCACAATGCATAAAAATGTTTTCTGTCCAGTAATTTTAGATAGAAAAAAAAAAAACTTTTTGTCCCACATATTCCAGGAATGTCAGCTCAGAGGAATGAATAATAGATTATGTCCTGTCCTGAGCTCTTATCAATTTGCTCTAAATCTTTGCGACCATCTTGGCCTCCAGATTTTGTCCCGTTTCCTGTGACACAAAGCCTTTTTGACCAGAATCAATTATCTGTGGCTTGCTGGGGTGCTGTCTCATTAAAGGCAGGTTGGGTTACCCCTAAGCTCTGCTGGTCATCCAGTGGCGCCACACGCACATGGCTAATGACTGGAGATCGATTGGCCTGTAACCTGAATGCTGTTTGTTTTGGTATAACATTTGCCATGCTCACAATGGCTCATGCATCGCAGCAGACAAACGCATGGCTCACAGGGGAGGGCAAGTCAGAGTGCATCATACTGTATGCCAATGGTTTTTCGAATTGACACACAATTCCTTTCTTTCCCATTTCAATGTCCTATATTTGAGAATAACAAATATTACACTCTGATCATGTTATAATAAAGCAACGAATCTTAAACTGAAATGGGTAAAAACCCAGTCTAAACCAGTAATTTATTATTCAGACTGAATCTGTCCACTTTTTGAACTAAGAAACATCTCTTTTTTTGTACTGTATGTGCTGATATAAGCAATTGGAGTGTACCAAGTTTTTTAATAGCAATGTTAGAAATGAAACATACTGGAAATGTTTACGACTTTATGATTTTTGTGCAGAATCATGGCTGCAACTAAATAAATTGGGAAACAATTCAGTTATTATTATCAAAAAAATAAATAATGAACAGCAATGCACAGATGTATTCTAATGAACAGATACATAGCAGCATACATTCCACCACCAGTTTAAATGCCTTTGGGACAGAAAGTAGGTTAGCCACACGGAATGTAATACCTGCTTTTATTAATCACAGTTGTTTTATTTACACAAATGTAGACTTGTTAAAGTTGCTTCAAGTTTTGCGGCAAATTTAGGGCTTACCATGTTTTCCCTATTATATGGTAGGGGGCGCTATTAGGCATCTTCTGAAAGAGGACTGAATCTCCAGATCAAAACACAAGTGATGAAGAAACAGAAACAAGCTAAATCATATGTAAGCTTATGCATATGTAAAATAACGTGATCATCAAAAATAAACAGCAAATAAATCAAAACTGCCACAAATCAAAATGTTACTTAATAAAATGTCGACCCAGGACGATTTTTGGGGGTGTTTTGATCATTGTTCTGAATCCAGTTCAGATGTAGCCTTTGACAAAACATGATTTTGTCACTATAGTCAAGTCACCTCTTGACTATTTATAGAATACTTCATGATTTCCAATTTTGTCTGACAGTTTGTTCTATGCACCTTCTCATTGCCATTCGAGGTTTATTAGTAGACAGTGTCTCCGTGCGCTCTACATAGTCAGGCAAAGACAAGCTGAGAGTTATGGGTATGGTAAAGCACTAATAGGAATCTATTCAGAATCTATTCAGTCTGAACTAGCCAAGTTTCTTTATGAAGCATATTTTCTCAGATTTTTGCAGCCTCCACCTAAATGGCGCAGAGGAGTCAGTCGCAGGCAGGCCACCCAGCCCGTCCCGGCCCCCGGCAAGAGGGGCGGCAAAGCCAAAGGTAAGAAGCCCTTGGACTCGGAGATGGATGGGACTGCTCTTCAGGAGATGGTGACTGCGCTGCCGTGCAAAGGCAAAAGACCGTAACTTCGTTTTTGGTCGAAAATGTGTTATTTATATTTTTGGCACATTCAAGACCTCCTTTATCATGTGGATGAGTATCTTGAATCAATTCCGTAGTTTTTTCGAGAAAATAAATAGTTGTCTTAACAGTAACTTCCAAAAGTCCATGAGAAACCAAGGCAGAACACCGTAACACCAGTTACCGCTCTTTGGCTTTGTTTTGGAACGCTCAAATTGAGTTACGGTACTCTGCCTTTGTTTAGCCGCGCGTCAATATGAAGTTACTGTGCCGGTGTTCTATCAAATAATCAGATTGTACGGTTATCTGCCTTTGTTTTACTGTCCATTAAAATTGAAATCACAGTGTAGCCTGTGTACTTTGTACAGCTGCCATCAGTCCCTGTAACTTCTGATGTCCTCAGAGCTTTGTCCTGCACAAACGCGGTCAGAACATTTAATATGGTCTGAACCCGCTCCATCGACAAACGTGCAATATCGATCGCGAAGGATTATGCAGAGTGGACAGAAAAATGTTACACATGCCGTAGCAGATGAAGACAACAAAGAACTAAAGCCCGCCTCACCCAGTTCGGGTACCGGACCTGGTTGAAACACCCATGCATCTAGCTGGCAGAGAGCCAAAACTTCGCCGGCGCCTTCAGCACCGCCCTAAACACCGTCGAGCCAACGCTGGACTAATATATTTTTGGAGGTATTTTGTCATGTCAAATGTATTAATAATGCACTCAGAATGCAACCAAAGCACAGGATAGCAATAAGTAGATGGCTATTAATAATTGTAAATCATACAAAATAAATGCCATGATCACTAGATTTTATACAGGTGTTACTATAATGATTTTGTTAATGGTGATCAGCAACCAAATATTGATAATGTGGAAGTTACTGCCTTTTGCTTTGGTATGACTTCTTTTTGCTGACAATACAAAGGCAGAATACAGTAACTTTAAAATAGTGGTCAAAAGTCAAGTTTGAGGTCAAGATTTTTTTATGTAGACAATTTTCATTACTAAAACATCTATTTGCCAGATTTCCAGTGTCCTACCTAATTAATTTGGCGGGACAACTAAAAATCTTTAAAGTAATTTTTCTCAGTTCCACACTCTAGCGAGTTAAGGTCTTTTGCCTTTGTAGGACAGTGCACCTCTCCCTCCCCCGGAAGAGGGCCGGGTGGAAAATCTTGTGTTTCCTTTTGTTTGTGTTCCACCGCTGGCATCAGCGGTACCCAAATATTCAATAAAAGTGCAGTTTCTTCCATCTCTGGGTCCGAAGAGGGCCCTGAGAGCGGTGGGAGGAGAGAATCCTCTCCACTCTCATCCGCCACTTCTATCGCCAACGGGTAATTACTTCACGACCGCTAAAAAAGTATGTTCTATATAGTATGAGTGTGTGTAATCCGGACGTACTCGCCATGCTGCCATTATCAAGTGACCTACGTCACTTCACTGCCATTCACAAATCCTCTCCCGTGGCCTCATGGGATTGGTAAAGTGTCCATTGTGTGCACACTTCAGAATCTCGCCGGAAGTAGTTGGTCATCAAGGTACTTTTTGCCTCTTTTATGAGTACTGAATTTGGACATACTTCTTTTTAAATACTGTTTTTTTTGCCAACAATGTAGTATAGGGAAGTATGCGATGTCGGATGCAGCCTATGTTTACTGGTAAGTGAACACTGGCTTGACTCACACTGCACGTTCATTTAGACAGTATGCAAGATGCTACTGTAAGTTGCTGTTTGAACGGAAAATTTTTCGAGTAAATGTAGTTGTCAATCCAAAAAACTGACAGTGTGAACGTAACTTGTGTGTTCCAAAAACACGAATCACGAAAAAATCACCATACTACATGCATCAAAATGATACTGTACTGTCAGTTTATATACTATAATAGCCATTGCAAATCTGGCCTATTTAAGGACACCAGCAACAATTTGGTTAGTTTTGTTTGGTTAGTTTTGCGGTGAAACCTCTTAATGTAATACACTAGTGGAATGTAGTGTTTTCTTTTTTCTTTTTGTCTTTTAGAGAAGCAAGGAGGCTGTCGATCTGCACCAGTGATAAAAACCTGTTAACTTGTGGTTGTGAAATAAGTCCTACACTTTCCTGGCATAAATTTGGTGAGTGCTATAAAGAAATGTTGGGCTGATCCAATATTCTCGAGTCCAAACTTTACACTTGTTTGGATTTTATGAACTCCACAATGTAGAAATAAGTGCACAATGTTTGCTGTGGGAGAAAATGAAAATGCAATAACAGTAAGTATCTGAAATCTAAAACCATTTTCTTCCTGGACAGTGTATATGAATTGCCCATAATGTTTCATTCAGCGTTCCTATGCCTTGAGAGTGTCCTGGGTGCCCTTTCCACTGTCCTTTTATTTCACAGTAAAAAAAGACATTACAGCTTTAATTGTACATTATAATTTGGAGATTCATGTGGAATCCACCATTGACAGTAATGTTCATTAACTGCCCTTTTGACCTGAAGGCCCGTTCACACCAATAACTAAAAAAGATAACATTCTATTTATTATAAACCTGCTGCAATTTTGTCATCTCCCGCTTTAAATGCTCAAGCTCTTTAAAGCAGGATGGTTTCTAATTAGCTGTCAATGTTTTTGAAAAAATCGTTGTGAAAGTAACTTCAACGATATCATTTCTCTATTGTTGCAGTTATCATTATAGTTGTAGTCTGGACTCTGCTAGTCCTTTACCTTTAGAATGATTAAAAACTATATCTTTATCGTTATCATAATAGTTATCATTCTTGGTGTGAAATAGCCTTAACAGTTGTAAACAGTAATCAAAGGAAAGTAAAGACAGGGAGACTCCAAAGGGTGTCTTGCCCCTTGAAGCGTGCTTCCCCTAATTTTGTGTGATATCCCTTAATTAACAGGGAAAGTCTGCAGATACTCCACTGGTTTTAATCAGCTCAATACCCAGATCTCATCCCCCTAGAACATCCAACATAGATCTAAAAAGTGATAGTAAGCCACGTTTTTTTCCTGCTTTCCTTCATTTCTTTCAGAGTAGCATCAGTTTTCCAATGCCCAAGGAATTCAAGTGTTTTCCTCATTACTAACAGGCTTCCACTGGTTTGTATTTGAGTGTATCCTGGGCTCTAACCATAACAGGATGATTCACCAGTGGGCTGTCTGTCTGAGAATGCACATTCATGGTCATGAAGAGCTGAAAAATTGACCAAAAATGTGACTGGAGTGAGTTTTTTAGTTCCTATGATTATTAACATCTATTCATAAAGAACTAGTACTGTGAATGTCTGTAATGTTTATAGAATATAGCAATGCTAATTTATATGAAATACAAGCATATTTCTGGGATAGGCAATATAATTATTAGTGAGCCAGTATTGCACTGAATTTAAAAGGTTTGTTTACTTTTGGAATTTATTTGTCCTTGATCTCTCTCTCTTTTTTTAAACTCTTTTTTCTTTTTTTTCCACTGTCCTTTCGGTGCAATTTCCTCCCTTCATTCAATTATAAAATTGATGTTTTTTTGTTTTTTTTAACAGTTTTTTTTCTAACGTAGAATTTTTTTAACTTAATTAACGTAAATATTTTATAAATGTTTAAATGAATTATGTTATCTTTAGTACAGTGACAATATTATTCAGCGCCGTTCTGGAAACAACTTTTTGTCTTTGTAATTTAACACTTAATAATTTATATTAATTTGATATATTTAATTTAATACACTTGGATCATACTTTTAATACATTTCTAGAAGGTAAAAACACGGTAATCTACTGTCATGGGAATGTGTAGACCCATGGAAAACATAGCTAATGATTCTGATGGGATTAAAGTCATGGAGAAGCTGTTTTATTTATTATTGTTCCAGGATGTTGTACTTGGTGAAGCTGTGGTGACCAGAAGCATACACGTATTTATTTGAATTGCTGCTCTGACTGTTTTTGAAACATGGATATTTACTTATTCATTCAAATGGATACAGTACTGTCTGTAACCTTCCTGCTGCAAAGTGAATGTCATGAACTCTCTCTCTCTCTCTCTCTCTCTCTCTCTCTCTCTCTCTCTCTCTCTCTCTCATTCTACCTGCTATGTCATAGCCAATGAAGCTGCTCTTCTAGGCTAGTGATGGAAAGTGACACAGACAACACAACCGTCAACCGCTGAGGTTTCAGACCAGCAGCCCACAGTGGAACCGAGTCCCATAAAACTCACTTTGGAAATCCAGAATTATTAGTACCTGGCCACAACATATCGTTGTGGTGGAGAGAGGGGGCAGTACCTTGCTATTACTCATCGGCATCTCGGATATCGTTTGGACAATGCAAAGTAGAGAGCCTGCAGATCAATGCAGCCCTCTGCAAACACCATTAGTACACAACAGCATATGATCAGTTTACTGAACAAAAAAACATTGTGCGGCATCCCTGCACTCAGCATCCCTTTACTGGAAACAATTGATGCCTTGTTGCAGTGAAATTAATCCTCCGAATTCATTAGCTGAATCAGATATTCAATCGACGCGACCCAAAATAATTATGTGGCGGAAAACGAATGACAAACGACTCCTCTGCCTAAGCTTTCCATCCTAGACAAGACTGCCTTATTTCAAACGTGGAAAATATGATACTGGCCAACCTCATCATAATAACAAAACACCAGCCACATCTGAATCTAATTTATCTCTCATTTTAGATTTGTCAGTGTCTTCTATTCTTTCCAAGGCTCCAGAGAGAGGAAATGAGACGTGAAAGGTGCCAGCGTGATCGGCTGTTTGGGTATCTGTCTGTGCTATTGCCATCTACAGAGCAGTTATTAATCCCTCAACAATATTATTGTATGTTATGCTTACTAATTGGGAGGTGAGAGAGACCGAACGAGTGAAATTTCGAACTGCACCCTGTGGATGTTCACTTTCTGCACAAATATATCGAGTTGCTTTCTCTCCAAACATGATCGACATGTTGGGACTCCAGTCCGTTGTGAAGAAAATGCTCTCCACACATGATCGACACAGTGAAACTCAAGTCTCTCTCGTCGAAAATATGATCCAGAGGGTAAATTGCCAACAATTAAACAACGGGCCTCTATGGAGAGTGTGAGAAGCGAGCACGCAGCTCTTTCACGCTGTCTGAATAAACTGTGGCCCAAATGCATCTAATTAATGGGCTTCTTATGAACCATGTCCAAAAACACCTCTTTAAAATGTGCATTATTTTAGGCAACATAAATTGGCTAGAAGTTAGTCCGGTGCATCGCCAGAATGAGCACTACACAGTCAATTAGTTTAAAATCCCCTGTACTCCAGAATAGGTTTGCGTGAACTTTCGAGGAATCGGAGCCGCAGAAAATAAATGACACTGCAGTTATCTCAAACAGCCTTCTCTTCACCCGAAACACAGGGAGATGTACAGCAAATCCTCTTTGGGGATGAAGGTGATGCAATGACTGATGAAATCGCAAATATTTCCAAGCCATATTCACATGACGATTAATGCCATTTTAAGCCATATACACATGAAGATTAATGCCATTTTAAACCATACTCACTTTCCATTCAAATCAGTGGCATGCTATAAATTCTTAGAATCAACAGAAAGTTTTTGGCATTATGCATTCTGATGAAAGAGAGGCATGTCTAGTCTGTATGCGTCATATTGGATGGGAGATTGTAAATGAACCCAGCTGACATGTGGTGTTATGAAATGAGGTTATTTATCGCACATCCTTTATCGTGTGCCAGACGCATCCCACACTAAGCCACGGCACAGCTGTTCTTCACCATTTCACGCCTTTTTGCTAATTGCACAAGCACACTAATGATGACCTATTTCCATGGGTAATTTTAATCCCACAGAAACAATGTGTGGCTTCATAATATTATCAGGAAATGAGATGGTATTCAGAGGAAGGGGTTCCATTGAAACCCCCCTTAATATTATCTTTTCATATTTCAAACATGTTTTAGCCTGCACAATTCTTCATGTTTAGTGGGTTCAGGTCAATAAAAAAAATAAAAAAAATGTTTTTTTTTAATGGATATGCTAGCTCTCTTAGTTCCCATGCAAATGCTCTGACTGTGTCCCTGACCTATGAGAGGAAATGAGATTGTTCCCCTCTTGTTTCTGTAGATCAAAGTGTGTTGAGAAAGATCAATGGTCATCAGCCTTCCATAATGAGGTAGATGATGTGACACAGATGGTGGTCAATTTCTATTTACTGATGATTTTGGACCCCCTACTCCCCCTTTTCTCTCTATCGCAATTGCTAATCGAGAATGGTATAGATAACACCTCTTAATACCATGCACACAGAGCATAAAAATACTGTACAGCGGGGCACTATGCAGGCATCATGCCATTTCACGTACCAACTCTAAAGTGGGTTTTTGATAAATAATAATAATAATAATAATAATCAAATCTTTGATAAGTGTCTTGTCTAAAATGCTAGGCACACACACACACACACACACACACACACACACACACACACACACACACACACACACACACACACACACACACACACACACACACACACACACACACACACACACACACACACACACACACACACACACACACACACACACACACACACACACACACACACACACAGTACTCCTATCGTTATGAGGACATCCCATAGGCGTAATGGTTTTTATACGGAGCTAATGGCATTTTCTAGCCCCTACACCTAAACTTACCCACCACAGAAAACTTTTTGTATTTGTACATTTAAAAAAATAAAATAAAAAATTGTTCAGTATATTTATTTTGTGTTTTGAATTTTGAGGACATGTCCTCATAATGTCGGGGGCATGGCCTGAAACCTGAATACACATTATCCAGTCTAATGCAAACATTTGGAATGTATATTAAATGTATCACATTGTTGTTGTTTAAATAATATATCACACTGTTGTCTTTATATACTGCTGATAGCCCCATGAGCAGCGCTCCAACATTTAGCGCACTTGTGCTTTGGACGTCCCGAGTTCGAGTCCCGGCTTGTGGACCTTTCCCGATCCCATCCCCCTCTCTCTCTTCCTGTCATCTAACTGTCCTATCATAATTAAAGGCAAAAACACCTAAAATAAATCTTTAAAAAAACAACGCCAACTTGCAAAACCTGAGCCAGAAAACACTCACTAACTGTTTATTATTTCACCAAAGCCTATAATTTGTGGAATAAAAATGACCATGTTTCCACCCAAATTTCCCACATCACATGACATTATGTCCAGCGTGAGGTCAGGGGCCATAAATATTTCAGGGACGTTGTTTGGGCCTGGTGACAGAGCCAGCAGCCCACAGCTCGCCTCACCGCCTGAATTAAAGATGTGTTCTGTTCAAACACTGTGACTGCCTCAGATTAGCCCCAAACAGTAATCTGTCACTTAGCTGCAGCCTGGCTGGCCGTTTGAACTGATGTAAACTGGCCCTGTCTTGATGCTCCACCGGCCAGTGTAATGGGGATTCATTGATCCACTGGTCTCTCGCTGATTGAGTTAGATAATTAAAAAGCCTTGTATCTGTTCCATTAAGGATTGTTTGTGTAGCTCCTTTATGTGCCTTGTACTTATTCCTCTGTTGGAAAGCAAAAGCTTTGAGGATCCCGTCAGCTTTCATCCTTTTAGTGCCTTTTCTCTCTTTTTTAAGCATTTAATACAATTGTTTTGCTGTTAAAAGACAATGATTTGTTGATTTAAAAACAGCTTTAAATGTTAACTTTAAATATACTATTATAAATATTTGAGTGAAAGAAAAACAGAAACATCTCGTATTCATTTTATCTTGAATAAGTTGATAAAGCAATATAATATCCAGTGATCACAGAAGTACAAGTAGAAAAAGATGCATTCAAAGGCCTTCAAAGATCAGATGAATTCTGGGCATCACTCTGAAGAGACTTCTTGAGTGTGTGAACATGAGCGTGTGGGCTAAGATGTGGCACTTGTTTGCGTAATCTGTCTTCTTTTATAATAATTAGACAAAGAAATGACAAAAAAAAATTCAAATTTTCCCTGTGTATGGGATAATCTGTGCCATATCATGGGGCAAGTTGAATCATTGTAAAATACATCAATAATAAAATAAAATAAAATAGTATATATATTTTTTTTATCACATCCTGAATAATAATAATAGTAATAAAAACTGCCATGACATTTCTCAAAATATAATCCACAGAATAAAGAAAGTGAGGTTTAGGACAACATAAGGGTGACAGAATTATCATTTTGTTAAATTCTTAAATTATCATTTAACAAACATCCATAAACCACTAATGTTAATGTTTTAACGTACTTTTTTTTTATGTAATACATTTTTCAACTTTAAAAAAAAATAACTTTGTTCTTTTGCATTTTAGATAGAAAAACTAAAATGTATAGGACTGAACAAGCTATTATATTTGATGGAATTATTATTACAACCATCAAATATAAATACATATGGAAATAAATATAAAATGTTGCTATCTTTCACAAAGTTTTCATAACTGTGAAGGGTATTCAATGCATAATTTTGTTAGGAAATTATTGATTATTTTCTTTGATGTGGATAAAGCCAATACTTGTATTTTTGATATGGCTGAAAAGTTTACTAAAACTATTAGTCAAACACAACTTACCTCAAAGTTAGAACTTTTTTTTCATTAAAAATGCTTCATTAAATAATCTAACTAATGTGCATAAATCATCACATGATAAATATTTTTGATTTATTTTCCAGATCAATTTGAAAAATATTTATTTTTAAATGGTAAGATATTGTATGTAAGCCCTCTCCTAAATATAAAAATTGTATGCAGGATCCTAGATTAACCATTGTGCTTCAATTAAAAAAAGTAACTCTGTGGTCCATGGACAAAAATGTATAAATAAATAAATAAATAAATAAATCATAAAAATGTGAAACTTGGGAGCATAATTTAAAGCTTGGGTCTCATTTTAAAGAGGACCCTTGGCAGATTATTGTTGAAGTAAAAAAAAAGATTAAAAAGTGGGAAAAAAAAAGAAAAAAAAAAGAAAAAAAAAAAAGTTATAGAGGTTTAAGTTCATGAAAATTATTTTTGAACATTATTTTACATCAAATATATATTTTATGAAACATGTTGAACTCTAAAACTGCTATAAATCTAAATAAGTTGTGTTCCAAATTTGAGGTTGATATCTCCAAAAATGAGCTTTCAGTAAGATTTTGTTTGGGCGCAGTACCAAATTTTTCCCATTAGATGTCAGCTCCACTGGTACACAAAGTGGTTGGATTTGTGATTTGCTGTACAGTACAGTTTTTCTCTCTCAAATATTACACGTACACACACACACACATTACTGCATTAATAACTGCATTAGTCTGCTATCATTGGCTCAAGTCTCCATTACTAGCTCTAAAATTACATTTTGATATTAGCAATGGAGGCTTGGGATTAGATGCGTAAGAAATTAGTCCCAAACACAAGAAAGTTTTAAGGACAAAAACCTGACAAACATCTTGAAATACATCATCTGAACAATGTTTTGAGGTGTGGTAACTGTAGTATAAACAGAATAATTGACTCCGGGCCATTGAATTATTAGAAAAATAATACTCTGCTTCGCTTCGTGGCCGCATTACCACCTCAGGTGTGCATTATTTTTCTAATAATTCAACGGCCCGGAGTCAATTATTCCTTACATAATTTATCTAATTGGCTGTAAAATATGCAGAAGCAGAAAACAGGAAAAAAGCAAGTATTTGCTTTATAGGCCAAACCTGAAAAAATGGCACCATCTGGTAAACATCTTTTAATTTTGAAGCCTTGCCAACATATTGAAAGCATATTAACAAAGACTGCATCATTTTATAGTTAAATGGCCCTGGGATTAAAACTTGCAGTTTCAATGGGGACATTTTTGTAATATGTACCAAGTGTAAAATAGATTTATTAAAGGAAATGAGGGTGAAGTAGTAAAATTCCAATAATAATACACACTTGTACCAAAATGTATGCAGTTGGCATTATCACAGGGAAAATGATCAAAAAACCATAACTGAATAAGACAAAAATGTCCAATAGGACACACACGGATTAAGACAAATCTTATCCCACTCTGCCCTGTGTGAGAGACTAGTGTTGTGGAGGTGCGGATCAAACCCGATGACGAGAGTGGGTCAACGAAGCATTTATGCTCTAGATGGTGCATTTCTCAGCACCGTCGGTCCTCTTGTCCTCTGCTGTCACCGTTAGCCGTGTGGGCCCTTCCTCCTCCTCCTCCTCTTCGACAGCGGTGATGGCGTCTCTGTCTGCGGCGGGGCTGAAAATAGCAGAGCGGCTCTCATTAACAGATTAGGTGTTGCAAGGAATCCGTGCGGTCAGAGCTCCAAGGCCTGATATTGTTCCTCCAGGATAGCAATTATGGCTGATTGACATGTTGGCACGCGGGGGAGAGGCCTGAAGACAGTTCTGTGATGAAGGACAAAATGCTCTTCCTCATGGGCTCAGACCAGTGCAGTTGTGGCATCTTGGCCTACCATGCCTCGCCAATCCAATCAGAGCAATTTGTATCAAACAGTGCAGATGTACAGGAAGTGTGAGGAGGTAGTTTATTTGTCCCTAGAACACATTCGCGCACATATATTCCGCAACACAAACACACTCGCACAGTTCCTGCAATTTGTTGAGCATGAGGTTCTGCATTAATAATAGATGAACTTTGTGTCATTGTCAGTGGTAGTGGAATGATGAACATGATAGCCTGATGTCAGCTCCTGACTGTATTACTCACTCAGGGTTTGCTGTTTGCAGTTCCAGGAAGCCACAAATTAAACTCTGTCCAGACACTGATAACCTATGTGCCTCTCCACGTCCCTCACCTCTCTGTCAGGGCAGGATAATGATGCCTTTTACAGTCTCACCTGCATGAGGCAGGATTTTACTTATCAGTGGAAGACTGGAAGAGTCATCATTGTAACAGCTCAGGTCACACTCTAAAACTTAGAAATAACAACTCGAAAATGTTCACGTCTGTGACTCTGAGAGCGGGAAAGTCTAAGGCCTGAGACATGCTCTGCGCAAGTGTACGTGAATGCAGAGCATGCATTAGCATTTTCTTGAAACATAATTATTACATTAGCATAGCTTTCTGCTTCTACACTCAGCTTTCTCTTTAGGGTTAGCTGCAGTCATGGCGGAGAGCTGAACAAAATAAAAACAAAATAAAATCTCTTAACTCTTCACACTAATTTATTTAATTTGTCCTTTAACATCCTTCAACAGTGTATACATGAATATGTGTATAATTTAATTTAATTTAGCTAAATGATAACACTATACTGTCTCCTGTAAAGCTGTAATTCTAACCAAATTATTGAAGAATATTACAATTTTGACGCTGTTTCCCCCATTTATTACTGTAAAGCTGCTTTAAAAAATCTGCATTGTATGAAGGGCTAAATAAATAAACGTGACAACCTGATATACAGGTTTGTATATACAATAATTATTTTTTCTGAGTAATGATAATTCCCTCTAGACTAGAGTGTCATTTCTATATCGAATTATGTATTCTGTGTTGTGGTGGACATGAACTTCTTTGGAATAAAATGGTCGGCGTTTTGTCTTGCTATTTCACAATTACAATTATGCATCAAATATTTTTTTCAACTTCAGCATATTAAACATTCAACAATAATAAAATGCAACAATATACGATGCAACAATAATAATATTCTAAACAAATAGGCCTACACTAATAATAATAATAATAAAAACATAAAAAAGTTTGATCTGGTGGAAATGACACCACAACTGTACGTGGGATAGTCCTACATTTTGAAAATAAAATTACACATAAAATACAGAAATATATATATATATATTTGTTTTTGTTAAAATGATCATTGTTTGAAACATGTTTATAATATTTTTGTATTTTCATACAGTAGCTTAAGGTGGGATAATGTCTAAATATACATTGAAAAATAATAAATGCAAATTATGTTTCATCTTTCCAAGTAAGTTTAAATGTGCAAAAAAAATATGTGCAACAAAATATATATATTTATTTACTTTAAATATATTTATTTAAATATAAGTCAATCTTGAAGAAACTCAAACATGTCTATAACAACATCCAGTTCAACCTCCAAAAATGATTGCCTCCTTGAGCAATCAGGTTTGCCATAGTAATGCAAGAGTGTGCATTAAGTATGTACAGCGAGACCCTTGCGTTGGTCAAGCATTCGCGTTTACATGTGTGTGCTTGCATAGAGTAGACTTCCTGACTCCATATATGTTTTCACATGCGATCCGTATCAAACGTGAATCCCTTACGGCAGGGAATTACGAATCTCCTTGCAGTGCTGGAGTGGCAGTTCTCATTTGGTCATGTGCTTAATTAGTGCCTCAGTCTCTCCCTCCTGTTGTTGCCAGGGTGGCACCTGAGAAAAGAGAAGAGAAGAGAGACCTTCGTGTCGTAATTATTACCCTAGCCCTCCCCTTTTGATCAAGACTGGCTCGCTCTCTCCAGGGCTTCACTCCATGGCTGCTAATCAAATAAATGTGCCCTTTAAATTAATGTTGTGTGTGATTCCTCCCCTTGCCCTTCCCTAGCTGTTTAAAAGAGAAACATTGTGAGGTCCCTGTAGTTGCCCTGACTCCATGTCTTTTAAAGCTTGATGTTTGATGTTCATTAAGATTTTTTTTTTTTTCACTCCCTGGTCTTTTTTCGTGGTTTTCAAAGGAAAAAGATACCTCTGAATTTCGAAACATCAAAAAATCCATCAACAGAATCAAGTGAATTTTTGATTATTTAACTCCAAAGACTTCAAGTCTTCACTTGCATATTGAAGAACATTTTCACTAAGTTGCCTCTAATCAGGAGAGGCACAGAGGGGGGTAAACCCCACCAAAAACTTTGGTATGTTTTCTCAGTATTCTGTATTAATGACATATATTTCATCATGCTACAAGCCAGCATTCCAAATCACCTCAGCCATGTTCAGTGGAAGACTTCAAGACAGTGTTAAACTTACTGAAGAGTTTCTCACAAAAGACTTCTGCAGGTGCTTTTGGGAAAGATAATGTGAATCAGTGAAAATGAGGTCATTCTAAAGGGCCCCTTTAATGCTCATTTACAAGTTAATGATTTAGTTTTGGGCTCCCAAGTCCAGTGGTTGATGGCGAGAGTCCATGGTCTGGTGGTCTCCACCACGTGGTGGTTTCTCTTTTTGCTGGCTCCACTCTGGGCCTTTACAATGACTGCACCACTGTGGTGATGTTCAACTTCACTCTGGTGGTCTTCTGTTCCATCTGCTCCACCATGGTGGTTCCCAGCTCCATCTGCTCTGCCGTGTTGGTTTCCCGCTTTATCAGAGCCTGTTCCGCCCTGGACCTCTGGCTCTGCTGTGGCCTTCCAATTCTACGGCTCCATTATGCTCCGCAGTGGATCTCCATACCTCGGACTCCGCCATGATTTCTCCCCTGGCTCTTCCATGGTCTTCTCATCCGCTGGCTCTGCCATGGTGGTGGTTCCCTAAGAGACAGAATATTCCGTGTTCTGTGGCTTAGGCCTTAGTCACCTAGTGGAGGATGTAGATGTTACAATTTCTCCTGTGTTTTAGGACTTTTATTTTGAAGTGCATTTTCTGTACCCATTGTTTCTAGTGTTTCCTTTCTGTGTTTAGTTCCTGTTTTCTGTTGTTTCCAAAGTTGCCCTTGTTTGTTACCATAATGACTGATTACCCTCACCTGTGCCTTGTTAGCCCCTTGTTATCCTGTGTATATATACCCCCGTGTTTCAGCTGTCTTTTATTGGTCATTGTCTTTGTGTTAAATTACAAAACTGTTGCGTTTGTGTTTCTCTGTTGGATTATTATGCTCCTCCGTCATGTGGATTATCTCCTTTGGTAATTTATTAAGTGTAATGCTTGCAAATAGATCCTTGCCTTACCTCTCCTCTTCCCTGGACTGATCTGTGACAGTCAGCTGGCCAAGTCTGTTGTGATTGGTCAGGTGCTTAGAGAATACCACTTACCTTACTGTGTTTGTGCTTCTGAGGCTTCATGAGCAGCTCTGAACAGTATTATATCAGTATTATACTGTTTATGTATTGTAACTATACCATATATATACTAGAAAGTCCATACAATGTTTGTTTTTTTGCCTTGGCATTGAAAAAACAGTATCTCATTGACTGTGAATTCACATACCCAACAGTTTTTTTGATGACAAGTTAAAGGAGCCAGTTGGCAGACATTATGCAAATGTGTAAAATGGTGACATAGGTTAATCACAAGGCTACAAACGAGGCATTTAAGGAAAACTTTGGTGTGAACTTTGTGCTTTGTACATCTGCAGATTGTTACATTACACACTAAAGAGAATGTAAAATAAAAAAGCATAATAGGTAACTTTAAAGGTGCATGAGCAATAAAGGTTGACATCGACCATGCTAAATCTCAAACCTCGGGGAATCACCTATAAAAAAAAAAAAAAAAGCCAAAGAGAGGAGCTTGCAAAAAGAGAATACGACAAAGCTCGTAATAAAACGAGAATCAAGATTGACTTGACTTTTCGGAGATGGTGAGAACTGAGGGATTTGAAATGTTGAAAAAGGCTGCGTTTACACTTGGCATTAACATGTATCCAGATGTTGTCCACATATACATTGAAAAGAAAAGTGTAAACACGCTTCTGATCAGAATGTTGTCTGATCAGCGTGTCCAGGTTCGGAGGTAGTTGAGGACGCATTGTGATCGGATCTCAGTGTAATGTAAACGCAATCCAGCCATTGTCTCTGCATTCACAGGTGGACGTCACACAAAACCCCGCCCACTGTCATTATGCCCCCTCCTCTCTCCAGGACTTGCTACACGTAGCTGTGTGGTCTTGCGATACAGTCGAGTGTGAAGTACATCGCAAATATACTGAAATGTTTGCCTTCGCACCCGAAAGCTGCAGAACTATTCATTTTCTGTAAAGAACGCCATTTTCCCCACCACAACTGGCAACGTTCTCTGACCTTTTGTTTTACTTATTTGGAAATGACACATTTGTACCAGTCGCACTGAGACATTTCAAATTATACCAAACATGTATACTGCCGTGCAAAGGCAAAAGACTGTAACTTCGTTTTTGGTCGAAAATGAGTTTTTTTATATATTTTTGGCACATTCAAGACTTCCTTTATCATGTGGATGAGTATCTTGAATCAATTCCGTTGTTTTTTCGAGAAAATAATGAGTTGTCTTAACAGTAACTTCCAAGAGCCCATGAGAAACAAAGGCAGAACACCGTTACATCAGTTACCGCTCTTTGGCTTTGTTTTGGAACGCTCAAATTGAGTTACGGTGCTCTGCCTTTGTTTAGCCGCGCGTCAATATGAAGTTACTGTGCCGGTGTTCTATCAAATAATGCTACCTACCAGATTGTATGGTTATCATTCTTTGTTTTAATGTCCATTAAAATTAAAATGACGGTGTAGCCTGTGTACTTTGTACAGCTGCCATCAGTCCCTGTAACTTCTGATGTCCTCAGAGCTTTGTCCTGCATAAACGCGGTCAAAAGATTTAGTATGGTCTGAAACCGCTCCATCGACAAACGTGCGATAGCAGATGAATACAACCAAGAACTAAAGCCCCGCCTCACCCAGTTCAGGTAGCGGACCTAGTTGAAACACTCATGCATCTAGCTGGCAGAGTGCCAAAACTTCGCCGGCGACTTCAGCCCCGCCCTAAACACGGTCGAGCCAACGCTGGACTAATATATCTATGGAGGTATTTTGTCATGTCAAATGTATTATAGTACAGTATAGTAATAATGTATATTATAGTAACAATGCCATCAGAATGCAACCAAAGCACAGGATAGCAATAGATGGCTATAAATAATTGTAAATCATACAAAATAAATGCCATGATCACTAGATTTTATACAGGTGTTACTATAATGATTTTGTTAATGGTGATCAGCAACCAAATATTGATCATGTGGAAGTTACTGCCTTTTGCCTTGGCATGACTTCTCACTTTTTGCTGGCAATACAAAGGCAGAGTACAGTAACTTAAAAATAGTGGTCAAAAGTCAAGTTTGAGCTCAAGATTTTTTTAATGTATATAATTGTCATTACTAAAACATCTATTTGCCAGATTTCCAGTGTCCTACCTATAATTAATTTGGCGGGACAACTAAAAATCTTTAAAGTCATTTTTCTCAGTTCCACACTCTAGCGACTTAAGGTCTTTTGCCTTTGTAGGGCAGTATAATACTCGATAATTATTCACATCAAACCATATGTATTTTTGGGTAATTTTCATGTGGTCTCAGCATGAGAGAGAAGGAGTGGGGAAGAGGGGGAGAGATGTATTCTGAGGTGAGACTTTGCTTCTCAAATGGTGAGTTCAAATGGTAATTTCCAGCAAGATCCTGTCTTCTCAGGGTCTGGTCGCTCCTCAACCAGACTTTCCAGCATTTTCGAATTTCTCAATTCTTACAGACCTATACGTTTTTCTGTACCGTTTCCATTACGGCATCTATCAACTTTATTATTACTTGCAGCGTCTTCATCCTCCTAATTTTGCGAGATTTGTAAAATGTCCCCTGACTGAAAACTGTTTTTAAAAGAAAACCCATCACTTCAGGTCGACTTTGCACCGGAGCCATCCCTTTTTTTTTTTTTTTTTTTTTTTTTTTTTTGCGGGAATGCGAGATCCGATCTGTTATCCAGATACAGAAGCCACTTGATGTGGACAGGTGTAAACGCACTGTGTCCTGATTGGCTTATGACCCGATCTGCTTAATCGGATCACGGTAATCGCCCAAGTGTAAACGCAGCCAAAATGATGCAAAGATGGTGTTTTTATTGAACTGATAAGTTGCCATATGCTGCTCTTTAACATAGTTTATTTTGAAATATTGTCTATTATGAAGGGTCATTTAATTATGAAATTTATTTTCAAGGAAGTACTGTGTCTATTAATGGGTATAGCTACAGTAACGTTTTCAGCTAGTCAGCTTAAGAGCCGTTCCATCTAAACTGGCTACATCTCTTAAGCCTAGTAGTGAATGTTTAATGAGCAGTAGGATAATCAAATTCATCCACACAGTCATGCAGAGCCCAACAAGCACAACCAAACAAAGTTCTTCCACAAAATACAAGCAGATTTGTTTTTTAACTGCTCCAAAAGTTGCATAATGTACCTTTAAAGTTGTCATAAAATGAAAATGCATGTACATTATAGATCTCATTGTGAACAATTCATCTGTTTAAAAAAAGGCTTTGACCTCGTAATTTTAATCAAAATGTCTAATCAAAAACTCTCGGAGTGAATTGTTTCAGCATTAATCGGCATGGGGCATAGAATATACATAGACTTGATTTTGGTGGACGAGATCTACTACACTGCTGCTGCTGAGCAAATACAATAATTTGTCCAGCTTAGTCAAAAAACAAAAAAAACACAGAAATGGTAGAACCCCCATAGCAGATCTCTACAGATGGCGCTGGGGAGGAGGAGGGATAAAATAAGCTTTCATAATCAGAACCAATCAGCATTCGGTTAGAGTTTCATGTCTGAGCTATGTATTTTTTTAATTACAGACTTCTCTTTGGTGACTTATGCAGGAGTTCTCAAAACCATTTAGTCCTCTTAAACCCCGCCCTCAGCAATCTCACGTTTGTCTGCCTCCGCCAAAGACCCCATCTCAAAATCCAATCAACAACTGATGCTATCAACAACTGTCCCAGCCCTTTTTCAATAATCCGTTACACCTGGTTGTACATCAAAGTATGGAAGAAATTATCAGTTTCATCCTGACTTTAAAGCAGCTCATCTTACAGTATAGTCTGCTATACTCAGAGGACAAAAGGTAGACTTTGAAAGTGATAGCTTTTAAAGAGTTGAGCATTGCAATACAATTTTGGCAGTGTTTTAGCAGATATATACCCACTGTGGTTGGGAGGGTTAGGCAGCAAGATACCACCTCACTTTACGGAAATCAACCAGATGCATAGTTTCAGCTCTCATGCTGTTTTTGAGTGAAGTATGTCCAGTAGCTGTTAGCACAACTTCTTTAGATGAGCTGTGATTTGTAAAAGTGTTGCAACTCAATGTGTGGATACTCTCAAATACCTCCAAAAGGTGAATAAATTGTGACCACCCCTAATAGTTTGTTCAGTTTCATGCATATTGCATAAAATGTGCTAAGACATTTCCAAAATCTCCAAAATAACAAGCTCTGTTATGCTAGCTTCTACACTATTTCAGGGAGAGAGAAATAAAGTTGTGCTGACAAGGTGCCAAGCTGCTTGGTGAGTTCTTCCTGAGTCTGGATTTGTGAGGTTCGTGGCATTGAATCTTTGAAAGACTATTTGAAGACTTATGTCGAAAGAAAGAAAAGATATACATTACTGTGCAAAAGTAAATCCAGAAGAACTGCAGGAACGTCTCCAAGATGCTTGAAGAAACCTTCCTGCAAAGCTACAGTACTGTGAAAAGTATTGTAGATTGAATTTATTTATGATTTAACTTCTATTAACTAATTCAAATCAATATATGGTGTAACGACCCTTTGCGTTTAAAACGGCTTTTGTCCAGGTACACTTGCGCATAGTTTTTCAGGTAGCTTTGCAGTAAGGTTTCTTCAAGCATCTTGGAGACGTTCCCGCAGTTCTTCTGGATTTAGTCTGTCTCAGTTTTTTTCTGTTTCTTCATGTAATCACAGACGGACTCGATGATGGTGAGATCAGATCATATCTGATCATGATTTTATATTGCACAGATATAAGCTATACCTAAAAAATTTTTTTTTTTAAATAAACCTTCCTGCAGTACAGACAATTAATTGATTACAGCCCTTTTGTGAGACACGTTTAAATTAATTGAGATTTTTTTTTAAATAAATAAAAATTCTGGGTGATGTAATTATACAGTAATTGAAGTAAATTAAAACTTTTTTCTATTTTCTACTTATTTCATCCATCATTTCAACACCCTTGTTTGCTATTGATCTATTTATAAGTATATAGCCTAGTGCTGGAAATACATTCTGACCATAAAGTACATTCATTTTTCACTAATTTATTTAATGTTGTCTGTATACATTTTCACATAATCATGCCATAATGTGAAATGTTGTGCACTAGTGTATTATTTTAACATTATCTGACTTACCTTCCCTTAAATGTGAATGTTTATTATGTATATTTGCCATATTATCATGCTCTAATCAAGGGAGAGTGTGTAGACTATAGAATTCATGAAGATGTCAGAGATCATTAACAATCAGTAGAGTGAGTCAATGAGTTCATTTACCAGCAGGTGGTGCTTGCTGCTACTGCTATTCGCTGAAATGTCAGTATTCTCATCTTTTGATCATCTTGATCTTCTTTTGAACTTTTCATTCAAATAAAATTATCTTCTCTCTATGTCCAATGCCAACTTCTTTCTTTTCTTTAGCAGTGCTTTCCTATACATTGTAATTTTAATGGTCACACTTTAATATAATGTGTTCTTTTTACAGTGTAATTACACCAATACGTACTGAGTAATATTGATTAACAACATGTTATTATATAGTTAATGTTAGAGTTTGTTGCTTGTAATTATGCATCATTTACTGTTATTAATATTGTACATAACACATGCAATATGTGTAACAAGGGCACATTAAAATAAAGTGAGGAAAGAGAGGTCAAACTTTCATAGTGCACTTCATGTTTTAAAGACAGTGTTTTTATCTTTTATTGACATGTTTCATGTTGTACCAAAAGCACAAGGAATACATTATGGAAAATAAAATATCAGAATTATATACAAAATCTTGTTCTGCAGGCTGGATATAATTGTTATAAAAAAATATCAAAATAAAATCACAGAACACTAGTGGTGTTTGCTCTTGGCATTGGCTTGATTATTTACTCTAAATAAATGAATGAGATTTGCACTGTGGATACATTAGTAGCACACTTTGAAGAAATTCCCCCTTTGGAAGAATAAAAAAAAAAATACTTATAATTATATGAATATAATTAAATCATATGATAAAAAACATAATGAATAATGTATCCCAACAAAAACTTTAGTTGTGTTTTCCTCTATAAAATGGAAATGTCTCAGGTTACGACTGTAACCCTAGTCCCCTGAGAAGGGAACGAGACGCTGTGTCTATGACGCTTTGGGAACGCCCCTGCGTGCACGTATGTCAACTTGTCCAATGGCAAGAGTGAACGTCATGGGCGGATGATGTCACGAACAGGAAAGGATAAAAGCACTTCCGCTCTGACCGGCGTTAGCTTCAATATAGCTGAAGCAAGTCGATCGCAGGAATGCAGGAAGTATGGCAGGGCGACGCAGCTTCTTGTTCCCTTCTCAGGGAACCAGGGTTACAGTCGTTACCTAATGAAGCGCGTGGCTCGGTTTCTAGATCTTACAATTTCAGACTATGGACCAGACTCGATAGGCTCTCTTTAGGGACGAAATAGCCAGAAGAAAAATGGTCTTAAAAGGCAGAAACTTTTCTGAAACTGATTCCAGGGGCTCGAAGGGAGCCACAGATAGTCCTTCTAGGACTATAGCAAGGTCCCAAGCCGGAACCCGGGTACAAATTGCAGGCCTCAGCCTCAAAGTTCCATGGAGGAAACAAATAATCAGAGGGTCCCTCCCAAGAGAAGCATTACCCACAGGGACGTGGTAAGCTGCAATGGCTGGGTGGGAGGAAATAACCCTGCTGAAAAGCGATCTTGCAAGAACTCAAGCACTGTACCAATAGGGCAGTTAACTGGATCCCACCAGAACCAAAATCGTCTCGGCAGGTATTTCGTCCCTAAAGAGAGTCGGAGACCTTCAGGCCCTTTCAGTTTCTCCCACCTGCCTTGAATTCGCACCTGGTCACCTGATGGAGTTTTAGGACACCATTAGGTCACTTGATGGAGTTTTTCGGTTCCTTGCCACTGTTGCCTTTGGCTTGCTCAGTTGGGGATATTTTGGGGATATTTAATTTAATTTTATCAATCAATAAATTCCACTAGAAACAAACCTTGTTGTATTATTTTAATTTAATACTGTGAAGCTGCTTTGATACAATCTGTATTGTGAAAAGCGCTATACAAATATACTTGACTTGACTTGACTTGACCTTGGATGGTCAAGGCATTTCTTTACCCTAAGCTGGGCTATGTCCCTAAAGTGCCGACCAATTTACCCAGGCCTATCGTGTTGCAAGCTTTCTGTCCACCTCCTTTTTCTACTCAGGACCAGGAAAATCTGGATATTCTATGTCCAGTGCGAGCACTTGTCCACAGAGCTGCCCTGTGGAGAAAATCAGATCAGCTGTTTGTCTGCTTTGGATCACATAAGAAAGGTAGTGCACGGGCCTCTGTAAAAAGGGACTGTGTGATACCATTTAGACACACCACTTTTGGACAAAACGTATTGTCAATAATAGGCGGTAAACTCTGGAATAGCTTGCCCCTCCCGATAAGTGAGTGTCCTACATTCAATACCTTCAAAACTCACTTAAAACAGTGGCTCCATGAAAACCAGAGATGTTCTCACTTTTAACTGTCACATATTTAATACCCATACACTTTCACTGTTAAATTAAATGAAGTATAGAGGTGGATGAACAATGTCTTTGTTATCATGTATTTTTATTTTGTTTGTTTGTTTTGTCAATGTATATTGTTGTCCATGTATATTGTTTTATTATAGTGAATGGATGCTGTATGATTGTTGACTGTCTTTATGTTAGCTTTATGTTACTGGCCTTGGGAAATGTCCCCTGACTTGGGTTTCTGGCCTATTTTGACTAATTCTGGCATATTTATATGGTGTATTTTTATACAACAATGTTCATGAATATGCATTGTCCCTATCAAATAAACCAATAAATAAATAAATAAATCATCTCCAGGCAGTTGATGTGCCAAGAGAGATGATAACTGCTCCACAGACCTTGAGCTGAGCGGCCTTCCATTACCGCTCTCAAGCCACTAAGGGAAGCATCTGTCGAGAGCGCAACTCGATGGCAAAGAGCTCCCAACACTGGACCCTGGGATAGGAACCAAGGTCTCCTCCATATAATCAAGGCGCGAAGACACCGCCGCTTGATCTTGATCATATGAAGTGGGTTTCCCCTCGGGTATCACATTGGACGCCGCTGCCATGAGGCCTAACAGTTTCTCGAACTGTTTCACAGTGCGTGACTGGCCTAGCTTTAACTCTTTCTGTATAGGATGCAACCCCCCATCCTTTTTTGGAACAATGAAGTCTCGGCTGTAAAAACCCAAATCTCTGTCGGGTGAGTACACCTGCTCTAGAGCTTCCTTCGCTAACAGAGCTTTCACCTCTTGCTCCATTTCCAGAGCTTGCTCTGGATGCACTAACGTGAGCAACACCCCGTTGTAGCGTGGCGGGTGAGAAACGAACTGGATTCTGTAGCCTTTCTCTACGATCTGCAGGACCCACTGAGATATATCCTGTAGATTCTTCCACTCTGTCAGATAATCTATTAAGGGTACCAGTCTCTCAAGACTGACCTCTGGTGTAACTGGAACAGCCACTTCATTGACCTGAACTGTTTATTCGGAAAAAATGGAAGGCCCCGTGATGGAGGTGACACATTAGTTTGTGACAAAAAGCGCTCTTCTAATTTGCTTTTGGGACAAGCGCCTTGTTTCTCGGCTGGCCAGTCAATATTAATTTTAGCCACGGCACGAGTCATCACCTCCATCAGCTCCTCATACGGAAGTGGTGGTGAATCCTCTTGCCCCTTATTTTCACTTTCAATGCTCAGCACATCTAATTCCTCGGAACTAGAGCACTAAAGCATTGGGCTCTCACCCCGGGCGGAAGAAGCTGCTGGGCGGGCTTCCGACACCGGTGAGAGAGTGCTGGATCCCTCGGGTAAAGGAAAAGAAAGGGCGGAGCCCGTCTCTAACCCCGCCGAGAGATCCATTTGCGATCCCCAAGAATGCCTTCTCCGTGCTGCCTCAGCAGCAGCGGGTACGGATCCCTGAGGATCGCAAGCCTGGCCACTTTCCTCGAAAAAGTGACAGGCGAGAGTGGAGTGTGCGAAGCGAAAGCCTCTCACAATGCTGACAGTCAGCCGCCTCGAAGGCTGACATAGCATGCTCTGCTCCCAAACACATAACACACAAATCATGTGTATCCCCACCCGTTAAATAACGCGGGCAGGGAGAAGCACACAATTTAAATGATTTCATTTGTTTCGCCATGAAATACTGAGTGAAAAGACAATACAACAATATAACAAACAGTTTCAACATAGAGTGCTTGCTGAGGCACAGAAGCTAATGCTGGTCAGACCGGATGTGCTTTTATCCTTTCCTGGTCGTGACGTCATCCGCCCATGATGTTCACTCTCGCCATTGGACTAGTTGACATACGCAATCACGCAGGTGCGTTCCCAAAGCGTCGTCGACGCAGCACTAGTTCCCTCGAAAGGGAACTTAAGTTTATGCGTGCAGTGACCTATGAATGAACTCACTGTTGATTTAAGCTGTCAATGTGGCATGAGTTGTCATACACACAGTTATCAACCTCTGATGGGAAGTGGATCTTAGTGAAAGAGATACTTCCCCTGACCGCTGCTTCAGTTTTCTCTCATTTGCTTTCTCTTTATCTTCCTCTCTTTCTGTGGCTGAAAACACTGGCTTTTTGAGAATGTTTTTTTTCCCTTTAGGTGTGAGAGATTTATTTCAACAGGGTGGGTAAAATAATCACATGACTGAATGAGGCGTACTGGTGTGTCTTGGACACATAGTCACCTTTTTGGATCCGCAGTGGATTGTATCAGATGTGTTGAAAGTATTGGATGAGTTCTGGGAGAAACTTTAGAAAGTTTTTATTTTTTATTGGTCAAATTAAACAGTGCCTCAGTGTTGATGGTGCAAGGACTTAAAAGGACCCTCTTTCAGATCCATCTTAAGCAATCTCTTTAGAAACCACCCTTAGTGAATGGTAGAGATTTACAGCTTAAATGTCATAATGAAATACTGTATGTATAAAAACAATGTATTGAGGAGGATTCAAGATGGTGGAATGAGAGGTCTAACTTTTGCGGGCTCTGTATATTAGTTGTTATTTAGTTCCCAGATTTTGACATTCAAAGATGCAGCAAACATAATTTTCATTGGAAGTATTGTTTTTAATACTTTTGGAGTAATTGTTTTTAAGTTTTGTGAAGATGTTTGTTCCCAACTATAATCTGTTAGCCCTGCACGAGGCTTGCGACGAGAGTGATTTAGAAGGCATGGATGTAGCCAGCTCAAAATCTACCAATCCTACTCACACGCCGATTGATAGCCCGCTCCCAAAAAGGTTGAGATCCGTGGAAGAAGGTGAAACTAGTATGGCTATTCTCAGTGCCTTACAACTGTTAACCAAAAAAGTGGATGATGCTTTGAAAGGCTTTGATAAGCGTATTGAAGTTAACAAGGGCGCCATCTCTGAGAACAAGGTAAAAATCTCCGTGCTGCAGAAGAAAGTCGCCGAATTACAGTTAGTGAACAGCTCTCTCAAGAAAGCCCACGAGGAACAAGCTCGCTACAAACGAAGATGGAATCTGAGAATGATTGGTCTACAAGAAAAAGACGGAGAGGATGCAAGAGAATTGGTGATTGGGATTTTAACCAGAGTGGTTCCGCTTTCTGTTGATCGGCTGCGAGACACGGTGGATGTTGTTCACCGTTTGGGGATCAAGAGAAGTGATGGCACGCCAAGGCCCATCATCATTCAGTTCGGAATGAGAAATGTACGTGATGATGTGTGGAGAAAGTCCAAGGACGTGAGAGTATGCAAAGAAATGCATATTCGGTTCAAGGAGGACTTTTCCAAAGAAGACAGGGAAGCTCGGGCAAAGTTATGGCCGTTGGTTCAAGAGGCTCGGAAGAGGGGGAAGTGAGCGTCCCTTAAAGAAGGTTACACTTTGATTGATAACCGGCGTGTGGACCCTGATTTAATGCCTTGTAGTCTAAGGTAATGTTTGACTTAATGACAATAGTGCTTTTTTGGTTGTTGCATCTTCTTTGTTGCTGAGAATTTAAAGGAACATATTCTTCTCGTTCCTGCGCATCGTCCTTATTGTTTGGTTTATTGAGACACATTCGATTTAATGGTGTTATCATTTCTTTCTTTAAATTGTAGGGGGCTAAAAGATCATTTAAAACGAAAGGCTATTTTTCTTTATTGCAAGGAGCAAAAGACGAATTGTGTTTTTTTACAGGAGACTCACTCTCAGGAAGTTGATGTTACATTTTGGAAGAATCAATGGGGGGATTCAGTTTTTTTTTAGTCATGGTACATCCCATTCTGCAGGTGTCATGCTTCTGTTTAATAGGCTGCCTTGTAATGTTATATGCCACCTAAGTGATTCAAAGGGTCATTGGCTTATGGTAGTAATTGAACAAGGAGGTATTAATTTTATTTTGCTGTGTATTTATGGATATATCCAAAAAACACTGAATAGAGAATTGCTTGTTTTTCTTAAGGAGTCTGTCAAAAAATGGAGAATCACCTATGCTGTTGATAGAATTATTTTGGGAGGGGATTTTAATTTGGTTCATGATCTTTGGTTAGATCGTTCTCCTCCAAAAGCTAATTGTCATTGTTATGAGGAAGTTATTTCAGATTTGATTTCAGAATTACACTTAACAGATTATTGGAGATGGAGTAATCCTCACAAATCACAATTTACATGGTTCAGTTCTTCTAATAAGGCCCAATGCTCAAGACTTGACTACTGGTTGATATCTAATAATCTAATTAACAACGTATCGAAATGTGACATTTCAGTTTCTCCCTTAACCGATCATTGTGCAGTTTTGTTATCCTTTTCCTTCCTTAAATCAGGTTGTAAGCGCAGTGTCATTTGGAAGTTGAATGACAGTCTTCTTGAAAATGAGGGTTTTTGTGAAAAGGTTAAAGAAGCTTTAAAAGATGTTAATGCAATGGAAATGTCACCCCTGAGTAAATGGGAATGGTTTAAATTTAATGTTAGAGGATTAGCTATAGAGATTGGTAAACAAATTAGCAAACTTAAAAGTATGAAACGGCTTGAATTGATAAATGAAATGCACAAATTTGGCAACAAAACTGATTTAACTATAGATGAACAGATTCAGCTAAATAATTTACAAGCGAAATTTGACAATTTATACTTGGAGAAGGCCAAGGGAGCCTTCAGTCGCTCTCGAGCCAGATGGTTAGAAGAAGGGGAAAAAAATTCTTCGTATTTTTTTAATTTGGAGAAACAAAGACAAACTAAAAAGAAGATTCAGAAATTGTCAATCAATGGCTTAATTATTGAAGATGATGATCAGATTAACGAAGAAATTAGAACTTTGTATTGCAATTTGTATAATTCTAAATTCTCCGGGATTGAGTCTTCAATATTTTTCACAAAGATAAAAGAACTAAGAAAAGAGGAAATAGAACAGGATTTCAAATCATTTTTGGACGAGTCCCTTAAAATAGAAGAACTCGACAATGCTATTTTTATAATGTCAAAGGGTAAATCTCCAGGCTTAGATGGTAAAAATAACACCACACAGGCATTAATAAACACCTAATGGATCAGATTATGTCAAAAACTCAATTTGACCAAAAGTGGAGATAGAACCTTATAATTCTAAGCTCACGATAAGACTTTTGCTTTATAATGCTTTTTTAGAATGTATTTCTAGTGGCAACCTTTCACCTTCCATGAAAAGAGGCATCATTACATTAATCCCTAAACCCAATAAAGATCATTTGCTGTTGGACAACTGGAGACCCATAACTCTGTTATGTAATGACTACAAACTATTAGCTCATGTTTATTCGAGAAGGCTGGATAAAGGTTTGGAAAAAAATATTGATGAATGTCAATCTGCCTTTATAAAAGGTAGAAATATTCATAATCATACTAGATTAATATTGGATATTTTAGACTACAGTGACTTTATTAACACAGTCAGTTATATTATGTTTTTGGACTTTTTTAAGGCATTTGACACTATTGAACATCCCTTCCTTATAGAAACTTTACGTTTTCTTGGTTTTGGAGAGGAATTTTGTAGCATTATCAAAATGTTTTACACTGATATTAGTAGCTATGTCTCATTCAATTCTGGTATGACTCCTAGTTTTATAGTGTCAAGAGGAATAAGACAAGGTTGCCCCATTTCTCCAAAACTTTTCATTTTGACTACTCAGTTATTAACATTACTTATTAATAATTCACATGATTTACAAGGTATTATTATATTTGATAAAGAGTTTAGGTTAAGCCAATTTGCTGATGATACATCTATTTTTTTAAAAGACAAATCTATGGTTGAAAAAACAAGTAATATTATTCAAACTTTCTCCAAAGCATCTGGCTTAACTCTCAATTTAAATAAATGTGAATTACTTCCAGTTCATACAAGTGTGGATTCTACCATTAGTAATATTAAAGTTGTTCAAGAAGTAAAATATTTAGGAATCACAATATCTAAAAATCCAATTAGAAGACAAGATGTAAATATTGCCAATCGAATCATTGACACGGAAAAGTCTTTAAGTCATTGGTTAGCCAGAGATTTAACAGTATTTGGTATTTGGTATGTTTAACAGTATTAACAGAGTTCTTCTGTCTAAAGCTGAAGGTATATCCAAATTATCTTATCCTTGTCACTCTCTTTATGTCTCCTCCAGCAATATTAGTAAAGCCAACTCTGTTTTATTCCTTTTTTTGTGGAGAAACAAAACCCACTATATTAAGAGATCTCTAGTCAGAGATTATAATGAAGGTGGAATTAAGGCCATTGACTTTGAGGCACTAGTAGGTGTGTTTAGGATTAAGTGGATTAAAGAGTTTCTTTCTCAACCAAATTCAATGTGGTTCCACATTCCCAGAAGGTTGTTCAATAAGTTAGGTGGCCTGGAATTTCTTTTAAGGTGTGATTTTGAAGTTAATAAAATCCCTCTTAGAATGTCTAATTTCCATAAACAAATCCTTCTTTTTTGGAAAGTGATATTTACACATAATTTTACTCCCCATAGATCCACACTCTGGAATAATAGGGTCATTTTAATAAATAAAAAATCATTATTTAAGAGGAATTGGTTTGAGAAGGGCATTTTATTTGTGACTGATATCCTTGATCGCAGTTGTAATTTCCTTAGTTTTGAGAGTTTCAAAGAGAAATATGACGTGGCTTGTACAACAAGAGAATTTGACAAAATCTGTAAAGCCGTTCCTCTTCCCCTTTTACAATTAATTTGTGGTATTTTAAAATATTACAGTAGCGAGCCTTCTCTTCCGGCCCTACTGATTAGTGGTCTAGATTTAGTTGATAAGAAATGTAATAACAAGGTAATTGGTTTGGTGTTAAGATCCAAAATATATACAGATTTGAACAAACCACTGCTAGTTCCTGAATTTTTATCGCAGTCCACTATGATAAAGGCTGTCTCAAAATGTATTAGATGGCCTTTTTCTCCCAAAGTTAAAGAAACTCATTTCAAAATAATACGTAATATTTATCCAGTTGCTGAATTTCTTAAAAAGCGATTTAAATTCGTTGTGGACGCTTGTGTCTTTTGTGGAAATTTCGAAGAAACAGTGGAGCATTTATTTGTCCTTTGTCCGGTTACCAAAGAGTTTTGGAAAGATATAAAGGATTGGTTGTCTCTAAAAATAGATGGTGTTCCTTTGCTTGATACTGTTGAAATTCTGTATTTTGTGGATAATTTGGATCTGTCCGTATCGGACCTAATTAATGTGATCATTCTTCTGTGTAAATATCATATTCACTGCAGTAAATGGAAACATTCTAAGCCGTCATTTAATTGTTTCATCAATGATTTCAAACTTTTTTTTTTCATCTCTCCATAAAATTAAAATGTACAAGTCAGCCAAAAAAATAATTTGTGACATAACAGAATTTTTACTGTTTTGAGTGATGTACTGCTCCTTTGTTTCTATAGGTTGTTGTACAGGTTATTTTATAGCTCCCTTTTATTTTTTTATTTTTTTGTTTTGTTTGTTTTTTGTATATGTGGCTGGTTTCTGTACTTTTTCTGAATATGCCCCTACTGTAATCGTTTGTTATGTTAGTTTTTTTTTGTTTTTTTTCTCTGCTAGAGTATGTATCTTGTTGTTGTGTGGTTCAATAAAAAATTTTTTTTAAAAAATTTAAAAAAATGTATTTGATGTCCTTGACATCCTTGATTTCTGAAGGATCGTGTGATACTGAAGACTGGAGTAACGACTGCTGAAAATTCAGATTTGCCATCACAGGAACAGATTACATGTGTTCACGGTCAAATCTTGTCCTTCCCAGTCTGTTACTTTTGTGTGCTCAGTTCCGTTTCGTTTATCTGTTCCTGGAGTTCCATAGTGTCTGTTACTTTGTTATTTTGGTTATTTTATATCATTAATAAACCTTATTTGCAATTGGATTCAACCCTCCCTGGTCTCTGAGTTCACCCACTTTACATCAACATTTTAAAGTCTACATAGGACATATGATCATATACTGTAAACAAACTACAAATTTGTGTTAATGGTTTTGATAGTCTCTTATGGTCACCAAGGTTGTAAAAAAACTTTCTGTCAGAGATTACTACTATTTAAAATAAGTGATTTCTATGTTATATATATTTTAAAGGAAACACTGGATACACGGGGTAACAAGTTGACAACTTGGGAACAATCAAACACTAATTAACAGTAAAAAAAAAAAAAAAATCTAACAGGACTACAACAATGACACACAGGACAGGAGACAGCTTTAATGTGGAGCTTCAGTTGGGTGTTGTGCACTCATTGCTAGCAAAACAGATAAGGCATTGAAATATATAGTGATATACAGTATATAGTGATACTATCAAAGAAGAAATTGACAGAAAAGCAGTGGCCGAAATTGTTGATGACATATGGCACTAACCCAGGGTTTCTTATTTGAAGAAGACAAAAGTGCAGTTTTCACTTTACAGCGTTTACCTTGAGTTTGGCCTTTGGTCCTCTGTCTGGCTCCTTTCTGAGTAGGTTCTGTGTATTCTTCTTCACCCATCAAGTCTCGACTGCCCTGCTGTTTTAAGTGGAAGCGCTGTCATATTTCTTCAGGGACATGATAATCACTGATATTACTAGTGCACTACATGGCTGTAAAGGACAGACTTGCTTCTTTATAAGGATTTCTCTGCAAACCTTTTTATCTGTCTCAACGGGAGGTCAAAGAATGGCCTTTGAAACAAAAATGCGTTGTGGCATTGTCTCCTTTAATCTTTTGGCTCCATTTTGATATACAATGCAAATTCTGCTTTTGCTGGGCTGGTAGGTGATGATAGATGGGAACATTGTGTTTAGATGTTTACAGATGACGTGACCAGACGTGAACTGTAAGAGGGCATAGTAATGGACAAACTCCATTACAAACTGTTCATAAAGCCCGATGCTTCCTTGTATTGATCATCATTCTCTTATTTTGTTTTATTTTATTTTTAATTCAAGCTTTGAGATATATCATCCATGTCAGCCATGATTGTCTATTTTAACCTATTAGCTGTGTTTCCACTGTCAGGCCAAAAGTGAGTGTGCTAGTGTGTGCCAGGGCCAGTGACATTTCCACTGTCACTTCCGAAGCTTGATCGAACCTCATCGGGGCTTCTTCTGAGCCAATGGCGAGTGGTTTTTGGCCCAGCGAATACCTTGGTCCAAAGCGAGCTCGAGAAGTGGTCATAAACAAAGATGGAGTTTACTTGAGTCAGGACACGGTCAACACTGCTAATCATTTCCCATGTTTTATATCAGGTGGCCAGCTAGCTTCAACATTTAATAGATTTAAAAGAAATGTCAGATCAAAACTCACTTTCAGACAACTGAGAGTGTTTGAAATATCTTCCTTGCGATCCGATGGGGATTCTGATCACCGTTTGAGGCAGAAATATATTTATATGTAATGCTAAAGGCTACTTATGCTAACCATTGCTATAAAAAATACACATACTGTATGTTTTTGGACATACCAGAGTTTGCTTGAAGAACGTATCAAATCATATTATAATCGTGCATTGATTTGATTTTATGTTTTATCCGTCTCCCTGTGCCTTTGTTGATACTGGAATAAAGCATCCGCATGTCATAAAAACCATGCACTCCGGTAAACCGTATAACTCCTGTTTTCTGCTCATGAGCTCCCTCTGTTGCTCTGGCTGAAAGAATAACAGTATTGTGAGGTGGGAGGGATCGCTAAACCTCTAAATTGCATAATTTCATGAAAAATGTATAGAAATGCTCACTCTTTCTAAAGAAATGTGACGTAAACATGACATTTTACAACTATTTTTCTAAATGTGTAAGCCTTTGAACTAAAAGCCTTAATTGAGTTATTTTGTGCATTCCTGTGATTGCAAATATATGGAAGCAGGCGCAACCGAATAGGTAAGTGTTCTCTTTTTATGTGAAATGATAAATACCAGTTTGGTTTAGCATGACTGATGTGCACTCCTGACACAAATGAATAAATGACTGTCACTTTAAATTTTTTTTGTAAAACATTGGTCAAATATCGCTGGAATCACAAGTCTTTAAAGGGCACCTATTATGCCCCTTTTCACAAGATGTAAAATAAGTCTCTGATGTCCCCAGAGTGTGTATGTGAGGTTTTAGGTCAAAATACTCAACAGATAATTTTTTACAGCATGTTTAAATTGTCAATTTAAATGCCCACAATAATGCCCACAGAGCCAGAGAATATATGCTGTATGGAGATAGAACAGGTATAGTTTAGTTTAATTACGGACGGTTATAACTAATTTGTCATCTGCTTTTATCCACTATTAATACAAGCCTGCTGTAGCAAACCCAGTCCGAATGTTGACCAAAATATACTGAGGAGTTCAATGAAGTTTATTGTACATCACACAAAAGATGAAGCGTTAGTTTTACTCCAGAAAATCACTGTAAGAGCTAATACACACAGTGTGCATTAAAGTCTTATCCATAAACTCTCTCTCTCTCTCCCTTTCATTATCATCAACATACACAGCGAAGTACACAAAACACTTGTTACAACCGACAAACAGTAAACAAATATACTCACACCTTCTCAGAGGGTGCTTAATAAATTGATCAACTTTATATCCGTACAACGACTCGATGAGCTGTCATAAAGTGCGCGCTCTCACTTTCATTTCTGGCGTGGCCAGTCGCTCCGGAGACTGTAAGCTTGATCACGAACAGTTGGTACTGATCCATCCTCTAGTAACAAGAGTAAATGAAGACTACTATATTCATTCTTACATCCAACAACAAAACACAGCAATCGCTTAGGAGACATTCTTGTCTACAGTTGCTCCAGCGTCGAAACAATGGCGGACTGTGTCCAGCTCACTCAGGGCGGATCTATGCTTAAACTGCAGTGTCAATCAACAGCCTGTGCAAAGTGACGTTACATTGCCCCGTATCTGAGAACGGCTTGTTCTGAGACAGTGCTTATGATTTATGGGGATTAAAAAAAAAAAAAGCACTGTGTGGATTTTTATCATTAAAGGGTGGTTGTGTACACACACTGCCAACACACATTTATGTTCAAACACCATGTAAAAGTGAATTTTGCATAATAGGTGCCCTTTAATAGAGCCCAACCAATATGGATTTTTGGGGGCCGATGCCGATATTAGGGAGTAAAAAAAGCTTATATCGATTTATCGGACGATATTATTAATATCGCGTTTGGTGTCTTTTTCAGGCAGCAGCAGACAAACAGTCAAGCGGTGTCTTAATGGTAAGTTGCTAACTAGATACCAGTGCGGTGGTGGCTTGAGTCTGTTGAATGGTGATTTAATGCTACGTTGTCACATGGTGAGACGCAATGCTATAAAGTAAATAAACAATGTCCCTGTCTTTACTCTCACAACGAGCTTATCATACTCGTTTGTGACATTAGTTAGCTAGCCATGTTTCATACCTTGTCAGTGAAGTGGAAGCTAATGTGTGCGCATCTTACACCGTGTCTGAAGAGACCTTTTACTGAAGTGAAAGGGTTGGCTGGTGTCACTACAGTGACATTGGTCGCCAGTAGCAAACAATGAAGCGCGCTCTGCTGGAAAAACTATGTAATTACACAATTTACCAGCATTTTATCCACGTTATTATGTTTTGTAAAAAAATATCATATCGGCGGCATATCTGCGGCATATACACTGATACCGATATATATCTGCGACAGGCTCATATCGGACAATAAAATCGGCAGACCGATAAATCGGTCGGGCTCTAGTCTTTAAGTAAAGACCAAAAGTTCTGTTCTGTCATGCTCATTTTGCGATCTAGATATTGTTCAGTCAGCGGGTGAAATGATGGGGTTGCGTGACGTTGTTCTATGGAGGCGGGATATTAGCCCGACAGTCGAAGCTCAACCTGATTTTGGCCTCGGTGCTTGAGGTCCGAGGCTATTGTCCCCACCCGGCACACTGCTGCCCCTGGCTCGCACTGGCCCAACAGTGGAAATGCAGTTATTGTTTCCTCGTTTCCAAGAAATATGTTTTCTATGGCAACATACAAGTTGATGCAATTTTTATAGTGCACACTCAATGACAATATTTTCCTGTTTAGACCAAAAGACAGGAGTTCTCATTGCCTTGTTCCATCAGTTTCAGGTAGAAAAATTGTTAAAGTTGTGTTAGTGCGATAACACAGCAAAGATGAACTACTTTGTCACCATGTCAGAACCCATAGAGCTAAACCAGCGCTGAAAAGAAGCTGTTTCACAGGCATCTACCTCAAGAGTGTCTTTACAGCTCTTAAAGGTATGATTGCACATGACGTTCACTTCTTACATGCGTAACACCGTCTGGTTTCATCTCGGCCTTGATCGTCAAATAACCGCCGCTCCTCAGAGTGTATGAATTCAATTTATCCTGACAGTGATTCTGTGGCTGTTACCAAAAAGCGCTGGCCTGGGATATAATTTGATAATAAATAGACCAACAGTTTCCGCAGTATACATTTTGTTCACCTAATGGAGGCACAAGAGTGGCAGGCACTCAGATCTGCCCTGATGGGACGATAACACGGAAAACACTTCCATTCATTTAATCACAGACCTTTCTGTTCTCAAAGACAGAAAGGGTTGAGACTAATGACTCATGAGCAATAAGCAAGTGTTTAAGTAAATGTACTTGCAGGGGAAAAAGCTTTTTCCAAGTGGCATATCAATATTTTAAATAGAGTTTCTATCGCTGTCTCTACCTAACTTGATTAGTTGTGTGATGTGTTCTGACAGGCTTGTTGTTCGAAATACCCCATTAACTGTGTCTGTCAGCTTATTTTCCCCTGGTAGGCAGCATAACACCCATATATTTCATAATTTGTTTTGCTATCAGGGCTGATTTGTAAATGCGCAAATTCTAATTAGTAGCAGCCACTGTTTCTAATTTATTAAATATTAAATGAATCCTGCAGTGGATGCTTTTCTCTTCCCAAGATGGAAGTTATGCTATGCAAATTATTGAGCCTTTTAGGTTGTCAGCACTTTTTAAATGCACCAAAAATGCTTTATTCCTGGTTTGTTTGTTTTCCCTCTCCAGTCGTCTTCGAGTTAATATTTATTTATCTTAGATCTCCGGCTTTCTTTTTCATCCAATAAAGGCGTCACAGTCTGTTGGGCTTCAATCCTGCCGCTTTGTTTAACTTCATTACAGCTGTCTTAATCTAAGGCCTAGTCGCTTGTTTCAGAGGCTGCATAATACATCTTCTGAAGTCACTTTGTCACTTACACATTAACAATTGTTTTGTCCATTTTTCCCCCTCCATGGACGTCTAACCCTTGGAGATGGAGGTGAAATTACATGCTCACAGTCTGCTCCAGAAAAAAACACAAGAACAACCCTGTTTATTTTTAAACGGCATGTATAATGTCTGCTATAGCGCAAAACCCTAGTCTCTTGTACAGCATGAAATATGAATTCTATTGTTTAGTTAAGATTTTGCTCTGACCATAGACACTGATCGCTTTGTTTTCTCAGTGTGACAGCTGCCTGCGAACTGGACGCGATTTGAAATATGTCATTTGTATTGAATTACCAGACATTTATCGAACACCCACTTATCCCAAGTGAACTTCAGTCTAATTAAGTTTCAAGAAACACATCCATCAAGCTATTGAGGCAGTTAATTTGCCATTGCCTCCTGGATCTGTATTCCCTTCCCGAATCACTGGAATTCACATGAGCATCGTTTCAGCGATGTCATTCGCTTTTCCTTCCTACTGGGCTGCAGCTGGCACAGCCACACTTGAAGCTTGCTTGCACCACATGCTATTAAAACATGCTTCCAGAAAAATCCCCCCATTGTGGACAATTGTGAAAGAAGTCCCCCAGCTCTTCCCTTTGTGTGACTGTTTCTGCTGGGGTAATTTCATTAGAGTGTTGGTGTTTGATACTATATAATGAAGTGAGACTGAAGAGGGAGTGGGGGTATCATGGTTTACTTTCCAAGGTCATTTCAGCCAACAGGACAAACCCAAAGGAACGACACCAGCTTCGTAGCTCAATGTAAAATGCATATAGTTTTATTTTAGTGTTACTTTCTTTGTCAATTATGCAATCCAGGCTGCTTGGAAAAATGTGCCTGTGGCGACATATCTGCACAATGATATTACGTTGCTTCTTGCATGTTACACGGCACATACAAAGTGAAATGTCCAATATCCTCGCTCCAAAAAAAAAAAAAAAATAGAATTTTCTCCAAAAAAGATGAACGTAAATGTGGCAACATGTTATAACATTGGTTGCTGTATGTATCGGTGGCAGTTCAGAAATTAAATGTGCTAAAACGTTAATGCTCTATCGTGTTTGAAAATGAACTAGCACCTAAAGTAAACCCTAACCAAAACCTAACCGATAGTTTTAACAAAAGCAAACGTTAGATAAAAACAACCATGCCATTTTAGCTTGCTTTTACAAGTGTTTGAGCTCTTTGAACTCAAGTTTCATTACTCGTGATTTACAGGACCCGTGCTGTACCAGGTGAGCTGCCGAGCAAGTTTAAAATGTCAGAAAAACCATACATATGGAGCTGGTAATGTGATGCAAACATGCTCTATGGTAAAAGTATTTTGAGGTCATAACATAGTCTATTGTGCAAACAATAGTCTTATAAAATACTAATATGCACCTGTATGTATTATTTGTGTAAAAAAGGAATAAAAATTGTTGATGTTTTACTGCCACTTGTGTTAATGTAGGTAGAGGCATGTTTTTCCTAGTTGCATTTATTAGGCAGCAGTATAATTGTTATACCTTATAGTTTAAAAATGCAGTTTTGAATATCTGAATGGGACTGTTAAATGGGAACATAATTACTGTGTGCCAAATCCGTGTGGCGACTGAGAAAACACTTATATTAATTGTAGAAGAATGAGAAATTATGTGCCATCTAGTTGGTAATCAGTTTGTTTTGTACTTCAGGCTACTTGCATATGAAAATGAATGGTGGGCTATTTAATTAATTTATTCCAGTTTTTACACATCTATAGTAATCAGTAAAAGTACAGATCACAACCACAAATATTAAAGAGAAGTAATAAATTGAGTCAACTTTTTTTTCTTCTCATACTGCTCATAAATTAAAGATGGACAACATTGCTCTTGTTATACTTTATTTGAGACAATTATGTTTTCACACTGAAAACATAGAGAGCCCTCACCTTGTTTTTGGTCCCGTATACGTTAGCTATGCAAACTATTTATTATGGTATGGTATGCTAGTCATTTAGGCTTGCTAACTGGAGCTATAGCGTCTTCTCTCATTAGTGCAATTATCCGTGTGAAGAAAACCTGTTTCCGCTTGCTTCTTTTACATTCTTTCTTTTCTTTTGGCCCCTACATGATTCTCTCTTTTCTGCATAGAGACAATAGCCCCCACACTATTTGTCATAAAATCCCTCATTTGCTGGATCCTGAGGAAAGCAGATTATGCTTATTTTTCATTTGGACAGAGGGAGATGGAGCCAGGTGTTTGGCAGCAGTGGAGTGTTCAGGTGTAACCGGGCCGGCGATGGGACATGATGAGTTGGGGCTGATGAAGGATGAGGCGTAGAAGATTTCAGGGAGTGCGGCACCCTGCTGGCCGCTCCCTCAAGAGCACCCCCACTGATCAGGAAGAGGGGAAACTTTCCTTTTTAATCTGCTTGTGCCGTGATCACTTTCTGCTGCCTTAATTAGCTCGTTACGGCCTTGATGAAAATGCAAGGTTTGCAAGCGCAAGGCATGCTATTCTGCTAAACTCATCAAGATCACTTGTCTTGAGTCTCAAGGTGATCTTTTATCTCACTTCTACAGGTGGTACTTCTTAACTCTTAAAGTTCCATTCTCAGCACTTTGAGAATATTAAAGTTAAGGCATTTTATTTGTGATATAATAAAGGGGGCTTCAAAATCTGACTCCAAATATGAGTACCCTGAAGGACCATTAGTAAGGTAGCACTTTAATTTGATGGTCCCTTTTGAACATTCTGTTGACTATTATTAACTTTGCAACAACATGTCAACCAATTAACTCTCACTAGTGTATAAGGAGACTAGTGTCTGCTTAATATCTTTTAACTCTTTATTGTGATGGTTCCTCAACAGATATTCTACTGACATTCTACTTTATCAAAATAAAGTGAAACCGTAAGATAAAAATAGCAGGTATATATTTTCATCCGGTATTTAAAGAACCATTTATGCAATGGGAGAAAAATAAAAGTAATGGTATTATAAAGAAAAAAAAAACATTTACATAAATATTAAGTTTTTATGTTCTCATTATACTAAATCAAATTATTTCAATATTACACTTGATCTAGTATCTATTAATTTACCAATATTTACTTTGTATAAAGTTGGCAGTGTGTCCAGCCTTTTTTCAAAGAAATTTAGATTAGTATGCTTATAAAGAAACATTTTCACTTCAGTTGCCAATTGTATATTTCAGTATGCATGTTTGTATATTATGCAGATTTCTTTCTTTCTGTTAAAATCTGTCAATAGAATAAATTACCTGCTGTTAATCTCATGTTGTTGTTTTTTTTATTTTTTTATTTTTTATTTTTTTTTATTAACCCAAACGCATACCTCAGGTCTTTAGTGACCCGGCACTACCTCATTCATTTTTTAAAGTTAGACATCAACCTTCTTAGTAGTCCTCAATCAATTAATTATAAACAATATAACAAGAAAAAATATATATAAAATTATAAAACAATATTTGTTTTCCCATTAATTTTTTGTAAAAAATTGTATAGGGTCGTTAACGACCCGAGGTGTGTAACAGTGTAAGTATATTTTTTTTCTGCACAACAATAATTGACTGACTGAACAAGTGCAATTCACCTTTATTCCACAAGATGACAATGTCTGATAAACAATTATGAAGTGATGTTTCACTCATAGTTACCGCAGGCAGAAAACAAAAGAATAGGAAGTATCGTCAGCAAAACTGACTGCAGAGCAAGAACTGAACGCAATCAAATATTAGTGTCACTTTCACTGGAAATGAGCTCTGATGAGGATATGATGATGGTATAAAACATTTGCTCAACCCGAACCCTTCCAAGCTCCAACAGGTAACAAAATATGCTTTATTTTATTCTTCTGTAATTGTTACTCTAATATCAGGAGAATTTTATATTATCGCAACATCTAGAGATCCATCCGTGTTAGATATTCGAGACCTGAATAATTGGCAAAACATTCATGCATTTAAGAAAAACATTCTTTAGGAAGCACAATTAAACTTGTACAAATTATTGTTTTAAACATATTAATATCTTAAGTTACTTCCTTTTTTATGATAATATTTTGCAGACCCCTTAGCATCCCCTTTTTAACTTCTGATGTCTAATGTCACAAAGTCCCAGTTTGCTTTAATCTGCCAAATATATATATAATCTGCCTTCCATATTTCATCCTTAAACTATCAATACTAATTTAGAGTCTTTATGAAGATTACAGCCAAGATATGGATAACACATGCAAACAAGACCAACAAACATGCTAAATTGTTCTTTTTGAAGATGCTCATTGTCCAGCTCCAGGCTCACTCATTATACCACAGCTTGATGCTGAGTCATGCATGTCTAATGGAGCAGGCAGACTGCAGAGTGTCTCTGTCTTCAGCCGGTCCCTCAGACACACACCACGGCAGGCTTTCCCTGGGGAGAATCGCACAGAGGCTGCTAAAACATGCCTAAGCACTGTCTCTCTGTATCAGAAGGAGCGGCACGCATGACGACGCTCAGCGGAACCTTGCAAGGACCATTATTCCCAGCCTCAGAGATCCACCTGTACCCAGTCTTCAGGGAGAATCACCCTTCTCAAAGTCTTCAGTTTACACTGGATTGAGGACCGACTGGATATCAAGGTATAAACTGCACTTGTTTATAAAGGCGGTGAAAGGGGCTCGATACAAACACCCATAAAGCTTTAGATAACGTTTAACACCACATAAAACCAACACAGTACGTGAGTTTTCTCTCTCTCTTTGATGCCTCGAAAATGTCCTACAGTGAAATAAAATACTAGGCCTTGATCAAACCACCGGGACTTGTCAGTAGTCTTCTCCCATGTCCTAATTACTGTCAGCAGGCTTGATGGACAGTCAAACCATCTGAAATCAAGCCTCAAGAGGACACTGCTCAGTTAACTAATAAAGGCCTAGCGGTTAATACTCTCCTGAGAGGCCTGACAAACCTGTAAATCAGTCTTCGACAGCCTTTTATCTTTGTAGTCCACAGTCTTATTTTTACCTTGAGAAATGTTGTGCTGCATTTTGTGCTGCGAGACCTTTAAGAGTTTCCCTGATCCAATAACTGCCATTTTGTCAAATGGAAACCTTATGGTTTGATTGCCCCCCCCCCACCCCACCCCTATTTTCCCTCCACTGAATTCATTATAATTTCCTAGGCTCAACTAATGTGGCTTTGTCTGCACGTTCTCAGTGCAAATGCTCCTTGCATTATTGTGTAAGCATCTCGAATTGAAACATCCGCCTTGTGAAATATTGACTTTAATATCTCATTTGAAAAATTCATGAAACCTTTGATGTTAAATCCATACTCAATTTAGCAAAATGCCACTAAAATATGCAGAGGGGGGCAGAAAACATTATTGTCTGTGCTTCTGTGGAGAAATTACATTTTATGGCTGTTACACCAATCTTTCCCATGTTTTCTTTTACTTTTTTTCCCGTCGTCTGGGGGAAAAAGTGGAGGCGACCCATTAGAGGCGAAATGAAAAGCGCTATTGATTGGTCTCTTATTCCTCCACTCTTTGCCTCATTTCCTAAATGCACAGTAATAAGGGCTTAGCCATGGTGACACACAATAAGCTTTAATGAATGAAACTTTAAAGAATTAGCAAGTGTGTATGCGTGTGTGTGATGCTATAATTGGTGGATCCCTTGCGTTTGGCTTTGTTTTGTTTTTGAGATACCTTTTCCATTTAATAAAGCATACACATGCCAATGTTGCAATACAGTAAAGACAATGGATGATATATATATATATATATATATATATATATATATATATATATATATATATATATAAAAGAGGAGCCGTGCTTTTCTGCATGGTTGGCTGAAAGTGCCGTAAGGAGGGGTGAGATTTTTAAAAGGCATCATATTAGAATTAGATTTCCTGAGGCTAATTATGATCAAACACAGCCTTTTGAAATGGTCTGAGATTATGACAGGTAGAAAAAAAGAGCCTTTTAGCAAATGGATTTCTGTGGAGAAGAAAGAGTGTGAAAGGGAGTGCAAAGGAGAGAGTGCAAAAAGAGAGAGTGAGTGGTGCAAGAGAAATGAAAAGACAGACGAATGTTGTGAAATCCACTTGCGTGCTAATAGAGTTGCATTCGCCTTTGGTAATTTGTAAGCACTTTACCCCTACCTATCGATCAAGCTGAGGGAGGGAAGGAGAAAAAATTACACTGCATTAACATGTCCCACTCTCTGCTGCTGCTCTCTCTCTCTACACACACACACACACACACACACACACACACACACACACACACACACACACACACACACACACACACACACACACACACACACACACACACACACACACACACACACACACACACACACACACCTCATGATTGTCCTGTTCCTCTTTTCCACTCATATTTTTGAGAAGAAATATACCCCCTTTCATCATCCCACTGCATAACAAAGACACATTCTTCCTCATTTACAAAACCTTCTTTCCTTTCATGGTGCCGAGCTGCTTCATATGATTCTATAGGTTGAATTTGGGCAGCTGTTTTTGAGATGTGTCAAGGCACTTTGATTAAAATTAATTCCTCACCTTCAGCTGCAGCTTAAAGATGTAAGGTGGATCTCGCGCTTCTCAGGGTAATGGCTTTGATGGTGGTGCTATATACATTTTGTATTATATCATCAAGATTGGAATTCTTAAAGGTAGAGTTTAAAGTATAAATTACCAATAGCTATTTTTGTTAAAATATACAGTACTGTGCAAAAGTCTTAAGGCTGCCGCACACCGGACGCGCAGCTCAGCGCCGCGTCGCGCCACGTCTAGGACAACTCTCACCTGAAAATCAGATAACATCAGCAATTTTCTGATTTCTGTAAATAAATCTAAAACTAAATGTATATTGCAGCACAGGGTGAAGTCCGTATGTACATTAACTACTATTTGAGACACATACATGTAAATTTAATATAAAACTACGTAAATGGCGCTCTGTGTCACGGCAGGATAATGAACACGGTCCTGAGCCGCCGCGGACAGACGCCGAAAGGCGCCGCCGGTGTGTGTACTCTCATAGAGAATAATGTGTTCGAATTTAAAAGACGTGGCTCTGCGCGGCGCGCCGCCGAGCTGCGCGTCCGGTGTGCGACCCCCTTTAGGCATGTTAATACCCCCCAATTTTAAGTCAGTTATTTATATCTTTTGCTGTAGTGTGTCAGTAGGAAATACCAGTTTGCATTTCCAAACATTCTTTTTGCCATTAATTGTAATAATCCAGTGAGATTTGTGTATGCACAAGGAGTCTGACAACAATCTGATCTCACCATCATAGAGTCTGTCTGTGATTACATGAAGAAACAGAAAAAGCTGAGACAGACTAAATCCAGAAGAACTGCGGGAACGTCTCCAAGATGCTTGAAGAAACCTTCCTGCAAAGCTACCTGAAAAACTATACGCATGTGTACCTGGACAAAAGCCGTTTTAAACGCAAATTGAAAAAAAAAATCAATTTGTGATTTTATTTTTGAAAGCATTCTCACGCATTTTAACACAAGTGCCAGTACTTTTCACAGCACTCTAGCTTTGCAGGAAGGTTTCTTAAAAAAAAAAAAAAATTTCAGTGCTTCGAAACTAAACGTATTATTGGATAAATGCTGCGATTATGTCCCACCCACGGACGTTCGGCGTCTCAGGGGGTCAATGGAGGCATTGGCTGGCCTGGACTCCGGGCTTCTGCGTGATGATTGGAGGGTCTGTTGAAAGACTGCATCTCCTTTTGATTGACAGCGATTTTGTATTACAAAAAGTCGCTGACGCTGAAGCTATTCGGGCTCAGTCCCATCGTGGATTTTGCAAGTGTAGTCGAAAGACAAACTGCTGCAACCTATTTCTTGGTATTTGCTTGCCGAAATTGCTAGCCAATTTTCATCATACATTTCACACAATTATACACCACATTCCTTGTTTCAGTTTAACTTAATTCCCACATTTCCTCTGTCGAGTTTAATATCTTTTTTTTAGACCATTTGTTCATTAATTCATTCATACAGTAGGCTAGGCTAGCGTCGTAGGGGTGAACTAGCCAGCTAGCAAACTTCACACGATGGCAGACAGTGCTAATATTGTCGATCTGATTTTGGCAAAAATGAGCTTCCCCTCTTTGAAAAACCAGCAGCGCCACTGATGTCAACACTTTGGTTTGACTGATGGGTAGAAGTTGGCTTAGTCCATGCTCGGCAGAAGTGCGTATTGAGGGTGCGTAGGGGCCTAAAAGGAGCGCTCATGAACACACTTATGAAACCTAAAATAAGTAAAGAAAAATATAAAGTCGGCAACACCTAAGCTCCAAAATTATCAAAAATATTTATTTTCAAGACAACTATCGCATAGCGTATGTTACGTTTCGAGCACGCAGGCTCTTCATCAGACAAATTTACTACAGATGTGCAACCCTTTATATCTCCAGGTGATCACATGTCCAACCTAAAATGAAACCTAAAATAACAAATGAGCTTACTAAGGTCTTGTGGACTTAACAGACTTGCATACATGGCGGCCGTTGTACTGTAAGTCCCCTTGACCACAAATGCATGGGAAGTATGCCATTTGGGACACAGACTTATACATGCAACAGAGTGGAACGTGGAACATAAAATATACTTGGGCCTAAATTCTCACCTAGAAGAAGGCCTTACTGAGCTCCAGAACATAATGTGATAGCCTACTTGTAAATTGATGCTAATCTAACCTGATGTCATGAGAAAATTTAACTATTTTACAATTTGAAGATGAAGCTGAACATGAATGTCGACTCCTAAACCTAAGCATCGGTGGGGTGTAAGCAGATCATATGAAAATGTATGAATGAGATTTTACGAATTCAATGCAATTCACCAAAATGTAAAATAGTTCTGAATTGTCACAAGAGTATACTGACTAATCCTGCATCTGCTGCTTTGTCTTCAGTGTATGTTTCTCTGATTTTGTTCTTGTTGACTCAGGTCAGACTTCGACAATCGTTAGAGGGATTCCCCAATAATTAGTTATTTGGGAGTTGTGTTTTCTCCCATGAAAAGATACTGCGATTGTTAGTTGGAACATTGGCAATCAACATATTTACAGTTTTGTTGACCTGCATTTCTAATAGCACTTGCAATTTTATTTTTTTTATTCATTTGGGGTTGTGGATCCATGTCGAAACTCGCACCTGAAGTGAATCTGTAGGTTTGGAAAACTTCACTGTTACACTTTCATTATTTCTGGATTTCATCTAAGCCCCAGTGATTCAAAGGGTGACAAAGTATCACATGCATAGTGGTTTCAATCAACCCAAACAGTCAATATAGTGTCTTTTTGAAACCCTCATGCAATTGTGAAGATTTAGCTTTCCACATCAAAATCAGAGCCACATCATGAAATTACACATTATAATTTATTTTACAGAAAATACCTGTAAGTGCCACAATAAATCAATAAATATATCCTTTTAAGCAGCACACTTACACTAGCATTTGTGTCAGAGGATTGACCCATTGTCAAGTAATTGGTGACACCTTGAGTTATGTGATTGAAGGGGTAATCATAGTGGATACGGTCAGCTGTCTGTGTGTGTGTGTGTGTGTGTGTGTGTGTGTGTGTGTGTGTGTGTGTGTGTGTGTGTGTGTGTGTGTTGAGAACTGTTGGCTTCAGGGTGCTCATCTTGCTGATACATGAGTACTGCACCAATTAGTCAGTGCCAGGAGCTGTATGGGACATATACACCTGCACTCCCTTTTTCTCTCCCTTTCTATGTGTATTCTCAGGCCTCTAGTCCATGCTGATATTCCACGGCAGTGTCTGAGTTGAAATACCTTTAATGAATTATTCATTCAATTATTCAAGGTTAATTTTTTGTTTTGGTCAAAATGAACAAAAATTCCATATGAAGTAAAACGTCTTACTACGATATATTATGGTAAACTTACTGTGCAACAGTGATTTATATTTAGAGCTGTCAGGTTAGATTTGGTGGGGCATTTCCAACCCAATCTCACGGCAATTTTACGAGGTGGCTAATTCGTACGAATTCGTACGAATTCATACGGACTCAATCATATGAATTCGTACGATTTCTGCTAAATCGTACATATTTTACGAGTTGCCCAATTCGTATAAATTTGTACAAATGACCTACCCCTGACCCCGCCCCTAAACCTACCCATCACTGAGGTTTAGACAAATCGTATGAATTCGTATGAGTGAGGTCATACAAATTCGTACGAATTAGCCACCTTTTACTTTCGTATGAATTGGTTGTGAGATAGCATTGGAAATTTCAGGCTTACATCCTTTTTTCTTATGCCTTTACATTATATTAATAAGCAGAGACAAAAAAATAATAAACCATCAGAATAATCCATGTGAAAAGCAAGGCCAAAGCACAACCGACCAACTCAGCAATAGCTTGCAATATTAAGTTTTGACCACAAATGGCGATAGAGAGGCCAAAATTCCATAGTGCATCTTTAAAGTAGATTTGTTTTGGGCTAGACAAGGAGGCATTGTTTGGTAACACTTTGATATTTTGTTAGTGCACTATAGACATTCTACTAACAACAAGTAACTTTGGAATTACATCAAGTTCTATCATGACAACTCTCTGAAGATTTTTAGCACGATAGTGGATATGACAATGTTAATGTATTTGGTCTTGGAGGAATAGATTTGCTACGCTGCTGCTGCTGTTGATTATTGCTGTTGTTGTAGATTATTGCTGCTGCTGTTACCCATCAATTACCCATAGCAGATCTATATCTGTCCGTATAGCTCAAGTCACCAGCCTGCCAATGGTCCTTACAAGAAAGGATTAATAAACATTATACTGTATATCCTGCATTTATACATGGGATCTGTATTTGGTGCAAAACATAACTTTTCTGAAAGTATGTTTTTAAGATTCACTCATTTTTTAAACCTGTGAATGAGAGAGGAAGTTGGATAAAGTGCTGAAGCTAAAATCAGCAGTGTGTGTTTTGGCTTTGATCACCTGAACATCATTAGATCAGCTTTAAAATAAGATGTTAATTTTCTCTCCCTTTTTTCCTCAGGAATCGTTATTGTCTCATTTGCGCAGGGGTGTGTTCATTCTCCATTACCTCCAGCCACCAATTTGCATAATTATCATTCGGAGATGAAGCTCTTTTAACACGGGTAACTGCAAAAATCAGCAGAGTCTGGGTGAAAAGGATGTGTTCGGAGGAAAAGTTCTCAGATGTTCTTAAATGAACACTGATCAAATCTAAATCTAATTAATATGCCTTTTAGCACTGATAGCACAACCCGATGATAAATTTATACAGTTTTGAAGCATTTTTACTTCACGTAACCCCCCCCCCCCCCCCCCCCCCCCCCCCCACTTAATTTTCAACATTTTCACTTCATTTTCTTTTGTTCCAGAATGGATGATTATCTGGAGATATCGAGCCAGGGGATGTCAGATTCTGTTTAACACCTTCAAACAAAATGTTTACTTATTTTACTTAACAGATATCGGTGAAAAATACAATAAAAAATAGCTGCTAGAATGAATATTAATTATATTTAAAAAAAAGCAAGAACATCTAACATTAATAAACTTAAAACTTATAGTAAACAAATTAAACATGTAAACGTAATATTTCATTTTATGACTTTTAATTTTCTTCTGAATCTATGATACTTTGTGTGATCATTTAAAGTTTATTATAAATCAATCTCCATCACATCTGCTTCCTAAAATATTTTAACTTCAATAAGGCCAAAATGGGATTTTCAATGACGAATTATAAAATGATAGCATTTGATGTCCTGATATTCGAATAGGTGATCACATATTGGGTTTCCATTATCTTAAAATTCATTACACAATATTAATTTATTTTCAACTTTTTTTTCTCCCATTTTAAAGATGATATCTTTGCCCTTTCAGATCAAAATGAACTACTACTCAAATGTTTGTCTCAATTGTGCCATCTTTGTGTAAAACATACCAAATATGAACAGAAGTTTTCTCTTGCCAGACTATTTGAATTTGTGGTGAACCCCTATTTCATTATTTCCTTACACTAATTACTCTTTCTTCTTCTTCTTTTTCTTCTCTCTCTCTATTGGCTGGCCTACAGCTGCCAGTTCAGCTGTCAGTTTCACAGCCAGATGACTCAATTATATTGTGGAAGCGGCAGCTTTTCAGGGAGGAAAGTGTGATCTTCAACGGCGGCATGGCTTTGAGACCATTTGGTAAGAAATGCTGGGGAAAATGGCCGCAGCGCATTAAAGGGCCCTTCATTAGTTGAGGTACATTAAGACTCCTAGAGGCTCACCACTCTCCTGAGCATAGATGATAACATTTACACACACACAGTATCCACACAAAGTTAATGAAAACGCTTGCCATTGACTTTGTGTGTGTGTGTGTGCTGAGAGGAAATAAGGGGCTGGAGTCCTGGCAGTAGCAATATCAAGCATGAGTAATTTACAAGGTTTTGGCTGTGTGGTATTTCTGTTCTCAGGCCTGTTAGAGATTTGTCCAGCAGATAGAGCACACAACTGATAGAGAGGAAGAGAGAGGGAGGCAGAAACTCAAAGCCCGCAGATAAAAGTCAATGTGCTCTTTGTTCAAGTGGAGACTGGTCTAATGTTTATCCACCATTTAAGGAAGAGACAAGAGGAACTTTTAAAGACCCCATGAAATTGTGTCTTTTAGTCCATGCATGTTAGCTTTGAGGCCAGCTCATTAATTAACGATTTGGACATCATGCAAAATGTAGCCTACATAATTTTACATTATGGTGACCTTGAGTCAGCTTAGTAAATAAAATGATATGGTTTGACTGAATTTGTCAAAGGCCTGATAAAAAGCTCTTGCCCACTTCATCTCGGTAGACCACTTCTGTTACATTTGTATGTATGCATGCATGTATGTACTTATTTATTAATCATTTGTTCAATGTCTAAGAATTGAGCAAAAAAAGAAAATATAAATAAGTAATTTGTCAGAGCGAGGTTGAGGCAAAGATGAAAAGAAGCGAGCTGGATCTAATGGCAAAATCTAAATAACAAAAATATTCACATACTCAAATAATAATCACAATACATTGACAACACCCGAAAGAGAACAACTGAAAATATAAATACACAGGGAAGCAGAGCCTAAATGAAATAATTAACAAGACACCGGTGTAACACATAAGGTTAAGAAAAAAACAAAAACAAAAACATGGCAACGAAAGAACAGGGATGAAGGAAACATGAACTAGCACAGGAAACTGAACAGGAAAATCAAACAAGAACACAACTCAAACAAAAACTCAAACCCAGATCAGACGTGACGTAGTTAATAAAATAAACAATTTTTAAAAGTGCAACATTTTGTAATTTGGTGTTATCAATGTAAAAAAAAAAAAAACTATTATTCAAAAATACAAAGTTTTAGAATTGTTTTTACAATGTCAAAGTTCAGAGTATGAAGACTATATGTTCAAATGTGCAGTCTTCCCACAATCCCATAATATATATATATATATATATATATATATATATATATATATATATATATATATATATATATATATATATATATATATATATATATATATATATATATATATATATATATATATATATAAAAAATTTTTTGTATAGGCTGATGGTATAGAAGTGTTTTGAGATGATATTGACACCATCTTAGAAATTTTCACCAGAATTATCACTGGTGTTATCATGTCAGGAAACAGGAGAGAAGACACAGAGGTAAAAATAACAGTTCTTTATTAATAGGTGGGTAGTGATCTGGAGGATCATCAGACAGGTGAGTGATGAGCATTAGCAGTTCAACTGATATGGACAACTGTCTCTGGAAGAGGATGATGAAGGTGAGTAGTCACGTAAGTAGCTCTCATGTAGAGACTGACGAGACTGGACAACTGGTGAGTGTGTGCAGTGTGCTTATGAAGGGTACTTGATGAGGGTGTGGCAGATTAATATTCCGAGTGATTGTGAACGAGTGGGTGGAGCTGAAGGACCTGGTGCTGATGGCATGTTGGTTGAATCAGTGACATATTGTCCCTGGTGTAACAGTCCTTCCTTAAGCTAGGAATTTTTTTTTTAAAATAAATAAATAAATAAAGACCAAATGTGAAGTTGTCCTTTTTTATTAGTTATAACAAATGTTAATACAAACTTACATCAGCTTTTATTATTTAATGGAAAATAATGTTTCATGAATCAACATTTTGATGAATGAATTTGGATTTGGATGATAAATGAAGTTGTTGTTTTTTTTAGTTTTTTTTTTTAGAAAGACTCTGATTCATGTTGCCCTACATTTTTATTCAGTTGAATGCTCTCGAGTGAGATGTCCCTCCCTTAATACCACCAGCAACAGCTAGCTACTGTAGGTCCTGTTCCAACTGGGGCACTCTGTGAGAACCTGCAGTCTTGAATACTTGTAATAGCCATCGATCAATTACATTCATTGTGCTCTTGAAATGTCCTTTTGTCTAGCATGCCCTCATTTGGACTACTTCCTGACAGTCTATATGATATTATGTCACTGAAGTGTGGCACTGATTGGGACAAGGCCCATGTATTGTAGCAAATCATGTTTCATGGCTGTGACATAACTGATGTCTATTTGAAATAAACAAAACATAACAAAGAGCACTTCAGTGTGTCCCACCCAAAAAAATAATGTCGTCAGTACTAGAAGAACTGTCTTTAATGCTGCTTTCACGTGTTACTCTAAACAAGAGTTTCCTAGTTGTAAATTGGACATGAGATGCCCTCTCAAGTCATATTTACTACTGGGATACTCAGAGATCATTTTTATTCCTGAGTTTCTGAGTTGGGCGTGCCATACATTTTTCCACAACAGCTACATTGCCACAAGTAGTGCATATTTAAATATCTAAATAACCATTTGAAGGATATTGTACGTTTTTAAAGACAATGTAAATAGCATGTATTTGACCGAAATTCCAGAATTATCAGTAATTACAAGTACATTTTGGTTTTAATAAGATTTCCCCAATAAATAAGGGATTGTGTCCTCCATGATCCTTATTCTTTCCAGCAAGAAAACACTTGAACGCAACAGGCTCATAATCACAACTTCAGAAATGGGAAGTGGGACATATCCGATAGCACATGAAGGCAGCATTAGGTATTTCATGGGATTGTTAAGATTCAGTGATGACTGTCTGTCTGTATGTATGTATGTATGTATGTATGTGTGTGTGTGTGTGTGTGTGCGCATTAACACCACTTTGCTTGGCATTATGGTTGCTCCACAGGACAGTTACCCTGGTTCTCTCTTCTGCTGTCTAAGCTCAAAGCTATCCTCCTTCCCTGGGACAGCCTCCCACAGAGGGGCAGATGCTCTCATTTTACCCATCAGGAGTACCACTCCACCCACCCCCCTCCCACCCACCAACACCGACCACACACACACACACACACACACTCACCCATCTGCAAAACGCACACTCTGATGATCATGAAGTCAGACACCTCACACATTGATAGATAACTGCATATTAGGTATGAATGAGATATTGAAAATGAAAACTAATTTGCATGTAATTGCAAGGATTGTCCACTGAAGGCAAGTTTGTTGAGAACCCAAGTGCAGTTTATTTACAAAAACGTGATCAAACAGAAAACAAAAGCGTGGCATGAAACGCAAAACAAGAACATAGACATGACATGGAGCTTACCAATTGGTTACCCAAAACAATACTTGACAAGGACACATGGCAAACATGAGGGCTTAAATGCACAAAGACTAATGACTAGCCAAGGGACACCTGTGAACAACGAAACAATGAACCAATGACAACATGACACATCAGACAAGGCAACACATGGCAGGATCACATGACTATAACAGGGAATCACATGACAACAGGAAACATGACAAAGACATGAGACGTGGCCAAAACAAGACGTGACAGTAATATGGACTGGAATATTATATATGGATGTTTTGCTGAATAATTATCCCCTGTTTTAAAATAAAAGTTGAAATTAAAAGAACAATTTATATTGTGGTGCTATTTGCTCAGCCTCATGACATATTTTATTATTGTTTTTAGTTGAACACAAAAGGACAGTATTTGAAGAACCATCATGCTCTTGCCCCAAAGTATCATTTATGACTGTGCAGTACAGTAAGTCTTGTGAAGCTTTATAAATGGTTTTTGTAAGGAAAATATAAAAATTGTTATACACTAAAAATCCACAAAGCTTTTGTCTATCCCACAGATGTTGTAGAGACCAAGAGAGTCAGTAGTCCACATAGAGTCAAAGGGCCGTGTTCAATACATAACAGAGACCAGAAAAGGGCAGAGTCTAAGTCAAGACTAAAGGACCAGGACCAAGATGCCATGGACTTAGGAGCATGTGGACTCAGTCTTGACTTGAACTCGACCCTTTTCTAGTCTCAGTTTCCACTCAGACTCAAAGAGCTGTTTTTGACTACAACACTGATGTGATATCCCATATAATTGCGAAAACCAATGGCACGTTGGATTAATACATTCACAAAAAAAAATCGGTTTGGTGTCACTGAGGCTGAAGCCCCATTTTGAATGACTTCAGAATACATGGCCAAGTCTTATGGACAACTTTTTCATTTAATCTTTTTATGAACATAAATATTGTTGGTCATTTTATGGTTTTTGATATCCTGTTAGGAGCTTGACAGATGTAGTTTGTTGTACTGTGAAAGTTGTTTAGATTCTTCAAAACTATCTACTACTATGGTTCAAGGGAAAACAATAACAGCTATAAAATGTAAATAATGGCAGAATTTGATGTTTTCATTGAACTATTCATTCAAACTCCTATTCATATACAAGTTATTAGCAGCAATTAGATCTACAGGGGATGATTTTCTCCACATAGTATTGTGTGTTTCAACACTTTATCAATACTGCATGGCTCTGACTCTGTTCCTCTGTCTATTGTCCTATCAACCTGCGCTCTCAGCTCCAAGGTCGGGACTCAAACACAGGGTCAGGCCTCCTCAGTGCTGCCTGAGATCTGCAGGAAACCCCAGTAAGGTTGGATCACCTACAGATTATCACCCCTCTTTCCCCTAAAATCATTATCTGTGAGTCAAACTAAGCTCAATCGCCACCTTTTCCTCTCTTTCTCTCTCACTTACTCCCTTTTTACTGTGGAAAATGCATTTTATGTAAAATTCTTGGACTAAATAAGCCACAGTCCAGATGGATAGGTTCTTGACAGTTATGAATGAGGGTCTGGCTACATTAAGGCAATGAAGTGGGAATGGGAGGAGAACGGGGTGGGGGGAGTTGGGGGATTGCAGATTTTGAACTAAGTTTGAATAAATCATCATCAGAGGCATTCTGGCTACTCAACTGGAAGCCCCGGACCTTCGTGACCATGTGACCTCTGGTTTCCCTGGCAACCGTAGTACTCTACATTCTTCAGAATATTAAAAGAATTTTGGTGGCAGTAAGTTTGCCTGAGAGCAGTGAACTGGTGCCCGGCGTGATGAGTCTACCCCTCATTAGAGCGCCCAGCCTCGGCGGGCTTAACAGAGCTACGTCTATATCTTGTTGTAATGAAGACCCCGCAGAGGCTGAGAGGAGAGCGAGAGAGAGAGAGAGAGAGAGGGAAACAGAAGGCAGAGGGCAGAGGAAGGGAAAGTCAATACTAGAACTCATGCAGTGAGAGGTAGTATCAATTTTCTGGATTATTAATTCAAATTCGCATCCGCAGACTGCTTCAAATTAAGAGAGCCGCAGATGCCCTCTCACGCTCTGGCAAAATTATAATTTAAAGTATTCTGTTTCGGACGCTCAAATTAGACGGTCCAGTCAGCATGCCGTGGTCCTTCCTATCCTGCTAATGAAGGCACATACGCAATGAGTGGGAACCGAAAGAGATCCAAACTACACCTGTTTCACCACAGAGCTGCTTACAGAACTCAGTTTTCTGTCTGGCAGCAAAACAAGGGCTCTTTGTATTGAACCGACGAGAGGAGGGGGGAAAAGTTGACTGTTGAAAGGTGGGATTTGCAGCTAGGTGTGAAATGTAAGGGTCCCACATTAACTGCTGAGGTAATTATTTTTTCTTCTTTTGCATAAACAGAGTTCTTCGGAAAGTCATTGATGGCTTTGGAAAGTCATTTTCATGATTATAAACCAGGAGAGTGACCCGCATCATCAACTGGAACTAAGTCCTCTCAATTACAGAACCCAGCAGTGAAATGAGAAGCAGGATTGTGTTCCTGCAAATGACCAGCATTAGATTCTAAATGGGCATGAGAAGTTTCATCCCTGGGTTGGATACTTTTATCAGGAAAGAATTCATTTGAGAGATGAAGCCATGGGCTTGAAGGGCAGGCTGGTGTCCAAGGATTGTTAATTTCGGGGTTAAGCAAGGTCATGTCAATTTCATTTCGGTATCATGAGCATTATTGTTTTACCTTGTGCACAAGGATTTGAGCCGGTGCCCTTAGCACTCTAGAGATTACGTTTTATTAGACTTATGCGTCCATTATCCTTCAGCCTGAACATGAAATGATCACAACCTCATTAGGCATTAGGCAAGTGGCTCATCCAATCAGATGATGATGATTTTAATAACCGTATGAATCTCTTGTGCTGATGTTGAGATAATATTAGCTCTGGCATCAAGTACAACCACACCAAAAGTGGTTTCCCGTAAAAGAATAATAATCAGGATTTACGGTTAGCTGACTATATGTTGTATGCACTTTGTGGAATATCCTAAAGTTCAGTTGATTTATTTAAGGCCAGCATTGCTGATCCATCCTGTCTACCCTAATAACTTCAGAGGACACATTGACTTGCGCTTGGAGTGAGTCAGTATCAATAAATGACAAGCAGGTGGAGCTGTGAGCAAAGTTAAACATGTGGAAAACAGTACAACAGCTCAAGTCCACTTTGATATACTGTAAAGCGTAAAGATGAAAGGCAGATGAAAACGGGATCGAGGAATGTTTCTCTCTGGGAGTACCTGGTGGAATGGGTCAGGTTTGGTGCCTTTTCTGAGATTTCTGCCACACGTGTCACTTTGAGGCATTTACCACAATCTTAATACTCTCTCTAAGCTCCCTGTGCACCACAGTCTGATTCAATTTGCTTGATTCGGATCTGTATCCCTATCTAACAGGCCCTCTTCATTTTTATCCCCTGCAATAGAAGGAGATGAAAGAAAGGGATTGAGAGAGAGGATCGACGGCAATCAGGAGATGGCAATAATCAGAATAATTTGCAGCTAGCACTGTACAAGAGCGTGATTGTGTGGCACTGCGCTGCACCGTGTTTGTACGGCTTGTCATTTTTTCAATTACTCTGGCTGTGGTTAAATGCTCATTTTCAGTTGCCCTGCCTGAAGCTAGAACACTGAGGCCCATTAGGGCCCGTGCTCCAGCCTCTCTCTCATTAGTTTCCCCCCGACGAGTGGCGTTTGGGAGAAGAGCCTGAGACCAGTGCTCTGGAAGGAGGTCAGTGTGGAGCTGTGGACACAGGACACCGCAGACATGAGTGGTTAGATTGCAGAGGAGTTGCTGACCCCACGGCGTCCCATCCATGCACTGGCACCAAGGACACATCATTAGAGAGCAGTGTGACCTTCAGGGCCAACATAGCACAAAGCTCTTAATGACCGGGCCAGGCCTCCCTCTTCTCTCTCAGAGCCCGCCTGACTGCACGATCCCCTAAACAAGTCACATGGCAATAAACATCACAGAGACCCAAAACCAGTGAAACCAGCCATGATGACAAGATCATCTCACAGCCCAATTTATCATATTCTTTCATGTTTGGCTGTTAAAGGGAATAACTCTAATTCAGTGGTTTTCAACCAGGGGGCCTGAGCAAACTTCCAAGTGGGCCCGAAAATGACTTTAAAATTATATAACTTAATAATTATAATAAAATTTAAAATAGTCAAATGTGATTATAATGGAATTCAAACAATCTTAATGTTTGTGTAATGTGTAAATAATAATTAAAAAATATCTGGAAATATATATATAATATGAAAACATGTTCTAAAACTTAATCTTTCTAAAACTCAGAACTTCATAAATTGAGTGCTGTGTGTACCTTAATACTGACTTCTACTTTGTTGAATTGAGAATGCTTTTAAAATTCCAATTCAATGCAAACTTTGTTTCATTAAAATGAACTGAAATCCATGTAACTGCAATAATTAAATTTTTTAATTAGAAATGGAAGGTAGATTGAGACAAATGATTTCTTGAAAAAAACTTGTCTAAAAGTAAAAAAAAAAAAAAAAAAATATATATATATATATATATATATATATATATATATATATATATATATATATATATATATGAAGGTTTTAAAATATATTCATCATTTTTGAACTACCTTTACTACCTTTAAATTTCCCCCTTTTGTTTTTATTGAAGAAAATAATGTTGATGTTTGAAATTAAATTTCTGAATCATAAAAGTAATCACACAAATTAGGGATTTTATTTGGGGCCTTGAAGAGCACCACTGCTCTAATTAAATGACAACATGAACAACAACAACAACAACAACAACAGCTTACACTGCTCATCATATGTTCTCACACTTTTCATGTCTCGTTTCCCCCATCCTAAGTCCTCATGTTCTACTCAGTAGCGTGCAAATGTAGGTATCACAATGTGTTGTCCTCTGCTTGAGTGTGACCTGAACGAAAAAGCGTTGCTGGTACAGCTCCTCCAGCTAAATGGAGGTCAGTGGATGATGGCATCCATTACGGAAGCATTCAATTCAAATGTCACCTGGCTGGCATGCTTTTCCTATTCCCCAATGTGTGTGTTCCAGAAAGGGGAGAGAAGAAAATGGGAGGGGCATGCTGGGATATTGTTTCTTTCTAAATGCTTAATTTCAAATAGGTTTGTGTAAGGCTGCCCACCAGGTGCATATGGGGTGGGGGGGCTATTTATCAATGGAGACAGGAAGAGGCAAGGTGACACTGCATTAATTCGACAACCTCACCTTGGATTTGCGAAACCACCATAGAGTGCCCTCTCTCTCATTTCTCCATCTTTTGCAAAGAGGCTGCTATCCTCTGGAGCTCCGGCTGCTAAAACAAGACTGATTGTAACTATTCATCATTTCACCTCAGCGTTACTCTAAGCAGAGTCAGACCGGGCCAGATGACTGGATGTGAGAATACACGTCAGAGCCAGAACTTGGCTCTGTCATAGTATGGAAACACTCACACGCTGTCACACATGGTAGCCACAAGCAGCCAATGCCAAAGCCCACTGAATTTTGATTGCTTGGCTTCCTTTAGAAAACAATGCAGTCCTGTCTCCACAAGAGGACTGAAAGGCAGTAGTCTGCATGTTGCAAGGTAAAATGGGAGTTGAGCATGGGCGCGTTTGACGAAGACGGCTGGGATTCTTGGACACGACAGACCTGATTGTCACTCCTTGAGTTCCTGTTCTGTCACAGCAGCTCAGTGCTGTCATCCTTCACCTCAGTTGAAATTAACAGGTAATTTGTAAATGTCACTATGGGTTAGATGGCTCATTTTGTTTCTTTGTGTCCAATCCAGGGAACAGTGGCTAATTTTTCTTGTTTTTTAAAAAGATGTTCATTTATAAATAGAATTACACCCTGCAGAATGAATGAGGGGAAGTGATGTGGAGAAAGAAGCAGGTTTAGCAGCATCTTGCCGTCATCGGAAAATTAATAACACACTGATGGATTTGACTTTGCTGTCTTTGTTAATGTTTCTTTTCAGTATATGAGATTATAACCAGAAATGTAATTTCAAATATCTAAATTCATTTAGGCAACAGAGAAACACACACACACACACACACACACACACACACACACACACACACACACACACACACACACACACACACACACACACACACACACACACACACACACACACATAGACTCCTTTTAATGAGTTCCGAGTTTAAAGAGTGTGAGTAATTAATGGAAAAGCTAAGGTAATGAATTCAAGGTAATTTTTCTTGACTTTCATTTGTGGGTGATCAAAGATAATTGAAAGCAATTTAAGCATGATCTACTTTTATTTCTTTCAACAGCTTTAATTTGATCTGCGACTGAATGTTTCTCCACAGAAGAAGCTCTAATTGTGAAGGCATAACCCTCAAACTCAACCTCCCTGATATAATGGTCATGCATGTTTTTGTTAGATGTTTAAACAAAAAATTACAGTTAATCGGACAATTTAATTGTAGAATTTCTCTTTTTTTTTCCTTTTTTTCTTTTTACACAAATGGGTCAATGACAAACGATTCTTCTTTTAAACCAGACTTCTGAAAAATCTTCCAGAAATGTAGTTTAAAAGCTTGGCACATGCTTTAGAAATTCTGTATTCGTGTTTCAAGTGGTTTTGAAATAAGTTTTATGCTGTTTTCATGAAAAATTCTAATTTGATGACAAAAATATGTTGGTGTACCCTTTAAATAATTTAAGTAACAAAATATATATATATATATATAACAAAAAAAAATTCCTTACACATTGAATACATCCGAGTGTACGCATCTTTATAAAAAGTTTTACAAATATATTTTAAGTTTAAAAAGTATTTATTTACAAATATAATTAATTATTTATTCATAAATTTCATTAACTTTCTTGAGAACCACGCCATATTACATTTTTTTAACTATCTAAATTTGTCTAATCAACTAATCTTCACAGCAAAATCCCCAGTGTTAAATCAACACCTACAGTGTCAAAGTTAACACCAGCCAAGTGTCTATATGTGTCCACACTACACAGTGTAACATTTACACTTTTTAAAGTGTTAATTTTTTAACACTCATTTTCTGTTAATTCAACACTGTTTGTTGTTAAAAGTTAACACTATATAACACTTAACATTGTTGTTTTTACACCACACTAGTGTTAGTGTTAAATTACAGTGTTATTGAGTAATACTTTTTATTTTACACTAACACCAGTGTAGTGTGAATACAACAACATTAAGTGTTAAAATACTGTTCAGCAATAACACTATAGGGTGTTAATACCAATAGGCTACCTCTAGAGCTGCTTCCAATCCTACTAAAGACAAATGGCAGAAAATATCACAAAAATACTTTAAGGTACACCACATTTATTATTTGAAACAATAAACATTCACCTTTCACATTTAAACATTTAAGACTTGTCAAACTTTTGCAGTTAATTGCACTCCGAAACAAAACTACAATATGGTACAATGTAATGACTTTCATCATCTCCATATGAAAACTGCCTGTCATATGGTCTGTAATATAACAGGTCAGATACACAAATGACAGTAAAAACATCATCAACCTCCTCAATACAAAATGCATGCACATGCTCATTAAAATACATTGTAGTAACCTTACTAGTCAAAAGGAATGCTTGCTCATCCTTCAAAACAATATTAACTATCTTATTAAAAACTGGCATTTCATTTTCAACAGCAGAACAAACATACATTCCAACTTGGTATTCAGTTCCAAAGTGTTTTACCCAAGATGTCGTTGAAATAGTTGACACATTGAAAGCTTCAATTAAAACTTCACTACCTTCCAGACTGCAAGTAGAGACCACATGAACAGGACCAAACTGAAATCTTTTAAAATAAAAATTTTCCCAATGAAAGGCCAACTGACTCTGATGTTTCTTTACCAGTGTTTTGGTTATATTTTTGAAATTCTTAACAGACCTCTTAAAGAAGTTGTGTTTACCTTCAAATCTCATACACCATACATGTATTAGTGGACCTATTTTCCTAATACACCTGGGATAATGAATCATCAGATGATGCTTTGGTATCAGACGCTTTTCTGGAAACAGAGACTTGAAAAGTTTATGATGATCAAAAATTAAATGTTTCAAAACATAGGTCATACCATCTGTTACAGTTTGTGAGAATACAATGTTCACAATTTGAATCAATAGTAGTATCAAATTCCAATAACTATTGTCTCTGTCAACTAGATCTCCAAAAATCAAAGGGGTATTGCGCAGGAGGCACCACGACTGAATCGCATTGAGGCCAAGGTCATTGCTCCCATCATCGACTTTGACTCCACTTGGTCTGTTCTTTCTCTCACTGTATCCATAGTTAAAGCTCTGAATCCGTTCTTTAAGGCTGTTTACAGACATGTAGTCTGTAACTAGGTACTGAAATAGGAGCTTTAACTCGTACTGTACAACCCCTTCAAGTAAATCGTGCATAATGTCAACAGCAAAATTGTCTGAGGAATGAAAAAACTGCAATGAATTGAGAGGACAAGTCCTCTTAACACCAAACATTGAAACAAGAGTGGGATCTTGTGCCAGAGCATTGCAATGTTCTAAGTAGAGTTCCTTTGTGCGGAGAATCACGCCTGGATCATCCTCACTGAAGACTGACTGCAAATTTGTTTTATCAGTTAAGCAAAATCGGCAACAGTAGGTTGCACTGAATGACTCAACCATGCCAAAAAGTCCATGTATAGCTAAATTGTCACCAGTAACCTGAATAACTGAACCCTTTAATGAAGCATCTGAAAAGGGTACACTGATACCCTCAGTCTCAAGAGTTTTTAGATCGTCAACGAGAGGCTGGAGGATTGGACCAAAGCCATATTTTTTTAAGTCCTCTGAATGAAAAAGAGCCACAAGATGTATGTTCATCAAAACGGAATTGAGCTTAGGGGGCAGATTTCTTAAAATGAAATAAACACAACCAAGTTTGTGAATCCCTTTTTTTGATCCGAGCGGATTTGCAGTTTCGAAGTCGTCATAATATAGTTGTATCTGAAGAGCATGTTCTTTGTGTCCAAATAATGTATGGTTTTGAAAATATGAACCATCATTAATGTCTCTGTAAATGCCATCTTGATGAAGCTTTTCTTGCTGGAAACAGTGGCAAAGTTCAGAGTTGGTGAACAGAGACTCAAGAGTTCTTAAAATGGGAACATACATACATGTATCATTCACAGGGACTTGGCTGTATACACCTGTAGTTTTATCTCTGCGCACATCGTAACGCACACCGAGAACATATTCTACTGGTTCAACGATTTTCCATTTATTCTCAAAGTGTTTCTGCCTCTTTGCTTCAGTATTGAGGAGTGAGAAAGGATTTTCAAGCTGCTGAAAACACTCTTCAACTTTGTCCAGGGTTTCCCTAGATGCCTCTGACGAAATGTATTTAAGAACAGCATCTTGTGCTTGAGCATGAACATCACTGACAAGTTCCTCCATAGAACCAACTAAACATTGAACAGTACTTTCAGAAACTCCAGATGCTTGTACCTGAGCAACAATAGAGCTACACATATCTAATAGCTGCCTATTGTCAACAGGAGTCGGGAAAGAGACAGGAGGATCCTCACTTTGCTGTGAATTAGAAACGGGTAGAATGTCAACCCTTCCCAAGCTGTCAACAACATCTGAAGTAAAACAGTCTCCAGCAGCACAGTTTCCATGCACTCTTAAATGTTTCTTAAAACCGTAATATGTATAGAACACTGATGAACAACCAGGTTCGCCACATTTCAAACGCAGTGAACGCCCTGGGTACAAACCATGGTGAAACTTCAGATGCTGAAATAAAGCAGAACAACTTCTGTGGTGTACCTTGCAAATGTAACATGAGAACATGTTTCAGGAAGACTGCAAAAAGTATTCAAATCTCTGTGTTGTGAATTCTCACTCGAATTTCCTTGACCCTTGGACTCTCCTTGGCACTGCCCACATCAATGCCATATACGGTTGTTTGGATGAAAGTGAAGAAGTTGCACAAGGCCTCATCGTAGGACACAGCAAACACAAAGTGTGTCTTAAAGAGTTCGTCGAAGGCTGCAACAGCTGTCTGCGTTGTGCAGGGTATGGCCTTCTGGTCCAGGATGATGTAAAACTTCTGGATACTACTCCTCTTTTCCCCAACACAAAGGAGGAAGGGCTGTGTTGATCCAACTTGGTCAAGGAATGTCACAAAGCTCGTTCCCACCTAAGACAGGAGAGATATGAAACTTTTGTTCAGCCCAACAGACAGGTCTTACATTTTCAACTTCAAATATACTTTCATCCTCAGTTGCAAGGGGGACAACCTATGTAATGTTACTTGAAAGCACAATGTTTCTTCCTGGTTTCTCATTGGTTCTCGCAAGTCAAGCAAACATGCTTTAGCATCAGCTTACCATATCTGGTGTGTCTGAGTTGATGAATGTTTATATGTGAATAAAATTCATTAGAAAAAAATAGAGTCCCTTCAGAAAATTGGATTAAATCAATGGATTAGTTTTAAATGTTTCTATAAAATTTACAGAAGCGTTGAAGTGGTAGTTGCGTAGACTGTCAGTGGAGGGTCAGAATCTGTTAGATTTCATAAAAAAAAAAAAAAAAAATTGAAGCCTGTTCTGAAGATGAACACGTCTTATGCTGCATTCACACCGAATGTGAATTGAGTGTCAAATTCACGTCTAGTTGGATGCTTGAACATTTTCGCTCAAATTGCGTTTGGTGTGAATGCAGCACAATAGGTTTGGAACGATTTAAGGGTGAGTAAATTATGACCGAATTAAAAATGTTGGGTTAACCCTTTAAACTGGTTGTACTTCAGTATTTTGACTCAAGTATTATAAGTACCTCTAGACTAGATTAACTGTTGGCAGACAAACAAAAATGCAACAATGTTAAAAGGCTACTAGGACAAACCTTCATGAACTTGACCACATGATCAGCAGCTTCAGTAGCACTGATTTTCCCAGTCTTCCTTCCTTTGATGGTTGGAGGTAAGAGATGAACAAGCAGCAGAATCGCTGCCACGTCACTGTCCCATCCTAGTCGTACAGAATTGTAACACCCCAACCCATGAGTATGCAGTCAAAATAGTAAACACACACACACACACACACACACACTACTCACCATAATTAGACTCCTCTTGAGCAGACCGGAGGTCATCCACATATGCACCAGTGCTTAGGTTTTTGCAGTCAGCTATTATCCTAGGCTTATAGAATGTTGGCCATTTCGCAATGAACTTGCCTGAGACTTCCTCTCCAAAGAGCATTGTGAAGTCTTGCTCAATCTAGTACAAAGAGAAAACATGTTAATAATTATAAAACACAATTAGAACATCAAGATAATTGCATTATTTCTTACCAAGCCTGGTGTATCTAAGAATCGGGGAAAGTAATCCAGGATGTGCGAAGACTTGTCTGGATCATGCATCATATTCTGTCTGTACTTGAACGTCGCCTTCATTCTCTCCTTAACAATTGATTGGTCTGTCGAATGCTTCATTACAGATAGAGCTTCTCTGCACTGATCACCTGACAGCTGCTCAACTGTTGAAGATGTCTCACGCAGGGTCTTGGGGCCATCTTTGTAAACAGACTTTGATGTCCTCCTCGAGTTACTTCCTGTGTTTCGCTGAACAGTTTTTAGTCTGTAGGCAAGGTAACCCTGTCCACTAAGTGGATCATAGTAGTGTTCCTGTAAAAAAGAAGTTTTACAGAAATCTTAGTTTAATGCATTCAAAACAAATATGGTAGTTGGGGCTGGGTGGTATGACAGTATACTGTATATCGTTACCACTAGGGGTGGAACGGTACATGTATTCGTATTTAACCCAAACGGCACGGGCGTCACGGTTCAAATAATCACAGAAATATATCAAAATGCCAAGTCGAGTATTCACGTAAACACAGTAGATTTAAGTACTGTGTGCATTCACTCTCTCTCACACATGCACACGAAGATTTATGCTCATCAGTTGGCAACTCAACCTCACAGTGAAAGTAGTGCACAATTAAATCCATATTGCAACTTATTTATTGCTTGCTGAATATTTGTTTGTTTTTAGTTGTCTATGGACCTAATAATTACTACTGTTGAAATTTTATTGAAAAAAAGCAGGTCTTTAATAATAATAATTTTATATTATTTTTTTACTGTGGCTCTTTTGGAAAAATGCATTACCCAAAAATTAAACAAATGGCTCTTTGGCCTGAGACATGCACAATAAAAAAAAAATTGCCTTCTGCATTTTTGATTTGCTTTTCCCTCCATTGTACCGAACCGTGATGTCTGAACCGAGGTATGAACCGAACCGTGACTTCTGTGTACCGTTCCACCCATAGTTACCACGGTATAAAATGTCCACATAACAGATTTTTTGAATCCATGTATACCGCAACATGTAAATAAGTGGGGGTGGTTCACTGACGTGCAGTGTACTAAAGACTGAGACACTGCGATTTGTCTGTAATGCTCAGTCACTCGCAAAATATGATATTTTTGCCATAACACCCACCCCTACCGTGAAACAGAATTTTGATCATTTTTGATCACCCCTAATGGTAATCGTGCTCCTTTAAAAAGGTGACCATGTACAATATGTCAGTTCACTAAATACTCACATAACCAGTTGGTGAGAACTTGTCCTTTAAATTGGGGAAAAGGGTCACTATTCCAAGTGCGTATGTTATGCGTATATTGACTGGTGGGATCCTCCTGTATGACAAGATAAAGATTGAAAACAAGATTTGTCAGAAATGTTATTTATTAACATTTTACATGATTGGCTAATAATAATATTACTTTTCAAATTTATATTAATTGACATTCATGAGTTGTTTTATTTAAACTAAATTTAACAGTACAACTGACCAGGATAAAAGAGGAACAGAGTGGACATTTTTATACTTTATTTTAAGAACTAAATTGTAGATGTTTTTATCAGTTACTTACCCATGACTCTCTACCATATCTGCCACAAGGATGTTGACTAGCTTCTTTCGAGTTTGATCAGACAGGCTATTGGTTTGGTTGTACTCATTCAATATAGCGGAGCCTCCTGGTTTTGAGTGCAGAGCTGCACAAACCAGCTGTAACATAGATCATGTAAAAACACTTTCTTAAAATCTTAAAATAGTTGATATTTTATGAACAACCTTAAAAAAAAGAAAGAAAAAATGACTTGCATCTTTTGCCAAATTACAGTCAGGAGGTGCTTCTAACAGCTGCCTTTTGTGTGCCTTTGAAGACTGAGGAATTACTGAGGAGTCTGAACTTTCTGATTCCACTGATGAAAAGGACTCAGAGCAGGAGGCCTCAGATAAGTTTCTTTCAGCTGGGAGAACATTATCTTGGAATAAAAAAGTAGCACACAAGACAGGATGTTAAAAATATTGAAAATAATAATGTAGCAGATTGCAAAATCTAAGAGAAAAATGCAATCACGAAAAGTGTTGTACAGTATATGATAGGACTGTAACGATACAGTGTTATATCGCGATAACGCAATATAAAAATGCGACGATATATATCATTGATGTAAACTATATGATTTGTGATATAGTTGTTTTAAGCAAGGCTCAACTTACGATATTTATATGGTAAAATTCAAAATTTCAAACGACAGTACAAAAACGCAATAGAATAAAGAGTAAGGTAAGAAATACTACACAAATTAAAGTAATCAAATGTAAAATAACACTGGATAGTCTTCATTGTAAAAATTAAATATAGATTAATGCTTACAATTAGTTATAAAAGTTTTGTAAAAGCTAAAAAAATGTCAAAGGCATCATAAAAATAATCAATCTAAAGTCTAATCCAGATCCAAGTCTTCTGAAGACAGGATGGTTTTATATGATGAACAGATTTACACCGACATGCATTCTGTAAACACGGACACACGGATTGCGTGACACGTGAGAATAACATGAGAGTGACTGAGTAATGCAGAATGTAAAATTTTGGAGGAACTAACCATTTACAGTTTGGGAATAGTCATTTTGAGATGCTGTTCTGTGATTAGAACGGTTTGATTGATAATCTGAAGCGCACATGCTGGAACGGCACTCCTCAAAGTGAAAGCGCAAACATAATTTAAATCACCGATATCATAAGTAGTTTTAGTTTCACTGCATTTGTAATTTTTAAATGTATTAGTAGATAAACCAAAAGATTATAAATCATATTAGTTGGCTTAATTTGTTCATCAAATATATATATTTCTTTCAGTTATTTTCATGCTTAATTAAGCCTGCTAAAATGCATTGTATGAGCTTCTGTAAGCCTACTGTCACTGTTCATTCTATTGCTCTATCATATTTTATCTTTCATTTAATAGCACAGCACATATTTAGAGCTGCTTCAGCAGGGCTCAGTGCTGAGGACTGGGTCAGCGGTTCAAATGTTTGTCAAAACCAGTGAAATATCAATTATTTAATCCAATTTTGATACTACAACAAAAACTAGCAGCCTAATTAATGTGAATTTAAAACAAGTAAGCAGTCAGTAACAAAATAAAAACAAACAATCGAATTACAAATAGGACAAATATATACAATATAGAACAAAGAAAGGCTACAAATGAAATAAACAGTGTTTTTAGAGTTTTTCGGGTATCTAACAGTACAGAAATTTGAATAAAGTAATCAAATGTGAAAAAAGCATATTCATTACTGTATGAATTATATATAGATGGATATTTTCTAAAGTTGAAAAGGGTAGCCTATTTAGTCAAGAGCAGTGAGTATTTATTTCTCCTTTGTTTGATTAGCATTAAAACACAGAAGCAGGTTTATCAAACTGCTGCCCCTTTAAGACCGAACGCACAGACCGCACTTGAACATGCTACGTTCATTTGAGATATAACCGACTTTGTTTACTATAGGATACTCACCAAGACGGGCGTTATTACATTGTGTGTGAATTCGTCCGTACAAGCGCAAGACGTGAAAGACAATTTAATTCAGTATTCGCGCTGAGACGCTGGTTTGTGGGGCGCGCGCTTCGGATGTTTGCGTTCATGAAACTTCTTAACCTGCACACGTCCTGTTATAACGTAGGGAACCACTCGTTATACTTCAGTCAGGTAACAGTTCATGTTTTACTTTACTTAGGCTACATATACGATTTAGTTTTCATCCAAATAACATGTGCTGAGTGAACGATCAGCAATCAAGAGCATTCAACAGAAGTGCGCTCGCTCTCTCGCTCTCTCTCTGTCTCTCTCTCTCGTCAGTTAACGTTAATAATAAGCTAAAGCTACATGCCTCGTTTAATTTCGTTGCCATTGACATCCGACTGAACAAACTTTCCACTGATGTCTCGTCTGTTTAAACTAAGGCATGTGCTCGACCAGCTCGCGCGTCTATGCCTCAGTTCACCTCGACAAAGCACTCGCGGCGGCCAGTTTCGTTTCGCAAAATGGACGTGGTATCGGTGCGTGGTATCGGCGAATTTTTATGAGTACGAGTACGAGTATTTGAGGACAGTATCGGCCCGATCCCCGATGCCAGTATCGGTATCGGGCCATCCCTAATTATAACTATCTCGTGGCCTCAAGATAGTAACTCGTGGCCTCAAGATGCTATCTCCTATCTCGTGGCCTCAAGACAGTATCAAGATATAGAGATTATAATTTTTTTGACAAGTGAGACCAGGGGGGCTCCGTAGGTAAGTCCCGCCCATCCGTAAAACCCCAAGTGGACCTCTAGGTTGAAAAATTGTCAATGCAAGTTAATGTGAGAAAATTATTATTTTCTGGTTCCATTTGAATTGTGCCATGAATGTGAACATATGTTGTCTGTGAATTTTTTATATAATCTTTCATGTTACGAGTTTGACAGTATATGGTATGATTCTTCGGCTAGCAGTTGTGGAAAAGACATAACGAGAAAGACTACATGTCGCCTATGTGACGTCACCCCATAACACATTTTCCCTCCACTTGTCAAATCACGGTGCTAATGCTGCGATAATCTATGGAGACAGATCGAGATGCCTGTGTGTTTTGTACCCAAATGTCACCATTCAAACCAAATGGGCTGTTCTTTCTTCAGATTCCCGTCTGATGTAAAAACTAGCTGTAGTCCACAAAGTGCTCTCACACAGTCTAACCATATCAAACTTCTACCCACTAAATTGTAGCATTCTTCACACGAAAAATTCACAGACAACATAAGTTCACATTCATGGCAAAATTCAAACGGGACCAGAAAATAATTATTTTCTCACATTCACTTGCATTGACGATTTTTCAACCTAGAGGTCCAGTGGGGTTAGCGGAAGGGGCGGGACTTACCAGCTCTATATGTAGTGCATTAATAGCGGGAGAGGCAGGTTATAGTGAACACAGAGAGTCTGTGCATGTGCGGCTTGTCTGTGTATGAGATCCAAAGAATGCCTGCATTGAAAGCACAAGTAATGCAAAAGTAAAAAAAAAATTCAGTAACATCCCTTTATTAAACTACTATATGATGTTGAATGTAATGTATAATAATGCAAAGGTGGAAAATGTGTGGGTCCAGATAATAATCACATAATAATATTATTTTAATAAGTAATAATAATAATTATTTGGCTTAAAATATTGCAATAGTATCGTATAGAGTTCAGTATCGCGATTTGTTTCAAATCGTGACATAAGTGTATCGTCACACCTCTATATAAACAATGTGTATACAACCATGATAGATTTCATGTAAACATGACAGAATGTTGTTTAAGTTTCTTACCAGACTTCTCTCCATCCAAAACCTTGAAAGAAACCTTCGATGACCTCACCAACTCGTCAAAAATATCTGCATCCACATCAACTCCTGCAGAGTCTTTCAGGATAACCTTAGATCCGTTTGGCAGGTTGAACTTGGACGAAGCTAAAGGAAGAAACAAATACACTTAAATATCAAGTTCAAAAGCATTACAGTGAATAAAACTATAAATTTTTTTATGTAAATTGTTGCCTAATATTACAGTACAGTAATATTACAGTATAAAATGACTGAAACGACAGTTTAACTTTCGAGATAGAAATAAATACATAAAGATTTAAATATGAAATTATCCAAAAAGAGGTGAACTTACCTTCACAAATAAATTGGTGGTAATCAATGCTGTCATCTTTCTCTGGGATTCTGACCCATTTCAGACTCCCCTCAAACTCCACCTGAACCAGCATTTCTTAGGAATGAAGCACACCTCTCTGTGTTAGCCTTAGACAGCCACGTGTATCTAGTTAGTTAATTTGGTGTTTCACCAAGCTTGCATAGGCCTAATGTTACATATTGCATTTACAACATTCAACTCTTTCTGGGATGTTAGCCATCTAACTTAGCTGATTCATTCACTTGTAGCTTTGCCTATCAGTGTACTATGAAACTTAAAATCGATTTTCTTTGGTCGATAATGATATAACTCGCAAAACAATTTGTGAGATAATGGAAGTAATAATAACAACTCTATTCATATTTTTATTTTCAAAAAGTTGTACTACTTTTGCCACTCAGATGCATCAACATTTGTAGTGGAACCTCTGACTGGAACGTGCTTTTGAAACAAAACAAAATGGCGCTTTGTACAACCACGATTTATTGAAGATGGGTCGTAACGTTAGGCCTAACTTACGCTGGGTTTTATAAATGCAAGGATCTAAAGCCTGAACATCGATACTGTTTTCATCTCGTCACATTGACAATTATGAATTACATTACATGGGTTCGCGTAAATATGTACAATTAAAAAAAGCGAAGTTGACAAAATTATATTAAATAAGAGATATTAATATCCAGGAATGCAAACAGGAATTACTATTGGTCGTTTAACATATCTATATCTATAACATATCTAAAACAGAAAAATAAATGGGAAAATATTAAATGTTTAGCTACTTACATCGCACTCTTTGACCGTTACGACTGAAGCGTGATGCTGGCCTAGAATTCGCGCCCGCGCCTTCTCTGACGTCGATAAATATTGGCGCACATATATTTTTAGCACCAAAGTACAGTTAAGATGTCGAATAAATGTAAGTTAACGTTAAGCCAACATAAACTGATGTTCTTTATTTCAAGGGCGGGTTTAACGTTACAAACCAACGTAAAAGGTGCATACCGCAACCGAGGTGCTTACCGCCATTGCTTCATCCAAACATTATTTTCGGTTATATTTCAACGGTTTTTTGTCACTATTTGTTGTGAAATCTAGTTTAACTCTTAATAATCAATTCTCATAGAGTCTTTCATGTAGGTAGACTGTCTTACCTGCGCTTTCGTCGTCTTCATGTGAGAAAATTCAAATGACGAATCCGTTAAACGCAGATACCGCCTGAGCGAGGCGTGGCTTAGAGTTACGTCAGTTTTTGTTCATTTGAAAAGAACACTCAAATTAAACACTGTCACGATGTTATAGAGAACACTGGCAGTGCTGTTTCATTACCATATAGTGTTAAAATAACACCAACACTCTGTATTTTACACCGTCTCTGGAAATTTAACACTATTGATTTTGCTGTGTTGCTTTGGTACAGTCATGGGTCTGAAGGAGTCTTTTCTATGATTTATTTTTTTTATTTTTTTATGTTTCTGCGTATTGGTTAGCCTAGAAATCTAGACGCACCCTAGCGGCAGCAAAATTATTTTGCAGCCAGGGTCAGTCTAGCAACTCTCAATAGACCTTTTTGCTGCAAAAACCTAAATTGGGTCAGGCCAATCACGTCGTGTATAGAGTAGGCGGGGGCGGGCTTAACATATGACGACAGAGTTGTGACGGTTCCCTGCTACTTGAATACAAAGAATGACGGCTGCTGCGGATGGAGAACAGCGGTCTTTTGAATCGGCTTTGGCCGCAACTCTGGAGGACTTGGAGTTAAGTTTTTCTTTGAGAAAAGAACAAAGAACGGCACTTAAGTCATTCTTAAAAAAAGGAAGATGTGTTCGTAGTTTTGTCGGCCAGATTTAAAAGTTGAATCTATCAACTAACGTTAGCTCGGCTGTTGGGAAAACGCTCTGGTTGGTTGAAGCGCTGTCCTATTGTGTGCAGAGGGAATTTGAAAGACAGCCGTTTATCCCACCCATCAGATTGACCGTGTCTATGGTGAGTTGCCAGACTAAACATCTTGATGTACGTCTGGCTTGCCAGGCTACGTATTGGTCACACTATATGACTTTAATTTGATTTATGTGTTTAAATTAGGCTTTTTGTCTTCATTATAATCTAAGCACAGTTATATCACAGTTGTTTTTTGACTTTATGCCCCTAAATAACAAAAAAACAAAAAAAAAACACACACACACGCTTATCATCAAGACATGTATTCAAGTCATAGGCCCTGTCCCAAATGGAACCCTAAGCACTCGCGGTCTTCCTCTGAGTCGGCACTTTCGTGACGTAATATGCTTTGACTGTCGGGAAGAAGTCTGCTGCGGAGCCCACATCAGCGCAGGCTTGGCAAAAGTGCGCATCAAGGGCGCAAATCGACCACAAGGGGGCGCTCGCGAGCACCCTTCTGAGATCTAAAAATGAGAAATGGGACACACTGCGGTCTCACGGACTTAACGGACACGCGCACGCAGCAGCCATTGTAAGTCCACAAGACCGAAAGTGCACCATTTGGGACAGGGCCATAGTATGTATAAATTGCATTTCATATATTTTAGATAAAATTAAAGGCACACTATGCATTTTTCCATTTTTGTCAAACAGCGACCCCTAGAGTTGCTGTGGAGTACTTGTATTTAACGTTACTGTCGTAAATACCACTCACGCAGAGCAGTTGTTATCAAGTCTGCTAATAGCTCTGCTAATCGACAGCTAGCTAGACATATGTGGAAATTAGTGGACTGGTCTTATTATCAACAATGGATGAATGAACAACTTAGTAAAAAAATGACATACAACAAGCAAGCGCAACAAAATACAACATAGAACGAAAGCAAGTTTACAAATAATAGATTTACTTACTAGTCCATCAACAAGAACATTGCTGTTGCATCCTTTGCTGCTTTTTAGCTCTCGCCAACGAGTGAAAGCCTGACCGAGTGGGACTCTTGTGTCTCACTTTCTCGTTTTCTTTACCTTGACTCTTCCGACCACGTTTCCTTCGTCGACTCTGCCATGATTCACGTCTGAAATGTGTGCTGGTGTCTTCCATAGAGGCTGCTTCATATGTTGTTGATGTATGTGACGTCTTGCCGTAAAGCAAGTCGTGATTCTCACGAGATTTGTCAGGACGCTGCTGTAAAAACCAGCAATGCAAGTTTGAGAAAGGGATGATCTATGTAGCTATCGGGATGATTCGCCCTGCGAGTTTGTTTACCATCGAAATTATTTTGAAGCTGTTATATTAAGGTACAAATCTTGCATAGTGTACCTTTAAGAGATCTGAAAAAAAACTGGAAAAATAAAACTGTTCATCATGCATTTCACCCAAATACTGTATCCAATACAATACACTCCAGTGTGAATATGAATTCTGATCAAATAAAGCATAGGGTAACATCAAGCCATTAGATCTAACCTAAGAGGACTTTACTCTAAAACAGCATGAATTAAAAAAAAGTACCAACAATCATCCACCAAGCACACTAAAGTGACTTAACCAGTTACAACGGGATTACTGTAAATATTATAGTATTTGCACTTTATAGTCATCCTAATGAGCTCTACAGTTCTGATGGTGCACACACATACAGTGCCAACAGAGAGTGATTATACGGCTTTAGCAAAAATATCCTTCATAAACCGCATTATTCTAAACCATCTAAATCATCTATCTCCGATCGACTGCTATAGTCACACTTCCCTTGCATCCTGTATAAATATAAATATAAAATATATCACTTAGAAACACTCAAAGAGACATATTGCTTTGGCTTTACAGTCAGATTTGATGTTACTTTGTTTATAAGCAGCATCTGAGGATGCTTATCTTCAAACAGCATTTATCTCTGAAAAAAAGTTATTTATTTCTATAGACATGGATGTGTTGACATTATTGGACAATCACTTTGAATCAATATTAATATTATGGAGTTAACATTAGATAAAATGTGAGTTAACACCTATTTGTATAACCCTAAAGATTTGCAAGTGAATAATAATAATAATAAAATGTATTATGTATACACATTATTATTATTTACTTGCAAAATCTTTAGGGTTACAATACAATTGGTTTACAATACTGATTTTCTGTTATACATTGTTATGGACTCATTTTAATGTTAACTCCATACTGTTAACATTGATTATATATATATATATATATATATATATATATATATATATATATAAATAAACCATTGTATCTTGCAACCTAACAAAGATATGTTAAAGTTTCAAGTTTTATTATTTATAATAATAAAAATGATAAAAATAGATGATAATATTTTTATGAATTTTTTTCCTGTTCAAATTTGACAAAAAAAAACAAAAAAACATGTAGGCCTTACTGGCACTCTAAAAGCAAGGCTTATTGACACACATGCAAAGTTAAATGTTGTCCTTTCCTTTGTTGTGTACGTACAAAAGGCAAACCTCTCCACCCTAGAAATGAAAGGAAAATACACATAAATAACATTTCTCTTTAAATTTCCCTTCAGGTGCCCCAGTTTCCAGTTTGCTCGTATGAATCCTATGCTCCGTTTTTCCTTTCTTCTTGGGGTGTAATTAGTATTTGTGTGTTCTGTCAGGTATGATAGTTTGTCCCTGCTCAGGAGGTGGACCGATAAATATTTATATATATTACAAAGGGAGACGCCACACCAAGCCTATTAATGAAGACACCATATACGGCCATCTTAGCCATGTATGCACATAGGTATCAGCCCATTTGTCAAGCCATGAGAGCTAATTATCTCCTACCAGGCAATGTTTTCCTCATCCGGAGAGTCTCACTTCCTTGTATTAGGACATGCGTGGTCAAGCCAGCTCCAAATATCACCTCCATGCTCATGAATGCATTAAATAATTTTGGGTTGCTGGTAATATTATTAAAATGAGGGGGAGACTGAATTCAAATCCGAATTCTCTGCCGTCTTATTCAGCCTGGATGGAAGAGACACCACTGTTTATTGATGCTATTAATCAAAGGAGAAGATTCATTTAGCTACTTTGGCACACACTGTAATGGGAGCTTTGATTGCGTGGAGTGATAGGTGTAAGGGTGACTGATGTTGGCTTTATCCTCTTGTACTTCCTCTGGGATATGACAGAGAAAGCAAGCTCCTGATTCTGCTTTAGTGAAACATCCGATCTGGGTGGTGTGACGGTCTTATTTTCTCTTCCACCTCTTTTTCTCCTCCTGGAGATTTTTTCAGTTGTGGGTCTTCTTCACACAGCATGTGATGAGAGGGCATTTTGTTGGCATCACCAAACTCATTACTGCTAGACAAACACAGAATGCAGATCTCTACAAACTTAATAAAAGTGTCGTGGTTTCAAGGATGGGAGATTAATTAAATCTGAACCCAGTTTTAATTAAAAAAAATAACCCCCCAAACGAGTCTTTACTGTACATTGTGGAACTAAGGCATTGCTTCATGAAACACAAGAACATACACTAGCGTTCAAAACATTTTAGAAAGAAGTGTTCACTAGCTGCATTTGTTTGATTGAAAATACTATAATATTTTGAAATCTAACTACAATTTAAAATAACTGGCTTACATTTTATTATATTTTAAAATGTAATTTATTCCTGTTATGGCAAAGCTGTTTTTTCCAACATGATCTCATGAGAATACGTGTGCATTTTTATGTAAAGTGTAGCTCTATCATATATACATTTACTTATGTTTTCATACACACTGAAATGTATAATAATGACTGTATTCCACTGCTAAGTGCGCTCGGGACCCATCGGTTTCCAGCGAACGCACGCAGCAGTGTCTGTCCCAAAGGTTTGTGGCCAGGCAGCACTAGCGTCTGCACACCAGAAATCGTTTTCGATTGTTCCCTGCCGATCCTCCGCTTCAGGGTATCGAGAACGAAACCGAAGGAGCCTCCCCTCTGGGGAGCCTCAGGAATCGATATCTGTATCCCACCACCAAGTGCTCTCGGGACACACCGGTTTCCAGCGAAGGCACGCTGCAGTGTCCACCCCAAAGGCTTGTGGCCAGGTAGCACTCGCATCCGCACACCGAGAATCATTTTCGAATATTCCTTGAAGGTCTTCAGCTTCAGGGTATCAAGAACGGCGCTCGAAAAACACCCGACGCCAGCCCCGGGGGTTCCCTTGGTAAAATTTCCCTTGGTTCAGCCCAGTCCCAATTCATCTTCAATGCCATTGAAACAGATCAACTCCAAGTTGGCTTTGTCTTCATTGGCTCTGCTCAGCTTCCAGTCTCCTTTGTTGTGAATGGTCACGCCTCTCTCTCCCTTCTCCTCTGACAAAGACATCCAGTTCCTCGGGCTCCCCTCTGCTGTCTCCCTTCAGCCCCTCGGCTCCTCCAGTGGTTCTACCTCAGTGCTGGGATCCGCCTTGGGTTTCCAAGTTTCCAGCTCCACTTTGGTCTGTGGATCCCTCATCTCCACCTCAAGCCTTAAAACCCAGGACTCCACCTCAGCCCTCTGACCCATCGGCTCCACCTTGGCTCAACGCTTCCTCGGCTCCACCATCGTCTGTCATCCCTCAGGCTCCGAAAGGCTCCCTCGTCCCTCTGGTTCCACCTTAGTCTATCGTCACTCTGGCTCCGCCTCAGTCTTTCGAGTCTTCAGTTGCGCCTCAACCCTCCACCCCTCTGGCTCCGACGGCCTCCTCCTTCTGTCTGGTTCCACCATTGTCCTCAGTTGAACCGACTCCACACTCGTCTGCCAAGCCCACATCTCCACCTCGATCACGCATGCCTGTGGCTCCACCATGGTCTTCCGGGCCTTCACTGTCACCCTGAGTCTTCGTCTCCTCGGCTCCATCTGGGTGTCCACTCCACCTCACTTAGTCAGGATTCTGGTTACATCTTGGCTCTTCCCTTCACCGGTTCCACCGTGGACCTTCGTTCTGGATTGGCTTGGGGTCATCCTCTGGCTCCTCCCATCTCTACTCTGGCTCCTCAGATGAAATGAAGCAGAACAAGATAATGAACAAGACAGAACAAGATAATCCTCACATCTCCGCCCTCCCACAATAGTCTCCGCCTAGGTGTTCTCTTTGGCCAACCCCGCCTTGGTCACATCTCTCTCCAGCTCCTCCTCCAGCTTCCTCTCTCCCTGGCTCCTCGGGACTTTGTGATGCAAGGACGCACCTTCCATGGGAGGAATGTAATGTAATGTTTAGTTTCACTGTCACTGTCTTCACCTGAGTTCTCGTTTGTTACCATGGTTTGCAATTAGTTTCGCACCTGCTCTATTGATTACCATCCTCTGTGTATATAAGCCCTCAGTTCCTTTAGTTTATGGTTCGATGTCACCAATATTTATGTGTAAAGTGTTTGGTAATTCTTGGTGTTAATTAAATGTATCTATCATTCATTCTGCATCACAGATCTTGTTTGGATTTAACTACACAGCTAAACATGACAATATTATCTTTTAAAAAAAAAAATATTATTATAGGCCTTACATATTTTTAAATCAATATTTTATATTATTAAATGTATGATGGTATTATTGAAATGTATATTCAGAATATATATTCAGTCATTGATTTAATGTTAGTAATGCGCTTACAATGTGACCCTAATATTACTATCACTCACCAGAAAGAAATTTCCTCAAAAAATGTACATCATCCATCACAATAAGGTTTGTAATGAGGTTGTGATTTAGCCTATATGTTCTTGACTTTACAGTCCAATGAGGAACTAAGGACACTCAAATCATTATCTCAACTGAAAGGCTCAGGTAGAGTAGTTGCAGCCTCTCCGTGTTTAATGAACAGATTTCATTTCAGCACTGTCCATTTCAATCTATGGATCAGCAGCTGGCAGTTGCTACCTTTTGTTCATTTAAGGACTGACACCGAGCAAATGAAACATTGTGTGATATGTGCTGCAAATCAGAGCACATTAGAGACCAGAGTATATGTTTTGTAAGTCTGGCCATGAGAATATAACTAAAACTGATGTCAATATTAAAACTAAATGTAGGCCTTCAATATGGCATGACAATGACAAAAACGAGTCACAAATTGCATGAATGCAGTAATGAAAATAGCCTGTGTGCATGTTTGATTGTTTCTGAGCTTATTGATGTTGTACAGGGCTATGAATTTAAACTTTTCTGCGAGTTACTTAGGCTGAGAGTAAGTACTTGTCTGTGCTGGGTCTTTATTGATGAGTGGAGGTATATATCTTTCAGGCTGTCATCTCTCGACCAGTGGAAGAGTTGCTGTCTCTCCCCCCTGCCAGGCAGCTCGTAATAGAGTTCTTATTACACTGCTGGGTTGTCCAGCAATATGTTGTCTATATAACATTGTGAGGCATCTGTTTCATCTCTGTCATTCTAATCACAGACACATGTGAACACATTTTTTGGTTTTGTGACATTAATATTATATTATCCTGTTAGGTTACACTTTATTTTAAGGTGCCTTTGTTACACTGTAATTATACATTTAAGTACTTAGTAATATTAAGTAACTAACTATACTAGGGTTAGGATTAGAGTTTGATTCGGTTTAGGGTTAGTTTAATGTAATTATGCATAATTTATAGTTATTACTAGTAACTACATGTAACATTATGCAACAATGGCAGTGTAAAATCAAGTGGGTTTCACTTTATTTTGTGGATATCACTTTATTTTTATTTGACTGTCCATGTTCCCAGACCTGTTCCTGCCCCAAGGACTGTCCATATTCCCAGACCTGTTCCTGTCCCTGTTCCAGAGTCTCGTCCCGCCAAATTATATTTTTAGTAAAAGTTTGCATTGGAACTTTTGATTCTCCCTCGTCTTCTTCTACCTGCACCACACCGTGACACTGTTAGCTATTGTAATATATTTTAGAAAAGTAATTTATTCCTGTGATAGCAAAGCTGAATTTTCATCAGCCATAACTTCAGTATTTAGTGTCACATGTGTCACGTGTGGTTTCAGGCAGACAGAAGAAGGCAGAAGAATAAAGTTACAACACAAAGTTTAATGACAAATATCCAAATGGCAGGCAAACAGGCAGGGCAACACACACTAGGCTAATGGTGATCAGACAGAGAATGAATGTGAGGGACCAACTTTAATAGCAAACACAAATGATGATGATTAATAGAGCACAGCTGACACATATGAACTAATAATGAGGAGCGGGAAAACTGAAAAAAGGAACACATGATGAACATGAAAACGGGAGGTGAGTGTGTTAACATAAGATGTGTGTTATAGCGTCTGCGAAGTGTGATATTCCCACACTCGCTCCTGCGATCACGCCTCCCACCCCCTGGAAACTTGTTACAGATGTATCCTCAAATTTGTCTTGTCTAGGTCTTGACACCTGCTCACCTCAGAGTGGAAGTCTTGCTCCTTATATTGATGGTTGGAGGGCAGTCTAATAGTGTCTGTCCCACTCTGTGAGATGCTCTCCTCTGTGGCTTGATTGCTTAGCTGTGGGTGCACACCGAAGTCTGTAGAAAATCAATAAAGGGTGAGAGGCCTTGGCTTCCTTTTCTTAATAAAAGTTAGATATTATTTGTCACATGGCATGGCATGGATTTTATGACTTAGCCTGCAGTGTTGTTTCTCATAGTAGTCGTTGAAATAAGAGCCTTGTAGAAGGGATGTTGCACACAGATCATGTTCCGTCTTATGTCCATCTGCTTCATGGACATGGGCTTTGAGCAGAAGCGCTGTGACCATTCAAACACATGTTCCCTCTTGGTTTTTTGAGCCAATTTGAAAAAAAACTTTGAAAGTGCTTGATTGTGGAATAACAATTTATTTTTAACTAGCAATTATTACTCTTTAAGATCTCTCTGTCAGTCAGTCAGTCATTCAGTCAGTCGTATATAAAGTACCGGTCAAAAGTTCGATTTTTTAAAGGGGTCATGAACTGCCTAAGGTGCACTTATAAATGTTAGTATGATTTTTATGTAAAAAAGGTAATAATTTAGAAAAAAGCCCATTTTCTACACTTTAATTTTAGCCCTCTGATTTGAATGCTCTGTTGGAAGGGGCGTGTCTGCTGTGATACTTCAGTGTAAACATCCACTGCTATGATGACATGTGGAACTCTCTCGGAAACTTTTTCTACATTTTACTATAACAGCTGTTGAGATGTTTGTGAAATGTGTTGATTATAGCATTATAATTAGACCTACTCCCATTGCATGAAAGGTTGCAGCGATGCACATTGTAACCAGTGACAGACATGTTGGTTGAGTGCATGAATGCAGTGATCTTGTCAATAAAACTTGATTTCTGTACTCTCACGATTAAAAAAAAAATCCAAATGAGTTTTTTTTCTGAGGTTGGATTTAATAAAAGTTGTTGTACTGTTTTTGTACTAACGAGTAAGTTAAGTTCTGAAACCTACAGCTTTTTTGTACATAAAAAAAAAAGTATTTTATGCATATTTGTCTGCATTTGTTTGATCAAAAATACAGTAAGAACAGTAATATTGTGAAATATTATTGCAAATTAAAGGGATTGTTTTCTTTATATATATATATATATATATATATATATATATATATATATATATTATAATGTCATTTATGCCATGCTGCATATGAAGTGCTAAGCTTTCATTTCCTAATATGAGCACTTCATTGTGTCATTCCACCGTTGAGAGGGTGTTATGCTTTAGAAAAGCTACTGCTGAATATCATAATAAATTTGTCAATTTACCGCCATGACATTTTACTCACTCTGCTCCAAAATTTGCCTATGCATAATTGGGTTTCCTATCTACTAAATTAAATTACAATCAGCAATATACATCAAATTATGTTAATAGGGCCGCTTTAAGTGGATCATTATCTGAAAGGCTTTTTTCCCCCCCATATTATGGGCTAGATTCTTTCACTGTGGGCTCTATCTAAATTAATCCCCTCCACCAAAACAAGAAAATAACTTTGCACTGAACTGAGAAGTTCAGAGAGTGAGAGCAAATACATTTTATAATACACTGAAAATTATTATACAGTGCAGAGTCAGGCTACATTTTAAAATTGTAAAACATATTTTTATTGTAATAATATTCAAATAATGTGTTATAATTATTACTACTATTGCTGTTATTATTTTTATTGAATTTGATTAAAATTGTATAAACGATGCACAAAACTGTTTGCTAGTATTAAACAACACAGTTTCAAGGCTTTTATGGGCAGTACAAGAATATATTATTAAATATACTGTATAATATGACATAAATCTCAAGATCCAATTTATGCTGCTGATTTTCTTGTCAAAGCCCAACATAAGAATTTATGTTAGACACAGCTATTCAAACTTGTATCTGCCTCTTAGTAACATGATATGACCATACTTTATCCCTTGTTCATAACCTTGGGTATGGAAAAATGCAATCACATAAATACACCTGAGCATTGTGATTTTTCCCATTTGCTAGGGTCACCTCCTTGGATTGGGTCAGAGTTTGTTATTCAGCTCAGAGACATAGCACTACGCACGCAGGCATGTAACACAATGTAACACACACTACAGGGGCCATTATATATGGTGCAGCGATGTACCTTCAGAAAGCTCTTTCTTTGGGAAAGGCCATGTTTATATTTACAGTGCTTTATAGTATTTATGGCTGAGAAGAACACTTGACTTATCACATATACTCATGTAAAAGCATTTGGTTAATAAATCAGGGGGAATAACTTCAGAGATCATTTCAAAGGAAGGAGGTTTTTCCTTGCAGCAATCTCATGTGTGATACATAATGCCTTTGCATACAGAACAACATGCACCTATGTGCTCAGACAACTGAGTTTTTGTTAGACTTCACTATTTTTATTAAACGCCTCTGGCAGGGGAGTCTCTCCATTTATCCACTTCCTGCCACGGGTTGCCAGGTTTGGTAGTGAGGCACAGGAGTCCATTGGGAAATTAATGGGTGAGGAGTACTCTGAAGTGTAATGAAGTAAGAGGGAACAGGCAACATGGATTGAGAGATTAAACGTGTACCACAGGGCCAGCTGTGAATGACAGAGAGAGAGGTCAACATGTTCATCTGAATTATCAGGCCACAAGAGCGAGTGTATGTGTGTACATGTGAGTGTGTCTAATATTCTCAAATTTTGTTAAAGCCATATGTCCTGTTTTTTTATTTATTCTTAAGTACCATCGGCCATATTAAATGTGAGATTTAGCTGTATTGAAATGTAATTGATGTAAATAAGTGGGAATTCCACAAAACATGTGGCCACAAATAAAGTTCCCTTTCGAGGGAAAATTAACTCTGTGTCACTGTGTTGACGCAATGGGAACACCTTCAGTGTGAGCCGGTGTCTGAGTCTCGTGTAGTACATGCCAAGCTATTGGCCTAGAATGAAGTCAGGTGATGCAACGACTTGCGTAATGAATTCTATAAAAACACCTGTGCGAGAGCATCACCAGCTTCTTGTCTTCAGTAGCTTTATCTGTCACTGTGTATGCAAAACTGTTTGTCTTGGAACATAAAAAAAAAAAAAAAAACTTGTCTAAGTTTGTGAGATGTGTTTAGCCGGGCCCCCGCTCTATCACTGGGGACAACAGACACGAGTTATGTGTTCTCTGTCTTCGAGCGGAGCACGAAGTGGGCATTTTACATTGAGGAAGCTCCGCTCCCACCTCGCCCTCTTTGACGATGTAAGGAATTTTATATCTGCATATATACTGCTGAGGCAGTGCATCGACTTCGATCATGGGGCTCGCAGATGGAGTTGTTAGAAGAGCATGAAACGGATGCTGTCCTTTCTCACGCTTTATCTACAGTCTCCAAGGGTCCAACCCAAGAGTCGGAAGCTCGCTCTACAATCTCTTCCACAACCCTAGATATGGACCTGCTCTCAGGGGGTCTAGTTTCGAGGAACTAAGGAACTAGACATAGAGGGAGGTTATGAGTCGAGTGCGACCTGCAGACAGCTGTCACCTTCCTCTAAAACCTACAAGGAACTGCTATAGATCTTCACTCGTGCAGTGGCTACTTTAAACATAATTCCTTCCATGTTTATAACCCAATGACGTTGGATTATTTGACTATTGTTGGGTTCACTGAACACGGGTATAAACCTGAACCTCGGGTAGAAGACACGCTTAGGGGGCTATCTCTCTCCCACATCGGCTTCATCTTTAAAGAGGCCAGCCTTACCCTCAGAGCCATGCAGAGTTACATCGTCTTTAGTGGGCATGGCGTATGAGGCAGTAGGTCAGGCTGGTTGGTCCCTGAACACCATAGTGCTGTTACAGGTTTACTAGACTGACTTGCTCAGAGAACACCGGCGAGGGACTTGTACATAAAGAGCTCCGCAGAGCCAAAGTCTCCACGCCACTAAGCAGACGGCCCATGCTATCGGCCATTCTATGGCTGCTCTGGTGGCTCAAACTTTCATGGATAAGGGATAAAGAAAGAACTTTTCAGCTGGACTCCATGGTCTTGCCATCTGGCCTGTTTGGCGACGCTGTCAGTATAGTCGTTGACAGGTTTCAGGCGGCGAAGAAACAATCCGAGGCGTTTTGGTAGTTAATGCCTCACCGGGTCGAGCAGGCTTTTCCTTCTACCCCCCATCCTGGACCCAGCTCCAGGAGGGAGGAGCAGAAGGTCAGTGTTGCTGCTTGTGTTTCCCTTTGTAGGGATTGGGGGTTCGGGCGGCGCACACAGTCTCAGCCTGCAGGGGACAGAACTGACCTCAGTCTTAGCAGCCAAGCGTGCATAGAAATAGAAGCCCTGATGTCAGCCCCTAGAGGGATAGAGAGTGACCCCTCTACATCTAGTCACCTCTCTCCCTCATTCCCTTCCAGGAATCGTTTCACAACCCTGGTGGTTCCTGGCAGGGTTTCTGCCCCATAAAAAACATTCATTCATCTTGTTTACTTCCTGCAAGTGAGCGGTTTCAGGACACAGAGGTAGTTCCCTCCCTCACTTGAAATGAAAGTGTAAAATTAATTCCTCTTTCAGACAAGTTGGCAGCTTGGAAATTTATGCCCAATATCTTCGAAGAGAAGAGAGCGGTTATGTTTCAATCCTGAAACTGATTCAGGAATCAGGATTCATCTGCATTCAACAGTGTGCTTCCCACTATAGAGAAGTTGGAATTAGTTCCGTTTCTCAAGCATGAGTTAGAGTCCCTTTTGTACAAAGGGGCCATATAACATGTTCCTCTACCAGAAATGGACTCAGGGTTTTAGAGTCAATACTTCCTGGTTCCCAAGAAAGATGGGGGGTTGCATCCCTCATCTCTTGTGGCATATCAACTGCCTGGAAATGAGGGCTGTGTTTCTAGCTCTGAATTACTTTTTCACATAATCAGGGGTTACCATTGTGTTGGTGCCGATGGACAACACATCGGTAGTCACCTATATAAATCACCAGGGTGGGTGTTCAGGGTGGGTGATTCCGACCAGGAGGGACCTTCTGTCTCAGGTTTGGGGGACAATTTTTCACCACTGACTGGAGATCTAGAAACTGGTCTCTCAAATTATGTTATTGATACCATTCTAAATACTAGGGCTCCCTCTACTAGAAAGATGTCTGCTCTTAAATGGCGTATTTGCTCATCATGGTTGCTCATCAACTGACTACCAAGTTGGTTCAGTACTGGAGATTATTTAAGACTGTCTCACAGCTAGACTGACTCCCAATACCCTTAAGGTTTATGTTGCCGCTATTTCAGCTTGCCACAACAAAATTGATGGGGGTTCAGTGGGGAAACATGTCCTGGTGTCCCGTTTCTTGTGTGGTGCTAGATGGCTGAGGCCTGTCTGCAGACCACAGGTTCCCCCATAGGATCTCTCTATTGTGTTGGAATGGTTGTCAGATGCTCCCTTAGAACCTCTGTGAAGCTTCTGACTCTCAAGGTGGCTTTGCTTATTGCCATTACTTCATTAAAAAAGGGTAGGAGACTTGAAGGCCCTGTCAGTCGCCTCCTCCTGCCCATATTTTGCCCCTGGACTGTTCACGGTGATACTGCACCCAATGCCAGATTACATCCCTAAAATGCCTACTATTCATGCCTTCTCTTCTCCACCATTGAAATCTCATGAGCAGGAAAGGCTTAAATGGTTAGAAATTAAAATGATACCATAATAATACTCACACTCAAGCCATCCTAGGTATTTATGACTTTTTTATTTCAGCCAAATACAATCGGAGTTATATTAAAAAATATCCTGGCTCTTCTAAGCTTTATAATGGGAGTGAATCATACCTTTTTGAAGCCTCCCATCAATCCGTTCATCATGAAAGTAATCCATACAGCTCCAGGGGGTTAATAAAGGCCTTCTGAAGTGAAGCGATGCGTTTTTGTCAGAAAAAAGATCAATATTTATAATTTTCATAAACTACTGTAAAATCACCTATTTTTGGTTTAACTAACCCTTTAATAAGTTATATCCAGTCACGGCTCTTAGGGTTTACGTCTAACGCTCAAGCCATTGGCGTAAATCTGATAAACTTTTTGTCTGCTTTCGGGGATGCAACCAAGGTTCTGCTGCTTCCAAATAGACCATATCTCACTGTTTCGAATGCGGTCACTTTGGCCTATGAGGCATGCAGGGTCACTTCGCTTCTAGTAGTTATGGGCCATTCTACCCGAAGTATTGCTGCTTCTAAGGCGCTAACAAGAGGGGCATCTTTACGCAATGTTTGTGCTGCGGCAGGCTGCTCCTCCCCGCACACTTTCATCAGGTTTTATAGTGTGAATGTGGAGTGAACCCCAGGGTCTTAAGTCCTCTCGAGGTGAGTCCTTTTTGTTCTACAGTGCTTGTGCAATTTTCCACAACCTGTTTGCAGGCATCCTCTCAGTATGGCGGTGTGAGTATTGTCGTTCCCATTGTGTCAATGCCATAACGGGGCGTCGATGTTCCCTCTCTATGGAACGTCTCTGGGTTATGTATATAACCTGGTTCCCTGAGAATGGGAATGAGACGCAGCGTCGTGTTGCTATACTTTGAGTACACCTGTGCGGCTTCTTCAGACTGGTGATCATCTGGTGATGCTCTCTTGCAGGTGTTATTTATAGAATTGATTACGCATGTTGTTGCGTCACCTGACTTTTTTTACATCACATTCTCAATACCATTACTTTTTTCCTCCAGCTATGTTTGTGCAGTGCAAAAAAAATATTTCGAACAAGATAGGCTCTTTTTTTGGCTCTTTTTTTTTTTTTCTTCTAAAAATTCATTCAGACAAATAATTGCAATGTGCTAAATTGCAATGTGCCACCTCTAGCTATATTAACAATTCTAATACATTTTAAAATATGCTTGGATATAATTATGTTTCAGAAAGATAATAGGGTTGACAGTTTTAGTGTAATTTGACTTTACAAGCCTCATGCTCAGGGTCAAGAGACTAACAAGGTGTTTAATATAATGAGAATTTAATGATGATATTTACAAATATCCAATAGAAAATAGAAAATCATGGGGTAACACTTGGCAAATCAAAGTGCTTACAAAGAAAGGAATTAAAATAGTCAGAAAATAAAAGCAAAGAAAATTAAAACAGTTATAAAAGGAATTAAAATAGATATATACAGTTATAAAATGATTTAAAGAGTAAAAAGATGAAAGATAAACACCGGTGTATCATATTTTTCACAACTCCCAGTTTTTCTTTGAGATTTTCCCATGGTGATTACACTGTGTCTTTGGTGTTCTTTCGGCGCGCCTAAGAAATATATTGGACGTCTCTGGTGGACCTTATTTTTTCCTAAAATCGGACAGGAGGAGATCTAGGACTGACTCACGGGGTTACTTTAGAGTTTCCACTAATAATAAGGACTTTGCAAATACTTGTCAACTACCAGTAATCAGAGTATTAGTTTTCTTTCCTTTCTTTCTGTAATATCTGATTACACTTTATTTTGATGGTCCCCAACAGACATAGTACCGATTATAAGAAATATAAGACTATAACAAATTTGCAGGCAAACTTATTCTGCTAACCCTAACCTAACAATTTACTAATACTCTAATGAGAGTTAGTTGACATGTAGTTGCAAATTTATGAGAGTTAATTAACATGTAGATGCAAAGTTACTTATAGTTAGTAGAATGTCAAAACGAGACAAAAAGTGTAAACAATCAGGTAAATAGGACTAAAGGGATAGTTCACTTTGAAATTAATTTTTGGTATGTTTTAGCTTACCTCAAAGGCATCCAAGATGTAGGTGTCTTTTTTTTCGGAGTAGTTTCAATTTTGATATTTTTAGGTCAAACCGTTCTTGTCTGTCAGTCATATAATGCAGGTCTATGGTCACTGTCTCAAAACAGCATGCACAAAGTCCAAATTAAACAATTCCCCATCGTCCAAATTAAACAATTCCCCATCGTAAGTACACATTGATGGCTTAAGACACGAAACGAGCGGTTTGTGTGAGAAAACGAACAGTATTTATATAGTTTTTGTCCTCTTGTAAACACACACACCCAAATGATCAGAGGACGCGGGTGCTTCGGTCTGCGCAAGCGCCGGAAAGCGTCAGAGGGCGCGGGCGCTTCGATCTGCGCAAGCGCCGGAAATTATCTCTCGTGAATCCACACTGTCTATTACTATTATTATTATTATTATTAGGCTAGTAGTAGTAGTAGTATCATTGACTTAACCCTTATGAGTAGTACACATAGTTTCACATTGGTTTGACTAGCAGCTGCTTAGTATAGGCTACACATATCTTCTCTTCTTATAACATATCTTATAACTCTCTCATGTAAAACCATTCTTACCAAATATATGGTGCAGAAATACATTTTATTGCTCATTTCATGTAATGCCAGCTTTACAAATACAAAGGACACATACAAAGACGTTGTTCACATACCTCCGTTGGATGAGAAAACACCATAGGCACAGCTGATGATGTCAGTACTATGCGATCCTCTCCTTGGTTTATAAAATCATCAGGGGAAAAATGATCGCTGCAGACCCTCCTCAACTTTAGTACGTTTATGGGTGTGTTGATATCCAGCCGAAGAGCGATCAACCATAACTTCAAGAGGGAAGGATTATAAATTGGGAATTCGTGAAAACTCACCACTCCCGGATGAGTTTGCGCGAGCATACGAAATTGTTTTCTTTTACGTCGGTTTAAACATCCTGGATAAGCGCAAATTAGAACCATTTCGATTAGCCGTCTTACCTACAATCTCTGTTCTGTGTAAACAATGAGTGACGTACACGCGCGAGAGATTATTTCCGGCGCTTGCGCAGATCGAAGCGCCCGCGCCCTCTGACCTTTTCCGTCGCTTTCCGGCGCTTGCGCAGACCGAAGCACCCGCGTCCTCTGATCATTTGGGTGTGTGTGTTTACAAGAGGACAAAAACTATATAAATACTGTTCGTTTTCTCACACAAACCGCTCGTTTCGTGTCTTAAGCCATCAATGTGTACTTACGACGGGGAATTGTTTAATTTGGACGATGGGGAATTGTTTAATTTGGACTTTGTGCATGCTGTTTTGAGACAGTGACCATAGAACTGCATTATATGACTGACAGACAAGAACGGTTTGACCTAAAAATATCAAAATTGAAACTACTCCGGAAAAAAAGACACCTACATCTTGGATGCCTTTGAGGTAAGCTAAAACATACCAAAAATTTATTTCAAAGTGAACTATCCCTTTAATGTTTTGAGATGACAAACAAAACAAATGAAAAAGTGATAAAGAGGAGATTTTAACTTGTCCTTGACAAGTTCACTTCTTAAAAGGATGATGATGTCATTGTGATGTGAAATACTTTATTAGAATTTGATTTGTGGAGTATTCATTACTTTAAAAGGGGGGAAATATGATGATGACAGGAATGACACAACCCGTGGACACAAATTCAAGACATTTTAATAATACATTAACTAAATTAACTAATATATCAACTAAAATATACAAATATATAAAGGGGCTAAAAACAGTACCATTTATTTACGTCCTCATAAAGAAGGAAACATAATTGTAAGTCTGTGAAAGATTGTTTCTTCAATTAATTGGTGAAGAAATCGAAATAATAGGCTACTTAAATCAAGTTTTTATTTTTAAGTTCTCTCAAGACTTTACTTAAGTTCATGTATTATTGTTGCCTTTTTAATGCTCTGTGAGCACCTTTTTTTTTACAATGTCACATACAATGACCAAATGTGACTTAATCAACAGTAAGGGTCTTATCAAGCCCCCACCTGCTTTCACATTTGACCTGTTAACATGCTTAAATAGGGGGTGTGCATCTAGCCATTGAAGACGACGTCACAGTCAAAATAGAGAATAATCTTGCTCATTGATTTATCGTTCCGGACTAATTCACAGAGGAAAGGAGTGCTAAGTCCTGTCCTGGAGATTTACATTTATTCATTAAGCAGATGCTATTATTCAAAGCGAATTACAACTGAAGTATACTAGAACAAAGTGGCAAAAACATGAGAAGAGCCAGAATGAAAAGTTCCTCACAAAAGTACAAACGATGAATGTGAAACTGTGACAGAGTATAATTTAATACGAATTATAAGAAATTTGCAGATAAAATTCAGAGATTTTATTAAGAATCTGCACAATCTGGAATTTTGTGTGAGGGAGAATGATTTCACAGCACTGATTTTGCACTGGGTCCACGATCTCCACGAGCAGGACAGAGCATCCTTGGTCCACGAACTCTGAAAGCCCTCTCTGCCTCCGAATCACAGAGGCATCTGGATATTTTAGGGTCCTGAGGAGGAAGGACCCCGATGGCTCCATTATCCGCTGTGAGTCCACTTCTGAAAATGACTCATTAAGATTTTGATCAATCTTATGTTTCTCTATGCGGCACAGTAAGGAAATGCCATCAAGAAATTGCATTTCCCAATGAAATTAGGCGCCCAGTCGGCCCATCCAATCCCATGTGTTTCTTTTGAGACATTAAGATCTGATATGATTTTGGGCTGAAAACCCACTTTTTTTCCCCCTTCTCTAAATGAAGCAATTGAATTTCCTTGATGGTCTCAGAGAGCACTTAGCTTAAGAGAATACACTTCCAAATCAAAAAGCTTTCAATCATCTCAAATCACATTTGGATGAGATACGCTCCCTATGAGATAAGTGTAGCATCTCGTTGAATGCAATTGAACGTTTGAGTGGCTTGCGCACACATCGGGCATGTTAGGAAACATTAGGTTTGACTTTCTGCAAGGTCTGCCGATTGCCAGTGACATCTTGGCTGTTTGAAGCAAGGATGGCATGTCAAACACGGGATGGGGCAGGAGGAGAGAACGAGTGGAGAGTGGGACAGAGCGCTTTTCATTACCACACTGCCCTGATTGATTACAAATGGACTTGGCAGGCAGGATAGAGGGCTCAATAAGTTACACATTTGAAGATTTAGCAAAAACGAAACAAACAAACAAAAAATTCAAAAATAAAATAAAGTTACTGCATGATAAACTATATTTGAAATATTGGTAATACTGTACAATATGTTCCATTTGTTAGCATTAGTTACTACATTAGTTAACATGAACTAAAAAATCTTTTTTTAATCTAATTTAGTGTTAATTTCATAGTTTACTAATACAATATTTAAATAATGGACCTGATCTAACATGAACTAAAATTGAACTGTTAACTAACATTAACAAAGATGAAAATAAAAACAATACTGTAACAAATGTTTCACTCTTTTTTAACTAATACATTAACTAATGTTAACTAATGGGACCTTTTAGTGAAGTGTTACCGAAATATTAAACACAAATGGCTTGTGTTTTTTTATGACAATGAAAGGTTTATGTTCGGACGGGCAAGGCTCAGGTGCCAAAACCTTTTTAGCATATTCATATGTCTTATTATTGTGCTTACAGCTATTGATGTAAAATAAAAATATCACACGAGAGGAAATACTTGCTTTAATGTGGTGGCTGTCAATGTGTAATTGCTCATTTGAGAACATGAGGTAAGAGAATTGTGACATAATCACATTTATATGAATAATTTAGCTCACAGAGGTGTGTAAATATATAAAAACAAGGCCCTAAATAAAGAATGGTTGTTGCTGAGGGCAGTTTTATCTGACAGGTGCCAGACTTGGCATTTAATGCACAGGGATTGAAGAGCAGGGCAATCCAGGATGATTCAGGCTGAGAGAAGCGTAATACAATTCTCTTGTGCTACTAATAGGAGACAGATCTCCTTTCCATGCCAAAGCATCATATCTCTAATGCTCATGAGGGGGAAACATATGCTAATGGAACCCAATCCCTATTCCCTCGTATTTATGCTATAATGACTTTACATTTGTGCATTAGAATGAAAATAAAAAATAAATCCAATGGAAAGGCAAAGCAGCTGAGGCCAGGGCTGGTCTTGACAGCCACGCTAAGAGTGATTTGAAAGGGGAAGAGTTGAGGTGTCATCACTCTTTAGTCTTCGAGCTTGTTTGGTTTATATCAGGCTAGGATTTAAGAACATCAAGTGGTACATATGTAGGCCCTGTCTAGTGTACTTCTAGGGTGTCGACTTCAACTTCAAGTGTGCAAGATGATAAGTGCTTATACCCGTAATGCATTAAGGACTAATGCAGCAATGGAACAAAGAAGATTTAGTGACCTGCTTTTATGTTTTATATATGACACAATACAGATGCAAAAGGAAATAAGACCATACAAAGGCACTTAATAGCCAGATATGCATTCTCTTTGTGTGATGCACAGATACTGAACCTTGACACTGAACCCTCTACTTTGAATGAATAAATGGTGTTTAATATATATATATATATATATATATATATATATATATTTTTTTTTTTTTATTATATATTTTTTTTTGCTTAAAGTGATACTGTAGTTCACAAAAAAAAAATCTGATTTACTTACCTTCATGTTGTTTAAAACCCTTGATACACAAAAGAATATCTTTCTGCCATCTCTAATTCCTTGGTAACACTTTACAATAAGGTCCCAATAGGTAACATTAGTTTATGCATTAACAAACATTAACAAAAAAATTGCAATTCATTTGTTACAGTTTGTATTAACCTTTGTATTTTGTTAACTAATGATAACAAATTGAACCTTATTGTGAACTCTAATCAGTTCCTTATATGCCTCAAAGTGCCAAACTAAATTTTTAATATCCTTCCAAGTTTTGATTAGTGATTTTATTGGTAACTAAAACCCAAAAAATAAATCCAATATTAATGAAAACATTTCCGTTAATTGATATAAAGTTTAAATAAAATAAAACATACATATTAGAAAAAACTTAAAAGAAAAACTTAAAAGAAAAAAATTGAAATGTTGCCCTGGCAACTTACTAAAATAAAAGTTTAAATTTAAGAACTACAAATTGATAAAACTGAAATAAAAATAAAGCTAAACAGATATATTAAAAATATAATAAAAATGACAAATGCGCATAACAAAATAACTAAAACTGAAACCAAAGTTCAAATTAAAAAAAATCTGCAAATATAAAAACTAATTCTAAACATTAATAAGTACAATAAAAGTATATTAGTAATAGTAAAATAATGTTTGATTTGATGTCACTAATCTGGAAAACATTGGTGATTATTTTATCACTAAAAGTGCTCTTTGCATCAAAAACTAATAATAAAAAACCCTGTGCACCCTTAATCCCAGAAGTTAGTGAAGTCCAAACAGACTAGATCTTGCCAAATCAAGAAATTACTTTCCAGTTTTCTGAGCATTGCATTCCATCAGTGAACTCATTAAGGGTGGTCCGTGGGTGTGCCATCTGAGTCGAACTACATCACTTATATAGCTCGAAAATATTTGCTTCAGTATCATCTTTCTTACAAACACATGCAAAAAAACAAACAGTCACCTGTGACATTACATACCTGGCTGTCTCTACCAATGACAGTCTGAAAACATCTCCAGCAGGAAGCTCAAGGGGGGCCGGGTAGTATGGGTTTGCAGTGGAGGCTACCAATATGAAATACCACTTCCATAGCACGACAGGAGGTGGAACGTAATTGTGCCTTTTCATACTCTGAAAGTGCATGGCACAGCTTTGGCCCTGCTTCTCTCAATGGATTTTTCATTTGCTGGTATTTGGGCGACAAGGCCACTCAAGATAGATTTTACCTCATCTCTCTAACCATTTGTACAGCATGACTTTGATGAAAGTGCAAAGAAATACCTCTAGCAGTGAAACAGCCACTGTGTTTAGCTAAAGGGGCAGATTGTGAGAGCAAAGTAAACTTTCAGTCTTGTGTTTCTTATAGGGTTTTTTGTATCTTTATTCACTTTTTTGTCCAAGTAGTTCCCATATAAAAGAATACTATATCATATAGCAGAGGTCTTCAACAGGGGGCCGCATCAGGACTGTAGGGGTCATATATAGTTTGATCTCATCATAATATGTGACCCTGGATCACAAAACCAGTCATAAGTCATAATTTCTTACCCTAAATATATAAAACGTTTATTTTTGTGAGTGAATGCAGTACAATCACAAACGTAAATGGACAATTTTATTTTTGCACCCTCAAATAGTTGTATCTCAGCCAAATAGTGTCATATCAAACCGTCTAACAAACCGTACATAAATGGAAAGCTTATTTATTCTGCTTTCAGATGATGTATAAATCTCAATTTTAAAAAATTAACCCATGTGACTGGTTTTGTGGTCCAGGGTCACATATTACATTAATTAAAACTTAAGAAGCCAAAATTCAGCAATTTTTTTTTTTTAAATGTCCCTTCCACATTAAACATTAATTTAGTAAAATGAATAGTACTGTACTTTCAGAAACGTCTTTGTGATGCTAAACTAGGGCACATCCTCAATGATGTTATCTGGGGTCACATGGTGTTTCGGGTCTTTCGAATATCATACACCCTCACCCAGACCCTGGCCTGTGCCTTAGCAGCAACCCACGGATCTGTCCTCTTTAACCAGAGCCACCTGGATGCTTTTTCAGCTGCGTCTGTGGCGGTGTGAATGGCTCTCCTTCATTCCTGCAAAGCGACTGGTCTGCAAAGCCCTGACACCCGACCTCCAAGGGCCGACACTTGGCTCTCCAACCTCCAACAGTTGTTCCTCAATTCCTCATACTTTTTTCTGTTCCATTAGAAGGCCTGCTCCATCCGTTCTTCCCACGGCACGATGAGCTCAAGAATCCGAATGCTCTTTGATGAGTCAGACCACAGCACAATAGCGCAATAGACCACAGTGCCTTGCTGTCTCATTGCTACTGCTCTGCCCGTTTTCTCCTCATGTTATGTAGTACTGTATGTTAAGTATATGACACTGTACATAACTAATGATTATTTTATTGAATAATAACACCATGGGGAATCCACACTTAAGGTTTACCTGGCAGCCATGGCTGCCTTCCACACACCCTTAATCAGTGGACCTTTGGGGAGACACCACTTGGCCTGCTGCTCATGCCATTGTTCCAACTTGGGACCTGGCTGTGGTTCTAGAAGGGTTATCCCTGACACCCTTTGAACCGAGTCTGTGTCAGAGAAGTTTCTTACATTAAAGGTGGCTTTCTTACTGTCAATAATGTCCCTTAAGAGAGTGGGAGACTTACAAGACCTCTTCGTCTTTCCTTCTGGTTTGGGGTTCACTCCTGGGACCCCCAAGGAGTGATCCCCATTCAGAGAGTTAAAGCCATTCTCTACCCTAGACTGGGTTATGTGCCCAAGGTGCAGACTAATGTGGCTTGGTCTATTGTTCTCCAGGCCTTTCATCCTCCACCACATGTGTTGGCACATCGGAGAAGCTACATCTTGTGTGCCTGGTTAGGACTCTGGAGGCCTATGTGCATAGGTCCTCCCCATAGAGAAAGTCTGACCAGCTGTTAGTGTGCTTTGGGTCTCCTAAGAAGGGGTCCCCAAAGTCAGAGCAGACCATCAGCAAATGGATAGCAATCTCTACAGCGTATGAGGCTTGCGGTATGCCTTCACCTCTGCTGATCAGGGCCCACTCTATGGGGGGTGTTGCATCCTCGAAGGCCCTATTGTTGGGGGTTTCCCTCAATGAGGTCTGTGATGCTGCGGGTTAGGCCTCCCCACACATCTTTATGAGATTCTACAGTCTAGGCCTTCCTTCCACGCGGGTTCTGGAGTACTCTCGTCCTGAGCTGTGCCCAGACAGGTTTCACACCAGGGCAGGCATTTGTCACTCTGGCGCAGTGGGCAATTTGTTTCCCAAATTGTTGTCGTTTGACGCAGAGCGAGTTCCCTCAAATGAGAATGTCTCAGGTTACGAATGTAACCATTGTTCCCTGAGAAGGGAATGAGATACTGCGTCCCTAGGTCACGCCTCCTGAATGCCTGAGAGTGGCTTGCTTCAGCCTATCAGAAGCTGACGCTGTTGTGTGCTGGCTTGCAGTTAGCTTCTCTGGTGCGCTGTCACACACTACATCAAGACACAATGGCAATCAGGATTGGACTAGTTTCACACATGCTTCAGGCGCTATCACACTGGAGGTGTTCCCCAAAGTGTCGTCATTCAACGCAATGTCTCATTCCCTTGGTTACATACATATAATTTAAGGAGCGTTTGGTATATTTTGGTAGTTCACAAGTATATTCTTACATTAGCGTAATATCAGTTAATGACGTATATGATTGTGAACTGTAAAATATAATATGGGACAAAATACCATCCCATATTGCCTGAAATGTCGTCAGTGTATTTTTTATTTATTTATTTTTCTTTAACACTGACTGTCTGGCAACCACAGCTGGTGTTGTCACTTTTCTTTCTCTCTATCTAAAGCATGTTTCTGTTATTCAGACATAAAATACATGCTCTGTCAGTTGGATCTTAAGTGCAGTCCATTTCATTGACTTTTTTTCTTCTTCTTTATTTAAAGGGAAATTTGCAAGTCTCAAATGCAGAAACATTTTTCACAATTAGAGGAGTATTATAGAGAATATTAATTAGAAAGTGTGTGGAGGAGACATCGAAGAGAGCCATTGCTCCTCAGATGAAATGCTATTCATATATGTCAGCTTTTATTAACTAAAACTGCAATGGTTTAGTGGCTAAGCTTAAAAAAATCCTACCGCTCTCACAGTTTTGGCTTCTCATCACACTGGAAAATGTATTAAAAAGTAATCTTAGATGTATATAGCACAGTTGATCTGATATGCCCACAATCATGTACAGTAAACATGTCTGTTATAATAATATCATAAATTAGTTTAAAGAGACAAAATAGGGCAAGGTATAACACTGTAGAATAATGTTAAAATATCTTAAATTAAGATATTTTTAAATAAAAAAAGCACTATCGAAAAATACTGATAGAGAAAAATTTGCCTATATTTATAAAGCATATGAAAATGTGACGTGAACATGTGTCTCTAAAATATGTACAGGGGTGGTGGTAGCTTATAGCAAATGCAAATTATCTTATTTTCATATATGCATTTAATTGCAATTAATTTAAACTTTAGTATATCATGTGATTTTGTTAATTAGCATGTCATGAAAAATTATTGACACTTTAAATGAATTTCAAAGTTATATAATGTAGATTTCTTCATTTATAATCAATGAGTAGACAACAAGATGTTTGTCATTTCAAGATCTAAGAGCACTATGGCTTCTGCAGATACTTTCCGCATTTCATTTGTATTCTTACAATGCATAAACCAACTTTACATTTCTTTACAGAATTGTTTAGCTAAGCACTTGCCACTTTGATGTTCTTAGTCAAGTAATGACTTTTGAATGTTTCATATTTTTGTTAAAGGGATAGTTCACCTAAAATTTGAAAGGTAAAAGGTTTCACTGAAAGGTTGTTTTGTTTGAAGTAACCTTCCCATATGCAGAGTGCCTAAAATCATATCACAAATTCCAAAAGATTCTATGAAATGGCTTTTAATTCATGTCTGGTCCTTTTAAATAAAGCCAAGCTCAAGTACGGCCTACTTATTGTTGCCAATCAGAGAGACAGTGGGGAAAAAAGTACGGAGGTGAAGGGTGACAGCTTCCTCTTCCCTTAGTAAGCCATAGAAATAAATCTCCTGCTTCTCTGTTTGACTTCTTCATGAGAAAGTGTTGTGCAATAACGCAATTCTGAAAGGAAAAGGCACTTAGGAGGCTGAGAGGTAGATTAGCAATTTGTAAGAGCTATTTATAATCATAAATTGCAGTCAATCAAACCGCCCTTGTCTTTTATAGAAGTATGTTTAAGTTCCAGAGAGGCCGCTTCAGTCTGAAATGCAATATCCTGAAAGAAACAGCTGTTCCAACATACAGATGGGAAATGAATGAGGGAGGTGGGGGTAGGAAAATGAAAGACGGAGAAAGAGAGACATGCACAGATGTGACCTTATCAAAGCGACTTGAGTCTTGTACTTATTGCCCAGGACCGGTTTGAGTGAACTAAACGCAGTGACGTGATTACAGCGGAAGTAAAGGACAGTTCTCTCTCTCCTTTACAAACCCTCCCTCTCCCTTTCTTATGGTCGGCCTGAAGAGGATGGAGATTAGCATATGACATGACAGATTACATTAAATCACATCGTTGCAGTACTTTATGGCATTAGCCTCTTAGCCTAGGCAGCTAGACGCATGCAAATGCCCCTCTAAAACCCTCTTATTTAAATCTGCTGAGTGACATGGCACCTTTGATATGATTATTAGTCATCTGACTGACTGGAGTTCACCAGCAGCAGGACACACAAATGTGAAAGGTATGTGTGAGATATTCACACTTTTCAACATCGGTTTCTGAAACTGACACGCAGCTGATTTTTTTTTTTTTTTTTTTTTTTTACATTTTTTTATCACAACATTACTATTATAATTAAGGAGGGTGTTTATTTTTACACACATAATTATATATAATTAGGTTATAGTTATTGGTGTTGTCATTAAGAACAGTCAATTAAATAATCCATATATTGTTCATTAATATGACTCTGTATGTAGAGCATGCTTATTTTAATTACATTGTACCAAACGTGTAATGTTAATTGTGACATATTTCATAGTTTTAATTTAGTAATACATTGAGATAATACATTAATTAAATCACAATCACTCATACAATCACACGACTCAAGCAGGACAACAGCAACGGCAGTAGTAAGAACTATATATATATATATATATATATATACACTAAAAGTGCATTGTTATGAATATTAATAAACATTTAAAATATAACTTTTCATATTATTATTATTATTACTATCATCATCAACATCACCATTATTGTTCATGAACAATATGCAATTAAAATCTGTTTCCTGTAGTGCCTATCATTGCAACATCATGATTTATAAATGAATTTATATTTTAGCCTCTTTTCTCTAATTATTCAGAATGTCACAGCAGAAGCCCCCTGCCCTTCTGCTGTGTCTTCCCCGTGTTCTGTGGTCTTTAATCTTAATTATAAAGCTATCATTACCACATGAACCCGAGGCTGTGGCCGTCCATGCTCAGAATCAATCACGCGATGGGTCTGTTCTGCTGCAGAGCTCCTCTCCCCTTGCTCCCCACTAGAGCTTTTTCATTTATTCTCTTTTCAATTTTCATAATTGCTGTTGTCCTCACACTCGCAAAGAGCACAGCCCATTGCCCTTCCTGCTGAAGTTCAGCATTTTGGATATTGAATATTGGTTTCACATACTTCATTGCATCGATTGGATTGGATTTTGCAGGAATAAAAGATGCATCCCCACTGATTTAGGGAGATAAAGTGCTTTTCTTGCAAATACGCCTTGACCAATGAGTCTCTTATCCCATCGTGTCTGTTGATGCATGATTTATGGGAGGTTGGGTTTGTTGCGGGACTGATATTCACTATAATGGTACATTTTGTTAAAGCAAATTGCATTTAAAAAGAAAAAGTATTACACTAGAACAGAGAGTTATTTAACCAGCCATTATGCCGTTTTATCACTCTGTTTATTTCTTATGTGTACTAGTCATTCTCCAACAGGCTGTTGGCAACCGCTGATGAAATATCCCAACATGTAGAGTAGAGATCCTAACAGGACTTTCACACTCTATTAGATGTGAGAAGGCGTTAGATGAAAAACAGGACAAAAGCTCGCCAAATGCTCATCATGCAGCTGAATTCTCAATAATCCAAGATGCTCGAGCGGAGCTCTCCTGGTCTGTGATTGGGATATGCGAGGCCGTTGCAAGGACTAATTTCTTGAAAGCCTGCTTGCTAACCGAGGCGGTGAAATTTAGGAGCAGTGAAGATGTCAGGACTGCATTAGACCGCCTGATCAAAGGCCTCCAGCAGGCCTTCCTCTGCAGGTCCTCTCATGAATCCGGTCACTCTGCCAACAGACTTGTTTTACCGTTAAGGCAGCTTTATGTTTGAATTTTATGTGCCAATTAATTAGGTGCTTTCTAATATATGTCGAGAGAACTGTAAACTATTTAGAGAGGGGTAAGGAGAGAGCGATCTGTGCTAAAGTTCTTTTGATTTATAACGTTAGTGTTCACGTTCAGTAAGCAGAAGAGACAGCTGAGAGTGCATGGCCGCCACTCCGACCCACTCTGAACCAGGAAGAAAGATTTAAATGTCTTCCTTGAAGTCTAAATATTTAATTTCTTAATAGAGGACATTGCAGCCAACATTAATTTTGAAGGAACAGTGTGGACATTAATGAGGCTAACACAGAGTGGCATGCCTTGTGACATTCATTTGATAAAAAAAGAGTAAGGCTCTTTTTTTCTTCATCTTGCTGCACTTTCACCCTTTTCAGATATTAGGCGTTAAAAGACATCACCGTCATTGATCTGTCTTCCTCATCTCCCCAATTATTAGATTAAATATTGAAATTCATGTTTCACACTTATGCCACTGATTATAATTACTTTCACTCTAAAGTAACATTTTGTCACATATGCAACGCATAAATTAGTAAAGATAATTTGTTCCTGTTAGTGTAGGGAGGGAATTATAATGTGGTATCAAAAGATTTAACTTTGAATGCATTGAATGCTTCTTGCTAGATTGACGCTCACGTTGGTGACATAAGCCACTCTGTATGTGATTATTGGGCAAATAACCAGGAAAACAACACCTCAGATGGTGTGAGTGGGCTTTGTTTCTTAATATGGCACAACACCTTTACCTCATTTCTCATATCCACTTGATGAGAAATAGTCATAGAAAAAATGGTGTTTAATAAGATCAAGAAAGATTAAATTGGAAAAAGATGCAACCATACTCAATGGGATCAGTTTATAAGACAGGCATTAATTACTTTGAGTTACAGTTTTGTGAGATATAATGTTAAACTTTTATGAAGTCACACTCACTACAGGGAGATATATAATCACAATTAAGAGAAATAATGCAAATGTGCGTTATTGCAAAATGTGCATAACAATGCGACTTTGAGGTCAAAATTTAAATAAATAAAGTCACATTGTGAGATACTGTCAAAAGTAAAAGAAAGTTGCAATTCGAAATATAAAGATTTATAGCCCAATTGAAGGATTTAAAACCACAAAAGAGAGGTATAATTCAAAGGAATAAATTTGTAATTGTGAGATAACATTACTGTCACATTCACCTGTTAGTCACCGTCTGCACTACATGTCCCATCATCCTCTCTGGCTCACACCTGCACTCACTTTACCATTACCTGCACCTGTCAGCGATCATCGTCATTATCACTCACCTTGTTCAGCTGTTGTCACCTTGTCTTCCCTAATTCATCTGTGTATTTAAGTTCCTCTCTGTTACGTGTTCATTGTTGGTTATTGTTTGTGTTATTGTGCACACTGCATCGTATGTTGGCTAGTAATAGTGTTCAGAATAAATCCTCTTATTATTTGTATCATTGTCTTCACCGTCCTTTGGGAACCAATTAAGAGTTACAATTACATTTACCCCTTTTCCACCAAGGCAGAGCTGGTGCTGGTTCGGAGCCAGAGCCTAGTTTCAAATCGGTTCTTTGTTTTTCCACCGCCAAAGCACCAGCTCCGAACCAGTAAAAGTGGTTCTTAAGTAGCACCAAATCATTGCAGGGTCTAGAACGGAGCCAAGAAAGAACCGCTTGCGTCAGAGGCTGGGGGCGGGGTTACCGTGGCCAACAAGACTGAAGAGAAACTTGTGACCGCCATTTTTAAATAGCAGCTAGTCGAGCTAATAGCAGCTCGATTATAATATCCGTCTATGTAAGTTACGGCGAGCTGCAAGAACTCGTTGGATTCGCCGTGTTTGGATGCCGATTTATTTTCGCAAACCCATGAGCATCCATAGTAACGCAACGTCTATTATTGTTGATGCCTTGTTCGAGATGCATCGGAGCAGCGTGGACCGATCAGAGCTGCGGGAGTGTTTGGAGATCATACGACTCCTTGTGCTTTTTGATCGCTTTCGCAGTGCTTTGATTTCATGTGCTGATCGTTCTGCGAGAAGCCGATGCATCTCGAACAAGTCTGGTGTGTTTGTGTTTGGCGCTGCCGGACTAGCGTTGCTGGGCAACATGAGACGTATGCAGTGACGTAAGATATAGCTCTGTTGTGGCTCTCTGGCCGGTGGAAACGCAAACCGGTTCGTCAGTCGAACCAACTCCGAACTGGCAATAGCTCTAGCTCTGAACCAGCACCCGGTTCTTGTTGGTGGAAAAGGGGTAATTGTAAAGTAACAACAGGGAGATACAAAGTTGCAATTACAAGAAAAAAGAGCAACTGAAAGATCATCACAAAATGTAACTGTCACGATGTGACATTATTTTTATTTTTTTTATTTTTTTATTCAATTACATAAACTCACAATTAAAGAAAGTTGCAGATGCAAAATATAAAGCCACATGATGAGCTATAAAGTTTGTAGCGGCTGGACTTCTACCCAACAACAAAACTAGATGCCAAGGTGACAGTAAACAAACAGCCAAAAGGCAGAACAGCCCAATGTTACCATGGCAGCAAAGGCACACCGGTGAGCTGCATTTCCTATTGAAAATTTACTTATTTCCCGTAAAGACAAATCTTTCTATGAATGAACAAGCATATCTCCAGGGTTTTACTGGTGTGTACATTGTCTTTTGTATTGTATTATACTGTTTTATGCATGCCTTGTTATAGAACTATTATATAATGTAAACTTATTGGTATCATGCTTCATATCTGTCACGTTTATACTGGTCAAATAGCACTACGAAGGAGATATACTCAAATAGTCTTTATTCAAAATACACAAAACACAGGAATACTACAGAAACTTAACACTATTGTTAACGATACCTGACAATCTAGAACTGAAACACAGGAACCTAAATACAAGGAGCAAACAAAGGAAATAAGATAAACACAGGTGAACTAAACGAGGGAATTAATGAGTAACCATAGTAACAAACCAGAGCGAGAATGAGTTAAGGGAACAAATTATTATTATATAACTAATTATTGAACAGGCAAATCGGAACAGAGCAAACTGGGTGAAAATGAAACAAAAAAAGAATGAAACTAAACCAAAACAGAACATACACTTTACTACAGTATATCAAAATAATCCTCATTTAACTCTCTTTACCCATTGGTGTATATCACCTACACATAATGTGCATGCTTGTTATATTAATCAGAGTATAAAGGAACACAAAACTGACAGCCCACTCTGATCATGCAAATGAGCCAGCTTCCAATCCAAACAAAGGAATTGTTTCTGCCTAAATTGCCTAATTACACTCTTTTCATTGGTCAAGCCAAACTCGAGAGGTGTGACCTCTGCAGAAGTTAAAAGGGCATTATATCAGTGACCCTGGCTCTCTTCTTGTTGTTGTTATAATTAATTTTTCATATTTCCCTTGTGCTAATTTTCTACAAGTTGCAAAAAAAGTGAAGTTACAAATATGAGAAATAAAGTCACGTTCAAAATTAAGGTATGTCACGGCTGGTAAGACAGACAGAGGAGGCCAAAAGTCCAAAGGAGAAAAAAAAAAGATAACAGGCCAACAGTCCAAAGAAGAACACTGAACAGCAGGAAGTAAAACCGAAGGAGCAAGCGGAGGAGGCCAGGGTGGAACTGGTGATGATGATGCCAGAGGGATAAAGATCCATGGTGGAGACTTCAGCTGGGGATTAAAGTCAGAGGCAGAGGACCAAGGTAGAGTCAGGAAGGCTGGAGACCAAGGTGAAGCCGGAAGGGTGGATGGACTGGGTGTTGCTTCTGGGGATCCGGTGAGCAAGGCAGAACTCGGGGCTCGGAAGACCGAAGTGGGAGTATGGACAATAGTCGTGCTGGTGGGATGGAGGAGCCTGGTGGAGCTGGAAGGACTAGAGGACACAGGCCCAGCCACAGGCCCAAAAGTCCGTGGTGGAGCCAGAGGGACAACTGACAGAGGTGGCGTGGCGACAGTCGGACGAGGGATTTCTCATCCTACCGTCGTGGAGGAAGAGACAGGGAACCATTCTGAACCAGAGAGTCCATTATGCCAGGTGGGAACAGTGGAGAAGGAGAGACCACATGAGTGAGTCCATTCCAAGATGTGTAGGTCAATGAGTGTGTAGGTCAATGAGCCAACACAGATCATGACGAGGTCACATTGTGAGATATAAAATCACAACAGAGACATATCACAATTTAAAGATTAAAGATATTTATGAGAAACAAAGCCGCAGTTACATTTAAAAAAAATAATTCCTTCATGTAGCAAACTAGAAGACATTCATTTTTGATTGTACAATGTAAGGAAGTGTTGTAAGAAGCTAATGTTAAGGTTATTATATAGCTAGGCTAGTCACTTTATTTGCACATTTGATTTCTCTGTAGGACATTTACTTACCCTTTGTTTTTTCACAAGGAGGACCTGACTGCTGACAGTGTGTGAACAAAACGCTGACTTGATCTATTAATTTATACAAAAAAACACATTTTTGACAGGCCCTCTGTACTTGACTTCTGAATTAATGTGCACAACTGCAAACTACGATTTAACACCTGAACGTCTATTCTCACCTTTTATCTCCCGCACATATTTCCTTTTGAAGTCTTTGCCTAAGAAGATAAATGAATCAGAGTAGATCTATAATGCTTATCCCTGTCTGCATGGTTTATTCCTTTAAAATATTAATCCCACATGAAGGAAGCTGTCATAAAAAATAAAAAAGATGGCAGGATAACAATGAACTCTTCCATTACCATTTTTTTTTTAAGGTAAAGCATATTTTAAACCACAAATGCAACATAATGTCTTAAGACTGAATGCGAGAGTAAAGTCTCTCGAGAGGGAATCAGAGGTGACGACTAAGCTAGAAACTCTGTCAAGTACATGGGTCAATTGTTAAGCACACAAAACCTCAGGACAAGCAGGCCTTCCCTTTGTCCCTGTAGGGTAGAAATTCAAAGCCTAGCTTTAGCATGCTGGAAAGAGAGCTATAATACTCTTTAAAATATGTAAAGAAGCACATGATTACGTACTTACTTAATGCGAGCTAGTATCAATCCGTGAAAGCCATAAGAGGCCCGGGATATTTATGCTTCTCAGAAGCTTTTTATTTAGTCCCTCCTTTAGTCTTGACACACTTCAGTTCGAATAGAATGAGCCGCTGCTGCTTTTTAGGGTTTATGCGTTTACAACATCTTTTTAGTCTGAATAATCTACAATCATTTTCTATTGTAACACATACTTTTGGATAGCACAGAAACATACAAGCCAAAGTTATTATTTATTATATATGTCTTAATATAAAAATATTAAAAAAATCAAAGATCACATCTATGCTCATTCTTGTCCATGTTTTAAGAATAATTTGTTTCCAAAAGAAATGCATTGCATTTTAAATCATCATGCACAATGGCATCACATATAAAATACTTAGTAAAATGCTTAAATTGATTAAATAAATGGAAAACTGGTGAAAACAGGAAGGAAGGCTGTCGAGAGGAGAGGTTGGTTGGGCCAATAAGGGGCAACTATCAGGACCTGCTCCATCTCTTCCTGATTTTAGCACCGTAGTGCAAGAAGGCTCACTGGGGAACGCATTTCTGCGGGGGCCCCAGGGCCAGCTTTGGCCAGAGTTTTTTCTGTGTCGAGGGATATCCACTCAGACAGGAGAAGAAACAACTGCCGAAGGGACGAGTCCAGAGGGGCAACAGACGTAGCTGTGCGGCTCCGAAGTGGTCCCAAACAGCTGGCCAGCTGGGGACGGAGTCTCCACTCTATCTGGACTAGAGGCTGTCGTGAGGCTTGTCAGCGGCACAATTGAGCAGGCCAGCAGTAATAAGTGGAATGAAGCAACTTTAGAAGCTTCTGACTCCAAGGAGGAGGTGGCGGGCGAGTTGCAATATGCGAGGGGAGCGTAGCTCGACGGTCGCAATGTTGTCTTTTCAGGCCAGTACATGCTCGCTGAGCAGCGGTGTCTCGAAGCAAGGAAACTGTAAGCAACTCGAGGCAATAGATGCCAATGCAGTTGGAGGGCGCCCAGACCTCTGTTACTGCATGCCCTTTATACGTGGCCCCTCAGCCGGTATTAGTGGACACTCGTTCTAGGAGCCATTGGCCCGGAGAAACGAAAGGTCTGTTTACGGGCTGAGGGTTTGGCGACAGGCCAGGGTGTTTATCACATGGAGCGTCTGCATCTGCCATATGCCCCAGGAGCCTCTGAAAAAGTTTTAGTGGGACCCTTTCTCACTTCTTGAATAGCACTGAGCTGACACACCTCTATCTGAGAGATGCGCTGGACCGAGACCATCTCCATACTAGAAAAGAGATCCTCAACCCTTGGGCGAGTTTACTCTTTCCCAGTTGACCTGAAGACCCAACTGGCTATGGAGCACTCAAAGGGTAGGACCATGTACTGATACTTCGTACTTCCGAATGCAAGAACACAGGAGGCCTGTGGAGTGGAAGGATAGAGATCTGAAATACGTGTCTTTCAGGTCGAACGCTGTAGACCAAGCTTGGGGATGGGGCATTTTTGAAAATGCATCTCTGTGTTTAGCAAGTGAACGGAGGCTTTCGAAAAAGGGCCCATTTCAGTTGACACAGATCCAAGATGGTCGCAACCCACCACACATTTAGGGTACAATGAAGTACGGGCTAATGGAAGCCAGACTTCGTATCGGCTGGAGGGAACGGCTATCTTGCGTCCTTCGCCAATAGGACTGCGACGTACACACACAGGACAGGAGTACTGCTCAACACCTAGGTGTGATGAATCTCACTCATTTTTAGGAGCATCTCTGCTCAACACCTTGGTATAATGAATATCACTGAGCCTGGGCGGAAGCAGAGGTGGACAAAGTACACAACTTCCTTACTTGAGTGAAAGTACAGATACTACTTGTCAAATGTTACTCCGTTACAAGTAAAAGTTGTAAAGACTTAAGTAAAAGCACAGAAGTACTTGTTTTTAAAAGTACTTAAGTATCAAAAGTAAATGTCATTGCAATGTTTTATTATTACATTGTTGTATGTAATACTTACAGTACCTTATGTCTCTGAAGCAACCTAGAGAATACACCTATCAGTTAGTAGTATCTGTGGAATTTAAGAGCTTTTAGAATGTGATAAAACCTATAGAAATTAAACTGAATTGACAAAAAAAGTCAGCCATAATCATCACATGTCTGAATGTCTGTCACCTACAAAAAAACAATCACGTTTTAGAGATGAAAAAAATCATCCCCTGACTGACATTATTACTTTCTACTAAAGGACCTTGACAGAAATGTAGTGGAGTAAAAAGTAAGATATTTGTCTTTCAAATGTAGTGAAGTTAAAGAAAAAAAGTTTTCAGAAAAAATTATACTCAAGTAAAGTACAGATACTCAAAAAGTGTAAAAGTGTAAATACTCAAGTAAATGTACTTCGTTACTGTCCACCTCTGGGCGGAAGCCGAGCGAAATGAATCGCAAGCCGAGTCTAAAGGTACCGTTTGTACCTTTGGACCGGTTGGAAGCAGGGAACCATAGACGTACCCGAGGTGGGGCAGTGAGGTGGAGGACAGGGACCCGGCTCGAGAGGCCCGAAGGCGGGGTCTGAGTGTGCAGTGCAACACTTACCTGTCTCCACGAGACGGCCAGGGATGCGTGAGAAGGTGGATGACCGGGTCCTCGAACCGCACCCAGCTGCCGTGCTGGTGAACAAGAGGGGGCTGAGGGGTGCAAGGCTTTACAGGGTTGCACACCGCCAGACTTGCCCTCTTGGGACCCAGGAACAGAGGAATTTGCTCTTTCTTTGAAGTGTGGGTACCGCTTGCTCCGCCTTTTTTGGGAGTCAGCGGTGGAACAGACACACACACACAAACAAAGAGGAACTGCCACCGGCGGCGGGGTAGAGGCAGCAGCGGGCCACCGGGGCAGGATGTGCCGGATGGCCTCCGTCTGCGCTTGGGTGGCAGTTCTCCACCGCATCGCCGACCAGCCCAACCTGGGAAATTGGGGAGACCAGGAACCGAACCTTGTCAGCATTAGCCATAACAACCAGGCTGAGCCAACGATGGCGCTCCTGGACCACTAACATGGACATCGCCGGACCGATCACACACGCCACGACACTCGTGCCCCAGAGGGCGAGGTCGGATGCGGTGCAGAGCTCATCTATGAGCGCACGGTCTGGGCTACCCTCGTGCATGTCTAAGAGTGCCCTGGCCTGATAGACCTGTAGCAGCGCCATGGCACGCAAGAGGAGGCGGCTTGCCCACAGGCCTTGTAAGCTCTGCCCGTCATAACGGGCGAGAACTTACAGGCTTTAGGGGGAGACGAGGGGCCCCGTCCAAAAAACAGCGGCTGCCAGACACAGGTGCACCTGTGTCACGCCAGACCGCTCTATTGGAGAGACAGCCTCGCAACCCTTCACCGCTCCTCCGTCAAGGGTAGTGAGGGGGGAAAAGCTATTCGGGCAGTTTCTGGCAGAGAAAGGTGCCGTCTACAACCTGGTAAGCTCTCCATGCATTTCGGGAAAGAAAGGCACTGGGGCGGCGAGCTGAGAACCAGCGAGCAAACGTTTCAGCACATTGCTATCTTCAGTGCTATCTTCAGTGCTGCCTGAAGATCATCTTACTTTGTACGTATCTGCTCATATGGCTTAAATAGGAAATTCAAAGGAAAGATACATTATGAATCTTTATATATTTGCAAAAAGGTACCAGCCAATTTGCTTATCGACCATTTGCCTTCTTTTAGGTTTACATTGACATCTTTGTTGACTTGAGAAACAATGTTTAATACATACATCACTTTAAAAGGAGTAGGGCTAATGCTTGCTGACCTCTTCAGGGGGGTTGTCTTGTTTTGTAGACCTTCTCTGTCCATTTCGCTGTGCAAGAGATGAGGTCTTTATGTACAAAGAGAAAGAGGCTAAAAGCTCTCAGAGAGGTATAAACATGCTGAATTTCATTTTGTGTTCCAGGGAAAAACAACTTTGCTAAAAAAAAAAAGTTCTCCTGCTCTCTCAATTTTCCTCCCTAACAGCCATTACAAAACTGGTGCTGGTATGTAGCTGCTAATTTATCCTCTCAATGTATGATATCCTGCCATCTCCTCATTTGTCTCTGAGTGTTTCTAATCAGAGATAATCCTGGTCAAATCCTTTGATTGTGAGTTTGGATGCGATCCATCTCTAAAGAAGCGATTTAATGGGCTTCATTGCACTTGGCATTAAGTCATTTATCTAAAGGAATGACTGGAGATGCTTGTTTTAATAAGAGTGCTCTTCATGAAAACCAAGGAGCCTCGCCATTTAATTATCCAAAGGGGAGGTTTTTCTTAATTCTCAATCAAGCAAATTGCTGCAGATACGAAGAATTTCCCTCAAATTCATTCTTCCCTCACCTTCTTTGGAAAAGTTGGTGTGCCATCTCGTCTTGGATAAAGTCCACCCCCTACAGCTTCAGTACCTCACATTAAAAAATATATACTGTATATATATATATATATTATTATTATATATATTTTTTTGCATTCTGAAAGTTTCACAACAGGCTGGAGTATTTATTATTACATCACCGGAGAATGATTATGTAAGGGAAGCAGTTTAGGCACTGGCAGTGGCTTTGTGTTGCAAGCCTGCAGACATTCCACAGATGGTAAAGAAAACTAATGGGCACAGAATCACTGCCTCCATTTTTCTCTCTCTCTGTCTGTTGTTTGATCAGTTCTGAACTTAATTCTCCAAGCACGAAAGTTACATTTGTGGAACAGGAATCGATGTGTTTAAACATAAAAATTACAAATAATTTTATAACAGTGTAATCTTCTCTCACATGCTTCCACAGACTTGACTTTAACCTTAAAGGTGAACTAAGTAACTTTTTTTACCTTAACTGAACAGCTTCGGAGTCATTGGAATGGTTATATTACTTAATTCGGGTTGAACGGTGGTCGTTTCGCACCCCCCTGGTGCCCGTGAGCGGAAAATACGCACTTGCAACTTTGAGCCGGCGGGCCGCCGGCCGCTGCGTCAGGAAGTCTCGCGTGATATCAGGTCTCGCGATGTAAACAATTGCTTTACGGCCAAAAGAAATCTGCTAAAATGCTGTCATTATTGCGCTCCCTCACGCCGTCCGAACCCGAATGAAGAAGACGTTTTAAAGAACGTCCCATCTGCTTTGATGTCGTTGATCTATAGCCTCTGGTGTCTGAGAATCAACAACGAGTTTTTACAACAGTGTTGTCAAATATCTATTCCGAAGCTGTGGGGGGAGCTCTAGAGAGAAACCTGCGAGCAAAAAGCGAGAATACAGCGAAGAAGTCCCGAAGCTACTGAGTGCTGCTTTAAGAAGAAAGTTTTAAACATCATTATTGCCATTCCTTTGTAGTCAAATTCTCTTAAAATACACAGAGGATTTTATTGGCTGAACTATTGCATTAGCTAACCCATTGCATAGCTTCATGTTAATGTAATTCCTTTTGTTTTTAGGGTATATTTTAACTAAAGTTGAAGGCAGAACATGATTTCACCAAGTGCAACATATACCTGGATCAGCATCTTTGTTGGTCCTGGAACAACATTCCAATCAACCAATCAGACACAAATGTACAGTTTATGTCAAGTTTAGGCTTACAACCAGAGTTAGATGATTCTACATTGGTGTTATTCACCTATCATTTCCCTCTGATTTAAGGGATAACTTATGGGTAGGGTTTAGGGGTGGGGATAGGATTACATCTTCAGAGAGGAATGTTGTTGAACGTGCTTAACTTGGCAAAATGAGGACGTGCAAAGTTTAGGACCCCACTCACTTGAGGCAGGTCAGGACAGGGAAAAGTGACTGACTTGGATAGTGGCCTACACTATTTTACAGTATGTCATGTTTATGTCTTGACATGTCAAGTTGTATACAGTTACAGTAGATTCAGACATTATGTCTGCATCTGTACAATACTTCATTTGTCCATGCTAGCACTTCCATTGTTATGCCTCACTACAACCTTCTACAACAAACACAGAATTCTAAGCCACACTCTTAAAATTAAAGTAATATTCAGCCTTCAGCACTTTAAGCTAAACTGACAGCAATTTTTTGTACAATGTTGATGACCACAAAAAAAAAGGAAATATCTTGTTTACAGTGTACACTACTTAAAAAGTGAATAGGGCCAATCTGTAAACATTAAAATATTCACACGAAGTAAACCATATGCATGTTAATGATTTTAGAATAGAACATAGTTTACCTTCTCTATATAAACATAAATCAAGTTTTACAACTTTGTCACGACAACCTAATGCTGTTAACCCTAAATGCCAAAAACGACTACAAAATTATGATTTAAATAGCTTTACAGCTTATTATAATACACCTATTTTTACAGAAAACATGAATATAAGTGTGTTTTAAAAATTGCAATCTTCACATTTCTGCTTTTAAAACCTTTATATTTTGGCCTCATTTGCTTCCATCACAATAGCCTCATTGTAACCTTGAGTTTTGTGGCCACAAATGGTGTCGAATGAACATAACTTGTACTGAACCAATAATATTTCTTTAAAGGTTCTTTAATGTTTATGTGAAGTCACTTTAAAAAAGAACCCTCCTCTATCAAAGAAATATGTTTTTGCTGTGAGGATCCCGAGTTATGTGGTTCGTTGGAGCTTAAAACAGCTCTTTATACAAATCTGTATCCATTTTCTTTAAATTACCAGATAATTGAGGGATTCCCAAAAAACTAGAATATAGAATGTTCTTTGTGGAGCGAAAAAAAAAAATACCCTTATTTACATATACGATCAAAAAGTGCAGGCGTACAGGACTTCTGTGCGTTCAACAAGATGATATCCTGCAGGCATCCGTGCAGACATCATTATTTTTTTTTATTAGAGTAAAGAGTAATTTACTATTCATTTACTACAGCCATCATTTACTGTTATAAATGATGAATGCACTTTTTTTCTGAATGCAAATAAATGACTATACGTAAATAATACATGTAAAGATAAAAAAATATGTGGAGCTTGAAAACACTGAATATAAATTAGTGAACCATTTTCTCATTAGGGCCCGAGCACCGATGGTGTGAGGACCCTCTTGGAATTGCTCTGTTTATTATTATTATTCTTCTCCGCATTTAATTGCATTTTTGAGGGCCTAAACATGCTCGAAAACTCACAAAACTTTGCACACGCGTCAGAACTGGCGAAAATTTACATCTGATATAGGTTTCAGAATTGGACGGGGCAAAATGGCTCGATAGCGCCACCTATAAAAGTTCAACGGAGTGCGCCTCCCGCAACGTTCCACGTACGTGCACGAAATTCGGTACATACATGTAATCACCTAATACCTACAAAAAAGTCTCTTGGAGCATAGCCCTAAACACAACAGGAAGTCAGCCATTTTGAACTTCCTCTCAGATTTTTGTGCAGTTTTTGCCATTTTCATGCCTCGTACTTTAACGAACTCCTCCTACAGTTTTAATCTGATCATCTTCAAATTTGGTGAGTGTAATCTTAAGGCCTTTGCGACGTTAAATTGCGAAGATCTTGAGTTTTCGTCGAAGGGCGGGTCCTCGGCGGCCTGACAAATTTCGATGTTTCGCCATGAAACAGGAAGTTGCTGTAACTCAGGCATGGAATGTCCAATCTGCCCCGAACTTCACACGTTTGATAAGCGTTCTGTCCTGAACACATGACCATGCTCATATTCAGTTATAGTCATAGCGCCACCTGCTGGCAACAGGAAGTGACATGTTTAACACTGTTATGGACTCCTAATAACATATAAAAAAGTGCCAGCAAGTGCTAAACATGCTAACAACATACTAGAAGCATGCTAAAACATGCTAGCAAACTCTTAGCTAAGTGCTAAAGCATGCTATTTTTGCAATTAAATAGGAATTTGCTGTAACTCAGGCATGGAATGTCCAATCTGCCCCAAACTTCACACTTTTGATAATCGTTCTGTCCTGAACACATCTACATGAGAATATTCAGTTATAGTAATAGCGCCACCTACTGGTAACAGGAAGTGTCATGTTTAACACGTTGATGCCATTCTAGCAACATGTTAAAAATGCCATTGACTTCTAAACATGCTAGAAACATGTTAAAACATGCTAGCAATACTTAGCTAAGTGCTAAAGCATGCTAATTCAATGAAACAGGATGTTGTTGTTACTCAAGAAGGCAATGTCCAATCTGCGCCAAACTTCACACTTTTGATAAGCGTTCTGTCCTGGACACATGACCATGCTCATATTCAGTTACAGTCATAGCGCCACCTGCTGGCAACAGGAAGTGACATGTTAAACACTGTTGTGGACTCCTAATAACATATAAAAAAGTTCCAGCATGTGCTAAACATGCTAACAACATACTAGAAACATGTTAAAACATGCTAGCAAACACTTAGCTTAGTGCTTAAGCATGCTAATACTGCAATTAAATAGGAATTTGCTGAAACACAGGCACGGAATGTCCAGTCTGCCCCAAACGTCACACGTTTGATAAGAGTCATGGCCTGAACACATCTACATGAGAATATTCAGTTATAGTAATAGCGCCACCTACTGGTAACAGGAAGTGTCATGTTTAACACGTTGATGCCGTTCTAGCAACATGTTAAAAATGCCATTGACTTCTAAACATGCTAGAAACATGTTAAAACATGCTAGCAAAACTTAGCTAAGTGCTAAAGCATGTTAATTCAATGAAACAGGATGTTGTTGTTACTCAAGAAGGCAATGTCCAATCTGCGCCAAACTTCACTCTTTTGATAAGCGTTCTGTCCTGAACACATGACCATGCTCATATTCAGTTACAGTCATAGCGCCACCTGCTGGCAACAGGAAGTGACATGTTAAACACTGTTGTGGACTCCTAATAACATATAAAAAAGTTCCAGCATGTGCTAAACATGCTAACAACATACTAGAAACATGTTAAAAAATGCTAGCAAACACTTAGCTTAGTGCTAAAGCATGCTAATACTGCAATTAAATAGGAATTTGCTGTAACACAGGCACGGAATGTCCAGTCTGCCCCAAACTTCACACGTTTGATAAGAGTCATGGCCTGAACACATCTACATGAGAATATTCAGTTATAGTAATAGTGCCACCTACTGGTAACAGGAAGTGTCATGTTTAACACGTTGATGCCGTTCTAGCAACATGTTAAAAATACCATTGACTTCTAAACATGCTAGAAACATGTTAAAACATGCTAGCAATACTAAGCTAAGTGCTAAAGCATGCTAATATAATGAAACAGGATGTTGTTGTTACTCAAGAAGGCAATGTCCAATCTGCGCCAAACTTCACACTTTTGATAAGCGTTCTGTCTTGAACACATGACAATGCTCATATTCAGTTACAGTCAATGCGCCACCTGCTGGCAACAGGAAGTGACATGTTAAACACTGTTGTGGACTCCTAATAACATATAAAAAAAAATGCCAGTAGGTGCTTAACATCCTACCAACATACTAGAAACATGCTAAAACATACTAGTAAACACTATAAGTACTAAACCATACTATTACTACAATTAAATATGAATTTGCTGTAACTCAAACATACAATATCCAATCTGCCCCAAACTTCACATACTTGATAAAAGTCCTGCACTGAACACATCTACAAAGCAATATTCAGATATATAACCCCACCTACTGCCAACAGAAACTGAACTGGTTAACACAGTAATGCAGTACTAACCACATACCTATTGTGTACTAAGCATGCTAAAAACATACTAAACATGCTAGCAACTACTATATACTGTATACCTCCTTAAATGCACATTGCCCAACCATGCTCTGTCTTCCTAAAGCCAACGAGTGACGATGGCACGGGTGCGAGGGCCCTTTCATCGCTGCTTGCAGCTTTAATTTTCATCATTGTTTTTTGTCAGATAATTTACAATACCTTTCCATTGATAAATTAAAACAGATAGCCTTTTTTTTTATGTTTCAAATATATACCTGTTTGCAATTTATACTGTATATTAAACTCAGTGTCCATGTGTACTGCTGGTTCGGATGTCCACACATCCTGCAACTGTCCACCTAAATCAAATTTCAGCTCATGTTTTGGGAGATGTAATCTGTCACATAACCTTGAAATTGGAGGAGAGGCACCATCAGTCAAAACCTAATGTTTATCAAGAGGCACTTCAGTATGTCTCAACATTAAACTATTTTCGGTCCTCATGTGGTGTAATTGTCAAGGGGTTTTATTTATTATTGTGTTGTATATTGTATTATATTTGTTCGTTTGATTCACTCTGATAATACTATTTGCCTGACAAGTAGAAATATCACTTTATGTTTTGAACTGCCTAGAAATTAAAGTTGAGATATCTGTTAATAAATAACACAACATAATTATTTACAGAGCTTATCATAGCTCTGTCCCGCAATTCCCCTGTTCCTCATGTGATCTTGTCATGTGGATGTTTTGATTGGTTCATTGTATCAATTGCTTTCAGGTGACCTTGGCTGCTTTTAAGTCCATTTTCTTATGCCCTTCCCTCGCTAACTTCCCTCCATCTCTTTCACTCGGATGTACTGAACATCATTGCTTATGTTGCACAAGTGCCCACTACTGCCGGAACCCTGGCCTTGCAATGTGTTTAACTAAAACACGCTAAGTCCTTGATCACTTGGAATCCAATATGGAGCTGAATTATTTTCTTTTTTTTTTTATTATAGGTTTATGCAATAATAATAACAAAACAATAAACTATAACAAAAAAAAACAGTCAGCTTAAGTTAGCTACAATAATTAAATGTGGTTAAATGTCAAAATAACTCCATGTACGTGGTGGGGGTAAATTAAGCAAGCCTGCTGTGACCAATCGTGTTGAATTGTGGTATATGGATCTGCCTGAAGTGTGTATATTGAGTAGACTCATCCCTCTCTGTCAGAATCAAAGGGGTTGAGGGTCTGTCCAAATAAACTTCCCTCATCCACTTGACGAAGTTGAACACACTTCAAAATGGCGGTGTGGATTCTCAGAGGGGAAGAGCTTAGGTAAGTTTGCGAGTGCATGTCTAAAAGTGGAGTTAAATGCAGCCCTTGTGTATTTATAGCCCTCATTTCCCCATTGTCTTTTGGGTCTGTATGTAACCAAGTCTGTTAGTCAAGTCATGTTAAGTTCAAGTCAAGTCATCATTTGATTCTGTTTTACTGTCACCATTGTTAAAATATAACTGCACTTGGGTCCAACTCTGCTCGCTTCAGTCGACTATGCATGCGTTATAGAAATAACAAAGAAAGGTATTTCAAAGCATTCATAGCTGTAATATAAATAACATAATATAAATATTTTCTCAGATACCCAAGATGCTTTGCATTGCATTTAATATAATAAGCAAACAACTAGATCTGCCATGAGTCATTCAAGCAGTTTATCAGAAATGCACAAGAAAACCACATGCTTTAAACGAGTACAAAAAATACTACCACATCCTTCCATCCAAACCCCAACAGGCCTCTTTTTAACCCCCAAATAATACAGAAAGTAAAAATGAAATAAATTTAGATATATGTGGTTAGGATTTCAAAACAAATGCAGAGAGAAAAGTAAAAGTAGGCGGGATCATTTAAAGAAAGAGAAGTGCTGTGATTGGCTCCTGTTTGGGATACTTCCTGAATAAACAAAAACAGAGGAGCACAGCTGGGTAGATTTTGGCCCAGAGCTGAACTGTAGAAGAAGCTGTTAAAAGATACTTCTGTGGGATTCCACCATCCTTCACTGTCTGTGTGTGTCCGGGACAGATCGTCTGGATGTAATCTGCCGTGTGAGGGAGAAGGGGGCATTTCAGAAGGGAAGAGAGAAAGTGAAACTCTTTGCAGATTTAAAAGTTCTTGGGAGGAGTCACACAGGCAACAAAAACTTTACTGAGAAAGAATGGAAAAAGGATATGAGATTCTCTCAAATAACACGTATACAAATACTGTCAGTGTTAATATCACAGGTATGTAGTCTTCATGGTTCTTTTTTTTTTTTACATTTTTCCCCCTCTGTTATAATGTTTCACTGTCTTTTGGATGGGGGTCTTGATATGAATTTAAGTGAGTGCATTTTGAAACTGGCTACAGATTCAGAAAAAACATCCTGTTCATTTAACTTGCATCATTTAATTCTCTATATAAATATGTGTAGTCAAAGCACAGGGGTATCAGCAGGAAATGCAATGACCTCACTGCTAAACAAATGTAAATGCAAACGTACATCGTGTGAACAAGCATGGGGTGTGATTCAGCAAACTCAGCACATTCTTGTGCTTTGTGATGCCTGTCCTCTCATTTTCAAGGGCATGATGAGACCACCACTCCAGTGTTGTTATTATTAACTCAAATTAAAAGTATAGATATTAGGTAAAAACTTAAACTTAAAAAAATTTTAATAACTAAAATAAAAAAAAGTTTACACTGAAGTGCTAAAATTGCTACAAAAATAAATTAAAGCTGAATACAAATATTAAACTACTAAAATTAAATTGAAAATATAAAAGCTAATACAAAATATTAATAAATACTATAATAGTATGTATATATGTATAAATGATAATAAAATAGCAATACACCATTCACAATGTAATCCCTTCATCAGGGTATCCTTACAACACAATTCATTTGGTGACAAAATAAAAAAAATTGGATTTCCATCTGCTAATGTGAGCCATGCTATTGGTAGTAAACTGTCTGATTATATTTGTATTTATTATTTTTTGTAATAAGTGTAATATTTACAAATGGTGAAAGCATTATATAAAAAAACAAACTAGGTGAAGTAGAAAAGGTTGTCTTGGCACCAGCCGAAACTACAAAACCAAATTATTATGTGTAATAAGCTATATCCTCACATGCTCAAAAATCACAGCTTTGGGGTGTGAAATATGATGAAATTTCGAAATTCATGAATATCATTAATGTTAATGCTCAGACTGATTGCGCTAGCTTATCTAAACCTGCTAATCCATAGCTAGTGAAAACCACATCAATCGCAAATCAAATCAATTCTCTAATTATTAGCTTGACTGCTAAACATAGTAATGAAAGCCTTAATTAAAAGAAACATCGAAAGAGGGGAAATTACAGATGCATTCATTAATAGATTCTTTATCATTTTGTCCATTTAATCATCTTCTGTATTTGAGAGCGGTTATTTGATTCCTCTAATTTAAATACTGTAATAACTCGTTTTCTTTTAAGGTGAAGTAAACTAGTTGGGACTTTTGAAATCCTGTAGGAGTGAAAGCAATGTTTTCCACACGTCACATTTGACCGGACTGTGACGCAAAACAATGCTTCATATTAGTCATACAAAACTGTCTATTTGAGCAACAACATCCCTTTTGAGACTTTACATTCTCTTTTCCTTGGAGTCAAATATTTTATTGTTTGCAAATATCTTTTGTGCTCTGACTCAGAGCTTCCTGAAATAATACCCTGAGACACTGAGACTATCACTGGATAATCCACCATGCATGTTTGTTAGAATGTGCTTCCTCTGTAGGTTGTTTCCTACTGAAAGCATAACTGGAAATTGCAAAGTGTTGTCAACATTTTGAAACTTGCGTTGTTCTTGATCCATCGCTCGGTGGTTATAATCTCCATGATTTGGAACAAATTAACAGGATTGCACAATCGACGTTGCCTGCTGACGCAGGGGAGAAAAATTTGCCTTGTAAAGTGAAAGCTCAAATATTTTCTAATAAAGTCAGTTATTGTGGTACGAACATTCTGTCTGACCCAATGTGTCGCTGTCTGGTGTCACTACTGATAATTGAAAATAGTAGGCCTTTGAAAAGTGTACATTTCACTTCTAAGGTGTATAAAAAAGAGCATTTTTCAGAGGCGTATTTTGTGTCAGTACAGAGAGGGAATTTTGACAGAGATGCCACATTTTTAGACGCAAGATGAATGTAGCCATATGGTGGAGGTCCGGACCCATGTTTGGGTGGTTCTGCTGGCCATGGTGTTTTTTCCTTTTTGTGCTTTTTTGCCTCCTGTTCTCGCCAGATGGCTGTCACACAAGCCATTCCTCACCCGCAGTTGCCTAATTTGCCATTATTCTTTTTCTAATGGGGCCATTAACAACATCACTGATAATTGAATCGAAAGTTTCCCTCGATTGGGCCATTTTGGGGGTTTAATGCACATCTGAGACTGTCCTTGCAAGTTCCAGTCTTAAGCTGCTTCCGTTCGATTTGTCCAAATCAATAACACAAACGATTATAGATTGTTGGGCTATACTGGTATTCAGTCAGTTTACATATTTGAAAGAATTAAAATAATGTATAACATCAGACAATGAAATTGCCTAATTGTGAATTATTATTTTTTTATTATTATATATATTTTTCTGTATCTCAACTTAATCCTAGGGAATATGATATCAATATGACATTATTGTGGACCTGTTAATCATTTAAAAACTTCAAAATCAAAATAATTATAATATGCCAATTACAATTTCAAATGAACTGCAATATTTACCCAACATAGGGTCAATGTGTCAAGATAGTAAAGATAGTTTGATTGATGATTCATAAAAAAAAATATGATTCATTTTAAAATTAATTCATAGTTTTTTATAGTTATCACCGAAAATTAACAGGTTAAACTGATACTTTATACTTAGAATAACTGTAATAGATCTACACTATCTAGACCTTACATTTAATGTAATTTTATAGTAAAATACTGTTAAATTTAAAGTTTTTGGATGTGAAAAACAGTAAATTGACATTCCCAGAATTCCCGCGTGATACTTCACATTTGTTGTATTTTCGTTTAAATAACTGTTTCTTCTTAGTTATTTCTAATGAGTTCATCTACATTGTGTGACATTTTGTGAAATGCGTGTTACAATGATGGTGTGTAGTATTTGTGTGAATGATAATGTGTATTAATCTGCTGGTCGGTAAACATGGCGAATACAATATATAGTATTTATTAAACTGACAATCAGGAAAATATAGGAACAGGAATGAGAAACAATAACCAAAAATATCACTTTAATACAAGACAAAACCCAGAGGAGAAATAAGGGCTTTAAGAGATAGATAACATTTCTGTAACCATGTTCTCATCCTCATGTTGTTCCAAACCTGTATGAGTTTCTTTCCTCTGTTGAACACAAACGATGATATTTTGAAGAATGTTGGAAACCAGACAGTTGACTGTAGCCATTAACTTCCATAGTGTTTTTTTTTTGTTTTGTTTCTACTATGGAAGTCAATGGCTACCGTCAACTGTCTATTTACCAACATTCTTCAAAATATCTTCTTTTGTGTTCAACAGAACAAAGAAACTAGTACAGATTTGGAACAACTTGAGGTTAAGTAAATGATGACAATTAAAATTTTTGGGTGAACCATCCCACAAGTAGAGGTAATGAGGAAATGAAATGAACTACAGGTGAACGTAATCAGTAACCAAGGGAGCTGTAGCAAAGTTGAATGTTGTGGGAAGAAGGAGGCGGGAACCGGCGAACATTCAACAACTTTAATAAATAAAATAAACAAACAACAAAACAAAAGTAAAAGACAGCAGCCCCTCACGGACGACTGCTGTCACATATAATAAAACAAACAAAACACAAGTCCAGGCCTGTCCTCTCTCGATCTTCACTGGCATCGCTCCTCTGTGAGAGATACGAGACCGGTGCGTTGCACTGGTGTCGCTCATTAACTCCCTTGGTCAAAATCACGGGGATGAGGGCCTATCCACACAAACTTCCACTTGACAAAATAGCGTTTCACTCCACTTTTAGACAGGCACTCGCAAACTTCCCTAAGCACTTCCCTTCAGGGGAATCCGTGCCGCTTATTTTGAAGTGCGTTCCACTTCGTGAAGTGGACAAGGGATGTTTATATGGACAGAACCTTGTCCCCTCGATTTTGACAGAGGGAGCGAGTCTACTCAGATAGCAGCTCTATATCCCACAATTCAAATTAATTGTGATGTCACAGCAGATCACGCTTAACTGAAGTGTATGATATATTAATTATTTTGAGCATTAATCGCATAAAAGTGCATGATATATTAATTATTTTGAGATGTAATCACATAATACTTGTAGCTACCTTATCAGTAGCTACCTACAGTCAAAGTTTATACTATTGTTGCAATGACGCACATCCGAGTGAACGAGACGGAGGGAAGTTTGCGAGTTAACACGATTATTCTGGTTTATTTAAGTTAGTGGGAATGCAGTCTGTTGTCGAGGTATACAACATTTGCCACCCAGCCTTTAAGGGTATACAAATTTGGAGTGGAATGCAGCCAAAGAAATCGCTTCAAAATGGTGGCAGAGATTCCCCCAGGGGAAGTGCTTAGGGAAGTTTGCAAGTATCTAAAAGCGCAGTGGAACGCACCCCGGTCCACTTACAATGACAGGGAACACAGGCAAACAGGAACAGGGAAAACAGAACCAAAATACAATTAAACTAAACAGAACAGAACACACGTTACACACTGTGCACCTTTTATATATTAGTATTTACCTTCTCCGCTTGTGGGAAAGCTGCTTGTGATGATCTTTGATTCATCATGTGACTTTCTCACCACCACCTGTTTTTGGTGGTTTTCAGTATATTACAAAGGTACAAAACAGATATTAGTGGTAACATTTTACTGTAAATTTAAGTTAAATCTGTAAATCCTGTGCAAAAAAGGGAATCCAGCAACATTTGTGGTAAGGGGATCTTTAATAAATTCTAAACATTACGAATGCGTTTGAGCTTGCGAGCCTTCTTTAGGGTACACAACAGACAAAATGCATGAACATTTTAAGAAAACATCTCCATACTGATTTACTCATACAAAGAAAATTAACAACAGCTAAGCTCTACTCAAGACATCACTGTTTGCTTCCACGCACCTTGTGAGCTGGTAAAGTCGCTCCAGGGGCCTCATTTATAAACGTTGCGTACGCACAAAAGAAGGTGTACGCCGCTCTCTACGCAATAATTGGTATTTATAAAAAGCAAACTTGACGGGAAAATGTGCGGTCCTTCACGCAAGCTCTGACCCAGGCGTACGCACAAAAACGGGTGAAATGAGAAATGGCGACACCGTCGGCAGAGGGAAGAAACACGTGAAAGTGTGTGAAACTGTAGACCGTTGTGTAAAAGAACTGGCAATACTGCCTCTCATAAATAACATGAAGACTTCACAAAGCAAGTCTTACAATTAACAGCCTACACGAACACCCGTTTGATCGATCTGCAGTGTAAAACAAACAAAATCAAACGAAGATTACAACAGAAATGCAAATGAACACATATTTGCAAAACGAAAAGTGAAATATGTTCTGCAATAATATTGGCATGTTATGCAATTCATCCTCATAACACATCTGTAGCTTGTCAGATGCAATCAAATGGATGGTAATAAAATGCCATGATGCCATCACAATGCGTAATGACGTAATGAAAGTTACGTTTCTTGGTTTTCCTCTCTGTGTTTGCCATGATTTCGCAATCGATGAATATTAACTTGTGGGCGTTTCACGGACTATTTATGGGCAACTATGGGCGTGACATGAAGCTGCAAAAGCTGCGCTACATTTAGAATTGATTGTGATTTATTAAGGGAAAACTGCGTAGGATGTGCGTGCGCATGGTTTTATAAATCCGAATATTTCTGTGCGTACGCACGTCCTATGTTTCATCCGTACGCCACTTCTGCCGCAAATCCTTGGCAAAGTTTTATAAATGAGGCCCCAGATCCTACCTAACTAAAATCAGTTTTTTCGGTAAATTTCTGGCAACCACAGCAGTCAGTTTGTTTTACTGTAAATATCATGGATTTTTACTGTCAAAACGATACCTACCTTGAAAGTGGATTTTTTTTTTTTTTTTTAAGCCTGGAGAGGGGGTGACATCCTTTGACAGTTTGCCTGGTAGTCTGATTATCGAAAAACTTCCAACCACAGGAAGCTGCAGTGGTATCTACCCAGAAAGCGTACTCTGTATGTTTTTCCTTTCCACTTGTAAGAACTTGTCACTGGCCTAAAAAGAAACACCAAAATGCTTAAAAGAGGTGCTATTTTAAGTCTCTTTGCAGTCATAAATATTCTACACTTCTGACACAACTTATCACGGTTCCTTCAGCTGGGTGCATAAAGTATGAAAAGGAACTTCAAAATGAGTGTTCAACATGCTAGCATATCTCTTTCTCCCTCTCTACTCGTGTAATACAAACAGAGTAACAGCCCTGACATCCATCGGGAAGTTTTGTTCCCTGTCACAAGGTGTTTGGAGACTGACTTCATCCAGTTAGTTCATTGCTAACCTTGTATTATGAGGCTACACATACAGAGACTGAGACAGTTGACAGTTAATTATAGGAGCCATGGATCGCTGTAGACATGTTTGTCAGCTGTATGCCGATTGACTCGCGACTTGTTTATTTTTCAATGCTGCTCCATTGTTTTCTGGAGCTGCTTAGATGAGTCTATTTTGCAACGTGTGAGAAGTGCCCCAGGGCTTGCCATAATGATGGTAATAAGAGAATGCATCCTGAACTGAAAGGGGGAAGAGAGAGAAATAGAGAGAGAGAGAGAGAGAGAGAGAGAGAGAGAGAGAGAGAGAGAGAGAGAGAGAGAGAGAGAGAGAGAGAGAGAGAGAGAGAGAGAGATGGAGATAACTGCATTGTTTGGGGAGAGGAAATAATTGGTGAAGGTGACCTGATATGTTCATGAGTGAATTACCCACAGTCCCTCTCATTTAACCTGCGCTGTTGTACTGTACCACATCTTCACTTCATTCTGTTCTGTATCTGCAGTTTTACTGTGACATCCAGCATTGACCTGAGAATTCACCATATAGAAAATGTGTTGTGTACTGAAAGCTGTCTTTAAACTCTCATCACATGTGAAAATGTGTTTTTCATTCGGAATTCAATACTGAGGCCCTTAAAATCAATTTTAATTATTCTAACTAATCCGTATACAAGCATCACTGCAATTTGTGAAAGACAGAGAGTGAGAAAAGAATGTGTTTAATTCAAATAGAGTGATGGAGACAAACTGAGAGGCAGATCGAGGTAATGGAAGAGACAGAGTGTGATGGTTGGAAATGCTGAGACAGACAGTGAAAGATGGAGGAGTGTCAGTCAACTCTGCTGTGATGGGGACTAGGGAGACTTTCTTAAACACCTTGTACATACTCAAACTCACACAGGTTTGTAGCTGTTGAAGACCATTTCTGTTCTTACTCTCAAAACTCTCAGATGTGAATGAACTAAAGTTGTGGGCAGTGAAAAACCAGATTGGTATTACTTGTGCATTAATGAATATCCATGTAGTCTGATTGTTTGCTTGCGTTTTCTAGAACTTTTAGTTTGTACTTCCTTGGGGGCCATTTACACTACACCATTTTCAACTAAAAACAGAAAACATTTTATGTGTTTTGGCCGTTTATTTACGGGGGCCTGAAAACACAAACTTTTGAAAACAGGTTATAAAGTCAAGTTTTTGAAAACAATCCCGTTCGTCTCCATAAACTATAAAACACGAATTTGTGTAAACGGTTACATCATACATGCATGTTACATATTCAGTCTACAGGCGTGTAGTGTTTCTTTACAAAGTGACAGTGACACTGCCACCTACTGCACTGTAAAAAAAAATGACATCCCCAGGTCAAAAATTTCAAGTGACCGATAACATCTAAATTTTTCAATTAGTCTGACGTATTATTTCTCATTGAGCCAATGTTAACAGACTATTGCAACAAGAATTTCACTTGGGCCAATTGAAAAATGTTGATGTTATCGGTCACTTGAAATTTTTGATTTGGGAGGGTTAGAAATTTTTTACAGTGTGGCCTGGTAGAAGAGTACAGCGATTTTAGTTGTTTTCGCTGATCCGTGTCAACAGGGATCGCTTTGACAACAGTGTCATCTGTATGTGAAAAACACAAAGGAAAAAATTTACCGTTGTTCATCGTTGTCATGAAACATACCCAAAGTTCCCTGTTTTCCTTTCTTCCATTGTCCCGCTCTTGATTTGTTTCTATAGTTATTGATCAATTAGCCTAGTTTTCTCATGTTTGGACCAGCTGCTTTGCTTTGGGTTACTTTTAAGTCACACTACAATTTTCATCACATCATCATCTTTGGACATTCAACGTGACAATTATTTCAAATTAAAAAGAATATAATGTATTTTTTTAATAAAAAAATAATATACAGGTATATTTATATTAACTTTAAATATATATGTTTTATTAAAATATAACTTTTATAAAATGTTTGCTCGTTTATAATTGTTATGAGGTGTGGAGATGAACCCATATGCAGACCGTATATGCACTTGAACAATGTTTATTGTAGACAAAAAGGGAAAACAAAACCCACAAGGGGGCAAAACATGGACAGGACAAGGAGTGACTAAACTAGACTATGAATTGACAGATAACTAGACGATAAACAAACAGTATATACAGAATCAGAACTTTCTCTAGACAGGATACTCACAGGGATGATTACAAGCAAGGTTTCTATGTATGATAATGAACCGGTACAGGACAGCAAACACAAGGGGATTAAATAGGGCGAAACTGATAATGACAGCAGGTGACACAGATGAAACTAATGACAAACGAGGAGAACAAGGGGGCGGGGTTAAGTAACGAGACAACACAAGCACATGGCCCAAACAAAAGGCCATGTGCTTGCACACAAAACATGGGTCTGTCATGATCCTGCCTCAAGACTAGAGAAAATCAAGAACAAGAAGGCAGAATCATGACAATAATATAAAATATATATACAGTGAGGCTTAAGTCTGCCAAATATGCTGCAATATGTTTTGCCAACGCTATCTCACGACCAATTCGTACGAGTGAGTGAGAATTGCCGTGAGATCGGGTTGGCTTTGCTGCCAAATATGTTACAACCAAGTAATGAGTTAAGGGTCTGAATGTGTCTGCAATGTGTGCTTTTTAAATATTGTTCATTACTATTATTATTATTATTTGCTTTGCATTTAAAAGCATTTTAGCACCAGGCTGCAACATAAAAAACTGTGGAAAAAAAGGGTCTGAATAGCGTACTTTCTGAATCCCCCGTATATATTGATATTTACATTCATTGATATTTTATAATAATGTTTATTTTAATTATTGCCTGTTATGTACATTTTCTTTTACACAGCAGCAGTGATTCATCAAATGATGATTAAATAATGGAGAAAATATATTATAACAATGTAGTCATACACACTTTCTGCATTTTACAATAGTGGTAGTCTGCTAAATCATCTAATTGCCCCATTGCCCAGTTTGAGGATGGATGTTGGATAATTTGTAATAAAAAAAAATAAAAAATGTATGAGCATATTTTTGCTGTTAGCTGTCATGGAATGGTTCCTTTAGTCAATGGGGTGCTAAAACAACACTAATGCAAATGCACAATAAAATGCAAATAAACAATGCTAATAGTACATTTCATTTAATGTATTGTCAGTTTCATCCTCAGACTGTTACACACTCCCTTTGTACTTTTATAAAGGCTACTGTGGTATCTCATGTTTAACACATGCACAAACACGCACAATCAACCACAAATGACCACCATGCCTGTAAGGGAAATAACTGTCTAAAATCTTCTTGAACAGCTTAAATTTCACACACAGTCTCTAGCCTGTAGCGGCAAATCACTCTTGCCGCATTATAAGTCTGGTTCAACCCTGGTTTGACAGAATTAGGATGAAAGGAAGCATTGTGAGGAACCGGTAATATGTCTTATGACTGTAGACATCTAAAGGAGCACAGATAGCCACGTTTGCCTGGTCAGTAACAATAACTGCTTACAAAGGAACGAGAAGATCCCAATCAAAGCCTGTACATGTAATTAAAAGGATTTGGTGCCCAGCGAGGGTCTATCTGCAGACCCGAGGCAACAGTGTTCATCGAGAGCTGAGCTGAGAGAGACAGCAGGCCCTGAGACAGCGCTTTATGAGAGCTTGAGACGAGTGCTCTGATGACAGGTTGTCTCCCACAGAGGAAACAGAGCCATGGGTTCAAGTTTGGGCTTCAAAGCCCCTGGTCTGAGCAGATAATCGAAAGGCATGTGAGCTGGAAAATGTAAGGCTGAATCAAAGACTTGATTACTATTATAGCAGTGGTGCCTCAGGCTAGAGGTGAAGATGATGGTAGCTTGCTTTCTGACACCTTTTATGCCCATTAGATGTTCAGTTACATCAGAGGCAGTGCTGTGGGCAGTCATTTGGTGAACACTCCTGGGGCTGATATTGTGTATGTTGTTTCAATTGTTGGATGTGCTTATGGAGGGATAAGTGTGTCTGCTTTATAGGAACTCATTATATATAAATGAATATAAACAAATTTATATTCATTGCACAATGCTTTTAAAAAGACTAATGTATTTACATTAATGAATTAAAATACATGAATCATTAAATAATATATTATTTATAAAATACATGTTTTTTATTTGAGTAAGCAATGGTTTGAACCATAATATACATTATCATTCTGAATATCTATACCTGAATATCTGAATATCTATCATTCTATAAAATTCTTCTCCGTCATCTCACAAATTAAATTACTTATAAAATCATTAACAAAATAATTTAATGTTTGGTGTCAGTTTTTATGTTTTGGAAAACTCAAACCCGTAACAGAATGATGTTTCAAATGATTACTTATTAAAATAAATATATACATTATAATATATTATATAATATTTCATGTATAAATAAACACATTACTGGTGTTTTTAAAAGCATTAAATAATGAATATGAATTAGTTTATTTATATTTTATGAGTTCCCATTTAATTTAACTAATACCACTTAAGTTGTCTCATAAAGCTCCACCCCAACATTGTGTGAGGAAATTTAATTTGTCAAATATTATCTCCTCAGATTTGCCAGGGACCCACAAGGCCTCCATTTCGACCCAAATTCTGTTCAATCTCCAGTCACACTCACTGTTATAAAACAGCTGAAAAACAAACCTCAAATATTTACTCTGAGCTCAGCCATGTTCATTTCTGTCCTCGCCATATATTATATGATTGTATCATGGAAAATACGCTCAAATTTCAAGAAAGGCTTTGTTGGTAATTTTGGGGATTAAAGTGATGATAGAAGACAGCGAAGAAGAAATATAGAGCATATTGGTCGCACACAACCATGAGTCCCTGAGGGACAATCTTTGCCTTTATTACATCTCTGGACTCACTGTGTTATTTTCTCTCTCATGCTCTCTCTCTCTTATACACACACACACACACACACACTCAATCTCTATGTTACTTAATCACATGGAATTTGTGAGACATGGACAGGGCTTTGCCAGGGCCTTTTTTTACCATGTGTCTTTGTATGTTTGTTTGCTTGAAAAGCTGATGAAATTCCTGTGAAACCTATAACTCTTCCCTGGCCGTACTTGTTGTGTAGACACATTTTAGTTGAACTGAATTGGTACTGAGAACCAATAAAGGATTTTTTTTTTTTCTGCACACTCATTTGAGGGCAGGAAATGAGAAAAGATGACTGGAAAATACAGAACGCTAAAAAGCAGCAGTCCTGCCCAGCCTGCGTCAGTGCTTGTGTAGGAACTTCCTTCAGAGATCATGATGAGGTCCGTTTAAGGCTGAGAAGGGAGGAGGAGTTGAAGGGATATTTCACAATCAAGCGATCCCCAGGCTAGAACTGCCTGTGGTGAATTGAACCCTGCTGCTTCCCTTAAACACCACTTTAATATTAGCAGGAGAAATGATTTCTGAATACTATAACAATTTATAAATATTATATTTTTGCAAATAGATTATGATATTTTTTTTCAACTACATACTACATACTCATTTAGCCCATGAGGTAATACATTTTTTTTTTTTTTTACAACAGCCAGCTTTAATATGTGTCCAAATGATGCTGTTCTGCAGCCAAGAGAGCAGGTTATGACACATGATAAGATTAATAAAGGGAATGTCATCACTCAAAACTCCGTCTTTAATTGATGTTTTAGGAAAGGACATGAATTGCTTAGGGCCGATTAGATGATGCATCTCTCTGTGAAGTATGTAAATGTATACAGTATACTCACTCTCTCATACTCACACATATATTTGTATAGGCCTATAAAGGGTTGGTTGGGGCACGATGACTCCCCCACCCACCTTTTATATCTCCTGACCATAGATGACACAAAATCTCATCTCAGCACTTTTGATGATTTGCTACGCTATTTGTAATTTTGCCATTTCATCTGAATATCAACATTTGTGAGATTTAGTCAGCCGAAATCGTTTTGAGGTAAAAAAAAAGAAGAAAAAAAAAGTGATCTACGATTTTGTATTACGTTAAATATCAAAGTATTTTATTTGTTACTGAGCGACTTGCTGAGACATTAATGTTTTTATGTTTGTGGAGTAAAATGTATAGTTTTTATTCTGAAGTAAAAATATAAATTAGACCCCAGTATAGGGGCCATCTTACCCCTCTTTTAATATTTGACATTTTGTGCTACAACAACTATATCAGTAAATGTTTCTATTTATTTCCTACAATAACACATTGACTGATGCATCATCATCCTGCACGTGATAAACTTTAAAATGTAAAGTCCACATTGTTCTTAAGGGGGGCATCTTCCCCCACCATATGCACACTGAAATGTGTGCAAAACGTTCTTGTTTACAAGGATATATCTATCAGAGGTCGTTAGACTTCCATCGTTTTGACGGACAGGGACGTATAAATTCCATCATAATCTATTATTACACATCATTTTATTTTTCATATTTGAATGATAATAAGCAATTTAACAGGCTCTTTTTTTATTCACATTTTCATTTTTATTCACAATCTTACAGGACAAGCATATAGGCTAGATTATGCATTTATTTATGAAGAGAAAGTTGCACAGAGATTGTGAGCCACTTTTCAGGTTTCATCATGAATGTTTGTCCAATAAATCGCAATAAGCTTTGTGTTTTGTTACTATTGATATGAAACAAAGTCTTTCAGGCTTTCAAATTCTGTCCATTTAATCACTAAATTCAAACAATCAATACCGTTTTGGTGCTCTTTAATGTGGTGCGAGAGATCACTGTAGCCTCAGTTCAAGCGAAGTAAAGCTTTACTATACAGTCAGAAATAAACATGATTGAACATCAGAAAATAGGTTGAAAGATACAGTCCAACTTAAATCCGTACATGTCTCTCATCTCATGTAGCTAACCACTCAATCAGTGTTTCAACCGCAGAAAGATGTCAATAAAACAGCTTGTAAACATTGACTACGTTTACATGCAGCCAATATCCGGGTTATGGTCGGGTTAAGGTCACTATTTGGGTTTCTGAAACATTCGGAATAACGCGTTTACATGCGTGAGCAGAGAGAGTTACTCCTGTATACATGGAATTTACAATATCCCGATGTAAACGGCGACGCGCGGTTAGCGTCTGGACGTACGGACTTCCTTAAGACGCAATATGCGTCATTTCCGATTCTTTTTCCTGTATCCAAAGACAACAACAACAGCAGCAGCACGCGGATAATGAATAGTACGGGGCAGATAGCGATCGCCTTTGTTTACGCTTTCCTCCTCGCTCCAAAAGTGTGGTGCTGTGCTGCGTCTCGCCATGTTTACCTCTACTTCTTGTTTACTTCCGGTATACTGCACGCGGGTTTCTGTATGCGCCGTCCCTACTCAAAAGACCAAGATTCCTTGCGAATAGAACATGCGCAGAACACAAATCAATGTCCCTTTTGATGGGGATATGCCGATACGCGTTTACATGACCAAATATTGGGGTTAGAAAGGGGGTACCCCAGGTATAATATCCGGGTTTTTAAAAACCGGGATATGAGCATATCCAACGCTATCTCACGACCAATTCGTACGAATTCGTACGAATGATAAAAAGTTGGCTAATTCGTACTAATTCGTACGACCTCACTCGTACGAATTTGTACGATTTGTCTAAACCCACGTGATGGGTAGGTTTAGGGGCGGGGTCAGGGGTAGGTCATTCGTATGAATTCATACGAATTGGCCAATTCGTCAAATATGTACGATTTTGCAAAAATCGTACTAATTCGTACGAGTCAGGTCGTATGAATTCGTACGAATAAGCCACTTTGTAGAATTTGTACGTTTTCCCGTGAGATCGGGCTGGCATATCCGGGTTTTTGCTGGTGTTTACATGGCCGTGCGCGACCGGGTTATTGCTAATATCCCGGTTTTGAACGGGTTATTGGCTGCATGTAAACGTAGTCATTGTCACATAAGTCAGAAAAACCATTCGTCTACCATTAACTTGAAAGTCAGCAAGAGCGCACTCGCCACTAAGTGGACAGGGGTGAGAATTAAAGTTAGAAGTTAAGGCATGCGTTGGGCCTAGTATGCCAAGGCAGTGGCATCCACAATCCAATGGGCCATCCTTAGTTTGGGGACAGCCTTCCCCTTCTGCTGTCCCCCAAAGCAGACAAAGAGCTGGTCTCGGCAAGGTTGAGCCAGAGATTGTGCTACATAATGGATGAGTGGTTTCGTGAAGAAAGGTACTGGGCCGGGGCACAGCTGTAAGTATCAACAAAATAGAGAACAGGTGGAGATCATAATCAATCAGTGAAAAACCAAGGAAACCAAACCCAAACACAGAAAACTGACCTAAAACAATTGCAAAACCCAGCCAAAACAGACATTAAACCCAGAATACCCCTAACAATATGTGAAGACATTCATATTTGTGTCCAAAAATTGGCATTGTTTGAGATACTTTCCCATTTACTATTGGGAAGTGATATGGAAGGGTCATGAGATGTCAAGATTCTGTATATGTAGTACACAATTCTGTACAATCACTCTGTAGTGAATAATTGTATTCCTTTATCGCTAATTATCGCTTATCTGTAATTAATATGATTAGCCTTTTGCTTGACTATGTTATCAAACAGCTAATAATGTGATGTTACACAAACCATGTTCCCATTCGCCATCTCAGAGTCAGACAGCTGCATTCTAACAATCATCAGAAACTCTTTTGAACAACTCAGAACGTCAGTGGAGAAAGGCTTATAGTTCATCATACCATCGTAATATACATCATACACCCACTATATTGCTAAATCTACCCGATATCAACCTGGCTTCTCCCCTGCTAGTTCGCTGTTAATGATATGCTAAAGCCCTCCGGCACATTGACTTGATTGGTTATAAGGTAGTTTGTGACGTCAGAAACAGCAATTTCAAACCGCATTTTTGAGACTGTCTTTCACATTTCACGCAGTTTAAAAGAGAAAATACTCTTGTGTTGACATGACTCAACAATGGCGTTGACATGAATTTGCACATGCTTTGTCTTAAAGCAAATTAAAAACACCACATAGACATAAACAGCACTAAAAACTTAAACAGAGGTATCCTTTATTATAGTGCCTTTGCCACTGTTTTATAAAAGCCACTTATAGAGGACCTATCTGGCCCTTTTAGTCTTGATTCTTGTTTATAGGGTCTACTAAAACAGGTGCTTGAATGTTGAAAAAGCACCTTATTTTTCACTTATACTACGGGGGCTGTTGAATGCTTGAATCTGACTGGTTGAAGAACGTTCTAAGGTACGCAATTATTTTCAGGGAAACGCATGACTAAAACAGTTTTGCTATTAGTAGAGACACTGCTGCCGAACACTGTTGAGAGATGCAGACTCTCTCTCTCTCTCTACGTTGTGGAATTAGCAATGCAGGCTTAGGATTAGATATGTAAGAAATTAGTCCTACACACAAGAATGTTTTATGGACAAAAACCTGACAAATGTCTTGAAATATATCATCTGAACAATGTTTTGAGGTGTAACTCCACCTCACCTTACCACCTCGGGTGTGCATTATTTTTCTAATAATTCAACGGCCCATCATCAATTATTCCTTACATATTTTATATTATTGCAACACCTCTCTTCCCAGTCTGTGAGTAAAGATCCGTTCAGTTCCTGTCTCTATGAAGCACCCTCTGGATCAGTGTGTTGTGATGCTGAATGTGATTTCACCAACTTTTACGATCCTGGAACAACATTCCAATCAGATTCTAGGGATACATTTACAGTCTATGTCAAGGTTAGGCTTACAACCGCAGGTTTAGGCACTTATACATCAGTGTTTTTCACCATCAATCATCTCCCTCTGATTTTAGGGATGAGTTCTGGGTAGGGTTAGGTTTAAGGGTAAGGATAGAGTTAGAACTAAATTTTATCAGGAATGTTGTTCCAAGATCAACAAAATATATTGATCCAGGAACATGTCTTACTTGGCAAAATCACGGTGACCATAATAAACCAGGCCTTGCCCCCCTTTATTTTGAGAATATTGGAATATACATTCCCAGGAGAAAACTTAATGAGGAATAGTGTACGTTCCAACAAGAACATTTCAGACTACAACTGAGGTGTTTCAGTGAGTTCAGAAACAATGTAGATATAGAGATATACTGTAGATATAGAGAATAAATCCCTTTGGAGTGGACATTTTGTTTTGTAACTGCAGACCTTTTTTCACGCTCAAACAACAACAATATGCACTAAAGAAAGTTGAACATTTTAAAAAAGCACAATAGGTCCTATTTAAGTCTCGTATTTTTTCCCCCATCCAATACTGTCCAGTTTAAAGGTCATCCACTGTCCTTTATACCGTGACCATATTTATTTTCTTATCTCTTCTTTATAGTGTAATAGGATTTATTTGTAAAATGTTTATTTTGTTACTCGTTCATAATGTTTTTGGGTTAGTTAGACTAAGCGAATCTGTCAGCGCTTGTGTGTCTCCACAATTAACATACGAGTGCCTTCATTAGCACTTCTGTGTCTGTATTCATTAGCGTGTGTGTGCGCGGCCCTTCTCTGATGGGGGTAAGGGGAGGACCTGTGATTGCTAAGTGTAGAGTCTGATCAAGGCTGACAGTATTTAACATAATTAAGAAAAGCTTCAGTCACAGTGGCATTAAATAAACACCTCACTGAGCGAGGGAGGATCTGATGAGAGAGAAAGAGGAAGAGAGAGGGAGGGAAGGGTCATTTCTCAGTCATGGGATGAGACGTGCGTGTTAGTCTTCTCATTACTGCACAGCTTGAGTGGCACACACTTCCTCTCTCTCGCTGCAATGTGAGCACACGCCTACACACACAAACTCACACACACTCACTGACTCGCACTGTCAAGGTGGAGCATTAACTTTTTTGTGACATGACTTAATCTTTCCTGCTCGGCCAACAACACTGTGCCAATTGAGCAAAGGACAACCGTTTTAAGCGTTCATGCTCTAGAATGATGGAAATCACAGTACAATCTGTGGGTACACATAGGCGACCTTAAATACAAGTGCCATCGTTGGCAAGCGAAGGGGAAATCATTACACTACAAGTTGCTAACAAAAAACTACATGATGAAGCTAAAGGGGCAAAAGCTGAATCCAAAATCACCATTTAAATAAGAACTTACTTTGCAACTGTTAAAGTCAGCATGAAACGGAATATGCAATATTCTTCCCAATTGACCCTTCGCAGAGAGTTTGATTGACAGGCGATCTGACCAATCATGATCCGCAATCCGCCGAATCCGCCATTTTTGTCTGACAAAGCAGTCAGGAGAGTTAGTAGATTAACATTGGAGGATTTGAACTTGGAAAAACGGAGTGTACAGACATGTTTATTTAATGCTATAAATTAACTAGAAGGAAGAGATGATCGGTTCACGAGCAGCTTTAACGGAGGCTCTACAGCGATCTGTCAGACACATTTAAGAGCCACAATTGTTTAAATTTATTTAAAAAAGGACCAAATTTGAAAGTTGAGACTTTGTTTCATATCAGAAGTAACCTTGTCTGTCCTGTCTGTCAGCGCGTTGTCAGTGTCCTCTCTGCTCCGCGATGTATTTTTCACTGCGTGAGAACATGGTGTGGCGTGAGAGCGGCGTGGCTTGTCGGACATAGCAACAGTAACTAAAGGGGGCGGGTCTTTGCGAATGATCAATTGTGATGTATATCCGAGAGAAACAGACAATTGCTTCAAGCTGCAATTGATTGGATCATTGATCATTGAATTGTGGTTTGTTATTGCTGTGATCTCTTGTCAGTGACAGGTGGTTGTCCCGCCCCCGAGTCAGTATACACATCATCAGAAAAGAGAAGAGATGTCACTGCAAAAGGGAGGGGACGTTATTTTGATTAAAGATTACGAGGGCACATGAATAAAAAAAAATACAAATAATGATGTGGGCAGATAAATCATTTAAATAGTAAAAACTGCAAAATTCACACACACAAAAAAAAAAAGAAAAAAAAAAGAATTGTGAATTTTGAATTCATGGTGACTTTAATTGTGTCCCAAATGATGTACTATGTGCACTCATATATAGGTATTTAACCATCTAGTGTATGAATTTTATATGCTACAGTTATTATGTCATCCAGCTTCCGTGTGCCTCTCCAGTACATAATTAAAGCTGTGACATTTGAGTGCATGAAGTGTCCAACGCTCCACACTTTTTTTCTTTTTCTTTTTTCGGTTAATTAAATGGATCATTCGGGAACTTGAAGCTTCTTTTTGGAATTATCAGTGTGAACAAACTACTCACACTAATACAGAATGGCATAAAAGGGCATAGGCAACACAATTTGGGATGCACCTTATAAGTTTTATGGGTGTAGTATGATTGCAAGTAAAAAAATAAAATAATAATAATTACACTAAAATGTATGCCTAATGTCTGTAACCATTTTGCCTAAAATATATAAATGAAAAGCAGCATTTAGCTGTGGAGTCGAATCTGTTCATGAACTGTTTGATCCGATTCATTAGAATGAATCAGGCTTTTCATAGGACAGTTTCGAACCGATTCATTACACAGACTCACACACTCACAGTCTGACTTGCCCACCACGAAACAAATGGGATAGGAGACATTGGACATTGATGCTGTTCTTTGCCCTCGTATCCTGTGCACGCGCCTAGATTTTATGTGCGCGAGTTTTGAGACTATAAACCAGGGTTGCCAACTTTTCAGTTTAGCTCGGAGTGAGACTTCTCCGACGGGGGGGGGGGGGGGGGGGATGGGGCAGGCAGGGGCCACTTGTGCTTTTAGGGGGCACACCTTTAACATTCATCTTAACCTATTTTCAGTATTATTTCAAGTCATTTTTCACCATGTCATGCATGACTGCAATCTCTAGAAAAAGCTAATAAATAATATTAGCTAAGCTAATAAAACAATTTCAATTCAAATGAATGTTTCATTATGTTTAATTGTAGTGTGATATAATGATCAATAATAACACATTTTTAGCATCTAAGCACATCTAGGCACTTTTTTACACCTGGGGTGGGCGATATGGCAATAATATCACAATTTTTGTTTTGTTTTTCAGAAAAAATCACGATTTTATCATGATTCTTTTTCATGTTGGTTTTACTATTTTGCATGTGACTGAGCATTACAGCCAAACTAATGTCCCTATTTTAAAAACAAAGCCTTATAACAAAATATAGGTAACAAAATATAAAATAAAAAAGAATGGCAGACATTTAGGTCAAAGTGGCGAAGCTAAAATCTTTGTCACTATTTTCTTTGTTATTAAAAATTAAGAACAGAGATACATATTACACATACACAACTTAATATACAAAGGAAATAAACAGTGCTTTATTTTTTCAGCTATAGGTGTATTTAACAGTAGAATTGAAGAAAGTAATTAAATGGACAAATATGAAAATAAAACACAACAGACTTAAAGTTCTCAGTCAAGAGCAGTGAATGATTTCCTCTGTGTGTTTTGTTGTTTTATTAACATTAACGGCATAGTTCTCCCCCCAAAAAGTCATAATTTACTCTCTTAAGTTGTTTTAAACCTGAATAAGTTTCTTTCTTCTGTTGAAAATAAACGTTATTTGAAAGAATGTCAGTAACCAAACAGTTGATGTACCCCTGTGACTTCCATAGTATATTTTTTTCCTACTATGTATGTCAATGGGGACCAGCAACTGTTTGGTTTTGGGTGAACTATCTCTTTAAGAACAAGCGGCAGCATGTTTATTATTAGGGCTACTGTCTGAACTGCACGCGACGCGTCTAATATACACGCATATGACAAGCAGATTTTAATTAATTTTCTCTGTTTGCTTTCACTTTAGACATAACCAACTTTGTTTATGTAAACATTGTCTGTATTTGACAGTATTAGCGCAATATTAGACTCACAAGATAACTTAGTCCAGTAACAGGCTTTTAGTGCATGTGCGCGTCGAGTGTACGCGCTCAGTAAAGCGCATATTTGAACAGCGCATCAGCAGCGAATGACATGTTTAACCGGCAAGGCTTTAAAGCACATGCAAATAATGAACTTTTGTGAACTGCAGTGTCCCGTTCCTCTGCGTTAACATTTGATGTGAATATACGTCGTGCTGCAGTGTAGACTATAGATGAAGGCGCCGCAACTGATAAAATGCGCAGTTGTAAGACTTTCCCTCTCTGCCGTGCGTGCGCGCGCTATCGGTTGGTTTGGACGACAGTCTCGCATGCGTGCTCGCTCTAGGTTCTGGGAGATTTTTAACTAATTTGCGCCATAACTAGTGGTCCATCCAGTAGTTAAGAGCCTGAATTGTTTATAGTAATTCTGAAATTTAGTGCACATGAGTGAAAAAAAAATAGAGCACAGAAGAATGTCTATTTTTGCGTGAGATTTCTTTGTTGAGCGTGAGAGCGTGAGATTGAGGCTGAATGCGTGACTGTCACGCGAGATGCGTGAGAGTTGGCAACCCTGATAAACGCCATACATTGGACAGTGCGTGGCGTTCGATTATATCCCCTGTTCGAACGGCAGTAAAGCTTGCAAAAATACACGTACAAGGTGAGTGAGTGAGTTAGCGTCTTATTCAATTATTCTTCAACACTTAAGCAAGCGAAAAAAAAAAAAAAAAAAGGTCATGCGAGTAGAGAAGTTTAATGTAGCCTAGTTGTTTATCAGACATGTAGAAGTTAGCCTTTGTATTCTAAACAACAGTAGCCTACTCCATTCTCACGTCTGTTTTGTTTATGAGCTATATTGAAGCCAAGGTCGATCGGCAGGTAACGTAAACAGTCACGCTGCTAAGTTTGAAAACGTATATTTTTCTCTCCGTTTTGGCCTTCCGTCCACACTAGACAGCGTTTTTATTAATGAAAACGCACTCCAAGTGGATACATTTGAAAACGCCGTTTTCACGTTGTAGTGTGGACTGTGAAACCGGTAATATTTAAAAACGATGACGTAAATTTAGTCATAGAGACAGAGCGTATTTAGGCCACGCCCACACCCAGGGGGAAAACAATCAAACCGTCTCCATTGACTTTGCATTGCGAGAGGCTGCCTCCTTGTCATTTCTTGCTTCTAACAAAAGACAGACAAATGCCTAAAAGCTGCTGTGTGACAAGGTGTACAGCAAACAAGCTAAAAAACCCAGAAATAAGTTTTTATTAGCTCTCGACCCCAAAAAACGAGTGTTTTTAGGACATAAAAGTGGATACAGGCAGTTGAGACAGAGTGTCACGTGTCTCATTACTATGAGAACTAACGTACGCCCGCTGGAGGAGACCATAATCGGCAACACAGGATAGTTTATCTTACAGAAATATAATATATAAAACTGACATTTGGATATTTGACTCACCAGTGACCAAATGTTTAACTTACTGCACACGTAGTGTATTTTTAGTGCATACTGAGTGTCAGGATCCCACAATTGACCCATTCGTTCCAGCCTGTATCCACTTTTATGTCCTCAAACGCTCGTTTTTTGGGGTCGACAGCTTATGAAAACTTATTTCTGGGTTTCTTAGCTTGTTTGCTGTACACCTTGTCACACAGCAGCTTTTAGGCATTATTCTGTCTTTTCTTAGAAGCAAGAAATGACAAGGAGGCAGCCTCTCGCAATGCAAAGTCAATGGAGACAGTTCGTTTGTTTTCCCCCTTGGTGGGCGTGGTCTTCAGATTATGACGCGTTGCGCTCTGTCTCTATGTGACGCATTGTCACGCATATAGACCCTTTTACAGGCCACGTGATCAAATAGTTGCGCGCGCATTTTGGCAACGGAAGTGGTGTTTTTCCCCACTGGCTCTAACGTGTTAGCAACTCCGAAAGTTTATCAAAACGGTTTCCCAGCATCAAAATGTCTGGTTGTTTCGTTTACGGTTGCACTAATCGATATTCCACCAAGGGGCTTAAGTTTTATATTATTCCGACAGGATCACGGCCGTTTCAGAAGAGTGGCTGCAGGCGATTAAACGTGTTGATTGGAGCGAGGACATAATAAAAAATGCTTGCATCTGTTGTTTAATCCGCTCGCGTAGCTTGACATGCTGGTGATTCTCGCCATACTTCCGTTGCCAATATGCGTGCGCATACGTCATCATTGTGTACAAACAGTAAAAGGGTCTATAGTAAGGTGTGTTCGACATCGGCTGCGGCTGGATGTAACCGATCGGCGAGAGTAGCCGCGTGCAGGCGGGGAGGAGCTGCAAACGGAGACGTGAAGTCGGACACTTTCTGGTTCCCGTAGTGACCGCTCATGTGGTGTTCGGGTACTTTACCACAGCTGAAGTGAAATAAATGTAATATTGGCCAAATAATACACAGATGTTTCAGAGACATTTTCATTCAATAGGCCTACTTTATGTACTGCTTCATACAGCGTCTGTTTGAACAAGAATAAAGTTCAACATAATTGCTACTATTAATGAAGTGGAGTCTATACGTTTTTTAATCAGTTTTAATTTGATAAACATGACACAATATAACATACGACATGAAAAGAGTGTTTACTGTTATAAAAAACTGATTTGTGAGCTTTAGAGTAACTAAAGGTGTTCGAATAAACACGAAACACACGTGATCGTTGTCATGCGGTGAATCCGGCCAATCGTGGGACAGCTGTGTCGTCATCAGCCCTCCTGCAGCCCAGTGCAGCCGCTCTTGAGAAGCTGCGCTGGCTGAGTTCTCCGGCTACTCTCGAAATGCTCTCGCGGTACTTTGATGGCATATGTCACAGTCACGTGGCGTCGGCGCTGTATCAAGTCGGACAAAATTTCTAACCGGCATGCACTGCTTCAAGTCAGCCGCTGATCGGTCTGCGCAAAGCTGTATGAAGTCGAACAAGCCTGTAGTCTCGCATAGCCAGACCTTCAGACTGACGGCAGACTCTATCGCAGCATTTCTTGGCCAAGGACCGCCCAAGAGGACGTTTGACTGACATGTAACACAACCAATCACAGTTTGTTTTGTACCGCGTCATATTTAGGGGCGTGACAATATAATGTTGATGTCCCTACAATAACAGACCGGCGTGCATCTAATAAATTATTCATTCAAGAACCTTGTGCAAGTTTACTGCATCAATGGAGCCGCGAACTTCACATACTTTTGAAAATACAGCGTTTAGTTGATCGTGGTAAGCGCTCATTGTCTCAGTTGTAAAAACAACGGCTTTCTTCTTCCACGAGGGGTTTTGGCGTCATGACATTTGTTTCCCGGCGGACCGAAAATAAACGCGACACTCGCGCCCCCCGGAAATCCGATAAAATTCAACCAATCAGATGACGACTTCGACATTCCTGAAGTGTTTCCAGTTAAGTGTACCATATGCATCAGACGTTTAGCCAACGTTCCGTGGGCGTGACGTCTGAGGCTGAGACTACGCATATAGTACCAATAGATATTCATGTTTATACCAGTATTGTGCCTTTTTCACACTGTTGCTAAAAATATTGCACACTCTTCATATCACAGTCCTGCAAAGATGACAGAATTTACTCACATTTGCTGTCCTGCAGCAATACACGAGCAGTTTCGTTTTAGACCAAACATATGGTGACTGCGTGCAACCTGGACCGCATCAGTGAATGGAGATATTTTACTAAATAAAATGATCCAGTCAGAAGAATTGCGCGATAACTTCATTATTTATTTTTCCATCTGAATCATATCAGTGATCTTTTGTGGGGTTTTACGCATGCGCAGTAAGGTGAATTAAGCATTTTCAGGCGTTTTTCAAAAGTTTCTCATCCAGACTGAAACGTCCGAAAACGCTAGTGTGGACGGAGAGCGTTTATGAACGAAAACGCCGTTTTCAAATGTATCCGGATTAATGTAGACGTAGCCGCTGTACGTTATGCCAAGACATGCAGGCTAAACAATATGCAAGTAAACACTGTAAATGTTTTTATTCTCTGAATACTTTGTAGGCCGTAAGATGTTTTAGGCCAAGCCTATGTGTCATTCTTGAACGAATTCTATTTTAAGCTGTAAGGAGTTGTCTCAGAGTGATTCGTTTATTTTGTCTTTAAATGTGGAATATTTCGTTCATTGGCTGTAGTCTACACTATCACAACAACATTTCAAATAACTTGTTTTTGCTCCAAGGGACTTTTGAGTGTACACGTAGTAGAGTGACACACAGGGTGTGTGTTGGGATTGTCCACTGTGGAGTCACAGATAGCTTTGACTTCTCAACTTAACAAACTTCCTCTTTAATTTCCAGTGTCTTCACCCAAGATTAAAGTCTCATAGAAAGCCTCATAGATTCGGCTTCAAATGGTGGATGATTACAACCATATGTTCTCCTGTCCTGTACAAGCCCTGTAAAGATAAGGCTATTACTGATATGCTGATAAAAGAGACAGGATGACTTTCCCCTTCATGAATGACTCTGAATGCCATGGGATGTTTTGTTTCCCTATTTAAATCCTATTTGACAGATGGCTTGGGAATGCATTTAAACAAATGAAATAATGTTGTTTTTATAACAAAACATTTGCTTTCTGTACAACTACCCTTGCATTATACTCGATAGCATGGCTGGATCTTATAGGCATATCTTCTAATTGCATTTTTCTTGGACGTTAACATCTAGCTTCTAGCCGAACTTTGATGTATATGCCGGCGAATACTGGGCAGCCAAGCAGTCTGGGGACTGGATGAAGAAGTGTCTGCTAGTGTGACAAAAAGCAGACATCCAGATCCAGACACACACTCCTCCACGGCAGATACTGGAGGAACTTTTCTCTTCACCCACATACACCCTGCAGACAAAGCAAATAAGAAAAATGGAGGACAGCATTATGAGATGCATATATATTTAGTAACATAAGCATAATGATATCTGGAGTTAGCCTTCAGATAATGGCTCATGGGCAATCTGGAATAGATTATTTCTTTAGAAGTACAGAGGGTTATTATTCCTATGGTTCGTAATTAATTAATTAATTAATTAATAAATAATTTGCACAACAAATTAAGCTGAGATAATTATTGTCCCTGCAAGCACTCAGGTGTTAATGGTTGATTAAGTCTTCATTACGGGTTAACTATTGCTTGACGTGATTGCTTGTTTTCTCCCTGTTTTGTTCGCTGTTTATGGAAGTTGTGAGTAATTTTCTGTTCAGATTGTACCTGCGGCAGCACTTTGAGAGTATGAGCGCATTAATGACTTGACAAAAACTAATTCTGTCAATCACTGTTAGTGTGACAAAATGTCAAAGTGACAAGTAAATAAGCAGTTAGCATTAGGTGAGGCATTAAAGACAAACACCTTGATTTCTCTCTTGTCATCATCAAATAATTATCTTGTGCATGCCTAATGTTATGTAAATTTGTTATTACGCCCACAGAAATTCAGTAATGGGCATACACTCGATCTATAAATTGTTTTGCAGCATGCCATTAAGCACTAGAGGTTCTCAAGTCACATTTTTCAAGTGTCAAGGTGCACTCTGGATTTTTTTCTTTTTTATGTTGTTCTGGCCAATATGATGCATGTTATGCACTTATATTGACACCTGGCGGTGTGGATGAAGCATTTTTGGAACAACATGAGGATAAATGATGACAGTTTTCATTTTAGGATGGACTAGGCCTACTTTAACATAATGTTTTGTGGTAAATTAAAACACAGCAGGGAACATGCAATTCAAGCAAATACTTAAAAGTGGAAAAAAAATCATATGGACATATGATTGTTTGTTATTTATCAAGTCTTCAAGTATATATCCCAAAGTAAATAAGGAAAAAAAAAGTATCTTATTATCAATGTCAAAAGACTAACCATTCCAGTATAGTTGAATTTAAATTAAAAGTATTTATTTCTGAAAGAGTTTGCACAGTTAAAGGCTGTCTTAATACAAACAATGGCCAACAAAACAAAAACAAAAGTATGAGTTGTTAATTTACTTCTGCATTTCTAAATAAGATTAATACAATTATTGCATTAAAATAAGTAAATCTACCGCTTTGACTGTGCTACCAATAATACTTCCTCATCTAATAATATTTAGCCTATATATATATAAAATGATTGGAGAAAAAACACTGAGTGCATGTGCATTATGAATCACTCAAGTGCTATGTAAACATATATTTGTCTTATCTAAATCATTGGTGACTCTTCCTGCTAGAGCAACTCTGCTCTTATACTCGGGGTTAAAACTCTCATTCTTCTTTTGACAGATGAGTCTGAGTGCTTCATTTGCAGAGATGTGGGCCTGGTGGGTGAGGATCCACTGAGAACCTTCTGTGATTGTAAGAACCTCGTGGCTCACCACAGCTGCTTGCTCACCTGGATCAAAAAGGTACAATCAGCATTTAGTCATCCGTACACTACACAACTCTGGCTGGTAACCCTTTCAAGTTGTCATTCCGGAACTGAAGCCCAATTTATACTTCTGTGTCGAACTTGCGCTGTAGCTACGTCGTAGGCTGTGTGTAGCGTACCCTTCGGCGTACCCTGACATGCACCTCTCCAAAAATGTAACAACGTGTCAATTCTACGTGGATGCAAGCGCTGTGATTGGTCTACTAGAACCCCTACCTCGGGTTTCACATGCTCCCTCTGCATGTGTAATTGCGCGTGAACGCGGACAATGACGCAGAAGTATAAATCAGCCTTGATCTGAACAAAAAGTAGCTAACATAACCTGCCTAGATGTGTTTAAATCAGTAAACATCAGTCCTTTTGTAGATTCTTCACCACCCAGGCTGTTCACCATTCCCGAGGCCATGTAACACTATGCAAAAAACATAGTTGTTTTGTTGTATTCTAACAATTTTTCTTGTTAATTAAGACTTCAGATGGCCTGGTTGGAGGAGCGTTCTGTCTTTTGTTGGGGTGTAGCTGGAAGTCTTTTGTCTTGTAGCCCGAACCGTGCATGTGCCCTCCTCTGGCTCTTCGCTACATTAAGTCCTGGAGGTGGAGGTGGTAGGGGGCCTTCCTAACCCCAGCCTCCCAGGGCAGGCACAGTTTGAGTGGGCAAAGTGATAAATACACACGGCTCGTCGTACATCATCACTGCTCTCCATATATCAATAGCCCACTGGAATGATTAATAACAGCCGATACTTCCTGTAGTTAGTTCTTTTTAATTAAACCATGCTTTGTGCAAGCACAAATGGATTTTAGAGCAGAGGAAAGGAAATATTTTTTAAAGATTATGTTATCAACCATTAAAGGGATAGTTCACCCAAAAATTCCAGTAGCACCTCAATGCAGAACACGAGATCCGGGGGGCGGAGTTGGATCCAGATAAAGGGGTGGAGATTGGTAGGTTTAGGGGTGGGTTTAGGGATTAAGGGGTGGAGATGGGTAGGTTTAGGGGTAGGTTTAGGGATCAGGGGGTGGAGATGGGTAGGTTTAGATATATGTAAGGTGGGAGGAGTTGGATCTAGATCCGACTCCTCCCCGTGGATTTCATGTTCTGCAGTGAGGACCATCTCAAAAATTCTGCCATTTACTCACCCTCATGTCATTCCAATTACGTATCACTGTCTTTGGAACACAGAAAAAAATATTTTGAAGAAGAGCTGTTTCAGATTGGTCCAGAATAACATTGGACCCTATTGACTGTTCGCAAAGAACCGCCCTCTTGTTACTGTTACTACGTCCAACAAGCCATGGCACTCTCATGCCACAGATTATGTTCTCACACAGTTAAAAATACATTGCGGAGCAGAGAGGACACTGAAACGCGCCAACAGACAGGACAGAGCAGGTTACTTTTGATATGAAACAAAGTTTCAGCTTTCAAATTTTGGCTTTTCTTTAAGACATTTAACAATAAATACCATTTTGTGGCTCTTTAATGTGTCATGACAAATTGCTGTAGCATCTCAGTTAAAGCTGCTTGTGAACCGATCATCTCTTCCTTCTAGTTAAGTTATAGATATCAAATAAACATTAATGAACATCGGAAGGAATGCTGTTTCAACCGCAGAAAGTCGTCAATACACACCGTTCTACTACAACTCTCCTGACTGCTTTGTTGGACAAAATGGCAGATTATGATTGGTAAGATCGGCTGTCTATCAAACTCCGGGCGAAGGGTGAATTGACTTTATTTTAATAAATAAAATTTGATTTTATCATATCAATTAGTACTGTCAATCGATTAAAAAAATAACAAATTAATCCCACATTTTTCTGCTATTAATCACACCTAACATTAAAGTTTTTAATATATTTTTATATTGAAATACTTATACATTGAATCTCCAAAATAATGTAGAAACAACATAAAGACGGCAGTGATGCGCGGGTTGATCCGAAATGAGCGGGTGCCTGCGGTCACCCGCGGTTACCCGCGGTTACGAGTCATCCAAAAATATTTTTAATGATATTCGGGTCGCGGTCGGTCGGGTCGTTTGAAATAAAGATGCCAATTAAACCTTTGTAATTTATATAGTAGTATAGAGAGCATAAGCGGAGTGGAGCGGTGAGAATCTTCGCTCATCGCTCACGGAACTGTCCACCCCTCCGCTCCCCCGCTCAAAGCTACATCAGGCCGCTCCGCTCATTATCGCTCGATCAGCGCTCAACGCAGTTTGATCCGCGCTCCACTCAAATCGCCCCCCGCTCGCTCCAAAAAGGGGAAAAAAAATCTACATGTAGCCTATATCACTGTAGCTTAGACCACAGCCTTACCTCCTAAAGAACTAATGAGCAACAACAACATTTTTCAAATAGAAATGTTTTATTTCAAATGACAAATTAGGCCTATGTAAGAAGGAATATAGCCTACACAAAGTCCTGTAAAATTAAACGAATAAATGGGCCTAATAATATGAATAACAATTATATAAACAAAAATATAGCCTACATAAAAATTTTAAAAGTAAATTTACTATTAGGCCAGAATTTTGATAAGTTAACTTTTGTGCAACGCGCACGATTAAAATTTAAATGGGCTTATATCCATTGTACACACAAACTGCTGTAAAATAAAACGAATAAATGGGCCTAATAATATAAATAAAATTTATATAAACAAAAATATAAAATAAATATACATAAACGTTTTAAAAGTAGGCCTAGGCTAAATTAACTATTAGGACAACATTCTTATAACTGAACTTGTGCGCAGCGCGCAGGATTAAAATTTAAATGGGCTTGTATCAATTGTTTGCATTTTACGCTGTATTTAATTTAGGCTACACTTTAAGTTACCGTATTCAATTTGCTAACCTTTTGCTTTCTTCCAAGCGTGTTCACATATCACACTGCATGTTTTCGAGAGATGTGTCTTTTTAGATTCCAAAATTAATCTTTAGGCCTACTGACTGAAACGATGTCGTTTTCTTCTACCACATAATAGTTAGTTTTACACCTGTATGACTTCTTATTTTCCTTTTTGAAGTAGCCTACTTTTTGAACTCCATTATTGAGCCGAGTTTTGACTGAAAATAGAATCCATCTTGCAGTCATCAACAGTAGACTGAGTCAGGCTTGACTGAGCATGCTTCAGAATCTTGGTGTGCGCGGAGCGAAATTGGAGCGGGAAATAGAGCGACGCTCCATCCTTTTAAAAATGCCGCTCTGCGTTCTGTCCAAGATCCGCCTGCTCGCTCCCGCTCCACTCCGCTCACATGCAATTTTCTATGAAATACATAGGCCTACACTTTATTGGCTGAATAACTGGCGCGAAGATGACGCACGAGCTCAGTCTGCAGGTAGAGATGGAGGCGGCAAGAGAAAAGGTGAAGACTGGGGAGTGGAAGCTCCGCAAATACACAAACAGAAAGAGCAAAGTTGCCGAAATAATGAAAGATAATGACCAAAGTGCTGGCTTTGTCATGTGTATTTCTTGCTATGCATTTACTAGCCTACTTTTAAAAAATGCGGGTCAGGAAGCGGGTCGGGTACAATATTTTCTTTCTTTTTTTTTTGCGGTCCGAGTTGCGGGCGGGTTAGTTGAAAACGTCGGTCGGGTCCGGGTTGTTTATACATTGACCCGCGCATCACTGAAAGACGGTATATTTGAAATATTTGTTTAATGTCATCTTTTTTCTAAGCACTGTGAATGAAGGCCAGTATCATTGATGCCAGTACTGGTACTGATGTCTCAGGTAGGTCTAACATGTTAATATACAGAAATTGAATTTTAATTGAGTCACTGCATACATTATAAATTGAATATAGATTATTCCTTATTAAAGCTACAAAAGTTATTCACTCAAGAACTGTGAGTGATTTTCTCTTTGTCTATTGTTCTTTGATTAACGATGACACAGACAGCATCAGGTTTATTAGGCTGCTGTCGCTTTAAGACCTGACGTACATGACGTGGATCTGACACACATCCTACAACTCTTTACATTCATTTAACAGTTTTTAACACATTTAAGATTGTGCTTACGAGGATACTCAACAGAACGAAAATTTTGACATACTTTTGTGTTTTGACCGTTCTGTTGCGCAGCCAAAGGATGACAGAACATAACTGCTATTTTTAACATGTTAAACTGCGAAAAAACGATTTTCAGTGAATAATGACAATTTCAAAATTTCTATTTCGGTCTGTTACTCTGCCAATGAATACAACTTCGAAAGATTTGGGACATAGTGCAACATCCCCTAGTGAACATCCACTTTCATTCTATGAAAAAGAGAAACGAGAATGTCCTGCTTAACATCTCCTAACACAGGGGTGTCCAAAGTCGGTCCTTTGAGTCCAAGAGTGCCAAGAGAAAACAGAGTGCCACTGTCCTGCAGAGTTTAGCTCCAACTTGCCTCAACACACCTGCCTGGAAGTTTCTAGTATGCCTAGTGATACCTTGATTAGCTGTTTTAGGTTTGTTAAGGCTAACCTTTGCGGGACAGTGGCCTACAGGAACAGGATTGGACACTCCTCTCCTAACATCACAAAAAGAAAATCATATAGGTTTGGAACAACATGAGTGTGAGTAAATTGTCAGAATATAAGTGTCTCTAATAATTTCTGGTCACCTCTTAATGATTTCTGAGGCAAGAGCCAAAACTTACAAAAAAGAATGACCAACTGATCCAACTGTATTTCAAAGCAATGGTCGTAATTATCCGGACCTCCCAGCATGAAAGCGCACCGGCAAAGCAACTCAACAGCAAAACTCATTTTGACTTTGCCTGTCTCTGTTTTGCGCTGTTTAGACTATAACTATGATCTGCCAGCAGTGTGATCACTTGCCCCAACATTTAATGACAGTTAATGCTGTTTTTGTCTTCTCATGCATGATGCACTGAAAGTCCCACTAAACCCTGTTTATTCAGCAGCCTTTCCATAAACACTGGATCTCTGAGTCCACCACAGACCCCACCACACTTTTCCAAAACAGCACACTGTACCAAGACGCCCACAGACATATGCACATACACATGAAAACACATACACGCATACAAACACACAGAAGCCAAGCTTATTGTTTTCCAGAACGAAATTGAAACCAGCAGATTTCCCCTGCCGTCATGCCTAAAGTATTCCAAAATAGAGAGTCCAAATCCACAGTGAGATTATAGTGATCAAAAGACGCATTTTTCAAATGTGACAAAGACTGCTGAAGGATTTGTCTTTATTTTACAGTTCACTTATTCCACTTTGGAAGTCTGATCGTGTCTTGTTTTAGTTCTCTATTTTCCTATACATCTGAAAGAGCATGTAAGTTTGAATAAGTTTATTAAGAATAAATAGATGTCCATGAATGAGAGAAATTGCATTTTATGTGACAGATTTGATGTCTTTTATTGAAATAATAATTTTGCATATTTATATGCATTGCAATATTTACAATATGCAGTGCGTGTATCTTCTGTAACGAATAATTAGCAGTTCCCTTGCAGCACTTTTAAAATGTTTAAAAAACATTTAAAATATAATAGTGCACATATTTTCTTGTCTATAAAACTGTTAATATCCATTATATTAAAATGCAATTTATTTGTAAACATTAACTTATTTATTATCATTAACATTCAACATAATGAATTTCACTGGGGGAAAAAAACATGAATTTTATCATTTTAATTTGGTTTTCCTTTAGCTTATGACAGCATGCACTCAAGCTCAATGAACTCTACAAATTTATGCAAAAGCTGATAATCATGTTATCTAGCATGATTTTAGAATGATACAAAAAGTCATCTTCTGCTTTGATGAAAGCAAGAACATCTGACTGTCTGAACAAATGAGTTTATTTGGTAAATTCCACAAATTTGCCTAATTGAATAGTGACCTAAAAATGGCTTAAATTATATTTTAAATCTCAGATGTGGTCTCAGACTTTTGGACCCCACTGTATAGACAATGCTTTTGCTTTGATATAATTGGTAGATGGATGTACTGTGTTTGATGATAAATTCTGCATTCTATTTTGATGATATTTTTACTCTTTTAAAAAGAGCAGTTATCCTGCTGCACAAGCCTTTTTGTCTGACCAAGATTGGTGGGACAGTAGACCCTGTTCTTAAAACGCACGCACACACACACACACACACACACACACACACACACACACACACACACACACACACACACACACACACACACACACACACACACACACACACACACACACACACACACACAATGACTCACACTGCTTTTAAATGGAAGGAGAGGAGAGAAGGAAAGGAAAGAGGAGACGTGGCGAGACAGTGTGCCTCTGACAGTGGAGCTGAAATCAGCGATCGACCTGTCACTTCTTGTCTGATTGCCATCTCCCTGAAAGAAGGTCAGGCATATACGCCTAAAGTGCCTCTTAACCACATTTTATGAAGCCAGAAAATGTAATCCAATAACCATTTGACTCGTGATTGCTTTACGCTTGGCGACTGGGAACGATACTACTCTTAAAAGCAGCTTAGGTAAAAAAGAGAAAGAAAAGAGAACAAAGGCAAATTCCAGGTCCTTATCTAATTTCAGGAAGAGCAGTTACAGTGCAACTGCAGTGGCCAAGAACCAGCCGAAGAAACAAAATGCTCATAATTCATTTTCTCTTCCTGGCTAATATATACTTCAAATACGGTCTGGCTCATAACAATGTAGTTGGGCTTATTGTCCGTGACAAGGCAGAGAAGAAGCTTTTCAGGCCAGCAATCTTTAACACTGCCCTCTTCCTCTGTTCAAGCTCAGAGAGACAAATAACATGGCACAAAAACTAATTAGCGAGCGGGAACTAGTTAAGAGAATGGCCCGAGAGTGGAAGCAGGGAGCCCGAGGCTTGATTTAAATATACGGCCAGAGTCAGTGACTGAGTGTGCCTGGGAGATCCTGCCCCCTCAAGGCACACCACTTGCTGACCTTTGACCCTCATTAGGCAGAGGGCATTCCTGGTAGGATGAGGCCCTCAGTGGTGTACAAGGGCGTACGAGGAATCGGAACGACCACGTAAGACCCGCCCTGCACCAGAACCACGACCTGTCATTACTCAGAGTGCTCACCCCATGAGAAAGAGAAAGAAAGTTGCTATTGAGATACCACAGATCAAGGACAATGTCATCTATTACTGCTCCGCACAGAGCTCATGTCAAAACCACCGCAATTACTTGCTTCATATACCCACATAAATATGTTTTCCAATTTTTTTTTTTTATGAAAGTCTGCCATCTGGTTTCAGTCTATTGCAGTTAATGGAAATGTTCTTGCATGAAAAAAATAATACACTTTCCAAATATGTAATCTAATCCATATGAAATAACCCTCAGAGTTGTGGAGTAAATGACAAGAGAAAGTAGATATGATTATGGAGTGCAGAGAGTCTTTAAAATGCTAACAACTAGCTGCATTTATACCGTTCGCATGCAGTGCAGGTTGAAATATGGCTTTAAGAAAAAAAGTATATTCTGGCAAAAGCTGTTATAATTGGATGCAACATTAACCCTGTAAAGCCTGACATGAGATAATAGTCAGAAAAAAAAATTTGTTTAAACCTTTAAACAATATATATAAAAAAAATGCATGTGTTTTTTGTTGAGGATCATAAATTATTTCATCAGGCTTTTATGGCTCATATATTGTTTAGGGAGAATAGAAGAAGAAGAATGTGTACTGAAGAAGAAAAAAACAAAGAGAGAAAAAAAATATGGAACGTGCCGGTGCAGATGTTATTTTATATGGCTAAAAAGTAAGATGAAATTCTGATAGATTGTAATGTATATCAATGTGATATTTAACAGTATAGCAGACTACTTACATAAATTTCATATAAATATCAGTTGTCACTCTATATGTCTAAGTAAGATAATATTAAAATGCTTAGTTTTATGATCATAACTCTGTAGTTTAAAAACATTCGGTATAATGCAATATAATGATGATTGAGAGATGCACAAATAAACATTCCTCAAAAGCCTAATCTGTATCATATTTCATACACACATTTTAAAACATGATGTATGGATAATCAAGTAAGCCTAACTTGCTTCAGTCCAGCAAGTGTTTACCTTGAAATATTAACAATATAAAAGTTATTCTTAAGTTTACTTTATTAAAATCAATAACGATTTCACAGCAAAAATACACCACGGCCTGAAGGTGGACACTTTTAGAATGATATTAAAATATATTTTACTTGATAAAAAAAGGTATTTATCAGACAACAGAAGCTATATGGTAGATTATATACAACAGGTTTTTCAGCAAAGTTTTGGTCATGTTGATAATTGAGAGGCCTTATCAAAAAAAAGATACATTAGGCAATGTTCAAGCAATGTCAGAATAGAATATTTAAATATGAAAATGAAGTATTAAATACACTGTTATTTTTCTAAAAGCATTAAATAAATAATTTTGAGATAAATGCAGAAAGATTTATGAGGAATTATTAGAACATTTCTTACATAAATGGATGTTGCAGATTTTTGTCTGATTTATTGTCTAATTCAATAAGGTTGATGTGTAACAACGCTATTTAAGGACTTGCCTGTTTCTTGGTGTGTGTGTGTGACATATGAGGGCAGTTAAGTGGGTTCTGTGTGTGTGAAAGTAATTTTAAGTGGTTGAGTTTAGATACCATTTCTCTCTCGCTCTCCCTCCCTCTCTCATGGTTTGATAATTCCCATCATTGCAAACAGACATGCATTTCCATTCATTAGCCAAACACTCTTAGCAATCAGGCCATAGCGCCAGGGGCACCAGGCCTCTTGTAAAATCACATCGCTTAATAGCACTGTTCTATAATTATATGCCATTAACATCTATCAAAATGAGCTCCCACATGTCATGCATATAAGCTCTGGATTTAGCAACTGTGTTCCCCCACTCTCTACGTCTTTCCATTATGGAGACCAGCATCCATTGGGATAAAATAGGCTAATTGCTAATGTGTAATATTTGTACAATGGGCTCCTTAATTATTTAGATAATTAATTCTAGTTGTATCCCATTTTATCAACCAAGCAACCTCTTAATTATCATATATGGAATAGCTGAGCTATATCAGATGCATGATACATAACATGTTGATTATGAAAAGTGGCCGTTCACCGTAGAGAATCTGTTGTTCCATTAGTGCTCATCTTTTTTAAAATAAACATCTTAAACGGTCAGTAAAGGATTACTAAATCTATTTTACTCACAAAAAAAAAAAAAAAAAAAAATCTTTGGTAATCTAAAAAAGAAGCTGGGATGTATTCAAATAAAAAATGTAAAAAAAAAAAAAACAGACAAATTAAAGTGATAGACATCCCAAAAATTTACATTCTGTCATAATTTAACGTAAAAATATATATTTTTAGTCCATGCAATGGAAGTCAATGATAACCAAAACTTCTTCAAAATATCTTCTTCTGTGTTCTGCTTCAAAAAGAAAGTCATACGGGTTTGGAATGATGGAATGAGTAAATGATGACAGAATTTCCATTTTTGGGTGAACTATCCCTTTAAGTAAATCGCTTTATTTAGAAATCATGTTTAATATGACTGAATTGAGCTAATTTCATCAGCTTAGATACACATAAGTTTAAAGCATTTGTTTAGGTAGAAATAGCATCTCTGCACAAGCTCATACTTTATTCTTTTCAGAAGTTTTTTTTTTTTTTGCATTTTCTTTTTTGAATGGCATACTATTTGGTTTTGCTCATTTAGATTAGATTCAGCTTTGTTGTCATTGTGTTACTGTGCAAAACCAATGAAATACACTTGGCATCCAGTTCCAGTGCAAATCGTAGATAAATTATGGTAAACTACAATTTGTCAATCAGTGTTGGATGAAAACATCTGTTTAATGTTTAAATGTAAATGAGTACTGCAATGTACTATAGTGTACTAATTTTAATTTAATAAACATCCTTAATATTTTGCATTTTTGTGTAGGGTCTGGGACGAGAGGAGAGACTGAGGTGTAGCATTTGCAATGCTGAGGTAAGTGTATGTCTGTTTTTTGTTTTAGTATTATTTATACACTATTATAGTATTTATTAACATTTTGAATTAACTTTTATATTCATAATGCTATTTATTTTTTATTGTTATGTGCTTTTGGCATTTTTTTTATATATATTTCTATTTAGCTTTAATTTATATTTATTTCTGTTTTAGTAATTTTAGTATTTCAACTTATTTTATTTCACATAGTTGGCAACATTTATAATTTTCATTTAACTTTGAAGTTTTTCGTCTAATGTTTATGTTCCAGCTTTATTTCAATGAAAGAAAACCATAACAATTGCAATAGTTTTAGTATTAGCTTTAGTTATGAATACTGTTTGCAATCAGTTTCTCTTCCATATCTAAACTTTGTAAGTTTAAAATGAAGGAAACATAATTTTTGCAGTTCACCCTTGATTACAGTGGTCTTTTTCATGTTCCATCACTCTCTGTTATGGCAAGCCTAAAATGCAGATTTGTTTGCTATTTGTTTACCTAGTATGGCGATATTGATAGTGAAAGGACAGCAGATCTACTGTTCCTTCTCAGTGTCGGGTTTCATACCTTATTTCTGAAAAGTAGTTCTGACGGAGAACAAACTCTACCCTATAAACTCCTAAACCTCTAGTGTATGTCTATGATTGTGTAAGTGTATGTGCGTGTGTAATAGGTTGATGCCCTCTTGCAGCAGATAGTATTTAACTCATTAGAAGAACATCAGCTCCTGGAACAGATAGAAGCCCAAAGGATCCAGAACACAAATACTACTAATGAGCAATCATTTTTCTCTCTCTCTCTCTCTCTCTCTCTCTCTCTCTCTCTCTCTCTCTCTCTCTCTCTCTCTCTCTCTCTCTCTCTCTCTCTCACACTCTCTCTCTCTCACACTCTCTCTCTCTCCCCATGTCATTGGTTTGGTCGATGGATATAAAAGCCTGTTTTTATTACATTAATAATATGCCAAGACACCCACTGTGGGAAAAATAAACGGTCATAATATTTGGCATGGGAGACGGACAACATAATATCCAAATCCATATTCAGTCTGCGAGCTCAAATTTAGCACGCTTTCTCCCCGATGTGTTCCCAATGCTAATTCCACGTGGCCATCTTGCCCGGCGCGGCAGGAGCTCATTTGTGTGAAATGGTAGATGTTGATGTGGCATCACACAGAGGGTCAGTTCTCCGCTTAGACGTGCGGTTCAACCGCCCTACTGCGTTTAGGTGTTTGCTGTGTATTCATACAAACGCTACATCTCAACTTTACATATCGCCGTGCGGAGAATAAACAGTCTGATTTGTCTTTTCTTGTGTGGAACAGTCTTCTTTTTTTTTCATTTTCACTCCAATCTCTTGGATTTTTCATTCTTTAAAATATCTTGATATCAAATCCTTATTAAGTGCTTTTTAGGCTGTTTTTAGTGCTTTTTCCACATCTAAGCAACCCACTCTCAAGGCTAACTGGCAACACCAATCCTTTCCCCCTTTCAGGCCTGTTTCATTTCATATCCCTCCATCTCTAATCTCTTTTCTGTCTTTTTGACTTTTATTGAGCAATGAGGAAACCACATTTAGATAACCTAAAGATGGCTTAAATTTGTGAGCCCCCCCCCAATAAATAAATAAACAAACAAACAAACAAACATACAAACTCAATGCAGATAAAATATGAAAAGTGGGCCTTCTAAATGAATGCAGATTTTTTAAAATGTTTTCGTCTGGTAGTGTGATTTATGAAAATCATGTTTTTAAATTATTGTGATTTAAATGTAATTAACCCTTTCATTCTGCCAGGGCATAGTAATGGTGTCAATTAAACAAATATTAATTTTCTTATGTTTATTATACATTTTAATTGATAAAAAGTTATATGTTTAGAGAACATGTTTTAGGAAGAGAGAGAGAGGGATAATTTAATGTCATAATTGTGAGAAAAAAAGTAAAGAAAAAAACAAAATAGTAAATTTACAACATATTTGATTCATTTCATATTGGATAATGAAGGCAGGTAAAGTTGTATCAAGAATCAGTGGTATTCTTTTTGAGTCAATAGCATTTAAAAAGTCACTGTGTCTGTCTGACTGAACTGTAGTATAACATATATTAAAATTGATTATTCACATATTCCCTGGCAGGATATATCAGCTGCCCTGGTTTAGTATTGAGGGCATCATCTGATTATCAAGATTTTAATGTTAAACCTCTTTATTCGGTTTGTGATTCTGCAGCATTAAAGGATGAGTGCATTAAAAGGTTACTTTTTTATATCGTACCCAATAGGACAACCTGATCCATCCAAATATTTTATCCTATTTCCCAGAACTGATGTAAATGTAGATTCCTGGCTAGTACATGTAGCCTGAGTGATCATATAGACTCAAGGTCTCTCCCTGGCCTTTTCTTATTTTTGTCTAGTTTTGCGCCTTGCAGCACCAAGTGGCCTCTGCAAACCTCCATAATGGCTTCCAGACTCTCCCACCTGACCATGGTAATGCAACCCAATACCGTTTAAATGGGAGTCATTTTCAGCTTTTGTTACCACAGTGAGCCTCGGGGCAACAGAGGGAAGCTGAGGACGCTGAGCAAAACAATTTAGAGGGAAGTGTAGCAGCGCTTCTGTCTCTCTTGAGTGAACACAGCTCCAGCCCGCCAATCCATGCTAGCCCATTTAAAATCCTGTTAAACTGCAACTTATCCCTACGATTCCTCACCTGCCATGCAACAACACACCTTACCAACATGCTCTTAAGAATATGTCATATGCATTCGTGTACACAGTTGCTGTTGTTTTATGGTGTGTGAAAACTGAACATACTCATGCAAAACGTTCTATAGCGGAGACTTTCCTTTGAATACATTTTTTTGCACCTCACAGAAACCTTTCTGCATTTTTAGATTTTCACTAAAGGAATGGTTCAGCCCAAAATAAAAATTCTGTCATCATTTATTCTCCCTCATGTTGTCCCAAACTCATTCGATGTTCGTTTTTATGTGGAACACAAAATAATTTGTTTAGAAAAAAAGTAAATGGGACCCAAAACTTTCAAGCTCCAAATATGATATAAAAATTGCATTAAATTAATCCATAGGATTATGATAAACGGATGATAACTTTATAATTTAATCACTTTAAAATCAGATCAAAACATTCATAAATGCACGCATACAAAGACTTCATCAGATATTCCATAAAACATAAAATGTCAAAGTTCACTTGTTCTTGCATGTCATATGACCAAACGTCATTATGTTTTAGTTGTGTGTTACCATATTTAATGTAGTCTGTGTGCATTGATAAATATTTGATTTGGTCATATGGATTAATTTCATGCTACCTTTATGTCTATTTGTAGCTTCACATTTTTGGGTACCATTGACTCTCATAATGTGGACAAAAACACTTATTTTGTGTTACACTGAAAAAAAGAAAGTGACATGAGTTTGTAACAACATAATAATGGGTGTGATCTGCTTTTTTGAAAAAGAAAAAAAAAGTACTTTTCATTGCAAAATTTTATTTTCATAAAATAAAATATTTTCTACTTTCACTAGTAGAAAGACAGTAATAAAATTGTGTCAAATTAATGTTAGAAATTTGTTACAAAAGTTATTCAGTCATTCAGGTACTCAGGTGATTTTCTTGGTCTTTTGTTCTTTTATTAACATGACTGCTGTCACTTTAAGGGTTTATGCATGGATCCAATAGAGTGGTGCAGGTATGACATCACTTTGTTGGCCAAAAGGCATAAACAAGTTAGCATTTTAGCACTTCCGGCATCATCCCAAAGTCAATGGGTTTTTTTAATGGGTTTTTGTTTAAATGGCTGTGATGAACACAATCTCAACATGATGACACTTTCACATTTTATTCTACGACATAAAGTACATCAGTATTACCCTTTTTTGAAGCTGGTGCATGTCTAGAAAAAGGTTTCAAGTTTCTAACTCAAACTTTCTGGTAAAATGTTTTTTAGATAAAAACTGAAAGAGTTGTCGGAAGCTTAGTGATGGTAACGTTGAATTCGTGGGGCCGTGGTGTACTCCGTTTATAGCCTACCTTTAGCTTTTTATTTCTGGCGACTGCATTTAGGCTTCAAAATTTATCAAATTTGTTTTTATCTGTGAAAATTATCTTGATGGGCAAAACTTGTAAGTATCATAAACTTTTGTTGATTTACATTTATTCATTTAGCTGACGCTTTTATACAAAGCGACTTACAATTGCTATATATGTCAGAGGTCGCACGCCTCTGGAGCAACTAGGGGTTAAGTGTCTTGCTCAGGGACACATTGGTGTCTCACAGTGGATTCGAACCCGGGTCTCTCACACCAAAGGCATGTGTCTTATCCATTGCGCTACCACCACCCCTTGATCACACACTTTATTTATTTTGCGATAATCCAAAAGCCTATGGAAAAAATCCTATTGGGTTTTTGTTGAGGGAACCAGTGTAATGCTAACTGCCGTTTGGCCTACAACATAACGTCATACCAGGCTGCACCACTCTATATACTGTACAGATACACAACATGCATTATCTTTCTAAACTAATTAGGTTCTAAAACTGACTGTTAAACTGAATACTCGCCAAGATGGACATTTTGACATAATTGTGTGTGAATTTGACCGTTTAAGTGCAGTAAGCCACTCATTTTGATACTTGCTACTCAAACTGCTTGAGACTGAGAGGCGGCTTGTGTGCTCCACTTATATCAGTGGTGCGCACGCTTTTGGTGTGATCACGAAACCTGTAGGAGTTAGTAAAATTATGGGTAATAAAAGCACTATTTAACTGGAGCGAATGAGATGAGTGAGTGAGATAAGGCGGTTGTGGGTCACTCAAGAGAGGGAGACTGACGTTATTGCCTGTGTCCCGCTGGCAACAAAACGGACCGGCTCGGAATCGGAATCGGAAAGACGTGAGTCTGACCGGCTTGTCACCGTCTAGGAATCTGAATCGGAAAGTCGTGAGTCTGACCGGCTTGTCACCGTCTAGGAATCTGAATCGGAAAGTCGTGAGTCTGACCGGCTTGTCAGTGTCCAGGAATCTGAATCGGAAAGACGTGAGTCTGACCGGCTTGTCAGTGTCCAGGGCGATCATGTGGATAATCGGCCAATTCCGGTCCCTGGCCGGTCAATTAGTGCATCTGTAGTTTAAAGATATGTTTATTAATACTTTTTTTTAACACTGTCACACCAAGTCCATTCGTTGGCCAGAGGAGAACTGGCCCTTCAACTGAGCCTGGCTTCTCCCAAGGTTTTTTTTTCTCCATTCTGTCACCTGATGGAGTTTGGGTTCCTTGCCACTGTCACCTCTGGCTTGCTTAGTTGGGGACACTTAATATTGAACAATATTATTGATCTGACTGTACTGAGGCTGCTGTATAAGAACTGAACTGAGCTGGACGATGAAATCTTTTTTTTTTTGCAGAACTGCTTTATAGATTAACTAATTTAACAATTGATCTTCGGAACTGAATCAACACTAAACTGACTTCAGCTGAACAGTAAAGACTATTTTCTTTTTAGAGCTGCTTTACAGCCAAATTGAACTCTGTTTGCATCATTGAATCATTATTTTCCAGTTTATCACTGTAAAACTGCTTTGAAACAATCTGTATTATTTAAAGCACTATAAAAATAAAAGCGACTTGACTTTTTTTCCACATTGAAACAGGTCGGACCCCACATGATATTTCATTGTTGTACTTTTGGGGACATCAGGTTGCTACAATGCAGGAAAAAACCTGACCCACATACTAAAACACAAAAAATACACTCAAAAATACATCCCTCATTTTGTGTCCAGTTTGGGGTAATGTCATCAAATATTAATAACGCCAGTCAGTGTGTTAAAAATCATGGTGGGCTGACATACAGTAGCTCTGTGACAGACATTGTCTGTGCAGAGGAGACAGCTTCCTTCTCACTCACTGATGGAGTTTCAGCGGCGCCCGCTCTCAGATCACTTAATGCATCAGTCTAATAACCTTTTAATGTCTGTATTATGGCGGTCATTTAATATTTGCTCTCGGAAAGATGCGCATGTAGATCAGCAATGACTGTAATGATGATAATGATAATCATATGCTCATAAGCCGCTATCCTAAAGCATTGCATTACTGTGCTCACCGGTGGTTAAAATGAAGAGCTTTTAGCCATTATGGCTATAGAAAAAATAACCGCTTGCAATTCTGCTAATGTAATTTCTTCATTGCATGCATGTGCAATTTAATTTCACTGCATTTTGTTGACACTGCTTTTTCTTATATTTTTCCCCCCTTGTCTTTTTCCATCTTAGCAAGTGGGTCTAAAATGTGGGCCATTTGCATGAGTTATGCTAATTTGTTAGGGCAACGAATGCATTAATTTCATTAGCAAATGGCCTCAAAGCAATAATTACCAGAGTAGGTGTGTCACAAGCAATCATGTTAAAATTTGCCAGTTAATTATTAAGATTTTGTTCGGAGAGACCTAGATTTGACATGAGTAGCCGAAGGAGAGACGGGGAGAGGGAGAGAAAGAAGGAGGAAAGAAAGTTAATGTTCTCCAGCAGCTAAGGTAAGGTGCGTGTTGTTGTGTTGAAGGGATGAGGGAGTTGGCAGGAGGAAGAATGGTGGTTTTGGGTTGGTTTGCATGTTGACAGCTTACATTCTGGACTAATTACCGCAAATAGCACTGGGCTAGCTGGTACTCAGTGAATCCAGAGGGGTGTAATTATAAGAGAAAGGAGGGCAGGGGCTACTGAAGCGGTCTCTGCTCCCATTGATTGGAGTCCACTCGAGGAGGAGGGGAAACGCTTCTCCTTAGCTGTCTTAGACTTGCACTTTGACCAGACTGGGGAAAACATTTTGATTCTTGGGTTTTTAGCCAGACAGCAGTGGTTGGTTTTTAGGTCTTCTGTAAGTTTATCTGCATGTATTTACAGCGAGAAGAAAAGGGGAAAAGTAGAATTAGTTTTGCAGTACAAATTTGTAAAAAGTCTTCAAATTGTATACATTAATTTTAAATTATAATACATTTAATTGTTATTTAAAACTTAACAGGTAATCGTGGATTATAAAGTACAATTAGGAAATAGTCACATTGTGACTGAGATATAAAGTCACAATTGTGAGAAATAAAGTTGCAAGATAAAACCTTGAGAAATAGTCACCATTTTATGTATATATTTTTTTAAATATATACGTTTTCTTCCGTACATTTATGCTTAAAAATGAGAAAATTATTTATAATTTGCTCAATATATATTCTCTAAAGACAAGCCTTGATTTCACAAGCAACCTTTTATTTTTTTAATGACGTTTAGGTTTATTTGATTGATTGATTGATACTGATTAAGAAAGCGTTTTCTAGTGTTATTGTATTATTTTATATATCAAATGGTAATGAAGTCGCTTATCAAGTGTCAGCTGTTTGATTATCGCTTTAGCAACTTTATAATATTCACTGTCAGATTGATACTCGCACTTTTGATGTTCCTCAGGACTGTGTCTTAATCATCTTGGCAGCTGTTTTTGAATAGGTTGAATACCTATGAGGTTGGCACCTAAACTCATCCTCTTCAACTCAAGGCATAAATCTCCAGGTCTTCCTCTAAAACTTTCTTTAGGGTTAATTCCTCTAGTTCTTATCCACTGACACCCTTAAAAACTTTTCCCTCCCTCTGTCTCTCAAGTGTCTCCTTAAAAGTGAGCACGCTTTTCTCTCGTCTCCACCACTTTGGGGGGAAAAAAATGCTAATCATTACTTCAATTCAGATGAAAAGCTGCTTATCCTGTGATGTGGATGAGACCAGTAGCTGCTTGCCTCGTCATTTAGCTAAAAGCAGTGTGTGATGTTTGTACAATGATTCTGTCCAATCCATCCATACACTTCTCTTCCAATATGATGACTGATGAGAGGATATGTCATGCGCTGAACTTCAGACATTCTTAGCAAGAGGACTTCTTGCTATACTGTCTGTTTTTGTTTTATTAGCTGTGTTCTAAGATTTAGTGAACTCAGTCTAGTGAAATGAGCACACTCAAATACACTACAGTTCAAAAGTTATGCTGTTCTTTATGCAAAAGTCTCATACTATCCCAGGCACAATTTATTGGTTAAAATAATAATAATAAAAACGTACTCTGTTACTAACGTAACCTCGGTTCTCTCTAGAAGAGGGAACGAGTACTGCGTAAGATATCTTACGCTAGGGGAAAATCCTTCTTCCGCGAGATATTGAAGCCAAAAATGATCCTTAATTTTGTAATAATGCAAAACGCGTTGCGGCAGCATACAGACATAGGCGAGGCAGCTCGCGCGCCTATTGGCTGTTCTGCGGCAACTGCAGCAGCCTATCGAGCGAGGCCTGGCGTGACGCCAGACCCAATGAGGGTGCTTCGCGCCCGCTGCGTCACGTCCCGCCGAAACCGGCGTGGTCTAGGCCTATAAATACCGCTCGCAGGCAGCTATTATCTGGTTTTTCATCATCGAAGCAACCAGAGCGTGTGCATGCACGGCAAGATACGCAGTACTCGTTCCCTCTTCTAGAGAGAACCGAGGTTACGTTAGTAACCGAGTACGTTCTCTTACGAGAGGTCTCTCGTACTGCGTAAGATATCTTACGCTAGGGGACCCAATGCAAAACGCCGTGCATGCTGGGATCTGACACCAAAGACCCAAGGGCGAAAGCCCGGGGTTCATATAGATCCAAGATGGCGCCGCGGATGGCTGCCTCGGTGTTGAGCTCTCCAGTTGTTACACTGTTTTTGTTAGTTTGTCCTGTTTTATGTTTGTCATTCGCTATCAGTTATACCAGGGACGAACTGCTGAACATTCGGCAGTGCACACCAACTGATCACCAACCAGTTTTTGATTCTTCTGGCGTTTTGCGGAACATTGTCGTCGGTTGTGCCGCTGCACTGTGGAAACAGTATAAGACGCGCAGGCGTGGGAAGCGAGCCGGCACACTCGTTAAGCTCAGGCAGCGCGGATTCAGAACGGCGCTGCCTAGCATCCATCTGGCGAATGTCCGCTCTCTCCCTAACAAAATGGACGAACTACTTCTGCTCTCACGCAAAAACAAGGACTTTACCAACTCTGCTGCTCTGTGTTTCACGGAAACCTGGCTGAACGAAGCCATTCCGGACAGCGCGTTACATCTACCGGACTTTCAGCTGTTCAGAGCGGATCGCGATATGGAGTCAACGGGGAAAACGCGCGGTGGTGGGACATGCTTTTACATCAACAGAAGGTGGTGTACTGATGTAACTGTGTTAAGGAAGATGTGCTGTCCTGATGTGGAAGTGCTTTTCATTAACTGTAAGCCGTTCTACTCGCCGCGGGAGTTTTCCTCGCTCGTTCTCATCAGTGTTTACATTCCACCGCAAGCACACGTGAGTACGGCGCTGCAACAGCTGGCTGATCTGATCACAGAAACAGAACAACAACACCCGGACTCTGTTCTTATCATTCTCGGAGACTTTAATCAGGCAAAACTCACACGTGAACTGCCTAAATTCAAACAGCACATTACATGCCCCACCAGAGACAATAATATTTTGGACCATTGCTACACCACAACAAAGGATGCATATCGCTCCGTCGCCAGAGCAGCTCTAGGACTTTCCGATCACTGCCTGGTTCATCTTCTACCAACTTACAGGCAAAAACTTAAAACTGCTAAGCCAGTAATAAGGACTGTAAAGAGATGGACCAACGACACAGAGCAGGTCTTACAAGCCTGTTTTGAATGCACTGACTGGAGTGTTTTTGAAGCTGCTGCCAGCGATCTGGACGAGCTCACAGAGACTGTAACATCATACATCAGTTTCTGTGAGGATTTATGCATCCCTACCAGGACTTACTTATCATTCAACAATGATAAACCATGGTTCACACCAAAACTCAGACAGCTTCGTCAGGTCAAAGAAGATGCCTACAGGAGTGGGGATAGGATCTTGTATAATCAGGCCAGGAACACATTGACAAAGGAGATTGAAGTGGCTAAGAAGAGCTATGCCAAAAAGCTGGAAAACCAGTTTTCCTCCAACGACCCTGCATCAGTGTGGAAAGGCCTGAAAGACATTACCAACTACAAGACACCATCCCCCAGCATCGACAGCAATAAGCATCTTGCGAACGAGCTGAATGTCTTTTACTGTAGATTTGAGACCCCCGATCAGACACCCCATACCCGCCCTGACCATCTCTCTACACAGCCATCAACACCTCCAGCCATCCCCCTCCCCTCCCCCCCTGCACTTCAGATCAGTGAGGATAATGTGCGTCAGATCTTCAGGAAACAGAAGAGAAGGAAAGCACCAGGCCCAGACGGTGTTTCACCAGCCTGTCTGAAAACCTGCGCTGACCAGCTGGCCTCTATCTTCTCACTGATCTTCAACAGATCACTGGAGCAGTGCAAAGTCCCCTTCTGCTTTAAACGCTCCACCATCATCCCAATCCCGAAGAAACCAAAGATCACAGGACTCAATGACTACAGACCTGTTGCCTTAACATCTGTGGCCATGAAGTCACTCGAAAGACTGGTGTTAGCATATCTGAAGGACATCACTGGACCCTTGCTGGACCCCCTGCAGTTTGCCTACAGAGCAAACCGGTCTGTGGATGATGTGGTCAATATGGGACTGCATTACACCCTACAACATCTGGACAAACCAGGGACCTATGCAAGGATTCTGTTCGTGGACTTTAGTTCTGCCTTCAACACCATCGTCCCATCACTGCTCCAGACCAAACTGACCCAGCTCTCTGTCCCTAGCTCCATCTGTCAATGGATCACCAGCTTTCTGACAGACAGACAACAGCTAGTCAGAATGGGCAAAATCACGTCCGACAGCCGCACCATCAGCACCGGTGCTCCACAGGGATGTGTTCTCTCACCACTGCTCTTCTCCCTGTACACAAATGACTGCACCTCTAAAGACACCTCTGTCAAGCTCCTGAAGTTTGCGGACGACACTACTGTTATCGGACTCATCCGGAACGGTGACGAGTCTGCGTACAGACAGGAGGTGGAGCAGCTGGCTCTTTGGTGCAGTTATAACAACCTGGAGCTGAACACGCTCAAAACAGTGGAGATGATCGTGGACTTCAGGAGAAACCCCCCTGCACTCCCTTCACTCACCATCATGGACAGCACTGTGACTGCAGTAGAGTCATTCAGGTTCCTGGGCACCACCATCTCTCAGGATCTGAAGTGGGACACTCACATAGACTCTATTGTGAAGAAAGCCCAACAGAGACTACAGCGGATAGTTCGGACTGCTGAGCGAATCACTGGCACTACCCTTCCCACACTCAAAGTACTGCACTCATCCAGAGTGAGTAAAAGGGCTCGCAAAATCACTCTGGACCCGTCACACCCAGCACACTTTCTGTTTGAACTGTTACCGTCTGGTCGACGCTACAGAGCACCGAGCACAAAAACAACCAGACACAGGAAAAGTTTCTTTCCCCAGGCCATCTACCTCATGAACACTTAAATGTTCCGCTACTGTGGAACAAACATGTGCAATACTTCCCTCAGACATTTCATTATAGCACCTTATAACTTTATATATATTTATAATTTATAATCTTTTTATTTTTATTTTATTTTTATTTTTTTCTATTTTTTATTTATACCTATGTTACTTGTCTTGTCACTTTATATTGTATGTGTACTGGAAGCTACTGTCACCAAGACAAATTCCTCGTATGCGCAAGCATACTTGGCAATAAAGCTCTTTCTGATTCTGATTCTGATTCTGATATAGTGCACAATCACCCAGGGAACTCACAGGGAGTCCGGGAAGAGGGAGGGGCGAAGCCGCACCCTTCCACATATGGCAGCGTCGCTTAGACGCGAATTTCATCATACAGACAGGGTGGGGTACGGCCTGAACTGATGGGGAAATGTGGGTCTTACACAGTTTGCCCAGGCACATCTTTGTGCTACTGCTTTTCACTGTCGATCATCGAGGTGTGCTCAGTAGACGCAGCATTCTGAGCTGATAGCATCAGGTCAGATAATACTGGTTAACTAGACCGACAGCAGCCTGGCCTGCAGGGTGGGAACCTCTAGGTTGTAAAACCTTATAAATGTAGACGGGGAGGCCCAGCCCGCCACCGTACAAATATCTTGCAAGGCAATCCCACTCGACCAGGCCCACGAAGAGGCCATGCCCTTGGAGGCGTATGCTAGCGCTGTAGCATCAACTATCCATCTGGATAGGCTCTGTTTCGACGCGGCTAGTCCCTTAGAACGCCCGCTGAACGAAACAAAGAGCTGCTCTGTCTGTCTGAAAACAGACGAGCGAGACACATGAGCTCGTAATGCCCTGACTGGGCAAAGGAGGCTCGCGTCTCTTTCCTCATCAGGGACCGGTAGGGCTGACAGGGAGATGACCTGCGCCCTAAACGGTGTGTTGAGGAATTTTGGAACATAACCGTGCTTAGGTTTGAGTATAACCTTTGAGTCGTTAGGCCCAAATTCCATGCACGTCGCGCTCACAGAGAGCGCGTGTAAGTCCCCTATGCGCTTCACTGAAGCGAGAGCCAGCAGAAACACAGTCTTGAAATACAGATGTTTCAGATCAATCGTCTGCAAAGGCTCGAATGGTCCACCTTTCATGGCTTCCAGCACCGTGGAAAGGTCCCATACGGGGACTGAGGGAGGTCTGGGAGGATTCAGTCTCTTAGCCCCTCTAAGGAAGCGGATGACTAAATCGTTCCTTCCTATTGACTGACCAAGCGTTGTTCTCGAGAACGCTGCTATAGCCGCCACATAAACTTTGAGCGTGGAAGGGGTCCTGCCCTTATCCAACAGCTCTTGTGGGAAGGAAAAGCACCTCCGTCACTCCACAGTCTGTGGGTGACACGCCACGGGCTGTGCACCAGCCCGAAAACACTGACCATTTCGAGGAGTAGAGACGTCTCGTAGACGGAGCCCTAGCCTGCGTGATCGTGTTTAACACTCCTTTAGGGAGTTCAACATATACCCGTTGATGGCCCAGACATGAAGGGACCACAATTCCGGGTGAGGATGCCAGATCGAGCCGTGGGCCTGAGAGAGGAGGTCTCTCCTCACTGGCACTGGCCACGGGGCAGTGCTCGCTAGCTGCATCACAACTGGGAACCAAGGTTGGTTTCCCAGAACGGTGCTACAAGCAGTACTGAGCATCCTTCTTCCCTGATCCGCTCTATCACCTGAGGCAGGAGAGAGACGGGGGAAAAGCATAGAGCGGGCGGCGGGGCCATACATGAGCCAGCGCGTCCCTGCTCTTGGAGAAAAATTCCGGACAGTGAGCGTTTTCTTGAGACGCGAACAGGTCTACTTCCGCTCTGCCGAATTTCTTCCACAGCAGTTGGACTGTCTGTGGGTGCAGAGACCATTCACCTGCCGGAACATTGTTCCTGGACAGTCTGTCTGGTCCTATGTTTAGGAGCCCTGGCACGTGCGCTGCTCTCAGCGAGCGCAGGTTGCGCTGAGCCCATACCAGGAGGCGTTCTGCCAGCCTGTGCAGGTTCCTGGACCTGAGGCCGCCCTGGCGATTCATGTAGGACACCACAGACATGTTGTCCGAGCGGACCAGGGCGTGGCGTCCTTTTATTTGGGGACAAAAACGCGTCAGTGCGTTGTCTACTGCCAACATTTTGATGCAGTTTATGTGCAGAAGCTTCTCCCGTTCTGACCACTGGCCGAAGAACGGTCTGCCCTCGAGCAGCGCTCCCCATCCCGAGGTGGATGCGTCCGTAGACACCACCCTCACCTTCGAGGAAGTCCCCAGGCTTACACCTGATTGGTACCAGTCGTCCGCTTTCCAAGGTTTCAGAGCTGTGACGCACTTCTGAATGACCTTGAGACGAAGCAGACCGGATGTCCACGCTCGGCGTGGGACTCGCGCTTTCAGCCAGAACTGCAGTGGGCGCATGCGGAGCAGGCCCAGCTGGAGCACTGATGATGCTGAGGCCATGAGACCCAGCATCTTCTGAAATTTCTTGAGCGGGACAGATGCACCGCAGCGGAAAGAGTTCGCTGCACGCTGAATGTCTACCGCGCGCTGTGGTGATAGTCGCGCTATCATGGACAGCGAGTCCAGCTCTCTGCCCAGGAAAGATATCGTCTGACTGGGGGACAGAGAGCTCTTCACCCAATTGACTCTGAGACCCAAATTCTCGAGGTGATCGAGTAAAATGGTCGTGTGCTCTATGAGCACTGAGCGAGATTGCGCTAGAATAAGCCAATCGTCCAAATAGTTCAGTACTCGCACGCCCCTCATTCTGAGGGGTGCAAGCGCCGCATCCATGCACTTCGTAAATGTACGGGGTGCCAGGGACAAACCGAACGGCAGGACTATGTACTGATATGCCTGGCCCTCGAAGGCGAATCCCAAAAATCGCCTGTGACGTGGCGCTATCTGTATTTGAAAGTACGCGTCTTTCAGATCTATTGACACAAACCAATCTCCTCGGCGAATCTGCGCGAGGATTTTTCTGGTCGTGAGCATCCTGAACTGTCGCTTCACAAGCACTCTGTTCAGTTGCCTTAGATCTAGTATGGGTCTGAGACCCCCGTCTTTTTTCGGTACCAGGAAGTATCTGCTGTATAGCCCTCCTTCGCTCTGAACTTGAGAGAGAGAGGCTCTATGGCCCCTTTGCTCAATAGTTTCGCCACTTCGGCTCGAAGTAAATGTGCTACTTCTGTTTTACCGTGGTCTCGACGCGCGCCGTATAGCGGCGAGGGCGTCGGCGAAACTGCAGCGAATAGCCTCTTTTTATAATGTTTAGCACCCACTTCGAAACCCCATGCAGCTTTGCCCATGCATCTGCATGAATAGCTAGGGGTTGAATACGAAGCGTGCTCCGTTCGCTCAGCGATGGAGAGGCTTCGGTGTGCTGTAACACAAGCGTTGCGCTCGTGACATTTGAGGCAGGGGCGCGCTGATAACAGCGGGCAGATTGCCCGCGCTCGACTCCTCTGCGGCGTCCAACCGAGAGGGGGAGGGCTGGGCGAGTCCCGTAGGAACTGTCATGTCTGTGCGTGGATGTGGGCGCGGGATAGCGGGCACATTCATCACACCGAAAGCATTGTTCGCTTGAGTGAAGCGAATGCACGTTGGTTTCGTTTTTACAGAAAACGTGAGACATGCATAACGTAGTGTTTGTGGGCACTGGGTAGTGGGCACATTTACCACATTTGATGCGCAATCGATCCGAGTCGATTTAAGTGCGCGAGCCCTGTGTGACGGGCTGTGCTTGTGTGTAGAGATGGGCACTGGGCAGTGGACATTCTTTCTACACATAAAACACCATCGGCCGTGGCCAGGACACCAAAAAATTCACTCTTATGGGATTTATCTGGGTAGCCGTAAAAGCGGCGTTTGTGTGCAGGCAAGCGTGCTGCGTCGCCGACTTGTTTACTGCAGAATACACTGGAACAGTCACATTTACTGGAACTGAACGAGCGAGAAGTTGCCATAGAAACAGAGAGCGTCAACATGCTGGCGTTTATTGCAGGCCTGCGTGCATTACAACAGGCTCGTTCACTGCAATATTGACATTTCCAGTCGCCTGAATTTCAAAGGGGAATGAGAAATGTATGAGAAAAAGGAGGTCGGTCCGTCCGCAGCGGGACCAGAAACACTCTCTTTTCTCCTTAGAAATGGTGTTTGGGTGCAGGCGAGCGGGTTGTACAACGCGCTCGTTGGCTGCAAAATACACATCTGCAGTCGCCTTTTCAGGGAACTGACAGAGCGAGCATTGACGGCATAATTTTATCTGCCGGTAGACCCGGGATCGAACACGGGTCTCTCGCGCGCAAAAACCTGAGAGTCTGCCACTGGGCCACAGGGGGAGACACATTGTAACTCAGTTAGCGCGAGTATTATCAGAGAGCGTCAACGTGCTGGCGTTTGTTTGCAGGCATGCGTGTATTACAACAGGCTTGCTCACTGCAATACTGACATTTCCAGTCACCCGAACTTCAGAGGGGAATGAGAAATGTATGAGAAAATGGAGGTCGGTCCGTCCGCAGCGGGACCAGAAACACTCTCTTTTCTCCTTACGCCAGTGACGCACGGAAACCATAGAAACGGTGTTTGGGTGCAGGCGAGCGGGTTGTACAACGCGCTCGTTGGCTGCAAAATGCACATCTGCAGTCGCCTTTCAGGGAACTGACAGAGCGAAGCATTGGAGGCATAATTTATTTGCCGTTAGACCGGGATTCGAACACCGGTCTCTCGTGCGAAACACGAAAGATTCTGCCACTGAGCCACAGGGGGGAACACAAAGGCTTTCAGATGCACGAGCATATAAGAGCGTCAATATGTTTTCTTTGGCATTTGCTTGCAGGCGTGCGTGTATATAACAGGCTCGTTTTCTGCAATATGATATTTCCAGTCGCCTGATCAGGGAACTGAGAAATGTTTGAGAAATTCAGGTCAGTCCAGCCTCGGCGGGACTATAAACACTCTTTTCTCTTTTCGCCGGTGAGTGACGCGTGAATGGGGCGCAGGGGCAGGGTAGCTTTCTTGTACGTAAAGAAAAAACTAACCCCGACTGTCCGCTTCCAGCCTCCCTTGTGAACGGCGCAGTTTGCGCGGCTCGAACAGAGGGAGAGAGAAAGCTAGCCCCGTGACCGTCCGCTCCTGACATCCCCTGTGAACGGCGCGGTTTGCGCGGCTCGAACAGAGGGAGAGCAGGTATCATCCCCCAAGCAGGCAAGGCAAGCGGGCGAACCGGCGAGCTTTGCGGGTTGGGGGGGGGGGGGGGGGGGGCGTCTTCAAACGCCCAGCTCTTTTAGTGCAATGAGAGTGTGTGTCGCGGCGGCGAGCACACACACATACATAAACACAGTAGCAGAGAAAGGATATAACGCCGGATAGCGCAGCAGGAAGGCAAGGAAGGTGGCGCGGCCAGCGACTTCAGTGACTCGTCCCGCTGAAGGTGCTCTCTCTCAGACGGCGCGGCTTCTCTCCAGCTCCAGCGATGCGTGTGCTTCGCTTGAAGGATGAAAAATCTGATAATAGCTGCCTGCGAGCAGTATTTATAGGCCTAGACCACGCCCGTTTCGGCGGGACGTGACGCAGCGGGCGCGAAGCACCCTCATTGGGTCTGGCGTCACGCCAGGCCTCGCTCGATAGGCTGCTGCAGTTGCCGCAGAACAGCCAATAGGCGCGCGAGCTGCCTCGCCTATGTCTGTATGCTGCCGCAACGCGTTTTGCATTATTACAAAATTAAGGATAATTTTTGGCTTCAATATCTCGCGGAAAAAGGATTTTCCCCTAGCGTAAGATAGTACGAGAGACCTCTCGTAAGAGAACATTCCTTTATTCCTGTAATGACAAAGATAAACATTTTCAGTAGCCATTACTCCAGTCTTCATTGTCACATGATCATTCAGAAATCAATCTAATATGCTGATTTGGTGTTCACGTAACAATTCTTATTATTGTCAATGTTGAAGACCGTTGTGCTGCTTAAATTTTTATTCCTGATTTTTTAATTAATAGAAAGTTTCAAAGAACAGCATTTATTTGAGTTTTTTTTTTATACAATTATAAATGTATTTACTATAATTTTTTATGAAGTTAATGCATCCTTGCTGAAGACTAGTATTATTTTTTCAATAAACAAATAAATAAATCTTACTGATCCATTTTTTAGAAAAATAGTTAATATTTGTTTGTTGAAATATTTTTATCGATATTTTTTGCCAATGAATGAAATTTATATTTGTTGCAGTGCATTATGGGATTGTCTTCTCTTTAAGCATACATGTGATGCTGCCATTGAATTTAGCAGCAAAAGAGGTAGTATAATTGAGATTCTTACCTTTGAAAACATAAAGAGTAGCTATAAAACTGAGCAATTGTGTTTGAATCTACATGCTGGTGAAATCAAAAGAGAACTAAAGTGCAAGAAGAAAGCAAAAGAATGTAATTTATTTCCATTTAAGGACATTGCACTGGCTAATTAAGCAGTCTGATGCAATTTGTATTGCTAATACCTGACTGGAGTAGGTCATGAGGTTGCTGGTGGAATTTGAGCCTAACGAAGCTACTGGACTGAATGAATAAGTTGGGATAGTTGATTTACTTTGCATCAGCACTGCAGCCAACCATTGTTCCTGACTGCAGTGTGCTTGGGATTTGCTAGTTTAACTCCTCTTATTTAACCTCTGTGCCCCTCTTCCTCCATCTCTCCACTCCTCCCCACCTCAGGCTGAACTCATTTGGGTTCCTGCATGGGAAGGTCCTGGGGCGGATTCAATCAGCCGCAGCCTTAATTGGCTCTCAGGCATTCAAATTGAAACCGATGGAGAACTAATAACAATTGCCCTACTGGTTTGTAGCTGTAGAAACCGAGGGAAAATTAGTTGTGGTGCCAAAGCGGCGCACTTTTTAATTGCAGGCAGGATTTTGGTGGGTTTGGTTGAGAGAACCATTAAACACACACACACACAAACACACACGCACATGCACACACCCCAAGGGCTCTTCTTTGTTTCTGCGACCTCAGAGTGATTTTGTAACATGACTGTGACTGGAATTTCTAGTGGCCATATTAGTGTGTGTGTGTGTGTGTGTGTGTGTGTGTGTGTGTGTGTGTGTGTGTGTGTGTGTGTGTGTGTGTGTGTGTGTGTGTGTGTGCGCGTTTTTGTGCGTGCTGCCCTCCGGTCCATTCCACCATGTCATCACCTTCCACCTCTCAGTCATGTAGACAAATGAAAACACACACTCACAAAAACACACAGGTGTTCGGTGGGGCCTTCTCTCAGTTTTAACAGACAGTTCAGGCATGTCCCGCACTCTGAGCTGCTGCTAATGTTTACTGAAAAGCAGTTCATCGCGGCCATTATTGCCCTGCGTGTTTTGACAACTGCAGATGAAAGGGTGGTGTAGGCATGATGGTGAGAGGAAGACGAGGCCTTCACAAGCAAAGCACTTTTACTAAATGCTGTTGGTGACCTCTTGATCTGTCTAGAAAGCTGCACTAGCAGATGGTAAGACTCACAGGATGTTTCTCAAGTCAACATTTGAGTTTGTACAAATAGTAGTGAAATAATAATTAAAAATATAACATTTACTTCTCAAATGACACAAAATTATATCTTGTACTATTTCATGTAATGTCATATGTATATGTATATATACACTGTATGAAGTAACAAAGCTGATTTAAGCAGTGCTTTTACATTTTAAAAGGGTTATCTGTGCATTTGGCAAAAAAAAAACTAAAAAAACGCAATAATGTTGTCTAATTTTATCCTGTCTGTCCCACACAAACAGTGTGCACAAGTTCAAGTTTCATTCCTCTCTTCTTTATTCTCTCTCAGCAGGAGTATGTGCCCTTTATAGCTGTAACCATACCTGACAAATCAGAGGCAGGGACCTGAAGTGTGTGTGTCTATGTTTGTGTTTGTGTGTATGAGTGTATTTTCATACAAGTTGTGTGAATGTATGTGCTCAGCCAGTGTCTGTCACTACAGTGTTGCTGGTGCAGATGTATTGTGGCACTCCTGGTCCTCATACACTAGGGCATTACACATGAATAATAATAATAATAATAATAATAATAAAACTTAGCAGGGTTTGAGAAAGAGCCTTATTTACTGGTCAGTTATATGAGTATACAAATTAAAAATAAACATTATACAGACTGCTTTTATAGAAGTATCCATCTAACTAGCATTATGTTCTGACATCATTATTACAATAAGAAATGCAGTGTATGGTTTGTGCACTTTTTGTGTTTTGGTACTTGTCCTTCTCTGTGTGTTTTGAACAAACCGATGTCTTCTAAAAATACAAAATGGCACAAACCACAAAATTAGTTCAGTCATAAAAACAGAGGTTCATGGTCACAGCTGTGTGGGGCTCTGCAAATAAACGCTCTGCTTGTTGAAATGTAGACCATGTACTGTAATTGGTAGGCATTCACATGTGCTAAGAGAGGACATTGACTAAACCATGCAAGCCACGGCTTTGGTGTTTGGGTGGAGATCGGTTGTCCACGGGCCCATTACTGTTGCTTTTTGTCAAGCCCATCTGTGTTTTTGGGAACCCTGAAAAAGGTTTTGATCAACTTTGAACTGTTTTAAAATGTGATTTATTGCTGTGATGCAAAGTTAAATTCAAAAATCATTCTAATATGCTGATTTGGTGCTCAAATAAATAAATAAAATAATAAAAAATATTTATTATTTTACTATTAGTACAGCATTTATTTTAAATAGATTTTTTGTAACTTTAGAAATATATATTTTTTTTTACTGTCACTTTTTCTTCAGTTTAATTCATCCTTGCTGAATGAAACTATTATTATTATATTATTATTATGAAGAAAAATATTAGTCTACTCTGGATAAAAACATCTGCCAAACACATACTATCAGACATTATTAGACAGCAATTTACAATCAGTTGTGTTTCTTGGAAGTTGAGCTACAGGAAATTTGTAAATTTGTGTTTTGTAACATTCCTTTCTTCTTGTTGCTCACCGAATATTTCTCAACTTCATCTTACCCCCTCTCACATGTTTCCAGGCTTTGTGGTGAAATGAAGCTTATATTTTGCTACTGTGGTAAAATGCACCTTAATTAAAGGCAGAACTGATACATATGCATTGATATTGCATATTACACTGGCAGAAATGGAGTTTCTTTGATAAACTACAAATAAAGCATCCATTCACATCGAAACAGCCTAGGCTACATGATAAACGGCACTAAAAGTCTTATGAATTATTCTGAATTCGCAGCAATCAGGTTTTAAAGTGGCAGTAAATCCAGTCTAAATAGGTTCATTCATTATTCTCTTTGGTGTGGCTGGGATACTTAAAGAGTGTTATGTCTGGATTGTCCCACGCTCTGCTGTGTTCTAGCGGACGGTGTTCTGGCTTGACCTGATATACGGTGCAACTCGAATTACAGAGACGGAAATGTCGTCGTCATCTTGTTAGTATTCTGATGTAAGCCTGGGGCACGGGTGTCAGATGCTCTCAAAATTTACAGCTCAATTTGGAAACCACAGATACAGCTGAGCATGGCTTTGGGGTGACTTATAATGAAAATACCAATCCACATTAGCTCCACTTGCCACAAGCAAAATGTTAATATCAGAGCAGAAAAAATGTGAGAGAGGGAGATAGAGAGAGATTGAACAAAGAGACATCAGAAAGAAATGAAAGTTTGGTGTCCATGAATGTCTTCCAATGTTACTGGCAACGTTGAAGCTGGCTGAAGGTCTTTCCTGGTTGTTGGACAGAAATTTGAAACATTCATTGCTTGCTGAATTGTTGGTGGATTTGCAAGGTCTGGCAACAGGCTTTTGCATTTGTGTCAAATCAATATTGTGTTTACATTTTGTATTTTATGAATGCACAGGGTATGTGATCTATTTCATTAAGTTTACATTTCAGGGAAAAGAGGCACACTTTTGGGAGGCAAATTTTAACTTTAGGATCCCTCCATTTGGTTCATCCTTACCCTGCCTTCTGGCACCAACTAAATTAAAGACTTTTTGTTCCATCCTGATTTTCCACTGGGCCTTTAATGTCATACTTATTTCAGAAGGATATTGCCAGTGATTCTTACAAATAATAAAGGGAAATGAATGTATTACTGTCTGAGCACAATGAAAACATATTTATCCTCAATCTCCATGTGAATTGCCCTAGCTCAAATAGTCTTCGATTGAATACCGCAAACATATTTGCATAAGCTTTGAATTTAGAGTCCTCCTCAGGCTCCGAGAATTGTGTCAAATCCTCTCTCTCTATTGTCATCGTTTGATCGTGGTGAAGTGGTACTGCTGATGTATATGATTATCTTAACTAAGACCAACAAATGAACAGAAATTGGGAACAGGCACACCTTTTTTCTCTTATTATACTCTATTGTCTTGCATGACTTATCAGTGATTGTAGGGGCTCACAGTACTTCAATAACAGAAATAAAACGTATTCTTTAATTTATAACATACATATATATATATATACATTGTAAAAAGTGAATGTGCTGTTGTTAACTTAACAAGTTTTTTTCTGTCTGACCTGACATTTAAAAATTGGTTTCAGGTGAATTTAGTCATATTAAATACTATATTTGACTTGAATGACAAACATTAATTTAGATGTTATCAAACGAAATGCATTATTTAGGTTATGTGAAAAAACAGTTAACAGTGTATGGAAGACCGGTGGTATTTGCCACATTTTTTTGTGGCCAGGATGAAGGCCCACTGTGGAACCGATAGTAGGAGGAGCCAGGGTGGAGACGATGGATAGAGGAGACAGCTTAAGACCCCAAGCATGGCCAGGATGAAGGCCCACTGTGGAACCGATAGTAGGAGGAGCCAGGGTGGAGACGATGGATAGAGGAGACAGCTGAAGACCCCGAGCACAGCCAGGAAGAAGGCCCACGGCAAAACCAATAGTGGGTGGAGCCAGGGTGGAGTCATTTGTCCGACCACCAGTGGTGGATCCAGGAGAGTCGGAGACCCAGGCGGAGCTGAGAAGACCGGGTGACACCGTAGGTCCTGCTGCCCAAGGCGGAGCCGTGGTGACGAGTGGCTGAGATTATTAACCAGGGTGTCGGAGGACTGAGGCAAAGGACCAAGGCTAAGCCGTAGGAAAAGAGGAGTTCAAAGAGGGTGGGTGACCTCCGGACCTTCAGTGCAGCTGAAGGCCTGGAAGTCCGTGACGCAGGCAGAGCGACAATTGACCAAGGTGGAGCCCAGTGTAGCTGTAAGGACGTTGGTCCCAGGTAGAGCCAAGGCAGGGAGGATCTAAGGCGGAGCCGAGCCGATGTGGAGTGACAAGCTCGGCAGTCTGAGGTTGAGACGGGATCCACGTGCCTAGGCGGAACTGGAGATTGGAAGGCCTGAAGCAGATCTGTGCGTGTAAATAACAGAGGAGAAGACGAGGGACTGAATGGAGCCAGCAAAGGTGGGGCTGAGGAAACTGGGGTTTAGTTAGAGGAGGCGGAAGAGGGAAGCTGGGTGGGACCCTCACAGATGAAGGAGATTTGGAGCTGGGCGGGACCAGCAGAGACGCAGGAGACTTGGAGCTAGGCAGGACCATGTGGGAGACTTTGGGGAATGTCCTCTTCTAAATCCTCAAAAAACTTTACAGATGCCAGACTCAGCTCACCCTCAGCAGTGGGAGTATGGGCAGGTCTCCAATCCATTCTTTCAAACTCCACGACGACACCCACTGGTGTGGACAATGTTGCTTGCTCACGCATCTGGTCAGATACTGTTAGGCTCAGGCTCAGGCTCTGGGGCGATCTTGTGCTCAAGTGTCAGCTCTGGCACTGGCATTGAGGAGGTCTCGGGCTCTGTGTCTGCAGTGGGCTCAGAATGACCATGATTGGCATGTTGGATGGCTGACTGGGCTCTAGGTCCGGAGTGGGGCTGCAGAGGACATCTTCATCTGCAGTGCAGATGGTGTAGGGCAGTGGTTCTCACCTTTTTTTGGGCCAGCGCCCCCTATCCATTATCCAGGTCCCTTACCGCAGCAAAGTAATACCGCAGTATTATCAGCAAAGGGTTAATTGATTTCTAACCCTTGCATTAGCTTTACTACTAGATATATTTATGGAGATGAGAAATAAAAACCCGCCCTGTACAGCTATGATCAGTTGTTCGGCCGAGCTTTCAATGTTGGTGCGCTTGCGGCATTCTGAAAAGTTGAGATGTGCTTGATGTTTTTCTGCTAATTTCTTTACTGTGGGTTGCAGAGACGTTAGTTTCAGCCGTAGTGCACCTGTAGCCTTGTTTATACTTCTGCCTGGCTCCGCAGCGCGAGTCTCCGCAGACTGCGCGCGCACCTCCCCAAACGGACGAGGTGTTTATACTCGACGCGCTCGCCATTGTATTATTCTGTGAAACAACAGGAGGCGACTCAAGTAATTGTCCTCTTAACCGTCAGGAATCAACAGTGAGAAGAAAGGTCCACACGTGACAATGTTTATTTTAGTACATCACCACCAATACCACACTACAAAAAGAATCTTTTAAAATCCAGTAAACCCTGAGATTATTACTTGTGACATTAGAAAAAAATATGTGGATATAAAAACATGTACTGTATGTAGGCTATACAACTAAATTAACGATCTCTTAAATATTTTCTAATTTCACTAAACATTTCATTAAGTTTCATGGACATTTTATAAAAAATGGACCTTTATTTTATTAAAATGGCTTATGTCTGTAAATGTAAGCGACTAATTTAAGACGCGCCACAAACTGGGTACTGGTGCGGTGAGACGTACATGCTCGGCCAGATTTGGCTCGAAGTCGTGCATCTTCGGATGCGGAGCCGTGTGCGCTGTTACAAAAAAAGCCATGCAGACCGCCTAGCGAAATGGTGTCTTGCGCAACCAACGTGCAAGACCGCCCACACCGCAATGATTCATTTTTGCTGCGCGCACCTTCACGCTCGTGCGGACGCGGCGAGTATAAACCTAGCTTGAGGCATGCAAGTCCAAGCGACTGCGGTACTTAGACTGCATGTGTATGTGACAAGAATAAACACATATGAACAATTAAATTATTATTGTATTATTATTTATTTTTAACTATCTTGAAACTATCCAAGCAGCGTTTCGCACTCAGATGTGACGGCGGAATTAATACATTACCAAAATGTGATTACAGAATATATTAAAATTTTCTACAAATTGTCATTTTCTCCTTACAGTCTTGCGAGTTAACAATAATGCCTGACCAGTAAATTACTTGGTGAACAAAGAAAACATTCTGGCATTAGGCATTGGCATTAGTTAATGCCTAAAAATGTAAAAGTTTTACCTTATAAATATAATTTAGTTTAATTCATTTTAAAATTCATCGCCGGAGTGAATGGGAACATGATTTATTGAAAATATTAGAAAATATAAGTGGGTCTTAAGTCAATACTTTTTTAATGGCTTGTCAACTTTCCATTCCTCCGCTGCGTGTAGATTAAAAAGTTCGTCGAGACAAACTTTAAGTTGTCCTGAGAAAGCTGGACCAGATAGTTTGAAGAAGTTTGAAGAAGTGATTCTAGTCAGTGCTGGATTAGCCACCACCGGATTGTTGTCAGCGCGAAACACATTTTTGAGCACGTGAATGCTGATTCTTGTCAGCACTGGATTCTAGTCAGTGCTTTAGTGCTGGTCTTTGACTGGAAAAATAAGAGTCGCTGCAAAAGAAACGATACATAGCTTACATGACACATTAAACTGGCAGATTTTAGAATGTTGTAGGCAATTATTTTGCTAGTAATTACATGTTTAATCTTTTCTTGCCTGGATCTTTGGTGTAAACTCGTGAACATCTGAACACCCCCCTTTCAAAAATCTTGCTTCCAACGCCCCCCGTTGTTCTCTGAACGCCCCCTGGGGGGCGGTACCACCCCCGTTGAGAACCACTAGTGTAGGGGGATCCACATCTCACCAGCACCCACTCAAGTTCACGGGCAGGCGTGCCTTGGACTGCTCGTTGAGGCTTGGTGTATTAAAAGAATCAGAGCGAGTGGTCAGGGTAGTGATTGAGGCATGCCAGATCTATGAAATCCCTTGTGTGGTCTTTGAGGGAACGCTCCTCCTGTAACTGGAACGTAGTGGCGTCAGACTTAACCTGGCATTTATAGGCTTTTCATTTATAGGAACAGCTAAACAGTAAAACAATCATTTTGTTAAGTTTGTTAACAATCAGTTTGTTTGTTTTTTGTTAAGATTTAAATGAAATAATAAAAAAATTAAATGAATAAGCTTAATAAATGTCACAACATTTAGGCTAAATGTTATTACCCATTTGATGGCTTGCCCTGATCTGATCATTTCCAACTTTTTGTGTGACGTATATATCAATGGATGTTTTTTTTTTTTTTTTTTTATCACAAGAAGAGCAGTGTGGATTGGTCTACATTGCAGTCTCATATGCCCTATTTTTTCAATTAGATACCCATTTTATGTTTTAACGGTCCATTTAGTAGGTTTTATGCCAGATGAGTATGGCCATGAAGTAATTACAAGGATTATTTACTTCTGTTAATTGAGGTCTCATCTCTGAATGGGTGGTAAAGGTTAATGTTCTTTTGATATATATTTTCTTTCCGTCTCCTCAGACAGACATACAGCCAAAGGAGAAGGGGATTCCTAGGGGTTTTCAAGTCTGAAATGCTAAAATTCAGTTTAAGAAAAGGAGGAACGTTGGTAGGCTTCAGCAGTGGGGTATATTTCAGGTTCCATTTCCAAGCTTGGCCCCTAAGATGGCCCACATTGATTTCCTTCACTTCTGCTCTTTGCTTGGTCTCAGTGCTTTCATTAAACCCTAATCCGTCTCATTTGCTATGCTTCCAGGAGACATGGAACTAAAAGAGGGAGGTGGATAATGAATTGAAAAGAAAATGTGAAGTTACATATGTTTTTTTCCCTGCTCTTTAAATGACCCTTGTCTCCACATTCATGGTGAGGCTGTTTTAATAGTCTTCCTAATAGGAATTTTAAATCACAAAACTGCTAACCTGCAGGTTAATAAAAATGGTAATTTGGTAATCTTGTATCTGATTTAATTGGATTTCAAGAACCTCTTTAAAATGTGTTTGCATTCTGGGAAATTTACATGTGCTGTGTTAAAAAGGAACTTGAATCTCCAGCTGTCAAGATAATGAATTAGACCATTTCATCTCTATAATCTTCTGACAATCTCCCCTTATACCTTCCTGTCACAGTTATCCATTAAAGCAATGAATTACCTAAATATTTGAAATGTTTTACATGGTTTTATGGTTTTGTAATGTTGCTAGGGCCTCAAAATACCATGTGTTGTTTGGTCATAAATATAATGGGGGCTGACAGTAGAACAAATTTGACCTTTTGACCTTCTAATATTTCTTTGAGTTTGCCTTTCTGTGATATTGTATTGTGTTGTATGTAGTGGTTGACGGATATTGTCTAAGCGAATATTTTTTATTTACTATCTTTGAATTAAATATATATATAGACTTTATATCGGCCACTCTGTTGTCTGGTGGCATGGGCCAAATATTGGCATTGGCCAAACAACCTAAATTGATCGACCAGCATTCGTATGATGTATAGGGTCTATTTATCCACAAATAGCTATGTTTGCTGTAGACTTGTGGCCAAGCTGGACAAAGTCCTGTCAGAATTTCTATCAGGGCAGCAGTTTTGTACTGCTTTCTTACTCAGGCCACAGGCTTGAAGCATTTATAGCCTTAAGGATGTCTGTGTCAGCTAGGTTGGATAGTGAATTTCTAACACAATGCTCTTTCAAATGGATACAGTTACAGCTCAGATTCTACTCAATCCCCTTTCCTTTCATTTCCACCTTTCATTCAGTATCGTCTCTCAACCCTCGAGGAGATGCACTGCTCCTCTCAAAGGGCCAGCACATATCTGACATCAATTATGGGATTACTATGCTTTAATGCTCAACTTTTTCTTATACTGTGAATGTGTCAGAAGGAAGGAAGGTGTGTTTTCTCCATCGCTACTCGGGTTTCAGGCACTCTCCCCAACATAGAACGGGCCATAAGGCAAAGCAGTGTGGACAAGACACAATCATCCAAATGAGTTTGACAGATAGAGTACAATACACCTTGACACTAAGTGAGTCCAACTCTGGTCAATATTTAACCCCTCGGTCTTGTCCGCTTAACCGAGGGAGGTCTGAAAGTGGAAGTGAAGAGTATGTGTGAGTGTGAGGAGTGTGTTAGCGCATGTAGGTTATGGAGAGCACTTTTGGTCTGGTGTTGTTAGCCTTAGGGCTTTAGCTAATAGGCCACCCAATTCCCAGCAGGCCCTAGGGCTCCGAACAGCTCGGCATTAGCATCCGCTCATCATTAATGATGAATTCTGCTCTCGCTCATGCCCAAAGCCAACAGCGTTCAATCACCATCAAATAAACTTAATATCACCACATTCATCTTTACATACATATAAATTTAAGGCCCTAAGAATTTACGTAATCCTGTGATAAAAATAGTTGTTGTTTTTTTATAGATTTTTTGCATGTATCTGTGATCGAATAGCACAGTTTTGTCTGCTACAAATGCATGCTTGCATGCTTGACATTCGTGGTGTTTTCAGCATCTGCCAACTCACTATTCTAGGACACTCATGAACTTAATTTTCGGAGCTGATGATAAAACTATTGTCTGATACACAAAGGAATTTAAAGGTTTTAAGAAGTACAATTATTTTAAGTACATCTTGCTGTACAATAGTAATATATTTTTGTCAAATAGGTTTTCACTACAACCAGCCAAAATAAAATTGTATTTAATAATATATATATGTATATACTGTATGTGTGTGTGTATATATATATATATATATATATATATATATATATATATACACACAGAGTGCTGGTCAGAGTTATTTACCCCCTTGGTAAATATGATCAAAGATGGCTGTAAAAAATAAATCTGCATTGTTAATCTTTTTGACATGTTATCAAAATTTCTTTGCAAAAATCTAACCTTTCATTGAAGTAAAAGAATTGAAAGTGGGGGGGATTCTTTTATATTTTTTTTAAACACGTTGGGAACAATTATTTGTCCCCTTTTATTAAATACTTTTTGCAACCTCCTTTTTCCAAGATAACTGCTCTAAGTTTTCTCCTATAATGCCTGATGAGTTTGGAGAACACCTGACGAGATCAGAGACCATTCCTCCATACAGAATCTCTCCAGATCCTTCAGATTCCCAGATCCATGTTGGCGCTGCTTCTCTTCAGTTCAGCCCACACTGAAAAAAATGATACTTTGGATTAACTTAGATTTTCTCAAATTGTATTTATGACTTAGTTAAAACCGTAAATTTTGATTTAACGTCAAACCAACATTTAATTTTTTTCCAACACAACGTTTTACTTTAATCCAAAGTAATAATATTGTTTGTTACAAAGAACATGTGTAATTTTTTTGCTTTGATACAACTTAGTGTTTTTATTTTAGAAAAACTTAACATTTACAATTACATCCAAGTGAAGTTTTTACTTTGAAATAAACTAATTACATAGATGTAATTAGTTTCTCTCAAATTATTTTTTTGATTTTGTTGAAACTATACATTTTTACTTGATGTTAATCAAAATTTTGCTTTGGTTCAAATTATTTTTTTCATTTTGGAAAAACTAATATTTTCAGTTTCAATAAAATAAATTGAATTTTTACTTTGGAAAAAACTAATAAAATTGATGTAATTTTGTTACAAGTTATTAAATTAGGTTTTTTCAAGTTGAATTTTTTACTCAGAACAAACTATCAATTTTAATTATAACAAAGTCAATAAATTTAGGTAAATATTATAATGCGTCAATAAAAAAGCCAAAGTTGCTCCCATATTCAAGTTTTGTTGTACAAAATACCTTGTTTCGGTCTGTAGCTCACTTTCCTTAAATAAAGACACAAAAATTAGCTTCAAAAGGACTGAAATTTAATTACAATAATATACAATACATAAATACAATAAACGTTGAGAATTGATTGCAGTGGCAAGTGAGGCATTTAAATGTGGTCGCTTCAGTTTTTGTGAAGGCTGATGAAATCTGGACAAATGAGTCAAAAGTGCCTTCCAAGTCTTGCAGGTGCATGGACAACTAAAATAGATGCAAGGATAGGAATGGCGACGTCCATAGTGTCTGTGCTCAAGCTTATAATGTTTAAGAAGTTCAGATCTTCGTAAAACAGAAACACCAGTCTTTGCATTTCCACATTCACCAGAAAACTAAGAAAGAAACATACAAAAAGAACCATGTTAGGCATTTGCTGCTTAAAGGAACAGGCCACCGTTTTTCCATACTGAGATATGTTCTTACCTGAGCTTAGACAAATTGAGTACCAGTCTGGTCTTTGTTGGTGCGCTCAGTCACGCACAAAGACCAAAGATGTTTTTAGCATTTAGCCTTTCCCAGCATATTCCTATGGACCCATAGTACTGCGTGGACGTCGAAGTGCTCCTAAGGTGTTATTACGCCTTACAATATAGTACCCCTTTTTATCCGCTTAGAAAATCGACATGTTTAATTTTGTGTAACTATACTTGGATCATGTAACTACTCGCGTCAAGTCAAGTCAAGTTTATTTATATAGCGCTTTTCACAACATAGATTGTATCAAAGCAGCTTCACCGTATTAAATTAAAACAATACATCAATATTTGTTTCTAGTGGAACGTCCACGTTTGGTAATGCTGATTAATAGTATTGTTGATTGATTAATTAAAGGGATAGTTCACTTTGAAATAAAATTTTGGTATGTTTTAGCTTACCTCAAGGGCATCCAAGATGTAGGTGTCTTTTTTTCCGCAGAAGTTTCAATTTTGATATTTTTAGGTCAAACCGTTCTTGTCTGTCAGTCATATAATGCAGGTCTATGGTCACTGTCTCAAAGAGCATGCACAAAGTCCAAATTAAAACAATTCCCCATCGTCCAAATTAAACAATTCCCCATCGTAAGTACACATTGATGGCCTAAGACACGAAACGAGCGGTTTGTGTGAGAAAACGAACAGTATTTATATAGTTTTTACCTCTTGAACACAGCCGCGTCCAAATGATCTGACGGCGCGGGCGGGTATAGATATATAAATAGATGTCGCCTTGGCTACTGCAGTTCATTGGAACGAAACCGTAGCCAAGCGACATCTAGTGTATACATCTATACCCGCCCGCGGACGGGTATAGATGTATACACTAGATGTCGCCTTCGCTACTGCAGTTCATTGGAACGAAACCATAGCCAAGGCGACATCTATGTATATATCTATACCCGTCCGCGCCCTCAGATCATTTGGACGCGGCTGTGTTCAAGAGGTAAAAACTATATAAATACTGTTCGTTTTCTCACACAAACCGCTCGTTTCGTGTCTTAGGCCATCAATGTGTACTTACGATGGGGAATTGTTTAATTTGGACGATGGGGAATTGTTTTAATTTGGACTTTGTGCATGCTCTTTGAGACAGTGACCATAGACCTGCATGAAATGACTGACAGACAAGAACGGTTTGACCTAAAAATATCAAAATTGAAACTTCTGCGGAAAAAAAGACACCTACATCTTGGATGCCCTTGAGGTAAGCTAAAACATACCAACATTTTATTTCAAAGTGAACTATCCCTTTAATTAATCAATCAACAATACTATTGATCAGCATTACCAAACGTGGACGTTCCACTAGAAACAAATATTGATGTATTGTTTTAATCGTATTAAATAGGGAAACCGTGAAAGAGCTTGGTCGCTTCTAACTTCACCCCCGTTTGGGTCCTTAGGAATATGCTGGGAAAGGCTAAATGCTAAAAACATCTTTGGTCTTTGTGCGTGACTGAGCGCACCAACAAAGACCAGACTGGTACTCATCAATTTGTCTAAGCTCAGGTAAGAACATATCTCAGTATGGAAAAACGGTGGCCTGTTCCTTTAATGCTATTTTCATAATGCAAGATCATGCTTTTGCATATTAGTTTAAATATTTATGCCTATTGGTGGTTACTTATTCAGCGGGAAGATGACATTTATTAAACTGTCTAGATATTAATTTAATTTTATGGTTATAGTGTGCGTAAACATGTTACTTGTGTGATGGACTTCTCTATCAGTATAGTCATTCATATTTGTGGTGTCCTTGGGCAAGACACCTCACCCACTGCCTGTATGAATGTAGTGTGTGAGTGGTTGGTGATGGCCGAAGGGACCGGTCGGTCTGCCCCTGAGCAATTGTGGCTACAATAGTAGCTTACCATCACCGAGTATGAACTGAAAGAATAATGACTACACTGTAGCGCTTTGAGAAGCTTGTGACACTGTTTTGTAAAGCGAAATACAAGTGTAAGGCACAATTATTATCATATTCATACAAATAATGTTCACTGCCTGGTGTGCATGTGTGGATCACCTACCAAATTCTGCAGTGGTTAATGATTCCAGAAAGAGGGCACCTGTAAATACAAAGGAAATGGCATGAATTTATAGGGGACAGTGATTATTATTTCCATTAACGTTAGTCACTTTAAACTATAACTTATGTAGTGTTTCTCTTTAATCAGTCATTGCTCTCACCATTGCTACAAATACAATATGTAATAAACAAATACATAAAAGTAGTAAATAGTAAGTTAACATTAGGAAGGTTTTTAAGAGAAAATAATTTATAAATGTGTATGGCAACACTGTCATCCTCTTCTATCTCTAATCTGAGCAGGTTCACAGGGTGCACGAGTTTACAATGGGCCCAAAAAAATCCAACACGACCTTACCCGAGCTCGTTCAACGTTCTGTCCGATCCCGACCATAAACTGCACGCAGAGGAGAAGGGTCTGACTGCAGAGCCACAGTTTCACCCCGCGCATGCGCAGTTTCACTACAGCAGTTTTACCCGCGCGTTTTGGTTTATATTATTCTAACATTTAACCCTTATGTGCTGTTGGGGATGTTTTCATCCACTATGGGGTATTTTTGAGTCTTGATCTGCCCATAACTTTTTCTGTGTTTCAGCAAATGGAATGATTTTTGGTGACAAATCTTATTTTGACACATATTTAGGGAAAATGCTTTGAAAATTTTCAAAAATTCAACAGTGCACTGTGGGCAAATTCACTACCCTTTCGTTATGTTCGTGGCTGAAAACAGCCACTACTTTAAACTGCTGTAAAAATGTATCAGATAAATATTTTTTTCAAAATGTTTTGCATAAATCTATTAATCAACCTCTGTCCTGCTCAAAACTACTAAATGTAAAAAAAAAAAAAAAAAAAAACAGGATTTTAACTTTAATTGCCAAATTCATAAATGATGTCACTGATTTGGGTAAAAAAACACTAAATGACTTATTTTCAATATAAAATGTGCCTGTGGACTGGATTTTTTATTTTATTTTTATTTTTACAGTCTTGGACATGTCAAAGATTAGAAACAACATTGGTTTTGATGCATTGTTAGTTTTTGTGCAGCATCAGATTTGAACTTTTTCTCCCTCATTTACTGTTCGTGGCTGTTTTTGCCCCATTGACTTCCATTATAACCACAATTTTTGGTTGCAAAGTCATGACACCATACAATCATGCATTTTTGATTGTTGGTGGTTTTCCCTGTTGGGAAGAGGTAAAATTTGTAATTTTTACTGTTGATAACCAGGTGGCACCATTAACCCTTTAGATAGGCCTGTGCAAAAAAAAGCTTAGTTTCTGGCTTTTACATGGAGTTATATGGAGTATAATAGCATATAAAAAGTGTGTGTGTGTGTGTGTGTGTGTGTGTGTGTGTGTGTGTGTGTGTGTGTGTGTGTGTGTGTGTGTGTGTGTGGGTGAGTGAGTGAGTGTGAGAGAGAGAGCGCGAGAACTCACCTTGATGCGTCTGAGAAAATCAAAATATGCACCTCAGCTCTCAGAACTACACGGAGTAAACAAAAACAAAGTAAGTGTATTTATGCATCTGCTGCCTTTTGATGGTGAGAAATGCAGACTAAACAAAATCAAAGCAAGTGGATTTAAACACTTGCATGCAAGCCTGCTGGTCATTTGATGGTGAGAAGAGCAGCAAGCAACATGAGAAAGGGCTTGACTTGTAGTGAAGTTTTAGAGATGGTTATGCAGCCTGACCCCTCCAGCGAGCTGCAGGATTTATCATCTTCTCCCTCTGACACCACAGACTCAGGAGAGTCAGATCCTGATTTGGATGTGGCACCCTCATCATCCTCTCTAGCTTCCACTGAAGGCGAGGAAGATTCGGAGGATCCTGGATCTGGGTGGATTGGGAGAAACGGCGAATTGTGGTTTTCCACCAACGCAGAGACAACACCCTTTCTTCAGCCTGCCAGAGGCGTGACTCCAGGGCCGACGCGCTATGCCATCGCAAGGGTCCAGAACATGGATTCTGTTGTTTACGGAGGAGATGATTGACCTCATTGTCAGCATGAACAACCTCCATGGGCGCCGCACAATGAGAAACTGGACCGGGGTGGACTCCACAGATCTCCGTGCCTACATGGGGCTACTGATTTTGGCCATCAAAATCTGGTTTCTCATTGTGCGGCGCCCATGGAGGTTGGTCATGCTTAAAATGAGGTCAATCATCTCCTCCGTAAAAAACAGATTGAACACAGAATCCATTTTCTGGACCCTTGCGATGGCATAGCGCGTCGGCCCTGGAGTCACACCTCTGGCAGACTGAAGAAAGGAAGTTGTCTCCGCGTTGGTGGAAAACCACAATTCGCCGTTTCTCCCAATCCACCCAGATCCAGGATCCTCCGAATCTTCCTCGCCTTCAGTGGAAGCTAGAGAGGATGATGAGGGTGCCACATCCAAATCAGGATCTGACTCTCCTGAGTCTGTGGTGTCAGAGGGAGAAGATGATAAATCCTGCAGCTCGCTGGAGGGGTCAGGCTGCATAACCATCTCTAAAACTTCACTACAAGTCAAGCCCTTTCTCATGTTGCTTGCTGCTCTTCTCACCATCACATGATCAGCAGGCTTGCATGCAAGAGTTTAAATCCACTTGCTTTGATTTTGTTTAGTCTGCATTACTCACCATCAAAAGGCAGCAGATGCATAAATACACTTACTTTGTTTTTGTTTACTCCATGTAGTTCTGAGAACTGAGGTGCATATTTTGATTTTCTCAGACGCATCAAGGTGAGTTCTCACACTCTCTCTCTCACACACACACACACACACACACACAGACACACTCTATATATGCTATTATACTCCATATAACTCCATGTAAAAGCCAGAAACTAAGCTTTTTTTTGCACAGGCCTATCTAAAGGGTTAATGGTGCCACCTGGTTATCAACAGTAAAATTACAAATTTTACCTCTTCCCAACAGGGAAAACCACCAACAATCAAAAATGCATGATTATATGGTGTCATGACTTTGCAATCAAAAAATGTGGTTATAATGGAAGTCAATGGGGCAAAAACAGCCACGAACAGTAAATGAGGGAGAAAAAGTTCAAATCTGATGCTGCACAAAAACTAACAATGCATCAAAACCAATGTTGTTTCTAATCTTTGACATGTCCAAGACTGTGATAAAAGGTAAAAAAAAAATCCATGTCCGTGAAATGTTTTTAAACATTTAGTAGTTTTGAGCAGGACAGAGGTTGATTAATAGATTTATGCAAAACAAATTTGAAAAAAATATTTATCTGATACATTTTTACAGCAGTTTAAAGTAGTGGCTGTTTTCAGCCACGAACATAACGAAAGGGTGAATTTGAACAATGGACAAGGGTTAAATATATTAAAAAATACCTATATTTTTGTGCATTGGTGAATATTCAGGCGAATATTGTTTCGTGGCACGAATTAATAAAACCTCAGCAGGTTATACTAATTTGTTCCCTCGTTTTACTATAATGTGGCCACGTTGTAATTTGTTAAATCAAAATGAGGGAGGGAAATAGTTCAACGTGTCCACGATTTATTAAAACGAGGGAACAAATAAGTCGTCGTAAGTTAACTACTAAGTTAATTATTTAGATCAGTGGACAGGGCACATAAAAAAAAAAACAACGCCTCAAGGCTCTAACGTTAAAGTTTGTAATAATTTAAAAACCGAACCAGCACAAACGGAAATCTTTACAGCACAAAACAGCACAGATGTGGTCATGTGGATCAAGCGGTTGACACCATTTTTAGCTGTTTTAGAGCTTTAAAACGGGCTGCATGTCCGACCCGTGGCGTTCACCGATCGGGTTCAAAAGCGCGTGCTCCTTCACCCGTCTTAACAAGCTCACGAGTACGGATTCAACAGTTATTAATGTTAGGCTATTGGTGAAAAGCACGCGTAAAGTCTGTCCCTGGTGCACCCTAACGTTACTTATCCCGCCTAAACTTTGGCTCGGCTGCAGCTCTATGTCTGACGGGCTAGCAGTGACCCCGCTACCGATTAAACATGTCCAGACACTGGCGGGGGTCTTCAGTTGAATTAAGCGCGATCTAGACACGATTATTATAAGTTTAGTAATTTTTGAACTACGCGACCACATAATGCGATTAGCAAAAATTCGAGATGACAATTTTAACCAGTTCCTATTTCTTAAACTCCATCACAGAACACCCCGACGTCTGTAAAGTAGTTCCCGGTTCTTTGACTTAATGTTAATTTCCTCAAAAACAGATATGTTGTCACTTGTCACCAAGCAAAACACATTCGAGCTCTTACCTTGTTTAATTGAGTTTTCTCGCAGACTCGCACATGGAGATGGTCCTTTGCTTGCGAAGCGAGGTAATGGCGGACAGCAGAAATTTTCAACGACTGAGATGTACGAGACGTAATGACGTCACATGATCACATGACACCCCAAAACTTTGGTTTAACCTTAAACTACCATTCAAGTAAAAGTAATGTTTTAAAGTTTGTCTAGAGGGCGTAACACTTACTTTGAGGCAAAGTGAAAACAGAAGGTATAAACTGAAAATCACAATTTTCCATTGGACCAATGTAAATATATATTTTGAATGGATTGCACTGATGTTTCACTTTTTTCAGTGTCATTTTCCATAGGGTTCAGGTCAGGGGACTGGGATGGCCAATGCAAATGCTTGGTTTTGGATGCCCATCTTAAAGGAGTCATGACCTGTAATTTTCACTTTTCCAGGAGAAAAAATGTATGTTATGATTGCCTAACAATTATACACTGGCCGGGAAGCCGATATTTAAAAGTGAAGCGTTTGTTTACCCCTGGGTTCGTCAACCAGCCCACGTGCACGCGCACTCAAATACGTGATGTTAATTTCTGCGCCGACTTGACGTCAAGTCGGCGCAGGATATACCATATATGGACACCGCAGACCTATGCTGCAGGAAGCCCGCCCTGCCCCTCTCCCCCTCATATTCAGTCGAGCGCCGCCATGAATTCTGATTCGAAGTACGCACTCGACCGTGAAAGATGCAGAAACGTGGTGCACACGTGAGTTGCTCTGTTGTTGACTCCCAGAATCAACATGGAAATGTTTTTTCTCTCCCAAGAACGGACCAAGCTGTCAGGGACCAGTGGATTAAATTCATTTTTAATGACGCGGTTCCTACAACCCTTCCCACTGGCTTAGGTGTCTGTGCTAAACATTTTACAAAAATTGCGTTGCAATGATAAGATCTTTATTCACGCGAATCGACGCGATCAACAGACTGTCTGTCTGTCATCTGCTCAGTCAGTGCTCATCATGCTGCAACCTTTCATGTGATGGAATAGATTTAAATTTAATGCTTTAAACGATACTTTTCACGATTTGTTAATCTCGATAGCTGTAATAGTAAAAACGTAGTAAAAGTTTTCGAGAGAGTTCATGTAATACTACTAGCTATTTCATATGCAAGCATGTCAGCCAATCACAGCAGTGGGCGTTTGCACTGCAGTCTCACAGCAGACACGCCCCTTAAAACAGAGCGTTCAAATCTGAGGCTGAAATCAGGCTTGGAAAAATGGCTTTTATTTATCAATTATGACAATTTTTGATGTAAAAATCATACTAACATTATAAGGGCACCCCAGGCAACATTGTAAAATAATAAAACAATCCAGTTCATGACTCCTTTAAGTGTTTGCTGGCAAAAAAAAAAAAAAAAAAAAAAAATTTAAGGATATGACAACATCACAATCCATCTATGTTTTAATACAAAGATTAAACCTGCTGTGAAACACTTTGTTTGCCAAAAATAAAATAAATTGTTCAATTTAATTACATTTTAAATAATTTATTGATAACACTTTCATTAGATAACATTAACTAATTTAGTTATCATGAACTAAGAATGAACAATACTTCTACAGAATTTATTAATCTCGGTTAATGTTAATTTCAACATTACAAAAATTGTATTTGTTAACATTAGTTAATGCACTGTGAACTAACAATTAACGACTGTATTTTAATCAACTGACATTTAAAAAGATTAATAAATACTGTAACCAATGTATTGATCACTGTTAGTTCATGTTAGTTAATACATTAACTACAAATGAGAACTTATTGTCACCGATTTATTAGATTGTTAGAAAGTTGTATGCATGCATTTGATTACCACTGTTTTTAATAATAAATTGTATAAAATAAAAAAAACACAGAATCCAGGATCTTTTATTTTATTTTATTTTTATAGATAGAATGTAACCAGTAAAAAAAAAAAATGAAATGCATTTCATAGGACTTTGGGGATACTTAATTTAATTTTATCAATCAATAAATTCCTCTTGAAAAAAACTTTGTTGTATTATTTTAATTTAATACTGTGAAGCTGCTTTGATACAATCTGTATTTTGAAAAGCGCTATACAAATAAACTTGACTTGACTTGACTTGACTTCATAGGTCTTGATTTTTACAGTTTAATTAAAGCAGCCAAAACAGAAAACAGATTTATTTTTTTGGGGAAAAATAATATGGCTTAGTATATATGTAGAAAATGCTGGACAATTTTACATTTGCGCTTGAAAGAGGAGGTCATACCGCTGTCAAGTTGAAAAATGATTCTGATCGTCACTTCAAATATCTGCGGTAAGCAAATTTTAATTTCGCCACTGCTTGTCCATCCCTTGTATTATTTTGTATAAATCCAGTTAAAAAATTCATAGCTACTGTCTGTGCATCACGGAGTGGTTCACGGATTGGTCCGGGACACCAGTGGCGGCGATCTGCATGCTTTTATTCAGCGCACCCTACCAAGGGCACTCTGCTGACATCCATTATATCTGGACCTTTACCTAATGCATTCTTTTGTGAGTGACGCCCTTTTAAATGCTGCTCATAATCTCCTTTCACTCTCTGTATTGATATGTAGCTCTGGGCGTGTTATCTCTGCATATAAACACGGGTAATGACAATCTGCGCGTTTGCAGGAGCAAGAGGAAGTGGAGCAGCAGACACTCACTACTCCATTAGCATGTGAACGTGACAGCGGGCCTGCACAGTATCGCTACGACTGCTGTCCCCTCTCAAGGTCGATGTTGATGGTCTCGTTCAGGGGCGGAAGCTTCATGTTGCTTTTTATTGTTGAAAACTGAGTGACAGTAAAGTAGGCATTCACTCTTAGACAAGCTACAACATGTCTGATGTGTCAAGAAGTTTTCTGACCTCTCAACTGTAAAACGATGCAGTGAAAGAAGTAATATTTCTGAGTACTGTATATGTGGCTACAAATTAGATTATTAGTTGCAGTGTATAAGCAGATTAATTAATTAAATCATAATTCACCATTAAATCATAATCAAAATGTTGTTATATAATTGCTGGACAATTATGTTCTTCCAAAGGCCCCTTAGAATTAAGGGCCCCTTTAGCCAGCTTTAAAGTCGACATGAAATGAAAATTCAACCTATTCACCCTAAATCCATGTTATTGATCATTTTTTGAACGATTCTTCCTTTCATTCCTTCAATTCATTAACCCCCCTCCCCCAACTGGCAAGATATTATCTGGGAATAACAGACCATGGAAAGTCATAATTAACCAATCAGAATCTATGTATGTATGTATTATAATATAATAGAATTGCAAACTGTTATCATCCATATCAGTCTAATCATTCTATTTCCTATACTATATATATATATATTTTTATCTTATGTACCCCCACATGTAAGATTTAAATACCCATTCATCAACACCAAACCAATTATTTACTTTCAAAGTAAAAATGTATGTGGGAGGGAGACAACACCTCCTCTTTCTCTCTCTTTCTTAATGAGGCACCTGAGCTTGTTTGTTTTTCACAGTTTTTCAAAGGTTTGATGGTACTTGGACAAATCATAGAGAAATTTCCTGTGAAAGATCTAATAGCAAATTTAGAGACATTTAACAAAAGTAATGTAATTAGCAGGTTTTTGATAGCAGGATTTAATATCATCAAAGCTTAGCAAGTTTGAAATTTCAGATATGTGTGCAACAAAACCAATATACTTTAAAAAGTGAATGTGTTTAGTCAACATTTTTCCATGAGCATCAACCTCCTATAGATGGCAGATTAGTCTGAGATCAGGTCCATGAACTGGCCTTCTTAAGCTATGGATTCCCAGTTGACGATTACAATGAAGCAATGGATAGTCACTCAAAACACATGGGTGTTTCATGCTTCACCAGTAGCTCTGGATTGCGAGTTGGTTTATATATCTTCGGCCTATAGACTTAACCTTTCACCCAGTCAAACTCATCATAAGACAATCTCAGGAAAATAATTGCTACATTCCTGACATGAATGCAGCACAATAAGCCAAGTTTGTCTGTTTAACAACAACAGCAACATCATTTACAGATGCACTGTTTACCCCCCTCCACCTCCCTTTGTTTGGCCCTGTGTGTATCCTCGTTATGGTTGCATAAAGATTAAGGAAACGAGCACATCATAACTCAGTTCCTAGCCCGGGGGGGCAGCAGCAGCCTGCATCAGAACTGCGTAATCTCCTATCAGTGTGGCGTTCTCATTTGGCTTAAGAGATAGGACGTTTTTATAAGCAGCACCTCCGGTTACAGGCAAGATTTACATACTGAAGATGATAAACTCATTCTGGCACCTGTGTAATTCGCTAATGACACATAATTTTAGCATGAACTGACTGCGAGAGAGAGAGAGATAGAGGGAGAAAAGGGGGGAAATTCTGCAGCTTGACAGGAACGGAGCCGCCATCCTTTCAGCACGGTGTGTCTTCAAACGCTTGCACAGTCTTGACGGGTTGTTTTAACAGTGACTTTCTTTAATTAGGAATTTCTGTAATTCACTTTCGGTTTTATTTGCTAAGATCACGGAAATGCCTGAAGATGGGAAGATTTAATTAAAGGAGGTTGATGAAAGAACAAAGCCTTCACCGTCTTGCAAGTGTTTCCTCTGATAATATCCTGCCAAAGACAGGCCTAGCAGGGTAACAACCGTCACAGAGACATAAATATAAGATTAATTTTCTTTCCGCTATACATTTGGTTAAATATGTTTACCGTGGCATTACACAGTCTGTTGTTTCTTCTTAAGTAAAACACCTTATTTTTGGAAGATGATGTTGTGTATGTAACATTTTAGGAATAGTTAAACTAAACAGTTCTTAATTTACGCACACTCCTGACTTTCGGAACCTGTACGAACACAAAAGGAGTTTTCTAGCAGAACGTCCAAGCTGTTCTTTTCCAGTGTAAGTGAATGGTGAGCACAACGGTCAACACGATTTTAGAGAATACAGCCTAAACATAAGCTGCATAAACATTCTCCAAAACTACTACCTCTGTGTTCAACAGAAAATATAAATTCCTTCAGGATTGGGATGAATAAAAGGGTGTAAATGATGACAGAATTTAATTATAAATGTAAGTGTAGTTTGCTATTTGATATATCATTTAAAGGTAATATATTTTGAATATACTAAATTGCAACTTCATTTTTACAAATGTGTAATAATTGTGTAAAATAGAATAGGAATGTACATGTGATTACATAAAGATAAAAAAGCACTTTAAAGTTCAGCTTATTGTATTTAATATAACACATTTTCATGTTAATTGCAATTAACATGCAATAAAGTGCCTGAACACATTACAAGCAGTTCACAATTAAAAGGATAGTTCACCCAAAAATGAAAATTTTGTCATTTACTCACCCTCAAGTTGTTCCAAATCTGTATGAGGTTTTTTCTTTTCAACCAGCCAGTTGACGGCAGCCATTGACTTAGTCGGAAAAAATACTAAGTCAGTCAATGGCTACCATCAACTGTCTGGTTACCAACATTCTTCAAAATATCTTCTTTTGAAGTTTTAATTTTTGGGTGAATGATCCCTTAAAGTATATTATTTCTGTAATAAGAAATCTTTTTAAAACTATGCTAAACTGTTTTACTTCTTTACAAGGAATTCCTTTAAGAACTACTACCAATGGTCTTTTAGATTAAAAAATTGATACATTTTTGTAATAATTGGAATGGGAAAGCACCCTGTTAGATTAGCATGCATATACTACATCTCCTATTAGAGCGTTAAACAGCTCTGCTCGTAAATGTGCTTATCTCTAACAGAGAGATTCACCTCTTACAACACAGATGGGATCATCAGGGATCAACTAATGCTTCCATGTATTTTGATTTCCCCCTTTTTTCTCCACATAAAATAGAGTTTAATAAAGTCTTAACTTTCTTTAGTACATCATTATTATCTTTTGATATGGATGTGCCATCTGGCAAATGTTCAAGTGAAAGGAGATAAGAATGCGTAATGAGGATGTGGATGACTCTGGCAGATTCAGTCACAGAATCACAGGTGTATTGTGGTTAGTGGAATGAGGACACAGCCAAAAGAAATCCACATATTCTCAATAACAATAAAACCTGCACTTTGCTTGCAAAAGTAAAATTTATAGAAACATTATACACAACCATATGTTATTGTGTTGGATTCAAAATTTTTAGTGATTAGCTAACAACCTATGGCTGTTTTCACAGAATATACTGTTTATCTGAGAAAAGTTTGGTTCTAACAGCAAGCAGTTTATGGCATTCTATTTAGAAATTATTACAAGTATGAGATAATGCTCGAGCATGAAACAGGTAAACAATATAAAAAAATAAATTAAAAAAACGGTTAGTTCAAAAAGGAATAGTTCACCCAAAAATGAAAAAGAAATTTAAATCTGTATGGCTTTCTTTCTTCTGTGGAACATAAAAGAAGATATTTTGAAGAATGTTGGTAAGCAAACAGTTTTGGTCAACTCTGACTTCCACTGCATAAAAAAAACACACACACAAAAAACACTGAAACATTTCTCAAACCATATTCTTTCATGTTCCACAGAAGAATTAGATTGAATAAAAATTTTAGGAGAAGCATCCATTTTAAAGGAACTGTTAAGCACATGCTTTAGTATGTTTGTCAACACAGCCTAATAATATAACTTCTTTAAAGCACGGAAAATGTTTTAAAAAACAATGATTAAAAATGTACTTTAAAGTAAAACTTTTAATTTGAAATTCTTAATTGTGTTAAGAAACATAATCATGAAAGTGTACTCTGTATGTGACCCTGGATCACGGGTATATTTGTGGCAATAGCCAACAATACATTGTATGGGTCAAAATTATAGATTTTTCTTTTATGCCCAAAATCATTAGGATATTAAGTAAAGATCATGTTCCATGAAGATATTTTGTAAATTTCCTACCGTAATATAAAACATCTATTTTTGTGAGTGAATGCAGCACAATTGCAAACATAAATGGACAAATTTTAAAGGCTGTTTCAAATTTTTTTGCACTCTCAGACTCCGAATATTATCCTATCCTAACAAACCATACATCAATGGAAAGCTTTCAGATGATATATAAATCTCAATGTGACTGTCTTTTTTTTTTTTTTGTATGTTGTCTGCAAGTACAGTTTTTTATTATACTTTTAAGATTTGAAGTACACTACAAAAGCACATTAAATTCAATTAAGTGCAATTTTTTACACAAGTGATAGTTTAGGCAAATCAGAAAATTATTATTTAATATTTACAAAAAAGGTGAATATCTGAAATATTTGACTTAGCAATATTGCAAGTCTTCTGAATTACAATACGATCCCAATTGTGTGATTGCCATGTTTTGTGGTTTTTCATTTTCAAGGTCTTATATTATTGCCTGTGTTTTCTTTCAGACCTTAGTTTCAGTAGTCATGTCAAAGCAATAACTAAATCAGCATACTTTCATCTGAAAAATATTGCAAGAATTAGATGCTTTGTTTCCAGACAAGAGTTAGAGAAACTTGTGCATGCTTTCATCACCAGCAGGGTGGATTATTGTAATGGACTCCTCACTGGCCTTCCCAAAAAGACCATAAGACAGTTGCAGCTCATACAGAACGCTGCCGCCAGGATTCTGAGCAGAACCAGAAAATATGAACATATCACACCAGTCCTCAGGTCTTTACACTGGCTCCCAGTTAGATTTAGGATTGGTTTTAAAGTATTATTACTGGTATATCAATCACTCAATGGCCTAGGACCTCAATACACTGCAGATATGCTCACTGAATATAAACCCAACAGATCACTCAGATCATTAGGATCATATCAGCTAGAAATACCAAGGGTTCACTCTAAGCATGGCGAGTCTGCTTTTAGCTATTATGCCAGCCGCAACTGGAACCAGCTTCCAGAAGAGATCAGAGGTGCTCCTACAGTGGTCACATTCAAATCCAGACTCAAAACGCTTCTGTTTAGCTGTGCATTTACTGAATGAGCACTGTGCCGCTGTTCGTCCGACTGTTTGTACTGTACTGTATTTTATTTTATTTTTCTAAACTGTTTTAATTATTCTTATTTATTTTAATTATTTTTATTTCTTCTATGTAAAGCACTTTGAATTGCCATTGTGTATGAAATGTGCTATATAAATAAACTTGCCTTGCCTTGCCTTTCTGTTGTCATGGTTTCTAGCATGTATATCATTGGTTGTCATGGTTACTCATTGTTTTGATTTCACACACCTGTTCCTTGTTTTGTTCATTGAGTTCCCTCAGTATAGTCCTTATTTTCAGCATAGTTCATTGTCTTGCTACTTTTGATAAAAGATGGAGAAGGTCATCGATACCTTTATTTAGTCTCAGTTGGACTTGGACTACTGTAAGATTCTTTATGTTGGAACCTGTCAGGCCGTCATTTCACTCTCGCAGCTAGTTCAGACTGCGGCGGCCAGGCTGCTTGTGAGTGCTAAGAAGAGTGTTTATATTTCCCCTAGTTTAGCCTCGCTCGGGTGGCTGCCAGTTGACTTTAGGATAACATATAAAATATTGCTGGATGTTTTTAAACCAGTGCATGGGATGGCTCCTGCTTCTGTGTCTGAGCTCATCACTTTTTGCCAAACATCTAGGTCTTACATCTAGATCAACTAACAAGTTGCTTCTTACTATCCCACAAACTAATTTAAAGCTCAAAGGGGATAAGGCCTTTGCCGCTGCGTGTCTGAGGCTTCGGAATAGTCTGCAACATGAAATTAGAGTGGTCACATCTATAAACACTTTTAAAGCCCAGTGTAAAATATATATATATATATATATATATATATATATATATATAGGGGTTAAGCTAGTGTGAGAGTATTTTAGTTGATTCCATTTTTGGGTTATCTTGTTTTATGTAATTTTATGTACAGTATTTGTATATTGATTGTACAGCGCATTGGTCAGCATTGGCAGTTTTAAAGTGCTTTATACATAAAAATGAATGAATGGTGTTGTCTGTGCTTTGCACACTGTTTTGTTGCGTTTATTCTGTTAATGGGTTGTTCTCTTGTGTTTTGTATATAAAGTTATGCTTTACTTTATGCAACTACATCAGCTTTTCCTCTCCTCGTCTCCCTTCTTATCCTTGATTTTACAGTGATGAAGAGACAGAAATTGAATTTATTATCGTTATTGTAATTTGTTGGGGCATATTAGTTAGTAGTTAACTATTTTCTGGGCAACTAATTAACAAGTAAAAAAGAATAGTTGTCACCTTCATAGTTGTTTGTTAGGGATACTGTTTACGGCTGCACAATATTTTTATTTGATTTTTTTCTACCTCCCAGCCCTTTCATATAAGGACTTCAAAGTTTCCACTTTTGTAAATTAAATATCAAACTTAAGGCACTTCAAAAATATAGCAGACATTTTTCAGCAGAAAGAAAAGGACCGTAATAAGGAAGAATGTTGCTCTTTGGTATATTTTTCTTTCACTTAACAACCTGTACTTTTGGATAGCTCTGGATTCTTGTTTCATCCAGATTACGGCTCTCGGCCCTCTGTCGTTTTAAATAGTCTGACTGATGGAGATGATTGGCAGGCACCACTCAAAGTTCACCACTGAAAATAAGCTCAAGAAGGGCAAGTGCACCAAGTGCGAATTTGGATGTCTGAAAAACAGACCCAAAGTAATTTCACCTGCGAGTGAAAGAAGAAAAAAGGCAATGTGTAAGTGTGAGTTGATAAGTGGGCAATCCAACAAAAGATGCTGTAGAGAAAGTTCAGCCCAATCACATTTGTGTGAATGCTGGGTGATTGAGATGCCTGCAGACTCTTTTTAAATAATGCAGTGAATTATCTGAGACAATGCCCACTAGCATTCTCACAGTGTTTATTTAAATGAAGTTGGGTCAGGCTTGTCAACTACAGATTAGTCTCTGTTGTCCAATAACATGCTCACTGCTTGGGAAAAGAACAGTTCGACAACATGTTTCTCTCAAGCTCTCTGACCCTGCAGGGGAGTGGGAGGGACGAAGGGTGGAAGTGGGCTGTTGTTTCAAGCAGGTTGAGTTCATCTTCACTTCAGGAAACAAAAGATTGCAGATGGGTGTTGAAGGGTTAGTAATATCGTCAGGTCTTATCTCTCTTTTCCGTCCTGAGAATAATTGTGTTAGCAACTGGACACACACACACACACACACACACACACACACACACACACACACACACACACACACACACACACACACACACACACACACACACACACACACACACACACACACACACACACACACACACACAGAGAGAGAGAGAGAGAGTTGTTAGGTTTATCTTTGTGGGGACTCTACATAGGCGTAATGGTGTTTATACTGTACAAACTGTATATTCTATCCCCTTACACTAACCCTACCCCTAAACCTACCCATCACACAGAATTTTCAGGCATTTTTATACCAGCTTTACAAATGAGGACGTCCCTAAAGTTTTGGGAGATTTTATCAGGTTTTGGCCACTTCTATCATACAAAGAAATTGTGTAAATGCCTTCTATTATGTTTTGTTTTGGAAGTTTAATATATTAATCAACTTGAAAACTGTATTTGATTGTTTCATATTTAAGTTTGCTTAAGTTGGTCATTATTCTGACCTAGATTACATTTCAAATACCTAGATAATGCCCATGATTTATTTCCAATGCAAGAGCATTTCAAGATACCAGAGGTCTTAAGCCAAGATAAAAATGGCCTCCGCAATTGGAACAAGCTGGCCACAAATTGAGCTGTCTAAATCTCAAACATACCATGATTAATCTGTTTGGTTAAAAAGGTGCAGATTTGCATGGCAGCAGAGACAGAGAGTGAGGAGGACAAAAGTGCTCTTAGATTTCTTCAGCGGGCAGAACTGTGAGATGAGGAAATGGAAAATGAGGTGGGGCCATTAACAGCCTTTTTGTCAGTCCTGTAGAAGCTGTGTACTTCTAGTGAGGTAGCAGGTGTTCCCAGGGGACTGATGTCCTAATTTTTATGACCCCTCGGTTTTGATAATGACCTTGATTTAAACTACAAGGGTGTTCTTCGGCATCTTGTACTGTTCTAAATAGGAGATTAATCAGTAGCACTTTAGCCTTAGACAACATGCACTGCCTCACTTCTAGTCAGGGTCTCATCAGCACCCCCTGCCGAAGACGCTGAAGTTTGATCAATTTTGCCATTTAATTGATCTAATTATCTCATCTCGCTCGCAACAACATCTGTTCTGTACTAATGTAGTCATGCATATGGCATCAAGAATATGATTTAGGGTCTTTTGTAACTTCCCAGGGAGATTGTGGCGCATTCTGAATAGCTCATTTCATCACATAGTCAGCAACACGCCCATGTATTTGGATTGTTTTGCTCATCTATCACAGGAAAGGGAGTGGATTACACCTAATAAAGGTGCTGATGAAAGCTGAGACTCGGGTGCTGAAACAGGGGTTGTGCTTCCTCAGCTGCGAGCGAGTCAGGCCATCTGGATCTGATCTGGATAAGGCTGCAGGACTCTCAGTAATCGCTAGAGTAACTCAGGTAAACTATCACAGATGTGAGATAATTGCAAGGAGCGGGCTTTCAAAACAACATCATTTGGGGGAGTCTCAAATCTTCGAGCCTCTGCAACATTGAAGCTTATTGGGAAGTGAGAGTGGAAAACATTTTCGTAGGAACTCATTTTCTTGCACTTTTTTGGTTGTAACTTTTAGAGGGTTTGAAGGATATTAAAATCTGTTCATGTCTAAAACCTTGCTGAAAAGACATCTTAAACAAGCCTGAGCTGGGCTTCTGGTCTTAGCTGGTTTAAGCTGGTCTTAGACTGGCCAAGCTGGTTTTTTTTTGTTTTGTTTTTTGCAGCAGCAGCAGGTTGTTTTTTATGATTATAACACTTTTTATAATTATTTAATTTATATGATTTTTCAAGATTTACTTTAAACAATGTTATATTATATAGAAACATTACATCTTTGTATATATTTTTTAAATAAGTGAATAATTATTGTCATGCAGTACATATTCATGTGTCCATCAAATATATTGGATAAAATATTCTCACTTAAAACTGATATTTTTTAAACATGAAAAGATCATAGTTTATTTTCATTAATCAAAATATTACATTAAGTGAACATAGGGGTGAGTTTTAAATAATTTCATTACTTTGGAATATGCCATGTACTTTAGTTCTTCACTATAACATATTAAAACTATAAAAAAAATAATAATAAAAATCAATTTTCTATATGTGACCCTGGACCACAAAGTCACATGGGTCAGTTTTTATTTATTTATTGAGATTTATACATCATCCGAAAGCTGAATAAATAAGTTTTCCATTGGTGTATGGTTTGTTAGGATTGGACACTATTTGGCCGAGACACAACTATTGAAAATCTGGAATCTGGGGGTGCAAAAAAATCGAAACATTGAGAAAATCACCAAATAGTGTCCTATCCTAACAAACAAAAGATAAATATAGCCTCAAGTAAGCTAACTTCCTTAACTCTCAGTAACTGTATTTATTTCCATCCATTGTTTCTGTTTTATTTTTTATTTTTTTTATTTTAAGTAAAAAGTTTAAGTGCCTATATTTGTGAGTTTGCTATACACTGTTATAGAAATACTTCCTAAAAATGCAAAATAAATACATGCATTATTTTTATATTTTTTATATAGAGAGTGTAAGAGAGTACTGGACAAATGTGCCAAACTTTACATTAAAATCTAAAGCAAAATGCTTACAATCTGAAACATTTGAAGTGTAATTTAGAATTTCTAGGATTTCAAGAATAATTTTCCCAACTATATCAGTGCCAGGTCTGTATCGTGAACTCATTGAGTTGTGAGAACAAACAACTCGAGAATATTCCAGCTCTGATGAAATAAGTCAGGCCAGGTAATGCAAGCAGTCACACCTCGCTTCTTCTGCAACACTAATACAGTATTGTTTTTAAATTTGCTTGTTTGCTTGCTTGTTGGCGAAATCATCTTGTGAATATCTTAGTCTTGCGTGCAGGGCACTATAACATTATATATGTATATGTTTATTTGACCTGAATAGCTTTCACAAAGCAATTAGACAGGAAGAAGCTGGAGAAAGACCAGAGTCCGATCTAAACAGGTGCTTTAAAAATAGAAGCCATTTTGATGAAATTTGTTGCAATACAGCAATTACTGTCTCACCATCACATTATTTTTTTTCAAATTCTCCCTAGAATTCTTCCTATCAGCATGAGAGGGGTTTAGAGCATTTTCTCTGATCATGTTAAAGCAGACAGCATGTGACAGCAGGGGATGAAGATTCAATATGATCAGTGAGAAAACCAGTAGGGGAAACCAAGACAGTTGAATTCAACCCATGTGCGTTAGAGAATATTTTCTATAATTGTAAATAATTGGTTGCTTTGCAGAGAAGTGACACCGATGCCAAGTAATACCAGGCTACATGGTTGGATATTCTAACTAATTGGCTCTTTAAAACAGGCTAGGCATTTTTAAGGTCCTTAAATTGGTCCTCTTCCCTTCAGAGAGCAGTTTGAGTGCCAAAACTAATTAGACCATTGCTGATTGTTTAGAAACCCAGAGAACACTAAGGCAAACCAGACGTCAGAGAGAGGAGTGGTGCCAGGAGCTGACTTACAACAACTCAGCTGGGGAGGGAAGCAAAATGTTGCTTATTAGGTACGAACTTAAAAAAGGATTCACAGCAAGGCCCGAAGAGCTGTTACAACATGTGCTGGGCAAGACTTAAAACTGAATACAACTCTTTAATGTGTGCGTATGTGCCCTGCGTAGCCTTGATTTCTCTCTACTCTTGTCTAACTCTCTTGTTTTAGATCCAGGCCGAGTAAATGTGGCCTAACTCTGAAGAACAGTGATGAGAAGTAGTTAGAGTGGTTACAGTATAGCATAGTATTTAGCTGTGTGTCTATGTATACGGCATTCTCACATTCATCCTGGGCTTTAACAGATCCTTGACCTCTGACCTCTTCTCTCATCAGGGATTAACAGTAGACTTTTCTCAATATGCGTTCTTGTCAGTACTTGTGCTCTTTTGGCCTTGTGAAACGTCATCAGTCGCTGCCCAAGTAATTTGTCATCAGTCGCTGCCGAAGTAATTTGACATTTTTTATTTGTTCCAATTCAGAAGTTCACATCTAGCCAAGTACATTTTTCAAAGCTCAAATCTGTGGTTTATTTATAAAGAGTGCCTATTTGAAAAGTTGATCCTACTTCTTCGGAGTTGTGAAATCCAGTCGATCACCGTGCGCTCAGTGCTCATGTACCCCGCCAGCCTTACCTCGGCTAGGCCTTCTGAATATTTGCCACTGGCTCTGATGTCTCTATAATGGTTAAATTATAGAGACATCTATAATTATAGATGGATACAGTACAGTTTGTCTTGTGTATCTAATGAGAACATTTGGACTTATGAATCTATTATTTGTTCCTGGGCATATTGTTTTGACTGAGGGCAAAGTTAGACTCATAACTTTATATATTTATATATACCGTTTGACTAGAACACTAACTTTGTACGTGTCACGGTTGGTTTGGGGGTTTTCTTCCTCTTCTTTGGGGTTTTACGGCAGCTTGCATCCAATTTGTTGCATTACTGCCACCTACAGTACTAAATTCCCTTTATACTATATTATCTTGTCCAATCCGGTTTCTTTAAAAAAAAAAAAAAACTACTAATATTCCCTTTCTGTTTCTCTGCACATTCTCTGAACATTTCTCTCTACTCGTTCTAAACTCTGTATCTGGGTCATAATTTATTGTCTTTCTTGATTAAACTTCCACAAGATAGTAAAACATGCTCAACCGTCTCATACTCCTGACACTGGCTGCACATTCCTGTTGGGTGTTTTCCCATGGTTTGGGGTTTTGTTTGAGTTCATGTCTTTTATTTTGTAATTCATACTCTTAGTCTTGCTTCCTGTTTGTCATGTGCTTCCCTTGTTCCTCGTGTATCTTGCAATCATGTGATCATGTCTTGTGCTTGCTATGTGTTATGTTCTGATTGGTTGTTTTGGTCATGTGTCCTATGTTGTCTTATGTATATAGCCCTCTGGTTTTATTGGTCTCTTGTCTAGGGCAGGGCAGGGCAGGGCAGGGCAAGGCAGAGCAGGGCAAGGCAGGGCAGGGCAAGGCAAGGCAGGGCAGGGCAATGTAAGGCGTTTATTTTGTATATGTTCACGTTGGGATTTTCGATAAACTGCACTTTGGTTCTTCAAACTTGGCTACAGTGACATGTTATAGTACGTTTTACTGAAGCGTTTCCTTGTCTTTATTTCCTATTGTATAAACTTCTTATACTTTATACGTATACTTTTATAATGGCTATTATTGTTCATTAAAACTGACATTTAACAAAAAGAGACAGGGTTGTGCGTTGTCGTAATCTTATTTTATTATACATATACATACACCGAAGATAAGCAGAGTCTATGCACATATTGCCTGAACCACATTAACATGTTACATATTTTAAAAATGAAAACGAAAAGAGGCTGTATGGTGTTTTATACCATAATTCTTTTTATTGTTAATATATGAAGATAAAGGAGTAGCCAATGCGAGGTGAGTAATGTTAGCAAGTACGCCGCTGTTCCATTTGCTGAATTATCGGACTTTCATCCTCCCGTCCTCGTGAGTTTTTACTCTTGAGCCGAACTACCAAGGAAGCAAGTCCGAAATTTGTGTATTTGGAATTGAGAAACACCACTTGTCTCTGTTTCCATTTATTTCTGAAATTACCACTCTTATTATTCACAGCCTGCTGCATTTGGAGTAAGGACATTTTCCAGTGTTATCTTAACTAAATGTATTTCCCCTCACTAATTCTTCACAGATGCCATAGTAGGCGGTGCTCAGAACTTTGATTCATTTTGAAAATTGCTCATCTTACATCTTGAGCCTAAAAACCTATTGGGGAGCATTTTTTTGATTGCGTCATTCTGGCGCATTTTGAGTCAAAATCTTTAAACAAAAACTGCAAATTTATTTCTTGTAATTTTGACTCACAACAAATTTGCAATGCAACTTTATTTATCATGTTATATCAACTCATCATTACATGATAGTCATGGAATGATGAGTTGATATTGTGAGAAATAAAGTTGCATTGCTAATTTGTTGCAATTATTAGATATTAAGTCACAATTATGACAAATACAGTCAAAATTACAAGTAGTTATATGGTTAGATATGAAGTAACTTTGCCATACAAAGTTAATGTTGTAATACATAAATTCATAATTATGAGATAAAAAGAATTCGAAGTAGTAAAGTGGCAATTGTGATATTGAAAAAATTACGAAAAATTATAAGGAATAAAGGTGAAAATACAGTAAATTGTTGTATTGTGAGTCATATTATGATATTTGAAGTCCCATTTTGATACACAGTTGCTATTGTGAGATATAAAGTCGTAATTGCAATATTTAAAGGAAGAATTCAAAGGAAGAGATTCACAATTGTGAGATGATAAAAGCAATTAAAATAAATAAAACTATGAGAAATTAATTCTAAGTTGCAAGCTTCTTTCTCATAATTTATTTTGCATAATTAACTTGCAATAAACTTGCGAATGCGAGAATGTAATGCAATTACCTTTCTTACTTTTGTACTCAGAGGTGGAAACAAGCTTTCATAAATATCAGCACCAAACCAGCATTAACTAGAATGAATGGAATGGAAATTCATGCTGGCATAAAGCCGTTCTTTTCAGCAGGGCGCACAAAAATGATTTCCCTTCATATGTGTGCTGCCATTTCTGCCTGGGCCCAAAACGTGAATTATACCATGCCCACAACAGAATCCAATTTCCTGGTATACAGTTGGCCGGGAGGTTCCGGTTTGGTGCGTTGTGGTACAGCCAAGACCGCACGTAACATTGTAAGGATTATTCTCAGGTACGGAGAGAGAGAGAGAGAGAGAGAGAAGGATCGAGGGAGAGAACAAGCCAGTGTCCTAGTAGCCTCATTCTCCCTACTAGTAGAGCATGTCCCAACTGTTGTCAATTTATCAATGTAACGTGCACTAGTGGGCACAGTTTGAGCCTCCATTAGGGCAGGTGCCTCCATCCATCTTCGCCTCACTCTCTTACTCTACCTTGTCAGGGGAAACTAAATGGGGCTTTTGAAGAAATGTAAACAACCCTCAGTGGACGATCATTGCGTCCAGCCCTCAGCAGATGGGAGAAGTTCTGTTTGGTTGTGTCAGACTGCTGATGAAAGGATCTTTGGAGCCTACGTATGTCTTTTGTCCTGTCAAACCATTTTACTTGGTGGGAATGTTGTCATTTGTTTGCTACTTTGTTTTTATATTTGAAGTATATAATGATTTGCTTTGAAAACTTTGCGAGTATCTAAATTACTTTTCCTGTGCTGTCTTCATACATGTAGTTGTGACATGTGCATTAGATGTCACTTTGTCCTCCGATGTCAAGACTGTTAGCAGGAGGGCATAGCAGTGTTCAAGGAAGACTGAATCTACATTTCACATAGGCATGTGGAAAAATCTTGTCCTTTTATTCCTTATTATTAAGTTTCTTCTGAGGATTTTTAGCCTTGGGCTTCTCTCTATTCATTCTGCTACGCTCAAAGCTGTGCAGTCAGGGGTAAATATAACATGCTTTTAATTAAAACAGAAAGAAATTAAACTAGGGTGAGGTAGATTAATTCAAATCTCTTGGATGACAATGATTAGATTCGTCACCATTGCTGGACATCGTCAGGAAAATTAACCACAAGTTTTGTTTTTATTTCGCTCTCCAAATTGACCAATGTAGCAATGATGGGGGCCGTGGTGAAGGAAACTGATGGCTGTCTTGCTCGAAAATCCAGTACAGTCCAGCTCGCTAACTGCATGTGCGTCAACAGCCTGGAGAGAGAAAGTTGAGCTAATGATGATTTGAAGATTATCTCACACAAATCAAACCAACATCTCTCCCATGTTACTGAGCATGTCCTGGTTATTTCTATTTTTATATCATTCAGGCCTGGTTGATTTGTTTTTGTCATCTTGTATTGGGTTCAGAGAAGTTTCAGTTCAGAATTCAGTTTCTGTATCGATTCTGATTTAATTTTGATTCCAACCCGTGGCTTGCATTCAGATCTGCCTCCATTCAGTCAACCAACTGACAGAACCAAGTTCCCACACTATTCTTTTTTTTTTCCTTTTCAACAATCAGTTTAACTCGAAAGTACATCACAATAAAGAAGGAAAGATATGTTGCTACTTCCAGTACATTGCAACTTTAATGGTTACATTAATTATTATTTTAGTACTTGAGTAATTAAATTTAGTAATTAAAGAATAAGCTTTCCTGTAGCTCAGTGGTAAGTGCATTGCTTTAACAACGCAAGGTTGTGGGTTCGATCCCAGGGGATTGCACATACCTATGTATAAAATGTATAGGATAATGCAATGTAAGTCGCTTTGGATAAAAGTGTCTGCCAAATGCATAAATGTTAAGAATAAATATTTAAAAGAAAAATGATTTTCATTGCCAAGTGTTGAGGTAATTTTATTAATAAACACATTCTTTTAAATTGTGTGCTTACACTTTTTAATGACTTTCCATATCCCTTTCCATGGCCAAACATGCCATCCAATAATAGGATAATTAAATATATTTCCACAATTTATGTTTAGTATTGTTGTTTAGTATGTAATTAAATATATTTTAAATAACTTTTTATATTACTGACAAAACTATAATCATATGCATATATAACAAGTCTTAAACTACACTGATTTAACCCTCTCAGTTGTTTTAAGCTGCATGTGTTTGAGTCATTAAAATAACTCATGAGTCATTCATCATTGGGAGTTGGCCCTGTCCCAAATAGCACACTTCATGTGCACTTGTGGTCTTGTCGACTTACAATGGATGGCGTGTGCGTTCGTCCATCAAAGTCCACAAGATCGTAGGGTGTCTCATAGCTATTTTAGGTTTTAGAAGGGTGCTCGCAAGCTCCCCCTTTGCTGCCGATGCCGAGCCCGCACTGAAGTTAGCTCCACAGCCAGGGCTGTCCTTATCAATTGCAAATGGAAAGAAAGGGACCCCACCCCCCCATAACACTATCGGACCAAGGGGGGGCCCTGCTTCCACTACCTCGCACTGGCCCCCGCCCCATGCTTTGCACAGCAGACTTGTACCCAACAGTAAAAGTGCCATTACGTCACAAAAGTGTGGACAGGAGGAAGGCTTCACACCTGAGCATTTGTTTCAGAACCTGGTGCGTATTTTTGCTTGGTTCGGCTCGTTTAGGCATTGGTGAACACTGCAATCGCACTCGGATCCTCTCAAGACAACAGGTGTTCTCGGCCAGATTGCAAACAAACTCTGGGGTGGTTTGATTGAGGTATGAAAGCAATCCAACCCAATGGACCAACGAACCAATTGGTATTATAATTCATAACGGGAAATATGCTATATAGCAGTTGGGTCTGTGAGCGAGCACATTAGTTATCACAGTTGAAAACCAAAAGAGCACCATTTCATCTTAAAATGTTTAAATGTTAAATGAATTGCCCTTCTCCGTGCGAGAATAGCAATTAATTTGTCCCGATGAAGCCTTGATTCTTGCTGTAGCTGCATTATAACATTCGTATAGTATTTGCGTCTCTTGAAACAGTAAACCTCTGGACAGCTCTGGGAGATACAGAGAGAGCATGTTTAAATTTGCTGCAGTATTAATACGAATGTAGTATATCATTTAAAAGTGGGAATTACAGCTACATTCATATAGTGTTTAATGACCGTTACAAATAAAGTCACAATAAGCTCATGGAGCAAACTTGTCAATCATCTTGATGGACGATGCAGAGGAAACTCTGACCAAGGAAAGTATGCAAATACTCGCATGTGACTTGCATATTTCGGTATGCTTTGAAAGGTTGCCTTGTGAAAGCTAACCAAACTAAGAAGAAAATGCAACATTGTATCAGATTAAGTCCGTGTTTCGGAACAAAACAAACAATCTATATGTGTGAAAATGCCCTAAGAGTTGTTCGTACTATAATTGGACTACGCTGTTTGCTTTTGATTCAAAAATATAAAAAATAATATGTCTCAGGATAATAATAATAATAATAATAATAATAACAGGTTCTCAACCCTATTAAAGATAAATAATAAAATTAATAGGGAGTGAAAGGATTTGAACTTTGTTTGCTTGACTATTTTAATGCCCTATTCTTGTTCTCCCCAATCTTGCATTGGGGAAGCTCTGACAGTGAAGATTGTTTCAGCTTTATAGCCTAAGAACATTCTGTGAGATGGAAATCTAATTATTCAGAACAAGGCCATCGACTAATGAATTTATCAAGGTTCTGAAAGTAAGTTTATGTCTGTCTCCTGATATTCATGTACGTGTTCTCTGTAGTCAGCTTCCATTGAAATGGGGGACTGTAGCAGCCATGCAAATCACTGCAGTTTAATGCCAGTTTATCTTCAATAAGTTTCATGAAGTTTCTTCATGTTGGAGTTTGATTGATTAAAAGAGATTTTGATAAGCATACAGGTAAATCTGCATGGGCAAACAGGACGACACACTTGCTGCTTCGCTGGGCAATGATGTGCAGTGATTGATGCATCCTGCACGCTGTAATTGGCAACAGGTGCAATTACAATAGTCATTTAAAAGATTCTGGTGTTATTTTCGCTGTTTTGCAAACAGGGCACGCAAATAATGACATAATGAATTAATGACATTAACCTCTCCAAACTGCTATGCCTGTCAAACAGCTAATTTCACAAGTTCTTGTTTGCCTGGTGACGCTTATTCACGGAGATGTTTTTAGCAAAGGTTTGGAAGTTTTAACTGTCAGTTTATTGATGAATCTGTGAAGTTAGGCTGCCTATACTGCTCATTTGCATAGCAGAACACACTCAGTGCTACATACTGGGGAAATGATTCGGATGACACAAGACTTTGAGGTTACATAGACAATATAATGAAGATTCTGTCATACCTTCTAATCATCTTAATGCTCCATGTCTTTATCCAACCTTTTTTTCCCCTGAATATTCATTATTTCAATATCCTCTTGCTTAATAATTCATGAGACCCAAATGCAAGTCAATTAGGTACTGCTGATTATGACATTGATAATAGCACTTTTATTGGATAATTTATGGAAATATGAAAGGTAAGGTGAGTCGGGGATTATGACGATATTTTTCGCTCGACTAATCCGTTTAACCTGAGTTCACTTTACAAAGCCTTTAAAAAGTGAGTCACAACTCATTTGAACTTCAATAAAAAAAAATATTTAAAAAATGGTAAAACCGCTCCAGCTTTGGGTGGTGAGGTGTCCTCTTTGATATATAGCTACATGAATGTAGGTGAAAGTTTGTGGTCTGTAAGAAATTTTAAATATCTCTCATCCTCACCAAGGCTTTATTTGATCAAAACAGTAAAAACTTTAATATTGTGAAATATTATTACTGCTCAAGATTCATTTCTTATTATCAATGTTGACAACAGTGGTGCTTAATTTTTTGTGGAAACATGATTGTTTTTTGTTTTGTTTTTTTACTCTGATGAATATTAAGGTTAAAACAACCATATTTATTTTAAATAGAAATATTTTAATATTTTGCATATTAAACAGTGTGCTTACAGTGTGACCAACTGCATCATTGCTGAATACAAGTATTTATTTATAAAAAAAATAATAAAAATACAACTTTCAACAGTGTATTTTATCATCTGACCTAGGAACAGATGGCATACTTAATTTTACTCCATGTCAGATGATCCAAAAAAAGATCATGTACTGCATTTTGAGAGTTTCTGACGTTAACGCGCCAGTATTCGCCCGTCTACAGCGGAAACAAAGCTTTCTCTTAGATATAATAATAAGAGAATGGATGTTGCTTTAGCCAGCGTTCCTTTTCAGCACAGCGCTTTGAGATAAACTACATAAAGCTTGATGCACTCTAATGTGCGTATTCTGTAAATTAGCCTAATTTGGTCAAGCCCTGAAAAAAGGAAAGACTTGAAAGCTGTCATACTCATTTTAATCCAGATACATTTTATCTTCTCATTTAAATAATTTGCTCTGAAGTGAACTTGATTCAATATGAAAGTAATTACTATCTATTATATTCAAACAAGATGTTGTAAACCTTTGGTCATGCTAATCAAATCTTCTTTTATTCCAAATTAAGATTCTAGTTTTCTCGCCGTTCCCTCCTTTTCACATTTGATGCTTATTATCTAATTTTCTTTTTGAGGCCTTGATTACACTTTGCCTGAAAATGGACAGTAATTACTGCCCCACTGCTTACAAAAGGTCTGCGGTAGAAAGAGGCTGAAATCATTTTTATTCAAGGAACAACAAAGCAGGCAAATGAATCTCTTTCTACCGTGTCTCGTTTCTGTGCTCCCAACACACATCTATCCTCTGGATTAAACCCTTGTACCCTTTTCCCTTCTGCCGTGAATCATACATGCTCTATTCAGAGACATAATACGCACAACAAGCATAAAACAGAATTCAGAGGAGGCCTCGTGCTTTGAACAGGTTGGCCTGGAGCTCTGTTGCCGGAGTCACTTTGATGTGGATCTTAGCTCATGAAAGACGGGTCCACTCTGGCCCGCAGGTACTTGCTGATATTTACACATTTTAATCGCACGCTCGCCTGCTCCGCCAGGTGCGTGTCAAGCGCAAACCGCCCCGTTTAGTTTATCATTTCCAGGATGAGGAGTCTCCTAACTCGGTGCGACAGAACGGTGTGAAACGATTTTTTGCTCCAAAAAGGAGATTTCATTATCGCCACGACACACCCTTCTCCCCCTCCGGTACGCGTTTGTGCGAGCTCGAAAAAGACGAGCTGTAGGGGCTTTGTGGGGGGAAATCTGAAACGGTTTGTTGGTTTAATGCTTTATTAAAGCCAAAGATGGCAGAACCTGATTACCATCAGCTTTAGAGAAGCAAAAGGTTAATGATGCCCTTTTTTCTGATATAGTGAGAGTAAGGTGGGACAGGAAGGAGAGGTAGAGAGCATCTATTTGCTACTGATAAGATTGTTGCTCACCTCGTACCACACCCAAAGCAACCTGAAGTGGTTTGTTTTTTCTCTGTCATTGGTAACGTCAAGCAGGTGAGGGACTACTTTTCTCTGATGTATGAAATGGACGCTTGTTTATGTCAGATGAAACTGGCTCCTTCTCTGAATTACTCGGATAAATCAAAAAGACAACAGAGGATTACGAAACAGGAACATGAGCTCACTAAGATGTCTGTTGTTTGATCTTTGAATGAAGCTCTGTTAAGGCTTTTCCTCACCTAAGAACAGTCCAACTTGAATCCATGTATATTATTGTAATGCCAATTTTGATTTAACGAACTTGAAATGCCCCCACAATTGTAAGAAACTTAATGTGGTTTTTACTGAATTCTAGTGTTTTCACACCTGAAAGTCCGCACCAAGGTCCGAACCAAAGGTCATGTTTTGATACATTGTATACATTCGGTTAGTTTTGGTTTGGTTTCACCTTGCAATTATGCGAGCGCACTAAAGAAGTTTACATGACATACTTGCGTCCTGTCGTCATTATCTATGTGGGCTGCATCTTGACAGATTGGTTTGTAAACGGACGTGCGTCTGACGTCAGCGTGTTGTCAATTTGGCGGGTAACTTTGACAAGAATGAATGAACAGATGTATATTGTTGCCACTATACTTTTATTATTATGGCATTACTCCCTGTAGCACCAACTATACTCGAGGCTAGTTCAAATTCGACAAATGAACGTCCTCGTTGTGCGAACATTTTATGCCAGCAGGACGCAGGACAAATGTGTGTGTGTGTGTGTGTGTGTGTGTGTGTGTGTGTGTGTGTGTGTGTGTGTGTGTGTGTGTGTGTGTGAATCAGCTGGAAGAAACGCTGTGGGCAGGACTGACAGATCTGCACATGAATATTCTTCTTCAGTTGCTTAGGCTACGCGGGAACCACCGGAAACTTCCTGTAAATGGTCTGAAAGTCCGAACCATACAGAAAATGCTTTCACACTAGAAACAAACCAAACTTTTGTTCAGTTTGATCCGGACTGAGACTATCTCTTTCCATCTGACCAAATTTCGTCTGTTTGGTCTGGACCGTGGTCTGGGGGAGGTTTCACACCTGTAATTTTGATTCAGATCAAACTGAAAAGTCAGAAAATCCGGAACAAACAAGGTAGGTGTGAAAGGGCCCTTACGCCCGTTTCACACATACTCCGTTTGCAGTGCGTATGCGGTGCGTATTGTTTTCCGTACCCATGTTAACAGGTTAGAGCTTTCACACTGCACACGGATGCGGTCCGGCAATGCGTTCCTGTTGCGGTGCGTATACAGCAGTGCAGCGATCGTTTCCGCACCGAGTCTATTTTTGCTGTGCTGCACGCGCTGAATTAAAGTGACAGCGCATGGTTCGTGGTCAAAATGAACACAGATTGACCAGATTGACATGAAAATGTAGTAATTTCATCATAAATGCATTTAATTAAATAAAATGTAGTACTCTCACCATAAATGCATTTAATTAAATACTACTATTTTTCACAGTCATCTTTTTACTTTAAGACCGGAGTAAATCAAGGAAAACTACAATTTACAATTAAGTTTTTGCGACTTAATGAACAACACTTGCCTCATTCGTGGAGGTGGAAAAACAAGTTCTTTGTGACATGCAAGATTTATTGTATAAATATTTCAATTATGCAAAAGAAAGGGTATGAGTCTGCTATTTTTGTCAATTTTAAGTTTTAATTTAAAATGTATGCAAATTTTTATATACGTGCATGGTTAAATATTTTACCACTTGCTTGAGCAGCTTAATATATTATTATATAGAAGTAATGCATTGAATAATACATTGTTTAAATTGTGTTTAAACGTGAATACGTCTATTAAAGAGTGTATATGTGTACAAAGAGAATCGCAATGCTGACAAAAAACTTTTTTTTTTAATAAAATTTGCATATAACTTCTGGATTTGAAATACAAATAGTGAGTATGTGTTTGTGGTACAGCCGCGGATCAGTTACGCACTGCAAACGCAGCATATGTGAAAGCACTATAGCGCTTGCTGCTCCTGCACCCCATACGCACTGCAACACGCACCGCACACACACTGCACACGGGGAATGTGTGAAACGGGCGTTAAAAGGCATGGTTCACCCAAAAATGAACATTTTGTCATAATTTACTCACTCTTGTTCCAAACCTGTATGAATTTCTTTCTTCTGCTGGACACAAAAGAAGATATTTTGAAGAATATGGGTAACCAAACAGTTCATGGAAGATAAATTTGATATTTTACTATTGACTTCCATAGTAAAAAAAAAAAAAAAGAAGAAATCTGTTCAACTCATCAACTGTTTAGTGACTGACATTCTTCAAAATATCTTCTGTGTTCAGCAGAAGAAATTAATACGTGTCTGGAACAACTTGGGGGGTCTTCTGTCTGCACATATATATACAGTATATATGCAGATAAAGGACCCCCAAGTTGCCCCAAACCCATATTAATTTCTTTCTTCTGTTGAACACAGAAGAAGATATTTTGAGGAATATGATATATTTTGACTATATATATACAGTACAGGCCAAAAGTTTGGACACATTACTATTTTTAATGTTTTTGAAAGAAGTTTCTTCTGCTCATCAAGCCTGCATTTATTTGATCAAAAATACAGAATTTTTTTTTTTTATATATATATTGTGATATATTATTACAATTTAAAATAATTGTTTTTCAATTTATTATATTTTAAATTATCATTTATTTCTGTGATGCAAAGCTGAATTTTCAGGATCATTTCTCCAGTCTATCACATGATCCTTTAGAAATCATTCTAATATGATGATCCATTATCAAAGTTGGAAACAGTTCTGCTGCTTAATATTTTTTCATAACCTGTGATACTTTTTTAGGATACTTTGATGAATATTTTTTTTTTTTTTTTAAAGAAGCAAATGTTTTAAAAATAGAAATCTTTTGTAACAACAATATACACTACTGGTCAGTAATTTGGGGTCAGTAATTTTTTTTTCTTTCTTTTTTTGAAATAAATCAATACTTTTATTCAGCAAGGATGTGTTAAATTGATAAAAAGTGATAGTAAAAAATATTTATATTATTAGAAAATATATATTTTTTTTTATTTTGAATAAATGCAGTTGTTTTTAACCTTTTTATTCATCAAATATATTAGGCAGCAGAACTGTTTCCAACACTCGTAATAAAGCAGAATATTAGAATGATTTCTAAAGGATCATGTGATAGACTGGATGTCACATGTGACACTGAAGACTGGAGTAATGATCCTGAAAATTCAGCTTTGCATCACAGAAATAAATGATAATTTAAAGTATAATAAATTGAAAAACAATTATTTTAAATTGTAATAATATATCACAATATAACTTTTTTTTTCTGTATTTTTGATCAAATAAATGCACACTGATAAAAATGATTTTGTGGTAAAGTAAATACTACACAAAAAAACTATGTAATTTACATGAAAAGGTTAGTTCAGGCAAGAGTTAAAAAAAAAGTAAATTCTATATTAGTACTCAATTCAAGCGTGTAGAAATGAAAGCGTAAATATCAACGTTATAAAATTAAGTAAAATTACTCAACCTTTCTGATACTGGTGTTCCCATCATGCACTGGGCCTTGAATAATTAATGAGGTTGATTTTTCACTGTTTTCAAACTGTAGTTACACTGTTTCATCATTGCTTTTGTTGTTAGGATTAGTAACGTGCCATTTTGTGACATTTGGAGTTCATTTTCTACTCAAAATGACACATTCAAACACAAAAACGACTGGTATTGTCTACCAAGTATTGAGGTCTCTGCGTTCATGTGATGCTTAACATCCGATATGTAGAAATGTTGTCTTACACAATATCTATTGTAATATTACTTAGGTATTTTTAAGTAAAGCATATACTTAATTCAATATTATATTGTTAGAGTGAAATGTATTGCAAAGGAAACTTAAAGTAAATAAATATTACTCAACCTTTTACTAGCCACGTTAAAATTACTTATTTTCTTTGTTACTTTCACTTAACTTAGTTAAGTAGAGTTTACTTAATTCCATATGTGAAATTTACTTTAAAAATATGCGTGTGAAATTTACTTTAAAAATATTTGTGCAAAAACTTGCCAAAGAAAATTTTTGTAAATTGTACTTATTGTTTTTTTTTCAGTGCAGGCTTGATGAGCAGAAGAAACTTCTTTCAAAAACATTAAAAATAGTAATGTGTCCAAACTTTTGGCCTGTACTGTGTGTGTGTATATATACTGTATGATATATATATATACGATATATATATACACACATACATACATACATACATACAGGATTATATATATTTCTGTTTATTCAGAAATGATGCATTAAACTGATCAAAAATGACTGTTAAGACTTACATCTCATTTTTAACATTATTTAACGTATTAACTAACATGAACTAACCATGATCTACTGTATACATTTGTAACTGTATTTGTTAATATTTGTTATTGTTAATACAAATTGAGCTGTTCATTGATTGTTCATGTTAGTTCACAGTGCATTAACTAATGCTAACCAATACAACTATGTTTTAATAATGTATTACTAAATGTTGAAATTAACATTAACAAAGATGAATACATGCTGTAGAAGTGCAGTTCATTATTAGTTAATATTAACTAATGTAACCTTATTGTAAAGTGTTACCAAGAAAATCTTTATAAATGCTGTTCTTTTTAACTTTCTTTTCATCAAAGAATACTGAAACAAAGTAACTTTTCTGCATGTTATGTAGCTTTAAATCTTATGATGTATGTAATGATGTAATGCACAAAAGTGAAATGCATTGACAATCGAAAGGGCTTAGTTGAAGTTGTGTTTGAAATACACAAAGTAGAACAACCTTAGCTGTTTTCAAATACGATGAGATTTGACTGGTAAAGTAAATGTTAATGAAAATAAAGTTTTATTGTGTTCAGATATGCTTGACAATGTCACAAAGCCTATTTCCAATGACAAAAAGTATATTTTATAGTGCATTCTAATTCTATACAGAAATATGGTCAAAAAGAAAAACTCATGCTGGCCATATTTATTACAACCTCCTGAAATATCTCTCCATATTATACAACAGCAAGTTGAAGGTGTGCTGAAGCTTCTGAAACATATTAAGCACACTAGGCAGTCAGCATGCTGCGAGCACATGCTGCTACTATAATCTACCAAGAATTTGTTTTGGTCATATTACATTGTGTATTTACTCATTTTGTCTGTCTGCATTGTGAAATCTGTGGACGCTTTCGCATTATACCAAGCACTATTTAATTTATGGCCATAGTAGACGACACACCACAGTGTGGCCTCACCTGACTATCATATTAACTCCAGCCACACTTTCCCAGTTTGAGTCATATTACAGTCGGAAGGAGGGAAGAGACGAATAGGGTATCAAGCTAGAAACACCGAGCATATTACTCTCTTATCCCTCACCCTCTGAATACAAAGGCTTTACCTCATGTGCTATCGCAAAGAAAACAGCTTAGCAGCGGGGCATTTGTTTTCCATTCAGCTAGAGGCACTTTGTCTTTCCAATCGTTACCTGTCTTGGAATCAGTTCCTCCATTAAAGCCGGTCTAAAGAGGGGAGGTGCTGTCTGGGGCTAAATTGCAATTAGCGGTCCGGCGAGTGAGTCTGCCACCGGTTAACTTGGGATATTGGAGTGCAAGGGCCCAGTAATCAGCCTTCGGTCATGTAGAACAATGCATAAAATTAAATTGACATTAATGAATAATTGTGTAATGAAAATGGAGGAGGCGAGCTAATTGCATGTTACAGTGAGTGTAATGCCCAGATAACCTTGTGTCTAATGCTATTCTTAGGGGCCGAGAGCTGGAGCTGCTCGCCAGGGCCTCTCTCGGCGGGAAGTCATTAGAGCAGAGGCGAGGAGATAATGCCGCGGAAAGAGAGAGAGAGAGAGAGAGAGAGGGCGAAGCAACAATCGACGAGTATCTTTGCTTGTGCGTGCATGTTCTGAGTGGGCTTGACTGAAGTCATTTGTATACGGTCTGAGTGGAATGAAAGGTCAGCGAGTGGAGCTAAGCTCTGGTGGGGCCTGTTAGCACGGCACGCTTACCTGAAGAAATTTCAGCACTTCATGAACATGAGGGTGAACTGTAGCTAGCAGAACTACACTAACGCTAAACTTAACTACAGACTAGAGTTCTGCACAGATGATGTATTTTTGAAGGCTAAAACCTAGAAATGATTGGATTTTTTTAAATGGGTTTTTGCTTAAATGCCTGAAATACGCAAGCTCAAGATATTTTCAAATTGTATTCTATGACATAAAATGTATTTTATTTTTATTTATTTTATTTTATCAGGTAAACTCATCTACTCACTAGTCACGCTCTTGGAGCCTTTATATTCTAACTCAAACTTTCAGGGAAAATATTTTTTTATGTTTTTTTTTTTATAAATACTGAAAGTTATCGGAAACTTAATTGTGGTGATGTTGCAGTCATGTGATGATGGTCGGTGTAGTTGGTTTATATTCTAATGACTGCCTCTGAAAGTCTGACCAATGAGGCAATGGCTTTGCAGGCAGCGTTTGTGCTCAAAGGTATCTCATGTAAGTGATTTCGGACATAATTCTGAGGCAACAGTTTAATGATCTGCAACAAAAGAGAGAGAGCTTTAGTTATAACTATGCAAATATTTAATTACTAAAATACAAATTTATCGCTAGAAATGACATCAAAACTGGAAAAAGTTGGTCAAAATGTAAAATTGTACTCAAACTAACCACAAACAGCAATTTGTTTGAGCTCAACTGTCACGGAATGGAACGCACATGATTATGGGATATCAAAGGCTGCCAAGGATACATTTAAAGCTGCCAAAAATCGATCAGATATCTCAATAGACAGTATGTGGCACGATCATTGGATTTGGACATGCTTTGTTGCCTTTCTACCTCCGTATCATGACAGCGGAGGCAGCATTTTCAAGCTTTTGGATGCAGCCTGGTTTTTTTTTTTTTTTTTTTTTTTTTACTTGTGCCAATTGTATTTAGACTTCAAAATATCTTAAGATTATCACGATGAGCAAAACATGTAAGAATCAAAAACTTTTGTTGGTCACAGAGCTTATTTTCTGCAATAATCCAAAAGACAATAAAAAAATTTAAAATCCTATTGGGTTTTTGTTGAGGGAACCAGGGTGATGGTAACTTCCAGATTGGCCTTAAAAAAATATATCACTGCTGCTCTCTCTAGGGGTGTGAAGTGAAGCCAACATCTGTTGCAATGACAAAATTATTTGTATTCAGATAAAACCGATTTAGCTCAGGGCTTAAACCAGAAGTTTTTAAAATAAATTAGCTGCTTTTAAATATAATTCTGTTCTTTTCATAGTTAATATACACTCTAAAAATGCTGGGTCGTTTCAAAATGTATTGTTGAATTTGTTTACATTTAATTTTATTTTATTTTTTTACAAATGGTTGGGTTTGTCCATATTTGGACAAGAACCAATAAGAACCAATCCAACACAGAAAAACAGCATCTCCAATCCATCATTCTCCACTATTTATTTCAAACATATAACATAGCATAGTTATTTTATATATGTATATAGGATTGAAGTGAAGTTTTGATATATGTAGATATACAGTATATATATATATATATATATATGACTTACATACTTCACTTCAATCCTAATTAATTTAGACTTAACAAGTTCTATCATGAAGATCTGACTGCATATTTACAGTAAATATGAAATATAACCTGCTTCTCAGCAGTGAACATTACACATCTCAACAGATGATTCAAGTGCATGGCTCTTCTATCGCACAGAGCATTTAACTCAAGTGCCATCCACTTAAAGTTACATGGGCTCGAATTACATGTAGAGGTTATTCAGCCCTGTTGATATTTCAAATCAATTACTCGCTCTGTCAGTTAGTCCATTACTCATATTATAAGGGCTGTCACAGCATGTGTGAGCTTTTGAGTGTGAGGATGAATATACAAACTTTCTAAACCGTTGTGGGGCAACAGTGATTTCCCATGAGTCTTTGTTAATTGAAAAAAAATGAGAACGAGAAGTTCAGCTGTAATTGTTCACAGACACTTTAGGGATAAAAGATGGACCAGAGTTTTTGCAGCACAGATTGTCAGTCATTTGCGCAGGAATCTAAAGAAACATCTTAATTAGCTTTTACATTAAGCATACATTAGCTTTGTATGGTAACAAGTAATGGCCAAAACATTTGGAAGTATTTCACAGCTTGATTCTGATTGGCCAATCATACTGAACAAATATTTTTGTATCCCCCTTATTTTTACAGTAAGAGCAGGTGCGGCCATTTGTAACTTGGATATGTGAGGCTTCCGTTGTCATTCGCTTCCAGTTATTTTAGCTATACAAAAGCAATCCGTTATGCTGCCTGATATTGCAAAGTTGTACGTGTTTGTTATCATATTGTTTTCATTTATTATCGTGATTACACGTTGTTTTGGAGCGCAAATCATTTTACCTTTTACTTCACTTTATAATTCTTCTAGTCATTTACCTTGTGGCTAATGAATCGGAAGTCGCGCACATTAACAGAAAATAGCTTCCACATTACAAAATAAGATGTTTAATGACCGCTAAATTGTAGATTTGACTGTTGTGCAACCAATGGTAACCAATTTCCTCCCCTCTGCAAGTTTTATGTCTCTTGTATACTATGTGGTCTCTTTATGCTCACACAATAAACGCAATATTCAATATTTCATATCCATGGGATAAGTGTACAGTCAGCAGTCAATTGTCACTGAATTAATAAACACTTTGCTTTGGTGCCTTGATCACTGTGTTGGGGTTTATCTTTGCAATAATGTCAGCATTATTATATTATATAATGTAATATTTTAATGCTTCTCATTCTTCTCAATTATCCTTCTCAATTTTTCTCACCCTGGTGTCATTGTTTTGTTCCTTTGCATGTAAAGCAAAACATAGCTTGACCACTTCCTGAGGTGCTACAAGTTCGAATTGCGTTTGTGTCATTGTTTGTTTCTATATTGGAAAATACTCTTGTCGAAATGCTAAACATGCTGGGAAAAAAAACAAAGAAAACAATGATTCCAGACTATGGTGGTTTGCAGGGTTTTGCTCATGTCTAAAAGCCAGTGTAGTTAGTATCTGTCTTGACTTCCTACTTCCTGCTGGAGGGCTGTCTTTTTGAATGCAGCATGCTCCGTTTCATCTTCCCCCATTAATGTGCTCTTGATCTAGCTAAACAAAGGGCTTCACAGCCAGGACGATGCGGCTAATGCACTGCACGGGGTCAGTGTGACCATTACAGAGGGATGGTGACCACCAATGACTGAAAAGAGGAGGCTCATCTGAGAGACAGTTCAGTGTGGTTGGGGCTGGTTCCCCTCACATTAACGAGAATGTATTAGTTTTGTGGAAGGTAACGTTTGCTCATTAGCGTTGGCTGTAGGTGAAACACTAGGCCTGTCCTTGGAGTAATTAGGCAGACAAATGAATTATGCTAAGGCTTTTCCACACCTGCTCTGACTGCAAAGCAGTGTTTTCCTTTCATTCCGCAACATTAAGTGCAGCAAAAGCCTGTCACAGGCCTAAATCAACACTGCCCATAGTCTCTTTCTTTTTTCTCATTTCTTCTTTTCAGATTTTCTTTTACATTTCGAAAATAACTACTTCATGTTTTAAAATGCTTTCTAATTTAAACCTATCAGCCACCATTTTGTTTCTGCAGTGGAAAAATCGCTCTCTGGTGATCCGCATCTCATGAAATTGCTTGACGAGCACGCTCTGCTTTCTTATGCTGATGCTGAATAATTTTTTTTGTTTTAAAATCATAATCCAAGAGGGAAAATGGAAGAAAAAGAATTTGCAGTAACATGTTAAAATAACAACAGTTAATGCATTATCATATTAGTGTATGTAGAAAATAGCACTAACCTACTGTAGATACATTGTTCATGGTACCTAATGTATTAACTAATGTTATTAAATTGAACTATATTGTAAAATGTTACCAACATTTAAAATGTGTATATCTGCTAAAAGTGTAGCTACAAAATGTTTTGCCACAAAACGTGATTTTCCAGGACTCTTTAAAAGTGAGCGTTGTACACACTCCTTGTGTGATGCAAATCCAACAGGCTCGTAACCTATTGTGTAATTCAGATGGGAACTGAAAGATTTAACTCTGTCCCGCTGGTCTGGTTTAAGTTGTAAGCTTCAGCTGTTATGCGCTCATCATATAAGGCTTGATAAAATTGGTGGGCTGCTCTGAGAGAGAGGATTACAGCGACTGGAGGAGGGAAGATGGAGGCACTATTTTGATAGGAGTCATGGTGCAGCCGCTTTGACATTTGGCCTGAATGATTTGAGGAAATAAATTTGGGCAGAAACGATATGGGGATTGAGATAAGGTTAGGATTTCTATTAGAACTTTGAATCAGACTTGATCATATGAGCAAAGTCACTGGCCTGAACACTTTATTAGCATTTGAAGTAGGAAAGGAAAAACACTCTCCTGTGGGTGGCCCAAAATGACATCCGACAACAAAAGAGAAGGCTGACGACAAGATATGAATGCTCAAAATGCCAAAATTCCACCTCCAAATCTCGTCTGCCTTGCTCCTTGTCCAGTCAAACTTCTGTCTGATGTTCCTTCATTGGGTAGCGCTGGGTTATCTGACAGATACATCATAAAGCCACACAGAGGTGTGTGGACCGACTGCCTGCTGCTTCCCTTGTTGTTTTTAATGGGGTCTTCACAGCAGGCATCCACAGAACCATTTGTGTTTCACCAGTCCCCTTTACTTCCCTTTATCCCACCCCCTCTCTCCCTCAAGAATCCTCTTTGGCGTTCCCATTCTTTGCCTCTATCTTTACTTGGCACTTCAGTTCACGGTCTGATTTTTCAGACAGGCATCTTTGAATTCTTCTTCAACAGTAGAATGTAATATTGAACACATTCTTTTAAAGACACTACAAAATCTACATTCTGTGGCTTTTAGTCCATGTGTGTTAGCTTTGAGGCTAATCTGTATGATAGCGTTCTCATAAATGTATGACATACATCCTAAAATAAATGCATGATATTTTGATAAGTGCTGGCCAGATTATAAAACATCTTAACAGAAAAGAAAACTACACTCGTCATTCTGCATTTATGGGGGTCTTTATCTCTTAAAAAGCTTAAAAAAAAAAAAAAGTATTGAGTGTGTGTATATATATGTATATATATATATATATATATATATATATATATTCTGCCATTAACATGTTAACTCAATTTGAGGCCCTTACTAACCCCAACACCTGTCTGAACTTTCCTTCTGTCCTTCTTTCTGTGCATCTGCTTTATTTGAACATGCTTCAGTAGAGGTCTGGAATGTTCTGGATGCTGGTGTGTGGAAAAGCTTCTCTGTTTATGGGGTGGAAAATGTTACTCATGAAGATGGTAACCTCACACCTCACTCAAACATCTAGAGATGTTTCCTCGTTTACTCATTTTGTGTGGTCAGTACAGATTTGGAGAAGGAATTCTGCTGCCTTTCCAACCAAGAAACAAACTTGCTGTGAATTTAGGAAAATGTAACCAATTCTAACTGAATGAATACTTAGACATATAAAAGAAAGAACTGGGCACCACAGGGACAACCCTGTGGTGTGTTGTCACCACTCTTATTCTCCATACATACTGTACCAATCTGCAAAAAATTAAGAGTAATACATTGGGTCTGTTTAAGTATGCTTATGATATGGTTCTGGTACAACTTTGTTAGTGAGCAAACTTATTTTAAAAATGTGGTTGTTCTCGAAGACTGGTGCAAACTGAGTGCCTTGCACATAAATGTAAGGAAAACAAAAGAGCTGATTTTCAATGTTAATTCTGGCGAACAACGTGTTTTGGGAAACTAAAATTATATGATCAGGTAGTTGAGATTGTGGAAAGTTTGATATATTTGGCAACTTAACTGGATACAAGGTTTAGTTTTTGTGAGAATGTACACAATATCAAAGGATGTTTCTTTTGGGTAAACTGAAGAGTTTTGATGTTAGTCAATCCGTTTTGGAAATGGTACACAAATGTCATGTTGAGAGTATTTTATTGTTTAATATTACAGCCTGGTATGGTAACTTGGGAGTGATGAATTAGAATAAGTTGCAGAGGATAATGGAAATGGCAAAAAAAAAAAAAGGATGCCAGCAAACACAGCTTGATAAACTATATTTGCTGGCAATACACAGAAGAGCAACAAGGGTTGTATCTGACTCCACACACGCACTTTACTCAGAATTTGGAATGCTTCCATCTGGAAGAAGGTATAAGGTCCCAAAATATCTTAGAAATGTGTATAAACATTCCTTTATACTAACGGCAATTAGAATATTATATGAAGGGTAAGCAACATTTGGTGCTTAGTTAACATTTCTTATTATTATCAGTGTTAAAAACAGTGCTGCTTAATATTTTTGGGGAATCCATGATAGAAAGCTTAAAAGAACATTTATTTAAACAATATAATATAATGTTACATAATGTAATATACACTGTCAAATTTGATCAATTTAATGTGTCATTCTGAATTAAAATATACAACAAAAAAAAACACAAAAAAAAATCCTACCCCCAAATTCTGAATAATAGTGTCCTTAAAATTGTTTGCTTCTTGAGAGGATAATAATATAATACAGAAGAAATAACAATATAAGATTTGCTTTAGGGAGCCATTCATATGAAGAACTGGTTTAAACTGGTTTAAATATAACCAAAATTAGCATATTTGCTAATATAGCAAGAAAAAGTTTAGAAACCGAACTGGGGCAAGCTAAAAAGAGTGCCCACATGAAAAAAAAAAAAAAAAAACATTTTCATTGTTACATTCTTTTTTAGGTATTTAAATTGAGGGGCCCTTGAAAATCAATTATACGTTATGTCCATGCAAATAAAGGTTGTTTCATGAGCTTTTAGTCATTGCACTTTTGACATATATTTTTGTTTTACCTAAAAACAAGGTATTTTGTTTGAAGTCATTTTAAAACTGCAGATGTGATGAAAGTGATGAGAACGAGGAAGAAAAAAAAACTATAAAAGCCAAGCCCCAAGGTGTTCATAAGCTTTGGTGAAAACTTTGCAGAGTTCCTGTGCATATTGACGCTTGAGGGTATGCAGGCTTACCTGTCTAAAAAGAGCATTAGTGAATAATTTGAATGCATTTTTCATTTCACACGGTGTGCTGAACAAACAGGAATCTGTGATTAACAGTTTTAATTAGGATTTTAACGTGACGAATTCCGACAGCCTCGCAACATGCCTTAGCAGAATAAATCACGAGCCAGAGTTTGTCAAGCTGCCGCTGCTAATGGCCGAGGACTCTCAAAGCGTGACAAGCTAAGACCTGTCAGGACATACCTGCCCCCCTCCCTCCATCTCTTTCTCTCTCCTTTTCTCATTCACCCATATTTCACATTTATCTTTTTATTCTCTTCGATTCCTCAAATTTCTCTAGCTCTCCTCCCCACCTCCCTCTCCTTTTCTCCTTCATCCATCCTGCTGCTCAGCATACATATGTTGAGGCATATGGCCCGTTGTATTGGTTCCGCCTGCTCTCTCCAACGCTCACCATTCGCAGTCTCTGCCAAGGTGTGGCCAGTGCAGATAGCGGATGCGAGCGCTATAAATCTCAACACGGACACAAAGTAAGACAGAAAAGAACCGAACAAATGCAGCGAAATGAAACCAAAAAGATCGGAACGATTGATTCTCAAAGTGAGATTTACTCTTTTGTCAAGTCAAGTCACCTTTAAAGTAGCCTATTTCTCTAGCGCTTTATACAATACAGATTGTTTCGAAGCAGATTCACAGTAATAAAAATAACCAATGATGCAAACATAATCAAATATGAGACAAATTCTGTAAAAAAACAAAACAAAAAAAAACAATACTGTCATTGTCACAAGTTAGTTCAGTGTTGGTTCAGTTCAGTTCAGTTCGATGATTGTGAAAAGTTCAGTAATTATTAAATAAATTCAATTTCAGCTGTAAAGCAACTCTACAGAAGACAGTAGTTATTCAGCTCAATGTTGATTCAATCCAGTTCAACAGCAGTGTCAATGTTGCAAAATTCGTCAACTAAAACAAATTTGATTCAGTTATAAAGCAGCTCTATAGTGTTATCATTTTGTTAGCTCATTTTTATGCATGTTCATTCATTAGATTGTTGGTTCTTAAGCGCTGATGAAGAGCATGGAGGAGTTTGCTTATAGGGGGGGGGGGGAAAGTGTTTTTGAGTGAGTCACAGGGTGTTTAAATAAATCAGATGCCCATTGTGTGTGGTCATGATTTGCACTGGTATTTTTGTGCTTTCAGCACAACACTCTGCCCTGACATGGCAGAGCGAGAACTATGAAGTGGTCAGGGTGGTTTTTCCCTCAAGAGAAATGGAGAAATAAAGGGATTTTATCTGGAATGCTTTATTTCTGTCTGTCTGTCTTTTTTCTCCTGTTCCCCCTCTCTCTTGCCTTCTCTCCTCAAATAACGCTTTTTGTGGCTTGCAGTGTTGACAAATATAAAAAGAAGGCCGCAGTGCCTCTTCAAGTTAGAATAAATAAGTTTGACATTTTGAATGGCTTGGGGAGAGTAAACAAGTTCTACAAAGGCTCAGGCTTTGGGACGGCGCTCTATTTGATGTTCCTGCCTTTCACGCGCGTTCCCAGCCCTCCGCCTGCCGTTGATTAATTTTAGCAAAGGCAGATCTAATGAAGTGTTGTTCTGATAGTTGTCATATTCGTTTCTCCTTGTCAGGATATTTCAGCGATGGTAAAACAAGTCAGCCTTTACAAAGCAGTATGTTATCACAGGCTAAAGACGGCGCTGCTCACTTCTCCCAAACAGATGGGCTTGAATGCATGAGAGAGCTTACTGCAAAAGCACTTCTGTAGGTAAATGTATATCGTCTTCGGTTGTGGAGATATACGTCCCCGTTTGCCTGTACTTAGACAACATCTGGTTCGTGAACTGGTAAATACGCTGCTTGCATCCATTTCATCTGAGATCAAACTTAACAATGATATCATTGATATTGTAACTACAATTGGTCATTCATCGAGGTCCAGTAAGTTTTAGCATGCACTTTTGAGTGCCAATTGCTGCTGCCTTACTGGAAAAAAGTAGTCGGGTCATTAGTTGGAATCTGGGGATCAGTTTTCTGTTACACTAGAAGCGACCAAATTACCTTGCCATTTTGTCAGAAGGTACGATAATGTTGTGTGCTAATGAATGTGGACCTCACATTCACACTAAAAACGCACTATTTTACTGTGGCGAAAATAGGTTTTTTTCTTTTCAGAATGTTAAAAGACATTTTTCTAGCTCATTTAATGAAGCTCCTCTCATTGCAAGAATAGGCTGTTTAAATCCACAAAATCTCAAGGACGTTCCTCATCCACTTCAATGCAGAGATGTTTTCAGACGGCATCTTCAGATACTGATTAAAACGTGTGTGCGTGCGTGTGTGTGCGTGTGTGCGTGTGTGTGTGTGTGTACGGAAGTAATGATCATAAGTGTCTGTGTTTAAAAATACGTTATATGTTATGACTAGACTGGCTAACTGCCTATGTCTTCTTTCCTGAAGTTTATCTAATTAGTAAAACGAAGACAAAGCCTTGGACATTTTATCTTTTGGCATTTACGTCTACATGATAGCAATGAAACTTAATAATGAATCATAAACACGTTTAATGCTTGCTTAAGATCTTTTGAGAAAAGCCATTTGTATGGATATCAATTAACAAAAACAAATTCCAATGGAATGTATATACAATAACTTGAATACTTCTTTTCAATTAAAAATATTTTTTTTGGAAAATGAAGGCAAAAATGTCTGGGTGATTCAACTGTCTTGATGAAGATAAAAGTCTCATACAAAAATGTATTGGAAAAAAATTATATTTGTCAATAAAAGTTTACATTTCTGATCATTTACCTTTTTTTGGCCTAGGCAAGGATAATTTGGGTTGTAAAATGATGTGTGGTGTAATTTATTAATTAATAGTTCATTCTATTTGTAAATAAATACTTTGAGCCCCCTTTTTAACTAATGATTAAGATGTGTACACGCACATGATTTCATGGTGTGAGGAAACTGTTATTCGTTTTTATTGCGTTTTTATTATCGAGTCATTACACTGAAATTGTTCTTGAAAATTATAGAAAACTTTTTTAAAACCACATGACACATGAGTCCAAAGAGTGCATTTCTAAGAATGTGGCATATGTGCTTTAAAGTAGATTTTAAAAGGTTTTTTGTTTTCCTTTTCTTTATCGTGGGCATTGTTATTTGACCATGGAGCTGCAATGAGGAGTTGTAGAAGAGTGCGCAATCATTTGTAATGAGTCCATTGAGAACGATCGCTCCTGGATTCCTCTAAACCAGGCTGAAGAACTGCTTTTCTTCTTCATGATTAGTTGAGTAAATGGGTTTATTAAGCTTGCAATTGTCCTGATATTTTGAGTTGAACAGATATCCACTCAATGTGAGGGCTTGCTCTCGAGATTATGGAAATGACACAACATCTCAGGCCACTTTTCACATTGACCTGTTGGTTTGAGAAGTGCCACCCCATACTTTTTATCCTGTCATTCTAGTGCATGAATGAAAAAAAAACATGCCATTTGCCTGTGTCAAGAGCAAAGGGCCCTTCACTGTGTGAAATAAGGACGAGCTTGAACTATATTTCATCAAAAAATGGTAATTAATTTGTTGAGTGGCACTTTCAAGGCCGTGGGGGACGGATGCCTGTTCTGCCCTAAAGCTTGCATGAACATTTAAGACACACCCAACAATAGAACCGTTAAAAGGTTCACTCAGTATTTACATTTTTCATGTGGGGGGTTGACAGTTTAACTGGTTTGACGAAATTCAAAGGCTGAAATTAATTTTAGATTATTTTTTTTTTAATCAATGTTCCAAGTCAATATTCTGCATTTTATCTTATAATCAATATTGCTGCACAGTGTACTCACAAAAGTAGCCTACCTAAATTTACTCATTTTACGTTTTCGAGATGAGAACTACTGCTTTAGTTTTCATTTTGGGAAAGAGAGAGAAAGAAAAAAAAACTCCCCATGGCTTCTTTTGACAAAATTAATCAACCTGCATACAGCTTTTGAGGTGAGCAATGATTTTGCTGATTGAAACACCTTCAAGTCAACCGGAAAAGCCACTAATGACCAACAACCTGAGCTAAATTAAACGGGGGAATGTTGGATTAAAATTTTGATGATATGCATCATAAGCATTGTAATTATAGATCTTGGTTCATTCCTCCATTATTAATTGTCCAAAGCGTAGTGATTCATTGTGGTGTTCGAAAATGATTATTAATTTTCTGGATGATTATACTTATGGAAGACTAAATGCAGGGCTCTGGTTTGAAGAGAATGTGTTAAAAGAGAGAGAGAACAGAAGAGGCAGCCTCGTATTCGCATATCCCTGAGGACAAAACAGTTCATTTTTACTTTAATCAACACATACTTAAAAGAGTTGATTACGCTCGCTGACAGTCTTTAGGGAAATTTGTGCTAAACATTATTTGCTTTGTTATTTATTAATGTGATCACTGATCTGTGTAGTTTGTGGTGAAGAATACGCTGTGTTTAGAGTGATAAATATTATTATTGTTAGGGGTTCTTGAGCATTGCTGAAAATATTCATGTATTGTAGATACAGTAGGTTGGAACTTTCACTCTGAACTGTACGCTGTGATTATTATATGGCAACACTTTACAATAAGGTTCCATTTGTTAATATTAGTTTACTACATTGTTTAACATGAACTATCAAATACAAATAATATACTACTAATATATTTCTTAAATTAAAAGTTGTATCCGTTAATAGTATGTAATGGACCTGAGCAAACATAAACTAATGTTTAGCAGTTATTTATTTATTAAAATAAGTGAAAGTGACTTGTGAAGGCCAAGTATGGTAACCCATACTCGGAATTTGTCCTCTGCATTTAACCCTTATTTAAAGTTAGTGCACACACATTAGGAGTAGTGAACACACACACCCGGAGCAGTGGGCAGCTATTCAATGCGGCGCCAGGGGAGCAATTGGGGGTTAGGTGCCTTGCTCAAGGGCACCTCAGTAATTTCCTTCTGGTATTGAGAATTGAACCCGCAACTTCCGGGTTACCAGTCTGACTCTCTAACCATTAGGCCACAACTGCCCCCACAGGATAGTTTAAAGGGATAGTTCACCTAAAAATCAAAATCCTGTTATCATTTACTCACCCTCAAGTTGTTCCAAACCTGTATACATTTATTATGTCTGCACTGCAATTTGACGTAGGCATCCATAGGTGTAAATGGCTGGCTAGTCCAGTTGAACTGTTATCTGAAATCACCCATTCGCACTACAGTCGTTACATCCAGCTAACGTTAGCTAGCATTCCTCAGCGATATCAAAGTCGCGGCAGGTAAATACACTTGCGTCATGTGTGTACCGGCTCACTCGGTTGCCTAGGTAATCAATATCACTCCGCTGCTGCTGTAGACAAGGCTTATGATTACAGGGAACAAATTATAACTAATGCAATGTGATGAAAAGGTAAGTTTGATTTCTAACATTATTCTCTCAACGGACATATACATCGATAGTCTAGTGTTATAATTGATTTGCGTTTGGTGCACTGTGGAGTGGGTAAAACGTTTTTTAATGGCTGGCTAACATATACCATTGACTCGCGCTAGCCTAGCATCGGCTAACTATCCAAATATAAGGACTGGATAATAAAAAATAAAAAAATGTCTCCACTGATGAATAACAACCAGGCTGACTTAAAAATGAGGTCCGATGTCAAAAATCCCGAACCACCCCTTTAATATTAAAGGTCAGAGAGACCAACGTGATTATGGCAGTTCATGGTCAGGTAAATATAAATTGCAACTGTTTGTGGCAAGAAACCATGACTAACATTACAAGTGAAAATTTAAAATGAAATAGTAAAATTATATGATATGACCCCTTTTTTATGAAATGCAAGAATGACTTTTTAGATCATGGCTCCAACCAATCCCCCCTTATTTGTATTAATCACTAAAATTACCATTCCATCATGAGTTATCTGCCTAATCATTTGCAAAATTACTGCCATAAGGTATTTAAAGGCACTCATCCAAAGTCAAACACAAGGGATTGGTTTAATTTTACATAATTGATGTCCCACTTACTTGTGTAAATGTCAGATGTAAGTTCTTTTTTTTTAATGAATGTGAATGAATAAAAATCTTGCAGACTTTGTTTTTCAGAAGGTTTTGGGCCAGAAGTGTATATAGGCTCTTGTGTAGTGACGGATATAAAAGTTTAAATCTCTACAATAATTACTAGAAAGATCACTTCAAAAAGGCCATTTCCTTCTGTTTTATGGTTTGAAATGGACGTATAAAACCCTTCCACAAAGCAACATTTATAGAATTCCCATTTAGAGTTTCCTTGTTGTCAGATGTAGTTCAGTCCATGGATGTGTAGCTTCATATTAGTTGTTTAAAAACAGTATATGTTAAACCATATTTATAGGGATAGTTTACCCAAAAATGAAAATTTGGTCATAATTTTCTCACTCTCATGTTGTTCTTCTCTTCTGTGGAACGTAAGACATACTGTAAGGGCCTAAGGAACAAACCAGTGTATTATACATGTAAACCAGAGATGTTACTGAACTCACACACACACACACGTTTTCATGTTTAATGGGGACTTTCCATGAACATAACTATTTTTATACTTTACAAACTGTATATTGCATCCCTTTACACTAACCCACCCCTAAACCTACATACCCATCACAGAAAATTACGTGTAGGATCTGCATTTTTATATTTTCAAAAAAAATGACTTAGTGTGATTTATAGGCTGTTTTCCTCATGGGGGCCAAAAAATGTCCCCACAAGGACAAAGATTTCAGATGTTTCCATCTTTGTGGGGATTTTGTCCCCAAAATGTAGGGTTTACCAGTCCACACACACACACACACACGTTGGGTTTCCATGTTTTACAGTGTGGGGGCATTCCATAGACATAATGATTTTTATACTGTACAAACTGATCAAGACCATTTTAGTGTTTTGGTGACAGTTCTTCAGTAGCAGTCTATGGAAGCCGCAAAATAAAAAATGAAAAGGTTATTGCTTGTTTATATCTCACAATTCTGAGAAGGAGAAAAAAACTGAATTGCGAGATATAAACTGCATTTTTACATTTAGGATGATTTATAAGCTGTTTTCCTCATGTGGACCTTTTGTCCCCACAACGTAGGGGTTATAAGGTCCAGACACACACGCACACATATGCACACTCATATACAGACAGTGTATCTCTCTTTCACTCTGCACCTTTCATTTCACTAACTGATGTTTTTACCACAGCTTGAGGTTGTGTAATAGCTCTCATTTCACCGCAGTTGATAAGCTCAGTCTGTGCCAAACATACCATACTGACGCATATTAATTAATGGATCTCTGATGTATCTGTCCTGTCCCATTTGTTATGAGGGCATTCCTTTTTAATTAAAAAAATCCCCGTGCTTAAAATCTGACACAGGTGTCAGACTAACCTTGAGTGAATACTAGTCCTTTTCATCTTCACATGTTTATACATATCACTTCAACTGAGGTCAACTGGATTTTGCATAGAGCATAAAGCTATAGCCCTTATTCACAGCAGCGCCATATTTAATTTTTTAACGTTAATGAAAGCGAGGCTTTTAGGGATAGACATACATCTCTTCAGTGGGTTATAATGTTATTTAATGTGCTTTTTGGATTGTTCTGCTAACTAAACACTGCAAAAATATCTTTCCAAGAAATCCCAGTAGACAAAAAAACTCCAGACAACATGAGCTGTGGAAAATTTTAAGTGATCTAGGAGCTTTATGCAGCTTTTTAAAGCGGATGCCATTAAAAACACGGTAAGTCTATCCCTCACAGTCTCGCTTTCATACCACATTGTGCTCCTCTGAATAAGGTCTATAAAGCTTGCTTTGTACACAAAAAGTACATTTCCAGGGATATTTTTGTATTAATTAGACTTTATGAGTAATTTGTGGTATGTTTTTGCCAAAGGGAGACGCTTTCGGGTGTTTTTTGGGTGGTTGTAGCTTGGGGCCCATGGGTGCACCCATCTCCCTTGTGCCTCCTGCAAATCGAAATTGTGTAGAGCTGCATAAACCCAGACAACATTTGAGGTTAATCAACATAATCTCATGGCAATTTGTAACTTTTTTACGTTTTGGTGAATTGGTGGCAAATTTGTGTGAATTCATACATTTTCCCTAGTGTGGTTTAGTGTATGCTTGGACTGGGGTTCATGATTTTTTTTTTTTATAATCATATGTTTTTGTATGATTAATGTATGAATTGATATGACATCGCCATTCGTGACAGTTACATTTTCCTATGAGATCTAATAACTGCCCTTTAATACTGCAAATTTGTTGTCCCCCTGTACAACAATTTGTATCCCCCCCCCCCCCCCCCCCCCCTCTATTTCCCTCCAGTCCCTGATGTGGAAATACTCACATAACAAAAAAACAGAGCTGAGTCACTGCAATCCAACACTCTCATCCTGTAAATGTGACACAGTCTGTGAATCTGCCTATCGATCATGACTATTGATTCTGTTTCCCAGGCTTAAAATAATAGTTTCTCTTTTGTTGCCGTATTAATGATTAGACAGAAGAGAATCTCTAAAGTGCTGCAGCTGCTCCTTGATTGATCACTGGAGATATCACTGTCCCCAAGACAAAGTTTCCCCCAGCTTTCATTATCTGAATTGAGTAACTTATCCGATTATGGAGTTTCACTTGATTGTGATGCACTATCTGTCATTAATTTAATAAGGAGCATGAGCAGATTGTAAGGTTTGAGACGGGGCTTTGGTAATAGGTCCCGCACTTCCACAAGCCTCCTGTTTCAGCTTCTGGTTGACATTTGGACGATATGCGATGAACAGATTTGTTTGGAGTGGCGCTGTTGACCTCTGCAATTTGGTCACCTGGGCACAGACCGGAGAGGGGAGGGCTGGATTGAATATTAATAGTTATAAGGCTGAGACGGAAGGTTAGTGGGTTTTTATTTTTGAGCCATTTCGCCATTTTATCCAGAACGACCAGCCGCTAAACCCTTGAGTGAGCTGAATAGACGGACTCATGTAGCCAATGAAGACAGGTGGCAATAATCCTGCTAAGAGACAGATCTGAAAGCACTCATACAAAACCAATTTCGGCTGCTCTCCATTTGTCAAAAGCTCATCAGAGTGAGGGACGAGAGCACTGAGGCTGCGTGGCTGCAGAATCACTTCACTCCTGATTGCCTTGTCAGGGCACCTTATCCTCCTGAGAATGACATAACCGCCCCTCTCGAACACACACACTCTTACCTGGTTGCCTCCATCTCCATCTCGGACTGCTATTTCCAAAAATCGTCCATCTTGCAGACTCTTTGGGCACCTTATAAGACCTACACAGTTAACCCTAATAAGTTGGCATAACTCAAATTTTTTTGAGGTAATCAGTTATATAATTTTTTTAAGTTAACAAACTCAAAGATTCAGTTAGCAGAACTTTACATTTTGATTTTGCACTATACAAACATGTTAATTGCAATTTAATTGAAAAGTTGACTAAACTAATCCCTGCAAAACAGGAACATAACACAACAGAAACCCCTATAAATCCCAACATAACAGAACAATAAACACTAACACATCTCTACCTACATTAATCTTGTGGAAAAAACACACAAAATAACACTTAATTTCATCATTAAGTCTCATTATAGAGAGCATGGTGGTCTGACTGCAACTTATTCAGTTTAAGTTCAGCTTAATTTAAACCGTTATTGAGTTCACATATCTTTTTGTTTTCTATTAGGAACACTGAACTTTCTGAAATATTTGAGTGAATTGAACTCATTTAATTTAATTTCTCTGCAGTTTTAAAGTGTAAAAGTCAAGCCTCTTGGTCCAGGAACTCTGATTACTCCAGTCTTGCTCATGGGAGAACCTGCACAAAGCAGATGATGACATATAGGTGGACTTCTTTCATGTCAGAATAGATCACATCAGGTGGCAGAAATGACCCTTGGTTGCATGGAACCCTTCTAGTGCTCATGCTAAAGTGCTGCCACTTATCTCCTCCAGACCTCTCCATCTGTTTACCTCCCTCTTCCCCCACTGAGATGGACGGAGGTATAGCGAAGCGGATGGTGGAATGGGTGGATGGAAAGAGCGAAGGAGGGAGGGAAACCTTAATGAAAGCGGAGATTCCAGGCAGCCTGCTGGTTCTCATCAATCAGCCGTGTGCTTTGGAAGTGTAATCCGAGGGAAGGGGAGAGGCATCAGGCTTTTAATCTCTATTAGTTAATGGACTCTACTCTCATGCTTCAGGAACGTTGCAAACAACGCACAAGCTCGTTTCAGAGACTCTGTCCGAGCTCCTGCTCCTCAGCAAAACTTCGAAACGCTGCTGGAAAATGTGCAATCTTAAATTAGTTATGTGACTATAAAGCTTCCTTTGTACGCAAGTAGTACATTTGTTGGGCTATTTTTGTATTAATTAGCTTTTATGTGTAATTTGTGGTACGTTTTCACCAAAGGGTGGAGATTTCGGGTGCTTGTGGGTGGCTTAGAAAGGCGCTGCCAGTTGTTGAATTAATTTGACTAAAGGTTTATTTAAATTTTTTATGAGAGACTGCTTGTGAGTGAGCCAAAGAGGCAAAGCTGTCATGAAACTTGTCATTTATTTTTCCCAGTAGTATTGTACAGCACTCGGATATGTTCCATTAGCGCTGTATGTTTTGCAGAACAACTTGCGCTCGGAACATCACTGTGCGCTCTGGGGTCGTTTTTCTATAGGCCCCTGGTGTTAATGAAACAGTTTAAATGTGCTCTCATCCTTGGGAGACAGGGAGTTAGGCAGAGCCACATCCATCCGATTCAATTATAAATTAAATTGACTAACGAACTGTGAATCATTATGGAAAGCAATTGCTTAGAACAGTTGTTGTTGTTGTTGTTGTTTTTTAACCAAAAATATGGAAAATAAAAACTAAAATTACCGTAACACTTCAGTGCTTAAAAGGAAAGACTCTTAAAAAACATACTTCTTCCCCCTCATTGCGCTCCATCTAAATGTTCTGCTGTATTATTGTAGTATCATTTTTATCTGTCATTTTATCTTTTTTTTTATTACGGCTCTGCTGAATTAGATGTCAATTGTATATTTGTAAGAAAGAAAGAAAAACACTCCCATGTAATGTTTTTAAAGGAATAGTTCACCCAAAACTGAAAATGTTGTCATTATTTGCATACCACCATGTCAATTGGTTTTTTTTTTTTTTTTTTTTAAGAAGAAGAAGAATACCCTGGCTACTCTTTAATATAATAAAATGAATGAGGACTGTAGCTGTCAAGCTCCAAAAACACACCATAAAAGTATCAAAAATGTCATAAGATTCTGTTTTCCTAATCATTTTTTACCTATTTTTTGTTGTTGTTGTCGTTGTTTTTGTGTGTGTGTGTGTGTGTGTGTGTGTGTGTGTGTGTGTGTGTGTGTGTGTGTGTGTGTGTGTGTGTGTGTGTGTGTGTGTGTGTGTGTGTGTGTGTGTGTTAGGAACACAATACTTCTTTGTGTTAGGAACAGATGCATTATTCACTGAAAATCTGGCCTTGTGCATTCATAAGAGTTGGTGTGTAGCAGTGTGCATTTCATAAATGAATAATTCAAGGTTGATCTGATTCACAAAACAAGCCTGAATGATTCGTTCATGAATCTGACTGATCCAGTTCTCAAGTTCTAACTGGATTGGAAGATTATCAGTGAATAATGACTTAAATTTTGGTCTGTTTGTTCCACAAGGCTATCGTATGTCTTCAGAAGACTTTGGTCACACTTTAGATTAGGGTCCAATTCTCACTGTTTACTATGACTTTTGCCGCATTAAACTCCTAATTTACTGCTTATTAATAGTTAGTGAGGTAGTTGTTAAGTTTAGGCAGGGTAAGATTAGGGGATGTAGAATTTGGTCATGCAGAACAAGCCATAAATGTGTGTTATACAGTAATATACATGCTTATAAGCAACTTAGTTAATAGTGAGAATTGGACCCTAAACTAAGTGTTGCCAAGACTTTATATTATATATTTTTATTATAATTTTCTTGTGCTTTCTGTACACCTCCCACTTTTAAAGCAAGTGGAACCTCTCAGCAAACCGTCAGTATTCACTTAGCTACAGGAAATGAGTCTTTGATGCTGTAGTAAAGTTGTCTCTCTGAATCTCATAGTGGTCACAAAGTGTTCACTTCAGGGTCCATCCGCTTTCCTGTCAGATTCAGACAGGCCCTCTGATCAACTTATGCTAATGCTGGTCTAACAGAGCCCTCCACTCCCACGCCAACACAGCAATGTCTATGCAAAACAGCAGCCGGAGGGAGAGGACAAAATATATGCATGCCTTTTTTCCTCCATCCTTCTTTTCCAACTCTGTCCTTTCTCTCCGGGGTGTTTTTATCTTTCCTTTCACTTGACCATTTGTGCTTTTTGTTTCCTTTCTTCAGCCGACATCATTTACAGCATGTTAAAGATGAACTGTGCCCCTATTGTAGATTTGATCAGTCATTATGAGTTCCCCTGAGAAAAATGTTATTGTGACAGTTTCCTTAGACTCCGTATCCCAGCGTACCTAGAATGACATTGGATCTGTGCTGGTTGTACCACATTGGCGGCAAAGCTTGTGTACTGTTTGGACTTCTTTTGGTTGCATACCTTTTTGTTCTTTTTTTTTTCTTTTTTTTTTTTTTGTACTAGTGCAAAGAGGACATCTTGTAAATATAGAAACAAATTTATAACAGATGTGTTGGTGAAATGCATTCCCAAAAATGATGTCATGTATACGTAATGCACAAATGTAGAAAATGTATTTGGGTTGCCTTATTAATATAGATCATAGAAGAATGTGTATAGTGTCCTACTTCCAAGATGTTGGCTTTTAAATAATCCCAATAGGCCTTGTGTCGCCTAATTGATTGATTGGGATGGCTCCTAAAGGTCATTTTCATAAAACATTAGGAGTTGATGAACACAATGCTGTCTGTGATTGTTAACCAAGAGTTAATTTATTACAACAAGCATACTAACTATGCAGTTATACTGGATTACCTACTAAAGATGTTACAAATTCGCACCATTTGGGATAATATGATGTTTAATTATCCACCACTATTTTGAATACCTAATTACATATAAAGCATCTCTTTTATCAAATCAGATGCCTGACCCAGTTAATCTTTCCTTTACTTCCACTTTATTGCACATATGTATTCATAACATGTAAAGAGGTCATGTTTCAAAAGCTGCAAGAATAATTTTTACATTCATTACCCATTAGAGAGCTAATCTGTATCAACTTATAGCTGGTTTGAATTTATCCCACTTGAATATGAGATGCACATCCAAAGTAATTGCTTTATTAAGGTTAAACATTTACATTGTAACAATAAAAGAGGGATTTTTGCTATTGTGGTGACTGTATGAGAGTGTGACTATTTTCAGTTCCAACTATATATATGTATTTATTTATTTTTGGTAAATATTATTATATTATTGTATTTAAAAAAAAAAACATATTTATAATGTATGTATTGATTTATTTATTTACAAAATTCCATCCATCCATCCATCCATCCATCCACCCAACAAACAATAATGCCAATTGATTTTACAGTTTACATCCAATAGTTCTATTACAGAAAGAAAAGAAAAACATGGAAACCCACAAGCCCATCTTTTCCACTGCTTGTCTCAATAATGCTGCTTCTTATCTTTGGGTCTTCCAGGGTAATCAAATTTTCCTGCTGTATCTTAGGACCCTTTTGCGGTGCTTTTAACCCAAACTGAGTCTCCTTAGCCTTGATAGAGCCATTGTTTAAATACAAATATGACAGGGGTCCAGGGGCATATTGAGAGGATAGAGATACAAGGCTAACAGCTGCACAGTAGTGCTCCATTTCATTGCTCACCCATTAAAAAAATAAAAAATAAAAAATGTAAACGACTTCTGCCATCTTGCCTCTGATTATTTAAGACAAAGAGACTGACCCATTCTCTCCACCCTTATCTTCCCCTGTGCGTTTCTTTTCCTTTACTGTCCCTCCATTAGAAGTCTCACATTGCTCAACAACATATTAGCTCTCAGCGGAGTTTACCTTGGGAATTGTGACCATTATCTTGGAAAAGATAATGGAAAAATATGGAAAAATATGTTTCTTTTTTTTTTTTTTTTTTACAAATACATTGCCTTGTATCTATTCAGCTCAAGCACAAAGGCAGACACTTTACCTCAATAAGTTGAAGTGTATAAATAAAAGCAGGACTTTTTCAAACTTTAGAATGGCAGCTTTTTCTTTAAATGAATTGAGAGTTGTCAGTAAGAATATCTTCATAGCTCCAATGCCTTGGCTACTTCAAGTTAGGTTTGGGTAGTATGCTGGCATACAGCTTCTTTTTTTTTAACTGAAGAGAAACTTAAACGTTTGCGTATAACATGTAGGAACTGAATTTGGGGTTGGCTTTGGGAAAGGGGTACATGAGGGTGAAGGAAATCAGCTAAATTAAAACTCCAGAGTGTATTAGCAAGCATGACGGTCCTCACAGGCCCCGTACTTTTCAATGCCCCCTATTCTTGGGTTATGTAAATACCCCCTTAAATGTACTCAAAACACACAGCCCCCATTAAAAACAGCAGCTTCAAACCGTCATCAAGTCAAACCTAAATCCATTTATCCATCAGTGCTCTTGTGGGACTACAGGCAATCATGCATCCATATGTAGAAACCAGTCTAACTGTGCTACTAATGCTATGTACTCTCCCTGACTAAATAAACTCCAATATACACCTGGAGCACAGCAATGCAAAACACCCAGAGGAGAAAAGCTTGTGATGTAAAGACTATCTAGTGTTTACATTTAGATGAAGGAGGGTTGTTTGAATGAAGATTAGGCTGGCATGGGGGTTGTGTTGGTACACTGTGTAGTTTTGAACCACAGGGAGGGAGAAAAGGCCATTCAGGAAGTATCTGTATGCTTGTGGAACAGCTTCTCCTCTCACGGCCCATGTCTGTTTGCTGTAGGAATCTGGCCTGTTTATATTTGTCCGACTTTGATGTTGAGGTTTTTTTCATAGTGAGATCCTGAAAAGCTCCACATGTTGGTTTGTATTTGTTGCAGTATGATCATGGCAGCTCTTGTACGCCTCCAAAAGTGGGCACCCACTTTACCTCTGTAAATTAATTAGCTTCGGTGCGGAAATAAAAGCAGGTGAAAGTTCAGGGTCTGCCTGGGATGAATCGTATCAGGTCCCTCTGAAGCTCTATTTCCTTCTTGCTCTCTCTCTCTCTCTCTCTCTCTCTCTCTCTCTCTCTCTCTCTCTCTCTCTCTCTCTCTCTCTCTCTCTCTCTCTCTCTCTGTCTGTTTTTCTCCATCTGGCTGAAGGGCAGAGTCAAACATAGAGGCTGAGAAATGAAGATGGATGCGTCCCACTATCAGGAAAGCACTTACTGCAGCTTGATGCAACCTTAAACAGTGCAGATAGTTCAGTGGCACTTGCCACAAAGAATCTAATTAATGAATAGCTGTTCTAACACAAGTGAGGCGGCGGTATGCATTTGCAGATGAGGCAGGGACACTAATTAAATGCTGTTCCAGATATCACACCAGGAGTGGTTAGCTTGTCAGGCTTTTTTTTTTCTTTTTTTCTAGGGGAATTTGTTACTCCTCATCCACAAAAACAAAACATGAGGACTGAGATTTGAAGTTGTAGGAGGAATAAAGACCCGTTATATATGCTGTAGGTGAGCATTCTGTGTGGCCTACAGAAAATCCTCTGTTTGGTTTATGAGATGAATTGAGGATGTGGCGATCTATTCATCTACTTCCTCAGAGTAAATACTTTCCTGTAAAATATTTTGTGGTTATTAAATTTCTCACCAACTCGGATATTAATTTGGTAAGTGGCAAGAATATTAATAAAACAGGCTATAAAACAAAATGTCAGCGACAAAGTGCCTGAGGGCGCAGGAGTGCACACACACACACACACACATACACACGCACACAATGTGTGGCCGTGACAGAGTTCTCTATGCCTGAAGCCAAGGCGAGAGAGAGAGAGAGAGAGAGAGAGAGAGGGGGAGAGAACAGGTGTGAAGCCACAAGCTGTAGTCAGGAGGGATGTTTAGCCTCACAAAGGCGGCTTGTTTGTTTTCTGTGGAGCCCTAATGACTAGGCCTCAGAATACGGAATGAAAACAGAACAGCATACTTCTATACAAGCATGCTTATACATACATCTATTTTATTATAGATATGATTAAAGTTTATTGTGTTAATGTAATTATTGTTAACTAGCTATTGAAGTTTTTTTTTTCTTTTTTTCTCTATTTTCCTGAAAAAAAGTGAATGTTTACACTGTAAACGGTAAATATGTGCACTTGTTTTCTTAAGGATCAGGACTTGATCTGACTTTCAAAACATTTGTTCATTGATGTAACCCAAGGAGGTTTGTAATATTTGTCTATATATATATATATATATATATTTGTTTTATTTCCAACAATGAAGATGGAGGCTTTTTGTATCCAGATGTTTGAAATTTTGTCACTCATCTGTTCCCAGAGGAATTCTCCCATCTGCATCTAATTCACACAAACAAAGATGTTCGAACAAAGAGGGCAATGTTTTGAAAATGCCTCAGTCACAATATTTACTCTTTTCAGCCTACATATATTAAGCTGGGATAGTAAAAAAGTATGCAAAAAAAGTACAAACTTCACCTGTATATGTGACCCTTGACCACAAAACCAGTCACAAGTCGCACGAGTATATTTGTGGCAATAGCCAACAATGCATATGGGTCAAAATTATTGATTTTTCTTTTATGCCAAAAATCATTAGGATATTAAGTAAAGATCATGTTCCATGAAGATATTTTGTAAATGTTCTACCGTAAATATATAAAACATTTATTTTTGTCAGTGAATGCAGCAAAAGCACGAACATAAATGGACAATTTTAAAGGCGATTTTCTCAATGTTTAATTTTTTTTGCACCCTCAGATTCCAGATTTTCAAATCTCTGACAAATATTGGCCTATCCTAACAAACCATACTTCAATGGAAAGCTTATTTATTCGGCTTATTTATTATATGCTTAACTTATTTTGATGAGTTAAAGCGATGTAAAAACATATGTTGTCATAACTTATTGGTCAAATAATTTTTTACATTATGAAAAGCCAATTTTACTTAATCAGATATTTAATAAATCATCTTTCTGTTTATCCTTCATTAATGAGACTTGCTGTATGTGTCTCCTTCAGTATCAGCTGCAGAGATGTGCACCCTGGCGGACCGTGGCGTCTCAGTGGCAGACCTGGCCCATTCTAGCCATCGCTGTTCTCCTGCTGGCTCTGGTGCCGTACGTGGTGTATCGGATGATGACTGCTTTTGAAAATCCCCCTCCACACTCGCTCTTCAAGTCGGCTGCAATCTGCTTCGGCCTGCTTAGTGAAGCCCTGTTGATCAAGTGAGTTCCGCCCAAGCTTTGTTGATACCTGCCTTGTGGCTAAACACCTGAGTGAGAACTTTCCCAATAAAAAAAAAACTCCCTATTCCAGTTCAACCTGTTTTAGAGATGGATAGGGAGACTAAAATTAATTTAGGAATTGAGGCTCAGGGTTGGCAGGAGGTGTGCACATCTGTGTCTGTCTAATTATAGAAATGACAATAAACCATGTGACACCATTTGCAAACTCCAACTACCTTTTGACATCAGAGAACTAGAAGGGGAGATCCAGACCACCGCTGTGTTATTTTTCCAGCTCTTCTTAACCAATGCATATATATCTGTATGTGTTTAAAGTGTGTTGGATTAAACAAGCCTTTCATATTTCATTATGACCAGATGGCTTCTCAGACTGTCGTGTGTGTGTGTGTGTGTGTGTGTGTGTGTGTGTGTGTGTGTGTGTGTGTGTGTGTGTGTGTGTGTGTGTGTGTGTGTGTGTGTGTGTGTGTGTGTGTGTGTGTGTGTGTGTGTGTGTGTGTGTGTGTGTGTGTGTGTGTGTGTGTGTGTGCGCGTGCGCGTGCGCGTGCGCGTGCGTGTGTGTGTACCGTATGCGTGTGTGCCGTATTTGTTGCAGGCCACTGTTGCCTCAAGTCATTACTAATGCTTGATTAAAGTTGAGATCAATTTGATTAGATTTCAATCAGCCCTTTACCATCTCACTCTTAATTTACTTCTGTATGCCCACCATTATAATCAGTAAAGCAATAAGCCAACTGTAGGGAAATGAGATCACATGAGGTTCCTTTCGTCTATGTTTGTGTATATTGCCTATGTAAGTAGGTTATGTAGTGTTGTAGAACCTAATTATCATATTGCATGAGCAGTGAGCATGAGCGCATGCAATCATTTTTCTTTTAAAGGAGATATGCATTATTAGTAGCCTATACTCAGTCATACACACTCAGCTTGGAAATCTAGCCTAGAAAGAGTCAGTTTTCCTACAGATGGCTGAAGGTGTGTGCGATATTGACATGATCAATGAGGTGTAAAATTAAAAGCTATATTGATCCCATTTCCCCTTCGTTCATTTGTTATACATATATATGTGCAACTCAATAGCCAAGCTTAACTAATTTTCCTGTATTTTCCAATGAGTGGAGCATATGAAGTTAATAGGTAACTCATTTAGATGTTATCAGTATGACAAGTCATTAGATGAAATACATGACACATGCAGCTCATGAGCCTGGTGGATATTTCTCCTTTAAAAAAGAAAAGAAAAACACAATGATAAATGGGAAAAATAGCCAAACACTAATATAACACTTTGATAAAAATGAAGTGTGTGTCCTGTCCACATGATATGTATCATATTTAGTGAGTGTGTCTTAAACTGATGTTATTAAAATATTGGTCGGTCTGCATTACAATAATGATGGGAAATTAATTTTCTCACTCTTCAAGGTCTTTTGAGATATTTTAGGAATGAATGAGTAGCGTTTTGTGTTGCTCTCTGTTGAAAACTTCAGAGCTAGAGATTTTTATTTATTTATTTATTTATTTTTTGGAAGAGAAAAAAGAAAAATCCACACAATCAATAAAACCTATGAGAGCAGCATCCATTACTGTAAAAGCTGTAACAATAATAAAAATGCCCATTTTTTCCATCCAGTTGGGCGGTATGGTTGCAAAACCGTTCACATGCTTCCTCACTGATTCAAAAAAACGTGACAAATCCATAATCCAATAACAGAGAATAGCTTTTTTTGTATGTCTGATTATCTGACTATCCCCTATTTGTATTTCTGTAATGTCTTTCATTTTCACTGAAAAAAAATTACTGTAATTTATATCAAAACCCATTTTCAGATCGAACAGTAATAAGTTGCTGAGCTCGTCCTGTCAACAACTGACAAGAAAACAAATTTAATCTGAAGTGTTATTTTCCTCCGAGAACAGGTTCATAAAATACATTCATTTCTGACTTATGACAACTCTCTTGCCTGATTCTGAATCGCTTTATAAAGATCTGAAATGAACAGGTCATAAAGAGAGGCCAGGTGTTTTTGAAAAGAAGCAGTTTTATCCTGTTGCTCCTGAGCATCGCTGTTCATTTTGCCTTTATTTGAAGAGAAGCCTTCATTTATCGCATTTATTGTATTTTATTCCTTCAGGTTTGTCTGTTTAATACAGAGAAATAATCTTTGTACTGTTTCAATTAAAGTAAAAACAGAATACACATACTTTCTCTCTCTCTCTCTCTCTCTCTCTCTCTCTCTCTCTCTCTCTCTCTCTCTCTCTCTCTCTCTCTCTCTCCCTCTCCTGCTAGGTTTTATAAGAGTGTTTTTCAGTTTTAATATAAGTAATTGGAAAAATGCTCCGGGTGCTTCAAGTCATTAGTAAATGAGCAGTCTGCTTTTATTAGCATCCGACTTGTAAATAATGCATTAAACTCCTGAAATAAACATGATCAACTCTGCTCTGTATCCATAATAAAAAAAATAAAAAAAATACATTGCTTGACTTCCACAATTGATATGTACATTTATGATATTTGTGAAAACAGTGATACAAATTCACAGTGGGTGCCTTTTCAGAATAATGAGGGAAATTAAATGTTGTGATATGTGCAATAATTGTTCCAATACACCCCCACCCCCCTCTTAATTTCTTTGTTTGAGAAAAAAGAAATTGGGGCTGTTAGTAATCAAGGAAATAGGGCTCATAGGTTTTCTTATTAAACACTTTTTCAGCTAGGAATGTGCCTTGTGAACTGGTAATTAATATTGTGGCTGGGCTGGTAATTTGCTCTCACGCCATTATACTGTTGTTCCAGCCGTTATCCACACTAGTAATGAGCTGTAATTTTACAACGGGAAATTGGTTTATGTTTAAACAACACATTAAATTGTTAGAGAGAAGCATCAGGCTAAAGTACTGCATTTCTTTACATATCGCGCCTTATATTTTGGGCCAGAAAAAAAGGCCTTTTTAAGCATAATACAATGTTGTTTTAAGCCCAGGTTTACCATGAAGGATAAAATGTTGTATCTTGGTCATATCAAACATTTGTCCTAAGTACACTGGTCCATATCCATCACGAGTGTAGTTACCACTAGTTCTATTAAGAGCAAGGCCAATAAAAACATTTGCACACATTACTGCTAATCTACAGCCTGTTCTGTCAAATACTCCATTTGCATGATTTTAAAGTGCCTATATACACTATTTCCCATGTTAGATGCATATAACTACTAGAAAAAGAAACCAGACACAACCACATGTACACCTGAGAGATGTAAATTATTGACAGCAAAATCAAACCCGGAGAACAAAATATGTAGAATTAAAGAGCAGAAGGAGCTGTGGATTGTATAATGGCTCTTTGAAAGTAGCCAATCAGATGGCTTGGATTCTTTTTAGATTTATAGTTTTACTGGTCCACTGCTCATCTCATCCTGTTGATAAACCTGTGATTAAGAACAATACACTGTTTCTAACAGTTATAGCATACACTACCATTCAAGGGTTTGGGATCTGCAAGATTTTTATTCAGTAAGGTTCCATTAAATTGATCAAAAGTTACAGTAAAGACATTTCAAAAGATTTATTTTTCCACATTAATGCTGTTGTTTTGAAATTTGTTAATCAAAGAATCCTTAAAAAATGCACACAGTTTCCACAAATATATCAACAGTTTTCAACATTGATAAAGATAAGAAATGTCACTTGAGCACCAAAAAGCTTATTAGAATGATTTCTGAAGGATCATGTGACACTAAGATTAATTACATGTTAAAATGTATTGAAATAGAAAACAGTTTTTTTTTATAATTGTAATAATATTATATTTTAATATTTCACAATATTACAGTTTTACTGTATTTTTCATCAAACAAATGCAGCCTTGGTGAGACTTCTTTCCGAAACGTAAAAAAAAAAAAGAATTGTTGGGCAAGTACATAAGTCTCCTTATGTCATTATGTCAAACTTTTGTAACATTATTTTTTATTTATTTGTTTATTTCAAACAATAGTGAAAAATTGTTTCCTGCTCACGAACATTCATCTCTTTATTCATTTAAATATATATATATTTTTTAGGAGAGGTACGTTTTGATGTCATCAGTGACTTTTGCTGTAATAAAATGATTGTAATTACAGTAGACTGGTACACCTCAAACCATCATATTCATTCAACTCGCGTAACTCAACGTGCTGTCCTAACCCTAACTCCTAGTGGCCAATTTTTTCATACAGCACCTTTAAACATTTATTGTTATGTTTTTATTATTTCCTCAAAATGATAAAAAAAATATTATAATAATAATAAAATGCTTTGGTAACATTTTATTTTTAATGGTCCCTTTTAGACATTCTATAACTAGCCTATAAGTAACATTGCAACTACATGTTAACGTATTCTACTAACCCGAACCATAACACCTTAATTAACAGTCTACTAATACTCTAACAAGAGTTAGTTGACTTGTAGTTGCAAAGGTACTTATAGTTAGTAGAATGTCAGTGAAACATTGAAATAAAGTGTAACCAATGTTTTTCCTCAGCCTCCTGTTATATCAGCTTTGACACTTTTTTTTTTTTTTTTACCTTTGTTTTTGTGTAAAACACAACATGTGTAAGTGTAAAAGGTATGTCTTACAATCATATTATATGTGTGTGCACCAATCTGCATGTGCATATGTATGTGATTACCAGCAGGGCAGAGGGGGGGCCGTTTTGATGCATTGCACCCCAGGTGCAATCTATGCAAATGAGCAGACAATTGTAGAATGTTCGTATAACGAATTCCACCTCTTGATAATTGCATGGGAGTTATTTATTACCAAAAAGCTATCTGATATCTTGTGTAAGACCAGCCTTGTGTAACAAGTTGACATCCCATCTCATTAAGTGTAGCTTGCATAAAGGATGTTATGTGGAGCAAGAAACCCCTATTTTGGGAACTTGAAATGTCCACAGATGCATGCAATGTCTTCTGGATACATATTATTATCTCGCTTACTGTTGTTAGCGCTCAAGTAAAGTGGAACTAGCCCAACACCAAAGAAAAATGTAACCCGTATTTAATGTAATTTGGGTTGTACAGTATTACTTGTTACCTTGCATAGTTTTGTTCATGGTTTTTAGAATGAGGGGGTCTCAAGCAACCTGTACATGTTGGCATATTGACATGCTGTATAAGAGTGTCTATGAGAAAGAAAAGGAAACATCTTTTAAAGTATAGTTTAAAAAAGTGTCAAATTCTTAGTCGTGTGCTCTGTGTATCCATGTTGGTTTCGTATGTATTTGAACAACTTTTCTACCATGTTCAAATCTTAATCTTTTTATTTTTTTTATAAAGTAATTTTAAGTACTTATGATATCATTGTGAATGAATAATTCATCAATATTAACATTTTGGAGGAGTCACAGCACATGATATTTAATAGTCAAATTATTAGACCGTGTGACTTTTCTGTGGAGAAAACCCTTTCAAATAAATATAAACTGCAATGCACTTTTGTTCTAATAAAAAAAATACAAAAATCTATGCCAAACTAATAATTACAGCGTTATTATTTTCAAGCGTCTTATTCTTTTAATGAGGATTTTTTTTTTCATCATTATAATATCAGGACAGTTATATAACCTTGACAGCTGTATAACAAGTAACCATAGAAGAGGTGTATTCAATAGATAGAAAGAAAAAAATCATCACATAAGTGACCTAAATTGTTGAAGTGACAGATAAATTTGCACAGTAAAGTCACAGCCTTCAATGTTAACAACAACAGATACTGGAAGCATTTTCTCATTGTTTTTTTGTTTTTAGTTTTTTCCTGCTGTCCTGCGACTCATTTTTGGATTACAACCCACTGCTCTAGTGCAGTTCCATTTATAAGAAACCCCAGCGTTACTTTTTTGCTCCTTTAAAAAGAACAACAATTGTGGTATGCAAATGAAAATCCAGTCAGCTAATCCATCATCAAACAATACAGTAGAATTAGACATCAGAATGGGCACTGGAATAGGAAGAGACTGGAACAGGACTCATAATGTTCCCGATGGCTGTGTAATGGCACTCTTTTATTGGGTTATGATGCACTGCCACAATCTGTTTCTCTCCTTAACTTTCACTCATTGGCACTCTTCCCGTCTCGGTCATTTCCGATCTTTATGCCATTTCACTACAATTATCCTCTCATTTCTGGTCTTTGTTTTTTCCGTACACTGTCTACGGTTGGGAGGTGTGTGCATGTGTGTGTGCATGAGGCACAGAGAAGGGGATTTGCCCCATGGTGCCCATGCTGCCCGTGGTGTGCCAGTGTCCTGCTGCCTACTGTCAGGGTGCGTCTCAGTCAGCGAGGACCCTTGGGGGACTGTAGGCCCCCGCTTAGGGACCAACCCCTGCTACCCACCCTCAGCGTCTCATCTGAGCTTCTGTCATCTTAACCTTTGGAAAAGCGCTCGGAGACAACCGTTTAGGAAAACAAAAGAAAAAAACACCCTCTTCTCTGCATGTCTCCTGACCTTTCCCGGTTATGTTCATCTCATTTTAGGAAACTACTTATTTATTTATCACAATAGCTTATTAATGTAGGGTTGCTGTCGTGGTAATATGCACATTTTGTCCTAAGGCAGAATAAAATTGCAGTGACATTAAAGGCATCTGGAAATTGAGGGCATTTTTGGAAACATTATGTGGGGATGCGACAGTCAGGATTGTTTGACCCTCACACTTTTCTGTTCAGGTTCTTGAAGATACTGAATGATCTACTGCAGTCTCTTGTCTAGGATCAACGGTGACGTGGTGTTTCTGAATAACAAAGGTTGTTTGATGCTTTTGTCCAAACTGATACAGATTCACCCCAGGGTCGAGGCCACTCCATTTGTTTGATCTTCAAATCTACCCACAAGTCATAAAGCCCATATGTATAACAGAAGAAAGTGCTGTGTGATCTGGATGATTAAATTCCACCTCATAAAACTGAACAAACACAGACTGCATTGCACTGTATCTACATGTTGTTTGAGTAGGGCATGTAATTGTAATGCATTTGCTGATGGTCTGCTAGGTTCAGGGAGCACTCAGTGATAAACAATAGGGTTCTTGTGAGTCCCCAGGCTGTGAACAAGTAGAGTCAGATCTTTATCACAACCAATTACTCAGGGTTATGGTCAGGGTCCAGTTGAAGGGGCTAGGCCTTTTCCGAACCTTTCTTCATTCTCTGAACCTCCATCCGTCTTCAAGTAAAAGAAAATGCTAGCAAAAATCAATTACTGTCCAAAAATAATTTGTTAACTTTGCAAATTAATACCTTAGTGTGAAATGTTTGCTGTAACTTGTGACTTAACGCAACTTGCATGACTGTTTTCAATCAGGTTTCCCTAATCACTCCTTCAGCCATTGGTTGAAAATTTGGGACAAAGCCTAGTTTCTATTGGTTGATATCACAGTCATGTTCAGTTTGTTTCAGTTTTCTTGGACTTTCTGTTTGTTTCCATTCATCACATGTGTTCCTTTGTTCTAGTTTCCCGCCACTCATCAGTCACTATGGACCCTAACACTAATCATCACAACTGTTTGTCTTTTAGTTAATCATCACTGTGTATTTAAGTTCCTGCCTGTGTTCTGTTCAGTGTCCGCTATTGTTCGTGTTCGTGTTTATGTTTACACGCTGTCTCACATGTTGGCTGTCTATTTGGATTTATCTATTAAATCTGTTATACTAGCTTCATATTCGTTTTCGGATCAAAGTGTTACGGTTGGGATGCTTAAACAAAGTGATGTTTTGGTGGTGCCACAGAAACACACATCTACTTTTTAGGGAGTCATCCTACAAATTACTTATAGCAATATTATATATACTTTTTGGATGCTAAAAATATATAGCATCAGGTATAGTATAGGAAACCATTGCTTAGCACTTACAGGAAGTCATGGCTTACTACTTGCATTAAGTATTTCTAATTGCTTAACTTAAAAATGTACAACATAAATGGGAAAATATTATATTTATCTCTCTAATTCAACCATTATTTCTGTCATTTTACATGAAATTTTACATGCTGTCAACAAATGACAGCATGTAAAATGTCATGTAAAATGACAGAAATGGGTGTGTTTTTGACAACTGTCAGTCCTCCACAGTGAAAAATATAGATAATTCAGCACAAACTGTTTAGATGAGCTCAAGTACTATTACACCAAAACAGTAATGATGATATTTGAGATGTGATGATGCAGGTTTTACTTCACATGAGGCCTCTGTGTCAGCCATGATGAGTGAGGACAGGGTTCTGCCACAGGTTTCTCATCTTGCACAGACAGCAAGTCTGATGACACTAGCCTTGAGCTCTGCTCATGTGCCCCCCTTTCAGTCCCACCGTCTCACTGTCAAGCAGGAAAACTCCCCCGACCGCTCCAACCCGGCGCTGCACATTTTCATACTCGGAGCCCGGAGGTTAAAATCGCTCATTACGCCGCCTGAGATTTATTAAAATAGATTACAGAAATGTTAATTAAGTCATTAATTACATTATTTAATCAGCATTGACAGATAATGCGGTGAGCATTTGTGGTTTGAAGGGGGGGAGCTGACAAACTTGGGGGAGGGTTGGTGTCGGATGTGTGTGCACGAATGTGCTATACTCTTAAGGTATTAAATTTGACATGATGGTTTCTGATATACAGAATGTCCAGGTCTACTACCATGGATCATACAAACCATGGGGACAGCAGTAAACTTAGTTTATTTTTGTCATCCATACATCATGTAAACATATGCACCTTTTATGGAATCATAGGTGGAAATATGATAATAATGGTAGTAAAAGTTAGATTTTCAAGTCAAGTAATGCAGCTTTACTAAAAAAAAAAATAAAAAAAAAAAATGATGGTCATGTTTATAATATCTTTATATCTTCATGCCATATAGTCACATTTAGCAGATTGGAGCTGGGTGATAATATAATTTACATTTTGTGATGATATAGTAATGCAGCCAAGATTTGCTTTATTAGTACATATTGCATTATGCTTTATGTATGTGGATAAAAGTGGATGTTATATAAATTAAACTTTATATAGAGCTGTGCGATAAAGTTTACATTTTGCGACGATATAAACCACCATGCAGTTGAGATTTGCTATTGTATAAATCGCTTTACGTGAGTATACTATATTTTGCAGATCAAGTTGGGTGTATGATATATCCAACCTTATATAATATTGTTTACATTTTGCAGTGATAAAAACAATTACACCGCCGAGATGTGCAATATAGTATATATCGCATTACGTGACTACACTGTATGCAGGGCTTGACATTATTAATTTTTTTGCTCACCAGCCACTGTGGCTAGCGGTTTTCCAAAGTTACTAGCCACTCAGCATTCATTGATGACACAATTTTGACATCGATACCATGGGGAAAAACTGCCATACACATATTTGTTATATTATCTCATAATTTGCCAGCAGGTACTGTATATTAGGCCGCTGTCACTTTAAGACCTGACACGCGGATCCATTATATAATGTTACACATACATTTTCTTTCTCAACTGTTTACGTTCACTTAAAACATAACTGACAATGTTTACGTGAATACTCGCCAAGACCGGCATTTTGACATTATTTTGTGTATTTGACTGTTTAGTGCAATAAGCTGCGAAAATGAACTAATTTTAGTACTGAGAGGCGGCTTTATGTGTGTGCACTTTGGGTGTGAGCACAAAATCTGCAGGAATAACTAAAATTGTGCTCAATATGTGCAATCCCTTTCCAAAAATTCAAGTCCTGTAACAACAACTATATTAATCCGGAGCAAATGAAACGAGTGAGTGAGGGGAGGCAGGTTTGTGTGTCAACTCGCTGTCAACTAACTCTCATTATAGCAGATTGTCTGCTTAATATCTGTTAACACTTTATTGTGGTGGTCCCCCAAAAGACTTACTGTAAGTTTTGCTTACTATAAGTAGCTTTGCAAGTACTGTACATGTCAACTTATTCTACTAACCCTAACCCCTTATTCTACTAACCCTAACCCTACACCTAACAGTCTACTAATACCAAAGACTTATACAGAAAGATGGTGCACTCATATTACTATGAATGGGAGAAAGTGCAATATGGCAGAATAAGTCAAGTCAAGTTTATTTGTATAGCGCTTTTCACAATACAGATTGTATCAAAGCAGCTTCACAGTATTAAATTAAAATAATACAACAAAGTTTTTTTCAAGAGGAATTTATTGATTGATAAAATTAAATTAAATATCCCCAAAATATCCCCAACTGAGCAAGCCAAAGGCAACAGTGGCAAGGAACCGAAAAACTTCATCAAGTGACCTAATGGTGTCCTAAAACTCCATCAGGTGACCTAATGGAGAAAAAAAAACCTTGGGAGAACCCAGGCTCAGTCGGGGGCCAGTTCTCCTCTGGCATTTATGAGCTAGAGGCCGGATTGTAGTTTGAACTGTAGGATTATATGAATGCCTGGCTGAAGAGATGCGACTTTAATCTAGTTTTAAACTGGGAGAGCGAGTCTGAGCAACGAACAGTATCAGGAAGACTATTCCAGAGTTTTGGAGCCAAATGTGAAAATGCTCTCCCTCTGGTGGTTCTGGATATCCTAGGACCAAAAGCCTTGAATTTAGTGATCTTAAAGAGCGCGATGGATTATAGGGTATAAGTCCCACCTTCTAAATAAAAGAGCCAATCACCGATTGGTAAAGTCATTGTGTCACTGCAGATGCCGTTAGAACCTCCGGTTCCTATAGAAACAGTAATGTGTTCTGCATTTAGGACTGCGCATGTGCATTAGCTTGGTCCAGCCTGAAAAATGCAGTTTTGATTTGAACGTTTAGAAACAAAATTTACAAGACAGTTGTTTTCATTGGTGATTTCAAATATGAAATGTAATTGTAAGCTTGGCAAACAGTTTTGGAGAATTTGATGTTTCCCCATTCAAAGAGATAAGAGCTGCACTTGCATGCCTGAGAGGCGTTTCAAAAACGGCCCCAGAGTGAAATGACTTGTCTTAAAGGGAGTTTGCTAGTTAGTTTAAATGTATGTGCAATGCTACTTATAGTCAACAGAATGTCTAGTGGACCATCAAAATAAAGTTTAACCGAGATTTTCTATATGGGAGCAAATTTACTATACACACTAGTTAAAGGATTAGTTCACAATGAAAATGACCCCATGATTTACTCACCCTCAAGCCACCCTAGGTGTATATGACTTTCTTCTTTCAGATGAATACAATCAGAGTATTCTGATGGCAGTGGATTGCAACCAACAGATTGAAGCTCAAAAAAGTGCATTCCTCCACTATAAACAAACTCCAAATGGCTCCGGAGGGTTAATAAAGGCCTTCTGAAGCAAAACTATGAGTTTGTGTAAGAAAAATATTCATATTTAAAACTTTATAAAATAACTAGCTTCCGGCCAAACAAACATACGGATCTGACTTAAATGAAAAGCACAACTTGTGCGAGTAATGTGACGTACTGCTGATATTTACGCTACACCATGACACGCTACTTCCAACCTCATAAGTTGCGTATGGCCGTTTGACCGGAAGCTAGAATATTACTTCGTAACGTGTTAAATATGAATATTTTTCTTACATCGTTTTGCTTCAGAAGGCCTTTATTAACCCACCGGAGCCGTTTGGAGTTTGTTTATGATGGACGGATGCATTTTTTTGAGCTTCAATCTGTTGGTTGCAATCCACTGCCATTATCAAGCTTGAAAGAGCCAAGACATTTTTTTATGTAACTTTGATTGTATTCGTCTGAAAGAAGAATGTCATATACACCTAGGGTGGCTTGAGGGTGAGTAGATCATGGGGTAATTTTCATTTTAAAGTGATCCACTCCTTTAAAACAAGTTCATATTACTTAATTGTTTCTGTTCTGTTGACATTACTCATTTTGACTGAGTTTTTATTACTTTTCTTCGTATTCTGTTACTTAAATCATTGCAACTAAGTTCACTGAACTCAGTTATTTTTGTTCAGCGAAAAAGGTAGAAAATGTGGTTCATTTGCACATACGCAGTAGAAGATAGCAGGAAGACACATGCAGAGAGCACGAGCACCCATTTGTGCCAGTTTCAACTGACTTTTGCGTTCTTGTTTTGTGTTGTTAAATGGAGTTAAGTGCTTTGACAGTCTATTGGATAAAAGTGACAACATGGGCATGGAGGCCATTAGCATATAGTAACACTGTGTTCCTTTGCTCCTTCTGTGTGCTCCAGTTTTTATTCCACAATTTTAAATATTTCATTCTGGGGAAGCATTTGGAGGAAGCATTTGGAGTGACATTTGGCAAAGGCCTCAAACCATATTTCCAAGCTGTTTAGAAAGAAAATACAAGGGGAGCGATCACGAGATGGATTACCAGGGAGGCGATACTGTGAACTTCCTTATCTGTTGACAGCTTAGTTACCGTTAAGAACAAGAAATGTGTTTTTCAATTCAGCCAGAATGGAGCTCTCCTTTGTCCCCATAGACCTGCATTACGGGATTGTGCGATCGGACCTGATAACTCTCAAATAACTGGCCTTGAAAATGAGTTTGGAAGAACGCTTGATTTGGTCTGCGATTCGGATTATTTATTGGCTACAAAGTTTGCCGAGTACTTTTCAACAGAAATGTGCAAAACAATTAAAGTTCCGTTCCTGAGCTTCAATGTCACATTTTAAAGGACAAATATCCACATACACAGATGGACGTTCAAATGCGTCAACATATTGCTTGAGGATTTTTTTTTATCTCATTTGGCCAGGGTGAATTAATATGTGTTAATTATGATGTGACATCTGCAGATTCTATTCAAATGTGGTTAGCCATTTGTGAATCTCCATGTGAATTTCATTACTCAGGGGCTGGGTTCGGAAAAAGAGACATTTTTAATGCAATGATGTTTTTCAGGGTCAAGAGTGATCGAATAACAAATTGACACTCCGTTAATTACTATTTCAGATGAAGTAAACACTTTATCAAAGCTTTTGAAGTGCACTGTAACCTGGGAATGATAGTGTCTAAATGGCTCTTCTCGATTGTGACAACTTCTTTGAGGTTGCCTGGCAACTTGTGAGTGGCCCAACTCTTCAGATGGAGAGGCTCTTGATTGTTGAGCTGAGTGACTGTTGAAATGAATCTCAGAATGCTTCTCTGAATGTTTTTAGTTGTCACCACCCTTGAAGTCTCAGAGACTACTTGTTTCAAGATAATTTGTGTCATGGCGAGTCACTAACTTTAAGTTCTTCTTTTAACCAATGCAATTGCATTGTCGTCAGCTACTTAAAAATAAATATATAAAAATATATATATAAAAAATGTGAGAGGTATAATGTGAAAGAAACAGCCTCGCACGTACCATTTACTTTTTACACTTTCAAATGTTTGAGTTTGCAGGGTAAATGAAGTCATCCAAGCACTGTAGTAATTGGCACTTTAATATCACCTCATAAATGTGCGTCTCACTTTGAAGGTGTTCTGACCAGATTCTTTCAGATTTGCCTTCTCTCTCTTCAACACTTTCTAAACTGTTTCTGTAATTAAACAGCTACATAAATGTGGCAGAGTGACAGTTTGGGTGATGTTTCACTTAGAGGTCCACAATATGTCTTTTGAAGATGATTGCTTGTCTAAATCCAATATGCTAGGATCTGCCTGGAGTAAGGAAGCAGTGAATAAATTGTTGTAGAAAGGCATATCTGGTCATTTATGGATCTCAAGAGGATTTTTCAGGGCTCCCGTGGGACCTGTAAGAGAGAGGGAAGGCAAATTGGATAATAATGAGATTAAGGTTGCTTAAACATGCAAGACCAATTACGGTATGTATGAATATAGAACCATTTTGCATTACTACTAGTTTTAAGTTCATATCCTCAGTAACATTCATCTCTACATCTCCTCACATCTCAGTATCCACCCAACAGCAGTAGTTAACTCTGTTGAGTTATAAAGGCCCTAATCTGGTGGAGTCAGACTTTTAACTAAGCGGACCAAGTTCTATTCCACATTACAGCTTATTCTGACCCAGAACTTGCTTAGACAGGAAATGACCATCGCACCAACATGTAAAGGAACCAACAGTTTTTGTTTTACATGCCATTTTGAAGTGCATTTTTCTGAAAAAAATGTTATAGCACAATAATAATAATAATAAAAAGACATTTTATTTAAAAAATATATATATATTAATTTTAAAACTATAATAGTGCAGAAGTCTCCAAAAAAAACAAACAAAAAAAAACACTGAAAAATAGCATAATAAACTATTTTACAGATGCACTACTGTTCAGAAGTTCAGTAAAAAAAAAAAATCCTTTGTTCATTAAGGACACATTAAATTGATCAAAAGTGACGATAAAGTCATTTATAATGTTAAAAAATATTTATATTTAAAATAAATGCTTTTAAACTTTTTATTCATCAAAGAATCCTGAAGAAAAATGCATTATGGTATCCAAAAAAATATTAAGCAGCACAACTGTTTTCAGCAGTGATAATAATAATAAATGTTTCTTTAGCACCAAATCAGCATATAATGTTTTCTGAAGGATCATGTGATACTCAAGACTGAGTAATGGCTGCTGAAAGTTCAGATTTGCCATCACAGGAAGAGGTTAAATTTTTAAATATATGAATCAAGAATATAATATATATAAGAAGTCTCTTATGCTCATCAAGCCTGCAGTTAAAAAAAAAAAAAAAGGTAATATTATGAAATATTATTACAATTTAAAATAATGGTTCTCTTTTTTAATATATTTTAAAATTTAATTTATTTTTGTGATGCAAAGCTGAATTTTCGTCAGCAAGTACTCCAGTCTTTGGTGTCTTATGATCCTTCAGAAATCATTCTAATATGATGATTTGATACTCAGTTATTATCAATGATGGAAACAGTTGTGCTGTTTAATATATTTTTTTGGAATACTTTTTTCAGGATTCATTGATGAGTAAAACGTTAACAGCATTTATTCATAAAAACAGCATTTATTCTAAATAAAAACATTTCTAACAATATAAATCGTTACCATCACCTTTTATCAATTTAACGCATCCTTGTTGAATTAAAGTACTAATTTCTTTAAAAAAAAAAGTTATTGTTCCCAAACTTTTGAACGGTAGTGTATATTGTTACAAAAGATTTCTATTCTAAATGAATACAGTTCTTTTTAACTTTTTATTCATCAAATAATCCTGAAAAAAGTATCTCAGGTTATAAAAAAATATATTAAGCAGCACAACTATTTCCAACATTGATCATAAATCAGCAATTACATTTTAAAGTATATTAAAAAAGAGAACCATTATTTTAAATTGTAATAATATTTCATAATATTACTGTTTTTTTTTTGTTTTTTTTTTTTTTAACTGCAGGCTTGATGAGCATAAGAGACTTCTTTCAAAAACATTAACAATAGTAATGTTTCCAAACTTTTGACTGGTACTGTATATATATATATATTTAATTTTTTAAATAAAAAAAAAAAAAAAAAAATTATGTAATAATATTTTACAATATTACTGTTTAACTTTGTTATTGATCAAATGTAGCTTTGGTGAGCATAAGGGACTTCTTTCAAAAAATCCTACCAACCCTTTGAATGTTAGTGTATAACTCAGAATACTAAGCAGAAATATAATGCTTGACTTGTGGACATCTATTTAACCTGTTACTAAGTGCCATCCTACAATCTTCTACTTGCTGACATTCTTTTTCCTCTTTTTTTTTCCAAAGGTGCATGTGCAGTTACTTCAGCCACCGACTCCAGCGAGCAGCGCAAAGCTCCTTTAGCCTCCAGCCTCGCAGATCTGAAGAGCATGAAGTCCATACCAATCTGAGGCAGTGCGACACGGCAGGGGTCAAAGGTTAGGACTCACCGGCAGTGGCGGGAGAGAGGAGACACTTGGTTATAAGCTCTGAGAGGAGAGGATCAGGGCTGCCACTGATAAATATGACCAGAGGGAATAAGACCTGTGGAGCAGGAAGCAAAAAAAAAAAAAGTGACTTATATAAATGTCTGGAGAGGTCCTGCTGCCGACACTAGCTGAGTTTCAGAAGACGAAACCCAGCGTAAGCAGAAGAAAAACGGAAATGCCACTCTGGTTTCCTGGGTTGAGAATGGATGGATGTTTTTTTTTTTTTTTTTTTTTTTTTTTTTTGGGATGGTATAATCAAACCAGTGTTTAATCAGTACAGTTGAGTTGGTACAAAGCTTTATCAATTTACTTTATCAATATCCCAAAGCACTTTTGCCATATATTAGATTTATATAATTCATTGCACATGTCACTTTTTGATGGCTGACTTTTTCAAGGGATTTTCAGAAGTTCTGAAACTTTCAGAAACAGTGTGATATAATCCAAATATATAAAGTATATTTAACTAAAACATTGCTTGCTTTCTATTTGAATTTCTTTATTTCCACCATCAGTTTATAGGTGTAAAAATATATTTGACAAACTCATAATCAAAACAATTGCCAATGTGGTTGTCCTCATAGGAAATATATCTATATCATGTTAAAGAAATTCATAAAGATGTATGAAGAATTTTCTTTCCTCTCTCTTGCCTGTTCTTCATCTTTGCACTGAGAACAAGTGTAACATTCTCAACCCTTGCAGCGCTCAATAATGTAGCAATATTATAATGACATGACTAATGAGGATTGAGACCATGGTAACAGGTGTTGAGCTTGTTAATAAAAGGAAAGGTGAAGTGCTGTACTTTAGTTACTGTACTCCCACATGTTAATAAAAGTGCCGAGAGCTGAGTGCGAGCTCTTAGTGATCGCTTATCTTTTTCTGTAGAGTGTGTACAATTATTGTGTGTGTAACCTAAATGGATACTTTATTTGATATCTTTCAGTACTTCCCTTCTCACAGGGCTTCTTCCTGTGCCTTGCCCCCGAAGACCACTGCAATTTGACTCACGAAAGTTCCAGTGTGTGTGTTTTTGTACTCAGTTTCACTCGATTTCAAAGTGTTTTAAGATTCAAAAAAGTTTGGGGTCGACAATGAAAGTAGTCTCTTATGTTCACTAAAGCTGCATGTATTTGATCAAATATTAGAAAAATGATTACAATTTATAATAGCTGTTTTCTAGTTTAATATATTTAAAAAATGTAATTTATTCCTGTGATGTTAAAGATGAATTTTCAGCAGTCATTACTCCAGCCTTCAGTGTCACGCGATCCTTCGGAAACCATTCTGATTATTGAAGGAAGATCGTATTGTCAATGTTAAAAACAATTATGCTTCTCAATATTTTTGTGGAAACCATGGTGCATTTTTTAGGATTCTCTGATGAATAGTAAAAGAAATGTAAAAGCCTTTGTCACTCTTGATCAATTTAATGCATCCTTGCTGAATAAATGTATTTCTTTTAAGTAATTAATTTAGTTTTTAGTATTTAGTATTTTCTTTAAAAAAAAAAAAAGGTTACTGACCCCGAACTTTTGAACTATAGTGTACACAGAAATGCCAAAGCACCTACAGTATACACACAACAAAAGCAGTGATTAAATAATAATATTAATAATAATAATAATATGCCAGTAAATAAATAAAAAAATAGATAAAAAAAATTACACTCAAAAAGACGTTAACGAACATATACTGTACGAATAGCAATAACAAAGAACATGGTTACGGTTAAACACACAAAACCCTTAAATATGTTAATCTTTATTAATAATTCTTCTGACACACTTGTTTTCTCCACATATGCTTTACAAGACCACAAGTATTTTGACAGTCCCTCCTAATTAACAGGTTTGACTAGACCCCTTAATTCCAGTAAAGATAAACTTTAATGCTACTGTATGTAGTGACGTTCTAGAGAATTTTGTGCTTTTAACTTTGTAGCAACATTTTGTGCTCCAGCATGACCTGAGTCTGGTGTGGGACTTCATCTGCTGTAAATAAAACCCAGACCTAAACACCCATGGGATGAATTGGAATGCCGAGTGCGAGCCAGACCCCATCGCCTGACCTCACTGATACTCATGTGTAAATGGAAGCATATCTCCACATCCATGTTCCAACATCTATTGTAAAGCCTTCCCGTGGAGTCTGTTAGGGAGGTGTCTACATACTATAGAGACAGAGCGTATTTAGGCCACGCCCACACCCAGGGGGAAAACAATCCCACCGTCTCCATTGACTTTGCATTGCGAGAGGCTGCCTCCTTGTCATTTCTTGCTTCTAACAAAAGACAGACAAATGCCTAAAAGCTGCTGTGACAAGGTGTACAGCAAACAAGCTAAAAAAAAACAGAAATACGTTTTTATTAGCTCTGGACCTCAAAAAACGAGCGTTTAGTACATAAAAGTGGATACAGGCAGTTGAGACAGAGCGTCACGTGTCTCATTACTATGAGAACTAACGTACGCCCGCTGGAGGAGACCGTAATCGGCAACACAGGATAGTTTATCTTACAGAAATATAATATATAAAACTGACATTTGGATATTTGACTCACCAGTGACCAAATGTTTAACTTACTGCACATGTAGTGTATTTTAGTGCATACTGAGTGTCAGGATCCCACAATTTAACCCATTCGTTCCAGCAACCTTCCAGCCTGTATCCACTTTTATGTCCTCAAACGCTCGTTTTTTGGGGTCGACAGCTTATGAAAAATTATTTCTGGGTTTCTTAGCTTGTTTGCTGTACACCTTGTCACATAGCAGCTTTTAGGCATTATTCAGTATTTTGTTAGAAGCAAGAAATGACAAGGAGCAAGAAATCTCGCAATGCAAAGTCAATGAAGACAGTTGGTTTGTTTTCCCCCTTGGTGGGCGTGGTCTTCAGATTATGACGCGTTGCGCTCTGTCTCTATTGGCCATGTACAGTCTTGCTGCATATGTGATTTTATGTTGTTGTGTGCTGTATGTAGAAATCAGAAAGTCATTTTACATCTTACAGAGGTCAGTAAATGCCACTGCATCCCCACTAACATCATCGTGGTCTCCAGTCTGCCCATGCCTTGCGTGTGTGTACTCCCAGAGCTTAGTGTGCACGTACAGGGCCAGATGGGCACTTTCATGAGTGTGTGAGTGTGGATTACTCTGCCTGCTACATCTGGGTCTCCACATGGCACAGCAGACTACGGCAGGAGAGAGAGGCGGGCGGGCGGGCGCTGCCACCCCCTCTTCAAGGATGCCTATATGACAGCCGTGTTCTCCAGCAGGGCACTGGCACAAATGCCAAATGAAAAGGTCACATGTCCCCGCTACAGCCACAGGACCATTGCAAAGCACTCTGCCATTTATATAGAGTTAACCTAACTGTTTTTGAGTAAAACAACCAGGCCATCGACCTCCTGGATGTTCTCAGATATAGGAAAAGTATTTTCATGATTCTGTGAAGTGATGTGTTATTCATATATAAATATATTATTTCATATATAATTTTATAGATTATTAAAATAATTTATATATAAAAGTATAAATTATACGTGTATATACTTAGACTGCCAGACAATGTTTCATCAACACTAATGTTAATTGTAATGATATTAACGATAATGCTGATATCCAGAGCAATATGTTAAAAATGAACATTTATCATTTGGTGCCTTACTGATAAGACTGTGGGGAGTCCATTAGACAAGAACTTTTAAGATCACTAAAGTTCTAAAATTATTACAAAACTTACAATGTGGCTTCTAAAACAATACATTCACTTTAATACACCGTATAGTAAAAAAAAAAAAAAAAAATAGCAATCAACTTGATAAGCCAAAACTGCCTCTGGTGAAGTGTGTACAACAGATAATGTGATTTGTAGGAATCATAATTAAATAGAATGTGCACTATACAGCTTGTTTGTGTCCAGGATGGAGCATGCTTGATATGTATTGTCTCTTGGCCAATTCTGCGGGATGACCTGCATTGTCATTCCCCGCCATTACTGGTGAGATAAACTGGTCATGTGGCTCAAGTGCTTTTCAATTTCCATGGAGTGCAGACTCTCCTCTTGGAAATGTAACAAAAATGCTCTCACCATTAAACTGCAGGTCAAAAATGTAATCAGCTTGGGTCTTGGATGGGCTCAGACATCATAACTAGCTGTTAACCCACAGATGGCAATCTCTTGCACGACAAGCAGAGAACCTCTTGTTTTTCCTTCTCTCTTCCTCACTTTATTTTCTTATCTATCTCGTCTCCCCAACTCAAATTAAGAGCTTAAAATGCCCTGATTATAGAGGAAATGATTTAGTCCCCCACATTTTATCTCAAACATTAATGGCATTCTTTTGTAAAAACCCAAAAGAAGAATTAACAAACAAACAAACAAAACAACATATTGGTCACTGTTTTCCGTGCAATTACAAATGGGGCTGGATCTTTCAAGTTTTTTTTCAAGCAAATTACACTGCATTAATAACAGAGAAAAACAATCTTTGTGAGAAAAAACTGTGTGCGTGTGTTCCACATATTTCAACTTAAAGTTCAGTTGCTGCCTTAATTTTTTAAGTAAAATAATCTAGGTTGTACAAGTCATTTAAACTTAAATTATATTAAACTGACTTACAAAAAACCGAGTTGCTTAAATTATTTTGATAAGTTAAAGTAATGTTAAAACTTAAGTTTCCATGACTTACTAATCATATTGTTTTGCAATGTATATATAGATATACAGAACAGTAATTTTACATTGTAATAATGTTTCACAATATATATATTTTTTATTGTATGTCTGATTATATACCGTAAATGCAGACTTGGTGAGCTTGATGTAAATATAATATCAAATTAACATGTTAAATATCCAGCCATTTTTACTCTTCAGTCAATCATTTGTTTCACCATATTTCATACTGACGTGCCATTTATGTAAAATGGGTTGCGATCACAATTTTACACTGACTTTAAGGATTCAAATAAGTTATTTATGATGTTATATTTTTTTATGTGTGCTAATGGATCATGGCAATGAGCTATGCATCATAAAAAATAATCAACAATAACTTAAAGGAAGTTCACTAAAATTTTTTAATTCTGTCATCATTTACTCGCCCTCAAGTTGTTTCAAACCTCTATAAGTTTCTTTCTTCTGCTGAACACAAAAGAAGATATTTTGAAGAATGTCAGTAACCAAACAGTTGATCATTCCATTTACTTCCATAGTTTTTTTCCTTCTATGGAAGTCAATGGGGTACATCAACTGTTTGGTTACCGACATTCTTCAAAATATTCCTTTTAAGCCATATTTGTTATTTTAAAATTATATGGAAAAAGCTTAAATATTCAAAGTAACTTATCTCTTAGCAGAGGGCAAACTAGTCTTTTAAGATTAATTAGGTAGGTTTATCACTGATAAACAGATAGGGCCACCTCAGCACAGCCTGTGAGGTCCAGATGGACAAACACACTGTGTTTAAGCCACAGGTGACATAGCAGGTTACTTTGAAGCTCCAGTGCAGATTTGGCAGAGGGGTCCTCAGTGGCAAATGTCCAGGGCAGTGGGGGATTTTTGATCTGCACTGTGCTCGGCTACCTGATGAGGTGGATTAAACAAAAGCCAGATAGCATTTGCATTTGATGTGTAAAACCCTGTGGCTATCTCAGTCAGATGACCTGCCGCTTGGCTTGACAGCAAAAACCTCCTCACAGCACTAAAATAAAGTGAGTGATTTTCTAAAGAGCATCCCATCATTCTGTTTGACATGTTTGAAGATCCTCTCAGACAAGCTCCCCAGATCCCCGGAAAAAAAACAAAGTAAAGATCTGCTAAGGTATCCATAAAACCCACACAATGGTTTATACTTAAATAAAGAAAGCCTGTTTATTCTCTCTGTTTACAATGTCATTTCACAGCAAAAAAGGTTTGGATAATTGGGTTCCACAGGATGGTGGATGAAAGGGTCTTTTGACACATGAAAAATTAACACATCATTTAAATGCAATCTTTATAGGGAAGAATCGGGGCTAGTTGTCACACTTTTAATCAGGGTAGATTTATTTATGAGAGTCAATTTCTGTAAAATTGTATCTAAATTATATACATTTTTACTTTAATAGGCCAGGATTTATTTATTTATTTATTTTTACACACTGACCTTTATGGGGTACATTGTCACAATAGGTGCATGTCGGTAAATAGCTTATTATTTTCAGCTAAGTTTAAACAGAACTTGAAAAAGTTAAACATATATGTATAACAAACCTTTTATTTTGACCAACAAAACTGTTATTCATGAATATATACAATTACAACATATAAAGCACACTGTAGTGGCCAAAAGTGGTGTCCAGAGGAGATATTATATATTATATATAATAGAATATATAGTAGAAAAGCAAAAAAAAAAAAAAAAACACTAAACTTGGTTAAGGTATTTATCTGGCAAAATTATTTGGCAAAAAAATAACCCCCAAAAATGTATCAATTACTGTTGTAACCATCATCCCCTGAAGGAGGGAATGGAGACTGTAAGAAATTGTAGTCTGCCTCGACCCAAATTCCACTCCAAAGTATATTTTAGAATGAGCTCATATCCAAAATGGCTTAATTATCATAGAGATGAAAGAAGTCAAGTTATATTGTTTCTTCACCATTTGGGTTGATCAGATCCTGAACAAATGGTCATTTGTAGAATGGGAATGGGTGTGGGACACAGAGAACCATCTCAGACAATGGGGTGTTACAACTTCACTAACTTCATTAACAACAGCTGTTGCAACAAGAGCAACTTAGTGGTAAACTGTAACAGGATAAATGGTTTTAGATTTGAATGTTCTGAGTTCATTCTGTCGCCGGTGAATCCAAGGTGCTTCGTGTACCTTGCCACTGCTATGCTGTAATAAACTTCATTTTTGAAATCTTCGACATCCACACATTTTTTTGTTACAAGACGTTACATCGAAAAGACTGACTTTATGGGGTCTCACTTGGGAGCCTGATCACCTTTAAGTGGTAACAAAACAAGCCAATGGACATTGGCGAGTGAGAGTTTCATGGCAAGCAATCCCGTCCCCCAAACATACGTTGTGTATATAAGCTTGCTGGCAACTCAGTCATTCAGGTTTGTGCTGAGGAGCCAAGATGGAGTCCCGACCATTCAGTCTCTGTTCCCAGGGAACAAGGGTTACAACAGTAACCGAGACATTCCCTATCTGTCAGTCACGTTCATCATTACGTCGAAAAGACCGACGTTGTGGGTCCCTATGGAAAGCACCACAACCGCTGACCCTTCCCAGCGCTCGTGCAAGTTGAACAGGTCTCCTTACCCGGTGGGATGGAAGGACAGAAATTTCCAAGGGGAAGGTTGATAGCCACTGTTCCTGTCTGTTTCACCCAATTCAGCCACGACTGGTTGGATAACACCGGAGAAGCGTGCCGAATCCAGATGGAGAGGGACTCTACAGAGACCACATCCTGTCCGTAGGGAGGTAACATATGGGAATACGTACATGGGCTGACCCGACAGTGCTACATATGGAAGACCTCTGTGGTAGGTCCTGACTAGACAGGGATGCAACCAATACTGACGCAGAGACAGGTCAGAGCAGAATCTGCAGAGGGAAAAACATGGGTTTACCGGCAAGGAAACCTTACCGTGGAATAGACATGAGATTACCAAGAGGGAATCATAACATATAGGGCATCTAGCCCAGTACAAGGACTGACCAACTGGGCAGGCAACCCAAGTACTGGGCCTGGTGTAAGACACTTCAACCGTGTCTGACTGCGGAAGGATGCTTGAAGGAAACTCTATTCAGGGTTTGCCAGGTGGGAAGCTCACCTGGAGAGCAAATAGGGACCTTGTATCCCCCCATAGAGGGGAATGGTTCTGAAAGCTAGATGGAAAGGGACTCTACAGAGACCACATCCTGTCCATAGGGAGGTAACATACGGGAATACGCATATGAACTGACCCGACAGTGCTACATATGGAAAACCTCTGTGGTAGGTCCTGCCTAGACAGGGATGCAATCAATACTGACGCAGAGACAGTTCAGAGCAGAATCTGCAGAGGGAAAAACACGGGTTTACTGGCAAGGAAACCTTACCGTGGAATAGACATATGAGATTACCAAGAGGAACTGACCAACTGGGCAGGCAACCCAAGTACTACGCCTGGCGTGGGACACCTCCACCGTGTCTGACTGCGGAAGGATGCTTGAAGGAAACTCTATTCAGGGTTTGCCAGGTGGGAAACTCACCTGGAGAGCAAATAGGGACCTCGTATCCCCTCATAGAGGGGAATGGTTCTGAAAGCTAGATGGAAAGGGACTCTACAGAGACCACATCCTGTCCATAGGGAGGTAACATACGGGAATACGCATATGGACTGACCCGACAGTGCTACATATGGAAAACCTCTGCGGTAGGTCCTGCCTAGACAGGGATGCAACCAATACTGACGCAGAGACAGTTCAGAGCAGAATCTGCAGAGGGAAAAACACGGGTTTACTGGCAAGGAAACCTTACCGTGCAATAGACATATGAGATTACCAAGAGGGACTGACCAACTGGGCAGGCAACCCAAGTACTGCGCCTGGCGTGGGACACCTCCACCGTGTCTGACTGCGGAAGGATGCTTGAAGGAAACTCTATTCAGGGTTTGCCAGGTGGGAAACTCACCTGGAGAGCAAATAGGGACCTCGTATCCCCTCATAGAGGGGAATGGTTGTGAAAGCTAGATGGAAAGGGACTCTACAGAGACCCCATCCTGTCCATAGGGAGGTAACATACGGGAATACGCATATGGACTGACCCGACAGTGCTACATATGGAAATTGTGTCGGCATATTGGAATATGGCAACGGTATTAGGTGTCACCCAGCCCGCAGCTCGGCAGTTGTCTGCCAGAGAGGTGCCACGTCAACGCCCAGGAGGAGGCAACACTCCAACTCCAAGGGTGCACGGCTTGCCTTGGGACTGATACGCCAAGACAATGGCATCTACTTTCCAGTGGGCCAACCCTTTGTTTAGAGACAGCCTTTCCCTTCTGCTGACCTCCAAAGCAGACAAAGAGCTGCAATGAGCTTCCAAAGCCTCTAAAGCTCCCCTGCCCCACTTGAAATTAGCTGTCTTAAGAGGCAGGATCTTAAGCTCAACTGACTGTAGCAGCTCAAAGGGTGCTACAGAAGAAGTGCTTTCCCAAAGACCTACAGTCTACTGCATCGTGATGTGCTGCAATGGCAGCAACATACGTACACTTTCAAGGTAGAGGGAGACAGCCTTTGCTCGAACCTCTTCGCTCGAAAAGGCATAAGCTCGCCAAGTAGAGGGTGCTCTGGCTTGAGTGACAGTCTCTACAACTGCCTGAGGTAGGCTGCTAAATTCTGCCACATCCCTTCCAGAAGCCACACATGGAGGTTCCAGAGATTTGGATGCGGGTACCATATGATGCCCCATCCCTGAGAAAGCAGGTCCTTCCCCAGGGGAATTACCTAAAGAGGGGCTGTCAGGTCCAAAAACCAGGTCCAGGTGGGCCTATAAGCCACAACCATCAAGACCTGCTTGCCGTCCTCCCTGACCTTGCACAGTGTGTGTGCCAACAGGCTCACTGGGGGAAATGCATACTTACGTAGGCCCCGGGGCCAGCTGTGCGCCAGTGCATCCATGCCGAGGGTCCCCTGGGTCAGGGACTAGAACAACTGGCAATGAGATTACTCCAGAGAGGCAAACAGGTCTACCTGTGTCGACTCCATATCAGCTAGACCAACTGGGGATGGAGTCTCCATTCTCCCGGGAGGGTGAGCTGTCATGAAAGCACGTCCGCTGCACGATTGAGCTCGCCCGGAATGTAAATGGCACGGAGCACCCTGAGCCGCTGCTGATTCCAGAGGAGATGGCAGATGAGTTGCGACATACGATGTGAACGTAGACCACTCTGATGGTTTATGTACGCCACCGTCGCTGTGTTGTCCATCCAGACCAGCACATGCTTGCCCTGCGAACACAGTCGAACCTGGTGCAGGGTCAGAAGTTCTGCTAGCAACTCAAAACAGTTGATGTGCCACCGCCTTCGAGGTCCTGTCCAGCCTGTTGGATACAGTGCCCCAGCCTGTTCAGGAGGCATCAGTTATGACAACAGCATGCCTGGACACTTGTTCTAAGGGCACTCCGACCTGTAGAAAGGCTGGAGGGTGAGGTCCGTCTCCGTACGCAGTTCCTGCATCAACCCCAGTTCCTGCAAATACCCTTGTGCAGCTCTTTTAATGCTTTGGCCTGATGTACTGTTCAGCACGCCCCACACCGAGAAACCAATCGTCCAACCACAAACGTTCGGGACAGTGTGGAGTGTATTCCCCTCGAGCCCAATGCTTGCGGCGGCTCGGGAAAGCATGGATGTCTGTGAGAGGCCCATGGGGACTGGCCTGGCGGGAGAGCTCCCAATTTTAATGATCAGATCACCCTGTTTTTTAACCAAAGTGGTCCTCTGCAGAGAAACCAGAATGGGGAATAGCAGAGGGGACTCCACCTTTTTTAAGGTATTGGAGTCTCGATCTTAACATCGCGATGGTCATGTTCCCTCAGTGAGAACATGAGTCATTAACAAATGCTGCCTCATCGTACTTCCGGCCCAGACATGAGGCAGTGATTGTGGCTGTCAGACAGGGCCAGGAAATGACCGAATTCAGAAACACTCGGGTGGAATGCCATCTTTAAAAAGACGCAATATCACCCGTGCTTGCTCTTTTAGTGCCCAAGGGTGTGATCGCTGCATTTAACTGTGCACGTTTGCTCTTTGTGGCAAAACACACTGTTGAATGTGCCATCTCTCCAAGTCAGAACATCATCTCATGAATGAAGGCAGATTGGCAGAGCGCTGACAAACAACCGCTCAGCTCCGAAGCAAAAAGCTCACAGGAAAGGCATACACTGACTACAAGATAATAATTTCATTATATTATTATAATATTACAACATAAGTTAAGTTATAATATTAAATAGTTGATTCTCTCTTAATTTTTATTTATTTATTTATTTTATGTGTTCATAATTTCTTTGTAGGACAGCCTGGCAAAAAAATTATGTCCGCACAATTTGAAAATATATCATTGCTAAAGAATTGACTCCATACACAGCTATGCAACATGCTTACAAAATCTTTAAACGTTTTTAATAATATTTGAATAAAGGGTGAAGATGTCAAATTTCCTAGGCAAGACATTATTTTTGGCCACTTCTGTATATATTCTGTGGCTCAGCACTACAAAAGTTAAAAAGGATCACTGCAATATCTGGGCTCGTCATCCAAAACTACTGTAATAGAGTTAAATGTGCAACATTATCTCTGTTAATGTGTGTATGTATGAGTGGCTTCAAAATCATCATTATTGACCTTTTACTGTGACGTGCATGGCATATTGTTACGTGATATATGCAAATGGGAGACAATGTGATATTTTCAGCAGTCTGTTCTCAGCCCTCTGTCCAGTATGAGTAAATTAAACAAATTACCCGGGGTCTGTTTGAGTACAGAGGCATATGAGGTTGCGTGGCCATGCTATTACTACAATGATAGCATGTCTGCACAACCCAGATTTAAAGGAATTACAGATTGTATCTGAGCACTATGAGACATGTGGACAGTTTAGTGTACTGGATTGACTTGCTGTAAAATGAAAATGTGTTTGGCTGTATGGTTAGAATGGGTTGGCACATTTTATGTATATTAAAAAACAAATGTTTTACTTTTTTAAGTATAAAAGGTGCCATTTATATTAAAAAAGAAAAACATTATTTATTTATTTATTTATTTATTTGTTTGTTTGTTTATTTATTTATTTATTTATTTATTTATTTATTTATTTATTTATTTATATTTAATACATCATGCTTTAATGCATCATGCTGCTACTGCAAGCTTGTGGTAGCAGTAGCAGACTACTTGCATAAAATGCATATAAATATCAGTTGTCACCATATATCTCCTATTAATCTTAGTAAGGTGATGTAAAAAAAAAAAGCTTAGTTTTATGAAAGCTCTGTCTTTTTTATACCTAGCTATATGCAAATATTTTAAACATTTATTTTATTTTATTCTATTTATTGTATTGTTATTTTTAAATGTATATTGCCTGATTACCAAATTGTTTCTTATTACTTATTAATAATATTTAATTTATTTGTATTATTTTTAAATATTAATATTGTGCTAATTATCAAAGGGTTTCATATTAAATTTTTTTTTTTTTTTTTAGTTTAGTTTTTATTATTATATTGAAACCAGGGTTTCAATATAATCCAGGGTTTCCAGGGTTTCAACAGTTTTTTTGTTTTTGTTTTTTTTTTTGTTTTTTTTTTATCCACAATCACTAGAAGCCAAATTTTTGTGTCCCGTAACTCAAAAATCCTAAATTGAATTACCTGACCTCCCATGAGCAATGCGATTGGTTACCAGATGAACTCTAGAGGACAATGTGGTTCTATTGTGATGCAAATAAGTAGCGGCATTGCGATTTAAACATAACTAAAGTGATGTGTGGTTTGCCCAGATACCATCAGGAGATCCACAGTAACAGGGGCTGATGTCCGTAGAGGTCATTTAAAGCAATATGACACTGAGGCCTGACATAGCAGAAAGTCCTTGCAGCCTGTCCCCTTGGTTTTGTCTCCGAGTTTGATAAAAACAGATGATCCTTGGAGGATAACCATGTCATTGAATCATCGCAGATGCAAAAATCCTCCTCAGCTCAGCGCATTTTTATATATTTGTATCTAAATAAAAAACTTGATGGATTACATTTCAATACAGTTTTTCACTGTATGTTTGTACATTAAATATTACCAAGTCACCTCTTGGGGGTTGTGGGTTAGGCATGGCAGCATGAGGCAGTGAAGAGAACTTTGTCTTTCACCTGTAATCTGATGCAGAGAGCAGCACTTGGCTGCAGCCCCTGCTGGTGATTTATGATTGAGACGACGTTAATAAAAGTATCAAAACAATCAGAGCTCTGCTGGGGGAAGATACGGCCGTGTTACGTACATCATGCAGGACAGGCCTGCATGGGGAATCATTGTGTTGGTACTACGATGCTCTAAGATCGCTCATTTCTCCCATTTTTTTCCTTTGGTTTACCCTCCATGGAAGGTGACGTCTTGTCTTTATAGTCAAAGCAGGCCAACACCCAGATTTTAAGTCCTTTTTACACAGTACATTTAAGTCCTGTGCAATATGTATTAACAACATGTATTTAGTATAGGGTTAAGGCCCATTCACACCAAGAACGATAACCATAAAGATAACTATAATTGTATTATTATCCACACCAATGGACAATCTCATTTTATTGCTTGTGCTGCAGTTTTGTCGTCTGCCACTTTAAATGCTCGAACTCTTTAATGTCTGGTGGATTCTGATTGGCTCTCAATGTTTTTTTATCATTCATCAGCTGGAAAAAAAATAATAAAAGAAAGTGATTCCAACTTTATTGGAAAGTGATTGCCGTTATCGTTATAGTTGTGGTGTGAACTCTGCTATTCTTTTATACTTAGAATGACTTTTAGAACTAGATTTTTTTCATTATAGTTATCGTCTTTGTTGTGTGAAAAAACATTAAAACAAATTGTGATTAAATTTGGGTCCATTTCTCACACAACTTGACTTGATAAATCCAAAATAAGATGCTTGATGCAGATGTAGGAATACATACTAGGAAAAATAGAGATAAACACCAGCACTAACACTAGACAATGAACAGAATACACAAAGACTGTGTCCCAATTCAAAGGCTGCATCCTTCGAAGGACTCTGACTGCGAAGGTCGGACTGAGCGTTGTTGGGAAGGTCAGGCCTAAGAAGTATTGTTCTTGTCGCCTGATGAGTGACTAACATTTGTTCTAGAATTTTTTGAAAGTTATATTAAACTGTCTGAAAATAAAAATCTTAGTAAGATATGTCAACATTTGAGTCGCGTTAAAGTCTCTTTTTTGTATAATTTGTATCATTAGATATTTGAGTAAGCTGAAACCCAATACTTATGTTTAAAAGTGTAATTCGGCAATTTCCCTCCAAAAAAAATCCTGTCGTCACTGGCGTGCAATGAATTCTAGTGTAGGCAAGGCCACGAAGGATCCATCTGTCGTATCCTTCATTTCACGAAAAAGAGGGACGCATTTGAAGAAGCCTTCAAATTGGGACAGCCTTCGTCGTGCCGCGGTGACGCATTCAGCCTTCAAACACGACCTTCAAAGGATGCAGCCTCTGAATTGAGAAGCAGCTTATGACAAGGCACTAATGAGAGACAGGTGCAGGTGATAAGTTGACATGGTAAAAAACAAGATGGCAATGGAAACAAAGGAAATAATAACTTAAATACACAGGAACTGAGCAAGACAAATGAATATCAAAATAACAGTCCTTGAACAAAGAGACAAAAAAATTACAAAGCTGTCAAATGATTTTGCATCATTTTTGAGACTGGGCATCTTCAGTCACAATTCATTGTCACAGGAATGAAAAGAACGGCCAGGACATTCTTCAAAATGTATCGACTACTGTAGGTCATAAAAAAATAAATAAAAATGAAATGACATTTTCAAGTAGTAAAAGCTGTGTCCTACAATTCATATGTGAAAAACATGGTTCAGGTTCAGCTGTTCCTGTTTAGTTCCCTCTGTTACCCTGTGTATTTATACTTCCTGTTTTATTTGCTCATTGTTCCGTATCGCCAATGTTTTATTGCAGTAATCTCTGTTTCCATGTGTTCCCTTGAATTAAAAACTATTTGTATATCAATTCTCCTGCTTACAGAGTTCACTGACAACTAGTGGGGTCTATTTGAATGATTATTGCATTTTTATTAAAATGTTCAGGTCCCATAAATCCAGACGACTTTAAAAGTATCCAACCTGTTTTATTTGGATTTCTGTACCTTTAGCAGCATGATCTAGTTTTTTCAGAAGCTTCGCTGTGTGGGCCATCTGACAAAAACATGTGTCTAAGGGACTGAAACTAAATGTCACTCTCATTCCAGCATGGAGCTCAACTGCCCTTTCAAAACACATTAGAGGGAAAGAGGATCAGCGTATTGGTCCTAAGGCTTCTACCCCTATATCGTCACTAACACAGACACATGATGGGCTTAAACCCTGAAAAAATGCTTTTACACAGACTTTGAGTGGCGATATTTCTCATCTGCTATAATATCACCTCTGATACAACAATGACTTGGACCACGGCAGGGGTGCTGCATTTTCTGGATGAATCCTTAAAAAAGTGGAGGTGATTGTGAAATTGTGGTTTCTTTGATATATTTTTTTCTCTCTTTTTTATGTCTTCACAAACTCAGTGTCATTTTGCAGGCTGCTTTGATGGATTTAACAGAGCGGGTGGATGGATGAAGAGCAATTTATATGTTAAAAGTATCTCAAAGTGCTGGGATGTAGTCTCCAACACCCCTCACTTAATTCTGCTTCCATCATTATTATTCCAGAAATCTCAAAGATTTTCTGTCAAGTTGTCTCACCCGAACACAGAAATCATCTCCAAGTAACACGGTGTTCTAGCGAGACAAATTTCACCCGACATGAACGATTGCACGCCGACACCGGCAAATTTAGAGTTGTGTGAATGTCAAGAGAGATGTGTAGAGCTTTTGTTCACTGCTTGAAAAAAAGGAAGAAAAAAAGGAGGAAAAAAACGCTAGCAGCTCAATCCCTTTAGGAATGCATTAACAATGCCGTTAAAATAATTCTAAAATTAATTAAAGAAACTGAATCACAATCCAGTGAGCTTCAAATTAATCTTAAGAGATTTGCCCTCACACCTTTTTTTTATCCTTTGTCTGAAGCAGAACATTTCTCAGTTCTTTTTCTTATTTCTTAGTTTTACCTCTTCAGTACTGGTCCAGCAATGGCTTTGGACTGAGTGTTTGTAGACGTTCTGGACTGACAGAGATGCAGCTGGTCTCATTATGTCACCAATCTAATTTGTAGTGCTGCAAATTAGACAGACTGTGTGTGCGTGATCTTAAGCTGAGTTAGTCAGCGCGTTCAGAAAAAAACAACCCCACCATCAGCTAAAGAGTTGGACAGACAGTGGAACATTTGTTTGGCCATGCTTAGGAGTGTGAACGGAGTTGTATTATTTACTTTCAGGAAGTAATTGTTGCTAAGGGGGAAGGTGCTATGAGAAAGTGTGTCTTTGGTGTGATTTTAATTGGCTCTGGTGGAGAGCAAATGCTGAGAGGTGAGGGAGGTCAAAGCAAATCTGCTCTCTTCTAAAACAACGATTCTCATTAGTGATTGAGAAGAATATGATTCTTGAATTTGTTTAGTACTTGACCAAACTCTTCTTTTAATTATGTTGTCTTCCAGGGTAGATGTTTTGTTCTTTTTTCTTCTTTTTTGTACATTTGATTATGGCACTCCACAGTCTCGCCTGCAGCAGTAATGCAACAATGCCTTTGAGTAATCTTTTTAAATAAATAGTCAAGGCTCAATACAAGTCAAGATCGATCGACAGAACTTTTGGTATAATAGCCTATTGATTACCACAAAAAATAATTTTCTTCTTAAAAATAATTGCTAACTAACCTGTGTAAAGTTCTATCCAATTTTATTTCATTGCGATGACAATGTAATGGCTCTAAAACAACTCTAAAACAACTTTAAAAAAATATTTACAGCTCAAATAATAGACAGTTTTAATGTAATCAAATTATAAAATTATTTTTGCTTTTAAAAGATCAAAAGCTTCTTATTTCTGCATTTAAATCCTCCAAAGATTGGCCCAATTTAACTCCAATGCCTCACCACAACCTCGATTTTTTTAAGAAATGAAATTGACAATTTTATGATAATCAACGTTATTACACAGATTGAGACACTGAACCTAGATAAATCTATATATCCTAATAATTTTGTTAACAACATGTATTCATTACTTCAACAAGCTCATTGTTTCTGCCTTAAATTAATACATTGTTAACTAACTGCGTGATTTGTATATGTACATTTTTGAAATTCATTATTTGGACACAGTCACCTCTGATAACAGATCACTCTTGTAATGCAGACACATGCATTTCCTGTAAAGCTGCTTTAAAACGATATGTGTTGTGAAAAGCGCTATACAAATAAATGTGAATTGAATTGAATATTCCTTTGAAGTAGGGTAAGATTTGTCAGTCGTGTGAAATACTGCTATGTGTACCACAATTCTCATTACCCCACAACACATGGCACAGGCTGAACACTTTCTGAACACTCTTAACGTTTAGTCACAGGAGCCACACTATAAATACTCTAACTGGCCGATTCTGTCTGTGGCGAGCAGCTATTTGGCGGGTGATAAGGCGCTAATTAGTGGCTCTTAGCAGGAATACCACTTGCGAGAAACGCAACTCACATTGTCGTTGTCGCCAATCGTTCGAAGGACCAACCATCGGCCTCCTCCCCACAATAAACCTTGTGAACCATCTCCAAGACTTAAAAGATGTCCCTATTAACACTGGCAACCAGTAAACAGTTTTTGTCTTTCTTCCTCAGCAAGTCCAGTCTGATTAATTAAGCAAGTGGAGTCAGTAGATTAAGATAAGAACTTATCTTCTGCTTTGAGACAGACTTTTATATGCTGTATATGTCCTCGCATCGCTCTCTCGCTCCCTTTGTGCAGTCATTCCGTTGGTAATTATAGTGGTGTGAGGTTGGATTGGGAAGAAAGGGGTTTTAACCCTGTCATATACTGACCTTTGCTGCCTGAAGGTGGGAAGGTTTCACCAAAAGTCTAATGCCAATGTTCATTTAGCCGAAGAGCTGCGTCAGGAACCTCCCTCCCGTCAGGTATATGCGATGACAGTTCTAGAGAATGAGCGCTTTGTGCTATCCAAACTTATTAAAGCACAGGATGGACTCGTGGGCCTAGCGAGCGAGAACTGATAGCTCTTCCATTTCCAAAAGCATCACTTAGAAATATTCAACAAGGCTTCACCACAGGAGAGCCCCAAGCATTTTGAATGCCCTTTTAAAGTTCAGCGCAAGCACATGCTCTATTGAACTGTCATAAAAGGAATCGCTGGAGAGATGCACTGCCGTGGTCCATTCCACCTGATCTTAGTCATACTTAAATGTGTTAGGGCAGAGAACATCACAAAGGGACGACTAGATCAACCCTCAGATCTGAACATCAACGCAGCCGACAGTCACACAAACAGTGCATATGAATCAGGCTTTTAATTTGGTCTCCATAATTTGAACTCCAAAAGTTGTTTCTCGCCCCCACCCCTCTTTAACTTGAGCCAAGCTAAATATTTGATTGAACGAGCTGGACTGTGATGCCTCTAATCTATTTTTCTTTCTCTAACATTGCATTAATGCGCAAGTAGCCTCCGTTCGCTCCCAGCAGGAGTCTGCATACACTCGCATTCATTCTGATTAATCCTTTGTGCCTTTGTGGAGTTGACGCAGATCCGCAGCGGCCTAAACATGCCCTGAGTGATGACCAAAGATCACTGGAAATGTCACATTGTAAACAGAAACATAATCAAAAGCCCATTTGCTTTTCCAAGGCTTTTGTCTGGAAGTCTGAAAACACCTTGTTGACATTCAGACCCCCTTTGGCCCCAATAATTATGGTGGATATTCTTGTTTTCTCAAGTAAAGTGGGGCTCCTCTTTACCAACTTCTAAGACCAGCAAACCATCCCTCTCTGGTTTTAGTGTGCGAGTCTCTTAAATAATAAAAAAAAACTGAAGAGAGGGAATCTAGACGATATTTTCCATTTTAATGGTTTTTAAGCAGAGGAAACTACATGAGAGTGAGCAGAGGAGATGTGAGAAGGACTGGCTCCCTGGGACCTAAATGGCTTTTGGGCATGCAATGTGTCTTTGATGTAGAGCCTAACAAGCATCAAACTCGCTTCCAATGGCCCTTCACATGCAACCTGATTGATGTAAGTATTCTATTTGTGTGGGGCACTTAGCAAGTTTGAGCCAGCTGTACCTATAATTTGAAATTCACTAATGTCTCGAACTAGATAACACTAAGGGTGATCTTATTAGCTTGTTGGAAGTCCCATCCGATGTGTTGCTCTCACATGTTTTTGGCTTTACACTGCTCAGCGTGAACACAAGTTCAAGGATTGTCGCTATTCTTGTCAACACGCGGCGTAATGGTATTTGAAATGATTTGCATAGCGGATCAAATTCGCCACCAGAATGCATTAAAAATTAAATATCACTAAATCAAACAGCAGTCGCTCTTCAGAAACGTTTGATGTTTGTGTTGACTGAGCAGTGGTGGAAGATCCTGTAAACACAATTATTTCAATTTCGTAAATGTCTTAGGGTCAATGACGTAGAAGAGTGTCCAAGATAAAGAATAGGAAAAAAATATTATTATTTTATTATCTAAAACACATGTGCCATGTACTCTTCATTTTCAGGTTGATTTCATGTATGGTTTTGGAAAACTTTTACATTATCTTCAAAAAGGTTTCAATGTAATGACTGGGGTGTAATCATCAAGTCAAAAGTAATAACATATTTGTCCATACCTTGAATGGATTTGTGTACACAACATAATCATTGTTCAAAAAAAGTGTTTAAATATATATATTTTAATGAAAAAAGTCAAATTTTCTGATATTTTAAAAGCCTTATTGACATTGTTATGAGAATCTGCAGGAGGAGCAAAGGATTTTCAAATACTAATATTTTTCAAATATTGTTTATTTTAATATGACATATCAAAATGAATTGTCATAAAGAAATTAAACACATGCTCATCTTAACAGATGTTTATTCAAGTCATTGTAAGTTTGAAGTGCAGTTTTTGTTGTTTTAGAATAAATTAAAAACAATTGTGTCACATTATTACCTATTAGGCCCAGTTTACGAATTGGTATTAAGATGCTTTTTGGTCGATCGGATCACAAGGAACAACACTAAATACAGATGTAAACGGGGTCTAAAACGCTTTGAGCTTGTCCACTTTCGACCACTTCCAGAGGTAGTCGAAAACGCATTAGTGTCGTAGTGTAGACGCTCATGTGGTAGAATGCATTCGAACAGCCACAAAAAATCGCCTACTCTCCGCCTACTGACCTAATGTGTAAACATTATGGGAAGCGCGCCAGCCAGACGGGATTTAAACTTTGTCGACTGAAGATCCAAGTTTGGTTTGAAGACAAAAAACTTACCAAGCACAATGTTCTCTTACCATTCCTAATTTCTAACCCACACTCAGCGTGGTCTTGCGGCTGTCAGAACAGAAACAAACGCTGCTGCTCTCCGTATATTTTTCCGTGATCTCCAGTCACGTTCATATTAGATCGAAAGATCTGAAAAAGCCCATGCATTTACAACCCACCCCATAGACCCTCTACTTGAAGAAATCAAGACAGAAGTGGTCAAAAGGGGACAAAAGAGACGTATTAAAACACCAGGTGTAAATGAGAATGTGTCTCCCTCATCTACTTGTGATCCGATCAAACAAAGAACATCTTAATATCAGGTGTAAATAGGGCCTTAAAGGTCCAGGAGCAAGTTGTGGAAGGATGGGGGAAACTTGTTGACATGTAAACCTTTTTTTAAACACAAACAAAGCAAGTTCCCAAGTCATACAGTTCCTGTGGTCAGTAGGACTACAAAATTAGGTCTCCCAGTATGTTGTCCCTAGATAACATTTCAAAGAATGGATAAGCAGGTCTCCATTATTTCGAGGCAGATTGCTTTGACAAAGCACATTAAGGAGGTCACGCTCTTTGTGTTGGACACTGCAATTGTGTGTCTGCCACAGTGATGGATAACACCTAGATGAGCTGCCTCACAATTGGCCAAGAATGCAGACAATTATTAGACATAAGCTTAGGTGAAAAAACACAAAGGCCTTCCATAAATCATGCACAATCTCGAGTAAATATTGTCTTGTCATCTAGCTATTTGCTTAGCGGCTGGGTGTGCGCATTGTGTCACTAAATTGATTCACGGTTCAACTGATGGCAAATGTAATAAAACAACACTCAAAAAAGGGTGATAAATTCAAAGGAATCCTTGAGAGACATCCACTTTGTCCTCTCGGAGCCTCTGCACAGAGATAAGCAATGCCAGATACAGTGACGGCTTTCCGGAATGAGTCTAAATTGTAATTTGAATCTGGAGATTGTATCTATGCAAATCTTTGGTCTGAAGCTGTGAAAGAGGCAAGAAACAGAGCAGCTGATGTCTTGCGCTGGAATATGGCGCCATCAAATAGTTTATTCATGCCCGCGCTTGTAAAAGTCACCCCTTCGCAAAAACAGGAGCATTTGCATTTGATGATGCCCTTCCAAAGGAGACATCTCGAGCTTGATGGCTTCTTCCTATGTTGCTTTTTTTCCTTTCTTTTTTTTTAAGATAGGAAGAGCCAAGAGAACAATGCATTGTGTTTAATTAGCTTCTTTATTGGTGAGCTAATGAAGTTTGTTTTACAGATACGCCAGAGTATATAAATTGAGTGTAGGGAAACGACAGATAAAGGAGATTTTATAAAACACGGTTTTATTGCCTTGTCACATATTTTAGCATTCCGACAACACACAGACGTGACACAAAATCAAACTCGCTGGTACATCTGGTGCCATTTCGACTGCATGCACAAACACAACGCGAGAGGAAAAAGAAAAGGGTTTTAAAAAGCTATTTTAACTAACTGCTACCAACGCTCTGGCACAACACGAGGATGCCCTTGGCATAAATAGATCTACATGTTCATTTGGTATATTAAGAGAGGCACACAGTTAAAGAGTGTTCATTACAATTGTAAATTTCCGCCCTGGGGCCCGTAGCCCAGTACTTGATTACATGGGGTCTGCGCTCATGGACACAGCCTGAGTCGGACTCAAAGTCCAGTGCACCTAATTAATTTCATTAGAAAGTGAAGTCATCTTCTAGCAGGAATTAATATTTGGAGCGTCATGTTGCTAATTCATTTCCAGATTTAATTAGCTCAGAGAAGAAATGTTGCTTGGGCAAGAGGACTTTTTAATTATCAGCTTGGATAAATTTGAAAATGTTGATGCCTAAGGGTTGAGTTAATTAAAACCTGCATTATTTTAACTTTAATTAGCTCCCATCTTTGTTTTGCTCCACCATATGGCCATGTCCTGTAGTCAAATTTAGTTAATTAAGCTAATTAAGCTAATCATTTTAATTACTCAAGACAATGTGATTGGATAGAGGATGACTACAAGTTTATGGCCTAGTACTTGTTATTCATTAAGTTGAAGGGACAGAGTTATTTCTGATTGCAGTTGGCAAGCATTGCCGGGCTGTGACAAGCGCTGAGATATTAAGGCTGAAGTATAATTGCATTCCTTGATAAAAACAACATGTCACTAGCACAACTCTTTTAAAGAGGAAAATAATTTAGAGCTACGTCTATTAGCATTCCGTGTCGGTTGAAGGCCCTCTCGCCGATATCTGATTAAATGCTGCAGAATCGCTCAAGTGAGAGAAGCCCCTTTCTCTCCCCCGGCCTGCTGACCACACTCTCAAACCTGCGATCGGTTGCTCCGGTAATGACACACACGCAGTTTCGAGATTAAACGTTATTAAATTCAGTCATGTATGTCTGGGCGGCACTCTCCAAAAGGTACGTTTAAGCTCCTCTGTGCTTTTGGTCGTAAAGTATCATGCGTGTACTTAGTGGAAGAAACTGATCCGATCTCAGTGATTAATGCAGTAGATCATAATTTTTCTTTAATTAATGTAATATGTATCAAGACTCAGGTTATGTCTACATAAATCTGTAAGCAGCATTGTGAAAGTGAATATTACATACCGTTATAAAGATAAAAATCCATCTGTACAATATGTGTCACATGTCAAAACATGCATCATCGTTTTCAAATATCTCCGTTTTCACAGTTCACACTATAATGCGAAAAAGCTGTTTTCAAAGTTACCACTTGGGAGAACATCTTCAAAAAGCTCCGTTTTTGCAGGAAAAAGGGACTGTTTTGATGTCTCAGTGTGAAGGCCAACATTTTTAAAAGATGCATTTTCAAATGTATCCGGATTAGCGTAGATCCAGTCTCAATCGCTCTGCATGGTTTTGGACACTTTGACACTTTTGGTGCTGGAGAACCAAGAGGCTGCAAATTCCTCAACATGTGAGGCAGAAGCTGCCAATGGACAGACGTCTGGAGTCCCTCAGGGGGGTCTGAATGTCCACCCTCACACCCACCCCCCATCAGGACCCGGATCTGCCTGACAAATTGAGAAGCAGAGGGCCTTCTTGCTTCTGGGAAGAGCCATTTGTCCCTCTGGGCCAACAACTGCATGTTGTGCTACACATCATGTCCCCTTGGTAACCGCATAACAGATTCAGAGGCCAAGTGCGGTAATGAAATAATACAGCTAGACATCATGTCCATGGTTTCCATTATTGTTAAAGATTTTGGTTGCCCGATAGCACCACTTAGGTAATTTGTTTCTGTGTATAATCCTGTTGGCTGCTATTAAATTAAACCAACTGGTCATTTGGGTTTCGGGGACTATAAATAAACCCTGTTGCCACGAGGCACGAGCAGTATGTGTTGTGTCTCATTTGATTAAAGGGGAAGCACTTTATAATTTCATCTGAAAAAAATGTGACCTCACTGGGTCGGCCAATATCAGATGATCCCAACTAATAGCTAAAGTAGTTAATGACTGTTGGTAATATAGACACTGTCTCACGTATATCCATAACCAGTGATTTTTCCTCTAATACTAAAAAATCATAATCACAATCAGGCATATTTTCAGATTTAATCATAAGTTTGGGAATGTTATTCCTGTAAGAGATGTTTGGTAATCATTGTAATTGCCTCTCATCTTTGTAAGTGTTGGCCATGTTTGGTGTGAGTTGGGCAGGATGAGATTGAGTTGTGATCTGGCATGAAGCCAGAGAGAAGAAGCTGGCCCATCAGCACTGCTGCCTCTCTCTCTCTCTCTCTCTCTCTCTCTCTCTGAACTCATTATGATGGAAGTATTTCAGCAATTGATGCTGAATTAACACCTGGGGGACTACATATGTGTCCACACCACAGTATGCTTGGCGGTATGCTTGAATGATTATCCTGGGTTTTTATCAAAGTCACATTTTAGCTGTTACACGATCAAGGTGCAAATGAACACTGCATTAATTAAATAGCATAATATATACATATCTAGGTGTTTCTTTAATATAGGACATGGGTGTTTCTTCAACTACAGGAACTTTATATCCCAGGGGTTGATTTTTATTAAAACTACAATAGTTCAACTTCTTCTTCATATGAAGGTCACATTAACACTGTCTTGGAAACCATTTATTTAATCTAATTTTCAAAAAAAAATTGTGTGCATGTGTATGTGCAGATTTTATTGTTTTACCCTTTTTGCAGCAGGATATTTCATGCAAAACCTGAAAATCCATTACATTACATTTTAAAAGCTATGATAATCTGAACAAAGAATACAATAATTAACCATTTATTGCATATATAGCATAATTTCCACTATGACCAATAATTTAGTCAGTGCTTGAGATGAAGTAAATGTGATGGAAAATCAAGGTAAATATCAATAATATCACAAATATTTTTATTGTGAGAAATTTCCAAAGCTGTTTGTCAAATAATGCAAAGATTCTGAATTTAATTGTGTACATTTATAGGTCACACAAAATGCTAGCTTTGAAATTAGCCTTAATTTAATCTTAAACTTTTTTACATTTGATTTGATTTGATTTCAGTTAATGTTTATTTTATTAAAGAGTCAGCCATTTATATGTAAAAAAAATATTCCGCTATTGACATTTCCACCACAGAATGTTATCAAACACAATACATAAATGTGATGGAATTAAAAATTATAGTATTATTTTGTAAGAATGTGAAAATATTTTAGGATAAAAGCACCTTTGTTCTTAATCCATTGTATTGTAACTTAAATATTGCCTTTACCTTACCTGCATAGCAAACCAGCTGCCTTTTGACCTCACAGAACTGAAAATGTTGTATTAGAGATAAAGAAATAAATTAATGTATGTGTCAGTCAAGTACAGTTCAAAAAACATACAATGTCTCTTTGTGAAATTTGCTAATTATTATTTTTTTAGATAGACCCTGTAGATCATTTGCCCAGCAGGCCCCAGCGAGATAGAGCTTAATAGATTAACTAACAGACGGCTGCCGATCAGGGCCCAGCCAGTTGACACCAGGAGTAGCATCTGCTCAAAGGCCATCTCCCTCCACCCAGGGCCAGCGCCGCCTCACAAACCCCGGCATGGAAGCTCCATCCTGGGCCTCTTGCTAATTCTGCCTCCCCCTCCTCTCCTCCCACCACCGGCAGCATCGCCAGACCCTCTATGACATAGTGGCTAATTAGAGGCATGCATATATTTATGACTGTGTTCATTACAAGAGAGGCTGCAGTCTGCCTTTGTGCACCTAAACAAACCTGCTTCCCAGCTTCCAGCTCACGCGCCGTCATTCTGACTCCTCTGTGAAACAGTTATGCCAGTTTACCATGAGCCAGCTTGCAAACTCTCTCAGAAGAAAATAGATATATAAGCATTAGCTCTAAGGGGATAAGCCGCAGGCAAAAGAGAAACCTCTTTGGGGTCCATTTGAGGCTGCTTGAACTACATGTTTAATTATATGTAAAGGTCAGGAGGAGTGAAAGGGAAGAAATGCCAGACAGGCTGTGGTTAAGGCTCTGTTTTCTGTCTAATGACGGTCTCTTCCTTTAGTGCACACTCAGCTAACATCCATCACCCCACAGCTGCATCCCACAGAATTAAAAGCACTTGGTAACTTAGATGGACAATCAACCTGAGATAGTGTTCAAAGAACCTGTAAGTCCTGTGTGATGATGATTATGAACTACTTTCTTTTTTGTCCTTAATCAATAATTCACAAGATGCACAACGAAGAAGGCAGGAGAATGCACACGCCACAAATACACTGACGAGACCGAACAACTAAAGGCAGACATTCAGCAACTTAAATACACCAGATAACGAGGGAACACAACTGAAAGGTATAATGAAATCAAATCAATAACCATAGAAACACATAAGACAAGCAGACAGGATACAACCACAGCAAAAACAGAAAACCAAACTGAACGGAATACAACTGTGACATTACAACCCTCCAGGAAAGGTGCGACCTCACGCTGACAGTTCACTGATTAGAGTACTTTTTGGTGGAAGACGGGAATTCGAGAGAGGGACAAACTTAAAAAAGTCCAGGGTAGTGCAGGTGGAGGAGTAATCCATCCAGCCAGGATGGTGTTCCACAGTGGTGTTGATGGAGGAATGAGCCAAAGTGGTATGGGTCTCAACACCAGCCAGGGAATGAGTGGAGACGACGAAGCCGATGAAGGTGGAGCCCACTGCACAGACAGAGAGCCAATGGAGCGGAACGACGCTGGAAGTTTAGGAGATAGTGACATGCCGCAGCAACTACCCACCAAGGTGGAAGTAGGACACCGGAGTTAAGGTGGAACTGGAGCGACTGAGGGCAGAGTCTGAGGGAAGGCGGAGCCAAACAGAGCCGAAGGGGTGGAGGGGCGGAGCGCAGTGGATGACCCGCAAGTCTGTGGCTTTGTGATGGCGATGTTTGACCCAGGCAGAGCCGATGTTCCGAATGACCCCAGTGGAGCCGAACACTCGATGGTCCCTTCCGGAGCTGAGGGAGGAAGGAGTGAAGGCGGAGGAGTCAGGACGACGGGTCGAGGTGGAGTGACGGGATCAGAGGCCGGAGGTGGAGCCATTGGATCCCCAAGCCCAGGAGGAGCTGGCTCACTGAAGGCCCGCGGTGGATCCACGCCACTGAGAGTGAGCTAAGGAAGAACTGAGGGGCTGATGGGAGACACAAGAGACTGGGTAGCCGGAGTGTTTGAGGGCTGGAAAATAGGCTGATGAGGAACAGAGGGACTGACGAGGGACAACAATAATTCCTGGGTAGGTGTTTGAAGAGGAGGTGGGAGAGGGAGGCTGGGAAGGGCTAGCAGGAGATGAAGATTCAGAAACTGACTCTCTGTGGTGGGAGTGTGGACGGGGCTCTCTTCCTTCTCTTGGTTACACACCTGGTCAGACTCGTGAAGCTTGTGCTCTATGTCTGCGGTGTGCTCAGGCAAATGTCCCGTGCAGCAGGGTGGTTTCAGGCTGGGCACTGGGTTGGGAGTGGGGCTGGTGTCGTCATCCGCTGGGCTAACGAAGAACCCAGATACGCAGGAATCCAGCACCCACTCCACATTTGCGGCGAAGCTCTCTCGAGGTCCTTCACATATGCGGCGAAGCTCCCTCGAGGTTCTTCCTCAGGCAACTTGGCCTTTGTAATGGTGTTACGTCCTGTGTAGAGAAATGTACAAAGGCAGTCGTCCGGGAAGCATGTTTGATGGGCGATATCTAGAAACTAATTCAAATGGTCCTCGAGGCACAGCAAACAGACTAAGAGAATGTCCATGGTGATGAAAAATAAAGTCAAAACACACAAAACAAAAATGTCGCCGCAACATAAATCACTTTTTTATTTCGGTCTTCTATCACACTCTGGTGGTGTAGATCAACATGATAAAGGCAAATGAAGTTCAAACACAGTCTTTAATCGATAATTCACAAGATGCACAACAAAGAAGGCAGGAGAATGCACACCCCATGTATACACTGACAAGACCAAACAACTAAAGGCATAAACACAGGAACTTATAGACCAGATATCGAGGGAATACAGCTGCACTGCATAATGAAATCAAATCAATAACACATGAGACAATCAGACAGGAAATGAACACAGCAAAAACAGAAAACCAAACTAGACTGTGACAAATACGCAGAGACGCCTATACTGTAAGTAAGCCATTCATATGAAAAGTGTGAACGATGTGGCTTGCTTGTTACTCTGCATCTCCAACAGCCCAATATAACAACATCGACTCAACCAATGGCATGAGTTTGGGGTGGGACTATTTAACTGTTGACCAATGAGAGGCAGGGTTGTATTCTGGGAAAACCAGCTTGAAAACTATTATTTTTGCAATTATGCACTTCGCATTCAAGATAAAATTGGGAGGAAACATTCGTATATGGACAGACAAATGATTATGCATTTAGAAAATGTTTTATGTCACATTTAGTCTGCTAAATGAATAAATGTAAATGTGACGTCCATCCTTTTGGTCCTTTTAATCCAAGGTTTCTCATCAGTAAGGCATTGTCCCACACTGCAGGCATTAGCTGAACTAGATCCACTCTTTCCTCAGGATCTTAGTCCTTAAGCTGTTTTGAAAGAAATTATGCATAGGCTATATGCTGTACAGATACACCATAAATTGGGTCATATCTTAACCTATGACTTCCACTGACACACAACAACTCCCAAAATGTACGCACAATCATAAAGAAAGGTTTGGAAACACTTGACTTAATTTACGTTTCTAATAATCATAACATTTTGATCTAAAGACTTTTGCTGAAAGGTTTGACATTTGTTGTAAATAGATATATTGTGGTCACGTATGATATTTATTACAAATCATTGTTTTATTTTATTTGCAACTCTAGGCCAAGAAGTTTGGAAAATGGATAGATGGATGTTTTTTGTCTGTTTGTTTTGTGGTTTTGTTTGCAACCTTAAACCTTAGATGGATGGAAGTTTTTTTTTTATTATTATATAGAACACATGTTTTGTTTTGTTTTGTTTTGTTTTGTTTTGCTTTGCTTTGCTTTGCTTTGCTTTGCTTTGCTTTGCTTTGCTTTGCTTTGCCTTTGCCTTTGCCTTTGCCTTTGCCTTTGCCTTTGCCTTTGCCTTTGCCTTTGCCTTTGCCTTTGCCTTTGCCTTTGCTTTTGCTTTTGCTTTGGCGACGCTTTGCTTTGCGACCCAAAATAGGACAAACATTTTGTTTTGTTTCTGGGGTTTTTGTCAACACTAAACAGTATGGATAAAACATGGAATTGGTAACAAAAATGGCCAGAGCTGCAAAGGGTGACTACTTTGATGAAGCTTAAATATAAGAAAAAATAAATACAAAAATGGGACAATTAGTAATAATAATAATTTTAAAAAAAATTTGTAGATGTGTCTAAACATTTGACTGGTATTGTAAATATCTCATGAAACAATATACTATCTTTGAATTTAGGAATGTCTTGACTTAACTGAATGAGATGGGAGTTTGCAGGGCATCATATGCTTCACTATGTTATCACTAATCGCTGGGAAAAATCATTAAAGGTTAAGGAATTTAGGCAGGGTCAAGATCTGGCATCCAAAGAGAAATGAATATAAGTTACAGGTCGGAGACTAAGAGGTGTGTGTGTGGGATGAGATGGGAATGGGCAGATAGATCCTAAGCAGATCCCACTCCCCTTCATGTAATTGCAGAGATAAGGAAACTCATGCAGCCTCTTGGGCAGACAGTTTGGTGATTTACAGCTCTTTAATGGTCTCAACTTCAAAGCCTCCTAGAAAAATCATTAATAGATATATTTAACAATGTGAAACATTAGTCACTGCCAACACATTCTCTCAGCTGCAGTGTTTTAGAAAGAAGCCCAACGAACTGATTTCAAATGCTTTATTAATAGGTAAAGAGATAATTATTCTTTTCCCCCCGCCTTTTATCTCTCCTTTTCTCTGCTCTTCCTTTTTATGTAAGATTGAAAAAGCTGGCTAAATTAATGCCTTGTTAAGGCACAGCATTAATTTGCTTGTTCAAGCAGAGCATTAATTTGCTATATGATCTTCCATTCTCTCTCTCATATGTTTTCATTAACTTTAGGTCTTTCTTTCACTTTTTGCCTAATTTGAAGCAAGCCCATCCTGAAGCTATGGTGTAGCAGCTAGCATCTGCTCTCCTAGCATTTTGAGAAGTGATGCTCATATGGGTTATATAGGTTTCAGTCTTGCAACATTTTCTGAGCCCCTTTCCCCTCTTGTTCTCCCAAGTCATGTCCTGTTCCAACATTCTTTTCATGACAATATGTAACTATTTTACGTGTTGGCAACTTGGTGGCTAATTCTTATGAATTAATACAATCTTATTCATACATTTTTTGAACGATATTCTTATGGTCCATTGATGGTTATGTTGATTGGATGACCTTCATGCTGTCAGCTGTCAAGTATGTCTTGTTAAGCCATTAGTCTTTGTGTATATATCCTTCATGTAACCATTGTCTCTGGTCTAGCTTTGTTCACTGTAAATACAAAGTTCTGTCATGAAACTCTAGATGGCGCAGGCTAATAGGACCTACATGTAACTCAACCTGCTCGTAATCACATCATTATCTAAAGGGCACGGCTGATTGGTTCCTGCTGTATCAGTAACCAATGAGCTCACATGCTCAACCTTCAAATACATAGGTAGAACTTAGTAGTGCAGCGCGCTTTCAGAAACCCCCAACCTTCCCCAGCTCCACCTGTATAGATCTGCTACTGCTACGGGTAATTCATGTATGCTATATTGTACAGCAGCAGCATGTCTTACTTGCTCACAGCAGCGTGTCATGTATATATTGGCAGTAGCAAGACCTGTACTTGCTCTGCCGCATTGGCAGCAGCAATAACCTACAGCAGCAGCAGCGTAGCAGATCTATTCCGCCAAGTCCAAACATACAACATTGTCATATCCATTACCATGCCAAACACTCAGAGAGTTGTCATGACAGAACCTCTGTTGGTGAGTTTTATGTTTCATGTTCAAGTTTAGTTTATCAGATCCAGCCAAGTCTTTGTTCTTGTTGTATCTGTTCACATTGGGATTTAAAAAACAGCACTTTATTTATATACTCTCCTACAGTGAACATCGTTAGAGCACACTGATATTGCTGATATAGCTGCAATGATAAAGCCTTGTGCATTCCTTACAGTAGCATATACCCATTAAAAGCAATGAGCTATACACACAATGCATATTTCCTAACAATTTAGCATGTACAAGTAGATTCAGATTTTATATAACAAATAAAACATTTGCAAGAATTAAAATAAAAAAAACGTCAAGAACCATTCATTCATGGGGCCTTCTGTTCTTAATGTGGAGCCTGTGACATTAGCCCTGAACGGGGAATTGAATTGCTCTTAGAAAATCCTCTAGTGTCTTTAGAGAGACAAGAAGACTTGCAGAATTTCTAACGAGGAGTCTTTTCGACATCTAAGCTGACTCTGGCTGATTAATGAAAGCATTTGGTGACCTTTTGCTGTTCTTATGGAAGGTTCAGCCCTCTGTTCAGGGGCTCTGGCTCCGTCCCTCCTCTCTTAGCTCAGAAGAAAGATCTTCATCCTGGTCAGCCACACTGAGCCTCAGTGTCATTTTATTTTCACTTTTTTTCTTGTGAATTATTAATTGTGTTCTTTGCAATATCTGTTACTTATTTTGTAACGAGTTAAGCTGCTTAAACCACTTGGTTACTTCCTACTTTTGATACTGATACTGCAAAACTTGATACTGCAGCTGCTTCATATTTAAATGTTCTGGGTGGTGTTTGCTAATTTGTGAAATTAATGAGTAGCTGCAGATGAAGAGATCTTGGGTAAATGTGCTGCACGTCAGCCCTGCTGCTGAGGCTTCTAGATCAGGCTTCTCAGCCTGGGCCTTTCTTGCACTTCATCAGGGAGGCGTACACATGCAGTTACCCATCGAAGCGCAGTAAAAAATCTATCAGAAACACCAGTGTATTTATTTCCCTCAGTGGGGATCTGATTGATGCACACACCCACATATACACACAAAAACACGTACACAGGGAAAAAACACCCAGAGGAAGTTTAAACTTCAAATGATCCCACTTTACACTGGCATTTTCGGTTTAGTCCCTGCATAGCGATGGCGGTTATGAAACCTTTTCATTGTGAACGTATTGTGAGTGTGTCTTTGGTCTCGCTGTAGGAGTCTGTCTGCAGTCCGCCATGCTTTCAGGGGCTGACCGACCAGCCCAGCACTTAAGAGATGGCGCACTGAGTGTTATCGCGAGCCACGACTGGCTTAATGCATTATTATTGTTACCACATTCCCTCACTGAATGCTCCAAAGGGAGTGAAGGCTCAGAAAGGCTTTTCAGAAGCCCAGTCTGAGAAAACACACTGCCATAAATAGCTGAATTGGGCCCCGGTATGGATTGGTCATGGTTTTTTTTTCTCATTCCCCTCTGAATTGGGAAAGAGACTGTGAGGTCTTTAATTTTTTGAAATAAGTCTCGTATGGCACTTCATTTTACAGTGTTCTTGTTACACGTCACATGCAGTGACTGTAATAATAACTCTAAATTATGCATAATTACATGCAACTAACCCTAAACCAAACCCTAAACCTAACCCTATAGTAAGTACATAGTTACTTATTATTATTCAGTACTGAAATGTATAATTACACTGTAAGAATTACACCTTTAAAAAAAAGGTGTAACCGAAGCCAACTCTGCTCTCCAAAGCTGCATTTATTTGATCAAAAATACAATAAAACAGTAATATTGTGAATTATTCTTATCATTTAAAATAACGGTTTCCTATTTTAATAAATGTAATTTATTCCTGTGATGGCAAAGCTGAATTTCCAGTCTTCAGAAACATTTCTTGCTATCATTAGTGTTGGATTTTAAGCTTCAAAAAGTGCCATAAGAAGAATCATAAAAGTGGTTCATATGAATTGTATGTTATGTTTTTTAAGTCTTTTGCATGGAAAGTGCATGGAAATCAGCAATGAGTATATTGAATTTAACCATTTGTGCAACTTTAAAGACATGTCAACTAACTCTCATTAGAGTATCATTTGAGTATTGGTAGGCCGTTAGCCTACAAAACAAAACATGTGCTTGAAAAGTTATTTTATAGAATGTCTGTTGGCATAGCATCAAAATAAAGTGTTAGCAGATATTAAGCAGACAGTTTACTAATACTCTAATGAGAGTTAGATTACATGTAGGTGCAACGTTACTTATAGTCAACATGCAGAATGTCTTAAGGTGAAAAAAATAAAGGTAACACTTTACTTAAAGCGTATATGTATGTATAATGCATACATAAAGGTATTCATAATGTGCGCTATAATGCATTATATATTTTCGTAAATAATTGTAACCAAAGTTAAAATGCATTATAAATGCAGATTCTGAAATTGGATGTTTAATGCATTATACTTTCTAAATGTCTGTTTAATAATTAGATACGTATTATAATGTATTATAACTGTGGTTTATTCATAAAAGCATGCACTATAAGGTGCATTACAAGGCATAGGCTAATTAATGCATTCAAAAAAACTTTTATAATGCATTATGCATAAAGGCTTTAAGTAAAGTGTTACCAAAACAAAATATACAGGTGAGCGAATAATGAGAGAATTTTAATGAACTATTACTTTAAAAGATCAAGAAACAGCATAACACTGCAGCAGATGTGAAATTCAATCCAAAAATATAGTTGAATCATTTTCAGGATGACACCATTAACCTTTTGGTTAAATGCTTTTGCACTTTGGAAGATAAAACCTAATAGTGTGTATGTGTGTGTCTCAAGTGCTTGTTTGTGTGCGGAGCTCAATGTGTTTATTGCGGCTCCTGTCAAGGTGAGTCGAGACTTTCTGAGAGTAAAAGGGAGCAGAGTTACTAATGGAGGTGAGTCTCTTCTTTTTGTGTAGCGGAAAAATGAAGTATCCTTTAAATGCGCTTTTTCCGAGAGTCCATTGTCAGCCCCTGGGGGATAGGAGGACAGAGCGAAAGGGTGGTGCTTTCAATCTCATCGCATTACACAAGCATTTACATGACGGACAGGAAGGCCGTTTACGAAAAGTGAGCCCTCTCGTCGTCAGGAGCTAACCCTTTTAGCTGAGAGAAACCATGCCCTTCTGGAGCCGTTCACAAGTGCGTTAGCAGCTCACCCATAATGGCCAGGATTGGGTTACCCCTTTACTTTAGGGCAAACAAGACTAGCCTTAATTGCCTTACCAATATTTGCATGTCCCTCTTCGTGTCATCGAACACCCCGCTAAGTAACTGAGCACCTCCGCCCCTGCTCTATTTAAAGTTGTTTGCAGATGCCACGGAAAGGCAGTTGAAACAGTACAATTACTAACTAGATTTCACACGTCTTTCAGACATCTCGGTTTCACCTGCGGGTCGTTTCATTGGCCCGTGATTCTACCTGATACAATATTTCACAAGGTGGCATCCTTGATTAGTGTTGACCTTTTGACAGACTGGACATCGATACCTTGCGGAGGGTTTACGTGTTAAAACATGCGCGGAGGAGAAGACAATGTTCACACGTGTTTAATTATTGAACCTACGGGTTAATTATTCATGTCCATAATATGAGTATGTGGCTGGAGTGGGAGAGATAATATTTTTCCAGAGAATGTCTTTTAAAGGGACATACCGGGAGGATTGCAGCCAGCTGGCTGGAGCTGTATTAATGACTGAGAGAGTTCAGTTGTATGAGGCTGGCCATAATGGTAAATGCATGTACGATTCGCAAAGAGCTCCGGCCTGGAGAGTGACGGGGGGGTGGGGGGCTTTTAGAGCAATATGGGCTGTTTTAACACAGCTCCACTCAAGTACCGTGATGCTTTATGCCTAATGAGAAACTTGGATCCCAGCCGTCAGAACTATTGCTTACTTTTGCTATTTGATGACTTTTTTTCCACTCTCTGGCTGTCTTATTACTGGAATGTTCTCAATTATCGTGTTACAATTTTAGATGTTTTGGTTCTTATGTGCATTTTAAAATGGAGAGGGCCCAATATTGCGGTTGCTGTCAGTTCAAGACATTGAAGAAAAAAAAAAAACCTCTGCGTGTTCCTCATTGAAATGGGCTTGAAATGTGTCACATTCCTTCCTGATGAGTGCACTGATAGTGCTGAAATGTTGACTTACATAATGACAGAGCTAAGTGCACATAGTTTACACCCATCCTGACACATTTACACATCAGCCTCGGCACCTGACCAAACATCCCATACGTCAAAAACCAGTATTTTTTTCCACTTTGGTAATCTTTACAAGCGTCTCTAATTGCCAACTATTATACAAATAAAGAATTTCTGTTTAAACAGTGATGTTGTGAGTGTCTGCCTTTTTATTTATTCTTTTAAAATATAAGTTTGAGGTCAGTAAGATTTTTTATGTTTTTGAAAGAAGTCTCTTATGCTCACCAATGCTGCATTTATTTGAACAAAAATACAATAAAAACAGTAATTGTTGTGAAATATGATTGCAATTTAAAATAATATTTTAGATGTCATTTATTCCTGTGATGGCAATGCAGAATTTTCAGCATCAGTGTCATATGACTCTTTCAGAAATCATTCTAATATGCTGATTTGCTGCTCAAGAATCATTGTTATTATCAATGTTGTAAGAAATTGAGCTGCTTAATATTTTAGAAATGCGTCATTTTTTGGTAAATCCAATACTTATGTATATATTTATTATTATACAGTATATTGTATTTATGTTTGATGAAATGAGGAAAATATATATTATATGCACTATTAAACACTCACAAAATTAGTTATTTGGATGAAATAAAAGGGCTATTAACCTAAAAGTTTCTTCATTACAATAGTATTATGCATTTTTAAACTCGTCACGTGATGTCATGGTTGATTATGTGAAGTACAGCAACCAAAGAGTTAACACTTTAGAATACTTCTCCATCATTAATGAATAACTACACAGGAATAAATGAGTAACACAATATTAACATTCTAGAACAAGAAACTTTACTAGATCATTACTAGATAGTTATCATGCTTTCCACTTTATAATACTTTTCCAAATAATTTGTAATTCCTTCTGAAGTATTTGGTAATACTTCATAATACAGTAGCTAATTACAAGAGGGTTACCATGATCTTTAGAATGAATTATACATAATGCATTATTCACATTAATTATGAACCTATATAGTAGTTCTTAGTAGCTCTCTGGGAGGTATGAAAAAAATAGTAGTTATTGATTAGCTAATAGTGAAGTACCTCATTCAACTGTGCGCTATTACTTACTCATTAATTGATCAAAGTTTCTTGTTAGTTAGTTACTAGAATGTTAATAATGCATTACTCGTTTGTGTGTAATTATATTATTAAAGGGGTCATAGAATGAGAATTCAAATGTTCCTTGATCCTTTGACAGTTAAGAATTCATTATATTAAAATACAAAAAAATACAAAATACACAAAAAAAAATCAAAACGTTCTTGTTATTCCAAAAATTGCTTTTATTGAAACCAAGGCAAGCAAACGACAGGATCTAAAAAGTGGAGACTTGTGACGTCACAGGGCAGCTTTGGCCCCGCCCACTGGAGCATTAGTGAACAGCAGACATCCCAAGTCTCCCGGAAGTTCCGGGAGTCTCCCGCATATTGATAGCGGCTCCCTGATGCCCGCAAATCAGAAGCAAGAGCGCGCAAGCGTAGCGCGCGCACGGCAGAGAGAGAACTTGCGTGTGTGTACTAGTGTGCGCCTCGGGATTTTATCTCTACTCTCGAACCGAATTCATCAGCATTCAATGCCTTGTTGATGCTAGAGGTCAGAGGAGAATAGGCCGACTGATTCAAGCTGATAGAAGAGCAACTTTGACTGAAATAACCACTCGTTACAACCGAGGTATGCAGCAAAGCATTTGTGAAGCCACAACACGCACAACCTTGAGGCGGATGGGCTACAACAGCAGAAGACCCCACCGGGTACCACTCATCTCCACTACAAATAGGAAAAAGAGGCAACAATTTGCACGAGCTCACCAAAATTGGACAGTTGAAGACTGGAAAAATGTTGCCTGGTCTGATGAGTCTCGATTTCTGTTGAGACATTCAGACGGTAGAGTCAGAATTTGGCGTAAACAGAATGAGAACATGGATCCATCATGCCTTGTTACCACTGTGCAGGCTGGTGGTGGTGGTGTAATGGTGTGGGGGATGTTTTCTTGGCACACTTTAGGCCCCTTAGTGCCAATTGGGCATCGTTTAAATGCCACGGCCTACCTGAGCATTGTTTCTGACCATGTCCATCCCTTTATGACCACCATGTACCCATCCTCTGATGGCTACTTCCAGCAGGATAATGTACTATGTCACAAAGCTCGAATCATTTCAAATTGGTTTCTTGAAGATGACAATGAGTTCACTGTACTAAAATGGCCCCCACAGTCACCAGATCTCAACCCAATAGAGCATCTTTGGGATGTGGTGGAACGGGAGCTTCGTGCCCTGGATGTGCATCCCACAAATCTCCATCAACTGCAAGATGCTATCCTATCAATATGGGCCAACATTTCTAAAGAATGCTTTCAGCACCTTGTTGAATCAATGCCACGTAGAATTAAGGCAGATCTGAAGGCGAAAGGGGGTCAAACACAGTATTAGTATGGTGTTCCTAATCCTTTAGGTGAGTGTATACATGGTCCCCACACAGACACTCCACTTCCAAAATACTGCACACCTCTATTCACAGAACAATATATCACAATCTCAGCACCCATCAAATGAAAGGCCTGCTGTGATTTTTTTTTTTTTTTTACTTCCTATACTTAATCCTTTCTCATGTACCCTGTCTTCAACAAGCAAGCTTTGACCTGTTCAAATATCACAGCATTACAGGCCCAAACATGTCAAAGCCTATTCATTTGCTGCTAAGATATTCTCTTCATATCACTCTCTCTCTCTCTCTCTCTCTCTCTCTCCCTCATTCCTATCTTTCAATAGGAACATCGGGAATTTTATTGTCTCCATTTTTTATCCAACTATGTTGTTTAATAAACAATCCTCTCCTGAACAATAATTTGACTTTAAGTTCTAATTAAACTATTTATCTCTTCACCAGTCTATGTTCTACATAACACACATTTTGAATCAAAGGGAAGCTTTTGTATGACCTGTTTCTCCCTGAGCAGAAAAGCCATTTGTTTGGCTCCATTGTGGTGGCTTAGCTCCATTAACTCGCCTTCTTCTGTCCCACATCAAAGCCACATCTGACATATGGATTATGAGTGGAGAAATTACGTTTTTTGAAATATGTCGCTCACTATCTACTATCGAGTTTGGCTCTGGGAGAGGAAAACCTGAAAGTTTAATTTTAACATTGCTCATTCACGCCACATTTTAAGTACAGCAATAAAGGCAGAGCTAAAGATAAAATATATTAAATATAAACAACATATGAAACATAATTTTTTTAACATTAAATTGCATAATATTCTGTTCAGAATTATTGTTGTAAAGACAACATTAACAGCTATAAAGGCTGAGCTAAAAAGATAAAGACCAAAAAGATAGATGATATAATAGTATATATATTAAATATACCAAAAAGATAGATGTTATATATATATATATATATATATATATATGCAATTTCAAAACAAAGCCCTTTCACGTGAGAACATTTTAATTGGAAAAACATGAATGCTGGAGAAATCTTGAATTCATTTCCATTTATTAGGATCAATTTACTCCGGTAATTGCTTTAACATTAGCAGATAATTGTCACATACATGGCTCTCGTGTTTGCAGTTAAAACACTAAATTACTTGAACAGATGTGAGTCTGACCTTTGTTCCAGTGAAACAAGCTAGCTGCTTTCAAGTATCTAAGCTATGTTACGCACAGTATAAAGCACGTCTAAATATAACTTGAAAATAATGGCAATATGTTATAATCATCATGACCAATGTAATTATTATCACAACTGTTACTTCTGCTGAAATTAGAAGAGCTGTTGTCAAACACCAACTGTTGTTGGACTACAATCACCTGTTGCTCATAAAAGTATTTTAGAGATCCTGTATCCGTTACACATTATACCGGCACCATATAGTAAAAATAACTAGAGGACACTTTTAAACTTGAAGGTTAGATGAGCGTTTGTACCGATCAGCAGACAACTGTTATGGTTTCGCAATGAGACCGTGTCTTTTCAACTCACAAACACAAAAAAAGCCTTTGGAGCTCTATGATTTTCCTCTGGAATCGTTTGGTTGAGAGTTATTTAAATGTACTTTAGCATGAGTCTCTCTACAAAAGAGACCAAAAGACATTCCTCGAGTTTTACAAGTGAGGCAAACTCTGCTAAAGCACTTAGGAGATGGCTGTGTTTTTAGACCGGCTAATTTGAATTCCTGATGCACTGAGAAAAAAGGCAAACTCTTGCACCTGTTATGACTACACTTTCCATGTTGCTTTAATAAAAGCATTCAAAGTGTATTTCCACAAAATAACTGTACACTGTGCATCGAGATGTTTTGCGCTCTCACAATGTAGCTCTAGTGTTCTTAAACATCTCACTCAACAAGGTTTGAGCAACAGATGTTTTCAAATTTGGAAATATATGTTCTCAGCAATGAACATTGCGTAGAATATTTCAGCAAAATACGCACATTTTCACTTCAGGTCAGTAAGTATATGGATACAAATGTTTTTGTAGCAAGATCTCCTCAACTACACACATAATAATAAAGGTTCTTATTGGCAAATTTGGCATCGATGGTTCCATGAAGAACCTTTAACATCCATGTAAACTTTCCATTCTTTATAGTGGAAAAAGGTTCTTTAGATTATAAAATGGGTAACACATAATTTCGATGGTCCACTTACTAAATATAAGTAACTTTGCAACTACATGTCAACTAACTCTCACTAGAGTATTAGTGTGCTTAATATCTTCTAACTCTTTATTGTGATGGTCCTCAAACAGACATTCTACTGTCTATAAGTAACTTTGCAACTACATGTCATTCTACGTTATTCTACCCTAACTTAACAGTCTATTAACAGTCTAATAATCCTCAAACGAGAGTTAGTTGACATGTGGTTGCAAAGTTACTAATAATGTAAAAAAAAAAAAAAAAAAGGGTCCTTTTTAAGAACTGTTCACTGAAAGGTTCTTTGGGAGTATGTATGACATCTAAAAAAACTTTTTGGAACCTTTATTTTTAAAAGTGTATGGGCTAAACAAAATATTCTTTGCGATTTAATGAAGATACAGTTTTTGACCTTGCCACAGGCTGTAATAAAGTGCTATAAAAATTATGGATACGATGAAAGATTGTCACCATGCTCCCTGTCCACCAGTCTGACAACTGAGTGCGGATTATAACAGGATATTCTGGGAATGCAAATCAGACCCTCTTCATACCCATTAAGTCGAGCAACAGCTTCAAACGCCGATTTGTTCTGCAAATAGCCCATTCAGTCCGGGCCCAAAAAGCTGCAACACCTTTCTCTCCCCCTGCGGTAATTGAATCTTCAAAGAGGCATTTCCACCCCCCTGTCCTCATCCGCTACAAGGACCGTGGAATGAATAGCCTGTTCATATGAAAAGAGAAGAAAGTATACATGTTTATCCATGTTTAATTATCCACCCCGTCATCTGCATTCATAATTACGGCATAAGAACACGGACAGACAATTAAGGGATGGATAGATGGTGCACGATGGCACCATAATTTTTTCATATAAAAAGTAGTTTTGCTAATGAGCACCGTTCTCGAGAGAAACTCAGCAAGATGAATTACTGCGATCATACAAATCCTTTGGTCTCCTCATGGAAAATTGGATGTAGAGAGTGTTCTTTCAGATACTGTACATAATTCATGGTGAGTGACTGAGTGACAAGAACACCTGTGATAGATTTAGGACTAACCCAATGTAAATACGTGGTGCTTAAAACACATACAGTAGTCCACGTACTTCATTGAGCCTAAAAACACTTTTCACATGAGGACTTTAAACCAAATTTCAAATTAAGAATCTTTGACACAGAAATGCAGTGAACGATTTAAATAGGATTAAAAAAGGAATGTTTTTAATCTCATTTTTTATTAATTAAATACACCATATCGGAGCAAATGTCTCTGAAAATATCACAAATAGATTTCTCTCTCATTCTGCATTTATAGGTTGACAGCTATGAGCTTCATTTTTTGTTTGTTGCGTGGTTTCAGGTTGGAGGGAAAGGGAACAGGGTTAGCTGCTGTGTAGTATGTACGGTAGCCACAATGGGACAAAAACATTTACATGCATACATACTGTACATGGTAGTTTAACAAATACACCAAGAGTGTTCATGATTTGATTTCCACAAAAAAGCCACGGATACTTCTTTGAACCCAGTCTTCAGGATTTTTATATCATCCGAAATGAAACACATTCCCTTTACAACATCTAAAATATAGAAAGAGAAGATACCATGTTGTGAAGAAAAGGAGAATAGACAAGGTAGGACAAAAATATAAAGGAAAAAAGAAAGTCAGTATTCCCCCACTAAATTTTCAAACAAGAGTTATGAAAGCAGATTCAAAAAACGCTGCAGTGGATCAGCTTCGTTTGTCATTTTAATTTCACCCTCCTGTCTCTTTTTACCCCAAAACAACATCCTCCGGCTGGTCTCTCTCTGTGACAGTCTTTGAGTCCCTCGGGATCAGAGGTCTCGCATGGGTCAGTTCATGGAGTCCTCAGTATTCCTCCTCATGGGTATTTTCCATCCATGATTCAGGAGTTTGGAGTAAAGGGCGAGAATTGAATGAAAGGGGAGACTCTGACTATTGCAGGTCAAGGTGAAGCTCAAGCCTGAGTTTGGCGCTCTGGTTCGAAGTAGCGGAGCTTTGAGGAAAGGAGTGGGATGGGGTCCGATCCAAAAGGTCTTTTGTGACAATGAGCTAGGGGCTGAAATGAAGGCACACATCCTGCTTTGAGCAACACCTACGTCCTAACACACCTGAAGAACAGAGAGAGAGAGAAAGAGACCTGTTAGCCACACTTAAACAGAGAAAGAATGACAACCAGTAAATGGGTCAATGATACAGTACATTGTGTCAAAAAAAAAAAAAAAAAAGGTGTGGCGTGGTGTAGCTAAAATAATCAAATCAAAATAAAAACTGATAACATTTTCCTTACACAATACATTTGTGTCTATTAATCATAATAATTTTGTCTTAATAATGTTTTTTTATATATATATATATTTTGAGTAAAAAAAAAAAAAAAAATTGTAACAAACCTAAATATAATATAAACATATCTCTTGCCATGTCACAAAAGGTCAAATGATCTGATATTTTAAGAGACTTATTGACCTTGACACATAGTAATGAAAGTAATGAAGGTCTGCATGGGTACTCTCTAGGATATTTTCTGTTTATTTGAATTGTTTTGTCTTGTTTTTAGTTTTTTGTATGTTGGTCTCATCAAAAGTATGAATACATGAAAAATTTAATATTTGTTGTTTTACAGAAATTAAAATGATGTTCATCATTCATATTAGAGGTTATTCAGGTTGAAATGTCAAGTGAAATAATGCATACATACATATATATATATATATATATATATATATATATATATATATATATATATATATATATATATATATATATATATATATATATGTGTGTGTGTGTGTGTGTATGTATGCATTATTTCACTTGAAATTTCAACTTGAATAACCTCTAATATGAATGATGAACAATTTTAATTTCTGTAAAACAACAAACATTTATTTAATTTGTCTTAATTTGTCTGAATCAGTCTTACAACTTCTCTGAAATCATACAAAATAGCTTTCAAACAGAGTCATAAAAATTGCATGTCCTCTTAAATAACATACTCCATTCTTTTGTCAAATGAAGACCGCCAGCTCTGCTAAATCCCCCCTGCTAAACTTATTGATCAGCAAGGGCTTTCAAACCCATCTGCTGCCCTATTTCCTCTGCATTTTAAGGACATATTGTAAAGTTAGTCTCTTTTTGTCTCATTTTTAGCAAATGATGTGCCACAGTCCCTAGGGTGCTAAGTTCTTGCGCAGCCGAGACAATTATCCAAACATCCAAGTCCCAACGTTCTGCTTTCACAGACAGTCATGGCAAACTTTTCCACCCTAACATTCTCCTTCCTTTTGTTTTTTAAACATTCTAGGGGGGGCAATTTGCTTTCCACGTCTTACCTCAAGTTACAAAGGGGTTTCAGGCTACTGTAATAGTAATTGCAAGCCCCCCCCACACCACCCCACATTGGAGGGCTAATTAAAGAGACAGGGGCTGTGAAGGTTTGGATCCCCTGGGTTCAGGCTCAGCATGAGAAATGTAATTTGTCTGTCCTGAACAAAGAGATTAGGGAGAAGCCGGAGAGCTACTTAATAAATGAGCATCAAATGTCCTCAGCCGTGGACACGGACAGCACCAATTATGTCACCATGAAATTGCACATAATAAAAACAATGGCTGCCGGACGAGGCCTCTATCTGTCTAGGGAAGCGTTCATTCTCTTGCGCGTGCACCATTCTGCACCGGCTTGTTTCGGTTCCCAGCTCATTTCTATATAGGTTTGGAGAAGCAGGAGAATTGCACAAACTGCTACATTTGAGCAGAGAAAACGCACAGCGATATCATAAATTATGGTGTATCTTCACTGCAGTGAGTAGCTGAGCTAAGTCTTTCTTAATAATGATTCGAATCTCTCTGTACCAAGCGAAAACACAACTGTTTAAGTATCTCCTGAGGACACGTGGACCTTCTCTATTCCTGCTGGTGAAGAGGGGCATCTGGGTGTATTTAAGAACTCTCTCTCCGCTATAATTAAAGCAGCGAGGCCAATATTCAGATTGCATTTTAGCATTAATAATTCAGCTGTTTTCACTACAATTGATGTCGGCACATAAATAAACAATGAGGCCTCATATTTACACAGTGGCAGCCGCCGAGCGAGAGCAGGGAAGAGGAAGGAGAAGGAAATGGAAGGATGGGGGCTTAAAGAGACATTTAAAATTAAGCTTGATAATGCAAAGGCTTTCAATTTGAAACGCAACACGCATTTGGAGCTAATTTGTAAAAGTGACGATGCCTTAAAAGGCCTCTAACAGAGCACTGAGCTTAATGGAGCTCTTTCCCTGCTCGCTACATCTCTCCTCAAACCATCTTTTTCCTGTTGAAGGTGAAATAAATGTTCACTAGGAGACTCGAAAACTGTCCGATCTCTCCCGTACGAGCTCCCACATCCCCGTTGTCTCTATATCAATACTGATTATGTGTCACTGAGCCGTTATTTTCAGTGCTGCCGAGTGATACAATCGGCTGGTGGCTGACTACACAATGAAGTCTTATTGCAGACGGTCCCAAAGGCGAGAAGAGGAATTAGGTAAATAATTTGCCTGCTTGCCGTCTGGTTTTGTTTATTTAAAGCTTGCTGTGCAGCGTCGGAGGAGCAAATAGTCAAGACAGAACTGTGGAGTTGAAAACATGGACGAAAATGGGACAGAATGCTTGCTTGACGCCAGCTAGCTTTTGTCTTATTTTAAGTCTTGTTGTAAAATTAAACCAGATTAAGATACATCTTATGTCATTTCTATAAGGATATGATGTAGTTTGGGTAAATGAAGATTTGTGTTAACAGAATTTGACATGGTTTACATCTTGTGGAACACTGTGAATGGATTATACATAATCAGTATTGAATATGAACGTGTCAAGGTTAGGTAGGAGGGAATCATTTTCACCTTACCTGTCCTGTAACTAAACAGATTGAGTTTGCTCTGATCTCATTTCAGCAAGTTAACAATAATTGTGATAAATTAGCTTTCAGCCAGGACGAATTACGCTTGTCTCCCAGACCTGAACTATGGGAGCTCAGCATTATATCTGTTCTTTAAAACTACAATACGTAAATAAAACAGATATAAGAAGCAATAATTGTGATAAGTTAATGACGATGAGGATATATACTGAATCTATTATCAGAGGAATCTAAGTGGGAAACTTTGATAGCAGAAAGAATGTGGCTCTCACTTTCTGGTCAGGCAGTAGAGGGTTAGTCTGCAGTGAACTCAAATGGCCGTTGATGAGTGCTGTGGGTCTGTCGTGTTCGCAGAACAAGCTGCCGTTGATGTAGTGAAACCGGTCACCAGGGACCAGCCGGTTCCGGCAGGTAGAACATGTGAAACACTGCAGGAGACAATAAAAAAGGACTCCATTACCCACAATCCTCAGCGCATTACCTGCATCAGATCTCTGATCAATCTCTGGTAAGGTTAAATCATAATATATACATTTCTCATTATTTCTTCTGAAAGTTCTACATGCACATTTAATGCTAAAAATACTGACTAAAATTCACAAACAATATTTTTGATTTGTATATATATATATATATATATATATATATGAAGAGTTCAGATGCAAAAGCCTCTAAATGCCATCTGAAATTTTCTTATAGAATGATAATTTTTATCAAGCTTGTATATTTAAGTTCAGTAATTTCACTTAAATGGCAATTAATAGGTAATCTTCATGGCCATTTGAGTGAAATTATTGAATTTAAATATACAAGCTTGATAAAAATGATCATTCTATAAGAAAATTTCAGATGGCATTTAGAGGCTTTTGCATCTGAACTCTTCATATATATAAGACAATCATTGAAAAACAGACTATGGACTGTGAAAGGATTCTGGAGTGCAATGGAGCATTTAATTTTAGAGTAGCAGTGGTCAGTTAAAGATTAAAGGTTACCTTGAGATGATACACGTTTCCCTGTGCCCTCATAACCAGTTCACTGGCCGGGATGGACTGACCACATGCGCTGCACGCCCCACTGTTCCCAAATAACCTGTGAAAAGAAACAGAGACATGTTAGCATAAAAACATCTAAATCAAACCAGTATGAATGTTATAGCATGATAGAAATTACCATCATGAAAAAATATATAAAATGAATAACTACGAACAAAATTATTCATTAAGATAGTACAAAATGAGAAAAAAAGAGATAATTTTGTGGGCAAAGACAAACATCATTATCACATTTCATACCATTATCTCATGAACAATATCTCCTTCACTGAAATGATCTATTTTCGTTCACAGTGTGACCTGTGCAAAGTAAATCTGTTTGCTTTAAAGACTAAAGTCCTTACTGTATTGATGACACTTTAAAAGTAATAAGCTACATTCAGTATTTTCTTTAAACAAACCGACTGAATAGAAGACTTGGAACATATAACCAATATTTCTGAATGCACCAATGCAGCATTTAATCAAAAATATAGTAAAAAGAGAAAAAAAAAGAGAAAAAAAAGTTGAATTGTGAATATTCAGCAGACATTACTCAAGTCTTCAATGTTACATGGCCTTTCAGAAATCATTCCAATATGCTGATTTGGTGCTAAAAAAATGTGTGTGTGTGTGTGTGTGTGTGTGTGTGTGTGTGTGTGTGTGTGTGTGTGTGTATATATATATGCGTTTACTGTCATATTTTATCAAGCCTTGCTGAATGAAAGTATTAATTTATAAATTAAAAAAACAGACCTCAAACTTTTGAACAGTAGTGTATATTGCGTGTGAGTGATGTGGGTGATTTTTATAATGTTTAAAAAAAAAAAATTATTCTTGGAGATTGACAGTTACAGTTACAGTTGTTACATTGTATGGAAGAGAGCAGCGTGAATATTTTTCAAAACTTCTCTTTTTGAGCTCCACAGTAGAAAGTCATTTACGTTAAATTTAGAACTATTTAGAAAATAATTAATAATTAGTAACTGAAATTTTTGTGACTGATATTTTAAATAAAACACACTGGAGATGCACATGGTCCTTATTAACACCGACACAAATGAATAGTTCTGTGTGCATCAGAGGTTTGTTAACCTATTTGGCCTTGTTTTACTGTAACAATGAAATCCTTGCAAGGATAGTTTAAATCATTTCAATCCTGTACCCAGGCCTCCCTTTCTCCCTCTCTCAGTCTCTCTCTCAAACACGCAAGCAGAACAAATTACATCTTCAATATTCTGATGTAGGAAAAATAAAATCATAGTAATATCAGCAAACCAAATGAAAAAATCCTGCATCCTGTCCTCCAAAAGCCTCTGCCACTGGGACTAAGTATTACCTTTGGTGTTCATTTTTTGCAACCTAATAATAACCTAGAACATAAGCAATCAGGGCCTAAGAATATTTGATTGTACATCTAGGCGAAGACACAGCGCATTTGCCATTAGGACTCAAGCGAGTGCTCAGTCACCGCCGCCTTTCCATTAGAAACCCTCGGCTACCCGGGTTGATATATAATGTGCATGGGTTAACCTTTTCAATCATGGTGTCAACACTTTAGATTTGCTTCTGCTCATCTCTTTCGTCTCTAACCTTCCCTCTCTCTTTCTCTCTCTCTCTCTCTCTCTCTCTCTCAGTCTCTTGATAATGAAATGCTTGCTCCTGCTTCCTTTCTATCTGCCTTCTGAGTCCACAATTTAGATTACTTCATCTTCCCGAGCAACAAACTGAATGAAATTTCGATTTGAGCAGAAAGTAATTTACTGGGATCTGGACCCATTTGTCATCATATCTCACTGGCTGTTTGCTCTATCACTGCACTTTTCCTATGCAATCAAATAAGACCACAGCTTCTGACAAGCTCCAGAGAGAGAGAGAGAGAGAGAGAGAGAGAGAGAGAGAGAGAGAGAGAGAGGGGAGGGGAAGGAAGCAAGAAAGAAAGAGACTGTTAAAAGGATGGAGGGAGAGAAATAGGAAAGGCCAAAAAAAGGAAAGATGAAGGAAACGTTGCGAGCGTGTTCCACGTGTACACGGTTACAGATTCAAGGAGGATTTCGACCCACAGAATACTTTCAACTCATAAACCGATAATGTGCGTTGTGCGAATGCCGATATAGCATCACTGCACACCTGGGAACATAGCATTCCAACATAGAAACAGCTGTCGTCTATGACATTTTGCATATGCATGTGGCGTTTATTGAGGGCACTACATGACGAGCAAGTGAAGCTTTAAGAGTTTCTCTTCAGCGGCGGATGTAGAGTGAGGAGGGGGGGAGGGGAAAACAAATTTGGCTGTGGCATCGATTGGAGCAGCTCAATCAAAACTCAATTTCAAACGTAATTAGCTGTAGGCTTGTGACAACAGCATGGCTTCAATGGCGTCGATGGGCCAGTCATGCTAGGCAAATGTCAGGGGGGGAAGGTCTTTAAATGCTGCAGTTTGATTCACCTGTAAAATGACATCTTCCCCCGGCCTTGAGAAAGCAATCTGCCGAGCCGCAACGTGTGCTTGATTTGACAATCCCAGATCGCTTGCACCTAAATACGCTTACAAACACGCGTTATTTGGGATCCGGGCTCAGAGTGTGCTCCCCTTTTAATTGCCCCGTTGTCTTTCAGAGAAAAAACGAAAAAAAAACGGAAAGCATCTCCAGGCAACCTTTTTATTTTCTTGCCAGTCTATACGCAGCGTAGCAGGTTAATTATTTGAGCATGGGATGGCTGCAGATAGCATTTGATTTAAAGGCCTGAAGGCTTTAGGTGCTCAATTAAGTTGCTATCAGTCTGCTCCTCACCTCTAATGGTCTCTTTCACCATTGAACTCTGGTGCTGACGAGGGGAGCGATATCATGGGTCACCATAATTAAAGCCAAGGGACTCTTTAATTGCATTGACACGACCAGTTTTGGCTTCCTTCTTCTCAAATCAGCCTCTCCTTTGTAGTTTTCTCACTTTCTAGGTATTCAGCCCTTTGATCAATCAGAGGAGGAGGATTTTGTCAGCGAAACATCGCAGAATGCTGATTTATTGACTTGTCTCGGAACAGGCGGAATAAAGAAGGGGCTACAATCTACGACTGTCTTTCATTGCGAAAGCAAGACAAGAAGTCTGTCTGCGCTCCATAGGCGATGTCTAGAGGATTTAATTTGGATACCGACTGTGAGGTAAAATACAACCTAGCAGGGCTGTTCTGGGCCATCTGGCAGAAGCTCGGCCTCTTAAGCGGAACCTTTTGAGTGGAGTGATGTAAGTTGGTACAACAATGATTTCTGCAACACAGTCCATTATAAAAATGCCTCTCAACATTAGCAGCCAAAGCACCTTAAAAGCAACGGGCCATATTGATACTTAAGCAGGGCTTTGCATAATGGCAATGTTACATTAGGGAGAGAGAGAGAGAGAGAGAGAGAGAGAGAGAGAGAGAGAGAAGGTGGGTGGGTGAGTGAGGTGGTTTTTGGGACGGGCAGGGGGAGATTTCACGGCAAAGAGAGCGGGAGGGCGGGTGGGTGGAGGGAGCTGAAAGCAGCCAAATGACACTCGGTTAATTCAGAGTAACAGATCTAGTCCCAAGTGGATTGAAGGCCTTGAATTAATTCTGTTATGACAAATCAAGATAAACGTTTCCCCTAAATTGCATGCGATTTAATTAATTTCTGAGATCCAAGTATTTCCTGGCTTAATAGTTCACATGCTCCCGTGCTGTCATAGTGCTTGAGTGGGCAGACTTCAAAGTGATATTAAATAACCAACTATTAGATTTACCTAGCACGTTCTATTGGAAAAGTGCCATTTAATTACCTGGCTCTATTCAATTAAAAGGACAGTGTTTTTCCCCCCAACCTACCGGTCACATGATTGCTCACTCCCCAAATTAATTCTCTCTCTCTCTCGGTTCTCTCCAGCTCACGCAAATATCAGCCATGGCTTAAGGACAACATGATTTCAAATGAATCCCTCCTGCTTCTCTGGGGCTAAAACTGCTGAAATCTACAACTCAAGCCGGTTGCCCTTGTGCTTGGCACTGGTGGCCTCGAGCTGAGTGGTATCAGAAGCCTATCATCCCATGTCATTTCTCCCCCCCCCCCATCTGCCATTAGGGAAAATGGGATGCTTTTCACTCGCGCCATACCAATCAATCGCTAAGCCTTTTTACATCAGTGGTATTAATATAATTCTGGATATGTAACTTCATTATTTACACAGCAAGGGCAATTTAATAATCCATTACAAAAATAAGGGAGGCCCCTTTAAAATCCCCTAAGGGGACTGGCCTTCGCAATAATCCCCTCTTCTCTCTCTCTCTCTCTCTCTCTCTCTCTCTCTCTCTCTCTCCCTTGCTCTCCAGCTCTCTCAAAAGCCAATTTGGTTAATTAAATGTTTTGTTTGCAATGTGGCTCTCATTCATTTCGGACACGTCATTGGAAGCGGATAGGAGCCAGGCACTAGATCTCATTAGATAAAACCCATCAGGACTAAAGGAAAATGGAGGGGGACTCTAATTAAAGCTTTTAATTGTGTGGACTCACTGTCAGATGTTATTTTTCCCCTCTCTCTTATCTCTCCTCAGATCACAGGCTTGCGCGAGTTGCGTTTTAGCTCCGTTCTCCCGCCCGACGCGCTCTCATTACAAGGAGAAAGGTGTAGCTACTTTTCCCTCCCTGCTCGTTTTAATTAGGCTCACAGGCCCGAATCTAGCGGCGAGTCTTGTAGACTTGATCCCTTCAGATCAGGTGGAGTGGAAAGAGTGAAGGCACTCTTCACATTTGGACTGGTCGTCTCAGGTTTGCTCTGGTTGACACCTGTTGTTCCAGCCTGCCGGCAGCAGTGTCAGTGTGGGGCTTCGCTGAATTATCCAGGGGCAAAGCGCATGCCAAGGTAAATACTCACTAATGACTGTACCTCTGCCAAAAAACACTCTTTTCTGGCAGGAAGAGCAGATATATCACAGAAACTTCATTTTAAGAATTAACTTTTAAATTGGACTTCCTGTTTTTGTGAGAAAAATATAGCCATTCCATTATCAAAGTCACTCACACTGTGTTTTTCCATTCCTCAAAACCAAAGAAACAATCCAAGAAGGCTTCAAACTTCTCAATGTGAGAAGTTCTGGGGGGCTCTTAGGGTTTTTATTTTGCCCTTGCAGAGGTCACGGTGTTGAAGGATCAGCCTGTCAAATCAGGCCATCCACATCAGCTGAGTGAGACTGCCGGGCCGTCACCCAGCCACCGCTTTGGGTGTCAGACTGACTTGCATAAATATTTAAAAAGGGTCTTTCTGCTAATTAAATGGTCTCTTTGTGATAAACAAAACATGGCAGAGAGGATGTGAAAACTCTTTTAAATTCCTGCAGAGTCGAAGGTCAGCTCTGCCTTACCAATCGAGTTTTCTAGCGTCTCGTAAAGCAAACACACACACAGCGCGGCTCCTTTAGCTTAAGGATGAAATATGGCGAGAGCCACAGACTTTCAGATGTTCTGGAGAAAGAATCTCCTTCGTCTTCTGCTCTGTCAACATGTCAGTGGCTTGACCTCTTTTTTAAGAGTGTCCCGTTGAGGGTTTAACCAGCGCGCTTTAACGAGGGCCGCTGACGGCACAATCCGAGACACATGTTCTCAATGGAAAATACGCTCTGCTCCGTGAGAAGCTTGATGGCTTGTAACTTTTTCCTTAATATCTTTTTTTTCTTGACAACCATCACTTCATCTAATCATTACATGCCTAATGTCATTTCATGTGGTCGCTGGACTGTCATAATGTCCAGATGTATGAACTATCTGAAGTTTGGCTTCAAAGACCATGAAAAAGCAGCCGAGCAAAACTAAGCTATCCTCAAAAAGATCAGAACACATTACTGAAGACCCCATTTAAAATTAATTTCACAAGCGCATCAGAAATCTGAGGAAACTTGAGAGAATGCCCTTTATGAACACAAAAAGACCTCAGTGCTGACACGTTCTTCAAACACAAGAATATGGTTGTGATTGTGACTTGCGCAGATTGAAATGAATAAAAAACGTGTCTAACCTGATGTAGTCGTTTCTACATAGGATCATGCCACTCTTGGTGTAGCAGGATGTGCCGATTTCTCCGAGTTGTGCCTGGCAGCAAGAGCATTTCAGACAGCGGCTGTGCCAATAACTGTCCATGGCATACAGGAGAAAGCGATCGGCAATCTTTCCCCCACAGCCCGCGCAGCGCTTCCACGACAGAGATCCCGCTCCAACAGGTGGGGGCTGGGCACTTCCTCCAGGGTTCACCATTGTGTCTGCAGAAACATATAGAGACAGAAGGGGAGACATGGTTAGAGCAGAGCAGTCAGGCAAGATTTAAGAAGTTTTTTAAATCTTTGTAGCTATAGGATATCACAAAACAATAAAAAACGGCATGTTTTTAAAATAATTACGTTTTTCTGCACAAATTTCTTTGCTACAAAACATAAATAAAACTATTTAACTATACAAAAAATTTTTACAAAAAAAAAGGATTGTGACCCTAAACGTATTCGAATACCATCAGCATTACTTACTGAATCCATACATCTTGCAAAGTCAGCACACTTTAAGTTTCTCACAGAAGTCTTGTCATTGCAGTATCTAAAACACCTGGAGCCTGAACAGTGAGCCAAAACACTGAATGTTTTCAGAGGCACACTTCCTAAAAGCTCTTTTGAAATAATTGAAATGCATATAATGCCTGCAAGCAAGTCTGAGAATTGTTTTAAGTGGCAGGCTGTCCTTGATCTTTATCTAAGTGGTGAAGTCAGCTCCTTTGGTCCATTTGTGATAAATGTCTGTTCGCTGATAACATTAAAAGTCGCTGGAACAATTAAAGAGGCGCTGGTTCTTGTTAGGTTGTCTACATTGCTTTTAAACTACATTTACCTGAACCTTCATGTGTGTGTGTATGTGTGTGTGTGTGAGGGAGAGAGAAACAGAAAGAGAGACCCAAGTGCTACTGTGGTCATAACTGGAGCAGTTAATTGGGGAACCCTTAAAGTTGTATGATCCATTCAGAGGTCGACATATTCCACTCGCTTTCACTTAGGTTATCAGATGACGGATTTCCAGCCAACATCATGAAGAACATTCAGCAGCGATCACTTTAGGGACTGGTCACTGCCGCGTGAAATTACCCCCGGTATGTTGGATCATTCAGCATACGCAAGAATCAGTTAATGCCAGCCTACAGAAATATCTGCCTCTGACAGAAATCACATTAACCACGGACCCTCATTTATGATTGCAGTTTTGTACTTTGCTCTGTTGATCCATCAGTACCGCATGTGTGCACTTCTGCTCCATCCTTCCACTAATACATCTGAAATTTTAATCTTTCCCAGGTTTCATAAGGAGGACCGCTGGACCGAAGTGGGAAAGATTAAAATTTAAGATATATTCGTGGAAGGCTGTAAGCCAAATCTTTGTTGAAAGGTAATTAGAGGAGAAGAGAGAGGCGGGGGGTTGAAAACATTGCACTGAGAGAGGGAGAGAGGCATTCAGTAACCCCATTAGTGGAGGCTCTTAGGGACAAGCAATACCTTAGTGCTGATTAAATCTAAAGGGAGATGAATCAGAGACCGAAAGTGACTCCCCCAGATAAATAAGATCGGACCGTCGTCAAGTTTCATTCCCAGTAAGAGGGAAGAGGGAAGATTTGAAGAGAAGGAGGGGGGTGGCTTTTAAGTCAAATGGGCAAACTCGAGTAATTACACGGACAGGCAATTTAAGCGAGGGGATGTGCAGAAATATAAAACAGATCAGCAGCCCATGGCCAGTAATACAGATCGCAGCTGTTCCTATTACAATGCACAAGGCACAGCAAAACATGCAGAATTGCACTTGTGTTGTGGATTGTTGATCCTCTGTAGGCTACAGCATGCGCGCACTCCCAATGCATCCATTTGATATTATAAACTCGAAATGCATGCAATTTCCACCGAGCTTATGGTCTTTATATGGGTAAACACACAAGAGCGAACGCTTGTTTACCAACACAATCTCTAGTTATGACGTTATTTGTTACGCGCGTGACATGCAACACAAATGGCACAAAATATTAATAATAAAAATAAATAAAAAAGTTCTAAATAAAAACTGACATATTTTATGCTTACAAGTGTAAAGGTTTTAATACTGATCTGCAACATTGTGTCGCTCCACAACAAATGTATCTCCTTCTCGCGACACTATGAAATTACTATTATTCCTAAAACAAAACGTGAGTTGTAGAGAAATGCACTTACCGCTTTGAAATGTAATGGTTGAATGGTTGGTGAGAAATGTACAGCAGTCTGTTTGTCTCTGTACACAATAAAAAAATAACGCACACAGTCCAACAAACTCACACACAGAGCGCGTGCATGAATACTTCTCGCTGCTGTGAAAGAGTCAAGGAAATGGAGTTTTCAGATTGTATTTCCACTGTTGCCGTCACCTTTTTCAAATGTTCTGGTTATCACTGGAAAGATCAGCGGCGGTTTTGTTAAACGAGCGTTCGAGAATGTCTTCCGTAATTTCCATAGATGAAGCGAGCGCCTGTGTTTGCAACTGTCCTCTCGCGCTGTTGTCTCACCGTTGCTTGTCGCTTGTGCTCTACATGTGTCAGTGACAGAAAAAAAGCCTAGAGTAAACCTCATCTCACATGATGACGTCAATCAGGCTGCAGCCAATCACGACGCACTCCATACAAGCGGAATGACAAATCCAGCCAATCAGGAGAAGTAGAGATTTACTAAGACACACACTGTTCAAAGGAGGAAAGATTGCGGTTGAGTGGGTTCTGTCTGCTTTTTGGGATTGGATAGGGCAGTGGTTCTCAAGCGGGAGGGTCGGGACTCGGGACCCACTAGGGGGCCTCGGTAAACTTCCAAGGGATTCCAATTAAAGATAAATAGTTACCTATAATATACTGAAATAATTTCACAATTAAAACGCAAAATCTGCTAGAATATATGTGCATCAGATTTCTTAATCTGCAGAAAAAGCAAGAACTTTTCATAACCTATCACATTACTACAACCATGGCAAAAAAGTGTCAGTTGTTAACATAACTAAAATGTTTGTATTGGTTGTTTTCACTTTATTTACTCATGTTTTATTTCATTTAGTAAAAAGTTAGGCCCTATAGGCTATTTACAGAGAGTAATTTAAGTAATGACAAATGTCTGCAGAAACAAATTCTGCATCTGGAGAACTGCAGTGTTCACAAAACAATCAATCAATCAATCAATCAATCAATCAATCAATTTATTTATTTATTTATTTATTTATTTATTTATTTATGTATTTATGTATTTATTTATTTATTTATAATATTTTTTTACTTAGGCCTATATAATATGTATTTTGTTCCTATCGTCTTTAAAAAGGAAATTTTGAGATTAAACAGAAATAATTATTTGTAATGTACAAATTTGCCAGTTTTTATTTTTATTTAAAAAAAATTTAAGTTTGAAACAAACTCTTGTTTTTGTTATAACAGCAGAAGTATACAGGAATAATAATCATATGTAGGCTGTAGGAGATACATTCAAATACTGACTTTGACAGTGGGGGACCTAAGATTGGAAACCACTGATAAAAATGGCACAATCTGTGCATGTAAAAATGATAAGCAAGCCGGATTCAGAATTCTGTGAAAATATTTATCCTGAAATTGCAGACTATGGTCCTTCTTATATAAGTAGACCAAGCTTTCCCATATGAAATAAACTTTTCAATCTTTCAATTTTCTATATAAGGTTGACTAGGGTATGGAAACTGTACAAAAGTCCATTTAGTTTCATGGACAACAGCCAAGGTCTTGCTTATGTTCCTTATTACAGTGGCGCCATCCACTGGTGCAAAGAAGAACTACATTAATGGATTTTGTTAGTAATAGATTTTTTTTTTCCTTTACTAAGACTAATCATAAAGTCTAACCTAAATAAAATGTGAAAATAATCTATTAAATCATTAATTTAATTAACTTCTGATGCTGAATATGTCACTTTTTTTTTTTTTTTTTAGAAACACCAACATCCACAATATTCTTCAACTAAGGAATATTAAATAAATAGCTGTTCGTATTGGCTCTATACCCAGAGATTAATTCTTTGCTATGGCAATTGCTCATGTAGGGTTGTCTATTGCTCACATTACTGCAAATAAGTGATTAAATGTTTGTCATTTTTGTCATTTCACAATTAAAGAACCTGTAACAAGCTAACAGCTTTTTCTGCAAAAAGGCCATCAGTCATCTGACTGAAACTGAATTTCTGTTTACTTACAAATGCACTGTAACTTGTCTTGTGTAAAAGTAATGCTGTCTTATGCATTATTGTGCTCTGTCATGAAGACATGAACACGTTCAATTAATGAAAAATGACCGCTCTGCAGTGTAGGGTTTTTTTGGGGGGATATTCATTTTTTTTATGATATCTTTATAATAGTTTCCAATTGATTTTCATTTGTCACTCTGATAACTGTCTTCATTCAATGTTCCAGCCTGAAGAAGCAAGAAGTGAAATGTTCTGTGATGTTCTACAGAGTTTTCACTGGGCAGCTAATCTTTATGAGACAAAACTGTGTAATTATGAGTTGCCTCTGGATTCATTAGTAAGATGTACATTGTGTAAAGAGTCTCCTATACCAGATACTAATGGTTTAATTGTCGTTGGTCTTGCCTGATTGCAGTGAGCAGTTTGATTTCCCTGCAGGAAAGGCAACTCTATTTCTCACAGGATTGGGCTCAATTCTCTCCAACAAGAACAATGAGCCAAAGATGGCAAAGAATGTATTTTCCACGAAGGAATAATTAATTTATCTCAACTATTAAAACTAGTGGGAAATTATGGGATGACTCTGAATGGGGGCCTCAGAGGGAAAGCTTTGTTTGTTCTTGGGCTGTTTTAATGAGCTTTTCACAAATGGCCAAGAAAAAATACTTCTTTCTCTTCTCCTTTTGCAATATGATAGTCACACACAATAATGAGGATGGGGTGCTTAGGGAATCCCATGGAAAAAGAGCAACACCAAGCCCCTGTTTCTGATCTCCTGATGTCCTATAGCATATAAACAGCGAAAATGGAAAAGAAACGCACAGGCATAGAGCAACGACACTATTTACACAGCAGAGAGAGAGAGAGAGAGAGAGAGAGAGAGAGAGAGAGAGAGAGAGAGAGAGAGAGAGAGAGAGAGAGAGAGAGAGAGAGAGAGAGAGAGAGATATGGTATAAAGTATCAATACCCCCACATAGGGAGAGAAAGAGCTCATAATGAAGTTTGTGTCCTCTGGGGGAAACCAATTGAAGCCAGTAAGAGATATAGAGTATTCACCGTGATGCTTCATTTCGAGTAAGAAATTTACCCCTCATGATATTGCATTATTATGCTGTTAAACTGAGTGGCTCTCCATCACGCAGCAATGGAAAAAGTCTGAAAAGGCCTTTAAGACATTTTAGATCCATAAAAACACAACATGATATGATTCAGGTATGATACAGGAACTGGAATAGGACAAAACACTGTGTTCTTTGTGTTCACCATTCTACGACAACATTCTACGACAACATTCTCACACATGGCAGTTGCAATGTAGCTGTGTCCATGTCAAGGCCTTGCATTAATACAGAGAAAATGGATTATTGATTAATAAATACAAATGCCGTTTATAAAATGTTGAACAGTAATGGTTGAAAAGTTATACTTTTCAGTGAATTTAGCATTGTAGCGTGAAGTTCCCAATCAGCAAACTGCCCTTCATTGAGAGCTGATCTATGGCCAAATGAAATGAAAAGTCAACTGACTAGAAATGGTTTTTCAAATGTGAATTCAATGGCGCCTGAGGTCTTTAGTCTCATATCATCTATGTGAGGATATGTTGCTAACACTTCTCCGTTTTCCATTATGAGCTTGGCGAGTGTACTTTACCCAGGTGAGTGGAACATGCCTCCAGCACCTAGATGGGTGGCGTGACACTGAGAAATATCGAATTGCATATTTCAAGACAGATTGTTTGTTCTATACACTCATAAAGATGGAGAAAAAATCTCAAAGTCATTTCTTTAATAATGCTGTTATTGACTGCTTTGATCAATCTTGTGTCAGCAGCGAGCAAGTAAGTGAGCTTAATTAAATACAAATCGATAATTCCTTAACAAATAGCGCATGGACTCGAGAAACAGACCCAGCAGAATTAATCGGGGAGCATTTGTGTAGCTAAACGTTTGGGAAACTTCATCAAGAATTCAGCTCTCCATCTTTGGTGAACATTTATACATTATGCATGTCATTTAAATGCAATTAGAGGTCCTAATATGTTAATCTCTTTCATTTATCTGGCAAAGCTTTTTTGTAATTACATTGTTGTAAACAATGATAAAACTGTGTCCTCATGCATGCAATTGGATAATTGGCTACTCACAACACATTTAGTAGATTAGACTAAAACTATTATACAATCACTTTTTTTGTGCCATTGCCTGGAATAAACGAATTAATAAAAAAAAAAAAAAAAAAAAAAAAAAATCATATCTGGGAAACTGGCTGTAAGATGCCCACTGTGTCTTAATTTCCAGTCATGGGTAGCTGATGTAACGGAGAAACACATACTTATGGGTGATTTGGTTGGTGTGTGTGTGTGTGTGTGTGTGTGTGTGTGTGTGTGTGTGTGTGTGTGTGTGTGTGTGTGTGTGTGTGTGTGTGTGTGTGTGTGTGTGTGTGTGCGCGCGTGTGTCCGTACGTTTTAATTTTTAGCTTTTTGTATTTGCACAGACCAGAAGTCATGGACCAGCTGGACTCAAATCTACATCTCCCATATGAGCACAACAGCTCAACTGCTCAACAAGTGTTGCTAAAACTGTCAGGCCAAATCTCCAACATATTTTCCTTGTTTTAATGGCATGAATGAAAGCTATATATACAGTGTTTTGCCTGGATTGTCAGGGAACATCAGACTCAGAGACAGATGTTAGTTTCAAACCACAGTTAGTTTCAACCACCAATTGTTCTTATTAATAGAGGTGAAGGAAAGATAATCAGGTGAGTATGGTAAAACTGCATGTGCTGAGTGGTTGACAGTATGATAAAGGAGTCGTTGTTGTGTTATCAGGGTGAAGAGGAGATTGTGAAGATGGATCAGAGGATGAACGGAGCACACACCTCGTTGATGGCAGAGCATGAGAATTCAGGTAAGCAGATGTCCGAAAAACTTGACTTACAGGAACACGTAGAGATCACAAGGAAAATGTAGGAGAGGATTCTCAAGGAAAAGAATCACAAGAACGCTGAAGTATTGCTAGGAGAATCTTAGTGTAAGTAGAGTGGGTAAGATGGTCCATTGTCCATAGATGAGACCAGACAATCACTGAGTGTGAGGTGTGTGTTTTTATCCAGGGCTAATGAAGTGCTGATTGGCACGCTGATGTGGTGCAGATGATCAGTATTAGGGTGAGAGTAAACGTTAGGTGTGTGAGACAGTGGAGCCTGATGAAACCGTGACAAGGATATGCATAAGTGCTGTTTACACAACACCATTTTCAACTAAAAACATACAACTTTTTATGCATTTTGGTTGTTCATTTACACGACAATGCTGTTTTGGGGCCTGAAAAAAGCAAACCTTTGAAAAACGTGTTTTAAATTGCACGTTTTTGAAAACAATACCGTTATTGTCTCTGTGTAAACTACAAAAAATGCAAATTTGTGAAAATGGTGACGTCATGCACATGCGTATTACGTGCTCTATAGGTGCGCAAATTCTTTACAAAGTGACATCATCAACTACTGGCCTGGCCTGGCCTGCATAATACAATGTTTTTAGTCATTTTCACGGATCCTTGTGAACGGGGATCATTTTGACAAGGTTGTCGTCTGTATGCGAAAAAAGCAAAGGAAATACTTTTCCTTTTTTAGCACATCGTTGACGTGTAAACATACCCTAAGTCCCAGACTCTGACTCTAACTCTCTCTGAACCGATGATCTACCACTGGAACATCCAATGGTTTCCCGGACCACAGAAACAGTGGAGGCTGGTAACCGAGTACGCACTGGAAGGGAATGAGTCCAGTGGTACAGTATGTTGGTGGAGGGAGTTCTGGTGGCCATGGCAGAAGGTTCTTAGGAAACGCCCGATCTCCTGGATCTTTCTTTCTATTTGCCCATTAGACTAGGGATAGTAGCCAGATGAGAGACTCACAGTCACAACTAGGAAGGTAAAAAAGGCCTTCCATACCTGGGAAATATAATGAGGTCTTCTATCAGATACAACGTCCTCTGGAATCCTGTGGTACCGAAAAACATGGTTGAACAGGAGTTCAGCGGTGACCATGGCAGTTGGCAGGCCCTTGAGAGGAATCAGAGGACAGGATTTAGAAAATCGACCCACAATTACAAGGATACATGCGCTACCATCAGAAGGGGGCAGGTCCGTAACCAAGTCCAGTCCTAGGTGTGACCAGGGGTGTTGTGGAATGGGCAACGGATGGAGTTTGCCAGATGGAAGATGGCGTGGGCTCTTGGAGATGGCACATTTCAAACATCCTTGAACGAACCTTTTGCTCTGGGAACATAGGTTCGGCTTGTGGGGGAACCCAATGGCGAAGGCTCAGAGGCATAGGACTCATGATGAGATGATGATGTAGGATGGATTTAGGTTGTTCAGATCTTTCCTCAGAAGCATGAAGACTTGACTCTGCTTCCACTTTGGCATTCTTTGAGCCTGGATAGTAAGAGATGGAAAAGTTAAAGCGTGTGAAAAATCTTGCCTGTCTGGGGTTGAGTCTCTTAGCATCTCTGAGGTATTCTAGATTATTGTGATCTGTGAGAACAATGAACGGTTCTCGAGCACCCTCCAACCAGTGCCTCCATTCCTCCAGGACGAGCTTGATGGCGAGCAGTTCTCTGTTGCCAATGTCATAGTTTCTCTCCACCAGGGATATTTTTTTGGATAAGAAGACGTAGTTTAGCTTGAATCCCCTGTCGCTGAGACAGTACCGCTCCTACCCTGGTGGTAGATGAGTTGACTTCAACTATGAAGGGCTTGTTAAGGTCTGGATGGATCAGGAGCGGTGCACTGGTGAAAGCTTTCTTGAGGCTCTGAAAAGCCTGGATAGCTGCTGGTGTCCAGGACAGAGACTTGGGCCTATTCTTGAGGAGATCAGTCAGTGAAATGATGATGGAGCTGAAGTTCTGGATGAAACGTTGATAGAAGTTTGCAAACCCTATAGGAATCGTTGGAGTTCTTTGATAGTTGAAGGTATGGACCATTTGTATACTGTATCAACATTCCCCTTGTCCATCTGGATTGCGTGTTCACTGATGTTATATCCAAGGAACTGTGATGAGGAATGGTGGAAGGAGCATTTTTCAGCTTTCAGGAACAGATGATATTCTCTCAGGCATTGGAGGACCTCTGCCATGTGCTGGCGATGTTCGCCATACTCCGGGAATACACCAAGATGTCATCAACGTACACTAGTACGAATCGGTGGAGGAAGTCCCGGAGTATCTAGTGAATGAAGTTCTGGAATACTGAAGGGGCGTTGACCAGGCCATACAGCATGACGAGGTATTCAAAGTGCCCTGTAGGAGTCATGAAGGCGGTCTTCCACTGGTCTCCCTCACATATCTGGATGAGGTTGTAGGCACTGCAGAGGTCCAACTTGGTGAACACGGCTGCTCCACGTAGGTGTTCCAGAGCCGTAGGGATGAGGGGAAGTGGGTATCTGAACTTGAGGTTGTTCAAAGCTCTGTAGTCAATACAAGGCTCCGTCCTTCTTAGCCACAAAGAAGAAGTGGCTGTATCCTTGTTAAAGAACTTCCTCAATGTACTCCTCCATGGCCCTCTGTTCAGGGATGGATAGTGGATAGATTTTGCCATGGGGGACTGGCTCACCCGGAAGAAGGTCAATGGCACAGTCCCATAGCCAGTGTGGAGGCAACAACGGCGCTTTTTTGGGACAGAATAAGTTACTGAAGGGGGCATAGCAGGCTGGGATTTCCACCGATTGCTGTTCCACAGAGCTTGCGATGGATGTGGAGTTTACTAGAAGTAGCTGTACTTGTCGAGGTAGATGAGGGAAACATCCTGGAAAACAGCTTTTGCTCCAGGACTTCTCCAGTTGTACAGGATAGATCAGGGTCATGTTGCACGGGCACCCCAAGATGATACCAGCGGTGGAATTCTCATATTGACAGACACAGAGCGAACAACACTCACCGTTGGTCGTGGAGGACGAACTGGACATGTTGCGATGGCATGTCCCCCAGCACCACAATATATGCAGAGACCCTGTGTCAGCCTATTCTGCCACTCAGCGAATGTAAGTCGTGTGGTATCCAGCTGCATGGGTTCGGGGCCTGGTTCTGGAGAGCTAGTATAGTCTGGCTGGCGATGGGGGTAGGAGGATCGCTGGACCTGCAGGTCTTCTAAGCATGGCTGCATATGCAGGCTACTCGAATGGATAGCTGGATGAATCTCTCGAGGCCGATGGAATCGTCTTATGCAGTGAGATGCAGCCTTGAGTCCAATCCCTGCCGTTAGGTGGTGAGAAGCAAACACTTGTTCCATCCACTGGCTGCTGCGAGGGTTCTGAACTTAAGATCATATTCAGTTACAAGCATTTTTCCTTGACAAAGATGATATAATTTCTCACCGACAGATGTGTCATCTTATGGAATTCCAAACACCTCTGGCAAATGAGTGGTGAAGTTATCCAGTGTCAACATGACTGTTCCAGCTTGGTCTCATATCGTTTGGGCTCAATGGAGCACTCGTCCTGTCAGTAGGGAAATGATGAAGGCGATCTTGACTTGTTTGGTGGTGAAAAATGCGACTGCATCTCAAGGGCCAGTAAGCATTTAAGGAGAAATCCATTGCAATCCTCCGCTGGGCCAGAGTAGGGCGCTGGGTTGGCCTCTGTACTAGCGACTACTGGTGATGAAGAAGAAGTAACTGACGATCCGGAAGGAGTGACTGTTAGTCCCCCATTTAAGGGGAATCAACAATCTCCTGGAATGGATCCGGGTTACTCATCCTTTACGGTCTTGGTCTGGTCTTATGTTACGGAATATAGACTCAAGACAGAGATAAAATCAAGAGTAGCAATGCAGGCTAGTATTTGTAAAAATAAATCACATTTCAAGGATGAATGATGAATGATACTGATAGTCTTTGTTTTTGTAAATGGATTGGAGATCATGATTGGATAGAATGATGTTTGCTTGAACAGGTAAGTAACAGCTTTGCAGGAACATAGAACAGAATATTCTGGAGACACTGGGGAACAGGCAGACGCTAGAGAAGAGTAACATCCACAAAGTCACTTGGAGAGAACCGGTAAGGAGTCCATTGCTCTAACGCAGGGTTTCTCAAACTCGGGGTTTGATCAGGGTTGGAGCTAAACTGTGCAGGACAGTGGCCCTCCAGGACCGAGTTTGAGAAACCCTGCTCTAACGAGACCAGACAATGTGTGCTTTTATACAGAGGGTGATTGGTGATGGAAGAAACTGCAGGTGATCAGTACTCTGGTAATTGAGAGCCTGGGAGATCCTTAACAGGGTCATACACACAAAGGCACCATCAGGGTAACACACATGACACTAAAATAACATAATAACGTTATAAATAATAATAGCAAAACTGAGTTTTTTAAATTTATTTTTTTTATAAAATATAATGATGTGGTCTGTCACACAGGGAGTATACTTCAAATGTAATAAAAAAAAAATTGTACAGTAAATTATATATTATTCTTAATTATTATTTTTAACTAGCAAGAACCATAAACTTGATAGTATTTTAAGACATGTCAAGTCAAGTCACCAAGGCAACAGTGACAAGGAACCAAAACTCCATCAGGTGACAGAAAAGAGAAAAAAACCTTGAGAGAAACCAGGCTCAGTCGGGGCCAGTTCTCCTCTGGCCAACAGGCAAACAGTGTATGATTATGATTCAGGCAGCATTACAGGTCAGAAGTCAGATTGGATCAGAACATTCAGAATATTTATCCAGTTCCATCTGGTTGGAAGTCGGAGTCATCATGCTGGTATGGAGACGAGTTTGTTGAGGATCAGTGCCGATGGCTGTCGTGTCGATGAGGCCTTCACAGGGCTGATGAGGCTGGCACTTCAGGGATGTGTTGTGGATGGGTCTAGGCGCAGGTCCACTATCTGATCTGGATACAGCCCGGATCCGGCTGACTTCAGTGAGCCTCGGAATTTTTACTGAACTTTTACTGTAAATGTACATATTATTTGATGTTAAACCATTTACAATTGTTCACCTTATGTGGTAAAGTAACTCACAGTTACACAAAGGTTTTTACTGTAGCAAAAAAATCTATAAAAAATTACAAACAAACTTATTTATTGATTGATTGATTGATTGATTTATATATGTATGTATGTATTGATTGATTGATTGATTGATGTCAGTGAAGCTCATACAAGGGATGGTCACAAGCAGTGCTACCCAAGGGGATCAGAATGAAATAAAATGATCATTATGGTGAGATATTAGCAGAAATATTTTTATTATAGGCCATACAGTGCTGTATAGGTGCTGCTTTTTCATATCCTCTTGACCACACACACAAAGACACATTGCCTGCATGGCCCTCCCTCTGTAGGGCCCATAATTATGCTGATCAGAACAGCCACGGCCCTCGAACAACATCACTCTAATGAAAGCTTGCTAATCCTTAATGAGTCGCTATGTCTTGTGATAAATTTCATAATTATTCAACCCAGCGCGACGGGAGACGAAAATTCATCAGTCAAAGCAAATTAGCCCGGCTCCATTATAGTGCAGCGTCTTGTAGAGACGTTCACTTTATTAGGCCTCTACAGCCATTGCAGTAATTGGGAGCATATTTCACTTGGCTGTATCCCCACTTCATTCAAGGACTGCTTTTATCCTTTTATTTACACGGACTCCCTTTATAAAATGTTTTGTAGCTCGTACCTGCAAGAATCTGAGTATTTCACAGCTTTTTAGAAGAGAAAAAAAAAAATCTAAAGCTTGTAGATCAGCAGGGTTAACTTGGTTTGAAGCCTTACTTGGATATTACATTTTGGTTATGTTCCCATAGTATTTATTTATAGACTGGTGCAGAAAAGATTTCAATCTGAAATGTGAATGAGTGAATGAATGAGTGAGTGAGTGAGTGAGTGAGTGAGTGAGTGAGTGAGTGAGTGAGTGAGTGAGTGAGTGAATGAATGAATGAATGAATGAATGAATGAATGAATGAATGAATGAATGAATGAATGAATTATAGTTCAGCTCGGTTAAATTTGAAGTGAATTGTATTGTATTATGTAGCATTTTTTTTTTTTTTTTAAGTAAAAATTTTAAGCTGGTTCAAATCATACCTATCTGACCGCTACCATTTTGTCTATTTAAATGGAGAAAAATCGATCATAACTCCAGTAAACTATGGAGTGCCGCAGGGATCTGTATTAGGCCCCCTGTTATTTTCAATATATATGATGCCACTTGGAAATATTATAAGGAAACATGGAATTAGTTTCCATTGTTATGCTGATGACACTCAAATATATATTTCATCACGGCCGGATGAAAACGCTACATTTTCCAAATTGACAGAGTGTGTTAAAGATATAAAAGATTGGATGACGCGTAATTTTCTTTTATTAAATCCAGACAAGACAGAGGTAATACTTATCGGTTCAAAAAACCGCCCACAAAACCTCGCACAATACAACTTTAACATCATAGGATGTCCTGTTACTTTATCCTCTACAGTAAAAGACCTGGGTGTTATACTCGATTGCAACCTGTCTTTTGAAAATCATATTTCTTATGTTACAAAAACAGCCTTTTTCCACCTTAGAAACATTGCTAAGCTACGTAATATGCTATCAGTTTCTGATGCAGAAAAGTTAGTTCATGCATTCATGACCTCGAGACTGGATTACTGTAATGCTTTATTAGCTGGTTGTCCTGCATCCTCAATAAACAAGCTACAGTTAGTCCAAAATGCCGCCGCTAGAGTTCTTACGAGATCAAGAAAATATGATCATATAACACCGATTTTATCATCACTGCATTGGTTACCTATAAAGTTCCGTATTAATTACAAGGTATTGCTACTGACTTATAAAGCCCTAAACGGCTTAGCTCCAGTCTATTTAACGGATCTTCTATCGCCCTATAATCCATCGCGCTCTTTGAGATCACTAAATTCAAGGCTTTTGGTCATACCTAGGATATCCAGAACCACCAAAGGAGGGAGAGCATTTTCACATTTGGCTCCAAAACTCTGGAATAGTCTTCCTGATACTGTTCGTTGCTCAGACTCGCTCTCCCAGTTTAAAACTAGATTAAAGTCGCATCTCTTCAGCCAGGCATTCATATAATCCTACAGTTCAAACTACAATCCGGCCTCTATCCAATGCCAGAGGAGAACTGGCCCCCGACTGAGCCTGGGTTCTCCCAAGGTTTTTTTTTTCTCCATTAAGGCACCTGATGGAGTTTTAGGACACCATTAGGTCACTTGATGGAGTTTTTCGGTTCCTTGCCACTGTTGCCTTTGGCTTGCTCAGTTGGGGATATTTTGGGGATATTTAATTTAATTTTATCAATCAATAAATTCCTCTTGAAACAAACTTTGTTGTATTATTTTAATTTAATACTGTGAAGCTGCTTTGATGCAATCTGTATTGTGAAAAGCGCTATACAAATAAACTTGACTTGACTTGACTTGACTTAAAAATCTATATTAAAACCCAATAATAACATTTTAATAAACTAAACTAGTAATGGAAAAGGAGAATAAAATAATTCATTATTTTATGTATGTTCTGTTTGGGGTTGAATAACCCAGAGACCTTTAAATGTCTAAAAACAAAAATAATTATTATTATTATTTAACGCATCGGGTTACTGTATGACTTTTCCTAATTTTATTTTATTTTTCATATTGTCTGGTTGGTGTACACTCTATAGCAATTCACTCCAGTAAGTTATTTCCTATATTACTATATTTTTTCGACGTGTTTTGGGGTCAAACTGAAAAATTATTACAATCAATTAAAAATAAATTAAAATGATTTGAACTGTTTTAAATAACTTTAATTTTAATAAAATCCTGTATACTAATTTTTATTTTTGTTTTTACATAAACACAAACATAAAGTAAATTCAATCTCAACAGTCAAAGTCAATCTCGACTAAACATTAGGGTTTAAAAATAATCTAAAACAAGCTCAAAGTATCAAGTCACACGTATTATCCATGCCTATTCTCTTGCTTTTCATGTAAGACATCTTCAACAGGCCTCACCTCTCATCCACTCTAATTACCATTCTTTCTGTCATTAGGAGCTTCTACCTCAGGAAAAGATGAGAAAATGTGATTTCCCCAGTTCTCTAATGCTGATTAAAATGAGGACAGTATGAAAGAGGGTATTGTCTCATTGTGTGTGCATGTGGGGTGAGGGGGTTTAGCTGCAAGCGTATGTGTCTGTAGATCAGTGGCTGCAACAGGAGGGATAATTTCACTAGGATGATGGACATTAGGGCGCCCCTCACACACACCAGCCTTGTTTGCTCCTTGACTGCCTAAGGGCGTTTGCTTGGCGGGATTCCTCTCCCACTCATGCACACAACCTGCAGACATGTCAAACGAACAGAACCGGACTTGCTGAGTCACTCACACATTAGTCCATAAATCACTAGCTCATATTTGCACAAAAAAAAAAGCCCTTTCTGTTCTTTCAGAGTCAGTACTACCATGTTGCTCAGGTGCACCCAATAATTGTAAAAAAAAAAAATTAGTACTTTTGATAAATAGGATTAATCTCATATGCGCTCACATGAGACGAAGACTAGATGCCTTAAAAAAAAAAAAGCTGTTTTATTGTACATGGAGCAGGCTATGTTCATACTTATCAGCCTATTGTGATGCATTTGACAGATTTATTTGTAATAATAACAACAATAAGTTTTTATATAGTAAGTGCTCGAGGTGCTTTACAAAGCATAAACATCTAAGTAAACCAAACAATAAAACAACAAACCCAACATGCCATTCAAAAGTTTTTTAATGTTTTTGTCTAATACGATCACCAAAGCCGAATTTATTTGATCAAAAATACAGTAAAAACTGTTATAATATAAACTATTTTACAATTTAATGTGAACTGTTTTCTGTTTGAAAATATTTTACGTTGTATTTATTTTTGTGATTTCAATGCTGAATTTTCAGAAGCCATTACAGTCTTCATTGCCACATGGTTCTAATATGCTGATTTGCATCCTCACAGTTGAAAACAGTTGTTCAGCATTCTTTGATGAAATGTTCAAGAGAATAGCATTTGTTTGCATTTTTAAACATTTTAAATGTTAAAGTCTTTACTTTCTTCTTTGATCAATTTAATGCCTCCTTACTGAATAAAAGTATACATTTAAATATATAAATAAAAATCTTACTGACCACAATATATTACAGGTACAAAATGGCATAAGAACCAACAGTGAGAGTGACAGTATGAATAAGAATGTGAGTAATCAAAAAGTATAAACAAATACTTTGTTAAGATTAAATCTAAGAATGCACATGTAGTATGAGACAGAGAAAACCATACGCACCATTTTTTTTTTTTTAATAACCACTCTAGTGTGAAGGGACAGCAGTTAATGAACAAACTTCATACATCCATCCCAGTAGGTGTCAGCATTAAGTCCAAAATAACTGGCCTGAAGAAAAGCCAGTGACGCATAGGCCCACTTCATATTCACTTTCTCGTGTGCATGTCTGTTTAAGCCACGAGACCGTAGGGTGTCCCATTTGTCATTTTAGGTTTCAGAAGGGTGCTCGTGAGCGCCCCCTTTACGGTCGGTCATATGCGCCCTCGATGCGCACTTTTGCTGAGCCCGTCACGAATGTTGCGGACTCGTAGGAAGACAGCGAGTGTTTAGGGTGCCGTTTGTGACAAAGTACTTATTTAAATAAGTTCTTACTTTGTGACCGCTAAAAAAGTATGTTCTATATATGTTCCATGCTGTCATTATCATGTGACCTACCAGCGTCAGTTACGTTGAATCACTGCCAGTCATAAAGCCTCCGCCGTGGCCTCATGGGATAGTAAAGTGTCCATATGCACACTTCAGAATCTCACTGGAAGAAGTAGGTCATCCGAATAGTTTTTGCCTACTCTTTTATGAGTATTGTGAATTCCGACATACTCTTGTCACATACTGTTTTTCGCCCTCTATAGCAGGGAAGCATGCGATTTCTGATGCAGCCAGTAACAAAGACTAAGGCCTATACTGAGGGCACTTGTAAAATGTAAAACTTCACATTTTGTCCATAATAAAAAAAGTTTTTGGAATATATTTCCACAGGACTACACAGCAGAGAAAGAGAGGACAGAGTTGATGAGATAAATGGTTTGGACAAATGAATTCATGAGAAACAATGCAGTCAGAGCACAAAAGACTCCAGTTACAAGGTAGCTCATTCAAGGTCGGGCTAGGGATGAATCCATAAAACTGATACCGCTGTCTGCCTACAGTAAAGGCAATGACTAGTAACTACAAAATAATGAGCAACACTACTCACTTTTTAACAGTTTAAATTCATTTGCAGTGAACTTGAACAGAATATGTGGTCAAATGTGTCTAAAATATCAAACCCTCTCATTATTGTTTTGCCATCATCAACAACATCAGAGACGTAAGCATTTGAAATGTTATATTCTCACAAATCCCACATTTTTGCTTGATGCCAATAGGAAATATATGGTTAATATAGCTGAATTTCAGTTAGAAGCATTGGATTTCATAGGATGTGGTGTGTTTGGTGTGTGTGTTTGTGTGTGAAATCCCTTCAGTCAGACCGTATCATTTGACCAGGCTAATCTCCTCTTCTTACAGCTCATTACAACTATGTTTGTCCAAAACAATGGCCCAAAGTAATGAAAAAAGCCGCAGCGAGGCTGAGCTGATTGGAAGGTAATAAAAAGTGAAAAAGGACAAAGTGAAAAGGCAATGCACACACTCGCTCTCACAAACACTGACTGAAAATAGCATCCTTATCATCCCGGTTTCATTTAGATTTGATTACTGTCGGATTATAATGCAATCACAACACTGTTTGAGAGGTAGCTATGGGAACCGTGTATCTCGCTGCAGATCTTAATTTAGGTTTGAACACTCCAGATCACTTAGATACAAGAGACGAGGGGGATGGACAGAAAGGAACAAGGGCGCGAGAGGAGGTGAGAGGTATACTGGGAATGAGGCATGATGGGGAGACAGGACGTGGAGACAGGCACTTTCTTGTTCTTTCTGTTGTATTTCATATGCGATTCAATTTGTCTTTCAGGAGGAAAATCAATTTCTGATGACAATCCTGTGTGCTGCACTGAAAGGCAGAGAGTTCCTGAGTCCTGGGAAAGTTGCTGTTGGAGACGGAGGCTAATCTCGGTAGAATGAATCATTCACACTCTTATTTGGACATCTGTGTTAACATTCCACCCCTCCCTAATAAACTCTCCCCGACTGGTGACGGTTTCATTAAAAGTTTTTGCAGGTGGTTGAAAGTTTGGTGGGACAGGAATATGATGACGCCAACTGGACTGAATTTCCTCCTACTGTGTCAACAGATGCATGGAACTTTATTCTTAACCATAATATGTTTTTAAAAATATTGTACAAGATATTTTATATATGTTATACATATATTAGGATCATAGGATCTGATTTAAATGTCAGTTTTGAACTGCTGAATGCATTCATGTCCATATAAGTTCTGTAACCATGGCGATGCTGAACTTGACCGTGGCAAAGGAAAGACACCGCAAACAGTGTGCACAAAACAATGACTTGAAAGCACAGAATGTCAGATCAATGGAAAGTTAATTAATGAAGTGAGCAGAACTGCCAGATGCTCTTGATTCCTATGGAGCACATGTTCTTCATACTGCTGCAAGACACAAAGAGAGGCTTCTTTTCATGATTCTCAATGGCTTGCAGTTCAATTAATCTCATATTTTTAGTCATTTAAAATTAAAAGGGAAAAATAAACATCTCGACCATGTAGGCAAAGGTGTCACATCTATAAAAGATTAAATATGTAGCCTTAAAGTTATATAGTTTGACCAAAAATGCCATAATTCTGAGGGACTTTCATCCCAGACTCATAAAAAAATATATATATATATATTTTTTTTTGATATATATTAAAAAAACAAACAAAAAACAAGCTTAACAAGATAACAAGGGGGCGTGGCTAATAAGAAACACCCGGGGAGACTAATTAACATTAAACGTTACAAGGAACTGCAAAACATGGAGAAAGACAGGAAATAACATAAAAGTCCAGAAACACACAAGACAGGGGAACACAGGTTGGAATCATATCATAACCATACCCTAAACCTAACCGATAGTTTTAACAAAAGCAAATCTTTATGTAAAATAAAAATGTATTTTGAAAATGTATTTTGCTTGCTTCTACAAGTCTTTAAACTATCATGACTCATGTGTCAAGGAACACTTACCCAAACACACCACATCACAAGTGCAATGCTGTACCAGGAGATTTTCCAAGCAAGTTTACAGGAAAAGCCATACATGTGGAGAATCTTATGTAATGCAAACTTCAAAATGTATTAGTTTATAAATCATTCACTGCTGTAAAAGTGTTTTCAGCTCATAACATAGGATTGTTCAAGGAACCGCTCAAAAATGTTTGCATAAAAAAGTCCCCTTCACACCAGAGCTGAAAATTAAAAGTCTTTATTAATTGATAATCTGCTCCTGTAATCATAAATTGTTTCAAAAGTGGGGAAAAAAGATTGTTTTACTACCACTTGTGTTCATTTCAGATGGAAACTGAAGTGTAGCCTATGTAAAGGTACGTTTTGAAATCTTACAATTGGTAGAGGAATGTTATTCCACTGTTTGAGATTTCTTTCTTTCCATTGAAAGTCGACATTTATGTGATTAAATTTGAGTCGACGTTGACTAGTCACTGATGACGTCATTAATTAACAAATAAACCCGAACCTCAATTTGAGAGTCGAACTCGGGTTGCCTTGTGCACAGCTATGGTATACATGACACAGCGCTGCCCACAAGGCTATTGCTCCTATACATAATAGCTTATTTTTATCAGTTATTCTTCTGTCTTTGGGTCGTTATATACAGATAAGGTAACACAGTCAAGATTACATTAATGTATTAGTAAGAGAGTGATAGCGCATTAAATTATTCTACCTGGCAGCGTCTCTCTACTAACAGTGAAGCTGTGGGCTTTAGTTACTAAGAAATATATGCTAGAACTTTTCAGTTTCTAAGCTATTTTATAGATAAATCAAATCACAGAACAGTGTTGACAATGCATTTCTGCGCTACTGAATGTTTCTGTGTGTGCGTGATCTCCACGTGATTTAGAGCGGCGATTAACTTACAATAAGCCGTTTAAAACATGGATTCACTCAAAGAATTTTGAGCATTCAGATGATGTAATCAAACATATATATCTTGTGGAGCGCTCTCGGAGTATGCATTTATTTGCCATGTGTAAAAGTGGACTTCAAAGATTTATTATCCTGTTGCGCCCTCTATAGGCCATGATCAGCGACTAGTTGACGTCAAGGTTAATGCCTGCTACAGCCTGTGTGATTTCAGCAATTCTTTAAGATCATTACAAATCACACTGTACAACATGGATCTAATAAACTTTGGAATGGCATGTAGACTGTATGATTATGACATCTATTGAATCGTAGGCTACGACGCAAGTTAGTATAGAAGAATAAAACGCCATCAGCATGAGCTAGTGGTAAACAAATAGATCAAGATGAATCACACTTTAGCAATTTTGGTTTTATGTGCGCTGAAAAAAAGAGGAGGAAGCGAAAGAGGCCAGGCTATATGGACGCGGTCATGGCCAGGTTAAAAAGTTTATGAAGAGATTGTAAAAGCAATCCATTTGAAAGGAGAATATGGACGTGGTCATGGCTAGGGAAAAGAGCCATGACCGCCATGAATGCATCCATATTCTCCTTTCAAATAGATTGCTTTTACAATTTCTTTATGAACTTTTTGAAGCATCGAAGTTTTGGTGGAATGGACTTTCAATGGAAGAACAGAATTTTCTCAGATTTCATTCTTTTCAAGATGTCCATAAATGCATGGGAAGAGGAGAGATAAGACTTCTCTTAACATTTGCAATATCTGTAAAGTATTTGGCATTGTCACATGTGACGTGAAGAGGGCTTTAAATCAAGCCTACACCAAAGGAAAGGGACACATTAGAGAATAATGACGCAATTTTCAAAAAGCCATTTTACTAAGCATTAGCTGCACTGAAGCTGATTAAGGGGTATTGTATTAAAAAAATTTTTTTACATTTTTTATAAAATAATCTATTCCACAATTGCCCAATGAACATTGTTGAAGGTTGAAAAATGACTTGTCACACAAATGTCAAATGTGAAAGGCATACAATTTAGACAATCCCCCATTTTTGCCATGGCTACCAGATAAAAAAAAAAAAAAAACTGGCTTGATTAGACGTTGAAGTAATAGATCTGAAGTATCAGCTGGACTCATGATTAGAATAAAAGTGTATTGTATGAGGCAATGACCCTCATGGCTAAAATCCTTTCTATGTTCTTCCAGGCAGAAAGGGTGTAGACCTCATAATAGTTATTTTAAAGAGCATGTAATTAACAAGGTCTAATGCCATTGTCATACTGTTAAGGCTCAAAAGTTTGCACAGCAAGGAAGTTGGGTTTTAAAATAGACCGCTCAGTGAACATGGGCTCTGATTACAATTATGCGCTACACTTTGCTGATTTGAAATCAATGAGGCCAAATTTCACAGGGGCCCTGTCAAATGGTAGCAACGAGCATCCCAGATCCATTCCCCAATCAAAAGTTTTTGCTCTGTATAATTTCACGCAATCAGATTTCTCCACAGTCATCCAGTGCAATCAGGTAATCAGTGGGGCCCATTAACAAGACAAATGGGGTTTAAAAAGTGGGTGCACTCTGTTTGCAGGAACTTCCTGTGGAGAAGGCCCCCCTGCCTCTGCCATCTTTGATACGCTGCAGAATGGCTCTGTACTCGCTGCAATTTGGGTTTAGAAAAGGAACTCACGATTTCATGAGATTTCGATCATTTAACATGGTATCAGCTAATGAAGTGATATAGTTAACTGGTAAAGGAATGTTTAAATTGGCTGGTATTCAGATAAAGGTCCTTTCTTTATACAGTTTGAATTGATTCATTAATGCAATGCATGTTCGCCATCACGCACATTAGGAAAAGGTTCTCTCTAGGATTTTTCCTTTAATTGCTTTCGACTTGAAACTAAAAAAATTGAAGAAAACTAAGAAAAGGTGCCTTTCATTTGCCCTTTGTAAACTAAGAGGATGATATTTTGGCCTAAATTGCTGTTTCTCTCGGTGGACACAATCTGTCATTACCACATATTTAAATGCCTGTAGAAATAATGAACCAAGACAATGTGCACATAACAAAGACAACAACAAAAAATGAAAAGGAAGAGGCTCTAATTTTGGCCCTTGGGGGAATGTGGAGCGATTCTAATTAAGCTCATCCTGAAATGAAACACTCAGGTCATGCCGGTCTCTCATCTCGGTCCCTTAACTGGCTGCTTTTGTTTGAGACGTACAGTTAATAACAATGACCAACCTCAGAGAGCGGAAGTCATGCTCACAAAGACCCAGAGGCCATTAGGAACCTCACATGCCGTATAGATATTTGATTAGATGCCGCTTTAACTGCCAGACAGCAGTCAAAGATGGCTGAATTGCACAAGTTGTCCCTCAAGTAGTCCTGATTAAACACGTGAATCAGCGAGGAGCTGTGCTGATTCTACCAAAGGTGATTTGAAGTGCTTAATTAAACATAGACTATACCGAGATAGCTCAATCTAAGAGCTGTCAAGCCTTAAACCAGGATGAATATCTCACACCTCATGTGTCATATTTGCAGATAGATCTATCGCGACTGGTAATATCTGATCAGCTCGCTCTTATCTACACTTTGCCAGACCTCAGATTGTTGAGCTATCTTTCATTTGGTTCATTGTGTGCGGGATGGTAATTGACCGCAGATAAGCGCTCTCCCTCCCTCCTAGGCCAATCCCAAGCATTCCGAAAGCAATTTTCTTGGACATGGGTTCTATCCTCGGTCATTTGGCTGACCAGGGATGTCTAAAGCTTTTGGATGCCTGGCTTCAGATGAGTCCACTCAGCTCGGGCCTGCCACTCCCAGCCAGATGCCCCAATCTTTCAATCAACCATCCCATTTAGTGCTGCAAAGCACCACTGCCCAGCATTGCTTACTGACAGCGATGGCACGACTATTTTCTACTGCTGAAAATATCCTCTGCATTGGGCCTAATAACTCACGTTGTTCTGGGCAATTAAAAGTAGCGCATCAGGGTTAAAGGGATGGTTCTCTCAAAAATGGAAATTCTGTCATCATTTACTCACCCTTATGTTTTTCCAAACCTGTATGAGTTTCTTTCTTCTGTTGAACTTCTGTTGAAGTCGGAAACCAGAAAGTTGACGGTAGCCATTGACTTCCTATAGTATTTTTTTTGGAAGTCAATGGCTACCATCATCTGTCTGGTTACCAACATTCTTCTTTGTGTTAATCAGAATAAATAAACTCATACAGGTTAGGAAAAACATAAGGGTGAGTAAATGATGACAGAATTTCCATTTTTAGATGACCTATCCCTATAACCATGTTGATGCAAACATTCAGTTAGAAAGGATTGTGGTTATGGATGTAGGCTGAATCCAATACATTAAACAGTCAGCTGAAAATCTAATATTTTTTCTTTCTTTTTTTTCTGGTCATTATATCAATGCAGTTAACCAATCAGAGCAAGATAATCAAGGTTTCCATGGCAACACTAGTTAGGGGGGAAAAAGTGGGAAATAATTGTCAATCATTTGTCACCACCAGTCTAAAATGTTTTGATATTAGGTTGATATCTAATTTGCATTTTTAATTTCTCTGCAGATGATATGCTCCCTGGTTAATGAACAATTAATTGGTGACAAATTCAAATTAATATCAAATATGGAAAATGCAGTGGCTAGACAGTGAACAAACAAAACATTTTCTGGTTCTTTCTTTCACAGAATATAAAAGCTAAAACTCAATTTCAGAGGTTGACACAGAGTACTTGCACTAACATAAGGTTTTACATTTCCAAAACAAAGGCAGTAAGTGCAAACACCATTGTGCTGCATCATTGGACTACTTGACGTTGAGTCACTCAAAGGTGAAAAACCTGTTGAAGCATTTTTAAGACTTAAACATAGCAAATGAGTAGTTTTTTAGCGCCTTCAGAACACCTCATTTCAGTTGCATAATCACACGGCACATTGAACAGACTAAAATTGTAACAATTACGTTTCAATCATGTGCCATGAATTTGAACTTTTTAAAAGCATCTCAGTCATACAGCTCTTTCCTTTTGTCCCCTTTTAAAATGTCTCATAATTTCCATGAGTTCCTTTTCCTGAGTCCAATTGGATAATGGATGTAAATAGGCCTTATACATCTAATTTGACTAGAGACTGAAAAAACAGAGTAAGTGCCTTTTTATAAAGGCTTATATTGAGGGAGAGCTTTTGATTGCAGGAAATGGAGATCTTATCTCTTGTTTGCCTGGCAAACGCCTGCACACTGTAATCTGGATTATTTAACTAAAAAGCCTATATGTTCCCTTTTAGACAAAATGGATTAATCTTTGCATGTATGTGAAGTATTTCCATTTTATATTCATACTCTCACAGACATGTTTTGGCTTGATACTGCTTGAGACAGTTCACTGTTTGCCATAGACATTGTCTGTATATCTATCTATCTATCTATCTATCTATCTATCTATCTATCTATCTATCTATCTATCTATCTTAAAAAAAAACTATTTTTATTAGATTTTTCTGTTTGGAAACAGTGCTAAATTGTGTTTATGCATAGATCTAACTTCCAGACAAAATGTATTTTTTTTATTATCTACAGTCCTCTAGTAGCATTATAATCCATTACTATCCATACATTTTTATCGCAGCACTAAATTGCTAATGAACTCTTTCAGTCTAATAAAAACACATTGGCAAAACCTGGACCCGTAAAGTCACAAAAACGTTCCTCCAACATTCTCCCTCTTACTTGACCTCTCAGGTTAATGGCTACATGGAATACACCCATGTGACATCCTGTTTAGAATTCTTGGTGTGTTACAATTGTTGAAACAGTAACCTAAACACTTTCACTTTTTACACGCAGTTTTATTTTTGCTTCTGATTGTAGAGAGAACAAGAGCAAGTAAATAGTTGATTGTGGTGGTTATACAGTTAAAATGTCATAAAAGCTTTCTTTTTTTTTTCGCTATCTACTTCATGTTTGTAGCAATGCAAAGCTAAAAGAAATGATTTAGGCCTTTCTAATGCTATCTGCTTCAGGGCACGTTCCCCCCTCACAGAGTCATTCTCTGATCACTCCTCTTGTGTCGACTTTTGGCTGTTTAGGAGACAAAGGAGTCTTGTGCTGCATTTCATGCTGACATCCTCGCTTGCTTCATTTTGAATCGGCTTTGAATTCAGTGACCTTTTCATTTTGGGCTGTTTTTGTGCGCATCTATCTCTTGGGATTATCTCTATACAGATTGTTTGTGTGCGTGTGTTTGTACGTACGTGTCAGGAGGGAGGTGGGATAGGAGAATTATTTTAGGCTGTTATCATTCTAATGGTATTGGGGGGAAGTGCCATAGTTCAAAACCAGATCAATGTGAATTAACGTCCCCTTGGAGATCTGAGGACAACAACAGAACAAAAATCATTTTGTCCTTTTCACGTGTTTTCACTCAGAGGGAATGAAAAATGTTCTCCTTTCGTACATGGAAATGAAACACGAGACAGTAGATAATCTCATAAATATGTGTTGCATTTCATGCCCAATTCTCAGGCTTATAGAGAGCGAGTGAGAGAGGAGCAGCAGAAAAAGGAGGTAGAGAGAGAAGGTCTTTGTTTCAGGCTTGGCTGACAGGAAGTGGTGGCAGAGGGACAGTCAGGGACACTCATCCCCGGGAATAAGGAATGCTGGAAGACACGGTATCCCTTTTTGATCAGACCTCGCTGATGGATCGGTTGGAGAAAGGCAAATAGGGATAAGACAGACCCTTGATGACAGCAGACCAATTTTGATGTCCTTTTAACTCTCATTGCGGTGCGTCTTGTTTGAGCTGACGTTTTTGAAGAGCATGGGAAAATGGCCTTTAACCTGAGTGCAGAATCAGAGAAACCATGAAATAGACCCAAGAACAGGGTGGGCCGCTTTTCACGATGTCGAATATTCACACAAGTTCTACAAGACATTACAGCTTTCAGGGGCAAAGAGGCACTGATCGACTCCCAGAGGCTGGTTTCGCTGGTGGTTTAACAAGATAAAGCTTTCATTAAGACCGCAGCACAGGGCAGAGGCGACCGTGTTGTTGCCGTGGTCGAAGAGTGCGTTTCCTTGTTTGTCTGCAGTCGTGGCTGTGATTAATGCTCCTGCTGTCCACTTTAAGCAGGACCTTCAAGAAAAACACTGAGAGAAACAGAGTAGTAAAAAGAGAGAGAAAAGGAATAATTTATGTTCCTGTCGAATTTTCTTTCTACTCCTGTTTCCGAAAACACCAAAGTTCTGAAATGAGACAACGGCATTCTCTCTGTTTTGCGCTAAAGGACAGCAGGATTTCAATGGAAAATGATTAATTCTAAAATGCAGAACCATGTGCAAAGTGTTACATTAGTGAAGCATCCGGTTCCATATTGAATGTAACCCTAAACTCAAAGGCCCTGAGCCGTCCTCTATGTTTATAATGCATTAGTGGAACAAACTCTTCACTGTACTCTATTTACAAATCCCAGCAGGTCATGGATTAGTTGCAGATGTGGGTATGAAATGGCCTCGACCAAATTCATAACACAGTAATAAATGTTATGTTGGTGTAAGGTCTTTTTTTTCTTCATCTTTTTGTTTGAACAAATTTTGATGGGGTGGAGGGAATGAGAGAATACAGCTCACTGTTTGGAACACGAGGTGTGGTACAACATTTATATTCCTCAGATTAGTTCTGCACTCCTCTAAATGTAAAACAAAGGTTATTAACTTACTAGGCTAAAAGCTTTAACCAACATTTATTTATCTTGGGTGAACAGATTCAGTAATTTGTCTTTGAATTATTGCTTTTTACTTTGGCTCACACCAACACACGCTCACAGTCTCTCTTCATTTAACTGATTTGGATGAGCACTCAAGAACTCTTAGACTGAGCAACCTGAATTGATTTTCTCACCTAACACCTTGTAGTGAGGGAGACGTTGCAACAAACAAATGTACTGCTCTTGTCAGAGTCGCATCCTCGCAAACGCATCTTCATTTGCAATGATGTAAGAACAACAGCCTTGCTTACAAATGTCAGAATAACGGAAGTGGAATACCTAAACAAGAGCAAAGTATGGTGGTCTATACACGACTGGACACTGGTGTGCGTTTTATTGTCACTCTGTCCCCTCCAGCCTCTTACACATGATCAGAGAGACAAGTAACCTGCCGTTGGCAGGTTAATGGACAAAGGAGACTGTGTCTGGGGTGCAGGAAGACCTTCTGCCGGTGCTATCAGCCGGCCTATTGTTGGGCTCTCAGGTGCATTAGGATCATCGTAGCCCTCACTTTGTGTGAAAGGAGAGAACAGTAAATGCATTTAACTTCCAACAGAACACTGGACATGTCAGTCAAGCCCCCCCACTCACCACAAACACCACTTACTTCTTGCTCCCTTTTCCAGACAAATAAATAAACTATGGCTATGCCTGAAACATGAAAAATACTGCCTTCTTAGGAGTTATACGGAGGTACTAAGGCACATCCATTTACCACATTCATGTTAAATCCTCTCTGCTAATGTGCTTATATTTGTTTTGTTTTTTAAAGTGCTAGATATCCTTCACTCCCTAGAACAGGGGTTTCACACCTTTTGATACCACAGAAACCCAAATAGTAAGGCATAAAATACAAATGCAGCTATATATTTGTATGCATAAATTCCTATTTTTATATATAGTGAAATATTTTTGTAAAATATGTTTTTATTGTTTGACTATTTTTGTACCTTATCTGGCAAAATTGTAACATTACAAATACAAAAATACATCTGTTGCGTCACAAATCTTCTTTCTTTACGCAATGTTGATGTACAATAAAGTAAAACCGTGTTCACACTGTGTGATTCTGGCCACGATTTTGCTGTCTGAGACAAATTTTGTGAATCCTCGGACCCTAAGCCAAAATCTGAAATCTCTGATCGTTAGTTTGGCATTTTGTTAGTTTGACAGCCGATTAATGACCAATGCGATAAAATTTAAGCTAATTTCACTAAATTCTGACAGTGACCGAAGATTTGCAAACCCCCATTTGCTCCAAACACATTGTCTTTGTTTTTTGTTTTTATCCAGTTTTCTTTTCAAGAGAAGCCATGATCAAAATGAACGCTAGCGATTGATTTTGTTTGCTAGCCACCATTTGTATCCCGCATGTAAATCATGCATGTAAATAACCATTTGTATCCCGCTTCTTCCATGTGTCCGTTTTTAACGCGTCTTGACTGCCTTATAGTCATTGCATTAATGACTACTGAGATCCCACAGTGTGACATGGCTTACAGCAGGCATCAAATCTGTACAGTCTGACAAGCAACAGTTGTAAAGGACTATTATAAATCATACAGTGTGCACCTGTGGCAAGCTAGTGAGAGCTGTGTGTGTAAACCTCACTCCCCTTATTTCAAAAGGTGCACTAGCGACTGACACTAGAGACTGCGGTCTTAAGTGTTTTTGTTAATGCCCACTTCCCATGCCGAAGATGCCAGTTTGAGTCCCGCTCAAAGCGGGGTGAGTAAGTAGAATAAAAGCCCAGGTAAAAGAAAGAAAACGCCAAAAGTTGGCACACTTTCAAATAATTTAATTATTTTGGTCACACTTTAGTTTAGGATCCAATTCTTATCTAACTATTAACTATGACTTTTGCCTCAATAAACTCCTAATTAATAGTTATTAAGGTAGCTGTTAAGTTTAGGTTTTGGGTAGGATTAAGGGATGTAGAATATGGTCATGCAGAATAAGGCATAATATGTGCTTTATAATTACTAATAAACAGCTAATATGCATGCTAAAAAGCAACTAGTTAATAGTGAGAAATGGACCCTAAACTAAAGTGTCACTGTCATTTTTAATATATTAAGTCACAAAGCAGTTGACTACCTCCAAATGTGGTTTAAGTGACTGTATTACAAATTAGCATTACTATTTAGTCACACCTGTGATCGAATCACCCAAGTCGGATCTTAATACTTGGGGCCTGTACCATGATGGTAGTTGAACAAACTCTGGCTTACGGGATTAGTTTCAAGTTGACAAAACCAAACCAATTCAATCAGGTTTTGTTTGTACCATGATCATCAACTTTATCTGTCAACTCAGGCTTTGATCCTGAGTTCACAGAGCCCGTGCACATGAGAGTGTGACATCAGTAGAGAACAGCCAATCGCACGCCTTGAAACATAGAGAAACTGCAATTTGCTTATTGCGAGAGAATCAGCGAGATTCATTTCTCTCTTCAGTCGAAGATTAAGAGATTGAAGAATATAAATGCATTTACACACCAAGAAGAAAATAGTTGATGATTCCAAATTTTGTTTATATTACATATTATCTGTATATGTTTATATTCACTTAAACCAAATTCTTAACAATTGTTAAACTAAAATTGTTCATGTGTAAAGGGTTAGAGGAATAATAATTATATAAATAATATTTAAATCACATAAAATAACTTGTAGTGACCTTTAATTTGGAGTGAGAGAAACTGGGGGAGTGACTTCATTGTGTCAGACATGTGTCACTTTGCTCACAGCTGATTGGTCCACTTTTGGTTTGACATCTCTTACTCAGAAAATAACCTGCCCTGGAGCAAGTAAGCCATGGAGCGCAAGTTACTGCAAAGAATACCACTAAAAGGGTTGGCGCAAACTGAACTGAAACTGGCTATAGCCACCTAAACCCGCTTAATGTTAAACGGGGTCTGTGCGTTATATTTAGGACCTTTTCACCAAGTACTGGTGTATTAAATCAACAAAGCTACATTGTTATCTAAAGATTAGTTTTCTAGTATTAATGCAACAGCCTGACTGAGTATTTCAACATTGCAATAGTAGAAAGCCAAGACTCAAGTAAACCTGAGAGGGAAGTTTGGCTGGAAGTACGTTGCACCCCTAATCCCACCCTGACCCAACCTCTACCTCCTCATCCCCGTTCCTACAGGGACCCAAACTCAGACCTGCATTCCTATCTCTAATTCTCTACTTAACCAGTCAGTGTGCAAAATATGAAACGTACGGTATCCTGGATTCGACCCAACGCTGATGAGAACGTAAGTCATGTTCTGTCTGACCCACGCTTGAGGCAGAGGTTTACACTTATGTGTGATTTACAATGACTTCACTGTCCCGTTTCAGATAGTAGGCAAGTATGATCCTCAGACAGAGCTCGGGGGAAATGTCAGCCCACGCTGCTACAAACAAAGTCACATTTGAGTGTGGCCGGTTGAAGGTCCCTTGTGGTTTGTATCCACATCCTGAAGTGGAGACAGTGATTTACACAGTGCGTCTATCAGTCGTTTGGGACCGGTGGTTAGTCAGCGGTGTGCTGATGACAGGCATGCTGTGTGCAACATTATGTTATAAATAGATCTTTAAAGCGAAGTGGCCATGCTGGAGCTTGTACGTATCTGTTAGGCCACAAAATGACCTGCCACCAAAATGAAAATGTGCTCCACTTCACAAAACGGTAAGGTCAGCTTATATCCTTGTTTTCTAAAATCTGTAAGTGATTTTGAGGTCTGCTACAGATTGCCAGCTACTCTCTTCCAACCATAATGCATTATGTTTCTGAGTACCTTACATTTGTAGGTGATTTATCTCTAAGGATTTGGCCATTTGCCTCCGCATCAAATTCCTGCTGTCAAAGAGAGCAGGAGAATGCTGGGAAATAAAATGCCGTGGCATAAATAAGGCTCCAAATTTATATCCTCGGCTTCTATGGAGCAGGCGGTGATCCTAGTAAGATCAGGACACTGTAGTGCAAAAGTTTCCTTCAACTCTCATCTTCACAAACTTTTCTTTACTCCGTTTGGAAGACAAATCATCCAACTGGCTGGTCAGATTTCACAGCTCTTTTCAAAAGGCTCTGAAGTTGTTCTGAGCATGCAGTCCTCAGAAAGAAAGCAGCTTTGATTTGAGACACCTGTCTGTGCTCCGAGCTGCTCTGATTTGGTCGCTTTTCAATTTCTAGTGAATGATAGACACAGGTTTTGATGTCTCCACCCCACTCTAATTGTTCCTGCTGCTAACATCAGTTATATTATCTTACTGGTCAAGGTGGTTTCCAGTTACATAATACAGGGGTTGGTCCACAGACTGAACCTGACACCCAGAAGCATTGTCACTCAGGGTAAGTCACACCTCTTTATTGTATGGGAAAGATGGGAAAGGGCTGAAGGCCTCTCAGCTTTCTCCAGCTGGAGGATCGCTGCAGGCTCTTGAGATTTAAGCACAATGACACCAGAGATGTGACTCATTGACTCGTAATGCAGTTGTTCAGATTGAGTGTGAGTGAGTGATCACCTGAGTGTTTACATCTGTTTGAGTTCAAAGGGTCATATCGATAACACTGTTGATCACAACCAAAAGCATCAAGCCCAAGAACTGACATGTGGATTTTCAATGCAATTTCCAATTTGTGTTATTTATTTATTTTGCATCATTGAAAATTAAGCAACATTGTGAATTGGTGAATTCTGCCAGACAAAATTTTACTTAAAAATAAAAGAATTTGTCTGTCTGGCAGAATTCACATGTATAAATCTGGTCACTTGAACATTACACAGATTATTTGCACATCATTTACTCATTGCACATTTTATACACATGGCTTTGGAATGAAATTTATTGTGAAATTTATTTGAAAATGTTTCTTGTGCGTTTTATACCTAACATTACATCAGCAAGTTTTATATATATATAAATGTTTTCAGATATTATTTAATAATTTGCTTTGGCTTTAATACAGTCACAAAATAAATTGCACTTAATTAATAAAAAAACAAAAAACATATACCCCCGGATTTAACAGACAAGGCATATTCCTAGTTCCAGACTAAAATGCATATTTGAGCTGTTTTACAGTAACTGAAAGCAACTTGCACTGACATATCTTAGAAATATGCCAGTGCCATTGTTTTTTTGTTTTGTTTTTTTCTTTAAGGCACATTTATAAAAGCTTCTTAAATGTCCTAATTAAACCTAATTGAAGGCCTATACTCCTGGCTTAATCTAAGCCCTGTCTGTGAAACACAGGCCATAATATTATTCATTTAAAAATTATACTGGGTGAATTTTGTCACACATTTTTCAAAACCCTGAAATAGGGCACTGTGAGCCAGTTCTGTAAAAAAAAAAAAAAAAAAAAAAAAAAAACCTAGATGCCCCCAGTGACACCCTTAGTTTTTCAGTTCCTCTCAGTCCTATTCATATTTTGGAGTATTTTTAATGAGCACCTAGTATGGAAAAAAATGGCAAGCATCTGGATTATTCCAAGCTAAACTTTCATTGCGAGGCTCTTTCATGCTCAGCAGTCCTGTTTTACATATTTGACTTTTCTGACATAGGTCAAGACTTTGAAAAGAGAGAAACTAAAGTGGGTTAATTTAACTTGGCAACAGGTTAAATCAAGCTATTCAATAACAGCCAACTTCACGTTGGTGAGCAGGGCCAGCCAGCAGTGTCATGGAATGTTTTTAAGTGGCCAGCTTTGATGTCTGGTGTGCGGGAGAGACTGCGCCCTCTATGTGCCCTAACATTTGTGCTTCGAACTCCTTTCGCTCCGAGGCCTCTGTGACAGTCATCATATGAAAGGGAGAGCGATAAATACAAAGAGAAAGGAATAGAGAACGAGTGAGAAGGAAAGAGAAAAGACTGTAGAGCATTGTAATTAGTTGCACCTGTTTCCTTTAACGCGGCTCCGGTTTCTCTGTACAAACGCATGTAGATTAGGCATCAAAGTGCCTCTCTTCAATGCCCCCTTTGTTGGCAGTTGTCAGGGAAGCAGCCTCCAGAAATGTGTGACCCGAGCAAAGCTCTGGAACTCAAGCACAGAGAACCCGAAGCCATGTGTCCTCTCCACAGCAGGAGAGCGAACTTCTGCTGGGTCACCGTTAGACTTCGCTCAGTTCTGTAATGACATGTGGATACAGTCTTACTTTGTTGTGGATCAGAGTGAGCGAAATCTTAATAAGTTTTCCCGCAGGGCCGTTACTTACTAGTAAAAGTTACCAACTGGTTAATAAAGTAAATCAAATGTATCTCGGACCGGTATGATATTTAATGGGATGGTATATAGTAGCCTATTTTTTTTCATCACTATTTGCCTCACATGGCATATTTATACCACACAAGGCATACTGCAGCATTTGCACAATTTATGCATACAGTATGTACGTTCATCAATTTTTCTCTTTAATTGCTCTATTTACGTCTGAGTTCTAATTTATTTGGAGCTTGCAGAAAGAATATTTCATTGCCAGAAATTACTGTTGCATACTGTATTGTGCAATTGATAAACTTTGGATGCGTCCCAAATCATATACTATACATCTTCTAATATTCAAGATCATAATTAGAGGGTATCCAATTATAGTGTCGAAAATAGAAAGCTAAAGGTGTTCAAATGGTATGCTATTTTCAGTGAATCATGCTTTTTAGACTAGAAGAGCAGTTTGTGATGCTTCTGTTTCAAAAGAGGCGAGGATGCAAGGCAGAAGACACAGTATATACACAGTACATACACGGTATATATATATATATATATATATACTGTATATATATATATACTGTATATGTACTGTGTATATACTGTGTCTAGCATAGTGTGGTAGGCTATAGCTATAGGATGAAACATTTAAATGATCACCCTTTTCTTTTCTTCTTTACTCTTCAACATCCACTATTTGAGCTTTGGAGCCCTGAAAAGTTTGAAATATAATTGTCATTTGGAAGTCATTTAGGCTATAGAAGTATTTTTATTTTTTAAATCTGTTGATAATGATTAGGACTATAAACACTTCAGTGCTCTCCGGAGTCATAATTTTAGGTATTTTTGGCACGCAGGGATTGTGAGTGAGACAGAGTGAGAGTCTGGTAATACAACACTACAGTTATATACATTCTTTCATTAATAATGTATAGATTTTTATTCTACTCTTCAATCCTATAAACACTTTGAAATCATTGTGTAAGGTTAGCAGCAGGAGCGCCTCCCATCATTCCCCTTGATTGTGTGTGTGTGTGTGTGTGTGTGTGTGTGTGTGTGTGTGTGTGTGTGTGTGTGTGTGTGTGTGTGTGTGTGTGTGTGTGTGTGTGTGTGTGTGTGTGTTTTTACAGTTCGACCTCTGTACCCACAACAAACGAGTGTGACGTTTTGCTGTAGAAATATTACATATTTAACAAGGAAGCAGTGACACCTAGCGGCTGATGAACGTAAGTACTAGAGCAGCCCGTTATTAATTTTTCATACTTTAATCTTTCGAGTCTTGTCTTAATGTATACAGTCTACAGTTTATATGGTAAAAACATAATTCTTGGCTTATGCAAGTTTCATAAGCATGATTAGGTCTAATTTCTCATCATTTGTGTGGGTTTTAGTTTAGATGAATGCAGATTTTGTTCTGACATGCGCAGTGCAGACAAATCTGCCTATAGTTCTTCAGAAACTAATGTGTGCTTAATAAAAAGCACATTCATTTAGTAATTGCTTTCACATGAAACCATTTGAAAAATGTTCAAGTAGGCCTAACTATTAAAATCATGGGAGATGTTGTTTTTGTTGGGGATTTGAAATGGTATTGTCTTGTGAAGGTCATCATCACATTGTAGTAGTGAAGTTTCAGTTAAAATATTTTGAGGCAGGCAGGGAGCTGATATTTTTTCTCAGTCAGCATGAGGTTTTTGTGGAACTGAAAAGGAATAATGTGAGCGATTCAAAGCAGCTAAATAAAGTGATGCAAAAGAGGGGCTCAGGGCTACTGAAACCAATTTGCATGGAGGTTATTTACCTCTAACTGAGGCAAACGGGGGGGGGGGGGGGGGGGGGGGGGCAGAGATTGTAATGGCCGACGGCGAGTAAAATAGTGAGTGTTTGTCTGTGTTCTAAGTTCCTGTTTTCTCCCCTACTACACTGGTATGTAAATAGCTACACAGGTCACGTATTCAATTCACACTTTAGCAACCCTTGATACACACAATGAAATATGTAGGGGAAAACATTGGGTCTTTCAATAGCCTACTTTAAATGGTTTGTGCAGCTTATGTTTTTGATTACTATTCGGCCCGGATGCTTCCGCCAATTCATTAAAACTCATAATAACTATTTCCCTATTACTAGTAGGGACTATTATGTCAATAAATTACATTTGTAGCTAGTCTTGGAGCTTTTACCTTTTATTTTGATAAGATTATCCTCAATAACGCACTCAATCCAATCTGGCGTCGCCAACTCTAGCGTCACCAATGTGACAGACTAGCATTACTGATTTTGTAGTACCCCTGTGGAAAAAGAAATCTAAATAAATATAACTATAAAGTTTTAATAATATTGTTTTAGTAATGAGGATAGTGAATGAAGAGTAGGGAAGTCGATGCAAACTATTAAATATTTTTTAATGCTAAAACAGTTACAGGTATCTTTAAAGTTATTGTTCTTGATGTGAACGGACCTTAAAGAGCTTGAGAATTTAACTGCAGGGCACGCTTATAATAAACAACGTTATCGTCCGTTGCTGTGGGCACCGGTTTGTTATAGTTATCTTTATATTTATCGGTCTGGATCACACAGACGTTTTTTTTTTTTTTTTTTTTTACCCTCTTTTGTACGGGACTACTTCCTTCCGCCATGGATTCAAATCTCAATGTGACAGTTTAACAGTTGAGCCCAAGCCTCCATTACTAATTCTAAAACTTCACATTAGAACTAGCAGCGAAGGAACACTGAGTTGCTTCGTTGAAGCTTATTGTATGATGTAGAGTATTATGAGAAAGAGATCGATTACCTGCATCTAGCTGACATTCTTCAGGTCAATCTTATAGCCTATTCATACAAAATCAGTTTGAATGTCCGCTGAGGAAAGTGATATCTTTGTCTTTGTCCTTTTAACAGTTAAGAGGATTTCCCATGACAGCACTAGTCAATGCATTTGTAAGTTGCACAACCTTGTTTCATGCCCTATTGCCCTTTCAATATAAAAGTCTTTGCTACTGACTCACTCAAAGACAGCCATTAAATGGTGTAATAATGTCGAAATCACAATCACTAATGGACCCCTTCTCAATACCAAATGTGGCATGCTAAATAGAACAATGATTCAACTGACATGGAACTACCTATGCATTAAATGGTTTTATATTGCACACCTTCCAGCCAATCAGAATAGAGTATTCAGACAGACCATGGTATAATAAGATATATATATATGCTACATTAGCATCTGTTTCTATTGACCGGTATGTAAGCCATTCGCCATACTGGAACGGAACATTCTGGAACATTCGAGAGCAAGTTGACTAAGTGTCTGCAACCAGTTAGATGCATGAATATCTATATCTGCAATAAACTTCAGCAGATGCATGGACTTAACGAACATGCGAACGCGACAGCCATTGTAAGTCCACAAGACCGTCCACTGGTGAAGAGCAAGTGGAGCAGAGCGAGTGTTTTCAATTAATTCCTATGGAAGTTGAGCTTCACGCTTCACGCATGGAGACAAGCGGACAAGAGAAAGGTCTCTTTCTTGAATCCAACACGGAAGGGAGTTAAACTGCAATTCATCGACTGACCACTAGAGACGGGCTCCAAAAGAGAGTCAATCCCATAGACCCCCCCATTTGTAAACAAAGCTCGACTCTGTCCAACTGTAATCGCTTGTATCTGTGAAGATTACATTGCTCATGCGTTGAAAAAAACAAGCATTGATTAAACACACTCGCTACAGACACACCCCAAAAGCGGAGTTGGTATAGCGTTGCCAGCGCCACTGAGCGGAGATTTGCCGCTGTAGTGGACACGCACCGTTAGTGAAGTGTGCCATTTGGGACATGGCCTCGAAACCCCTCCTTTCCACAAGCCTACTCTGCTCTGATTGGTCAGACGGCCCAGTCTGGTCTACCGCAGTGCGTGTCGGAAAACAAAACCATTAGCATATCTGAATTTCAGCTCCACAGCACTTGATACGAACAGTAACAATGACATCAGATTTACTGTATCAATTCAAGCCAGAGTCCTCATCCTCACCCTTTGCTTTCGCAGCGCAGAAAACGTGTCGTCTTCTCGACACGTCCACAATACGAACCAAACTCTTTCAGGCCTCAGCTACAACTACAGTGTTTGAGGGCGGGTAAAAGTAGATGTTGTTCATGGGCAGCCAATGAAGACCATAGGTTGGCATTATGCAAATATGTTACAAACCAACAAGCAGTAAGACTGGAATTACCAACGAGTCATTTCAGGCAGTTCAGAATCTGTTCTTTCTTTTGGGAGACAATAACTCAATTTATTGTGCACTTTGGTCTTTAAAACTTTGCAGACCTTTTATATTCTCAAACAGCTATATAACACACTACAAGAAAGGTAAAACTTAAAAAAAAAAACTTTAAAAAAAATAAAATAATACATTATGGCAATTCAAATCTAAAAAGTTATATATGGAGAATAAAGACAAAGTGCTATCTTATGTATACCCTTATGATAACAATTTTTTTTTTTTAAATGAACAGCAACACATATTTATTATTACACGTGTATAAGAGGGATCCTAATGGCATCTGTTTTGAAGAATGGCCCTTAAGAACAGAAAAGGAGGTAAGAAGACAAAAGGAAAATTCCAAATACCGTTTGAAATATACTTTTTGAGAAAGATATGATGCAGGCCTTTAACATGTGACCATACAGGTTCGCTGACAGCACTGACAACAATAAGGAGTCACAAAAGAAAAGAGAGCAGAGAGGTAAATAATTTACTCCATTATCTGCACTGCAAAGCTCATCAGTAAGCCTGAACAATAGGCAAGATTGAAATGCTGATTGCATCTCTCTTTGCCTGCTAGGTTCTTTACCTCCCTGAATTCTGCATTAAAGAGAAAGAGAGGCACATTGAATGTTTTTCAATGTCAAACGGGCATAGTATACAGTATCAATCTAATTAAGAGTCAAAGATCAAATCCAGCATCAGAACTCATGCTGTTTCTACAGTAATGGAAGGAAATGGTTATGGACAGATTTGCTAAAGCACTATATGAGTCTTTTCTCGTTTTTTTCCCGTTTTTTTTCTAAAGAGCAATTGGATAAAAACAAATGGGTTAGACCAAAGCCTTAATCATAGACGTCAAACAAATTACCCATCATGATGTTTATATTGAAATGTTTCTATGTGGTTTATTCCAATTTCTTTCCTAGTGAGCAATCAGATTTTTCCAGTACCTGAGTCATTCGCCTTGTATAGTAAAGTCAAACCACGTCCTACATTTTTAGCTTTTCCTAATTATCTTTCCACATCATGGGAACAACTCCCTTAATTACTATTTTTAGCTTGCATAGTCAAGGAAGCCTAAACGCCCCCAGAATGGAAATAATGTGCTAGTTACCTTGGCTCTCCGTTGACTTTGAACTTTGTTTTTTTATCCCCCCACCTTCCGATTTAGATCACCGTGTTTCCATCAGATGAAGGCGTTTTCATAGCAAGCATAATAATTCCCTTTAGCCAAGTGCTCAGAGGTCCTACCTTCTGTCCTGAAGAGTAGGGGGTCAGTGTCTCTCCTCTACGCTCTGTTTGTTTTATGGAGCACTGATTTCAAAACACCACGGCCAGTTTTACTCCACAGCTCAGCAATCTCCTCTGATCTACCCAGAAAAAAGAAAAAAGAAAAGAAAAACAGCCATTTTGTCAAAGGTCCAGAAGGGTTATGGTTGTCAAACCCAGCCAGCCTTCATTAGTTGAATGAGGTCATTATTTTGACTCTGATTTAGAGGTTATTTCAGAACAGAGACTCACAGTAGGCCTATGGTCTAATGGTGGTGAGCTTTACTTTTCAATCTTAAGTAAGCCTGATCATATTCTTCAAACATTAAGAAAGCAGACTCATTCACCCTATTATTAAAATTACGGCCAATCATGTCACACTCATCTCCCTGTAATTTTACAAACAGGGAAGTTCAATATGCCACTTAGTCTTTTCGAACCTGTAAATCGCTCATTTTGGTAAAAGCTTCTTGAAGACATTATGACCTAAAAAAGTCTTCTCAGAAATGCTAAACTTATTCTCTGGAAAGGCACATCACCAGCCCACCATCTGCACACACAGTGACTTAAACCGTATAGTGTCATTTATGCAAGTGAACAGAGAGAGAAGGGAGCAAATTGCCGGGGCTAAAGTAAAGAGCTTTTTAGCTGCCACCAAAGCTAAAAGCCGGTGCAGCTCTAATAGAGCAATCTGTATTCTTAATGGTAATGCCCTGTTCGTTTGGTCCATTTGGCTCAGTACAGGTGCATTAATGGGGCTTGTTGAACAGTTCCAGCTGAGCTGATTTGAGGAGAAGGACGGATCAGTGAGGACAATACTCCCTCTTGTGGAGGAAGGAAGAATTACCAGAAGGACTGGAAAGAAATGTTCAAGAAAGAAAGAAAGAAAGAAAGAAAGAAAGAAAGAAAGAAAGAAAGAAAGAAAGAAAGAAAGAAAGAAAGAAAGAAAGAAATTGCATATGGTTTCAGAGCCCATAATCTATTCTGTCAAACAATTTCAATATCATCTGGATCATTATATAAAATATCCAGTTTGATATTGGCCAATATGGTGATTAATGTAATTATGGTTTTACACATTCTATCAAATAAATTAGTTGAAGTGTTAATAAAATTGCACTTTACCATTTCAAGGAAAATGTGTAGGCCTATATTTGAATGTGTTGGGGTGTAATTATGCCCTCAGAAGGGTGCTAACAGGTAAAACCTCAAAGTACTTATTAGAAAGAACATTTCATGTTGATTTATTCTTTTCAGATGTGTGCTAGCCTATATAAATTCATGATGATAGAGTTGACATATTTCAAGATTCATGTCCCCTCACGATGAACCTAAAAAAATATTAAAGAATTAAAGAAGTGACAGACAAGTGCTTCATGACTTGTCCTTGAAGAATTTGGTGATAATGATAAAGGGTGATAATGTTATGACAGCTGTTTTTTTTTTTTTAGGATGATAAATACATTATATTAATAAAAATATGTTGGTAACAGGGTTGATTATATATATATATATATGTATATATATATATTAGGGGTGGCACGGTTCGACGCATGCGCAATGTAGCCTCGTGCCCATGCTAATACAATGCTAAATCATAAATCTGTATGTAGAATATCATTCAAGACGTATGTAGAATAACATTACGATGTCCAGCAATCGATTTAAATAGTACACTGGGCTTACTTAGATATTTAATGAGATCTACTCCACTATATGTTGTTTTTTCACGTGAATAAATATATAGATCGACTGTTTCACGTTTGTACTTTAATGGTCCAGTGGCAGAACCTTTGCCAAGCGTGTCATAGGTTCAGAGATCTAATCCGCACTCGTATGTATATATTTTTTTCTTTTTCATCAAAACCGATTATGTTTATCAGTGATTGTATATCAAGCAGGGACAGATTTGTGTGAATTTTGTATAGTGATTTCATCGGAACAAGTAGAGTCTCCTCAACGGATTGAAGCGCGCGTCCGAGTGAAGAATGTGCGGCCGCTGCGGCGTGTGCGCGAGTCGAGCCACAAGAGAACACTGTATCAGCGCCAACGAGCAATTTAATCACTTGATAAAAAAAATTAAAAAACACATTTCAGCGCTAGATTGCTTCTTATTTAACAAACGAACGAAACGAATACTTTGCAAGTTAACTGGAGATGTTTTATTTATTTGTATTGGTACATCCGTGCTGCGAGATAGTATCGACCCTGGCAAAAAGTGGTGGGGACAACATGTCCCACCCGCAAATTACGCCTATGATGACGAGACACGAGGAGAAATTGACAAAGAACTGTCCAACACAGTCCACGTAGCTCTCACTACAGATGGATGGACCTCCAGGGCCACTGAAAGTTTCCTCACAGTAACCGCTCACTCACTCACTATCAGGGGCGGTTCTTGAGGCGGGGCCACAGGGGCCCTGGCCCCTGATGAAATCTGATTGGCCCCTGATTGGCCCCCGTTCCTAGGGGTGGGGGAAAAAATCGATTCTTAGATGCATTGCAATGCGGACGTGGACGATTCTAAATCGATTCACAAATGTCAAAAATCGATTTTCTAAAATATATTTTTTTTTTTCCTAATAACGTAATATTGACGGAACGCAAAAGGCGGTAGGCTACTCTAACGTGCAGTGCGCGGACAGTCTGTGGCGTGCACAACAGAGACGCATGATGGCTGAGCGCCAAATTCGAACGGCACCCTCTTCATTAAAAGCTAAGAAAATTGGCAATTTCATTGTTACCTATTTAGTATTTTTTGAATGAGAGCTACTTTCTGTATTGTTTAGTTTTCACATCAATATGCTGTAAACCGATCTGTTATACGTACGTTACTACAGCCCTGCAATATGTGCAATGCCAGTCACAAAAAGTTACATTTTGACTGTGCTCTCTGCAGATGTTCATTCACTTTTTTTGTATAAGCTGTTTTTGATTGTGGTATACAGCAAACATTTCAAGTCATAACTCTTTATTATTTAGTTGTGAATAAGAGCGGCTTTGTATGTTACTAATTATTCCGAATTTGCGTAAGTCCACAAGCATGATGTTTGTATGAGAGCTGCTGGTACATAATTCTATATTTTTGAACGAAAACTATTTGTGAATTTGCTACAGCAAAATTTTTGTCTGAAGGATTATATTGCTCATTGGAAATAACAAGAGGATGTTGGTTAGAAGTCTATTATTAAATGCTAGAGATTCAGAATATGCTGAAGTTTGTATTAATTTACTACAAGTACGCTGCTAGGCACACGTTTATTTTCCTGTTGGTTCTTTGCAATGTTGGGACAAATGCTGGCAAATGTAACCTTACAGTTGACTTGCCAAATCACTTTCACAAATCATTTGTTTTATTAATAAAATGAATATAGGAAGTATTGGAAGTAAGTTCGTTATGGGTAATCATAAATACTTTGCTTGAAAAGTACCAAGTAGTAAAAAAAAAAAAAAAAAAAATCATTAATAATCGATAATCGTTACCCTCTAAATCGTAATCGAATCAAATCGTGAGGTGCCTAGAGATTCCCACCCATCAATCGTCAACGAGAAGAGCAACCAGAGAATTCTTCTCAACGATCACATATGCAATTCCACCCCCAAACAATTAACAATAATTTACTGTCTATAAGCGACGACATGATTATGAAACTTAACAGGTGGAATTCAGAAAGAAGTGCATTGTGTCCTTTATGCACAGTATAAATAAATGAAAAAAATCATTAAGAACTTTACTGGCTCATAATTTTTTATTAGAGCGTTTGAAAAAGGAATGACTGCCGAAATGTATTTGCACCATACTGAAAAAATTATTTTGTGTGCTTGAATGTACCCTGTATTTGGCCCCTGAATGTAACATGTGGCCCCTTAATGGCCCCTGTTACAGAAAATTCCTAGAACCGCCACTGCTCACTATATTACTTCGGGATATGAGAAGCTGCGTTTTGCAAACGTTTTGCACGGCCCGTTTATGAAATAAATAAATAAATAATTAGATAATTAAGCTATATATCATATGCTGAAGTAAATCTTTGGAGTGTTAAAGATTAAAAGAAAAAATAACAACAAAAAACGTACAGAAACCGTGACCCTAAAACCGTGATACGAACCGAACTGTGGGTTTTGTGAACCGTGCCACCCCTAATATATATATATATATTATATTTGTCAAACTCTAAAAATGAATATAAAATTAAGACAAAATGCTAGCATTTATTATTTATTATACAGCAGGAGTCTAGGAACAGACCATCAAAAATCCTCATGAAGTAAGAACAATGTTGAAAAGATTTAAATATACCATGGTATCACTAACAATAAAGCTATTAAAGTTAAAATATAAATACAAATAAAGTTGTAATGCAAATGGAAAAATGCCATCTAAATTACTTAGAATGACCCAGCTAGTATATACTTTTAGGTTGCCAGAATGTTATAAGTGTTTCATAATTTACCCATCAGCAATCCTTCAAGAGATTTGGCCATTTTACTTGTATATTATTATATAAACTTAAATATATTCTAAGCAAATAATAACTCAGATAAAAAATCATGTTTCATGTTAGGAAACTCAATGACATGGAAACAAACAAATGATTGCAACACTACATCAACAGAACACTAATTAACCTTCTCCCTTGCAAATCAATACATGGTACAGGCTGTTTTTAATTGAGGAGTAATTATCAGCCGGTTTTCATCTGCCTAATGAAACGATGCTTTGTTTCGCCTGCAGCAAAAGAAAAAAAAAAAGTTAATCGAGTTCTCTTTTGTGAAGCAGACGCTCTCTCCTTGTCGTTGTCTGTCTGTCTGTGTGGAGATGAAGGCTGTTGTTCGTTGTGCACTGGTCACATTGGACACGCTCACTCTCCTCACACTTTTAGTCTCTACCATTTTAGAATCAGAGGTCATTTCCCTTGTTTAATGGTAAAACTGTAAAAATTAGATTGAGCAACCAATAAGAAATGTCCATTACTTGTTATTTACTTTAGTGCTGCTACTATTACATTTCTGTGATATTTTTACATCAAGTTACCCAACTGTCATATATTTAAAGGTCCCATGACATGCTACTTTTTGTAGGCTTTAATATAGGCCTTAGTGGTCCCTAGTACTGTATCTGAAATCTCTTTCCAAAAATTCAGCCTCGGTGCAGAATTATAGCCACTACAAGCCAGTCCCAGAATGAGCTTCCTTCAGACAGGCCGTTTCGGTGTCTGTAGCTTTAAATACTAATGAGGAGGAGAAAGGCGGCGCAAGGTGGAGGGTGGGTGTGGCCTTGACCATCTTGCGCAACGGTAACGTGGCGTGCATGTTTACGTTGGATATAGCAATGGCACGAAGACACGCAGTCTTTCAAGCATTTCAGTTTGACCCAGAATCTGATCCAGATGGAGAAGCAACGGATGAAGAAGTTGCAACTCAGCGGCTCCAGCAGGACGTTTCCAAATGGTTAGTTTAAAATATTATGTCTGGATACTGTACTTTATTCGGATGGTTTACAGTTATTATCATGTAGCTAACGCGAACCTACTGTTGCCTTTTCATGAGAGATCTGTAACGTCTGTATTTATCTTATTACAATTACATCAAGCTCTGCGATCTTGAAATGCGGATATCGCGCGCGCCATATAACCAACAGGAAAACGGTTATCCAAATAACAAAGACGTGTACAACACTCGCGTTACAGTGTGTGTATTCACACACATAAACTGCATAGCTAATGTTACAGCCACATTCTACGTGTAAAATCTAGGTAACCATAAACAGTAAAGCAACACACTTATATATCATTAGTTGACTTACTTGTCCGAGGTGTGTAGCTGAGCCAAAGAGAGTGATCCAGACTTTAGTTTCAGACGTTCAGCAAGCCCAGCTCTGTATTGACCCTTCGGTGTTCATTTGTACATCCAATTATTGAGCAATTGTTATGCTTCGCTCGCTTAAAAGCCATGATATCTCTCGTGGACAAACTAAAATCTCGCGCGCGCGTTCCTATTTCCTAGCGCATTTTCTCATGGGCGGAAAATATTCTCTGGGCGGGCAAAGCAGAGACAGGGGAGGTAACATTTCCTCCTTATGACGTCAAAAGGAGGAGATTCAAGATCAGCGCGTATGAGCCTCCATTTTCTCAAAGGCAGAGAAAGATAGCAAAAGCTAGATTTACACCGATTGAAATTTTTAGAAACTTGGGGACCATATACAGGCTAGGGGAACTCATATTAATGTTAAAAAACCGCAGAAAGTGAACATTTCATGTCATGGGACCTTTAAAGTCAATGTGAAATTCTGCTCATAACCAATTTTATGTCTCTTTACCGGGATCTGAAAATAGACGGTGCATGGGCATTCATGCACATTATTAATGATATTATAAAGAAAATACCGGTATCACTACTACTACTAATAATAATATATGACCAAATCTGTATGGTTTTGTAATATATAAAATATAAGTAAATAAATAAACATATAATAAACATACTGCCATTCAAAATTTGGGCTCAGCAAAAAAAAAAAAAAAAAAAAAAAAATTATATATAGGCCTACATATTTTTTTGGAAGGAAATTAATACTTTTGTTCAGCTGGGATACATTAATTTGATCACAAGTGACAGGCAGGAAGTTTAAATTCTTACAAAACATTTATATTTTAAATAAATGTTCTTTTTAATTTTCAATTTAATCAAAGAAGAATCGGTTCCAGTTTTCCTAAAATCATATTAAGCAACCCTTAACACACGATGAATTAATAGGATAATAGGATATTTGATAAATCAGTAAATAAGTACAACTTTAACATGTTTAATATTTAACTGATGTCTTATTGTAACACATTAACTTTGACAGTCCTAGAAAACACATATTATATACATGTATATCACTGTTTGAAAACCTGAATGAATTGTTGTTTGTAAGAGAAACTAAGCATCCTCAAAACAACATGGTCTCACAGACAGTTACGTTTATTTGAAATGCTTTGAGACAGTTTATAAAATAAAAAAAAGATAACGAAAGATAAAGGACCCAAAATATAAGGGAAGAACCCAAAAATAAAAAAGGAAAGCTGGCATCTTTAAAAGTTTAAAACACAGACATTGTTTAAATGATCCGAACAACTGCTGAAACCAGGGTGGGATAAATGATTCATGAAGGCACTATTGAGTGTACAACTAATGTTGGTTTAAACCTTTTCTTTTTTTCCATATCTTCTGGTAGAACACACTATAATAATTCAGACTTCTGAGAGGGTGGCCGTCTGTTGAGAACATGGTCCTGACCGCTACAAGTTGATACCAGTAGTTAAGACTCAAGGAACCAGATCTGGACTGAGAAACAGGATCATGGAGGTCATGATCTTCCATTCAAAACAGTCTCTGTACTTGAAAGTATACGGACAGTGCAACTTCTATTTCATTATTTTAGAGTCTACAGGAGTTGTGATGGAAAAAATGAGCAATAGAAAAGAAAGCAAGCACCAGTGGGTTTCTCAAAAAGAAGTCTATTATCTAATTTTAAACTCTACTCAACCATTTGGTCCAATTACATAAAATATACACGTAAATACAATTTGTACAGATATGAAATCTGTTTCACCACTTTCTAACCTCCGGCTAGGCTACAATACCTTTACTAAAGTCTGTAAACACTGTTCATGGCATTCTATTAAAAATCAATATACACAATGCAAGAAAGTGATAAGAATTCACAAAACCACAGTTAGTAGTAAAATAAGGAGGTGCTCCTAATGTACCAAATGCCTGGTACAAAAAGTACCCCTTTTGACCCTGTTCAAAATTCATATTTCACAACAATGACTGATGGCCAAAAAAGCTTCTGTCATTTTCTTTTGGAAGGCATGATGAATAATGTGAAAATGTGATGTTTATGTCACAAGTGTTTTCACTGCTGTGAAAGTCCATAAAAAGATACTGGGCTCAAAGAGACTTGATACAGAGAGTCGTGGTCAGCACTGCGTAAAGTCTCTCTCTCTCTCAAAAAAAAAAAAAAACGAACTAAAAAAAACAGGCTCTAAAACCCTCACCACCTCTAGTCTAGGACCTCCAGGATTTTGTGTCCACATTTCTTGACGTCCTCTTCTTCTCTTCCCAGTGAAAGTGACAGAACAGTACATGAACAGGCCGAACGACACATGGACCGTGATAATGCATACTCTAGTTTACTTTTGGATAGATTTTCTCGTAGAAGAAGTTCTGAGCCAGCAGGTAAAGCTCTCCATCTTTTTCCCTGACGCTGTGAGCGCGCACAAACTGAAACTGTTCCAGCGCAAACTCATAGAACTCGTTCTCCATCTTCCATATGTTGGACTGCTGCAGCTTTGAGATGGACTCTTTAGTAGGAGGTTTCTTCTCGCTCGTTTTCCTCAAGTGAGACTTCTTACCTGCAATTGAAGTCAAAGACAGCAGGTCACTCAAGAGGTTTTACTGGTTAGTATCATACTTTTTTTATTTTTATGCTGAATAAGACAAACACATGAGGGGCCTTTTAATAGCAAATATATTGAATTTTAACATCACATGTTAAATATGAGCTAAAAAATACGATGATATAATTATTATAGTGATGCATGTTAAAGTGATTTTGGTTAAAAAATATATATATATTATGTTAAGCAATTTCAAATTTCTTTATTTTCATTTCCTAACAGAAACGGGAAGATTTTTAGTGCTGGTAGAAAAACATAATAAATAGCATTTGGTGTGTAATCTGCTTTATGCACACTGCAATCGGTAAGATTTTTTTGTTTAAAGAAATGTATTATTTTATTCAGCATGGATGCATTAAAGTGACAGCAAATGTTTATAATAACGTTACAAAAAAAAAAAAAGTGAAAGGAAGCTCGTGCTCCAGACTGCCATGAACGCGCTCGGGACGGTTTGCCGAGGCTGTGGATTACAGGTAATAATGTTGTAAATAATGATCAGTTTCTTGCATAGACTGATCGTTTCGCTTCTTAATACCTCAATGTATCATCAGGAGCCACGGGTATTCATTTTATTTGTCTGCATATGTTTGTTTTTTTTATCTCAAAGTGACGACACCCATTGACTTCCAGAATTTGAATCACAGAGGAACACGGTTTCAGCTAAAAATCGTATTTACTGTTCTACTGAAGAAGAAAAAAAGTCACCTACATCTTGGATGGTCTGGGGGTGAGTAAATTCAAAGCAAATTTAAATGTTTGGGTGAAATATCCCTTTTAAGGAACTTCTCTCATGGACTTTCATAGATGTGCCATGAATTTGAATTTGAACAGGCTGTTCTTCTCACAAAGCTATTATATTCACCTTTTGTGTTACATAGAAGAAAGTAAGTCAGCTTTGGAATGAAAACATTGAGTGGATGGTTGACCTATTCGGATCAAGTACCTGTGCGGTAGAGCTCAGTTGCTCCTCTGAAGAAACGTGGTAGCGCTGCCTCGAGCATCATGATAAAATCCTCCAGCTCCTCAGTCACTCCCACTAGCAGATACTCATTCACCAAATTATACTTGGCCTGCTCGAGAGCCCATTTACTACCAACATTCCTGCACACACAGACACACAAGATCAATTCCAGCTCCTACACAGTTGAGAACAAATCAGTAATGGGTGATTCAATCAATTAATGTAATGGGAAAGAGCATTAAATGAAAAGCAGAGTAACAGGCTGCAGACTGCTCATATTACCCACCAACACTCTGAGTAATGGCCACAGAAGAACGGGATCTGTAACCAAAGCTTCTCAGGAGTGCAATCAGAACCTCCTGACGACACACACTCATCAAACGTCTGAAACACAGTCACACACGTTGCATGTCAGCATTCGTATGGTGAGAACATGAAATGTTACTTTTCATAATGGAGGCATTATCAAATATTAAGAGATAAAAACCTTCAAATACAATACCTTTTTGTCGCCCTGCTTTCTCCGTCTGAGACCTGGCCGATAATCATCTCCAAATCGGAGAAAATAGTAGTAAGACACCAACCTCTCGATGGGGTCCCGTACGATGTTGATGTAAACCGGCTTCCCCTTGATCCCAAACCTATTTGGGAAAAATATATATTATACACAAATAGATGTCTGGTTTATTATCTTTGTGGGGACTCTCCATAGACGTAATGGTTTTATACTGTACAAACTATATATTCTATTCCCTTACACTAACCCTACCTTTAAACCTTCCCATCACACAAAACTTTCAGCATTTTTACATTTAAAAAAAAGAAGAAAAAAAAAAGTTTTCTGTATGATTTATAAGCTTGTTTCTGTGACACGAGACCCGATTTAAGTAGCTATACAAAAAAATGAACAAAAACATTACTCAAATTAATCTTGAGACAAAACAATGGCACTGACATGTTTTAAGATTTGTCAGTACAAGTTGCTTTCAGTCAAGACAGCTCAAACATGCATTTTAGTCTGAGACTAGGCTTAAGCCTTGTCTACTACTACTACTACTACTACAAATGTAAGAATTTCTTAATTTTTGATACGTTTCTTTTCCTTTCATGACAGCAGCACAAACTCCATACATACAAAATAAAATATTCAGTGTTTCAGACTTCCATTCCATTGATAAGCATGTTCCAAAATAAAGGCTTGTTCCATTTTTAACCACTAGAGTGCAGAAGCACCTAAATGTATCTCTTCTTCTCACATCAGTCAATTATGTAGCTGGTCTGATGGACCTCTCTTTTTCAGGCACAGACAACAATTAATTTACTAAGGCAATTGCTTACAGTAATTGTTGTGATGGTTTTATATGAATACAGCAAAAACTCACTTTGTAAAGTCCAAGTAGGCGACATGGCCGTGGTAGAAACCTGGTTTCATTTCTCGCCAGGATGTCACGTTCCTTACAAACCTCATCTGTAAGCACAAGATAACACATTCGATTTGTCCCTGTGCACAGTTTATAAACCACTAAATTTATTTTAATGCATGTGTGATATGCCTCCATCATTCAAGCATCAACGATATCCAAATCTCAAATAACAATCTCGCACTGACGTCCTGCATCTGTCACAGTCTGCTGAACAAATCAGCCAGGTGAATACTTAATACAAACCAGACAAACACATTTCAGCAATGTTTTCTCCAAACATCCTCCCCATAGTCCCACAGCTAAACTCCCCTGGGAGGGGAAAGGTTGTACCTCCTGCACCGTCGACAGGCTTTGTTGAAAGCTAGACTAGATATTACCATGGCAGAATTGCCCACAAGTAACACCTTCCCTCCCAATGCTCCAAGGCATTTTATTTTGCAGATGACAAGATGACATGAATACAAATCCAAACGTATGCTCATGATCGCAGTCCGACACAGCCACACGCTGAGTTGAATAACGTTGACACTTGTGAGGTCAAAATGATGCAGGAATGCTTTTTGTTGAAGGCAACACTTTCAACCCTGCAAATAAAACAGGTGCATTCGTCAAAACCCGAGATTGATTTCCGTTAGCTGACAACACGTTCCTCTATGTAACAATACATATGATGAATAGAGAATTGTATTTCTTTGCTTTTGTCAACAAAATCTGTGCTTCATTCTTTTCCCCCCTTGTTCTTCTTTTTCTCTCTGGGTTCAGCTTGTTCAACACTGTTTGTCACACAAAGGCACAGCAGCAGTGTGGATATTGACAGTAGGATATGAATAATGAAGGTGGAGCCAGAGATGAGAAGGCTTGTTAGAGAAAGTGTGCGACAGAAACACAGGGCCGCTGCGCTGACATCACCTGGCCTGTCAGAGTGTAAATTGAGCAAAAGATCATCACAATCTCATAAGTACAAATGCCCTAGACCTCTGCACTCGGTCCAAAATGCACAGGTGTTTCTGTAAAATGTGCATATTCACAGCTATTGGCTGGCTATATAATTATCTTGTAAGCATTTTTAAAAATGAATGCCATTTTTTACAACTCTGATCACCTGTGAGTATACTTAAAGCGATGGTTCGGAGTAAAATCAACCTAGGGTCCTTTGCACCATGACCTCGAGCCAAACACCCCCCCCAGAAGTCTTTTTTCCCTCGGTCGAACATTATTCAAGTTAGAGCTTATTTAGAGATATCAATCGAATGGATCCAAGGTTGTATCTCATAAATTACCCCACTAATAATGCCCAGAATGGTACCAAACTTCTACAGTAGAACAAATAGGTTCTGTACTCATAAAACGAGGCATTGGAAAGTTTGTAAGTACATCAGGAGTTTATTTAAATAACACTTGCCTGATGGCTTATGCTACCGCTAACCCGGACGTCGAGGTCACTTCCGTGATTTGGGAAAAGCACGTAAAAGTCCTGGCAGAAAGCGATGCATAAGGATGTAGTGTAACGACAAATTATAATTTTTTCCGAAGTGTTGACAACTTGGTGTCAACTAGTAATTGTTGCAAACTGGTACTACCAACAAAATATTAGTGCATTCCTGGAACTGGGCGTCGTTACACTACATCCTTATGCATCGCTTTCTGTCAACGTGTTTTGTGAAGTGACGAATCACGCTTCTCTGTTTGTCAGTCTGATGGACGAGTCTGAGTTCGGCAGATGCCAGGAGAACATTACCTGCCTGACTGCATTGTGCCAACTGCAAAATTTGGTGGAGGAGATATAATGGTATGGGGCTGTTTTTCAGGGGTTGGGCAAGGCCCCTTACTTCTAGTGAAGGTGAAATCTTAATGCTTCAGCATACCAAGCCATTTCCGATAAGTTCCAACTTTGTGGGAACAGTTTGGGGAAGGCCCTTAACCATTCCATCATGACTGTGCCACAGTGCACAAATCAAGGTTCATAAAGGCATGGTTGGATGAGTTTGGTGTGGAAGAACCAAGCTGGTGTAATGGACATGTTACCTGGTCCTGCAGGGACATGACCGGATTGTTCTTTGTGGTGTTGATGTGGAGAACATGGAAGCGGTTCTTTCCACACAGGTCGTATGCGATGTTGGTGAAGGAGGTGCTGGCAGTCTTGGGCACACGGTTATAGATGATGACCAGATCCTCAATCTCAGGCAATGCTGGAGAGTCCCGCAGACTGTCCCGCGTCAGTCTATGCTCCACCTCTCGCACCTCGTGTCTGGCCATGGTGCGCTCTGCAGGAGAAAGAAGAATTTTCATATTTATTTTTTATTTATATCAAACAACACCTAAAAATATAAATAAGTTATTGTAGAATTTCTACAGTCATACTTCATTAGGGTAAAAAAAAACAAAGCATTGTTCAGGTCATCCTTGTACACATTTTAAAAAAAGCATCTCAAACACTTCATTATGCCATGTTATGCCTGACATTTAGAAATAAATTGAGTTAATTTGACCGTAGATTGTAATAAACATGGCATTAAAGATACAGTGTGTATTTTTTCTATATTTAAAATACTCTTATAAGCAAGATGATCGAAGTTTCATTTTATGGAGAACTGACTACAGTTCCAAAGTACTAGTAATTCCAAAGGACAGCAAGCACATACTGTAACAAGAATATGCAATATTACAATGCAGGTAGTTGGAAAACAAGAGAGAGAGACTACAGCCTACAAATCAGGGGCAGCTAAAGATCTGTAAAGGTTCCCAATAGGCCCTTCAGCCACCTGTTGATTTAGGTGACAGAAAACAGCAGCAGGATGAAAAGCCTGAATAATGGAGCGAGAAGGGAAAACAAAGCAAGCAGTTTCAGCAGCAGAGCGTGTTTTTCTTTATGTACACACACACACACACTCAAACACAATAACTTCACTGCCGGTATTAAGACAGGAGAATTCTGCACCATAAAATCACTCAGCTTTCTGTTTAAAAAAATCAGTGTAAAGTAACACACAACACAAAATATATAGAATAAAGTAATAATTGTATAAATATTGTAATTACCCTATGTAGGCCTATAATGATTTAAATCAGAACTAAATCACCATTTGAGAACCACTTGTTTATACATGTTCAGAGAGGATAGCTTTGAAAATCTACTTTTTTCCCTATATGTTTTCTGCTGATAATGTACTTTTTCGTATTTTATAGGTTTTCAGTTAAATTCTGTGAGCTACAGCAATTGACGCTAAAGACGCTGACGACAGAGTCTACACATTTACACAACTCACCAATGTATGATGAAGAGTTTACAAATTCTAAAATCTAAAGCCTGAATATAGAATCTATTTCAAAATCAGCTCCACACATAAATAAAAACATAAAAATGAATAATTAAACAAATAATTATCAGTCAACTGCATCGACCAAAATTTCCACATCAGTGTATCGCTAAATATTTTTTAAGACATATATGCTTTCCTTAAAATGGAACTGCAATGTTTTTCATAAATAAATAAACAAACAAACAAACAAATACATTTTCAACTATAACACATCTGAGTTTGGCAGATGTTTCCAATCTTCAAAACCTGCCACAGAAGGAAGGCACATTGTTCATGAAGCTCAGTGGTTGTCCCGCGTGAAGGACAGTGGGTCACCAATAAGATTCAATGTTCTACAGTATATTTTAGCCTATCAATCTGTCGTTTCTGACCAAACAGTTAAAGGCTGTGTGGTCTGAGCTGGACACCCTCTTCCATATAAAGCGAGCACAGCTCACAATTCTTCTGTGCCCTGGAGGTGCTTTCAAAAGACACAAGTGCACTCTTAAAAATAAAGATTCCAAAACGGGGGTTTTCACAATGCCATTGAAGAACCACTCTTTGGTTCCAAAAAGAACCTTTCAGTGATCAGTTCTAAAATAACCATTTTATTTTCCATTTATATAGTGGAGGATTTTCTTTTTCCGGGTGGATCATCAAGACTATTGGTCCTCCTAATTGTCAATCATTCTGGTGATATGTTTACATAAGGCCGTCGTACGTGCTCGTCCTTTCTGCGCATGCGCACTTTCAGGTGTATGTGTGTGGTGAGCTACTGTATGGTTTCAGCCATTCATTGAAGCTCGCCGTTCTCACCGGGTTTTTTTCAAAATGTCTGAGGGTCGCAAGAGAAAAAGTGTCTACGAATTGTATGACAAGAAGAGAAAGGCCTCAGAAGAAAGAAACAAGACCAGTGTTTTTGGGAGAATATTTCACACGCTGGTGTGCGCTAAAAGCACAGGTTGGAGTTCCCACTGATGCCTCAGTCGCGAAGTTTCTACTTGACAGGTAACGTTTGGCATGCTATTTGGAGAAGTCCATTTAAAATCACTGCTAGTAAAAGTTAATGTAAGCTATGATTAGCGATGCTAGCGTTTAGTAGGCGTTCCCTCTTGGGAGCAGGTAGAGTGTTGCGCATGTGCACTCCAAAAAGTGGAGAGGGCGGTTCTTTTCTAAAATTCGGGAAAATCCTCCGCTATACCTTTAAGTGTGAAGGACATTTAAAAAATCTAAAGAAGCTTTTTCTACTATTAAGAACTTTTTGTGGAATGGAAAGGTGCCATTGATCTTAAAGGATTTTTATGGAACCATCAATGCCAACAAAGGACCTTTATTTTTACTAACTGTGTGTCTCATGAGGGACCAACACTCAACAACAAAACAAGAATTCTCCTGTGGTTCACATGAAGCCAAGAGAGTATGGAAACACCAAATATTAAAGTGCCATTTACAATACCATTTCCTAAATTAATTAATAAATACAAACTTAATCTGTATACTATCTGATGCATCACTCTACCAGAACACAAAAAGAAAATGTGGGCATGCCAGTGATTTTGTGCATTGTAATACATTTTTAATTCAAATAATTAAATAAGTAGTTAAAATAATGGTTAGTTCACCCAAAATGAAAATTCTGTCAACATTTACTCACCCTCTTTTTTTCCAAACCCGCATTTTTCCTCTTCTGTGGAACAAAAAAATATTTAGAAGAATGTTGGAAAACCAAACAGTTTCAATTAATTACATTGCATTTTGTTGTCCATACCAATCAGAACCAAAACTGTTTGGTTCCCAACATTCTTCAAAATATCTTTTTACATTCCACAGCATTCCATTTTTGGGTGGACTATCTTTTAAAAATATTTATATTTTAACAGATAAAGTTTAAAATAGCATATCTTCTGGAGTGTAAATCAACTAAATAACAGAGTGGAATTTTACGCTCAATGTGCTTGTAATAGAAATGCACAGCAATCCTGCCAAACAAAAGCCAAGCAAAAAATAATGAAATCTTTCCCCAGTCATCGCACTATATCAAACACTCATTTTCCACACAGCAATTATGCAAAACTCAGTTTGCTAATAGACTCATCAGTCTTCAACAGTGCACGCCTACTAGTGCATTAAATAAGCCACTTAAAATATTGATCAAGTCTTAACAAGCCTCTGTGCATCAGCTGTACTGCTCTAAAACATCCTCCACCGCTGAGGACCCTAACCACACTCGGCCTGACATCACATCTACACGACAAAACTAGGACACTCTCTTCAAATCAACAGCGCCGTCTACACTGTGATTGACACAAAACACCCAAACTAGAACACTCCCCAAACACATCCTCACCACTACAATCCTGAATGGCAGACAGCAGTGCCATAACACTAAAAGCAGCTAATAATAAAAATGTTGAACAATACAATACAAATAATATAAAAAAAATTTATATATATTTATGTACATGCACACTACTGTTCAAAAGTTTGATGTCATTAAGATTTATATATATTTATAATCATTAACAGCATATATAATAAGATTATAATGGCATCATTTAGTTTGGCCATGCTATTTGTCTCAGCATAAAGCTCGGCTCAAGTGAAAAAGGCATCATAGACAGAAGGTTGCGGGTGTAATAGGCAAGAAGTGATAAAGCCTGAAACTGGAGCTGTGTGTATGTCCTCTGCAACACTAACAGAAGGCTGAATCTGCTCATAATGGAGAGGGATGGAGACGGCACAGTCGTGTCATTGAGCATAGCGTCCATTATAGATCCAACTCCCTCCAGCATCTTTACATAATCACAGCAGGAATGCATTTCTCTCACTCATGCATCTTACACTTTTCATCAATCTGATGGAGGGGAAAAGCTCAGCTCTTCTCCCAGCAGAAGTACAGAGGGAAAGGTTATAGCAGGCACGCTTGCATTGTTCGTCTTAATTAGTAAAACAACCCGCTCTTTCCTGACACACAATCACCTTTCCAGGTGATTAAGCCTTTGATGGTGTTTTAGAGGAGGATGCATAATTACAAGTGAAGCTGTTTGAGGTGTTTTTGCTTTTGGAATGAAACCAAGGTCTGATGGGAGCTCATTAAAATCTACGCGCATCTCTCGCTCTTTCTGGTTTCCGTTCTGCACAGCAGAGGGCAGCATCCTGCTACCAGGACAGGTGGCTGTGTAATTGGCAGGGGTTTTGGGAATGCTTTCCCTCATGAAGGCTCAGCAGGTTTCCTGGAGGCGTTTCATCCACTAATGATCAACTGTTGTCCACATCTCTATATCAGTAACATTATCTGATGGGGATACAAACTGGACTTTTTAAATAAAATGATGACGACTCATCTTGTTATTAGTGTAAATTATGAGTGCTGCAGTGATCACTTTTTTTTGGCAAATCCAGAAGTCAGTCAGTCCTGGTACACAAATACACAATTAATTTTTTTATCCATTGGCTTTTGGATTATTGTAGAAAATAAGCTGTGAGGAAAATAAAAAGGAATATATATATATATATATATATATATATATATATATATATATATATATATATAAATAATACACGATTCATTCATGTTTTGTTCATCAAGATAATCTTCACAAATGAACAACTTTTAAGAATTGAGAAGCTGAAAATAAAATCGGCATTGGTAAAAAGCTAAATGTACGGCACTTTCTTTGTCCTGCAATCTACAAAATGCTTTTATGATGTTGAAAAGAGCGCCTTAAACATCTTCAAAATGTCTTCTTTTGTGCTCACAGAACAAAAATCGAATGGATTTGATAAGGGGGTAGTAATAACAGAATTTTCTTTTTTTTAGGGTTTGAATGAATAGACAAGCATTTATGGGACTAAATCTAAACTCTTTCAGGGGCTTCGTGGAGGGCCACTTGAGCATTATTTTCCGATTAAAATACAAAGAAAATAACGTCTATGTCCACCAACCCTGCCTGAACACTTATCCATAAAAATCATATTGTGTCAAGTTCATGATCTCCAGCAGGTGGCGCTTATCTGGAATTAACTGGCAGTCAGATCATAAATGTTGTGTGGGTATTCTGTAGGTAAACCTAAAAATGTTCAAACAGAGCAGATATATCACTACAGCAACTAATCCTTAACTAATCTTTTCATCTAATCTTCAAGGAATGAACATGTTACGAGTTAAGAAAGGGGTCAAAACAGTCATGCTTGGCGGAGGACAGGAAGAAAGATCTGTTAACTTAATATTTTGATATACACCTTCTCCAATAAGTACACACCCTTTCACTTCAGTAGTGGCTGAATTTCTTTTCAATCTCCCCACCAGCTATGCCCTAGTCTGTACCTTTATTAGTATCCTAATCCAGTGCCTCTCCTCAGAAGAAAAGCTCCAGAGGAGTCATTGGTTTATTTGTAGCGAAGGTTGAAAAGCTGCCGCTATCAGACGTTTATCTGCTGGAATTCTAGCTTTTGTTGTTATTCTCACGAGGCAGAACTGAACTACATCACTGAAGTGCATCTCAATTGCAGGAGCAGCAGGAAGAACACTCAGCTGTGCTTGGAATAAGAGGAATGTGATCAGTAGAGCAGATCTCTCAATGCGATGACAGCAGTCTTTAAATGTGTAAAAGCATGTCTGCACTTGTGAGGATGGGTTTCTCCGTCGGGTTTCAAACATGGGAAAAGATTACCTGCTTGAAACTGGAAAACAAACCTACTCTAACTTGTTTTACTAACGCTATTTTCTTATAGTCTCAATATACAGTGTTAGGAAATATGGAGGATTACAAATCGAGTGTGACTTGATCAAATGATGGAATCAATGAATTTATTAATAAAAACCTCTAAATAATCGCGGATGTTTTTAAAACAGTATACATTGCCAATGCAACAGGCGAATTGATTTAAAAACAGGAATGGGTAATTGGATAAAAACAATTGTAAATTATTAAATACAAATTATGTAAATATTATAATTCAGAAATTTAAGGTTACATTTAACAAAAATTGTACACGCACGCACGCGCACACACACACACACACACACACACACACACACACACACACACACACACACACACACACACACACACACACACACACAAAAACCTTTTAAAACAATTAGAAAAGTTAATTATTTATTTTATTTCATTTTATTTTCAGGTGGCACTCCTTGACCTCCATAATTTTCACATTTGGCTCCAAAACTCTGGAATAGTCTTCCTGATACTGTTCGTTGCTCAGACTCGCTCTCCCAGTTTAAAACTAGATTAAAGTCGCATCTCTTCAGCCAGGCATTCATATAATCCCACAGTTCAAACTACAATCCGGCCTCTAGCTCATAAATGCCAGAGGAGAACTGGCCCCCGACTGAGCCTGGGTTCTCCCAAGTTTTTTTTTCTCCATTAGGTCACCTGATGGAGTTTTAGGACACCATTAGGTCACTTGATGGAGTTTTTCGGTTCCTTGCCACTGTTGCCTTTGGCTTGCTCAGTTGGGGATATTTTGGGGATATTTAATTTAATTTTATCAATCAATAAATTCCTCTTGAAACAAACTTTGTTGTATTATTTAAATTGAATACTGTGAAGCTGCTTTGATACAATCTGTATTGTGAAAAGCGCTATACAAATAAACTTGACTTGACTTGACTCCATAAGGAGAAAATATGTGAAAAGGTATGTTTATACAGTATGTTTAATAAACTTAAGTTTAATGAACTCCTATGGTGGCCGTATTATTCCAAGACTAACATGGCTTCCAGTTCGACTTCGTCCATGAGTGTTCCTTAAAGTGATGAGGTTACTTTAGAAAACTATTACAAATTGAATTTAGTTATTTAGTCAGTTAACATGTAGGTTATGACCTCTATGTAAAATGAATAATAGTTTTACGTTTTCGTTATTTTGGTACCATTTCATTGCTAACATCAGCTATCAGGTTCTCAAACGAATGCGAGCTAATCTTAGTAAAGTATCAGTGCTATCGTTATTCTGTATATTGTACGAGATTAATAGTTTAAGGCAATGTTTAAAGCGTAGGCTACATAATTTTCTCCGTGAGCGGAGTCAAGAGATCTGCCGGCAGTCGCGAGTAATCTCCCCCTCGCATTCGTCACGGTGCCACTGTGTGTAAAAGTGCGAAAGGCGAAGCTTGAATTTCCAGGTATGTCCCTCTTTGGCTAATGTATTTTCAAGATGGAGGCGCAATATGGCTGCCGCCATTCGAGCGACTCGCTCGTATGTATTCTGAATGGTAGATTCTACGCTTACGAGAATAATTTAGTTGGTGAAAGTAATTACACATGAATGAGCACATCTAAATTTGTGTTAACATAAGTTTTTTGCTAAGAATCTTAAATTAAATTAAGAACTTAAAGGACAAGTTCGGTATTTTACACTTAAAGCCCTGTTTACAGATCGTATCTGATGAAATAGAACGGTTAAGATTAAAATTTGGACACATGCTGCTGTCCCGAGAATTTTAGGTTTATTTCGCTTCCCCTCACCACCCCCACAATGGTTGTCTATATGCACTGGAAGATTCCGTCCTAAAAACACATTAAACTTTCGTTTACAAAGACGTGAAACTCACCGAGTGGTCAGGGGGTGTTCACTGATATGTTCCATCAAAAATCGCTGAAAAAGATGCATTCCAACAGGTTTTATCGTAGTTTTTGTCCAACTCCATTGACTTAATAGGACGTGCTGTGAGACCGCAGCACCTTTACGATATTACTCCGCCGCTTCTTCTTCTGCTTCTTCTGTGTATTCAATGAAATGCCCGTGGTTTGCTTGCAATTGGCAAAGGTGCATTATCGCCACCAACTGGGCTGGAGTGTCTATTATTCAAGCTCTCAACGGAAGAATCACGGGTGTGACGCGTTTGGCAAAATAGGTCCACAAAAGCGAAATAAACCTAAAATTCTCGGGACAGGAGCATGTGTCCAAATTTTTATCTTAACCGTTCTATTTCATCAGATACGATCTGTAAACAGGGCTTTAAGTGTAAAATACCGAACTTGTCCTTTAAATTACACAGTGTAGCTTTAAAGATCAGAATACATTTGACCAAATTATGCAGAAATGTCATGCATATTTTCCCTGCAAATATTTTGTTAAAAAATAAGCCCCTTAAGCAGAAACCATACTCAACTGTTTAAAGAAATTGTATTTTTGTGGCAGGAAGTCATCGTTAAATAGAGGAAACACATGTCGCAGGTCAAAGAATCATTTTTTAACATTTTAAACAAACAAAAAAACAGGATGCCAGGTGGTGGCATCTCAGTGGTAATCAACTTGATGCAATTCAAGGCAGGCTGGAGTGTCGACATTATCGGAACATAAAACAAAGCTGAGATTAATGGCTGATAGGACAATAGGAGGGGGCAGGTGAGATGGATTGATCCCAATAACCTCTGCTGATTTAATTAGATACAAGCATATTTATCACCCATCTGTCATAGAGGAAGAGCATGGAGGACAGGAGCCGGGAGGCAGTACATTATCTCAGCGCACCTGGCTCTGTAAACACTCGCCTGTCTCACGGGCCAATATCGTTGACAGGCGGCTCACCCTCTCCTGATTAAACCTCTAAATTTATTGTACGACACTTCACCGTCTCAGCACTAACAGTCCTCATTACTCTCTCTCTTGCTTTCTTTGTGTTCCTGCTCTACCTCTAACAGCTTTTTTAGCACATTTTTTAAAATATGGACAAATATGCCAATTAGTGGGGTTTTATTAAAGCAGTCAGCATTCTACAGAAAGACTGATAAAAGAAACGAATTGACGAAAAACGAAAGCGAACATGTGCGACTGATCAACAATTTAAAAACATCTGTCTGCTGTGATAGTCTTGTAATAATGAGAAAGAAATCTTTTTTTTTTGTTCTCTTAAAAGGAATTGTTTTATGAAGTTACAGTTAATAACAGTTAAAGAACAAAGAGAATATATATTGTGTGTGCATCATTCCAGTTATTGTGTGAATGAGTTTTATTCAGTTCTCTACTCCAGTGCTCTCATCATACAGAGAGTACCAAATCATTCAGAAAATCTACAGCAAAGTAGTCATTTCAAACAAAAGCCCAGACCTTTATGTTCAGATTATGCAATAATGGGAACATCGGTACATCTCGGAGAAAGTTGTACCATGCTAACTGTCGTAACTGAACACGACACGCCGTTTGAAGACGCTAAATTGAGACATTTGACAGCTGTTGCGGAGGGAAGGTTTCTGTGAACTACACTGTGTGATCCTCAAATAATGCAATTGAATGGCTTTAGATGACTTGGAATATAATGCATTAAACCCCCTGTGCTGCTTTTTTGGTCCTTTTCTTTTTGGGCTTAACAGTAACAACCATGGGGTAACGTACAGCATCTCGTCTTACTAATACCCAATCCTACAAAAAAAAGTCCATATTGGACCGGCATATCCCAATGCAATACCATACAGTGAATTTAAAGTTATTATTGGCTCTGCAAGTCAGTTCAATTTCCATCACATTCAATCAGTCTAATGACCTGAAACAATAGTTTGGCTCAAACAAATGTCCTTGTCCTCCAAGTTTTGGCCTATCACTCCCTTTCTCTTGTCCAAGGTGAGCTTTAACTTCTGTCTTACATGGTCCAATCTGCAACTATAACTGTAGCAGAGTTTGATGGCATCATTTAATCCTGGGTATCACTACCAATCAAGATGTGATTGAAAACCATGACAAAATTCTTTAAAATGCCCATTAAACAAGAAACTGCTGTTCAAGAGCATTCACCAATCCCACACTTTCATTACAGCCCAATGCCTTTAAAACAATTCCCTAAGATGATAAACATTGCAGATGGCACCCATAATGACAGCCACTGGCCTGCACAAGACACTTTACGTCCACTGCAGATGACATAAAGAGAGAAACAAGGTAGTTATCAGAGGGATGAGAGAGTCTGTGAAGGTCAGAGTCAGTTGAATGGTGTTAAACTGACTGGAGACCAGTTCTGACATGACAGTTCAGCTTAGCTAAAAAAAAAAAAATTATAATAAAAAATTGAAACAAGGTGCCTGTGGCCCCTTAACCATACAACCTTTGATTCCTTGTGGGGCACAAGGGCAAAATGTAGCATATTTTTGGCACTGACTCAGAGCAATTAAGAATATAACTTTGACCTTAAGCTTCATACAAGTACATGGAGCTGCAGCGATCTCAAGATATGTGTTTGCTAAGGCAATTGGGGCTCCAACAACTATGATCATTTAAATAATAATAATAATAATAATACAATTTTGTTGAATAATCGCATCTGCATCCTGTACATAGAACATATCTGTCAGTCATGTCACTTTACAGTGGTGAATAAGACATACAAAATGCATCTAGTAATTAATAAAACCAATGTAATTTAAATTTGACAAAGCTTAGGTAGGTGAATTCAGTTTGACTGGGACACTTTTTCCCAGTCATCTCAATGGAAAATGTGTATTAATCAACCTTAATTCATCTGTTATATTTGGATTTTTCAAAAACGGAAAACACTGAAATCAATACAAAATTTAGTTTAGTAAGTGATTCAGTCTGATTCAGCAAGCTCATTCAGTGAAGGAGTTGTCAGACTGAGTTTGCCAGTCTTTTTAAATTATTCATTAAAATAACTAGCTCATTGAAGACATTTGTTCATGAATCAGACTTCACTGATAAGCTGTTTGTGCACTCCGAAAAGAAAACTCGATAGAAATGTGTGTTTAACTTGCCATTGGCATGCTCACAATTTAGGGAAAATATAACTCCTATTCCCATGCCGCTGTTTTCAGCAGCACTGAGTTGCAGGAAACAGTCACTTATTAATGACCCAGAACAAAACACTTACTGTAGCAATATGCTAGCATAACAACCCAGAACACCCTAGCAATTGGCAGTGAGTTTTGCATGGACAAGCACAGAATCATATTTTCTAAAATCTAGTTTCAGATTAGACTTAGTGTAAGCTTCCCTTTAAAACCCTGTGAATAAGTAAAAATGGGCAAAGCTTTGTTTGAGGAGTGGGAGGTATAATGAGGTTGCATCCTCATTTCATCATTCAGTCAACAGAAGAGGATTTAACAAAGAGAAAAAATGACCTATTGAGAAGACACATGCCTCAAAACACCAGAAAAAGGAAAAAACGACCTGAAGTGAACTGCTGTTGAACCCATTTATTGTTAATGCAATACTGTTTCTCTGTCTTTATGCCTGTTTATTTATTCAAGATGGAAAGCTGTAAAGTTTGATCCACAACTGAACTGAAAAGCTTTTTTTGATTTCTGAGTGTTTCCCTGGCGTTTAGCGAACAAACAAATGGCAAACATCACAAAAGCAGAGCTCAATCTCTGTGAAATTCTGCTACCTTATGATGGGAATTTTAAGCTTCTGTCTTTCATTTTGCCTCTGGAAACAGAGTTAAGCAAACAGACAAGTGACAGAGCAGTGACTTTATTTACATGATCCATGTGAAAGAAAAAATATATTTTGGCTTGACAAAACCAACATACTTTTATTGCACAAAAACTCAGATTGCAGGTTTTTCTAAACCACTAACCCCTAGCTATTAAGAATGCATTCAAATCAAAAGATATTTGATGTTAGTTATTAGGAGTAAAGTTTTGGACCAATAATATTGTATTATGGACAGGTTACCTGGTGTGATGGCACAGCAACCAAGGGATCTGTGAAATGTCCCACCAGAGTGGTCAGGAAATAGTTTCTAAGGAGTAGAGCTGCACGATTCTGGATAAATTGAGAAACACTTTTTTTTTTTTTACGATTCTGAACAGACAAGTAAACAAAATAACATGTAGTTTACAGATGTTCTGACAAATGTTAATTGCTGCAGTCTGTTTAAAATGTTTATTGAATCTGAATTAATTATTTAAAAAAATATATGGTTTGAATCAATAATTCAATGACTCACTCATAAATACTTCACTTTTTTCATTACTGGATGAATCAGCGTTTTTTGAGCGAATCTCTTGAATGAATGATTCAATGCCAAATACATTATTTAACAATCACTTTTCGTAACGAAGTAAATCAATACAATCGTTATTTGAAGCACCATGTTACTTTCAAAAGGTGATTTACTCAGAGCTCAGAACTTATCAGAGTTCTTCTGTATATTTGTAACACAGCAATAACGATACATTGTTGTCGTGTAAACGTATCCTAAACACAGTTTCATAGAATAGTTTTTCAACATTTAGTTTTCCATTTAGAGCAGAATTTTACCATAAAGTGCCAAGAATAACTGACAAAAATCTGTGATTGGCCCACAAGCATGCCTTAAAGCTGTTGTTAGCAATCTCTTCCATTATCCGACTCATCTTGCTAGAAGCTGGCATCAGTAAATCCTCTTGTCCCAATTAAAACGCACTCAGTGCTTTGATGCCACTTGATCTCACTGCCTCCTTAACCCCAGGGATTTTCAGCACTAGGGGGCGATCACTGTCTCTTCCCTTTCAAATCGGCAGACAAGACAAGCTTTGGCTAATGCTTGTTCCCAATTAGCAAGTGTTACACTTCCCAATGTATGGTGAGGGCTCACAGCTTAATGAAATTACAGCAGTCAGACGACACTCTGCGGGGAGCAGGGAGAGACAGTGAGGCAGAGTGGCCAAATCCTCAGCCCATTGTGCAGTGGCCTAGATTTAGATACCTCCCTTTTCAAAACCCCAACCATGAAACCATTCCGATTCCTGCAAATGAATTGCACCATGCATTAATGTTATCTGCCACTAACCATACTGCTTATGCAGCAAGCAAATCTCTGCAGTAAAACAGCCGAGAATGATTCTGGCCAAAAACCACCCAATTCGACAGTAAGAGACTGTTTGATCGACATGTAAGGTGGCCAACTGTTTTTATGTGCAGTTTAAGGGCAGGTCTAAATGAAATATCCTACATTATGTAAGGGATAATGTACAGTCAGTCCTGACACATTATTACACGGCAACATAATAAATAAACACATTGACATTAAATAATGAATTAAATTGATTTTATCTGCTTACTTTACAGACCAAACACATGCAAAGCTAGGAAAACAACACAGCAATCTATACTAATGGTAGAAAGATTTATTGTATTTCTGTCTAATACATTTTTAGACAAAATTGTTAAACAAAGAAAGTAAATTATATATGAAAAGTATTAAAGTATTAGAGAATTTATTATTATTATTCTATTATTAGTAATAGAATGGCAAACTTGATAATCCATTTTTAATACTGTACATTATCATTTTGTTGCCAAAATCACCTTAAATAAATAGCATTTAAAACGATTGGTTTTATTTTTTAGAGTTTTATTTTATTTAGATAAATATTCATATAAAAAGCACTTGTATCTGCCAATTATATTTAAGCTTGCCAAATCAAGTAAATACTGTCCATTTTTTTGTGCAATATGCATCAGATGGTCAGTGAATGGACTGTAGGTGTCCGCCTGAGTCTGAGACTACCAACATATCAACTTGACCTTAACTAAGCAACAGTGTTCAAGCTCTATAGCTCCATTTCTGAGCACACATCAGGAGTGCTGCAGGGCTTCGTGCTCGGCCCGGTTTGCTTCACTCTGTGTCACCTTCTGCTGTCAGAGCTAGCTGTGGGCGTGTGGCTAACTTAGGAGAGGACAAAAAGTGCAGTGCCTCCATCAGCTGCCCGTTCAGTGACACTAAGTTGCTGACAGCTACTTCAGCCATGCGGATGGGCGAGCAGGAAGGGCGCATTGCTCAATCTCATTGAGTAGAGAGAGAGATAGCTTGAGCTTCAGAGGAAAAAAAGAAGACGATACAAAAGGAGAGAAAGGGATGGTGGTAGAAATGGAAGATAACAGTGTGTCTTTTATAATAATATGTAGTCGTTATGCCAATAACATTTGATGCTATTTGGTGACATTAACATTGATGCCGTTTTAAAAGCCTAATCAAAAGTCAAAATGTGATTGCTACTACCAAGTAAAAATATACATTTACATTTTTTTTTTAACAACATCTTCATATGGTCCACGACTTCACTGAAGACACACTTTTACCTGAAGTTTCTTTAAACGATACATACAAAAAAAACAAAACAAAAAAAAAATCTAAATTAAGATTGACCTACATGAATTAGTTACATTGGTCATATATATTTTCTATGTCTTTTGGTGATAAGGCTGTAAAAAATGGTAAAAAGTTGAATTTTAATCTTAAAATACCATACACTATTTTTATACATAATGCAGTACACTATTTTCTCATTAAATACTATTAAGCCCCACCATTCAGCTTAATTAGCACCAAGCTAATTAACTGACAAGGCAAATCAGCTCTAATGGCTGAAATGGTCAAAGAACAAAGCCATTATACAACAGACAAGATCTAAATTATTTTGACATTTAAAAAATCATGGATGGCTTTGATCCACAGAAATGAAACAGTGACTGTTCTCTGCAATCAGAGTAGATATAACACGATACTGACAGCTGGGGCTTTAACTGTTCTCAGTATTCAAATATTTACAGTCAATATCTCCCAACAAACCGCATCACTGAGAAGTAAGTCGTTTGGGTTTAAATGCATGGATGTTTTATGAAATAAAAAAAAAAGTGATAATTAAAAAAATACATTTTACACAATATAAATTACCTTGTGATCATAAAAAATATATTTAAATTATATTTTTTAAATGAGATACAAGTCGTCAATAGTTATAAACATGCTGCTACAAATGCTTTTGATAGAGATTAACTTGCATTGAACTAGAAACATTTCCTGGACTCTGGAGTGTAAAGACACCTAAGATGACAACACAAAAGAAATGTCTATAAAATGCTTTCTGCATAGCAGTCGGCTCTAAGTTTTCAGGCTAAGATAGAGTGGCTGCATCCCTGACCTGGCTTACACTGCTGACTTAGGGAACCAGAGTGTCTCTATAGGCCTTCAAACTGCTGACAGCACACTGGCCTAATTCTCTGTCTCACAGTATCAGTGTGTGTGAGGGCATGAAGTATTACCCTCTTCAGAGATTATTCATTCCTTTCATGAGCGTGAGGTGGGTGAAGATAATACCGCAGCTTTTGTAGCAACACATACAACAACACTTAAATAATTGAAGCAGAGGTTTTCATTATATACACTTCTCTTTCCTAATACATTCCAAATGTGATAGATGCATTTTTGTTAAAGCTGTGTTTTGTTGATTAACATTAACAACATAGACAGCAGCAGGTATTTATAGACTGCTGTCACTTTAAGACCTAATGCACAGATCCAATATAATGATACACATCCGATTTCTTTCTCAACTGTTTACGTTTACTTCAGACATAACCGAGTGTGTTTTACGAGAATATTTACCGAGACAGGTATTTTGACGTAATTGTGTATGTATGTGTCCGTTCAAGTGCAAGGAAATGCGAAAAAGGAATCAATTCGGTGTTCGTGCACTATCTGAAACGCGCCTCTCTGTGTGTGTGCGCTTCAGGTGTGTGCGGCTGTACGCACAGGTAACAGCACGCCAATACCGAATTGAGTTTATTTTTCCTCTTCTTCCACTGGACTGGTTTAAAAATCGCTTGAAAGTGTAGACTGGCAATGATGGTTAAACTTTGCAATTAATCCGCAGATCACATGCATGCTGAACAGTGGGGTCTGGGGCCATTTGTACAAAGCCACTCAGAGTATTTGAGTCGCTCTTTTAAAATTCGCGCTCAGCAGCTTCTGTGAACATAAAGCCTTGATACTTTTATTTGATTGGTCATCTCAAATATTCTGACATTGACGAGCAGTGACAGACCAATGAAGCTCAGATGAACACACACACACACACACACACTGTCCTCTGTTTCTGACGTGCGCTCTGCTCGGCGCAGCTGCGGATTGAAGATGAAGAAAGCGCTGAATCTGATTATAACAAATTATAACTTAATCACAAATGTTTAGGGGAGCTAGGCTGAAGCCCCCCTAAAAAGGGCCTAGTGACGCCTATGTGACGAGCTGCTCATAACATTTACCACAAAGCACAACGCATGATGAGATACATGGCAGTCAAAACCATAGGCAGAGATTAAAGTTGATTCAGCCACTTAACGTTACTCTTAATTTTTCGCTGACACACCAGCGCCTGCGTCCGTACCCGGTATGTACGTTTTGACAGCTAGTGAAGTGATATCAAAGAACCATAGCAAAGAACACAGTCTGAACGTATCAGAGAAATGGTACAGCCCAATGGGGAGTGAGGGTTTGAAAATTGTATTTAAAATAAATACATACAATTTTGGATAGGCTAACATTATATTTTATTAAAAGTTTTTCAGTACCCCCCAAACTATTATTTTCATCCCTTTTGGGAGGGTCCAAGTCTCATCTAGGAGGGTCGGACCCCCCCAATACACCCCATAATTCGAACTATGGATTTAATGGATATAAATTGTATGCTAAATCCAAATATTTCTTTCTAAAGCTATACTTTTTGTAATGTCTATTCAATGCTTTCCTCATCAAATACCAGATAGAAGCCCAATCAATGAGAATGAATCACTTGATCCATTAAAATGGGGTAAGGGGGATATCCATTGATTTCTTCTATCTCAACTAGTACCATTTATCTAATAATAGTAATTATTATTATTATTATCATCATTATCATCAGGTTAACGGTTTTAGCACAGAGCTAACTGAAATATAAAATAAATAAATAAATCACAAAGTTAAAATAAAACTTAATATCCATCCAATACATTTCATAATATCCTTCCAATATATTTAAATGAAAATAATATACAACACTGTGGCTAACAAAGCTGTCAGCTGAAGTTCAATGTGGTTCTAATATGCCCTTGAAACTAACATGCTTAACTTGAATAACCTCGAGAGTTTCGATGAGATGAACACTCAAGTGTCACTTATTGTCAGCTCATTATAGGAAACGCAGAAATGCTCCAAACACTCCATTAGTCTGCTGAGTGAGGGTGAGCACTGGGTCATGAAATAAAACGGGTCAGTGTGAGGGTGCTGTGTGCTATATAACAGGGCTAAAGAGGGCCATCTCATGAATCTCTCAGATGCTTCTCATCCCAGACTGGCCCTGACACGCATGATTGGGAGATCAATGAAGGGTGAAGGTGAAGTGATGCTGTCGATGATAGAGATGGAGACATTCACCTCTTCAGGCCAGCAGGCTGCGGGGACCCCTGGGACTAATTAGGAAGGTGGCATTTAGCTCCTGTGGCGGGAGCAAACCTGACTTCCTCCCAATTTATCGAGCCAAAGCCATCCCTTGTTCTTTTTCTCTCAGGCCCTCATTCACATCTTTCAACAGCAGTTAAATAAACAATATGAAAAGGGCAGTATCACAGTGTATATTGGTCACACTGTAACTATGTTATGCTCTCACATCGAATGCTCTTCCGAGTGGGTGACAATTTCTAAGAACATCTGCGCCTCAAAGGCCTGATTGCTAATGAAACCACCTCATTGAATGAGAATTCCGTTACCAGTCTTGCATGGCCACCTCCTTTATGAGAATGCCTGAAGCTCTTCGATTACAGATCTCCGCTGAGATAAACTCTTGCCCTGATTGATAAACAGGCACATGATATCATACATCTTCAGTTCTGCCTATTTTCTGAAGAAAATGCTGGTGGTGCTTGCTTATACAAAATTGCTACCATAATGCTAGATGGTTCTGTGTGCTTACCAGAGCTATGCAATGGAGTTGCTCAGGTGTTTTGGTCAGGCCAGTTAGTCAGCACTTAGAAGCAGCATAAAGCTAGGGTCACACCAAGCCGAAGGTCGGCCGTTGGGCAAAGTCGGGCCGTTTTTGAGCGTCGACAGACTTTTTTGGGCTGATTCAACATTAGGGATGGGTACCGAAACCCGGTTCCAATAGGGAACTGGTTCCGACGTAAACGGTAGTACCGAGACCGAATAAGAACAAAACTTTCGGTGCCTGATTTCGGTGCCTGACTTTTTTTACCGCCCCCTATAAAACATCTCGCAGCACGAATGTTCCAATAATAAAACATCTCCAGTTCCCTTTCAAGGGAACTCCCGTTGCGTCGAAACTGACGCTATGGGGAACGCTTTGAGTGATGACGTCTTGAAGCACATGTCAAATCAGTCCAATGGTGTGGCGGAACGTCAGAGGCGGGTGACGTCACGTACCAGGAAGCTATAAAAGCCGGCCCGAAACAGAAAACGAAAGCTTTCTGAGTCTTCAGTTGCGCTCTGTGTTGAATCTGTCCTTGTTATTTGGTGTTGTCTGTCTATATCACATATATATATTCAGTATGGCGAGCAAGCAGCAGTTTAGAGTGTGTGTCCATCCCTGCCCGCGTTATTTAACGCGAGGTGATACTCACACTCTTTGTGTTGTTTGTTTGGGTGAGGAGCATGCCCAGTCAGCACTCGAGGGTGGTGACTGTGTGCATTGCGAGGCGCTTCCATTGCGTACGCTCCGATCCCGCTTGGCTCGGTTCAATCCCGACCACGTTCCCCAGGGCTTGGGTCCCGCCGCTGCCGAGGCACGGTGTCGATCTCAGACCTGGGGTTCACAAATGGATTTATCAGTGGATGTTGAGACGGGCTCTGCCTTATCTCAACATCCTTCTGATAGATCCAGTGCCTCTCATCAGGGTGTGGAAGCACGCGCTGCGGTTTCTTCCCCCCCGATGGAGGCACCAATACTGCAATTGTCCAGCTCTGAGGAGTTGGACGTTGTTAGTGTTGAAGCTGAGTCTGAGGATTCGCCACCTCAGTCTCACGCTTTTGAGGAATTGCTCGATGTTGTCACGAGAGCAGTTCACAGATTATCTATTGAGTGGCCAGAGGATAGGCAGGACGTTCGTTCGAAAAGTAAGCTCGACGAACGCTTCCTGCCATCTCGTACACAGCCTCAGCGAAGAAGCCTTCCGTTTTTCCCCGATCTCCACACCGAGGTGTCGAGATCGTGGGGAAAACCGGTTTCATACAGAGTGTATGCACCACAAACATCCCACTATTCTTCTATTCAGAAATATAAAGAATATGGTTATGGGGAGATGCCGAAGGTGGAGGAGACGCTTGCGAGCTATCTCTCTCCAGCAACGGCATCTTCCCTGAAAGCTCCTTCACTTCCCTCTAAGCCAGTAAAATACACTTCATCTCTGGTTCATAAATCGTATGCAGCCGCTGGTCAAGCTGCAGCGTGTCTGCATACGATGTCTATTATGCAAGCCTATCAGGCAGAATTATTGGGGGATTTAGAGGAGGGCGGGGGAATTGGTCCTGATACAGTGGCTGAACTACGCAGAGCCACAGATTTGTCTCTCAGGGCCACCAAGGAGACCGCTAAATCAATCGGGCGGTCTATGGCAGCCCTGGTGGCCACTGAGAGGCATCTGTGGCTCAATTTGAGCGATATAAAAGAGAAAGAAAAGCACGTTCTCTTAGATGCTCCGGTTTCCACTGTTGGTTTATTTGGCGATGCAGTAAACAGTGCGGTAGCTAAATCTCAGGAAGCTGCTAAACAGGCAGCTGCATTGCAAAAACTTCTCCCCCGCCGTTCTTTCATTGAGGCTACTGAGCGGGAGCAGCCTCACTCCTCTAAAAAGAGCGCTGAACACCGTGCCACTCAAAAACAGAGTGTGTCCTCTCGTGCTCCCCCACAAAAATCTCGGGGACACGGAGGGCGCTCTCAAACCCAGCAGTCTTCGAGGGGTAAAACGGATCTGCGGACCGTTATTACCGCCAAGAAGGCTGCTGGGAAAAGGTCCTGACGTCCGAGGGCTCAGGACAAATGAGGGTAGTTCCCCCCGAAGCAGAGCGGTTAACACCTCTTTTTACGGTGCCCGTCTCTCTTCGGTGCCCTCAGGGGACCGTTCTGCCAACCCTGCCACCTCTGGTGTTACAGGGCGCAGCGGTCTCCGGCGAGCACATATCTCAAGGTCCACCCGGAAACGTAGTGGCCTCGGGATGCCCGCCCCCTCCAAGGAGGGTGCTAGAGCAGTCTGTTCAGTCGTTCCCTGCCGGTACGCCGTTACAGGGCGTCGAACCGACTACTCAACAGCAACAAAATCCATAAACCAGTCTCGAGAGGCTGGTACCTCTAGTAGAATCTTTGACAGCGTGGAAGCTACTGTCAAATGTTTCTCGTTGGGTCCTGCAGACCGTGGAAAAAGGGTATCAGATACAATTCAAAAAACGACCACCTCGGTTTATGGGGGTCCTGCCCACAGTGGTGGGCCCCGAGCAGGTTCTGGTTATGGAACAGGAAGTAAACACTCTGTTAGAGAAAGGGGCCATAGAATATGTACCTCCCTCCAACAGGGAAACCGGGTTTTACAGCCGGTACTTCATAGTTCCAAAAAAGGACGGGGGATTGCGTCCCATTTTAGATCTTCGAGTTCTGAACGAGTCAGTCATGCAGCTCAAGTTCAAAATGTTAACTTTGAGACAAATCGTGCCACAGATCAGGTCCGAGGACTGGTTTGTCACGATAGATCTCAAGGACGCATATTTCCATATTTCCATCCGTCCGTGTCATTGGAAGTTCCTGAGGTTTGCTTTCGGGGGCAAAGCATACCAATATCGAGTTCTTCCATTCGGCCTGGCTTTATCACCCCGCACTTTCACCAAATGCGTGGATGCAGCTCTGGCGCCTCTGCGCCTCCAGGGTATTCGCATCATGAACTACATCGACGATTGGTTGATTTTAGCTCAGTCGCATCAGTTGGCGGTTCAACATCGAGATGTTGTTCTCGCCCACATGAAAGAGCTGGGGTTACGGCTGAACGCCAAGAAGAGTGTGCTTTCTCCACTACAGAGGACCACTTTTTTAGGCGTGGTTTGGGATTCTGTGTCGATGCAGGCGCGCCTGTCACCGCCACGGATAGATTCCATCCTTGCAGCTGTGAAAAGTGTAAAGCTAGGCCAGCTACTCACTGTCAAACAGTTCCAGAGACTGTTGGGTCTCATGGCAGCAGCTTCCAACGTGATGCCTTTTGGACTACTGCACATGAGGCCCCTGCAGTGGTGGCTCAGGACCAGAGGGTTTTCCCCGAGGGGCAACCCATTTCGCACGATCAAGGTCACGCGGCGATGCCTACGTGCCTTGGTTATGTGGAAGAAACCCTGGTTCCTGTCCCAGGGCCCAGTGTTGGGAGCTCCTTGTCGTCGCAAACTGCTAACGACGGATGCTTCCCTCACGGGCTGGGGAGCGATCCTAGAGGGTCGCTCATCTCAAGGTCTGTGGGAAGACCATCATCGTTCCTGGCATATCAATCGCCTAGATATGTTAGCTGTCTTCCGGGCTCTGAGGAGCTTTATCACAGATCTCAGGGGACACCATGTGTTAGTACATACGGACAACACGTCGGTAGTCGCCTATATCAACCACCAAGGGGGTTTGCGCTCGCGCCCATTGTCCAATTTGGCACGCCATATCCTCTTGTGGTCCCAGGGGAAGTTGCTGTCTCTCAGGGCAGCCTACATCCCCGGGGTACAGAATATAGGAGCAGACACTCTGTCGAGACAGGGGCCGAGGCCCGGGGAATGGAGGCTCCACCCCGAGGTGGTGGAGCTGATATGGAGGGAGTTTGGCCAAGCACAAGTGGATCTGTTTGCGTCTCGAGAGACGTCTCACTGTCCACTTTGGTTCTCCCTCACGCATCCAGCTCCTCTGGGACTGGATGCTATGGTACAGACGTGGCCGAGGCTACGTCTGTACGCCTTTCCCCCAGTGGCTCTGCTCCCGGGAGTTCTGGAAAGAGTTCGCAGGGACCGGGTCCATCTACTTCTTATAGCCCCGCGCTGGCCGGGCAGAGTATGGTTTCCCGATCTTGTGTCCCTCCTCGACGGGCATCCTCTGGAGTTACCCGTCAGGAGGGACCTTCTGTCCCAAGCAGGGGGCTCAATATTTCACCCCCGACCGGAACTGTGGAACCTGTGGGCTTGGCCTCTGAGGGGGCCCAGCTCATAGAGTCAGGTCTCTCAACTGAGGTTGTTGAGACCATTCTACAGTCCAGAGCTCCCTCCACGAGGAAACTTTATGCCCTGAAGTGGAGAGTATTCACTTCTTGGTGTAGTGACCGTCGGTTGGATCCAGTCAACTGCCCAATTGGTACAGTTCCGGAGTTCCTGCAGGACCGGTTCACTGCAGGTCTGACCCCGTCCACTCTAAAGGTTTATGTGGCGGCCATAGGTGCTTACCACATTCCTTTGGGTGGAATGTCTGTGGGGAAAGACCCTCTGGTATCTCGTTTCCTTCGTGGCACTTGGAGGCTGAGCCCTGCAGTTCGCTCTAGGGTGCCACCATGGGATTTGTCCGTTGCGCTGCAAGGCCTTTCCCTGGCCCCCTTTGAGCCCATTGAGGAGGTTCCTGAGAAGTTTCTAACTCTGAAAGCTCTGTTTCTTCTCGCCATCTCTTCTCTTAAAAGAAGAGGGGATCTCCAGGCATTGTCGGTTGCTCCGTCATGCTTGGAGTTTGCTCCGGGTATGGTCAAAGCTTTTCTTCACCCTAGACCGGGCTATGTCCCCAAGGTCCCCACTAATGTGGCTAGACCTATTGTTCTGCAGGCCGTCTGTCCTCCTCCCTTTCAGAATGCGGACCAGGAGGCTAATAATTTGCTTTGCCCAGTTCGGGCGTTAGACGCTTATGTCCACAGAGCTGCCCTGTGGCGTAAAAGTGATCAATTATTTGTGTGCTTTGGGTCTCCTAACAAGGGAGGTCCGGTGTCTAAGCAAAGGATGAGCAAGTGGGTGGTTGAGGCTATCTCACTTGCTTATGAGGCGGCTGGACAGCCTTCTCCTTTGGCTGTCCGGTCGCACTCTACTAGGAGTATGGCGGCCTCTAAGGCCCTTATATCAGGAGTTTCGTTACAGGACGTCTGTGATGCGGCAGGCTGGTCCTCACCGCACACCTTCGTCAGGTTCTACTCTCTGGATTTAGACTCTGCTCCAGGGTCTCATGTTTTGTCTTCTTAGTGCTGCTCACTTGATACACACAGGACAGACATTTGTAGCTATGGAGGCGTTGGTATAGACGTTCCCCATAGCGTCAGTTTCGACGCAACGGGAGTTCCCTTGAAAGGGAACGCCTCGGTTACGACTGTAACCTCGGTTCCCTGAAGAGGGAACGAGCGTTGCGTCGCCTTGCCATATCTCCTTCATGCCTGTCAGCGCGACTTCAGACTTTACGAAGCTTTCGTTTTCTGTTTCGGGCCGGCTTTTATAGCTTCCTGGTACGTGACGTCACCCGCCTCTGACGTTCCGCCACACCATTGGACTGATTTGACATGTGCTTCAAGACGTCATCACGCAAAGCGTTCCCCATAGCGTCAGTTTCGACGCAACGCTTGTTCCCTCTTCAGGGAACCGAGGTTACAGTCGTAACCGAGGCGTTAACCAGCAGAGCATTCATTTCGTTCGTTTGTTAAATAAGAGACAATCTAGCGCTGAAATGTGTTTTTTAAATCAAGTGATCAAAGTGCTCGTTGCCGCTGCGATCAGTGGCGCTGATACAGTATTTTCTTTTTTGGCTCGCGCACACCGCACTGTCTTCACTCAGACGCGCGCTTCAATACGTTGCGGAAACTCTCTATTCGCTCTCTATTCGTACCACTGATGAGCATAATCGGTAAAAAAAATAAAAAAAATAAAATAAAAACCCTGTACGAATGCGGATTAGAATCCAAAACCTACTTTGACACGCTTGACTTAAGACACGCTTGACTTAAGTTCAAGTTCAGCTGCCAGTGTCGTGGTGGACATGGAAGTCTAGAATTTGAATGCCAACTGCAAATCTTGCATATCAAGTATTAAGTATATCAAGTATATTTATATGAGGCTATACTGTGTGTGTTAAATATTTCTGCTCAGTGTCAGATATTTCTCTGTTTTAAAGTAAAAGTCATAATATGAGAAGACAACATTTTTATCTTAACTTAAGTGTTTTAGGCTACATCAGTCGCCTATTAAACGGCGCAATTTTTCATTTAATCAGAAAATCATTAAAGATTTAAGTTAATATTGTGTCCAGTTTGGAGACACACACACACACACACACACACACTATTTTTTTTTATAAAGTGTGTGTGCTTTCGTTTTCTTAAGTACCGGTTCAAGAACCGTTTAAGCACCGGAACCGTTTAAAAAATACCGAGTAGGTACTGGTATCGGATAAAACCCAACCAATACCCAACCCTATTCAACATGTAGAATTGGTGTCGGCTGTCGAACTCTGATTGGGTGTTCAAGTTTAGCGAACGAGTCAGTGCATGAGAATAAGAGCTAAAGTGATGAAAGCAAGCAAGAAGTCATGATGACAAAGACAGAAGGCTGTTCAAATATCACATCATCTTACCTGAGCATTCCACTGCATGAATATTTTCATAATAACATATATATGCTGAGGTGTCTCATCCGTCAGTTGATCTGATTGCTACTATAATGAAGATGAGCGTAACTTTTAATAAGCCAGGGAAGTTCCCAGACTCATTAGGTAATATTTAAAATCAGATGATTTCCTATTAATTCAATAGAATGTGAGGGAATACCAATATATGGCAGCGCGGTGGATTTACTTTTTTATGAAGTCATGAGCAATCCAGTCATTTATATAGATTAGTGGTACACTCACACATATTCAAGGTGTAACAAATACATGCTATACTATTTTTATGGTTACCCCACATGGCATTTTTAGAGCCATTTAAAAAAATATATATACACTGCTCAAAAAAATTAAAGGAACACTTTGAAAACACATCAGATCTCAATGGGGAAAAATATCATGCTGGATATCTATACTAATATGGACTGGGTAATGTGTTATGAACGAAAGGATGCCACATCGTTTGATGGAAATGAAAATGATCAACCTACAGAGGACTGAATTCAAAGACACCCCGGAAATCTAAGTGAAAAAATTATGCAGCAGGCTTGTCAATTTTGCTGAAATTTCATTGCAGCAACTCAAAATGGTACTCAGTAGTTTGTATGGCCCCTACGTGCTTGTATGCATGCCTTACAACGTTGGGGCATGCTCCTAATGAGACGACGGATGGTGTCCTGGGGTATTTCCTCCCAGATCTGGACCAGCGCATCATTGAGCACCTGGACAGTCTGAGGTGCAACCAGGTGATGTCAGATGGACCGAAACACAATGTCCCAGAGGTGTTCTATTGGATGTAGGTCAGGTGAGCGTGGTGGCCCTTCAATGGTATCATTCCTTCATCCTCCAGGAACTGCCTGCATGCTCTCGCCACATGAGGCCGGGCATTGTTGTGCACCAGGAGGAACCCAGGACCCACTGCACCAGCATAGGGTCTGACAATGGATCCAAGGATTTCATCCCGATATCTAATGGCAGTCAGGGTGCCATTGTCTAGCCTGCAGAGGTCTGTGCGTCCCTCCATGGATATGCCTCCCCAGACCATCACTGACCCACCACCAAACCGGTCATGATGAACGATGTTACAGGCAGCATAACATTCTCCACGGCTTCTCCAGACCCTTTCCTGTCTGTCACGTGCTCAGGGTGAACCTGCTCTCATTTGTGAAAACCACAGGGCACCAGTGGCAGACCTGCCAATTCTGGTGTTCAATGGGAAATGCCAATCGAGCTCCCTGGTGCTGGGCAGTGAGCACAGGGCCCACTAGAGGACGTTGGGCCCTCAGGGCACCCTCATGAAGTCTGTTTCTGATTGTTTGGTCAGAGACATTCACACCAGTGGCCTGCTGGAGGTCATTTTGTAGGGCTCTGGCAGTGCTCATCATGTTCCTCCTTGCACAAAGGAGCAGATACCGGTCCTGCTGATGGGTTAAGGACCTTCTACGGCCCTATCCAGCTCTCCTAGAGTAGCTGTCTGTCTTCCTAGAATCTCCTCCATGCTCTTGAGACTGTGCTGGGAGACACAGCAAACCTTCTGGCAATGGCACGTATTGATGAGCCATCCTGAAGGAGCTGGACTGCCTGCTCAACCTCTGTAGGGTCCAGGTATCGCCTCATGCTACCAGTAGTGACACTGACCCTAGCCAAATGCAAAACTGGTGAAAAACAGTCCGAAAAGATGAGTAGGGAAAAAATGTCAGTGGCCTCCACCTGTAAAACCATTCCTGTTTTGGGGGTTGTCTCACTGTTGCCCATCTAGTGCACCTGCTGTTAATTTCATTAACACTAAAGCAGCTGAAACTGATTACCAACCCCCTCTGTTACTTAACTGACCAGATCAATATCCCAGAAGTTTAACTGACTTGATGCTATTCTCTGATTAACAAGTGTTCCCTTTATTTTTTTGAGCAGTGTATATTGTGTAGTGATGGGAAAGGTACTAATGTAAGTCCTACTTCTACTTAAACATAAGACTGGATGGATAATATGGTTATGTTGTACAAGAAATACCCTTTCAGAACATGCTCAGGTCTTTTAATATGCATTAAGCAACTGGAGATGTTTTGCAGCATTTTAAAAGGCCAGTGTGATTTCGAAGCCACCAGCAACGGCAATTCCAGACCTCTCAACGAACTAATTAAAAAGGCCAGTCTGTTATCAGACTCACACGGGACCCACTGGAGGCAGTGTCAGAAAGAGGATTGGAGCTCATCATTAATAAATTCTGCACATCCTTTCCATAATACTCTACCAACGTACTAAATGCGGTTGGGGATCTATTCTGCCTGTAACCACTAAACATTCACGTCCTCCTCCAACCATGCATGTTTCAGGTCAACACTGCATTTAGTCAGTACTTTGTTAACATGACGTCTGTTGCTGCTCTCCTTTTGCTTTTACATTTGTGAATAGCTGAAATGTCCATTCATCATAATGCAGCATTTGAGCCCTTAGACAACAAATGATCCATACCTACAACTACAACTTAACATTTAATTTATGGTTGTAGGCTGTAGACTTGTAGGAACCAACTCTGGCAGTGAGCTGGCCCGAGATAGAGAGTAGTAGAAAGACGAGGCAAAGTGACTACAGGCATTTGATGGTGCATCAGCCTTGACAACTCCTTCTCCCTAAGTGTTCTCATCTCTTAATAAATGCAGAAAACTCCATTTGAACTCACTGGAGACTCTCAGAGTACATGGCCTGACAAGAACGAATTATGGTCCTATAAGGCCACGGGGCACCAGATTATATATGTAGGGAAGATGTAATATGTTTCTCCCAGCCTTAGGGGGGAGCTGTGTTCCATGAGTGTTTCACTGTGTGAGTGAGTCCTTCACATGGGTTGAGCTGTTGTTAAATTCCAAGGGGGTAATCTTTCAGAAGAAATTGAAGCTTCCCCGGGGGCCGCCATTGATTAGCAGACCCTCACCTGCTGTTAGCATTCCATTGACTCCCATTAATTTTGGCATCACTTTGACAGCGAATAACTTTACATCTGAGGCGTTTAAAGACTCCATTTGTCCATTATTTCTTTCTAAAGAAACACGAAAATGTATAAAAGGCTCCATTACCTTGTATCTTACGTTATGGCCCCGTAGAAGCAGTTTTTGTAAAAATAGGCTAACGATTGTGTCATAACCACGCGACTCTCTGTCGCACAGTAGAGAAATTACCATATGGACAGGAGGAGAAGCTTGCGCGCAATCGGGGGGACGTGGAGGCAAAATGACAAAATAATTAATCACAATACTTAGCAAAAGTTTCTCCTGCTCCTAGCTCATGGACACCTCCTACTCACACTCTCCGTCTCTGCCAGTTTCGGAAGGGAATGATTCAGATTTCTCTTGGCACAGCTACTAGAAGACAGACGGGTTGCTCACGTCACATCTTCGTCGTCAAGCTCAGTTTGAGTCTGCGCAGTACGGTCAGCCATCAGGAAGTGAGTGCTTCTAATTGACTTCACTTTTCTCCGTTGAATCCAGTGGGGTCGCTGTGTCCAATTCTTTTACTGTCTATGTTAAATTCAGTTATATTTCCTTGTGGAAAGGTAAGAAGGTTTTCGCTGTTATCTGATTAATCTATTTAATTTCTTAAATTATTTTGGCCATCGATGTTATTTGAAGAAATATATTGCTGTTAAAGAGGTTTACTAACATATGTGACCCTGGATCACAAAACCAGTCTTAAGTAGCACGGGTATATTTGTGGCAATAGCCAACAAAACATTGTATGGGTAAAAATTATCGATTTTTCTTTTATGCCAAAAATCATCAGGATATTAAGTAAAGATCATGATCCATGAAGATATTTAGTAAATTTCCCACCTTAAATATATAAAAAAATTATTTTTGTGAGTGGATGCAGCACAATCGCCTATAGAAATGGACAACTTTAAAGGCGATTTTCTCAATATTTCGATTTTTCTGCACCCTCAGTTTCCAGATTTTCAAATAGTTGTATCTTGGCCAAATATTGTCATATCCTAACAAACCTAATATCAATGGAAAGATTATGTATTCAGCTTTCAGATGATGTATAAATCTCAATTTAAAAAAAAAATACACATAAGACTGATTTTGTGGTCCAGGGTCACATATGTGTAGTTATTTTCAATGGATGGTTTTGTATTTCTGATATTATTTCATGTGTTGTAAATTCCATGAAGTGGTGTATATTTTTCTGTATATTGTATTGTGTTTAACGTTTATCTGAATATTTTGGGGTTTTATTCTTTGTATTTTGGATGCATCTCACATTTAACTTTAATTGTCATGCCGAAAGTAATTTTTCCAGTGTTTAAGAACCCAGTGATTTAAGGTTAATATAACTACAGCTAAAACTATATTATTTTGTTTTATAATTTTGTATGCATTGTTATTTTGATATTGGTAACTAACAGTTCTATTTCCTTGTGGAAAGATGTTGCTGTGCTGCATAGTGGCTGATACAGATAAAGAGCCCAATAAACTAAAGCTACATTGCTGTGACAACCACGATCTTTGTGTCCTCCTCATTCAACCATCACTTCAACAAAATGCAGAGACATTTGGGGGAGCACACTGATGAAAAGGGTTACATATATAAAAAACAAAAATAAAATATATTTTAATTTGTAATACTGATTATTTATACAGTAGTGAACATTTGGAATGTGGATCAAAAAAAGCTGTCCTCCTAAGACAAGAACAGGTATTGTTCAAATTGCATGTATAACTTTGATGAAAGGTTTTGATCCACTTCAAAAGTTGACTACTGTATATAAAACAGTTTTGCCTTTACCATTACTGTGACGATAAAATGTGAATGATGTATGTCTGCATTGAGCATGCAATCTCTCACTTTCATCACAGTGGTGGATCCTGGTGCAGGCAATTGGAAAACAAGCTTTTCATAAGCATAATCAACCTTATGCATATTAACAGGAACAATTCACAATTAACAGTTCACAGTGTTAGATTTTAAGTTTGAGAGTAATTCTCATGAAATTGTTGATGTCAGTGAATGTGCTGCCAAAATCCTTTTTGAGAAGTGTCTTAGAATTCATTCCCTTTAAGCCACTGATGTTTAAAATATTTTAACATATTAAAAAACAAAAAAACTAATTCACTAATTGTCCACCGACAATCATCCCATCCATCTCTACTCCTGATTTATGACCCTGTATGTAATAGCTTCCCTCCTCGCCAGCTCGTCTCGCTTCTGTTTCTGTCTGCCAGTGAAAAGCATGCTAGTAGTGCCAAACGTGTTGGAGGGATGGATTTTATGTTAATAGCATTGCACAGTATAGGTCAAGTTAATCAAGTCAGAGAAATCACAAAATAAAAAGCAACCAACTGCATCCTCGCTACCATTTATCATTATTATTATTATTATTATTATTATTATTATTCAGGCAGGATCTGAACCCAGGATGTAATTTATAATGTTACAAAAGATTTCTAATTAAAATGACAGGATTCTCTGTTTTATATTCAAAGAATCCTTAAAAAATATATTAAGTAGTACAACTGTTAGACACTGAAGATGGAAGTAATAGATTTTTATTTGTATTATTTATTTATTCCATTAAATGGCAGAGAAAGGAAAGACAATGGATGTTCAATCCAAACTGCAACCCTCTCTTTTTCCAACATTACTGAGCCATACGCCTCCTTTTTAAGGCCACCTCAATCAATCTTAAGTCACGTACCAGTGTCAGACCACATTGCTCAAATCTAAATTTCCCAGGACATCCGCTGACTGGAAAGAATACCACTGTGCTTCTGTCTAGACAGCAACTCACCAAATCAATCCGACAGTCAACAGCCCAAATCCAACACCATCACCTCAGCATTAACCCCCAGCAAAACAAACTGTGTTTCAAACCCAGCCAAACAGGCAAAGACCCAGTCTGGATCTGTGGAGCACAGTCCCTCTGTCTGACTGGGGCAGCACTGGCTAATTGGGCTATTGATTTCTTGACAGGCGACGACTTTCCTGCCAACGCTGCCAGCTCCTGCATCATCCGAAGTGAACAGAAAAAAAGGCATTAAGGGACAGCAGGAATCTTCAGCCCAATTTTAGACAAAACATTTTCCTGGCCAGTTTTGTTTCTTCCATGAAACACAAAAGAAATATAAAATATAAAAAAAATATGCTAGGCTTTTTTTCTTTCCTTTTCTTTTTTAATTACAATGAATGGGGACTGGATATTTTAAGTTTCAAAAATAAGACAATAACCATGAAAGTTATCCAATCGACTTTTGCTCTATGTTCCAAGTCTTCTAAAGCCACACGGCAACTCAAGAACCGTTAAGTCTGGATCAAGTGTGTTGAGGCAAGGCAAGTTTCAGCGTCTCGGCGTTGGAACGCACACTTACACAAACATACACCAGTCATGTGCACAGTGTTTTCTGCGTCGATCTAAAACTTTGACTTTGTCACTTTTTGAATCATTAAAATCGCAGTTATCGAAAGCAGATATATTTGATAAATGTTTCGATATAACTCTATAAAGCCTAATTTATCATATTTGATCAAAACATTAAATCATAACATTGTTGAAAAACCTGTTGTACACAATCTACTACTTAGGCTTACTTGATTATCCATACATCCTTTTTAAAAGCTCTGTTTAGCCAAATAAATATCAGCAAGCTGCAGCACCAAATTGCATATTTTGGCTCATTTTGGACCTCTGAAAAGGAAAAAAGGAAAAATCTAGGAGTCTCTCTCAAAAAATGTTGCGCTGTTTGTGGAAGTGTAGTCTGACATCAGTCTAAACCAGGTGTGTGTTGCGTCAAAAGCAAATAGAACCCATTATACTAATTGAAGCTGCCAATGCTGGATACAGCCAACAGATGCCCATTTGATTTCTGATGTCCTACTCCACACGCTTGAGGGACTCCTGACAACTGGACAAAGTAACAGAACGTGCGTTTTGACGTGTCCCATTTAATCAGCTTGTTTGCGTCTCCGTACAGAATTCAGTAGGGCCCCAGCGTAAGGAACAAATGGATGGTTTATTTTTAATGGTGTCCCGGATTGCATCTGAGGATTATATGTTCGTAAGGAGCATTTCAATGCAGAGTGTTCTGTAAACGAGGCACAGTGTGATGAAGAGTTCACAAAAAAAAAAGAAAAAAAAAAGAAAGATGAAGCAACCAACTGTATTGGATCTGACAGCAGCTACATCGCAAACCATAAATAAACAATTTCATAATGATCTGTCTGTAAATGACAGACTTACATGGATAATGTTTTCAGAACACTTACTCGTGTGCAATGGCAAGGGGGAGTTTGTATGTTTTCCTATGCAATGACATTATAGACAATAATAACAGTGGCTCTTTACAGACAATTCTTAAAGGAACCACCCCTCAAAACGGATGAGGGTAAAAAAAAAGAAAAAAAATTCACTAGGGCTGGGCGATATGGCAACAACAACAACAACAACAAATATATCACAATAACATTTGTCATAGTTGATATTGATAATTATCACAATAAATGTCAAATCTGTATTTCTTTCAAGTTCAAAGACAGGGTTTTGCTCCAAGTGAAAGTTGTAGAAACCAGACCGTTAATTGTGATTTTAAACTACTCTTTATTGTCAGAACATGACAAACACTTCATGTTTTTGAATTATTTACACTTTTCCAGTCACTTTCTTTTAACAAAAGAAATATATTAATAGAAAAAAATATTTCTTAGTTTATGCATGTTCTAACGGGTTATTATTTCAAGTTATAAAACAGGTTTGTGTTGCCTGACTTTGACGTGTTTCTTTAGCACAGTTTGCAGTGCAGGCTGCAATATTAATAGTATTACATGTTTTGCCTTTTAAAAACACATTTGACAGTAGCTTGAGTTGACAGTAGTAGTAGCTTGAGTTAAGATGCAGAAGTAAATTTATGTTCATTAACAAAAAAAGTAACATCTGTGAAAAAATTTTTTTTGTAATAAAACATATTTAATGGTAAATTTTTTATATTCTGACTGTTAGAGTTTTATTCAAATTAAGCATTGAATTCCATAGTAGCATACATTTAGATCATGGTAACCACAGTTAAAACCACACATATAGCACCTCACTACCATGTTACATTTCCTATGGTATAAAAACAGTACCCTAAAGACATTTAGTATAAATGCACAAACGCTATAGCTTAATCACAAAAAAAAATACTGCAGTTATATTCCATTACTCTTTTAATACGTACCAGTCTGCATTAATAATATAATAAAAAATGTATATGAATATCCCACTTCTACCATGGTACAGTTAGTGTTACTACAGTAAATCCATGGTAAATGATATGTAGATTGAAAAGCTTTCTGACTGTATCGTTACGCACAGTGTTTCTCCTGTTTGTCAGCGCTGTTTCATCTGGCTTTAAACTAGTTTAAATCACAGAGCCATTTGTGTGTTCTTCACTGGATATCACAGCACTGTTTAGTGGTCAAGACCGATCAAGTAAACGCATCAGTTATAGAAAGCTTGCGCTGTGCTGCCGTTTGAACTTAAATGGTCTGTGTGGCGCCGTTCAAATAAGTAGTGCTGTTTCGTTCCTCATTAACATTATACTGAACATTTATCGAACACTTGTTATCGTTTTATAAAAAAAAAAAAAAAAAAAAAAAACGATAATTATCAATATCGGTTTATCGCCCAGCCCTATTTTACACATTTATGGAAGAGACAAAAAGGTGATGAAAAAGCTGACAAGAGAAGCCTACTCTGTACTGAAATAACCACCGTGGCGTGATGTCATCCAAAATGGAGCGCAATGTGAATGTTTAAAGAACTTTCACACATGGGTGAAATGGATCTTTCAATCTGGCGGAATTACTTAAAGCTGCGGTCAGTCGTAGTGTTGATAGGCCCTGTGAAACACTCTCGCCCCCAGAGTTACTGCGCACTCCTGCAAATGAAACACATGAAAGGTTCGTCCAAAGCACTAAATTTACATAAAGAAAACTGCGACTACTTCATGAATTTTTTAATCCGCTGCACATAACACAAACCCCTCTCAACAAAGATTATTACATCAACCTCGCATAATTATGTTCAGCTCCAATAAAACACATTTCAGTGTCTGCAGTCGATTTTACTTTTCCTCATAAATCATGCATGAGGGTCGATTTTAATGTGCTGCACATCATCCAACTCTATTTCTGTGGAAATTGCAGTTCCAAGCATCAAAAGTTTCGGCACTTCATTGTGGGCTCTTGCGTGCAATAAATGATAAATATTGAGGCAAATCCAACTGACACCTAAGATTAATTTCACCATGACGGGAGAGAAAATGTATGTGCCTCTGCCGTTTCTTTCTGACTGTCCATTATGCACCATTCCCAACACACCCAGCTGCTCACTCACTCTCTTTCCCATCTCTTTCCCTTCCCTTAATTATTATTTCCTTAATCTTTTTCATTCTCACTCTCTTATTGTGACCAATATGCAGCTTCGAGAAAAAAAAACCCTGAATGCTACTTCCTGTTTTTCTGCTTTGTCATGTTTCAGTATCAGTGGTTAGCCTAACATCTTCCCTGTGATTGTAGAAGGAAAACTGACACATTTGTCTATAACATTCGTCATTATGACCTACAAATCTAAAGCTTGAGTGTATCAAATCGGTTCTGGCATGTGAAGAATCACAGCATTAGACGGATGCTCTACAGAGACATCACTGCATAACAGGCTATTTTCAGCTCTCTGTCAATCTTACTTCCTCTATTCACCTTGTCTCTTCCTACCTTGAGATGCCATGTTAGAGATGCCGCAGGCAGTGCAAACCCGGTCATCTATGATCACATTTGGAAATATAAATCAAAGCAGATCTGCCCAACTATTGGTCAAATGTCTATCCCTCATGCACATGTATTGTATGGCTTCAATAGACTTCAGACGAATAGTGCATGAGTCAGAAGAACTTTTAACATTTTTTGGAGTCCCTGGTCCCATTCACTTTCACTGTATTGAAGAGAATAGCATGAACCTTTTTCTAAGCTTCTTTTCAAAATCATTTTTAATGGCAAAAAATAGGGCTGGGCGATCATAGCTATATTTATAAATATCTCTTAATGTAACATTTTACAGTGCTGTTGTACAGCACCTTATTTAACAAGAATATTGCAAGAATATTTTTGCAAGAACAACATGACTGTAAGAACATAGCGAAAATTAAAATTTTTAGATGAACCATCCCTTAGGTGTTTGTGTACAACCTGAAAACAGAATAATGTACTAAATTAGGACAAGTACCCCTAGGGTTCACATTAGATGAATCAGGTACCACACACCATTAGTGTAAAAAGGGTCTTTAGGACAGCTCCCATTACACAGAAACACAAACACACTGAAAGCAGACAAGCTCAGAGCATCATTCAAAGCAAAACAGAGACAACTGTGTCTGTTTGCATACCATTTAGACATAACTACACAGAAGACAACATCTGTATAGTGACTGAGACAAAGAATTGAACTGTTGTTTTCACATATACTCAATACCCCGTGACAATTTGACAAAATTACTCAGCTTCAGTGTTACAGAGAGTCATTCATGACTAATTCATTAACATCCCAAAAATACATTCCAAGAGCCACTAATGACATTTGAAAGGTCTTTTATTTCTAACCCTTGTGAGAAAAACAATGTGCACTGATGCAGATAAGATAGGATACATATTCTTCTGCAAGAGAGAATGCTACAAATGAAAGTTTTGTTTGTATTCATGTATTTATTAATTTGTGTTATTCAAAGGTACTGTAGGTGACTTTAAAAGGAATGGCATTAAAAAAAAAAAAAAAACTATTACCTGACAGATCTCATTGAATTAGGTGTCCTTAAATATCACACCTGTCTGAGGCAGAAAGTGCATCGCATTACATTTTCATCAACTTAAAGGTTAATAATTTTACTATAGCTATGTGGACGCTCAGTTTTTTCTGTCATTTGGACAAAATCTCATAAAAGACGACAACTACTTACAACTATTTCAGACAGTACTGGCTATGACTCGACAACAGATGCTAGATTTAGACACTCTTCTAAACGAAGGAAGCTCTTTAAATACATAAACCATTAGCCTCTGCAGGCTATATAGCTTTTCTTGAGTAAAGAAAACGCTTTACTTATTTCAAACAACCAGCTCTTTTTACCCTTGCATTGCAAACAAGCAGAGACGGTCCAAACTGTGTGTGGCACTTCATTCACGATAGAGGAGGGGTGGAGTTATGAGGTTTGACTGACAGTTTGAGGATCCAATGGAGTTATGAGGTTTAGTCACAAGCTCTTTTTAATACTTTTCATTGGATAATTATATGTAAAAAAAATAATAATAAAAAAAACACAAGACAGACAGACGTAAAGGGTGACCAATTAGTAATGATTTATGAAAAAAACAAAAATGACAAAATATGGAGATACGGAGGATTTGGTCCGACAGCAATGATATGTTAAAGGTATTGTCTATCCAAAAATGAGAACAACAGAACAAAAAACGATATTTTGAAAAATGTTGGAAACCAAACAATATTGAAGCCCACTGACTTCTATTGTATGGACCAAAAAAAAAAAAAAAAATACACAGGAAATAAAGTCATAATATGGGTTTGGAGCAACATGAGGGTTAGTAAATGACAATTTTCATTTTTGGATGAACTATCCCTTTAACACGGCCTTTACAGTTGAACATAGGAAAAAGGGATAAATAAAGGAAAATAGGAGAAAGGAAAGGAGGAAGAGAGAGAATGTCAGTACGCAATGAAGTGAAGACAAGCATTACAGTGTAATGAAGCACTTTAAAGAATGATGGGGGCCAAACAATATGGGACCCCATGACTGACTTGTATGGACACGGACACATTTTCCAAAATAACTTTGTGTTCCACAGAAGAAAAAAAAAGAGCTTTATACAGGTTTGGAACAACATGAGGGAGAGTAATGATGAAATCATTTTTGGATGAACTATCCCTTTAATGTGCTGTTGTGTGGAGACATCACAAGAAAAGGGGCAGAAACAGACAAGAAAATGTTTGAATCAGAGACACGTGATCTTGTGGGCATAGATGCCAAATAAAGAGGTTCACATACAGATCAACTCCTGTATTGCTAACAATAGACTATTCAGTTACAATCATGAGCTCACTTCAATTAGGCTGTTCAACAATTCATCATCAAGCAACAATCCACTCCTGGACCACAACAGTCAAATGAACTCAGAATCCAGACAGAGTTTAAGAAAGTGTCAAAACCATACAAATGGGGAGAAATTATTACTTGATTTATTTCTTTTACTTCTATAACAATTTAACAAAAAGGACATTTTAGAGCATATCAAATAACTTCAACATAACCATCAATGAACAAATTCCAAATATAACCAACGCCCAATCAGATGACCTAGATGTTCAGACCATGTACTTCAACTACAACCTCACGTCCACAACAGCAACCCTCAACGGACAAACTGAAGCTTGAGTTGCCATGTTGTCTAGCAATTTATTTATTTTACTCGGCAGACTTTCTACATAGAATTCAAGAACAATGCAAATGAAAAAAATAATCTACATAACTATAAAATTATAGATTTTATATAAACTATAAAAACAACATTAAAGTCAAGTAAACAGTCTGTAATAAAATAGGAACAAATAAATCAAACTACAAGCAATAGCACAAATAAACAACAAAACAAATATGCAATTGAAATAAACAGTGCTTTTCAGGTAATCAAACCGTTAGATACATATCAGGTAGATTATGTACAGAAAATGTAATTAAGTAATCAAATGTAAAATAACACTGCATGCATAGTCTCCACTGTATAATTTAAGTATAGATGAATCTTTAACAAAAGTTATTCAGCATCGAGTGATTTATTTGCAGTAAGTCTGTTGTTTGAACATTAAATATAGACAGCAGCAGGAATATTAGACTGCTGTCACTTTAAGACATAATGCACAGATCCAATACACTGATGCTGTGCACATGCATTTTATTTCTCGACTGTTTGCGTTCACTTAACACATAACCGGCTAGATTTACCAAGATACTCGCCAAGATGGGCATTTTGACATAATTTTGTGTGAAATTGTCCATTCAAGCGCAGGACGACATCAAAGAGAGCTCAATTCAGTATGCTTCGGATGTGCAGTTTGCACACACAAACTTTCACACAGCACGCGCAAGTTTTCTTTTGCGTCTTCTTCCGCTTGAATGTTTCAATTGGCAAGGCTTAAAAACGTGTGCAAATGCTAAACTTTCACGACGACAGCACATGTCCGACAGTTCTGTCAACGAGCCCTGCATGTGCTCTCTCTTTCTCTCACGATGAGTGTGTGTGAGAGAACGTGACAGACGCTCACAGCCTAGCGATGGTGCATAAAGCTCAGCAGGCAATGACATTAAATCTGCGCTAAACATTTTTTTTCCCTCTAACTCAATTGCAGGCGACTGTAATCGTACAATTTACTAGCCACTGGCTAATGAAATTCATTTAAAGGTGAACTAAGTAACTTTTTTTACCTTAACTGAACAGCTTCGGAGTCATTGGAATGGTTATTTTACTTATTTCGGGTTGAATGGTGGTCGTTTCGCACCCCCCTGGTGCCCGTGAGCGGAAAATACGCACTTGCAACTTTGAGCCGGCGGGCCACCGGCCGCCGCGTCAGGAAGTATCGCGTGATATCAGGTCTCACGATGTAAACAATTGCTTTACGGCCAAAAGAAATCTGCTAAAATGCTGTCATTATTGCGCTCCCTCACGCTGTCCGAACCCGAATGAAGAAGACGTTTTAAAGAACGTCCCATCTGCTTTGATGTCGTTGATCTACTAGCCATGGTGTCTGAGAATCAACAACGAGTTTTTACAACAGTGTTGTCAAATATCTATTCCGAAGCTGTGGGGGGAGCTCTAGAGAGAAACCTGCGAGCAAAAAGCGAGAATACAGCGAAGAAGTCCCGAAGCTACTGAGTGCTGCTTTAATAGTCGCCTCTTGTGATATTTGGTCGCATGTGCGAATGATTTACTCGCATTGTAGAGCGTTGAACAGTTAGTTTTAGTCCATTATTTTGACTGACCTAGAGATTATAAATGCTGTTCTTTTGAACTTTCCATTCATCGAAGAAGAATGGCTGATGAATTATCCAACTGTGCCATCAAAGGAATACATTATGTAAAAAAAAAATATATATATATATATATATATATATAAAACAGGGTTTTTATTTATTTATCCTGTGTTGCTGTTGCAGAGTAAAAACAGTTTAAGAGGCAAATGTTCCCCTACACTAATCACATTATCTGTAGACATTTGTTACCCTGCGTCACTCATTGCTAAAGGAGCTGCGCTGGAGAATGTGTCCTGGTGGATGTTGTTAACAACACAAAACTAAAGCTACTGGCAGTTCCCATGCGGCAGGATGGACCACTGGCCACATGGGAGACTGCAGCAGACTTCAAAGAGTACAGTATGTACACTAGGTCCCACTGTTTCTGCAAAGCTCAGCTACCTGGATCAAAGACAGATACGTCATGAAAGAGCACAATCTACTCCACAGGACAAAATATTCCTTTGAATAATTCACATTTGCTTAAAACCCATTTACTAAATTCTCTCCTATGAAAGGTAATCATCCAGCAACTGCGGCAAGGGTGTCAGTTTCTCTTCCTACATGCAAAGAGGAAAACAAATGAAGAAAATAGGTTCCAGGTAATTATTTATGGCTAAAGCCTGAAGGAAAAGGTACTCTTGAGACAGGCACAGTGACACTAGAGGCTTAATAAATCCTGCCAGCCATGCAGATTTTCCAGCTCATGTCCGTTCTTGCTCTGTGAACAACTTTACAACCTCTAGCTCATAAACAACTGCACCGTCGCAGCTGAGAATTAAGGGCTACCACAGTACACTACATTTCGATTACTTACATTTCTAGTACTCTCATTTAAAAGAGTTAAACGACTATAGACTGCATGACAGGCATTTCCCATTAATATCAAGACACTAGTATTTGATCGTAATTCGTAAAGAAACTTGTAAAGAAACAATGCAGCCAAAAAAAAAAAAAGGTAATATTTGGAAATACCCAATTGATAAAAATGTTGCTGTTAATAGTCAATTTATGTAGCATAACAAATGCCAATCGATTTCAAATAAAAGGTGTTCGTGAATGGTTCAGAATCAAAAAGTGTGAGAAGAGTTTAATTATGAGCTTCTCAGAAACCTTAGTAAATTGTTCATGAATTATTCTCAAATGAACAAATTTCCAAAAATCAATAAACAAATTATCTGACTATTTATTGAACTGTGTGTGGCGAGCAGGACGAGGCCGAGGGCCGTGAGAGATCGGCGCGAGGCCGGTGGTGTGATTAATGATGTTTTGTTATATGAGACAGCAGTCGTCCGTGAGGGGTTGCTGTCTTTACTTTCATTTTGTATTTGTTTATTTTATTATTAAAATCTGTTGAATGTTCGCCGGTTCCCGCCTCCTCCTTCCCACAATAACGAATATTTGCTACACTGTGATATGACCAAAATATGACTGAAATTGCAAATAACAATTAAATTAAAATTATATATAACTATTTGAATAAACACACACACACGTATGTATGTATGTATGTATGTATGTATGTATGCATGCATGTATGCATGTGTGTGTGTGTATGTATGTGTGTATGCATGCATGCATGTATGTATGTGTATATATATATATGTGTGTGTGTGTGTGTGTGCGTGTGCGTGCGTGTGTATAAAAGGCTAAATACAATATTAATATACATAGAAATATTGTAGATACTATACGTATTGCAATGTATGATTTGGAAACAACACAATTCCCTAAGCTATTTTGTGCCATCAATATGAAGCGTTATTTTTTCTTTTGTGTTGAAAAAATAAATATATAATATGTTTCTGTTTCTGAGAAACTCACTGTTCTGGAGACAAATCTAGGCACTGGAGACAAACCCATTACCCTGTATCACATTCATGCCAAAATCAATACTACAACAAATGATTTGTCCTAATTACACATGATGCCAGTTGAAAAAAAGAGGTACTATAACACATTTCAGCACCTCGAAGTAAACATGCCTTTGAAGAAATTGTGTAGAGATGAACGTAACGCTGCTTTGACATTCATTTCCTCACATCTCCATGCAACCCACCTGCTAGTTAGTTTGCACTCTCTTACCTTGATGCTGAATCCAAGTGAATATAGTGGAATGTTCACACAGATAAGCAGGGCAGGAGGGAAGACACAGAGGTCACAAAAGCTTTTCAGAACCCATACATCAACAAACAGCCATCACAATATAGAGCCTCCTTCCTTTACAGCTCTAAAGATCTGGGTCTCCAAATCTACCTATACAGCACCTACACAAAGCTCAGGGCAAGAATTGGTGGCTAAACCTCCATTTCAGAACACTTAAACTAAAGAATGTCGCCATGGAAACCACTTGAAGTTCACCTTTATTGGCACAATAACTCAGCTCTTGAGTCAAGGTCTAAAAACAAATGTCAGTTCTTAACAATTTTAGCTGTTTCCAAGCTTAAAAAATAAAAGGAAAAAATAAAACGTTTGCAAGGCAGGGCACTTTTGATAGTCCTCACTCTGGTTAGGTTTTTTTCTTTTTTTTTTTTTTTTACCTCTTAAAAGGATAGTCCACCCGAAAATGAAAATTCTGTCCATTACTCACCCTCACGCCATTCCAAACCCACGACTTTTGTCTGTCTTTGAAACAAATGTCCCTCCATTCCACCAAACTTGACACTTCAAAGTTCATAAAGAAAAAAGTGAAATAAATCCATATAAATGGAGTAGTTTAATCCAAGTCTTTTGAAGAGATAATAGTTTTATGAACAGATGTAATTTAGGCTCTTATTCGCATAGGTTCACATGTGCTTGCTTGATGTGCGAGAACCAATGAGGTTTGTTCTCATCCATCATACACATGGGGTTGAGTCTTATGGGTTTGCAATGAATAGTGAGCAAACGATGACAGAATTTTCATTTTTGAGTGAACTATAATTATTAGATGTCTGGGGTTGGTTGCAACTGCTGGGCATAAAAATGTTGGGGTGGAAGCTCTATACTGGGCTTAGCTACGCCCAGCCTTCCGATTAATATTTACACATGTTGCACAAACCAAAACTATGACCAGGCACAACTATGCCTAGCGTAGTCAATGTATGTCCATGCTGACATATTCTACCGCAGTTATATTTAAGGCGCCATTCACGATGGTTACGAACTTTGCTAATAAAGAACTGAAATGCTCATAACTTAAACTTAAAGTGAAGCAACCATCTGATGTGTAAATGTTTCCTAACGAGTCAGCGTTTTTATATCTGATCTCGCTGTACATTTTTCCAATGCAAATGTCAAATGTAAATTATTATTTATTAAAATTCGGGAATTGTCCCTGCTTATTAAAAGTGTGAGCGAGCTACATAAGCCCACTGCAAATGCCAAAGTGCTCATTCTGAAATCGGTATAGATTAATGCTTTTTAAAGGTATGTGCACAGGTCCTAAAACTTAAAGGATTAGTTCACTTCAAAATGAAAATTGTGTCCTCATTTACTCACCCTCAAGTTGTTTCAAACCGGTATGAATTTATTTCTTCTGCTGAACACAAAGAAAGATATTTTGAAGAATGTCGGTAACAGCTGCCATTGACTGTCTGGTTACCAACATTCTTCAAAATATCTTCCTTTGTGTTCAGCAGAAGAAAGAAATTCATACAGGTTTGAATTGAAACAACTTGAGAGGGTGAGTAAATGATGACAGAATTTTCATTTTTAAGTGAACTATTCACTTAACTCAACTTGTAGCAGTTATCCACATTGGTTGTGCAATTATGTTGTATTTGCTAATACTGTTTTTTTTTTTTTTACTTTAAGTACAGCAATTTAATTTAAATGATTCGCTGGAAAAATGCTTGCTTGCTGTGAACTTAACAAGGAAATATTTTTTTCCAAGCATACCGTCCCTCTGAGCAAGATAATGCATAGTAAACCATTTCTGCTAATAATCCCAGATATGTAATATTTCCAACATAATTACATACAGAAATTTTGTGTTAGGTCAGTTACCTGCATCTGCAGGGCCGTAGCTGGGGTATCTGCTATTTTGAGCGGATTCTGACACATTTGATTGGCCATTGAGTTCACATGCTCTACAGATATGTCTGATTGGCTGCAAATCTCAACGCTGCAAAAACACGTTGTGATACTCTTTACAGAGCGCTTTTTCAGCACCTTTACAGAGCGCAGAGTACAGAACACTCACGGGAGCTTTTTGAAGTTTTTTAAAGCAGCCAGCTATCAGTGGGTATACTGCAGAACTGGTCAATACAGGAAAAACCCTTAGTGGTGCAATATACTGCAAATAACTGCATGTCCTCATCATCATCATCATCATCATCATTCAAATGAATCAAAGCTTTTAAAATTTCACTCTCTTAAAATGAAATTACAGCAATTTCATTTATATGAAAGTGACACGTGACGGCCAAGTATGGTAACCCATACTTGGAATTTGACCTCTGCATTTAACCCATCCAAGGTAATGCACACACATTAGGAGCAGAGTAGTGAGTAGTTAACACACACACACTGCAAACGTGGATGCACACACCCAGAGCAGCGGGCAGCCTTTGTGTGGCGCCCGGGGAGCGATTAGGGGTTAGGTGCCTTGCTCAAGGGCACCTCAGTCATTTCCCACCGGTTCTGGAATCGAACCAGCAACCTTCCTTCGGGTTACCAGTTCAACTCCCTAACCACTAGGCCATGACTGCCCCTATATTCATTCATTTATATTACAGCAAAACAGCTGAAGTGACATTTGTCTATATTATTTAAAGAGTGAGAAATAGGGTGAGAAATGATGAGGAGGAGAGTGGGGGAAGAGGATCAAGAAATGTCACAAGCCGGACTCTCGTATTACCAGCATGAGCATCTGTTGAAGCTCTGGCACATCACACGTTTGGTTATTTCAAATTATTAAAATAATAAGACTACGATGCATCAACAAGACACGAGAGCAATGGAATCGAACCAGCAACCTTCGGGTTACCAGTTCAACTCCCTAACCACTAGGCCATGACTACCCCTATATTCATTCATTTATATTACAGCAAAACAGCTGAAGTGACATTTGTCTATATTATTTAAGAGTGAGAAATAGGGTGAGAAATGATGAGGAGGAGAGTGGGGGAAGAGGATCAAGAAATGTCACAAGCCGGACTCATACTCGTATTACCAGCATGAGCATCTGTTGAAGCTCTGGCACATCACACGTTTGGTTATTTCAAATTATTAAAATAATAAGACTACGATGCATCAACAAGACACTAGAGCAAAAGTATAAGGGTCCTTATCCACTAACTGGCTGAAGGACTCTCATACGCTCTACTCTCTTGTAGATAGAAAAGAGATGAACAAAACAAACAAATGAGGCAGTGGATTACTTGAGGAACAGCATGACCTGAACTGGTGGTTATTATTTCTGACTGTTACCAGACTGAGACACAGACGTGTGAGTGAGAATAACATGTTAATGGATGCTGTGCGGTGTGACACTTTGACAGTGTTGCAGACCTCATAGGGACAGTGTGAAGAACTAATAGCACAGGTCTCTAATGCAGGAAGATTGCAGGCTTCAGATTCTGCAGGAACATATATAAAAATATATAACTATCAGTTTTGTCCCAAATTACAAACTACATACTATGCACTATATCCTCTACGGTTTAGAAGGATAGTACTATTGCCTACAATGGCATACAAACAGGAAGTATATGCCGTTTCCGTTTCGAAGCCGCTAGCTTTAGATAAATAGCTAAACCGTGAACAAAAAATAAAATTCTGCATCGTATAGTTTGACAACGTATCCCTTTATGCCCAACAAGACCTCAGTCCCTGTTACATGGAGGCGTAGTCATCCCTGTAGACATATTTTTATTGCACAACCTGAAGATTCAATGCATTAAGTTGATTCAATGCATACTGTTTGACTGTATTGTGAAACTGAACATTTGAAATAGCAAATATTAATTCTAAAACCTCCAAATTATGTTATATTTTTACTCTGAATTGTAAGCACAGAGGTTGCACCAACCATGATTGCAAACATGGTCAATTTGGGTTTATTACAGTTCTTCACAGCAGGGGAGAGGCCAGAGATGTTCAAAGGGTGGGCCTTCATAAAACAGCGTAGAGTATGAAACTGAACGGCAAATTTCGAGTATTGCAGCAGTTTCGAGCAGTTTAAGTTGTTAACTTAAACATTTATGTTGCTGCTTTAAGTATAAACTGGCAGTACACGTCAATTTTTTAAGAAATCAAGTTGAATCTTGTATATTTATAAAAGAAAGTTAAAATTGCTTAAATTATTTTAAAGTAATGTTAAAGAAAAACATATACATGTTGCTATGATTATTGATCTTTTTTTAGTCGTGAAGTCGTGTAACGTGACAAACACGATAAAATGTCTCTTCATATTTTCTCTCAATTATGTCAGTGTAAACATTATATGATTTATTGTCTCACTACACACAAACAAAATACATCACCAATGATCCACTATGACTACCCCATTATAATAACCGTTTCTCATTTCTCACCTTTTATTGGTGAGAGTAGCAGGTTCCCTCTAAAACTGTCACAAAACCAATTATCTGTGTGGCGTGCGGCAGAAACGGCAGTTGTGACTTGATGGATAAAAATATATTCTTGAAACTACATACTTTATACAACTGTATACAACAGAAATATGATGCAATTCATGCATTTGAGCTATTTTTGTGTTTGTTTTTCCTCATTATTTCCAATCAATGGTTATATTTTGGCATTGGGTGTCCCAGCAGTCAATCCTGGTTGGCAAGAGTCACCTTGACCCAATTTGGTCTCAGTATTAAGCAGAAAGGTGAAAATATGGATTAAATATGGATTAAAAAGTGTTATTCATAAGGCAGAGTTTAAGATCAAGAGCATGTCTGTAACTTTGATCTCAGCGGGTAGATGAAGCCGTCCACATAAGCTAGGGACGAAAGTCAAATCAAAGTCACAAGCTAGTCGTCATCAGATTTCTCATGAGCCTTTCACTGCGACTAAGATCAAAAAAGAGCTGTCAAAAAGCCATCAATAGTTTTACTTGGATTACACAAACACTTGAGACGAGTGAAGATAGTAGCCAGCATTCCCTTTCTGTGCCAAGGCGGCAGTAAGGTGTGAGAGTCTGATGAATAATTTATGACGATCCTTCTGCCGTAGTGATTCAGCACAACAACTTTCACCTTCTTGCTGGGTGTGGAAGCTACAGCGAGCTACGCCAGCCAAAGTGAGAAAATCTTCACAAACTGGCTCTGGGAAAGAGTTTATCTATAGGATCTCTGTTCAGTCTTTATCTTTGAGATCATCTCTCTCGACACCAGATCAATTCCTTCACAGCATGCACACCACCTCTCACAACAGGCTGCTGTTACACAGTGGCTGTCATATTGGCTTTTCTGTGGGATAGTGAATATGATATGTTTGTTAAAATGGGTGAGCTTTATATTCAAGTCCTGTCAGTTTAAAATGGTGAGAAGTCTGAATAGAGTGACACTGTATCATCACGAATGTGGCTTCTTTCTGCAATGACCTTAATGGGTAAATTAAGCTCTGGATTTGAAGAAATCTCAGCCAAGCTGGTTGAGATCCATGCAAATAATAAAGGCAACTAACATTTAATTGAACATAGTTTGGTAAGCAAGCCGGTTTTGTATTCTTCCTTCTCACTGTCGCTTAGCAAAATAGTCTGTTTGTTAGTGGCACCTAATTGTATAACAGCAGCTCTGGGTATGTGACTAAAACTGCACATTTTATTGGATGGCCAGTTTTTAATCGCAGTACAATGAAAAAGAGAACACTTATCCTTAAAATAAAATAAAAATCTGTCGCATTGATGGCAGGCGCCATTAAAATTAATGTCAAATCACACCATATTTTCCCATCAAACTAGACAAAAAGTGTGCACATCCAGCAGGCAAAAAGCTCAATGAGGTTGCTCAAACACAAACAAAAAAACAAATTCACAGAAAGGAAAAAATTGGCGCATGCCACAGCTCCATAAATAGAAAAAAAAATGTGATGCATTGCATGCTCATTTCGAGCCATATGGCTCTTCATCGACAATGAAATCAGTGACAAGTAGGCCCTTATATACAGAGTATACATCACATGACTACATCACATGAAGAAAAAAAATGCAATGTAATACTCTGATGTATATAAGGGCCTTCTTGTAAATGGTTTCATTGTCTGATAAAGAGCCATATGGCTCGAAACATCGCTTTTGGATTGAATCATTGAATATGCAATAAATATTTTTCTATTTATGACTGGTGTGAACAGCCCTTAAAAATTCAAATTCATCTGTCACTTCACAAGCCAAGTCCATTCAAGTTTAATTTACCAGAAAAATCTGATTTTCTCAAAAACAATTTGCAAATAAAGCCCAATTTGTTCAAGTGAACAAAATCACGACTACTTGGAAAACTTTCTCAAAATGAAAATGGGAGGTGTAGCCACTGGCAAAGCAACTGGCTCTTTTATTAATGTAATAAATTACTTTTGGTTTAGAGCGCACAAACAAAATGCTCTAATGAACTTCATTTTTGCAAGCGATTTGCGGCAGATGCCTTCTGTCTGGAAGCAACAGCATCTGAAAGATCTAGAGGATAATAACAGACAATCATCTGAGCTAATTGTTCAGTCACATGATCTAATTTATGTGATTCATAGTTTATGCATGTCCAAAAAAAATAAACAATTCTAAAAATAATTATATTGTACAAATGCTAGATGGAAAGACCCAGATATAAGTTTTTACATCTTGGTCTTTCCATCCAGCATTTATATAAAAAGGCATTAACATATGTGGGTTGAAATTCAGTTATATATGCTTGTGAATGATTCAAGCTTCTAGAAAGACACTTTTTGGTCAAGATCTTCTCGGAAACAATCAATCTACAAATTTTCCAAGACATTTAAAAAATGTAATTGCCAATTTTCCTACTCATTTAATATTTTTATAATGCTGGGCTTGATGTCCAATGCAAAACATGTCCAATGCAAATTCCAGCTCCTGAAGCAAAACCGGTTTCATTGTTGCTACTAAAAACCTCCAATTGTCCATTATTACCAGTGTGTATGGTACACTTGCCGTCCCCTGACAACATTACAGTGATCATTGGAGCGTGTGTGAGGCTGCCGACGTGAGAGGCCGGCTGGAGTGGAGGCTGGGGTGATGTGTGGGTAGTGATGGAGAAGTGAATGTTTGCAAGAACATACTTGCACATTAGAAAAGCCTCTGGCATGGGGCTCCAGGATGGCTGAGCGAGATGAGAATGGAAACAAATGATCTCAGACGAGTGCTATTCTTAGGTCAGCACTGGTGCTATTAATATTCAGCTATTCTCATTTAGCGATATTAAGGATAATTAATTTCAGCCCTGAAAGAGACTCGGCAGTCAGAATTTCCTTGTGGGAGCAACTGATAAGTGGACTGCAGCTGTGAAAAGGTTTTAAAGATTGTATTAATGAAATCGTGTGCAGTGGGAAAACATACGCCATGCAAGAATGAGAAAATCTTTAGGTTGCAGGTGAAACCCCTAGTGTTGTGGAGCATTGGTCTGATGAGCGATTCAACATCCAGGCTGGCTGGATCATTTGTCACTTGATTAATCTAAAAGCTAGACTTCGAGGGAATGATTAATAGAGTAGCACAGGAGGAGGGGCAATTAAATATAGCCTTGCAAAGACACAAAGTGAGTGAATACATTCAGTCCAATTTATTAGGAAAACAATACTTACATAATGTCATGAATAATTCAAAATATGGCCTGATTTATTTATTTTTTTATATATATATACACATTTATAATTTTATGCCCTATTTTGTATATCCACCCAACCGTTTATTCTCTGTAGGGCATTATCAATCTTCAGAAAATATTGATTGTCGACCTCAAAACTTCACCAGTAACAGGGTTGCAAATTTGATCTTTAAAATGCCTATTAATCCGAGAATGCACGAACCAAAAAAAACTACACAAATGCATAAAGGGGGTCAAAATTACTAGTATTAGAATCAATGGTTATATATATATATATATATATATATATATATATATATATATATATATATATATATATATATATATATATATAAAGGTGTTCAATTAAAAAGGAGACACCTTTTTAATTCTGGATTCAGACCGCATCATAGCACTGAAACTGCGCTCGTTAAAATCACAAATGATTTACTTTTAGCTTCTGACCAAGGCTGTATCTCAATACTAGTTTTACTTGATCTTAGTGCTGCGTTCGATACTATAGATCATACATTACTCTTAGATCGACTACAAAATTATACTGGTGTTCAAGGACAAGCACTAAGCTGGTTCAAATCATACCTATCTGACCGCTACCATTTTGTCTATTTAAATGGAGAAAAATCGATCATAACTCCAGTAAACTATGGAGTGCCGCAGGGATCTGTATTAGGCCCTCTGTTATTTTCAATATATATGATGCCACTTGGAAATATTATAAGGAAACATGGAATTAGTTTCCATTGTTATGCTGATGACACTCAAATATATATTTCATCACGGCCGGATGAAAACGCAAAATTTTCCAAATTGACAGAGTGTGTTAAAGATATAAAAGATTGGATGACCCGTAATTTTCTTTTCTTAAATCCAGACAAGACAGAGGTAATACTTATCGGTTCAAAAAACCGCCCACAAAACCTCGCACAATACAACTTTAACATCATAGGATGTCCTGTTACTTTATCCTCTACAGTAAAAGACCTGGGTATCATACTCGATTGCAACCTGTCTTTTGAAAATCATATTTCATATGTTACAAAAACAGCATTTTTCCACCTTAGAAACATTGCTAAGCTACGTAATATGCTATCAGTTTCTGATGCAGAAAAGTTAGTTCATGCATTCATGACCTCGAGACTGGATTACTGTAATGCTTTACTAGCTGGTTGTCCTGCATCCTCAATAAACAAGCTACAGTTAGTCCAAAATGCCGCCGCTAGAGTTCTTACTAGATCAAGAAAATATGATCATATAACACCGATTTTATCATCACTGCATTGGTTACCTATAAAGTTCCGTATTAATTACAAGGTATTGCTACTGACCTATAAAGCCCTAAACGGCTTAGCTCCAGTCTATTTAACGGATCTTTTATCACCCTATAATCCATCGCGCTCTTTAAGATCACTAAATTCAAGGCTTTTGGTCATACCTAGGATATCCAGAACCACCAAAGGAGGGAGAGCATTCTCACATTTGGCTCCAAAACTCTGGAATAGTCTTCCTGATACTGTTCGTTGCTCAGACTCGCTCTCCCAGTTTAAAACTAGATTAAAGTCGCATCTCTTCAGCCAGGCATTCATATAATCCTACAGTTCAAACTACAATCCGGCCTCTAGCTCATAAATGCCAGAGGAGAACTGGCCCCCGACTGAGCCTGGGTTCTCCCAAGGTTTTTTTTTCTCCATTAGGTCACCTGATGGAGTTTTAGGACACCATTAGGTCACTTGATGAAGTTTTTCGGTTCCTTGCCACTGTTGCCTTTGGCTTGCTCAGTTGGGGATATTTTGGGGATATTTAATTTAATTTTATCAATCAATAAATTCCTCTTGAAAAAAACTTTGTATTATTTTAATTTAATACTGTGAAGCTGCTTTGATACAATCTGTATTGTGAAAAGCGCTATACAAATAAACTTGACTTGACTTGACACCTACGTTTCCTGTATAGAAAGACGGGGAGAAAATAAATAAATATAAATATAAATATAAATATATTCCCCATCAAAATTAATGTGTCAGTACTCTTAGTTGTACCAGGAGGTTATGACATGGCAATTACAATATTACCGTGACAAAACAGTTATTCACTTTCACTTGCTTTTGTTTTTCTGCTTTGTTTGGGGGGGTGGAAGGGGTTTGGGAATGGGCTCAAATATTAAAAACAGAGAAAATGGGCAAAACAACACCCATTATATATATTTATATATATATATATATATATATATATATATATATATATATATATATATATATATATATATATATATATATATTCCCCTACAATGGCCCACAAGTTTTTTCCTGAGAGTGCTTTCTTTGTGACAAAACTAAGGGTAAGTCTCAGTGGAACATCAGACTAGAGTTCACAGTGAAATGAGAGGCAGCTGTCAATCATCCATTCCTTTTTCCCTCACTAGCCTCAGTAAACACAACTTTGCCAAGGAGACCCGCAGGGTGAGCAGGGAATCCACTACAGAACAAGAGCCATTCCAATTTTCGGATAAAGGGGAGGAGCACGGAGGGAAACGAGTTGGAAAATCTATTCAGCTATTCCCTCACTGGGCTTCTATGGGTTGTCGGCTTTCAGATTGGACTCCAAGTGGCTATAACCCACTTCTTTCAAAAGGGATTTCTATTCAAAAAAGGGAGGGAGGGAGGATGGGATGGAGGGGGGAGGGGGGAGGGGGGTCAGTCTCATCTTAGGAGACCGCAACGTACAAAAACTAGAAAAGTGACCTTTTATTCTACAAGTTCCAAACATGTCAAAATATGCCACATGTATGTTCATTCTATATGCGATCTTACTCATAAAAGGGCCCCAGAAGATACTAAAGACCTTGTGTATCTGTGACCACTGTTTTAAAAACTGACACTTAAAAAGTGTCAAAAAAGTTTCAAAACATGAAACCCTACAGCGTGTTTTTGAGATGTTAACATTTGGTTTCACATCAATGAAAACACCAGATGCACTCATTGTGTTTATTATTAAGGGATAAGTGGTTCTTCTTTAAAGTCGTTAATGTTTTTTCTGGCCCATTTCATTCTTCCGGTTTAAAAAGAAAAGTTGAACTTATGTCACGAAAAGTGATGTACATGCATTCATTTTGGAGTGGTGGTTGGCTGTCATGGCTGCACATCTATGTGGCTGGAAACATCCATGTCACCAGTTTCTCCCTATTATTCATTAGAATAAACTCTTTTAATCCAATCACTGCGCTGTGATACGCATGAGAACACATTACAGCGAAGAATTCAAATGTAACAAGACTGGTTCAGCGCATCTAACTGTTCGGACACACGTGTCATAAATGTATCAGCACGGTAGCACAAAACTGTTGTTTGCATTATTTCCAGGATGCAGTTAGAGCTGGAGCTTGAATACCAACGCATAGAAAATATGTCTGCAACAATATTTAATACGTGACAAAAACAACACACATGAGAGCAGTTTTCTCTCGTTACGTTTATGCACGTAACGAGTTTAACAACACTCGCAACGCAGATCACAGTTCATATACTGATCAGAGCAAGCATGTTTGAAGTTCTTATGGACATGTTTCACATTCTCTCCTGCTCTAAATATTAACCAGCACGTATGCACACATATTTCATTGTGTCTTCAAATGAAATATATATGTGTGCAAATAAGGACACTGATACAGCTGTAAATTGTCACGAGTGGCTGGATATAAGCAGCGCACAAAGACGAAGAGTACAGAATTCAATAATCCACAGGAGATGGGGTGTAAACTTGGGGAAAACATCCACAGGACCAAGAACTGAACAAAACGGAGTACTTATACCAGAATTAAACAAGGGAACTAATGAGATAATTGATGAACACCAGGTGAATTAAATGACTAATCAAACACATGGAAAAACTAGGTCACCAGGGAAACACAATAAAACATGTCTGATCTTGAACACAATGACAAGATTGATTACACAGAAGACAATGATGTAGACCGAAAATTCAAAGAATGGACAAACAAGTAACTATGCCTTCATTATTTCAGTTTTAAACTGATGTGTGTCATTTGTTCAGAGATGGTGGTGCTTGTAAACGTAATGAAAATATTATAAGACATTTTGAATGATTAAACCAATCAAATATATAATATTTATAATATATTATGTTTTCATAATATATAATATATTATGTTTTCATTTTTTATATATATATATATATATAAAGAAAACACAGACTTTTATGTTAGATGCGATTAATCAGAATTAATCGATTTTACAGCCCTATTCCCAACCTAATACTTACCACCACCACACCCGAGATCCAAACTCCATTGGTTGAACTTTCAAATGATTTTGGAAAACACTGTGTCATGGTCGCAGCACGATCGAATCCCTGAAGTCCTTTAGCTTTAGCCAAGCAGCATGTCATATCCCTCTGTGATGCACATATTGTGGTTTAGCGCCCTCCGCTCCGGATTTAAGAGGTCAAGGTTAACGATTAATCGAATAATTGATAGTTAATTTAAACCGCAATCGATTGTGGGAATTTATGTAAATTGTTCCTACCTTACACAACACAGTTACAAACATTGTTCATGTAATGTTTTGATGCCTAATTTTACTTGTAGCCAGTCCCTCCAGAAAAACGCGATTATGCGATCGCATGATTCGATGCATAATCAACCAAAGTCCGCATATTTATGCGGGGGACGCATTTTTTCAAATACGCCGCACTTTCGCCGCATAAATTGCAGATTTCCGCGCTCAAAATATGCTGGCTTGCATGATTTCATAATCCCTGCATTTTCGTTGCAAAAAGTCATACATCTTAGCAGAAAGTTGAAAAATGTTGCATTTACTTCACACAAGCGCAGCCATTTCCCCTGTTGCCATGGGAACGTTATGTAGTGACGTAATTACGCGGCATCATTGAAAAGCTGCTAAACCCGCGATAGGCCTATTTCATAAAAATCCGGTCGTATATATCTTACACCACAGGCCGTGCTTTGCAGGTTTTCATGGAACAACTGGGGAGAAGTTAAATCACGCCAGACACAGACGGCAAAAAGACGTGTCTGTGGTGTGAAGGAGTAAGCAGATTGCCGGCTCGGGAGTGATGCCCTGACAAAACATGATTATATTGCACTTGATTGTTATCTGATTTGCACGTCATGCACTTTTATTTATTATTATTAACTGTTGGATAATTAAAATTGTTTGTAGAAGTTGTTTTCTGTAACTTTCTTAAATGAGTGAACACGGAGCAGTTTTTCCGTGAGCGGGACTGGGAAACCCGGAGTGGATCAGGAGTGGAGTGATAACAGAACGCTTAGAGTGGAGAGAGGAACATGCTTTGCTCCATTCCAGGCTTTGATCGCATCCCCCTAAGCAGGGGTGAATAGCCTACACCTCTTCTTTCCCATTCAAACTAAAATTAAGACATTTATTACACTATTAATGTAATTGGTGTTGGGGGAATCACTTTTTTCTCTTTTTCATCAAACCGCAGTTTTTGCAAGTTCCCGCAGTTTTTGCAAGTTCCCGCAATTTCATCGCATAAAATTGCATAAATACCCCGCATATTCCATCGCATTTTTTAAGAAAACGTGCCGCATAATCAAGGATTTTTGCCCGCAACAATCACAAAAAAACTCCGCGTTTTTCTGGAGGGACTGTGTAGCATGTAAAATATTAGATGGGGACGGTAACTAACTAACTAACTAACTAACTAATTAATAATTATAATATAATATAATATAATAAACATCAGAACATTTCCATACTTTACTGGCCAATATCTAAAGCCCAAAAAGAAAGAATGAAGAAAATCTAAGCCCATTTTATGTAAACTTTAACTCAGCACAGCTTCTTTTACAGAGACATGTTCAGAGGAATCTTTCTTCAACATAAAGTAGGTCATAACGGAAGGCAGAATCAATAACAAACTAAATATGTTCCGTCCATGTCTCTAAAACACAAAACGTTATTTAATCACAAATACATTACACAAAAGTCTATTAACTTGCAATTTTGCCAATATTACAGTCACATTAGCACACATACTGTCCAGTTTCTACATAATACCCTCTGATATTGGACTGGACAAAATTGCAGTCGTAAGCTTCACATCTATAAAGATTCCTAAAATGATAACTTTGAATTTGAATATTGGCTTCCACACCACTGGACAATAACATTGTTTATTATACACTGTAGCTCCTTGTCCAAGCGCTAGTTCTATCCAGACTGGACTATTGTAATGCTCTCCTGGCTGGTCTTCCAGCTTGCACGGTCAAACCTCTGCAACTGATCCAGAATGCTGCAGCCAGAGTAGTCTTTAACGAGCTGAAGAGAGCACATGTCACTCCTCTCCTCACAAAATTGCACTGGTTGCCAGTTGCTGCTCGCATCAAATTTAAGTCACTGACGTTTGCCAACAGAACAACCACTGGCTCTGCTCCCTTTTACTTAAACTCATTATTTCAGACTTATGTGCCATCCAGAAACTTGCGCTCTGCAAGCGAACGACGTCTTGTGGTGCCATCTCAAAGAGGCACAAAATCTCTTTCTCGGACCTTTACCATGACTGTTCCCTGCTGGTGGAATGATCGGCCTAACTCAACCAGAGCTGCTGAGTCCATAGCCACTTTCAAGAAACGGCTGAAGACGCTTCTTTTTCGACAGCACTTGATCCAGTAATACTAACACTTTCTCTTCTCTTCTATTCTATTTCATTTATTTTTTTAAATAGCATGTACTACGTTAGATTAAACTGAGAAGGGTCATAGCACTTCGCATAATTCCCTATCACAATTTGGCCAAAAAATGACTTAGGCAATTATGCTATGAGGCTAATGACTTGCATATTGTTGTCTTACTGTTAGTTTAACTGCTTCTATTGTTCTCATTTGTAAGTCGCATTGGACAAAAGTCTCTGCTAAATGAATAAATGTAAATGTAACTGCATGCTGTAGTTTTCTGTACTTTAAATTCTCAATCTCTTCAGAATTGGGGAGATTCTGATTGGCTCTAAACTTTTTTTGATCAGTTATTAGTTGGTGTGGACTGCATGTAGTTGCAAAGTAAATGGCAACATTAGTTTTGAGATGATAAACAATTATAATTAGCCTGGAAATCCAGACCCAAATCTAAAAGATTAATGGTCTGGCATCGACTAATGAAAATCGCCCAGCTCGAGGGGCGGCACCAAGCATGCATTTGAAAATCTCACTGCACGCAATTGGATAACACTACGACCAATCACAACAATAAGCCCCATAAGCTTAGCTACCAGCGAAGCTAACTGGTAGATTAGACTCTTGCACTATCCGGTCAGCAAAACAGAAAAAAACGTTCATCTTGCAAAGGAAAGATTTGAGCGCCGTCTTCTGTTCCTCTTTTAGATAAAAAGCCAAGTCTAACACGTTCATTGTAGCGGCCAAAGCCGTTTCAAACAACTGGTGTTCGTCCATAGCCATCTTGCAATGTTTACTAATGACTTCGACGTCACAGCGCTGTCGTCATCTGTTTAGCTCGCCTCTGGCCCGCCTATATCAGATAACCTGATGTGATTGGTGCAGCTCGGATACAAGGGCATATTTAATGAGCATCATTACTCGATGCCAGAGTAACTCGCTGAGCAAATTCAACTTGTGCTCTCGCGAGAACTCTGGATTTCCAGGGTAAATTATAATAGGATTTCATTAAAATATTTTACTATATTATTACTATAATAATAGTTTTTTTTAAAGCAGCACTACGCTTTTTCATTGGGTAATTTACCATTACGGTGACTGTAAAGACAAACTGTATCATTACTTAGAAATATATTGAGAAACTAATGTGACAAACAGATACACTCTCACTGGCAGGATCTCAGTTTCATTATAAGTGATATCAGGTTCAGGTAGGCATTTACAGAAACATAATTGCTTGTGAACAGGTGAACAAAGTGCAGGTAACTTCCCAACCAATTTACCAGTTCCCATGCCAATGGAGTGCCAGCGGGTTGCAAGATAATCTCTAGGAAATTGAGCTGACCCCTGTATGTATTATATTTCCTGGATGCCTGTAAGCAATATGCAGAAAGCTGCATATAACAGATTTCCTGTGCTTTAGAACACACACAAACCTCACGTCAAGATTGTTGTAGAGATCCTGCCATCATGGGTAATTGGAAATCATGAAAGGTGAAAGGGAAATTTCAAGTACCTAAAGGCCCTTTCACACAAAACATGAAAAAAAAAAAATGGAACAAAAGATCTCTACTCACACCAAGAACAAAATAAACATGCAATGGACTATGGTAAAAGCAAATTCATTCTTTTTCTGCCAGCATTTTAAAAAATAAAGTTGTCATCCAGCGCCAGCATTTTTTATCATGTTCACAAATTAAAAAAACCTAGCACTGTCCTATAGCTCGTCCTGGGTCGACATTTCATTCAAGTAACAAAAGGCAGTTTTAGTTTATATGCTGTTTAATGTTGGTGATCACGTTATTTTACATATGCATATGATTACATATGATATCGATTGTTTCTGCATCTTCTCATGTGTTTTGATCAGGAGATCCAGTACTCTATCAGAGGATGTGTAATAGCGCCCCCCTACCATATAACAGTGAAAACAGAAAAGCGGAAAATTCTGTCAATGGCGGGGAAGCGTTTTCTCACAAATGACAGAAATTTTTCAAACAAATGAAGGAAAGAGTTAAATAGAGAGCACAACATGCAATGCACCTTTCATCTGCTCTGCCATTACAGATATCAGTAAAACAGAATGTAGGAGAATTTCAACAATTATACAAGCTGTTTATAAAGATAAAGAGAGATTAAATCCATAAAGTGTAATTTAACATTTAAACCCAGATAGCACAGGTACGTCTGTAAGATGTCTGCTAAAGATCTGTTAATCTGGAAAGAATCTGCTGTGTAAAAACATCTGATAAACGTCTGGACACATTTAATGACTAGCTGAAACATTCTAAGACTGAACTACACACTTAAAGACTGTTTCTAATGACTGGAGCAGATTTTAAACTTCGACTGAACGCAACTGTCTCTGACATCTTCTAAATGTCTATATGACATCTAACGGGAAACATCCTAGAAATGTATTGCAGATGAGCAAACACGTGGCTTGTGTGCAGTATGTGTGTGTAAAAAGGTGGCAAATTCGTACGAATTCGTACGACCTCACTCGTACGAATTTGTACGATTTGTCTAAACCCACGTGATGAGGTTTAGGGGCGGGGTCAGGGGTAGGTCATCCGTATGAATTCATACGAATTGGACAATTCGTAAAATATGTACGATTTAGCAAAAATCGTACCAATTCGTACGAGTGAGGTCGTATGAATTCATACAAATTAGCCACCTCGTAGAATTCGTACGAATTGCCGTGAGATCAGGCTGGCACACTTGGTTGCTTCTTCAGTTGCTGAAGTGCCTCCGCTATCGTTCACCAGCATTTATCTTTTTTCACTCTGTTGTAGTCCCTCGAGGAAACATCATAAAGGCAGGAGAATTGTTGCCATAGCTCCACGAACCTTTGCTCCATTGCATAATTCCACCTAGCAGCGCCAATACCATTGTCTCTTTCATTTGCCATGTTTGAAAGTACATAAGAGCTGTGTAAACAATTTAAACATGCTATTCTTTCCGTCAGGACGTGAAGCATCACAGACGTTGATTGTCGTCCACTATGACACACTATATGAGAGAAAATTATCAATACTTAGTCCTGACGGACAGTGTCATTTACGAATCACCAAGACACCCTACGCCAAAATCTGGCTGATATCTTGTAGTCTGAACCTGGCATAAGAAAACTGTTTGAGCACATATCTTTTCTACATGTTTTCTTACCTAAAAGGGTTAGTTCAACCAAAAATTAAAAGATAATCTCAGGTACTGTTTATGTGCTTTATTTAACCTCCTACGACCCCGTGTCCACATACGTGGACATCACATTTTTGGATGTGTGCGGCATAATACTTAATTCTGTGTAACTGGAACATGTTTTTCACAAACGAGGACACTTATACTGCCATCTGGTGGTGTCAGGAGAGAAAAAAATGTAACATAAATAATGTCAAGATGGCGGAGAACACAGGCGAAATGTCACGCAGGCACATCAGACCAAAACGTCCACAAGGTAAAAAATGTAATAACATTTCATTGTTGATTCTTCTTAAGTTATGCATAATAGTGTTGTATGATTAAAATGGCATGCACATTTGACAAACTTTTGTAACAGGAAAGATTTACTAGGCTGCTAAACTTGATGTCCACATATGTGGACAATGGGACTTAACTTCGATGAAACTGTATAAGAATGCTAGCAAAAAAATTAAAATTTGTAGTTGCACTGAGCTTCGTGACGCACATTGACTCACACTCTCGAGCACACACACACACACACACACACACACACACACTCTCTCTCTTGCTCACTCCCGATCGCGCGCGCACACACACACACACACACTCTTGCTCACTCGCGATCGCGCGCGCGCACACACACACACACTCTCTCTCTCTTGCTCACTCCCGATCGCGCGCGCACACACACACACACACACACACACACACACACACTCTTGCTCACTCGCGATCGCGCGCGCACACACACACACACACACACACACACTCTTGCTCACTTTTTTTTGGGATATATATTTTTTTTTTATATAAATTTTGTTTTTCCATATCAATGTTCAGAAGTGGTGATCAGTTGACAGCTCCGCCCCTCTCTTTACCAGAGTGTCCAAGACATACGGCCGCAGGTCAGATGAAACGACCACAAAGTCGATCATCGGCCTCTGGCCTAGGGTGTCCTGGTGCCACCCCAGACAGCAACATAGTATCAGCCCAGATCTGGCCCAAATCTGGTTAATTTGGATTCCATACGGTCCAGATGTGGGCCGGATCTGGGCCGACACTATGTTGCTGTCTGGGACGTGCACTGATGGACACCCTTATGCTTGAACATGGTGTTCGTTATGGACAAGCTGTAACTAGCACAGAAGTCCAATGACAGAACACAGCTCGGGTTCAGATCAGGGGGGCCGTTCCTCCCAATCACGCCCCTCCAGGTGTCACTGTCGCTGCCCACAAGGGCGTTGAAGTCCCCAAGTAGAACGACGGAGTCCCCAGTCGGAGCACTTTCCAGCACCCCTCCAGGGTCCAGGGATCGGGTCGTCGAGGACCCCGCCTTCGACTGCCGCCCGATCCTCTAAGCACCGGCCCCTTACAGTCCCTCCTATGGGTGGTGAGCCCACGGGAGGGCGGCCCCACATCGCTTCTTCAGGTTGAGCCCGGTTGGACCCCATGGGGGGAGGCCCGGCCCACCAGGCGCTCTCATACGATCCCCAACCCCAGGCCTGGCTCCAGGGTGGGGCCCCAGCTAAATTTTCGGATCCAACTCACCTGGGCTGAGTTGTGGGTCATGAGCTGTGGGTCATGACCGAAAGGATAAGATCCCGGATACAGGCAGCCAAAATGAGCTTTCTCCACAGGGTGGCTAGGCGATCCCTTAGAGATAGGGTGAGAAGCTCGGTCACTCAGGAGGAGCTCAGAGTAGAGCCGCTGCTCCTCCACATCATGAGGGGTCAGCTGAGGTTCCCGATGCCTCCTGGACACCTTTCCGGGAAGGTGTTCCGGGCACGTCCCACTGGGAGGAGACCCCGGGGAAGACCTAGGACACGCTGGAGGGTCATCCAGCTGGCCAGGGAACGCCTCGGTGTCCCCCCGGAAGAGCTGGAGGAAGTGTCTAGAGAGAGGGAAGTCTGGGCATCTCTGCTTAGACTGCTGCCCCTGCGACCCGGCCCCGGATAAGCGGAAGATGTATGTATGTATGTTCAGAAGTTATACAAGAGTAACAACGAAAAATGTTCAGGCACTGGCTGTAAATAAAAGAGATTTGCACTTTGTTACACAATGGTGTATTGATTTTTTTCTGTGAATACAGACCCGGTGTCCACATATGTGGACATCATTTTTTTCAAAAAGTGCTTCATGTTCAAAGATAATATCTGGTTATTATATTTATTGGTCCCTCCTAACCCTAAAAAGCTAGAAGAAATCTAAAATGCACGCCAAACCAAAGCTCGGGTCTTAGGAGGTTAATGTTAAAAGCATGCAATGTGACTTTGAATATCATTTAGTGCTCCCAGCTTTGTAGCAGTAAAAGCAACAATAGATAATTCACCTCAGATCTTGAAATTAAACAAATGGAAACAAGAACGTTCAAACTCTGATCAAACAAGTGTATTCTTTGACAAAGATTGTTTTAGTAACTCAGTAGCCAATGTATTTTTAATAATGTTTAAATGGTGTAATATTTGTGAATTTGATTATGTAGCCTACTTATCCATTTTCTTGCGAGTGCCGTCAAGATTACTCTCTGGTGCTGTGCACTTGCCGTGAGAGCCCGCCTACACGCTGTTCTGATTGGCTGTGGGTTTTGACTGATTTTGACGCATCTCGCAGTCACGTCACGTCTAGTGTGGACAGATAAATTATTTGTCGCTGGAATCTTTTTGCATCGCGTCTGGTTAGGACACGGTGTTACGCAGCACGTTTGAGCTTCCGCAAGAACCAATGAAGTTTGTTCTCGCGCGTCAAGCAGGTTGGGTTGAGCTTCTGTTTATATTTGCTGATCAATATTTAAATGTGAATAAAAACCTAAATTGAATCTGTTCATCATACTGTATAAAGCGATCGTGTCTCTTCAGAAAATTTGGACTAAACCACTCAATTCATATGGATTAGTTTTACAATCTCTTTATTAACTTTTTGAAGCGTCAAAGTGGTAGTTGAGTAGCTGTCAGTGGAGTGCAGAACTGGCTCAGATTTTATTAAAAACATGAACAAAAGTCTTACGGGTTTAGAACAACATGATGATGAGTAAATTATGACAGAATTTTTATTTTTGGGTGAACTATCCCTTTAAAACAACTGAACTGAAAAAATAACTGTGCCCAATCAACATCTTTTTTTGCAAAGAGAACAAGACGTAAATATATATTTTTTGTATTCTATAATATTTTAAAGGTATTAGCATCATAGCAGTCTGCATAAATTAGCTTTTAATTAGAAAGTCAAATCAACAGTTGCGCCATTTCCCATAAAATCACAAGGAATCAAACCTCTTGTCTTGAAGCAAAAGACAGAGGCGTTGTTTTGCCCGCAAGAGTCTGTACACAACAGAAAAGCAAGCCAGACAAAAAATATATATATTGCACTGTCATCAGATCAGAGCTGTTCTGCATCTAGCTAGACAACACAGGGCCCATTCAATTCTCAGAACATGAGATGGATTCTAGTAAAACAGCTGAGAGGTGCTGCCTTGATGACAAACAGAATAAATCACTCCATTTAAAAGTCATCAAAGAAAGGTCTCCAATTTAGAGAGCTCTGCTATCAGCCACTCACCCACATGGACAGCAAGTTTGTCCCTCAATCCTGAGAGATTTCAGTGGCTGACATGGGAATGAATCACCTGTTAACAAGGACATCCAATCTTGTCTGTATGTCTGTTAACAGTTAACTACCTTCACTGCAGAAAGAGACCTTTCAAAATGATAAAATGTTTGTTGTGCGATAAGTGAAAAGGACTTTCAGTTAGCAGTACGACTGTATAAAGTGGTTTGATAAAAGGAATGAAAGCAAGCAAGTATTCTTAAAATGTCAAGTGAGCATATTCTGCACCACAAAACAGATGCAAAAATAATGTTAACTGATTTCAAAATTACTATTTGAATATGCTGATTTGGTTTTAAGAAACATTTGTTATTATCAATGTTAAAAACGTTTGTGCTGCTTAATATTTTTTATGGAAACTGTGATCCATTTTTTACAGAAAGTTCAAAAGAACCGCATTTATAAATGTATTTACTGTCTTTAATGCATTAATACAACACGTCTGCCATTTCATGCCTCCAAATGCATTTCTATCAATCCGGTGAACTATTTGCACAGCATATCCGAGAGATTATGCTGCATATCATTGGAATCAAATGGATTTCAGAAATCCAGTCTTTCGGCGCTTTCATCTCTTTGCCTATAGTACACAGGAGAATTTTACGACGTGCAACGTGGGCTTTTTAAAGCGGAGCTATTCCTGTCACTCTGCATACAGGCTTCTGCTTATTTCTCTTTGTGAGCTGCACAGCTGGTAGTGGAATGAGAATAAAATGATGTTGTATAATCTATGGTGTAAGAAAACCCCCAATAATAGACCTGTTGGCAGTGGCTGAACACCAGATTTATAGCTTGACAGTGATGCTTGTAACTTAGTGGAGTGGGAGGCAAAGCTAAGGGTTTTCCATCTTCTAATGAACCATGTCATGTGAGACAACCTAATAAGCATAGTGCAGAGTCTATAAATTCAAAGCCTGCACAGGGCAAATCAGATTTCACTCCTCTGTCAGTCCTGGCATCCTAAGCCTCAACAAACGTCCATCACAAGGTTAGAACGACAGCATTGCTTTCAATTTAATTAACTCTCCACTTCATGGACTTATGATTAATATTTCCTCATCCATAATGCAAAAACTGGGCTCAATGCTAAATATGACAGCATCATTTGCACTGGTAACGGAGTAGCATGTTTATTCATTAATTTTAAAGGTGCCACTATATGTAAACGATGCCTGTCGTGCTATTTGCTTTGGTTGTAAGGCATATGTATTTGTACATTATGCATTTTACGTGCAAATGTTTTGATTATTCCATAATAAAAGCAAGCATGTAGATGTTCGCAGACCTCTAGGATTATTTATTATAAAATGTTACTTTTATTTATATTATTAATATATTTTTTTTCTCTTCTGGAAAAACATTCAACATTGGTGTTTTTCCCACTTCAGAAAAATTATATTCTGTCTGTCATGCTATTTGTTTTGATGAGAGTCCATTAGGCCTAATTATGTTTTTATAATGTTTTATATTCCATAACAAAAGCTTTCATACAGATGTTCGCAGCCGTCTATGATTATTTATTGTAACTTTTATTAATACTATTAATTTTTAAAACTCAAACACAAATACTTTTTTAATTTTTTTTTTATAAATACAAATATCTTATGTATATTTCTGGAAAAACATTCAACATAAGCCATGTGGTGCTTTTCTCACTTCGGAGTCCTAATTCAGTTTTCCACTATATTCAAGGATTTCCACACACCTGACTAGACTTCTACCCATTCTCTAGCAATCTTTTCAGTGCCAGACCAAATAAATGGACTCGTTTCAGCAGTTCTGCTGCACTAATGTGTGGATGCACCTGTGCTGCTTTGTCATGGGTCACTGGAGGATGTGTGTGATTAAACACACCAGCTTCATGCCTTTAATAGGAACATCAGCCGTGGGTATATAGCTCACAGATGCATTATTATCACACCATTTAAGATACAAACAGAAAGCTCTGGATATTAAAATGCTCAGACAAAAACAATGTATTCTATTAAAGAAATCGAGTTGTGATTAACACATAATACATTACTATAAACATTAAGGCTATAATCAAAGCATGATTTCTAACAGACATCCCAGGTGACAACCAAAGATGCATTTGCTTTGCAAACAATGCATATGGTTGAGGAAACTGACTGCATGATCATGATTCAAAGCATGTTGACTTAAGAGTTTGACGAAATGTACTACAAAATACCCTTTTGCTGAGTTTTTAATGGTAACATTTAATAATGTATCTGTGCCAGTGAAAGAATATTGCTATGGTTTACGTTTAAAGGGATGGTTTACCCAAAAATAAAAAAATCTGTCAGAATTTAAAAGGTGCCCACAAGACTCTTTACTGCTCTTTATTCCAAGCCCTGGAAACATATGACAACGATTATATGAGGAACAGAACAAAATTTCAATTGTCATTCACTAGAGATGTACCAATCGACCGGCCAGGGACCGGATTTGGACGATTTTCCACATGATCGGCCTGGATTAGTCTCTTGTCTTTCCGAGTTTTGTTGCCAGCGGGACACAGGCAATAACGTCAGCTTCGCATTCTGGCCCTCTTCTCTCCGACGATGAAGTGACACACACCCGCCTCATCTCATTCGCTCCGGTTATAGTGCTTGTATTGCGCACAATTGTAGTCATTCCCGTAGGTTTCGTGCTCACCACTGATCTATATAAGTTCTGTATTGTGAGTCGTAAGTACCAAAATGATTGGCTTACTGCGCTTAAACGGTCAAATACATACAAAATTATGTCAAAATGCCTGTCTTGGCAAGTATTCAGCTAAACACAGTTAGTTTTGGAACGTTAAAGAGTTGAGAGAAACTGCATGTTGAGTAACAGTATATTGGATCCGTGCATAAACTGTTAAAGTGTCAGCTAGGGCTGTCACGGTGAAGGAATTGCCAAAAATCTTTTAATAAAATATTGAATAAATTAGAAAACAATCATTTTAAATTGTAATAATATTTCACATTACTGTTTTCCAGTATTTTTTGTTTAAACGAATGCAGCCCTGGTGAGCATAAGATTATTTATTTTTTTAATTTAGCGTTTTGAAAATGTTGGCACAGGTACTGTACCTAATCAATTTTTAAATCAGGATTTTTTTTATTAATCCATCTTTATTTCACCATCATTCACAATGCTTCATTGGATTGTTGTTCTTTACCCTCAATAAAGCAGTTTATTACAGTCTTGTACCTTTGTCGTAGTCCAGTTTTCAATTTCTTCAAATTAAAGTTTGTAATGTTGTGATTCACCCCAGCTGGTTGGATTCGGTCATGGCTTATGACTGTATGAAGACTTCTCTTCTTTTTTTTTGCCTATAGAGAAAAAACTACTACCAGAATAAAAAATTCTGAAAAAGTGGGCACGGTTGCACACTGGAGGAAGATTCTAAAAATATCAGTCTGTCCCTTACACAAATCTATCATACAGCTTCAAAAGACATGAAGAATAGCACAAGAGAAGTCTGAGCTACTTCATTGGTGATACTACATCCTTTTCAGGTTTGACATCTTTACTTGACATGGCAATGGCATTCTTCAAAATCTCTCCTTCTTTGTGTTTCACAGAAGAAACAAATAAGAAGTCACAAGTATGGAACAAGATTAGGGGTATAGAATATAATTTTCATTTGTGGGTGAACTATGCAATGCAAACTCGGTTGTCTTTCTTGCAGTTGTGTGTTTGTTGTAAAGGAGACAACAGCAGCAGCAGAATGTGCAACCCATGAACCGCATTTCTGGGCATCATGTGCGCCTATACCAATCGAGAATCGAACGTGCATATCATATCCCTATCATACTGGCAGTGGCTAGGTAGGCAGTACAAGGTTTGAGACAAAACCGCAGTCTTACCCAGCTTTGACCGAGACTCTTCCAGCTTCTGAATCTGGTTCTCAATAAAAAGCATCGCCACTCCAAACGCCATAACAGCCAGCAGCTGGAACTTGGGTGGCATGATGATCCTCAGGAGCCCCATCTAAGTATCGGATGATTATCTACATGTCATGCCGTAAATTTGAATGAGAAGCGTGGATCAATCCGTTACTGGAGCAGTAATATCGGCTCCGGACAGATGATCTCGATTATGCGCAGAGAACACAGTAAAGTTATGAATGTGGTAACCGAATACATCAAGTGCAAACAATGGCATTTCAGACGCTCATCTGTTAGCCGAATGTGGTATTCTGATAAAACCCTGGACTCTTGACTCTCGGTCTTAGTTGTTGCACATCAGCGCAGCTCCAATCGTCCAGTGCTCTGCTCTCTCCTGCGTCAGTCAACACAGGGATTTTATTCCTCCGCGGACTGAAGTGAGGCGAGTGGAACGAGATGACGCTTATAGCGCCATCTATCGAATTGGAGATTGACAGAACCGATCGCTGGGACTCACTTGGCTTATGAATTTGGATAAGAATCCGTTTCTGGACCTCGAGTCTAGTCCATGTCATGTTATGAGCAAACGTAGCCTACTTAGCCTACGCATAACAGTATTAGCCTACTATTCATGAGCTAAATACTGGCTGTGTTTGTCCCAATATGTCTCATTGAAAGTTTATTTTATTTTAGTAATTTAGTCACGTGGTATTTTACGTTATTATGTGGCCAAGTAAAATGTGTTAAGTTTTGTGTATCTCGTCGTTCTCTAAGCGATATTTCAAGGTTTTGAGGCCAGTTTTTGAGGTTTTGAAGTGATTTACAATTTTTGCCCACATGGACTTACATTAGGCTAAATGATATTTGGGGGTGGACTATAATTCTCAATAATTTATGAATAATATTAATAATTAGGCTAATTAATCATTATTAGCCTACTATAAAAAATAATCACTTACATGCATGCATGCACACGCTCTAAAATGCTGGGTTCAGACTGTTTTATTGCCTTATTTGTTATATTTTTACCCAGGTTCTGGGTTTACTGTTGTATTTCACTCAGGTTTTGAGAGAGAATATTTTTTTATATATTTTTTTAACATTAGTTGGAAATATGAAGAACACAATATGCACCGGCTGAATAAAAACTTAGGAACATAACCAACTGAAACTGTGATGATAAAACTGCATATGTTGAGAAGGCCGATTCTGGGGACCTCTCCAAATATTTTAAGCATCTGACTCATATTTCTGAATGTAATTGCAGTGTCCACCATGAGAATTATGTGTAGATGTATATAAGAATAACTGTATTAAGTCTCTGCTGTACCAAGTGTTGTCAACACAGCAAAACCTGTAGAGGCAGGCATGCATGCTGCGCATGAAATTGCCACCGATCAAATCATCTAGATTTGGCTTCTTAACTCCTCTTACCGCTTGTCACACAGCAGGCACAGCGCTGTATCATCAGGCCTATGTATGAATCATCTTCCTGTGGCCATATAAATATATAAAGCCAAATGTTTCCTCACAATCAGACTGTATATGATCGATGCATGTTGGAGCAACCAATAGCTTACTACACATTCGTGGCTATATTGTGATGTGTTTTAGAAAAATAAAAAAAAGTGCTGAATAGAAACGTATATGTAATATAATTTTTTAAACAGAGTTGAGTGAATCTGTCAAGTTCGTTGGATTTTGCCTTTTATAAACTGCAGGCATATTGATTGCATTATTCAAGTGCTTGGCATCCTTTGTGTCTCTATAAGCACTGAAGATAACAAAGAGAGACACTGTATGTCTCAAACAGACTGACCAAAAGACACAAAGAAGATGTTTGTAACAGCTTATCTATTGCCAGACTTTCCAGTGACGCACATTGATGAATATAGATTTCTTTTTCCATGTGGCTTCTTTTAGGGGTGAATGATCAGTCTCTGTTTAAAGCAGAACATTTTTGAGCATTTACTGTGTGAAACTATGAAAAGCGAGAAGCTATTTGGACCGCTCTTAAACCCCCACCACACCATGCTGTTTCCAAAAAATCAATGCTGCTTTCCTTAGTACTCGGCGCTTGTAATTTTCTGAAAGTTGTTTAATCCATTTTGGCATTTTACATTTATTTTCATTTCTACACAATGAAAGACAAAAGTAAAATGTATTCTCATAAAAAATAATAATAAAAAAAAACCATTCAACTCAGTTAGGTATGGCTTTATTTTGGTCGTATATCTGGCTTTTATCACATTTTTCTTTTTCATTAAAATGTACTTAGTACACTGTAAAAAATGAATCATGAGTCTTGTAATTTTCATTAAAAAAATTGAGGTGATCATTAAAAATATTATGTATATTTCATTAAGAAAATTGTGGTTCCGTGTTTATTAGAAAATATTGAGAACATTTCACTAATAAAACCAAGAGATGCATTTTCCTATTTTTTTTAAGGAAACATACACAATTTTAAGGCTTGAATTGAGGAACTGACAAACCTCATGAAATTAAGGAAAAGGGGCTACCTATTTATTTTAAGAGAATTAGCTCATTTATGCGGTTTTATTTAGAAACGCCATTGTTTGTTCCCAGCATGCTTTGCACATGGCTGGAAATGGAGAGTAAATCTTGAAATAAAGTGTTATTTCATGTGTTTTTGAGTAAAGGGAAACATCTGTTAATGTTTAATGTTCAGGTATGTTTGACATTTGAAAGAGTTGCTATTATGTTAAAGTTTTGATCGTTACCATTGTGCAGAAGAGTAGGGCTTATGGTTAGGTTGTGAATAACTGCATTTTTTAAATATTCTGAAGCATATTGTTACATACATGTAGCAATAACTCAGCTAGTGATAGTGCAGTAGCAAGTTTGATTCTGTGCTGTCCTAGCAGCATACAGTCTTTTTATAAAACAATATATCTCAAAGTTAAATATAAACAGGTCATATCCATTCACTTGAGAATAAAAAATACTTCAAATAAAAAAGCACATTTCACTAAAAAGTTGTAATTCATTATGTCATAGACTAAATAAATTAGGGCATTTTACATGATTTATTCAGGTAGATTTCATGAATGAAATCAAGCTTTAACTACTCAAAAATATTATGTGTAATATTGTTACCATAATTTTTTTAAGTAAATAGCAGTAACATTTTTTACAGTGTAGTAGTCGTAAGAATGTTGGGAAAAGTCGCAAGAATTTTGTCTTCCACACTCAGTGTGCAAGTCTTCATTATCAAAAGGCAATTAATCCACAAATTCATACAAGCATAGTTTATTAGACTGTAATTTAGGTTTCACCCTCCACTGGTTAGTTTTTGTACTGATGTGTTGTGAAGTTAATTAAACCTTTAAATTGTTTTGTTTTTTACTGCTGTAGGCCTCTAATAAATTTTTAACTGAACATTAAAAAAGGAGGCCTACTCAAATTATATATTTTTTAAAAATCTGACAAAAATCTACATTGGTTAATATAAAAAGTTAAGTGAACCTTGTTTTATATCCATTATATATATATATATATATATATATATATATATATATATATATATATATATATATTATATATATATATATATATATATATATATTATTAACCAATGACCAAGTTAAATAATAGCACAAAGTGTCTGGCCCAAAAACGTTTGGTTACACTTTATTTTGACGGTCTACTTTAGACTACCTCTACTAAGTAACCTTGCAACTACATGTCAACTAACTCTACGCAGTGGATGTATCAGTACAATACAAGGTCAATACATTTTCATGAGATTATTTGAGATCCACACGCAGTCATGTTTTTTATGTTGTATTGTTGAGACGCTATAGTGTAACTTGACCAAAAGTAAGAGCTTTTTTTTTCTGGATTATGTCTTCTCTTATGAGTTAAAATATATTGTCCCTCATGCACTATGAAATTACATTACTGCAGCAAAATTAGCAGTTGAGAGGCATTATGGAGAAAGGAGTAAAACAAAGACATAAGGGAGGCAACCTTAAAAGGATTACAACACTAATCAGCAGTAAGGCATCTGTTAAGGCAGTGAAAATACATATTAGAAGCTAATTAACAATGCATTAATCATGCCCAGACATCCATTATTAACCTCAAAACTAGTAATTAATAATAAATGCTTTGGCCTAAATGCTAATTTATTAATAGCAGTGAAAAAAGAGAGATCTGAGGTTCAGTGTGGCGTTTTCCTATTAAAAGTGTTTTACAGACACTTGGGAGACATCCAAATTAGGGCTTTTAACACTTGAAATAGTTAACCCTGGGTCATTCTAAACCCCGGGTAAATGAAATCCTGGGTTATATTTATTCACGTTTCACACTGCTCATACTATATCCGGAGTTAACAGTTAAACCTGGGTATTTGTGCACATACAAACCCCAGGTTAAAGTCAATCGTTACGGACTGGACAAACGCAACAAGTAACCTGTTTACATAAAGGTTCATGTGCGTCCTCACATTGCTGACTGTAATATCAAGTTTTTTTCTGAGTGTACTTTTCGAAATATAAAGGTAAGAATGACGGTCTCTTCTTCACTCTAATTGTCGCGTTTTCCATCGCCGTTTGACATTTTTCCTATGCAGAAACGATGTATATGAATGTTGTTTCCATGACTGCCCAAAGCGCATGAATATAAGGCACGCAATTGGTTGTCGGTTGCTAAACATCTAGTTGTAACATTCTAACACCGCATTGTTTTCCACTGTACAAGTTTGCAAAATAAGTCATATAAGGACTTTAACCCGGGGTTTAGGAATGGGCAGTGTGAAGCGAAATACCCAGGTTTAACTGTTAACCCTGGGTATGGTATGAGCAGTCTTAAACGTGAATAAAGATAATCCAGGATTCCGTTTACACAGGGTTTAGAATGACCCAGGATATTTCAAGTGTGAAAAGCCCTATTGTGCACTGTTGGTGTGCCGCCAGGTACAGGGTTAGGAAACTGTTCTAATATAAGCGGGGATGTACTCCTAATCGGGATGTACCGGGATGTAAACACACACACACACAAAAGTCAGTTTGAAGAAGAATCCATGGGGGAGTCGAAGGAGGGAGAGACCAGGGAGGAGACAACAGAGGGTGTCCAGGGTGAAGCCAGGAGTCTGTCCGACTGAGGTGGAGCCAGTAGAGGAGGGACCCAGGTGGAGCCGAGGAGACACAGAGACCGGAAGTCTATGGCGTAGGCATAGTGACGACTGACCAAGGCGGAGCAGGAGGGACGAGTGAGTCCAGTGGATTTGTAAGGACGATGGTCCCAGGTGGTCACTCACAGAGGCCAGGTACAGCTCACCCTTAGTGCTGTCACCTCTCAGCTTTCCTCCATGCCCTTCCACGAGCACACCCACTGGGACGGACATTGCCGGATATTGCCACTGTTGCCAGCAGGGCTCGAGACTAACGGCATCCTATCGTCCTGGGGACGATAGAAAATGTGTTTAGGACGAACAGAAATATTCTCCAGGACGCCTACAGGACGAAAGACATTTTTGTATGTGTGTTCATTTATTACTAGCCTATTAGGGTAACTTACTTAGAAAATGCCAAAATTAACCGACCAAGCGCTGACTACAACTGAGCGCGTCTTCTCATGCTGTTACTATAGTTACTATCACTGGCCGGCTACTCACCCGGAGACTTGTTTCGCGGTACATTTATCACATGGCTTATTTTCACAGACGAAAACGAGACGATAACTAAATAAAACTAGTTTTGAATGACACAAACCATGACGAAAATCTATTGACATTTTCGTCAACGAATAAAAACTAGACAAAAATGTTAGATAGTGACGATTTGGGAAGCGATCCAGTCAGAACTGATGTCCTGCGTTTGTGGTAGATGCGCACATTTGTACTGTAACGTGCTGATCTACCCAGCGGCACACGGGTTTACATGCGCTGCATGTCTCATAAAACGTTAAAAAACTTAAACGTCTGGGAGAATGAGTAGAGCAGACATATAGATCTGAATAAGAGTGACGACGCAAAAAAAGAGCTCTATTCAGTACGGTTTTCTGTGCGCACACACCCGAAACGCTTCGTGCAGCCATGCACATAGACACCTATACAGCGCGCGAGTACTGAATTGAGCTCTCTTTCGTGTCTGAATGGACAAATGCACACAAATATGTCTAAATGTCCGTTTTGGAGAGTATTCACGTAAACTATGTTGGTTATGTCTTAAACAGTTTTGAGTGTATCGGATGTGCATCAGTGCATTGGATCCGCGCATGTCATTGGACATGATCCGATGTCTTAAAGTGACAGTGGGTTATAAACCTAATGCGGTCTGTGTCCTTAATATTTATCAAGCAACAAAAGAAAAAGAGAAAAGCATTCACTGCTCGTTAATAGCTTTAATAATGATTCATTATATTTAATTCATACAAATAAATATGTCTGCTGCTTGAAAGAATGATGATATTTTTGAGATATGTAGTCACCAGTATTTATTTGTTATTTTTTAATCCAACCAACTCAAAAACGTTTTGAGCTGTATGTATTTGTTATTTTTCGTATGTAAAAAAGAAGAAAAAAAAATTGTTCTGCATGAATACATATAGCATTTAACTCCTGTTATTTTTTATTAAATCTGTTTTTTACCTGTTTACAGATAACTACTTTGAATGGAGCTAAATAAATATAATAATATATATCATAAACATTTTAATGGTGTTTTTATTATGTAACTAACAACTATAGATGATAATAACAAAGTACAGAAACAACATGTTTATTTTGGGACGGTTGACATTCACTTTAGGGCGGTTCAAATCGTTTTTCAGGACGGTTCCAGGACGGAGGTGAAAAAAGTTAGTCTGGAGCCCTGGTTGCCAGCCTTCGCATCAGGTGTTGGCTCTGGTTAGGGCATCGCGGTAGGCTCAGGCTCTTGCCTGCGGTGGGCTCAGGCGTAGATGCAGGATCTAGTTGCAGCAGTTATATTTAATTACAAAATTACAACAACAAAAAAAAAAAAAAAAAAAAAAAAACCAAGAGAAATGGGAGAACAACAAGGATAAAGCAAACCACTGTGATAGCAATGAAGGCTACAAATACACAGGTTAACTAGAAACAAGAAACTACTAGAACCAGACTAGAAACACCACTTTTTTTCTGTAAAAACAACAGACCAGCGAGACTGTTAATACTGTGTGAGAACAGAGCTGTGCAAGTCAAGCACCTCATTAAACAGACAGTGAAGGATGAACTTGCTCAGAAGGGGCCAAAGCAGTCAGGCAGAGAGCAAGAATGGGATCTAAACATACCTTAAAGAGAATCTGTTCAAATACACATAATGAATTGGTTATCCAGCTAAACTGATTTAGAAGACCATTATATTTTTTGTTATAACAAAATATAATAAAAAAGTTTCATTTGTCCATTTATTTACATGAATTGTTTTACATTTTTACCCTCATGAATTATTTAGTATTTATTGTTTAAAAACCATTAAATTACTTTGCAGTTTATTTTGGGAAAGCATGGTAAGATTTGAAATTGTGAACTGTGGTGAATTGTTTTTCTATCTACAGGTGTTTATTGTAATTTTAAAGTGTTGTTGTATATATGTGTGTATATGCTATATACATATATAGTTGTATTAGTATTTAAAAATGTATTTATTTGTTTGTTTTTGGTTGGCCCAGTTTATACAATTACTGTGGGGACACATTTTGATAATCCTCTGCTTTCCCCACCACTATGATTAAAATAGTAATTAAATACCTTAGAATATTGTATGTTCTACTTATAGCCTATGTGACCCTGCATCACAAAACCAGTCACAAGTCGCACGGGTATATTTGTGGCAATAGCCAACAATACATTGTATGGGTCAAAATTATCGATTTTTCTTTTATGCCAAAAATCATTAGGATATTAGTAAAGATCATGTTCCATGAAGATATTTAGTAAATTTCCTACCGTAAATATATAAAACATTTATTTTTGTGAGTGAATGCAGCACAATCGAGAACATAAATGGACAAATTTAAAGATTTTCTCAATGTTTAGATTTTTTTGCACCCTCAGATTTCAGATTTTAAAATGGTTGTTTCTCGGCCAAATATTGTCCTATCCTTACAAACCATACATCAATGGAAAGCTTATTTATTCAGCTTTAAGATGATATATAAATCTCCATTTCAAGAAATTGACCCATGTGACTGGTTTTGTGGTCCAGGGTCACATATGTTAAAATGTAGAAACAAAATTAGGGTTTATGTGTTTAACTCACTTTTAGCAGGAAACCTTACCACCATCTCAGACGTGTAACGTTAGCCTACTAATTTGTGGCGCCATCTTGTGTTTATTTGCATTGTTGTATGTCAGTTTCTGCATTATCGTTTCTAAAAGTTAAATAAAGTAACTGCATTTAAGATTATCTTAAAGTATCGACAGATTAGCATGATTGTTATTTGACAAAAGCATATCAAATAACCGCTAGTATGCAGTGGACTGGAAGCACATTTCCCTTACTGGTGATCAATCTAAGCTTGAAACATTTCTCTCTATCCTCTCCTCTGCCACTTTATGTTCAAATTGTGAGGAAAAAAATATTACCCAACATTTATCCAATTGATTTTATATTAAACTCTGTTTAGATTGTTTTGGCACCTGAGGTCATGAGTCAGTAGTCTCCATGGCAACAGGAAGCGCTTCTCTCTTAGCCCCGCCCATCAGCAACAGTTGCCAGCTGTTAACTTCTCTTTTCAATGTTTAGCTAGAAACTTCCATCATGAATTGCTCCGGTTTTCTTCTTTTAATTTATAAACAACTTATAAACTATTGTTGTGACCTTTCATGTTAGAGACAAAGGTAAGTGTCTGAAAACTCTGGGAATTAACTATTACGGTTATTAGTTACTTTTGTGTACAGTGCTATTGCCGTTGTCAACCGTTGATCGCAGAAACTGTTTACACAGGTTATGTCGTTACACATTTATGTCGTTATACTGCTATCGATTTATACCGCTGTACTGTAATTAATAAGGCTACAGATCGGTCAATGACAAATAAGGACATCCGAGATGATCTTTTAAAAAAATCTTGTTTAAATGTCATGTCTCAGTTCTTAGAAATGTGTGTCCATCACTGATCTAACGTTATAAAGATCACCAATGATGTCCATGTTATAGGCTAGTTACAACGTTTAAACCATGTTTTTATTTTATTTATTTTTTTAATGACTGTAAATATGTCAAGTGGAGTAATTAAGTAAAAGTTATTATACTTCGTTTGGATAGGCTACATTTTCCAAAACGTTTTTAAACATATTATTCATGGAAAACACACCCTCACCGGCCACTTTATTAGGTACACCTTGCTAGTACCAGGTTGGACCCCTTTTTGCCTTCAGAACTGCCTTAATTCTTTGTGGCAAAGATTTAACAAGGTGCTGGAAATTTTGGTCCATATTGACATGATAGCATCAAGCATTTGCTGGAGATTTGTCGTCTCACATCCATGATGCAAATCTCCCGTTCCATCATATCCCAAAGTGGATCTATTGGATTGAGATCTGGTGACTCTGGAAGTCATTTGAGTAAAGTGAACTCATTGTCATGTTTAAGAAACCAGTTTAAGATGATCTGAGCTTTGTGACATGGTGCATTATCCTGCTGGAAGCAGCCATCAGAAGATGGTACACTGTGGTCATAAAGAGAGGGATATGGTCAGCAACAATACTCAGGTGGGCTGTGGCATTTAAACAATGCTCAGTTGGTACTAATGTGACCCAAAGTGTGCCAAGACAAATATCCCCAATACTATTACACCACCAGCAGCGACGTTGATACAAGGCAGGAGGGAACCATGCTTTCATGTAGTTTATAATGCCAAATTCTGACCCTACCATCTGAATGTTTCAGCAGAAATCGAGACTCATCAGACCAGGCAACATTTTTCCAATCTTCTATTGTCCAATTTTGGTGAGCTTGTGTGAATTATAGCATCGGTTTCCTGTTGTTAGCTGGCAGGAGTAGCACCTGGTGTGATCTTCTGCTGCTGTAGCTCATCTGCTTCAAGGTTCGACGTGTTTTGCTTTCAGAGATGCTCTTCTGCAGATCTCGGTGGTTGTTTGAGTTACTGTTGCCTTTCTATCAGCTCAAAACACTCTGGCCATTCTCCTCTGACCTCTGGCATCAACAACTGCTGCTCACTGGATATTTTCTCTCTCTTTTTTTTTTTTTTTTTTTTTTTTACCATTCTCTGCAAACCCTAGAGATGGTTGTGTGTGAAAATCCCAGTTAATCAACAGTTTCTGAAATACTGGCACCAGTCTGTCTGGCACCAACAACCATGCCATGTTCAAAGTCACTTAAATCACCTTTCGTACCCATTTTGATGCTCAATTTGAACTTTAGCAGAAAATCTTGTCCATGTCTAAATGCATTGAGTTGCTGCCATGTGATTGGCTAATTAAATATTTGCATCAACAGGCAGTTGAACAGGTGTACCTAATACAAGTGGCCTCTGATATATATCATGATTTTATAAACATGTAGCCTAGGCCTATGGTATTTATCGTGATTTTAAATGCCTTTATGTTTACTTGGGGTTATATTTGACCTGTACAAAATGTTTCTTTTCAATAAAAAGTTTGAAGTAGCCTATGTGACACAGTCATGACTCATGAGTAAGGGTTCCTCACTGTTGTTTGTTTTGGTCACATGACAATAAACTGCATCCTGCATCTTGGTTATGCCACACTGACATTGATCTGATTTTATATTTCCAAACCAAAATACTTTATTGCTTTGCCTATTTTTTCTTAAAAAAATAAAAATAGTATGCCAAACTACCAGCATTTTCTTTAAAAAAAAAAAAATTAAAAAAAATAATTCTGACTTTATTTTATGAATTGAAATAATGTTGATCATAGAAAAAAATGTGTATTCAAGTTTTTTTTTTTTAATTAATTTCATTTGAATGTGTCTTTAACAATGTAGCCTGATAAAGAGAAGGCTTTGTGTTTTAATAAAATATATTTGAAATTCTCTGAAAGTTTTTGATTATATCACATTATCATTATTTGATCCTTTAATTGCTATTAACAGAAGAGGATGCTGATTTTGAATCAATCAATAAGACCCAGAGAAAAGTACTATATATTTACTATTGATTGCCTGATGCAGGTAAATTGCCTGGTAAGCTGCTGAGATTGTGCAGTTAGTTAAGAGTAAGACCAGTGATTTACAGGCGTGGCTGGTTGTCTAGAAACGGGGAAGTGAAATACTATAAGCTGCTTATCAGAGGGGTTGTCTTTTGAGTTGCAGAGAAACGGTTTATTGTTGATATGTAAACTAAGAGGCATCAAACTCAGTTCAGACACTATGACACTGTTTCATAGGAGAGAGATGAACCCTTACCAAGAGCATTTTCAGGTAAACATCCGAACAGATTTGTATAAAGAAACAATATAGACTACAATATAGACTGTTATAAAGAAAATTGCTCTTTAAGAAATAGGAGTTATCGCTCATATACAATACTCACTTAATAGATCTATGTTTGGTTCTGTTGTTATGGCTGATGTAATTAATGTAGGCCTGATATGTCATTGCCAAGACTAATGTATATCATATCTACTGCACAGAGCATAATAAAGGCAATGCATGTATTTCTCTCTTCCGCACACATTATATATGTTTATATTTACCATTTTAATTGAAATTGCCAATGGCTTTAACAGTTGTCATAGAGATGGACTTGGAACAATATGTTGTCTGCCATCTGCAGAAAAGAAAAGTATTTCCTTCACTTGTTATAGCTAAAAGAGGGCATGTGCCTGTGTGTTTGTATATTATGGGAATAATATATCTTTGAGACAGTGGTTCTAAATTGTGTTTTAGAATAGGACAAGAAAAAAAAACATGATCTATTATTCATTTTACTCAGTATTATTTATTATATATATTTTTTAAAAGGAAGGGGCAAAGGTTTTTCTTATAAATTATCTGTTTTAAGCTTTACTGAAAATGTAAACTGCATGTTCTCTCAGCGTTTCAATGTTTTGCCTTCATTTTTCTGTAAAAAATTCTACATTGCTGAATACGTAAAACATTTTAATAGTCAACAATATTATTGTAAATGCCTCAAAGAAAATTAATAAAAAAACAACAAACAGGTGATACTTTGAAACAATGCAATAGCATTGTGTGATGAACAGTCTGAAATGTAAGATGTTTTTCAGTGAAAATCTCACCCTCTGCCTTATGCTAGTCAAATGTTGTTGTTTTTTTATGTTGTGATTTTTTTATGTTTTTGAAAGAAGTCTCGTTCTCTCTCTTTTTAACTTTGATTTTTATTTGAATAGTGGAACACAGAAATATGTATGCAGTTATCTTCATGTTAGTGGTTACCTTCTCAATAGTCCCGAAAGAAAGAGAGACATATAAGAAAAGAAACTAAAAAGAAACAAGGCGGGTTAGAGAAAGAAGTAGCCTATCTTATGCTGACCAAGACTGCATTGTTTGCTAAAATAGTAAAAACAGTAATAGTTTTCCAATTTAAAATAGTTGTTTTTCTAGTTTATTGTATTTTAAAATGTAATTTATTCCTTTGATTCCGATACGCTGATTTGGTTGTCATAGCTAATCTAGAAATACTCTTTGTTTTCTCTCTTTCTCTCCCCATCCAGCCTCTGGTTAGGAATCACCACATTGATTCATCTTTGTATCTCAAACCTTTCACCATGTTGGGCCAGTTCTCCCCCGCTGTGTCCCCCACACCACCCTGGAGCCCAGCACACCAACTTCAGCCCTTCCGCTTCCGCTCACGCACTGAGCCCATAGACTGGAGGCGTCTCTCCGCCCTTGACGTGGACCGTGTTGTGCAAGAGATAGATGTCAGTGTGCTTCAGGACTTTATTATGACCGTAACGTTCTGTGCCGTGGACGGCGAGCGGTGTCCAAACTGCCGTGGGCCTGCTGACCCTTCTTTGATCAAGCTGCTTCGTATGTCTCAGCTGAGCACTGAGTACCTGCTGCACTGCCAGGACTTCCTGAGCGCTCAGCTGTCAGGACTGGAGGAGCGTCTGCAGGGGGCGCTCTCTCTGGTCCAGCGAGGAGAAGAACAACGAGCAGAACTCGAAAAAAATCTGCAGGAAGCCAAGCTGGAGAATCGACGGAGAAAGAAGTTGATCAGCACTCAACAGCTCCTCCTGCAGGCCAGTGCTAATAATTATCACAAGGTGGTACACATAAAGAGCTTTTGAAAATGGTACACTCACATTCAGTACAGATCAAAAGTTTGGGGTCCATAACATTTTTTTGTTACTTTGAAAGAAGTCTCTATGCTCACCAAGGATACGTATATTTGATCAGCAATACAGCAAAAATAATAATATTTTACTATTTTTTGAAATAACTGTTTTCTATTTTCATGTATTTTAAAATGTAATCTATTCCTGTGATTATTATCAATGTTGAAAACAGTTGTGCTACTTAATATTTTTTATGAAAACTGTGATAATTTAATAGAATAATTAATATTAGACAGTTCAAAAGAACAGCATTTATTTGAAATAGAAATCTTTTGTAACATTGTACATGTCTTTATTGTCGTAGTACTGAGCCCAAACTTTAGAATGGTAGTATATCTGTAGGCTAATAAACTCTCTTTTGTTTTGTTTTTTACATTATATTAAGGCGAACTGCCTGTTTCGTGCCTGGTAAGCTGCTGTGATCGTGCTGGATCCTAGTAATCATAAAACCAGTTCTAATTTTTTGATCCCTTTTCCTTGTGAAAGTGCCAGTTCTGTGAAAAATCATTTGTCAACTACTCCTACTTACAAGCACATGTTCAGCGAAGACATCCTGAGGTCACAGATGCAGGTTGGTGAGAAAATGTGTGTCCACTCACTTTTCAAACGAAGTTTCATAAAATTTCAGATATAGGAAGCCAGCACTTTAATTTCACTTGATAAATGTGTTTCTATGATGTGGAAAAATAAATAAAGAATATTTTGTCAACTCAGTATCACTTGTGCATGTGTGTTTCTCAGAGAGGCAGAAAAAGAGGAAAGTCGAACAGATGGAAGATGGGATAGAAGAACTGAAGGAGAGACTGAGAGTGACACAGTTGCAGCTACAGGCAGAGAGAGAAACGGACAGTTTGAGGCGGCAGCATGTGAGTTTGTGTTTGAATCAAGAAGATCCAGCATCACATATAGCTCTAAATCTCTTAAATAACCCCATTTCCTTCTACTGTATGTCTATTTCCAATGGTACTTGCTGAACATTTTAATGTTTTTTTTTTTGTTTTTGTTTTTTTTGACAGTTTAGCAGGCCTTATAGTACAGGAATAGTTCACCTAAAAATTTCCAAGCTGCTCTTTTCAATTACAACGAAAGTGGATGGGGACTTGCAAATTAGCATTTTTGGGCTTTGAATGGCAATATCTGATTGGAATTTGCATTGTATTGTATATCAAAATGTTTATTGGGGGAATTCAAAAGTTTTGTGAGTAAACCCTAAAGCACTGAAATATAATTTTTCCTCCCGGTAATATTGAGCGCCTAAAAGGATGGGAAGAAACACACAAACATTTTGTGAGCAAATGCTACGTTTCTCGCAAAAGTTGCGCAAGTAAACGACAGTTCAAATCAGAGGCTAAAATCAGGCTTGGACATTTTTATTTCCAAATTATGACCATTTTTGATGTAAAAATCATACTAACATTATAAAGGCACCCCAGGAACCAGTATAAAATAATAAAATAATCAAGTTCATGACCCCTTTAAGGACTCCATATAAAATACTAGTTTAAGTAACTTTTTTGTTATAAAAAATAAATTAATTAAATGTATTCTGCCAGGAACATGAAGAGCAGCAAAGGAGAGAACAGTCAGAGAAACAAGTGCTGGAGAGATGGAAAGAAGAGGAGAAAAGAAAATTTCAGCAGGAAATTGGAGAGCTGAGACAATTGTTTCTCCAGGAGTCAAAAGACATGGCAAGCAAGAGCTCATCCATAGAGGCTGTGAGTGTACACAAGTTTAATAAAATGAACATTTGAAAGTGTCACCAGTAGATGGAGACAGATCCTCTGCTATGTATTTCTACCAGCCATTCAATAGAGGAGCTATTGGAAGTAAGATGTTTTTGTATGATGGAAAAGTAGTTTAGTGTTGTTGTAATACTTTTCTATGTTATTTGTCATTGTTTCATCTATAGAAACTGCTGGTGTTGCAGAACAAAGAAGTAGGTCTATTTAACAATGTCAGTTTACAAGAAGAGATTGACCCTGAGAAAGGAATGAGAGAAAACAGAGAGAGAGAGCTGAACGAGATAATGGCAAGGAAGGTAAGATTTATCTCCTTGTTCATTGAGTTATACAATGCATTTTTAAAATGAATGGACATTATTATGCAATGTCCTTTAAACTGGTAAGGAAGGGATTATTCATCTACAAATACTTTAACAACTCTTAGGCAAGTATATATACAGTAAAATATATACATGTATGTATGTATATAATACCCTCACCAGCCACTTTATGAGGTACAACTTGCTAGTACCCTTTTGCCTTCAGAACTGCCTTAATTATTTGTGGCATAGATTCAACAAAGTGCTGAACTTGCACTTAAATCACAGTTCCTCCCCGTGCTGATGCTCAGTTTGAACTTCAGCAGATCGCTCCGGTTACTAACTTAACCTGTGTTCTCTGATTTGTTAACCCTCTGAGGTCTGAGCTGTTTTCTGGGCCTGGAGGTGTTCTGACATGCTCTGACATTTGTGTTTTTTTCTGTTACTAGTGATATTTTCATGGCTAAAGTCTAATTACACTGTATTCAGCACAAACTCTGCTACAATAATATATCAGCAGCATGTATGTAAAAGTTTGTAGTTTTGAGATAATGACATTTATGCGTGGTTTGTGAAAATACAAAAAAAAATTGTCACTGAAATAAGGCCATGAAACCCATACTGATTATTTCTTCACAAGACTTTTGAAAATTGTATGACGTAGCCTAGAATATTTGCTCCAAAACTATGTGAAAATCACCCTGACTGCTCATTCAGATAAGACAATATATTGATTTAAAATTTCTAAGACGTGTTTTGTGTGACAAAGCCATATTCGAAGAGGCGTGATCATCTCATGAATATGTAAGCTTTTAACACCTGAGAAAGACAAAGACACTCCCCTAACTGCCCTATTAGGAGCGATCAGGCCCTGTCATTCAGAGCAACCTTGCACAAAGAATGAGGAGATTTAAAAAAGAATGGCTTTTAGATTGTTTGGATTTATTTACAACACAACATAATCCAAAAATACACAACAAATGACAAAAGAGCACATTGAAAACAATGATCCAAAGACAGAGACCTTTGTGCCATTCCTAAAAACATTGTACATACCATTTCCAAGGTGTTTGATTTTCACTTTACCATGTTCATGTACAGAGACTCATGTGAATGTTGAAGTCAGCAGGACTCAGTTGCATCTGGTCCCTGAAAGAAAAGAAAAAAGTGAACATACTGGTATCAAGAGAAACTAGGCCTGCACGATTTTGGGAATACATTTTAGATTTTTCTGGTTAAAATTGCTTTTTAAAATTCACAGAATACACACACACACACACACACACACACACACACACACACACACACACACACACAAATGTTTCCAACAATATATAATATAAAGAACACCATATTTGTTGTGCCTTGTAGGCATAAGCTATGTGCAGTACTGCATAAAATAATTTTATTTTACAAAGCAGCCTATAAATCTTCCAAAAGATTTCAGTAACAATGCTAGAGAAAAATATATTGATTATCTTATGTTACTTCAAATGTTTCCATTCGTTATGATGATATGAAATGAGATAATAGTAAAAACATAAAGCCTAATGTTTGGTGCATTTTTCCTTTCAAACGCAATCGCGCTCCAAAATATGATACATTCAAACCCACAGCGCGCTCCAAAATATGATACATTCAAACGCCATCGCGCTCCAAAATATTAAACATTATGGGTATACACATCTATGTTTGAGCAGATATCCACAAACAGTATTTAACAGTAAACACGGGTCTAAATAGTATAATATTCACCATATATCTAGCAACAGTTCAACTGCAATGTGAAGTTTATGCAACAATACCATAAACTAATAAGTAAGAATTTCTTACCTTACATCTTTCTTGTCTTCAAATCGCGTTCTTCTTCTTCTGATGTAAATCCAATGTAAGCTCACAGCGCGTCTTCCAAACTCGACGAAAAGCAGAGACTTGTGAAGTGTTTTGGTGTTTTGTGTTTGAGGTAACGAGGGCGTTCGCGTTCCATGTGGAGATTTGCATGTGAATCTCTTTTGCGCGAGTGGGCGTGGCCGAATTAAAAGTAATTAGCAAGCGTTTGAGATACTGGACATCCTGTTGGTTTTATACAAATTACTTAAACACAGAATATTTGTTTTCAGTTTGAATCCGATCATTTAAAAGTACACACTTAAATGTGTATAAAGGTATATGGCTCATAAATGTGTGAGAAGGATTCTCTGAGTTTTGTTTCAGTTTATAGACGTGCTCAAGAAAAAAAAGTTCACCGCGACGGAGAGGCAGAACGCACACCCTGTTTATTTTCTTTATTTTACAAAAGCACAATGTTTTGATTTGATTGTAAGTGGACACATACAAAAGTAGAAATATCACAGATTCTTTTTTTATATTTCTTTTTTCTGTATAACCATAAATGACGGAGTAATTTAAGTTTATTGTACTACAATGTGAAGAAAATCCAGCAAAACGCGGGGGCGCGTTTTCCGACCTCAGAGGGTTAACAGGCACAAACCTATGGCATTTCAGCTCGCCAAAATGTGCGGGGCCGACTGCCTATGATAAGCGTCAGCGTCGACTCGTGTGCAGCTGTATAGCATGATAGAGTACGCAATGCTCATTCCCGTTATCTCAGAGAACCGAGGTTACGTTAGTAACCGGAGCGTTCCCTTTCGAAACGGTCTCTCACATTGCGTGAATCACACTTTGGGGAACAATATACCATGGCGCCATGCTATAAGCACAGAACAGAAGCTGTCCTATGAGCCCAGAAGCATAGGCTAACTTGCGAGGCTCAGGCCACAAGGCTGGAGCCTCAGCAAAGACAGTCCATACCACTATTATGGGTGCAAGACAGTCAAGGCGGACAAGATCCTTGCCTGAAGGGCAGGGACATCCAGGTTATAAAACCTAGCGAAGGTAGACAGCAAAGACCAGTCGGCTGCCGCAAAAATATCCCCAATGGAGACTCTGCTGGACCAAGCCCAGGAGGAGGCCATTCCCCTAGTGGAGTGGGCCCTCATTCCAATGGGGCATTCAGAGCCCACTGAATCATAAGCCAGGGCTTTAGCATCAACTATCCAGGGGACAATCTCAGGGGAGTAGAGAGCACTTTAGGTACGTATCCATGCCTGGGTTTGAAGACAACTTTAAGGTTGTTAGGCCCAATCTCCAAACAGGAAGCGCTCACTGAGAGCACCTGCATGTCGCCCACACACTTGACTGACGCTAAAGCTAGCAATAGGGCTCAAACGGAGGGCATTGAAGGGCCCTAAGGACTGTGACAGGACCTAGATCAGAACAATATGAGGGCAAGGCGGGTTAAATCTCCTGGCTCCCCGCAAGAACTTGACGACTTAGGCTCCTATCACACCAAACGCGTTTTTCAGGTTCGAAAACGCAAGGCGCAGCAGGCGGTAAAACGCGAGACGCCTGAGGGCGCATAAACAGTGCGCAGAACGCTCACTGCCATAGGAAAACAATTGAAAAAAGGCGCCTCTCACTGCAAAAAAACGCGTTAGGTGTGATTGGGGCCAAAGTCATTTCTTCCTACGGACTGTCCGGCCACGAGAGCGTGATTCGCTGCGATGGCCGCCACGTATACTTTGAGCATGGAAGGGGGTAGAAAAAACAACTATCGCGTGTCAATATGTGTAGTGAGTTGGCTCACTTGATTTTTGTTTTGCGCTTCAGAACTTCCTTTAAGGGAACATAGTGAGCATTGGTGCTCCCTGGTTTTCATGGTGCATTGTGGGACATTTTAGGGAGCGAACGTTTTAGTGCACTGTAACAATTTTGCGATTGAGACAGCCCTTAAAATGGCTGACTCTCTGATCAGTGCCCTGACTACTGAACTAGGGAGCTGATTAAGTTGCACCCCATGTCTACATACCTAAATGCATTGAGTTGCTGCCATGTGATTGGCTGATTAGATATTTGCGTTAACGAGCAGTTGAACAGGTGTACCTAATAAACGAACTGTATATGTGATTGTATCGTTATAGAAGGTAAAATATATAAATATATGAGACTTTTCAGTCCACATAGTGCTTGCATTTTTTTTATATTTTTTAAAATATATATTTTTTATATTTAATTATTCATGTTCCGTTTTTGTTTTGTTTGTTTTTTTCATTCAGAAGAGTGAATGGAAGAATAAATACCAGGAAGCACAGAACAGACACCAGCAGAAGCAAGAGGAGGCAAGTCTTTCTGGTAATGCACTGTCTTGGCAGCATTTTGAAATCATCTCATCACGTCTGTGATTTGTATGTGTATGTCACAGCTGAAGAGAGAGAATTCCAGGCTTCTGGAGGCCTTGTCTGTAGAGAAAAACTCTGGCTCCAGTTTGAAGAAACTTCAGCAGCAGGTTGTCGCTCTCTCTTCTCAGTTGAGCCAGAAGGACAGACTCATCAAATCGCTGGAGGATAAGGTTGGTTATTTACTTTACAATCACAAGCAGTGGAAGAAAGTGAGCAATAATTTCATGCAATTGTCAGAAATAGTTTCCTTAAAGGTAACGTTCCACTAGGGGCACCAAACATAATTGCAAAAATAATGTTTCCAGATTCCAAAGGTTTCCCCAAACTGACCTACTAGCCCTCCTGCTTCACATCCCAAGTTTATTGCAGTTTTTTACAAAAAGTTTATTGCAGGCCATCCTGTAAAAAGAAGCACCACAGTGCTTACACTTAGGACAACCTTCAAATTTATCTCATATTAACCTGTGATATTATTTTAAAGGTATTTTAATGATTTTCACATAAAAAAATTGCACACTTTACCTTTAACTATATTAATTAATAATTAGATTATTAAAGTGATTGTAGTTATTGTAAAATTATCTGCTGATGTCTTGATTCTTAAACACTAATTATCTTTCTAATTGATGCTTTATCGCACAGATTAAAAAACGGTCGGTCATTCCAGTCTCAGGTAATGAATTATATCTATGTGGACTTACTCATTGCTTGATTCAATAAAATATTGTTGCTTTGAATTAAGTTTAATCTGGTTTGGCCCATTTTTCTCTCTCATTTGGTAGTTCCACTGGTTTCTCAGAATGTCCAAGATTCTCCTGAGGAGCTAGAGGAGGAAGGGGAGAGTATGTGATTCAGATGTTTCTAACTACAGTATACTGTATGCATACACCAATCATGCCATTATGTATTTAAAGCAAACTTGTGCATGCACCTCCAGGCCTGGATGATTCAGATGAACCCCAGTGGAAGGTTCTAAAGTTACACAAAGGAAAGCCAGAGCTGATGAGAGAGTCTAGACCCATTCTAGAAGAATCACTGGAGGAAAAACTGGAGAATATGGGACTGCGGAAGGTAGAAACATTGCTGACACAAATATTTACATTTGACATGTGGCAAAATGGAGTAAAAATTGTAAATGGAACAGTTTTTTTTAGGAAATACATGATTTAATTCAAACTGTAAGATTCATAGTCTTATCCCGACACACAAACCGAATAATAAAGTAAAGAACTCGTCTGTTGCGAGTTTCCTGTTTCCTGACAGAAAAAAAAAAAGGTTAATTTTGGACCATGGACACATGAATATTATGTAATTCAAAAACATTGCTTAGTGGTTAAAGTGATTATGTTTTGGCAGGGTACCAAGGGCATCTCTAAGCAAACATTTAAGAGTCTGAGTGTTCTGTTGACTGGTCAGCGGCAGCAGAGATATAGACAGCAGCCAGACCTTCAAAACCATAGAGACAACTTGGTACATGAGGTCACCAGGCGAGTGAAAAGCCTACAGAAGAGCCAGGGGCAATTAACACCCAGCACTTCGAAACAGAGTGAGCAGAAGTGTTATTTATCATGCCACCACACTACCCATATTCATACATCCTGCTTATCTTCTTTCATATCATGTTCTCTTTGATTGCTACTCATCTGAACCAAGATTAGTCAATCTTGTATATTTGTTTTTAGGGGGAAAGAGAAATTCAACCCCAGTGAAGGAAAAAAGGCTCCGATCTAGTGAGGGCTCAAAGCCGTCCATTCAGAAAGCCAAGAGACTACAGCCAAAAGCACTTATTCCAACACCCTCCCCACGCTCCAATGCACCATCTCAGATTCAGACTCCAAAAACACAGCAAAAAAAGAACAGGTAATCTATTTTTTACAATTGGAAAACGTTCAGACTACTCGGGGACAAATGAAAATTAAAACATGAAATAGAATTGTGAAAGGCCAAGCAGCTTTTAGCTTAATATCAGTCTTTAATGAGTATATTTCTCTCTTCAGCACACCACCTTTCAGTTCAGATGAGAATGAGACAGTTGAGAACAGTGCCTTTGTTACCAGCTCACGGGCCAAGCCTTCCACCTCTGTCCGCCTTGTTCAATCAGGATCACTGATTAACCCAACAGCTGAGCCTGATTGGACAGATAGTGAGCCTTCAGAGGCTGCAGACACACCCAAACTCCACAAAACTCCCAATCCACATGGTGAGCAAATACCAAATTCCTATACATATTTGATTTATTTTAATCACAACAAGACCATTTGGAACTAGTCTGAATATTGAATATATTTAATATATACAAATGATGTATATGATCACCGCTCCCTGACATGTATATAAATGTGCAAATCATTTGGCTAAAATAGAGTTCTGCAGTGATGTATTTTTGTAGGCCAACCTGGAAGTTAGCATCACCCTGGTTCCCCTAAAAAATAAAAAATAAAGGAAATTTCTAATGGCTTTTGGATTATTGCAGAAAAAAGACCTATGTCTAACAACTTTTGTTTTAATTTTGAAGCCTAAATACAATCGCCAGAAGTAAAAAGCTAAACGTAGGCTGTAAACAAAGTATATCACGGTCGCATGACTTTGGCATCACCACTATAGACTGTAAAAAAGATGGACGACGCCCCTTCGCTCTCTTCCATTGTTGAGAACTGAAGCCGCCAGTGTCCCAATATGGCGCTGACATCTTGGGACTTGAGTCTGCGCTGTAGCGATCTCGGGACCAGACCTGCACAGTAGTGAGCAGTAGGGCTGAACGATATTCTGTTTTAACATCGACATCGCGATGTGCGCATGAGCGATAGTCACATCGCCGGAACATGCAATGTGAAGGGTAGTAGCACCCATGGTGTATTAAAAGAACGGTAGCACACAGTAAACACGAGTTTGTTGTATGGCTTGTTGCTGCGGTGACATTCCGCGTTCCTGCACAGTGATTGGTTCGCTGTGCCGCTGCTCACCGCTCACAGCCAACATTCACTGGCAATCCTATAGCTAAAAATGGGCGACGAAGAGGATCTGCCGCAAAAAAATGATGATTTCGTACCAAAAAAAAGTCAAAATCTATTTTGGCTACAAAAAGGTGGATGTTGACTAAAAAGAGGTAGGCCTACTTTGCCTGGAGTGTTGTAAAATGGTGGATGGTTGTCTTTTTAAAAAAGTCTTTTGTCTTTTATTTTTCGTGTTCGCATTTATGAGGAAAAAACATTAAACATAAAAACATCCATTACGGATGCAACGCTCTGAAAGCGGCACTAAAAGACTGCTTTAAAACTTTCACAGAGACCTCAAACAGAAAGCACAAAGCCTTTCTTTAAAACGAATTTCGTTTTGTATTAATTGTATCTTAATTTTAATCAGTGTTTCATTATCCAATTTCCTGGATTTAATAAATAAAAAGTAAATATAGCAGACAATAAATAATCACGACACGGAGGCGCCAGCGACTGAACAGGTGGAGCAAGGTAGCTTATATATCTATCTAAATATATCTATTATCTACAGAAATCTCTACTTTTAAACATAACCATTCAAAACAAAATAAAACTGTATGAAATGTGCATTTCTCTCCGGCGTGTTCACTAACGTTACTGCGAAGATCGCGAGTCAGTATCATCAGTATCGAGAGAGAATACGATTTTGTTTAACTTATTTTGAGGAATTATAGCCTAATGAACAAACAAACATCTGTTAAGAGCGCCGCCACGTTGGATTGCGTAGAACGTTCACCGAATTCTTACAGAAATATGTTCTAATTTTGGAATAAAATAGCCTATTAAGTTACCTTTTTGTCACTTGTAATGAAGCTTGTTTATTAGTTAAATTATTAATATCATGGAATGGTAATTATTGACTTTAGCCTGGATTGATGGCTCGGAATATCGCAATCTATATCGTTGGGGAAAAAATATCGCAATGTATTTTTTTTTCCAATATTGTGCAGCCATAGTGAGCAGGAATTAAAGTCGCGAAATCAATGCCCCGCCCTCACTCTCGCAGAATGCACTCTCCCTGCACTTTTTAAAGTGGCCTATGTCAGCTCCGTTCTGCTCCAATTTTGATGTCTGTTGATTGCAGTACGACAAGAGGCTTGTTAAAATAAAGTAAATACAATCTCCTCCGTTACACCACCGTTTTTATAGCATGATGTAACTAACTAAAAACAAACTTATTTTAAAAACAGACACTTTAACTTACATCAGCGTGATTAAAAACGACAGCAAATGACAGAAACCACCTTTGGAAAAAATATATTTGAATTGTAATTTAATTGTTTAGTTGGTCTCATGTCCCGTTGTATAACACGGGGAGGCAGGATTTATGACCTATACTAGGACCAGTCACCGTGGGTGATCGAGACGTTTCGGCTTCACTTTTCAGGGCTTGTGCGGCACGCTTGATCACCACCATTAAGCTCTTTTAAAAGAAAACAAAAATTCCCTGAAAGTTTGAGTTAGATTGGTTTGCAAGAGCACAATTATAAAAAGCAGACTAGTGAGTAGATGAGTTTACCTGTTCTGCATGATGACGTTTAATGTCCCTGAAAACGTATGTAATCCCATTTAACCACTTGTTAACAACCCACCTTTTTCAAAACAAGTAAAAGCTTTAAAAAAATCATAAGATGGTATTACTGATGTATTTCATGTTGTGAAATAAAAATGTTAAAATGTATTGAGTTTGTATTAACCACGGACCTTATTTCAGGCATTTAACCAAAAACCCGTTCAAAAAACCTATTGACTTCAGGATGATGGAACCAAAAGTGCTAAAATGCTAGCTCGCTTTTTGGGTTTTGGCTTACAAAAATGTATCATCATTGCAACACTCTTTAACAAAAGAATATACTTTTTTTTTTTTAAATGCCAACTATAGAAATGTGTATTTAAATTCTATATTTTATCATATTTAATCACCTTTTGTGGACCAGGGTGAAATTTCTTTGAATTTCTTTGCAGTAAATTCCTTCCTGTCATTTCAGTTTAATGTCTTGTGGGATGTGGAGAATTCAGTTTAATTATAGTTTAGTCTTACATTACATTATTAGTCAGTTAACATGAATGGTTTATGATTGCAGGTTCTGTTGTCCAAACACTGACAAGAAGTTTGGAAAGACAGCTAAGCACACCAGTCAAAAAGCCTGTAGGCGGGACTAGAGTTCTGCCACCATCCAGCCCCTCCCCTCGCCCTGCCATTGTAAAACAGAGAGCGGTAAAAAAAAATACCTATTGAAGTCTTGCAGCAGAAATATAATTTGTTTTTGAAAATTGGGTCTCATTCACTAAACATGCATACGCACAAATTTGTGCGTGAATTCTGCTTACGAATGTTTTCATGAACAAATCATAATCCATCAATAAATTCCATTCTAAAGTTTATTCTAAATTTGCAAAAAAATTAAGAAAAACTGAAACCACTCATATGCAAAAATCACATATTATTGGTGGCCTAATAAACATGTTAAGATGAAATTTTAAACATAGATATAGATATTAAATATGTCATCACATATACTGCATGCTGACTGGTCCACCAACTCAGAGCCGAATTCGAACCGGGGTCTCCGGTGTGGGAGGCGGGCGCGCCAACAATGACGCTAAAGACTGCGCCTCTTGAGGCCAGGGGAGTGAGGTTTACACGAATCGCACAGGGTTTTTATGGCCGATTTTAACATGTAGAATCAGCGTCGGGCCGTCGGTGACAGAGAGAACTCTGATTGGCTGTTCAGTTTAGCGAACAAGTCAGTGCATGAGAATAAGAGCAAAAGTGATAAAATCAAGCAAAGAAATCATGACGGCAAAGACAGAAGGCTGTTCTAATTTTACGCCATCTTACCTGAGCATTCCACTGCGCAAATATTTTCATAATAACATGAGCTGAGTGGAATAAAGAACATGATCAGCATGATTGATATTCAAAACGGTAAGCAAGCGCTGCTTTGTTTATGGTTTGTATACCTGCAGTCTTAGTTTTGCTTTGCCTTTTTCAAATGAAGAATGTAGATTAATATATCTGCTTAAATAGACAGTTGTTAAGTGAGGTGTACACGCACATCTCTTACTTGACTACGTCCGTTACATAAGCATGTGTTTTGAATTAGGCGTAAAGTTTTCGTGAGAAGTTCAAATGTGTATATAAATACAAAGTGTATGCAATTACTAGTGAATGAGACCCATTGTCTTTAGTATTGGATTGAATGGCTTTGTATTATACCTTTCTTTCTAGCTGTCTGATGAAGATAGTGATTTCGAGCTGTCCTCCATAGAAGAGCTCACAGCAAACCGTGCAAGAGTACGCAAAAGTTCAGAGGTCGGCGGAACCTCGGGCACCAGTGCATGGAGTTCTGCGGCCAGTAAACCAGGAGCGTGGTGATGATGTGTGAAGTGACCTGTCAAATAAATGCAGACTCGTATATAATTTACAATTTTTTTTTTTTTTTTGCATTATCATAAGTGTACATTCAAATTGTAGCCTAAAATATCAGCCATTATTTGTTTGCGTGCTGTAGTATAACCTTCAGACACTTTGTTTTTATAAACTGTGCACTTGATAGTGACAAACGTAGTCCAAGACACATTTATTTTTAGCATTTAATTTTTAGCAGCCAAGCAGGAAGTAGTACACATTTTCAATTAGCTTTTTATATACAGTAAACTACCTTTTTTTTCAAATACCTTCAATAAATATATGGTTGCTGTATTGGTGAAAATGAAAACATTACTCATGACCATATGAAACATAATTTAAACAAAATCAGGTTAATAAATGTCTGAAGGCCCATTCACTCCAAGAATGGTAACTATAACTTTGTTTATTAGAAGTGTGCTACAGTTATGTTGTCTGCCGCTTTAAATGCTTGTTCTCTTTAAAGTCAGGTGGATTCTGATTGGCTGTCAATTTGTTTTTTGCTCATCACCTAAAAAAAAGAAAAAAAAGAAAAGCATTTTGCAACTATATAGTTCTTCATTTTTCATATTTTAAAGCAAGGCATGATCATAATTATAAGTATGCTTATAGCCGTAGAAGTAACAATGCAAAGTAAAACAGTAGCTAATGAGAAAATATTTCAAAGTAATGTTTGCCATGTGTGATGGTGAAACATGATAGTTTGCAACAAGTGAGGTGGCTTTAAGTTCTGACCAAATAAGCAACCATGCAGGCTACAGTTGCCGCAATAGCCTGGCTGCATGTTCTTATCTCTCGGGCAACAGAGTTGGGTTCCTTGCCATTCTTATCAGCACACATTCATCTCAGAATGAGATTAAATGTTGAATCGCACCCCTCTCCGTTTCTCACCCGGCAACGCACAACCTGCCTTCCTACCCGCTCTTTCAGCAGCGGCCTGGCGATTGTTTGTCCTATTTTACACCGTGACCTAGAATGGCTTGCATCCTCATAAAGAGACATAAAGGTTTCTGGCCTTTAAATTCTGTCTGTGCCTCTGAGCTCTGATAGCCTGAGCTGCTGCAATTATTGTGGGCCCTCCATTAGTGAAGTCTCGGAGAAAAGAACCCAAGCCGTGCAGTGTTGGCGAAGATGAAAGACTCTCCAGGGAAAATGGTGACAAATAGGGTGCCATTTACAGCCTTTTACCCATGGTTACCTGTCTTACTTCCTCTGTAACTCTTCTTCACTATCCACTAGATTGATGCCTAGTTGCTATTACAGCTCAGCTGTCACTAGAGGGCGCAGAGTGTACAGAATAAGCAGCTTGTATCGCAGCAGGAAACAAATTTGCAGAGCACTTGATAAGAGTGTTTCTTTTCATTCTCTTTTCATTCTCCGAAGCCCCAAGCGGAAACAGTTTGTTTGTACTTCTCAACAGGCCTTGAGGATTTCGCACTGAATGTGGGCCAGTCAAGAAGAGGACAATTAGGATTTTTACCCACATTTCACACTTGAAATAAGTGTTGAAACAGCCAATCCATAGTTCCTCACAATCTTCTGTGTCCTTGTTCTTTATCTTCTGTCCATCCCGAAGCTCCATAATGCCAGTGCTGCCGCTTTCAGCTGACAGACAGAGGATTTCAAATCCTCCAAGATGAATGCCCGGGGGCCCGGCTTCAATGAGCAGCATCCACTAATACGCAACACCAAGCAGACGAAACAACATCCAGCACGGCTCTCGCGGAAAGACCGGGAAATGGCAAATTCAAGTGACATTGAAATAGTTTTTTGTTCTAACACAGAGGAAACACAGATGCTAGAAACTGACATGGTCCCATCGGTGCTGGAAACGGCGGGCTTAGGTTCTCCACACTGGTGGAAAATAAAGACCTTTTCTCTATTACCGATAGCCGCATTTAATGTGTTGACCCCCGGGTCAGAGTCCCGTGGATAGTGAGGTCACAGGGTGAATTTATTTAAGCTGTGTGGATTTTCATCTTTACTATAGGAAACGTAAACTCACCCAAGAGATTGGCAATTGGATTTTATTGTCCAAATAACTTGCAAACACACTCATAAGTGTGGTCTGGAGCTGCTCTCCGTCACGCACGAATGAAGAATCACTTGACAACACACTGAGTTGAGGGTGGAGATTCCTCCAGGAAAGCAGAGGTCCCCTGCAATTGAAGGATGGGCACAAACTTTTGCTGATTCCAGAGCAATTAACCAATCAGGTCTGGCAATATGGTGTGACAGAGTGAGCACATCACGGGCCGCTGCGACTCACATCCGTTATGCATTGAGACTGGCCAGATCTAAATTAGAGAGCCAATTAACTCTGCTAATAGCCCTCTCCAATTTAATCTGGGAGACAATGGGGGATTGAAGACGATGCTTTATTAAAGACGGGAGCTCACACAATATCCTTTTTCTGCTACGATTCGGAGGGCCTCCACTCACTGCCTTGTTTTTGCTTCAATTAGCCCACCGCCTCCCATGATTAAGTGCCTATAATTATTTTTCAATTAAGGCTTTGATCTGCAGTGTACTGTATACAGCTTCTTGGCACGACAGGAAGAATGAGGATGAGACAGTGAATTTGTTCCCTTTCTGTTTGCCGTTGATGGGGGTGCGGGAGAGATTATGTTTGCAGCGAGGAGGACCCTCTGGGATGGACACTTCCTCTACGCAAAAGCTGATGAAAGCGCAGCTCGGATTTATGATGGGCTTTAAAGTTGGCGTTTCCTGAAATTTCCAGGTTTGAGTTTGTTCAGGAATATGAATTATGCTAATAAGAGGATGTAGCTTGGTGGTATAGCGCACATGGCGCGCAAATTGCAGGTCCTGGTTCAATCCCTGGCATCTCCATCACAATACTCACAACTTCCAGTAAATTGGACTATCCCGATTAGCAACTAATCCTGAATACACAGCACTTGCAAACTGCAGCAGTGAAGGTGATGTAACTCACTGGAAAGGTTGATGCTTTGAACTTTAAATCGCTTTGGGTAAATTTTGCGTTAAATGACAAGTGACCAATAAGTGTGTGAAGATTTTGGACCAATGAAAAATAGCTTCTGGTCTCTGAAAAATTAAAGATGCAAAAATCTTAAGGAAAATCTTGTGAACATGCAATGTGATTTATATGTTATTTGCACAAATGTATTACTTGGATACATAGTGCATTTAATCATGTTATCATTTCCTATACATTTATATAGGCTATCTTTCTTTTGCCATATAATTGATGTGGTATGATTTTTGCCATGTAAAATGTACAAAAATATCATGTCTCCCAAATAATATTAAGCATCATGTGTTAAAATAATTGTATATTTAATATTTTACTTAAGTACATGTTGACTACTAAATTTAAAGAACAAAGCTATACTATTCTACTAATATAGTACTAGTTGGTTTCAAATGCCTGATGAGACAATGCAATAAAGTGTTCAGTTCTAAACACAAGAAACCAAGACAATTTGCGGTCTTGATTGTTGGGTTTATGCATCTATATAAAAACACTGGACAGTGTTAGTTTTATGCAACAGTGCTCTTTACCAGTTTCACACACAAAAATACATTATAAAATATTAGAACCCCCACACTTCATTGAAATGCAAACACATTGAAATCAATACACATCTGTAATAAAAAATAAAAATAAAACATATTTCCCAACACTTTAGTGACTTAATCACATATTTATAAAAAAAATATTTAGTTGCTACCTGCCTCAACAGTCCTCCACTGAATTCTCTTTAAACTGGGTCAAAGCGTTTTAAGCTTGTCCACTTCCAGAGGTAGTCGAAAACACCTCAGACTGGATTGCTTTCGTAGTGTAGATGCTCATGTGGTCCAATGCCTCTGAACAGCCACAAAAGACCGCCTACTGCCTTAATGCATAAACATTATGGGAAGCGTGCTAGCCAGACGCGATTTCAGATTTGTCGGCTAAAGACGAAAAACTTACCAAGCACAATGTTCTCTCACCATTCCTGATTTCTAACCCGCACTCACTGCGTTTGGCTTGATCTTGCGGCTGTCAGATCAGAAACAAAAGCTGCCACTGTCCGTTTGTTTTTCTGTCGTCTTCGGTTGCGTTCAGATATTAATTGCGTGAGCTTATTTTTCCACTAAATCAAAAGATCTGAATAAGCTCATATATTTACCCTCCCCTCGTAGAAATCAGGAAAAAAGTGGTTGAAAGTGGACAAAAGAGACGGATTAAAACACGGCCCCTGGGCCAAATTTACTAACAGCTTGCGCCAGTGCAACCTACTGACAGGATTTACTAAAAACACTCAGTGAAAAATTTGCGCTGAAAAGGCGTAAACACGTGAATCCACGATGGTTTCCCTTTCAGATGCAAAATTTATGGGAGGGATGTATTTAAATGAATCACGCAAGGTGATTTAAGGTTTGCACTCGTCAATGTACTGGTGTTTGCGCCATTATTTACCGCCCAAAAAAAGCACGTCTTAAATACCAGACACTACCTGGTAGATTGCGTTGGTCATAATGGAAATGAGCTGATGGAGTCTGTGTTCTTTAATTTGCTCGTTGTCTGTAGATCACACGCAGAACTTTCCAATCCCATCAGCGCTGTTTTGAAATTGCGCTCACTTTAATTTGCCCTTTTTAGTAAATCTGCCCCCAGTTGTAAACGGGCGTTTTCCTCGTTTACCTGTGATCCGATTGACCAAAACGCATCTTAATACCAGGTTTAAACAAGGCCTGAGTTAAAAGTGTATGTCCTCCACACCTCCACACTAAGGCAGTCCACACATTCATGGGTATTTTTATAAACTGAGTTTTTCCTCCTTCATTTACATTTTTATTTTATTTTTTTTAATGCAATGAATCGCTGTCAAGAGCATTCCAAACCAACAGGTGGCGATATAACCCTAACTGTAAAGCCATGTTGGCCAATCAGAAGCCTGAAAAAAATTCCGGTTCTGACATCACAAGCCAAAATCTCCGGTTTCACCGTCTACACGACAACACTGCAACCAGAGTTTCTAAAAATCTTCACCCTGGCAGGAGTTTTCGAAAAAAATCGGTTTCAGTGACCGGATTCTGCGTTCGCGTGTGGACAAACGCCCAAACCGCATAGAAAAAGCTGCGATTTTGAAAATACCTGTGTACGTGTGGACAGGGCCTAAATCAGCCTTCCTCTGCTGCATTACCTGTGCTGGAGGTGATCAAAGAGAGGAGGCAGTGCCTGGCTGGATGACAGGACGGGCTAATTATCAGTATAGCTGCAGGGATTAGAAGCGATCAGAGAGGAGGGACGGCATTCAAGGGGCGGTGTGGATGTGACAGCTTCCTTTGTGTGAGAAGCTTTAACTACTAGGCCTCACCACACCCTCCAGGCCCATTCTGACATCATGGTAAAGAGTCATGGAGAAGAGCAGAGGGGAAATATTGGCAATGACAGGGGGTTGTTTCACCATCGCCAACAGATCTGTGAGCGAGTGAACAGCCATATATTAAAGTTAGAGAGACAGACAAGTATTGACACAATGGGTGGGGTTAAGCTAGAGTAGTTATGTGGTTACAGATATGGGAGTAAAGACCTCGGGTAACAGTGAAGGAAAGAAAAGGAGAGATTTAAAAAAGAAACGTTTAAAGCCTCTGGTTTTAACACAAAGGCAGAAACAGGGTGCGTCAGCATTCCAATACCTACCTTCATTCAAAAAATAATTACTGCTGCCTGCAAAGGAGAACAGGTTTCTGGTTCTCACTGAAGTTGATGGTGGTTGATATTTGTAAGGCCCAACACCCCAAATCCTCTTGTCAGTGTGCTATTGAGAACTATCTTTAAAGAACTGAATCTTTCCTCAAGGCATGGCAATGAAACCATGAGCGGGCGTTTCAGCTTGAGATTTAGTCAAATCCGAATTATAGACAAAGGTCACCTATGTACTTCATTTTAAAATTATAAAAACAATACTGATTTTGAATACAAGTTCATTCAGGAGGAGCTATTTGCTATATAATAATAATAATAATAATAAGTTTCTGCCAAATACTATTAGACATTTAATATATTAAATATATACAATATAGGCCTATATGAATGTTATTTCATACATATTACTGTATATTACACTACCTTTCAAAAAGTAATAATAGTAAATACAGTAAATTACATTTATAATGTTACAAAAGATTCCTTTCAAATAAATGCTATTCTTTTTATTTACCAAAGAATCCTGAAAATGATTCACATTTTCCACAAAAATATTAAGCAAAAAAAATGATAAAAATATTATATAAAACAGTTATTTGAAAATGTAATAATATTTCACAATATTTCTTTTTTTATTGATCAAATTATTGATCAAATAGAGCAAATACATCCTTGGTGAACATAAGATACTTTTATTACTTTTAAAACATTTTAAAGATCTTACTCACCCCCAAATTTTAAACAGTAGTGTATACTGTATGCATACTCTATTTATACACTATTTTATGTTTATGAAGACATACTGGCCAGATTACTAAGGAATATCAGCCATCTTTCCATGTAACAACTGAATTTATACGGGCTAGACAAATATAAATATGCCTTTCCTTTCTTAGTCATTGAGTGAAATAGCTTTGGTGTTATTCACATCAAGTGCACTCCTTAACAAGGATGTAAACATTTAGCTATGCATCTAATGTGCTACATTATACACATCTAAAGGATAATCGAAACATACAAGGAATGTTTAGATATGGCAGCCTTTTGTCCACCCTTTAGAAATTACAGAATAAAACCTTATTTTTAACCCTTGATGTAACATCTGGTAAATTAATGAAGAGAGAATTTCTTACTAAGCATCCTTTTCTCTGGAACTGAAGAAGCCACTTAACGCCATCAATTAAACGCAGCGGACGCAGGGGACGTTTCAGATGCTTTAAACATGCTTTAAATGGCATGGCATTATCAAACATGACTGTAGCCTGTATACGCACTGCGGTTTATATCGAACACATCTGTTCATATTGTTGACATCAAGGCCTTGAAGTGCTATTTTAAACAAAAAGAAGTATGTGAGCTAAAAGCTGGAAGAGGAAAGCAAGCATAAGAAAGTAGAGGTGGATCTAAGTAAAGTAAAGTGTGAGGAAGAGAGGGAGAATGAGAGAGAGCGAGAGATTGGAGAGCAATAATGTAATATCAGGCAAAGAAGAGCGGCTCTTTAAGGGAGAAGTAGGGATATTGGCGACGCTTGTGTGGAGGTGAGGGGAGGGGAACGGGGTTTGGATTGTGTCTGAAACATTTTGTATGACCTCCTCTCTCGGCCATCCATCAGAACGGCTGGCTCATTATTCTAACTAGCCGGCTCTTTTCTTCTGTTGCAGGACGCCATCAGTAGCAATCTGCATGCCAATTATCGGCCAGACCCCCTGATACCCCGTATGAAAATGATCTGTCAAAGAAAAAAAAGAAGGGGAAAAAGGAATGCGAAAAGGCTTTTGCACCATAGCCCCAATCTCTCCCCTCCCCTCATTTTCTACTCTCTCTTTCTCCTTCTCTCTCTCTCTCTCCCTCACCCTCCCTGTATGGGCAGTGACAGGGCTTCCTGGAAAATTAATCTATGGAGAGTGAAGAGAGAGAGAGAGAGAGAGAGAGTAAAAAAAATTATAAATGTAGCTATTCTTCGTCTTCAGCCGGCTCAGCTCTTGGGCTCCGCGGGGCAGGGGGAAGTGGAGAGGGTGATAATTGCAAGCGAGAGAAGGATGATAACAAAGGGATACTCTTCTCCCCTTGAATGTTAGACTAAGGGCAAGGGCAAGTGGGCCAGCTACAGCCATCTTTAAACGCTTTGTGCCCTTCCAGGTATACTCCTTTCATTCAGCTATCAAATTACAGATGGGAATCCAACATTATGTCACTGTTCTTACTGGGCTTCAGTAAAGCTTCCTCTCGGACCTGCATGCACTGAAATGTGGAGGGCCAAAATGCATAGTAAAGATGTCAAAAAATAAAAGATCTCTCTACTGAATAAACAATAAAGATCACAAGGGCAAAGTTATGGACAATAGAAAGACCAGTGATGTCAGGCAAAATGATAAGCTTTGAACATCCACAGCAATGAAATATAGCATGGGTATTTAAAGGAGAACTCCGGTGAATTTTTAAGTTAATCTTGATCGTTTTACCTTTGTGAGTACTGTCTACAGAAAAAAAAACGAACCGGATCGGTGCTTGCAACACGGAGCTGAATGGGAGCTCTAATGCCCAGAGCTCCCATTCAGTTAAAACGGCAGTTATGGGGGCATTAACCTAAATAGTGTCTTTGTGCCTCTTAACAGACACAAAATGCAATTAAAATGTCTGTCCAACATGAACAGGGCCCTTACATGACAACAAGATGCGTTTAGCAACTTAGCCATTGTTTAAACTCACCTAAATAGTGTTTTAGACGGCTAGCTGTAGTCTCGCGCTGAAGTCCCGTGGGAACTCAGTTGTAGCCGGAACACGACGCTCCTCCCACCTGCACTATGTGCGCGATTTTTTCCCCCAAACCACTTCAGCGGAAATCCCGCCCTGCAGCTGATTTAATTGGTTTAGGTTACAGTGACGATTGACATGACCAATGAAAACCTTAGAATCAGCTGCAGGGCGGGATTTCCGCTGAAGTGGTTTGGGGGAAAAAAAATAACGCGCACTTTTTCCGGCTACAACTGAGTTCCCACGGGACTTCAGCGCGAGACTACAGCTAGCTGTCTAAAACACTATTTAGGTGAGTTTAAACAATGGCTAAGTTGCTAAACGCATCTTGTTGTCATGTAAGGGCCCTGTTCATGTTGGACAGACATTTTAATTGCATTTTGTGTCTGTTAAGAGGCACAAAGACACTATTTAGGTTAATGCCCCCATAACTGCCGTTTTAGCTGAATGGGAGCTCTGGGCATTAACTGTAACAGCTCCGCGTTGCAAGCACCGATCCGGTTCGTTTTTTTTTCTATAGACAGTACTCACAAAGGTAAAACGATCAAGATTAACTTAAAAATTCACCGGAGTTCTCCTTTAACTGAAGTTCCAAAAGTTCAACAACAACAAAACATTTTTATTTATTTTTAAACAATCATTACTCACAATGTTTGAGCAGTCAGTATGTTGTTTAGAGATTTCTAAAATGACGGTCCAGAACGGGCTATAATTAATTGTACATTTTCGGTTGGCAGCCACAATACCACAATAGAAGAGTAATAATCAATAAATCAAAACTGTGTGGAATCTGCATTCTGGCTTTCTCTTTATTGCATCAAAAAGTATAAACGCTCCATCGTTGTCATGGTTATATGTTACTTCACATGTAGTTTCTGTTTCAACTTTGCAATGTTAAGTTTGTTTAACCATTTTGTGTAGCCAAAAAGTGCTAGTTTTGTATTAATAATAGTTTAATAGCAGTTGCTCATGGTCCAGTGGGCACATCTAATCTCACCTGATCTCAAAAGCTAAGCAAGGTTGGGCTTGGTTAGAATTTGGATGGGAGACCGCCTGCAATACCAGATGCTGTAAAGGCCCCGACATACTTCAAGCGAAAGCAAAGAACGAACTGGTGTGACAGAACTTCAAACAAAATCAGGCCAAAATAATGTTGGACTTTTGGAGTTAATTTCAGGAGTTCAAAAACTTGTAAAACCAAACTCACTCATGGCTGGTAAAGCCATTGAACCTTTGGTCCGTGGCGATTACATAAAAGTTATGTGTGCTCTGGGGCTCCGCCTTCTTTGACGTGGAAGTCTCCAGTTAATTTCTTCTGTTCAGTCCAATGAGGTCAAACATGAACACACTGGAGAGCTGCTTTATAGTAGAAATTGAAGTTGCAATTCTAATTGAAAGCAAAACTGAAACTGTTTGTTCATGTTTATTAAAGCTGTATACTTTTAAGCAGTATAAATAAAATCTATTGCTATAAATAAATGTGACATGACTTGACTGGACTGCCGAATTGTAGAGCCTGTAAACATATCCACATCGCTATGAGTTGTGATAGACTCAAGCATCCCTGCAGCTACATAGGACAAGCAGTTTGGAGAATGGATTCCGAGTTTTGCTTATTGGTGATCTCTGCATTATAGCAACATGGTGTTTGTGTAGCTCAAACAGTAGTGTAGCATGGTGCTAGCATGCTAAAGTCATGGGTTCAATTACGAAGGAATGCATGAAATGATTTTGAATGCAAGGTAATTTGCTTTGGACAAAAGTGGCTTAGTATTACATACTTTTGACTGTGTCACACCTTACCAAATATTTAGTATTTTACGATCACTTGCACCTATTTATCAAGTTTGTAGTAGCTTTCCTAATCCATCAACACTCCAGTCATACAGCTGCTAAGATCAGACATCTTACTGTATACCAGACTCCATTTGGAATGAACATAGTGAGAGCCTTTCTATAGTTTAAAAGTGAAAGAGGCATTGAAATCCTGTGTGTCGCCTCATTTTCAGCATAGGGGACAGCTGGTAAAGCTAAGCCAGAGAACAGAGGCTACGGAGTTTCAGCGGAGAATCACATTTTCTCTGTTTCCCTTTGTGCCCCATGTGTGTGTGCTTTGATTAAAGAAAGAAGAGGCTCTAATCGTGTTAAGGCCATTTTGTCCAATTGTTTTTACACCCCCGTCCATATCCTCCCGCAAAGAAAGCTTGATATAGATGCCACAGTGGAGCAAAAGCAATGTCTCTCTAACCAGGCTGATCTACCCAATCTCACAGAACAGAGCTAACACAACCAGTCAACACCAGACAAAGCTGGAAAGTGTTTGTAAAAAATCTATTTTATCACAGTGTTGCTGTGTTTTGTAGGAGATGATTATTATTATTATTTTTTTTTGCTTTTGTGCAGTAGGTAGCGCACAGTGGTTGGCTTAAGGGACCGAATCCGAGTTTGAATCCGACTTGGCTCATGACCCATTCCCATTTTCCCACTTTCTTCTCTGCCACTACTGTGAATAAAGACCAAAAAGAGGTTGTCCAGACAAACTAACGGAGTAGGTCAGAGGTTCTTATGCCAGAGGTTCTGACTGACCCAGCATGCTGTTCTACTGCCATCAGTCTGCACTCATCCAGCCACAAACAATGCTATATATCACAGTATTTGACACACTGTGGAATTCTACATTCTCATGACATAGGGTGCATATTTAAATTATTACCATTTTGCGGCAAAATTCTGCCGACGAAATGGATTTTCACATGAGGGACGTGTAAGGGAATTCAAGGATTCAAGTTGAACTTGCAAATTCATTGCATAAAGAAGTTTATTCAAGTGTGCTATTAGTATACTTCTTTTAAGATAATATACTTTAAAAATTTCAAGTAAGTAGGCCAATATGGGTATTGACTTTTATTGACAAATTGGCCGATACTCCTTTAAAGGGATACTTCAGCATTAAGCTTTGTACTGTATCAGTAGAAAACCTGTAGTATTTTCGAATTACTGTGCTTCCCTCCCCCATATCCCCCTGAGACGAGAGATTTATGTATTTTTTGTCTGGAAAAAATCCTTCGATGAGGCAAAAAAATTCATTTTGCGTCATCGGAGGACTTTTTGGCCAGAGGCTAGAAACTACAGCCAGTGCTAGGAGCTAGTTCCACATGTTTTCAACCCGCCCATAGGGGGTGGGATCTCACTCACAGAATGTACAAATAGTGTCAGCCATCTTTTTTTGGAAGCTAAGCTATCAGGCTCTTGTTCTGTGGAGAAAGCTGAGTAGTAGGGGTTACCATCCTCTTTTTTCCGGCCGTCGAGATCGTCCAAAATGTCCGGGATTTGGCTTTTGCTTTCTACAGTCGCCATTCATTGCTTACATGCACACCTTTTGTTTCAATCTAACTGAATTCATTCCAATTAGTGAATCTGAATGTAGTGTTTACATGAACGCTAAACAAGTGATCGGTTGATGTGCGTTTTAGCATTGCTAAGAAAATTCCCGCTCCTCCGTGAGAGATAGCCTACGAGACCGGTGTCGCTCATCAGTAATCACGCCACCGGCCTCACGCCGTTCTCCCGCGCCCCTCAGCCTCGTCCTGCTCGCCACAGTAAACATAATGAATGGCGACTGTAGAACGCAAAAGCCGAATCCTGGACATTTTGAGCGATCTTGAAATCCCGGGCAGACTCGTCACTGAGACTCACGATAAAACGGCGTCTTTTAAGTTTTGAGTCAACTAGTAGCCTAGCCTAGTTGTTTAACTGCGCTCTCTTACCGGTAGGCGTGGCTTGGGAGTGGTGTAGGGCAGCGAAGCAAGTGCATTCTGGGAGTTGTTGTCCACATGAGCCAAAAATACATTTTCTGGCTTTTCTCAGTACAGAAGGCTCCAAATTCAAAAATAATTTTACATTTCTACTACATAAATGACCCATTTTAAATACACATTAATCGTTCCAGAGGTGAAGTATCCCTTTAAACTTTCTTAAAATATACAGGCCTGTTGCCATAAGAAAACTGTGATGTGTTTCAAAGAAAAAAAAAAGAAAAAAAAACAGAATAGCTAAAACATCTAATATAAAAAAGGCTGAATTCAGAATGGCAGAAATAGTACTAGCATACTATTCTGAATTCAGCTCAATGTGGTTTTATGTATGTTCAAAAGGGAAGAATTTACTTTTAAGAAACAATAGAATCACCTAGTTGCATAAACTCCCACTCGTGCAAGTCTGGAGAATCATGACTGTTAATGAAGAGGGAGGGATTATCATTAATTAGCCAAAGTCTGTAGAGTACAAAAAGTCCAAAGAGCAGCACCTCAACAGTGTGACTAGCTGTTGAACAATGGCAGGAAGTTGGTGTGCTGTTCAGTCTCTGGCACTTTGTGTTTGGTTCTGTGCATTCAGTCATGCTGTTCCGAAGTGGAGTGATCTGCCCCAGAATCCTCAAGCTCTGATGTTCCAGCAAACTGACCAGCGGTTTCAAAAGCCAGTTCAACAGCAATCTAGGCAATGGTTTCCTCAGCAGGTTCAAAAGCCAGTTCAACAGCAAGCTGGTAGTCAACAGTTTCCTCAGCAGGTTCAACAGCAAGCTAGTCAATGGTTTCCTCAGCGGGTTCAACAGCAAGCTAGTCAATGGTTTCCTCAGCAGGTTCAAAAGCCAGTTCAACAGCAAGCTGCTAGTCAACAGTTTCCTCAGCAGGTTCAACAGCAAGCTAGTCAATGGTTTCCTCAGCAGGTTCAAACGCCATTTCAACAGCAAGCTAGTCAACAGTTTCCTCAGCAGGTTCAACAGCAGGCTAGTCAATGGTTTCCTCAGCAGGTTCAAAAGCCAGTTCAACAGCAAGCTGCTAGTCAATGGTTTCCTCAGCAGGTTCAACAGCAAGCTAGTCAACAGTTTCCTCAGCAGTTTCAGCCTAAGCAGCCAGTGGCACAGGCAGAGCCCCTTGACAAATGTACTGTAGCTGATTATAGCTGATTATGAGCAGATTCAATGTGGCCCACCTGGTATCAGTGGTGCTGAGTGTGCTGCTATCAACTGCTGCTTTAATGGACAGCAGTGTTACTATGGGAAGGCAGGTAAGAGTGTAGAGGCATTCATGTTAAACTGAGCCTCAGCAATAACTTGCTCTTGTAACTCGTTCCAGTGACTGTCCAGTGTATAAGAGATGGTCAGTTTGTGGTAGTGGTGGCTAGAGATGTTACGCTGCCTCGATTGAGCCTGGATTCAGTCCGTCTCCTGGGTGGAAGTGATCCAGCTTGCAGTCCTGTGGGATCCACACCTTTCTTTGCTATATACCAGTTCCCTGTCACTGCATGTGGCACAAGCATGATGGTAAGTAGCTGCTTGTAGTTTTGTTCTGCATGGCTTAGAATGGATTGGATACTAACAATGTTACTATTTGCAGGAGGGCAGTGGATATGTGGTGTATGAAAACAGAATGACCTCCTCATAAGTGGGTATCGGACCACTTGGTTCCATTACAAGGGACAGCCATTTTGAGTAAGTGATGTATGCTTTATTAAAAATGTGGATCATTGACAAATGCTACAAGCTCACTGTTTGTTGTCAAGGCTTCTCTTCCAGTGTAGGTACTCTGGTACTTCTGTGGAAGCTCTGGTTGTGGAGGTCAACACTGTTCCTCCACCTCCACCAGTAGCTGCTCCTGGACCCCTCAGGGTGGAGCTTAGACTGGCAAATGGTCAATGTGTCACCAAAGGCTGTGCAGAAGGTAAGTTTTGGTCCCAAGTATGCCTAAAGCCTTTCTAAAACTCCAGTTTCTAGTTAAAGACTGCATTCTTCCTCAGGGGATGAGGCGTACACATCCTACTACAGTGATGCTGATTATCCAGTTACAAAAGTCCTGCGGGAGCCTGTGTATGTTGAGGTGCACATTTTGGAGAGGACCGACCCCAACATTGTCCTGATGCTGGGACATTGCTGGGTGACATCAACCCCCAGTCCACTCAGTCTACCCCAATGGGATCTTCTGGTTGATGGGTGAGTGAGGCCAGTCTTTATCCATCTAGTGTGCTGTAAGGCATTTCTGACTGCCTCTTTGCCTTTCAGATGCCCTTACCAGGATGATCGTTACCTGACCACATTGGTTCCAGTGGCTGGATCACCTGGTCTTCAGTTCCCGACCCACTACAAGCGCTTTGTTGTGAAGATGTTCACATTTGTAGATCCAGCATCACTGGCTCCTCTGCAGGAAACCGTATGCTCTGCAGCAGCCTTACCTCAACCCTTAATATTAGTGCTTTTTACAGTGAATTATATGGTTTAACCCTTTCCCCCTCTGTTAGATCTTCATCCACTGTAGTACAGTGGTGTGCCATACCACCTCTGGCTCCTGTGAGCAAAGTTGCACTAGGAAAAGTGAGTGCTTGCTGTAAGTTGACTTCAGGAACTGAGAATTTATTTAAATACCCCTCATGCTTCTACCACTTTTTACAGGAAGAGACACGCACGTCAAGACCATCTCTAGTGGACAAACTGTGGTGTCTAGTGGACAAACTGTGGTGTCTAGTGGACAAGTTAACCTGGTCAAGTGAATTTAAGTGTTTTAATAAACTTCATGAAGCTCAACATGTTTCTCTTTGGTATTCATTTCTGTCTGGAGTTGGATGTTTCATGACTTCTGTTTGACTTCTGCACTACTAAACCCTTTTTTTGTGCATTGAGATTCTTGACTTGAACTAAACAAGCCAAGTTTCTGCCTAAGCCATTCAACTTTACTATTTGCCAAGTTCTAGTCGTTAACTTCACTGTTAGACTTTTCAAGGGTTTTTTACAGTAACTTACTGGCAACACTGTTGCCAGTAAGTTACTGTAATTAAGAGTTACAGTACCAAACCGTATTTCAGTTTTGTGTAATACCGTGCATTACTGTAAAAACGAAGCTAATCAGTACAGTGCATTACTGTAAAAACTAAGCTAATAAGTACACTACTGTAATTATTTTTATTTGTACTAAATATAAATTAGATTTATAATTTTGATATATGATTAATTTTATTTTTATCCTACATAAGTACTACTTTCATACAAACCAATTAGACAAAGTTATCACAAAATACAATTTTTTTATTTAAAACATTTCATATATATCACAAAATAAACATGCCAATGCTGGAAATGATGTGAAATTTTTACACATTAATGGGTAAGTTTAGAGACAACATTTTTTGTGTTAATTTTAACTCATTCATTGTGTTAATGATTTTAACAAAGTAAATATGTCAGAGAGGTTAGCACAAAGATGTGTAAACGTGTTAAATTAACACATTATGTGCTGTCCTTCACTGCAAACATTTTTGAAAACATACATAAAATCATAAACAAAACATTAGCATTTGACTAAATGAATGTAGAGTCATTGGTTGTTTAGCTTATACAAGTATTATAATGAAATATCAACCATTACATTCATAAAACTGCAGAATATAAATACATTAAGCATTCAAAAAGGAAATGTCCAAAACAGGACAAAACACAGTTCTTTTCACAATACAAGATACATAACCCCACCTTAAAAATAATTTCACTTATTTCCAAAAATGTGTTGGATTCATGTACACTGGTGGCCAAAAGAAGTATTTAAGTGGCGTAATGTTTTTGAAAGAAGTCTCTTTGATGCTCAAGAAACATTTATTATTATTATCAATGTCTGACTGTCTACTCCATCTTTTCTACAGCATAGGAGTAAAAGTCATCAAAATAATCTTTAAAAAGCCGACACAATGTTTTTGTCCACCTTTGTGAATAAATGAACTTCTCCAAAGATTGGTTCCTGTTCAGAACTTGATTGACAACATCAGAGTGTTCCCTGGTCTGCATGCGTGCCCACAAACACAAATGTACTCAGTCCTTCAGAGGAGATCCCGGTTCCAAAACTATATGAGAGAGAGAGAGAGAGAGAGAGAGAGAGAGAGAGAGAGAGAGAGAATATTAGTGTCACATTATTTTTAACCTCCTTTTTTGTTAATTTTTATTATTATTTTCACAAAAACTTAAGAATATATATTTGTAAACAGCTTTTGTCAATAAATAGCATACAAAAGAACTAAATTAAATTATGCCAGATTAAATTTTAATACTTACAAATCCTAAATTCTGTCCAAAAATGCTGAGATGCATAGAAAGAAGTTGAACGACTGAAATAGATGATTTTAGCCCATTTCAGCTTGTCTGCAGTGAAGGGGTACCTGTTTGAGACAAATACACAGTAAGATACATGCAAGAAATCACTGTGTGATGATCGTTCTCCTTCCTACAGTTAACCCACCTGTGCGCTGATATTAGGACCTTCCTAGTCAGGTGGAACTGCAATGGTAGAGTCGCTGGCTAATAAAATATAAAAATAATGCAAAAATATAAACTTAAGTTGTTTAGAATGCTAGATTTGGTCTAAGTGAGAGTTTTACTGCAGTGCTTACCTGGATACATTTAATCTGGTGAGACTGAACAAAGACAATGGTCCATCTTCTGATTGGTTCATTTGCTGTGTAATAAAGTTAGACATAATGCAAAGGTCACTTATTTGATATAAAGTTAGCCAATTTTATAGAGATTTTATAAGATATTGTTAGCTACCTAGTCTGCACCAGTGGCTCAAAAGCAATTTTCACATAGTGTATGCTAATCATTTCAGCAAACTTCTCAAAATATATCACAAATGGGCTGGCCTACCTCTGGAATCTTGCTAAGTCACTGGCGCGAATTGGCGCTTTGTTGCAGTTGCCTTTAAACACAAAAATGGAAGTAAATATTAAATTCCATTAAAAAAAAAACTATAATATGGTATAGTTTGCAAACTAATGCTAAAACTATAAAGGTTCTCATCAGTAGGCCAACATTAAGATATAAACAGAATTTCACATTAGTTTATTCACATTTATTGTTAATGTAAACGCGTTGCTCGTTGGCATATTTTAACTCGACAATTCAATAATCTAACAAAGTGTGTAAAATGAAACGTTAGCTCAGTTTACCATGGTAAAGTTCGTTACCGCCATGTTGACGACGAGTAACGTTAGGCTAACGTTAACGTTATAACATACGTTAAGCTGGGCACAATCCTGTCAACATACACAGAATGTTTTTTTTTTGTTTTTTTTTTACCTTGCTTGCTGATCTCTCTCTCGGTGAAGTGAATTCCATCTCTTCCCCGGGCCAGACACGAACGTCGCGATCCAACAAAAGACAGACCCCATTACCTACACTGGATGCTCTGACGCGACACGACAAATCCCAGACAGTGTAGTGATGCGCCGCGGCCGTTATATTTCAGACGTAGTCCGATACGAGTCCAAGCGCTCGCACTAGTTCTTACAAGGGATAAACAGGTTTGCATTTAAAGGTCCGGTCGCTTCAATGTGTCCAATATAGATAGCCTCTGGCTATTATAGCGTTGTAGACACGTGGTGTAAGGCAAAAATTAGGAAATAAAAAGCACGGTGGAATGGTGCCAGCCAGAGAGGCAGTTACGTCAAATACAGTAGTATACAGCAAATTTAAAAAATACAGTAAGTCTCTGTATGTGGTGTTAGACGTCACAGAAAATTCCCATGATGCAATTGGAATCACAGTTATTTACTGTAAAGAGAAATAGCAGTATAATACTGGGGGATTTAAAGTAAATAACTGTAGAAATTACAGAAAAGTCTAACAGTGTTGGGTCCCTGTTCATGTTTCACATATCAAATTAAGGTTTTAGCTTCTGTCTGTTTGAGGCTTTACATATGACTTTATGGCTTGACTAGCATAACTGCATATTGATGCCCAAACCCCTCTGAGGTCACTTGTTGACTTTTTGTAATGCTTTTTTAGTCACGCAAGTATAGAATCATATCTTGGGATAAAGGATGAGTGCAGGTTGATACTGATTTCTTTTCTTTTTTTTTCAGGCTACTCCCAGTAATGTAGACTACTTTAAAGCATTAACTGTTGTATCCCAACTAGATAGCTGTCCAAGGCCTTGTTTACACCATGGTACTAGGAAGCATTTTTGTAAATTGGATCACAGGTGGACTGTGGTAAATTAAGGTGTAAAGGTGCTTTTTTTTTTTTTTTTTTTTGCTTGTCTATTTTTGGCCACTTCCAGAGGTAGTCAACACATTCGACCAGATTGCTTTCATAGAGTAATGCTCATGTGGTTGAATGTGTTCAAACAGCCACAAAATGGTGTACTCTACGGCTGACTTAGTACGTAAACATTTAAGAAGTGTGCTAGCAGGTGTGATTTAAATACTTTTTTTTTCACAGTTTTACATACTGTCATATGAACTTGCACTGTCTGAAAATATTGATTTATAAAGAAAACATATGCTCCTAATTCTGAGTATGTAAATTTGTGTGTAGTCCACTGGTAGTGTACATAGGAATTTACTTCAAATAGGGGTAGGGGGTGCTATTACGCATCTTCTGCAAGAGTAGTGCAGAATCTCCAGATCAAAAAACAGGCAAAGAATAAGCAGAAACAAGTGATAGAAGATTGTTTCTTATTGTTCAGATATTTAACTAAATATTCTGGGGGTTGTGAAAGTTTTGTAAAAATTATTTAAATGCTGGCTGGCAACTTGTAAAAAACGCTGATGGGGAAAGAGTTAAAGTACAGTTAAAGGTATATTTCCAGTATGCAAATTAATACCTAAATAGGAACATATAAGTATACTTAGTGCACAAATAATATATAAATAGAAGTTCATTTTTAAAGAAAACTTAGAAGTATAACGTTAATACTAAAAAGGAACTTGCTAAGATTGCTAAGTATTTAAAGGTACAATATGTACGAATTTTGTGTCAAAATATCCAAAAAACACTTGCACAGTGTTATATATTTCTTTCAATTGTGTACTTCCATTATCCTAAATGTTTCCTAGAATTAGTCAATTAAGAGAAATTCACAATTTTAAAAAGTGCCAGTCCCTGCATGTTCACTTGTCGCCTGTCAATGACATAATATCCGCGTTATCCCTGTTTTCCGCTTGTACTATTGTAGTAACCATGGAGACAGGTGTGGACAACTGCATAGTGCGTGCGTAACGTTTAGCTGTTGTTGTTTCGTTCAAGCATTATGGACCATGGCAAGCAGACTTGACAGAGCTTCACGAGTCACACCTTGACAGGGACGCCTCTCTTGCATGTACTTTATTAGACAGGTGAGCAAATGTACATAAAACAAATCAATGTTATATAGCTCAACATGACATGTTAGAATATGATCAGTATGTTATTCTAATGTTGATCTAGCTTACTGCTAGTCTCATATAGCAAACAAACTAACACATAGAATAACATTAGGCCTATAACTTTCAACACATTCAAATGCTGTTTAGTATGATAGTGTAACGTTAGACCAAATGAAACAGCGCTGCGTTACCTCACAAGTTTAATTCGTCAAATAAACTGACCAGTGTAAGTAGTAATTCAGCACTTGCAGGTAGTTCGGTAGAATTAAATGTCCTTATTCTTTTATATCCGTGGGACTCGCGTGTGGCGCTGATATTTGTCTCTCATTAGCAATCGCGACCTGCTTCATACCACAGTCATGTTAAAAAACATGAATGTTTTCACTCATCCATAAACATTATTAGATCCATCAGCATGACAGAAAGTCCCATAAATCCGCTTATCATTGCGTCATCAACCTATGCCTTTGTTATTGTAAGAGGTTAGCGACCCCTAGCAGCGAAAAAAAATTACATATTGTAGCTTTAAAGGAATGGTTCGGAGTAATTTCAACCTAGGGTCCTTTGCACCATGACCTCGAGCCAAACACTACGTTACACTACATCGTTAGGCATCGCTTTCTGCCAGGACTTTTACAGACTCGAGGTCATGGTGCAAAGGACCCTAGGTTGAAATTACTCCGAACCATCCCTTTAACTAGTAATCCACCAGTATACCTAAGTTCACTTATAGTATAGTTGCAGTGCAAATGAATAACTTCGTAAACTAGTTGTGCACTCAAAGTTTACTACTGTTACACTTTTATGCACTAAAAAGCGGGTTTTGTCAAGTAGTACTGAATTAGTACACTTACAAGAATACTACTAGTACATTGATATTAGTATAGTTACTACATAAAGTATACTTAAAGATATACTTGAACTTAACTTAAGTATACTTAATAAAATTAATTTGAAGTATACTTCTTTTTTTGTAAGGAAAAGCTGTTTAGTTTGGAAGTGACCTCTGAGTAAGTGGTGCTTCATGAATCGCTACACTATTGATAGTCCCTGCCACCAGGAATTTATTCTAAGCTTTGTCAATGTGACCAAACATACACAACAATACTCACTCAAAAATATGCATGATCACTTCAGTTTGGGATACTGTGTAGATCCATCTATCCTTTCTCCAAACCACTTGTCTGCTGTCAGGTCACTGGGATTGTTATTTTTGCAATTCTGTTTGGTGAGGCTAGTGATACAGATATCACACACTTTAACCGTTTAACACATTTTAGGATATACATTACATTTAATGAGAATTTCAAGAGTAGTTGTAAAGCTGATAGTTTAGGGAGTTGTCAGTCAAAGATTGTGATATTAAATGAACAGTTAATCATATTATATAATTATTATTACATTAGCATGGTTCATTATTCTATCAGCTAGCCTTTGCTCTGAGTGGATAGTACTTTGTCATTAGCAGCTAATGTTATAAATACTTGGTGATTCCATACTAAAAGACTAAGTAGTCATTCTTCATCTGGACAATGTTGCATTGTACTTTCACTCCACATTTCTGAAGCTCCTCTTTCTCTGTCACAGTGAGAGGTTTGACACCAGACAGCACAGAGCAGGATGCATTTGAATATGGTAAGTGCAGTAGTCACGGCTGTTTAAGTGCTCTGAGTGGAAGAGCTGAACTCTCCCCCGGTCGCTGTTCCCTGAGGTAATAATTAACAATCCTGTCGCCAAGTCGTCAGCAGTCAATTACACCTCCTGCTCCCGCGATACATACGCAATGACTGCGAGCAAACACCACAGAGTGAGAGAGAGGGAGACAAATGCTGGAAATTGAGATTATTGCAAACGGGGGGTTTTTGTATGGAGCTGAAGAGCCCAGTGTCAGGAGGTGAACGGTGAACACGGGCAACCCGCCGTCGCCCAAAACATGGAGCTATTATAGTGGATTACACAGAACAGGGGACTTTTGGCGGGAGCGTTAATTGGAGCTCTGGATGGCGTCAGTTTCCAATTACTTTTAAGCTAGCCTACGGTTAATACAGTGACAATGGGCAATGGGTATGACATTCGGAAGAATTGAGCGATGGGGAGAGGGAGGGAAGGAAGTGTGGCTGTTCTCATTGATTTGGGCTTGAGCGGGAGATGACAATGGTGGCTAGCGCTGTGGTAACATGCCGCATCTCATACTTATAGAAGAATGTCATAGCAAAGAGTAAACAAGAGGAATAATAGGTGAAATAAGATGTGACTGGCTGCAGGCAAGCTCATGTTATTTTCTGTACAGTGTTCCATTGAATTACAATGACAACAGACAGAACTGCTGTAAAAAGCAGAACTGAGGTGTAATTAGATGACACAATGTGATTTTCCTGACAAACAACTCAGAGAATCAGTTCGAAATGGGAGCACTGATGGCTCTTTTAAAGCATTTGTGATCTCATCACATGTATATTGCACATTACTGATAGTATTTGTATTCAAATCCATTACAATACATCATTGACTTAATTTATTATTTAAATATCATTATAAATGTTATTTATGAAATGAACATTTTTCTTCTCATATATTGTAATTAAAAAGAAAGCAACCTAAACATAACATAGCAAACATAATATATAGGTGAAAATCAAGTCTCTTAAAACAAACTTTTCACACTCTCGCTAGTTTAATTTGTCCACTAAAATGTCCACGAACAGTGTATATGTGACATGAGAATTCCTCACCATCAAATCATGTTAGCCTATTGAGGTTAATAGCAATCTGTGGTAGAAAACATTTAAAACATTTGAGGAATAAAGCTGTTTGTCTCCTTTCCATGTGCAACTAGGATTTCATGAATCTTATACACACACACAATTAAATACTATTTTCACACTTTGCCTAAATAATGTACAATAAAACATTCTCTGCATGTTATTATTACACTGCTAATTGATATTTACTTTATATTTTCTTTCTTTTTTCCTTCACATCACATTACTTATGTTTTATTTCAAGCGTGCATTTCACTGAATTTGTGTATATATATGTATATCAGTATAAAGATTTTCTTCTCAAGGGACAATACTATTGAAATGAAACTTGGATTTATTTTAGAGTAGTCAGTGTGCTGCTTGTATAGCAGTATATATTTACTGTCCTCTGAAAATAACTCAACATACAGCCATTATTGTCAAAATAGCTGGCAACAAAAGTGAGTACAGCCTAAGTGATAATAGTTGTACGTCGTTTAACCATGCAAGGCCACATGTCCTATTCATCATTTGCATGTTTTTGTCTACTTGACAGGACCATACAAATTTGTGTATCTTGTATTAGAGCAGTTAAAATTTGTGCTTTGAGTACAATTCTCTCATACTGACCACTGGATGTTCAACATGGCACCTCATGGCAAAGAACTCAGGATTTGAGAATTAGAATTGTTGCTCTCCATGAAGTTGACCTAGGCTACAAGAAGATTGGTAACACCCTGAAACTGAGTTACAGTACAGGCCAGGGTCATACAGAAGTTTTCAGACAGGTTCCACTTGGAACAGGCCTCGCAAGGGTCAATCAAAGAAGTTGAGTCCTCGTGCTGTGCGTCAGGTGCAGAAGCTGGCTTAAAAAAAAAAGACGCATGATCGTGCCAGCATTGCTTTAGAGGTTGCAGAAGTGGAAGGTCAGCTTGTCGGTGCTCAGACCATACGCCGCACACTGCAACAAGTTGGTTTGCATGGCCGTCGTCCCAGAAGAAAGCCTCTTCTGAAGCTGGCTAACAAGAAAGCCTGCAAACAGTTTGCTGAGACAACCTGTCCAAGAGCATGAATTACTGGAACCATGTCCTGTGGCCTGATGAGACTAAGATAAACTTGTTTGGCTCAGATGGTGTCCAGCATGTGTGGCGACGCCCTGGTAAGGAGTACAAAGAAAATTGTGTCTTGCCTACAGTCGAGTATGGTGGTGGTAGCATCAAGGTCTGGGGCTGCATGAGTGCTGATGGTACTGGGAGCTGTGCTTCATTGAGGGAAACATGGATTCCAACATGTACTGTGACATTCTGAAGCAGAACATGATGCCCTCCCTTCAGAAACTGGGCCGAACGGCATGATAACGACCCCAAACACACCGCCAAGATGACAACTGCCTTGCTGAGGAAGCTGAAGGTGATGGAATGGCCAAGTATGTCTCCAGACCTGAACTCTATTGAGCACCTGTGGGGCATCCTCAAGCGGAAGGTGGAGAAGCACCATGTGTCTAACATCCAGCAGCTCTGTGATGTCATTATGGAGGAGTGGAAGAGGATCCCAGCAACAACCTGTGCAGCTCTGGTGAATTGTCCAGGAGGATTAAGGCAGTGCTAGATAACAATGGTGCTCACACAAAATATTGACACTTTGGACACAGTTTTGACATGTTCACTTAGGGTGTAGGCTACTCACTTTTGTTGCCAGCTATTTTGACAATGTTGAGTTATTTTCAGAGGACAGTAAATATATACTGCTATACAAGCAACACATTGACTACTCTAAAATATATGTTTCATTTGTATAGTGTTGTCCCTTGAGAAGATACACTCAAATGTTTGCTGAAATGTGAGGGGTGTACTCACTTTTATGAGATACTGTTTGACACTTTTGTGAGATAAAAATATATATCCATATGAAAATGATGCCAGTTGTGAAAACAACTGAAATAAACTCAATTTTATTTCTCTCTTTTTTAAAACATTTACAACTATTCATATTGAATATATATATTGAATTTCTCATGAATCAGCTTCAGTTTTTTTGTTTGTATTTTACACAATATTATAGCAGGAACAAAAAACATCAGATCAAGCAAGCTGAGTTAACATTTTGCTCTTGCATGTCAGATTTTAGCTGAACATTAGCTTGGACATTCATCTAAGCTTTACAACATTTTAGTGTTTTTTTAAAGACTAATTCTTCCTCTACTGAACAAAGTCATCATATAAGCAGAATCTTTAGTAGGTACAATGCCAAATATGCAGTACTGACTGTATTATCTTCTTATCTCTGGATCTCTACTCTAAACATTCCAGTTAAGCTGCATAACATGTTGATTAACCCTCTAATTAGCCATGTGACATGTGTTAGCGAAGGGAAAGCCAATGAAACAGAACTCAGCTAAAGAGCTGGAACTGAAAGCCAGGAATCACACAGCATCATCTCCCCCTCTCTCTCATTCTGTTCTCTTTTCCACTTCTACAGAGCTCCAGCAGCATCAGTCACCCACTCCAGTCATCCCTCATCCCTTATTACCCCACTCTGTATGAAGGGCCTTGCTCAGGTTCTCACTTCAGTTTAAGTAGCTATTAGATTTGAATTATGAGCAGCATTGATGCACTCAAGCATATGGTCCTATCACATCAGCTCATTCGGCCTGTATAAATTACAGCTGTATGCTGGAGATGAATGGCAGCAGGCCAATGCCAGTTAATCCACACTCTGCTCACAGCTAGGTGTACATATGCTAACTTTATCATAGATTGTTAGTGAGCTCAGGCATGTACCACTTTGGCATGGAAGCATGTGTTGTTGATCACCTTGTATTGTAATTGTAAAAGGGGCATTAATCTTAATTGATTTTACCAGAACTTTTAAATTGACTATATAATATGCCCACCTTAAACTTTATATTGTTAGTAAAGCACATTAAATGTTTCTTTAAAACAGATAAGCGTAAACAGAAAAGTTTATACATATGGAGCTGGTTATGTGATGCAAATGTGAAATGTATTAGCTTACAAATCAACTTTCACAGTTTGCAAAAACATTTAGTTGTGATATAGTGTATGAATGGAGACAGAAATTAATAATTTTAATAATTTTTAATTCAGATGTCTTTATATTGAGTTATTTTTTTTATAGAATTTTTTATTTTTTATTTTTTATATTCTGTGTTATATACACACTAAAAATGCTGGTTGTTTCAGCCCATGTTTGGGTCAAATATGGACAAAACCAACTGTTGGGTTTAATATTTAAAATTGTAAAATTTAAACAAATGGTTGGATTTGTCCACATCTGACTCAAACATGGATTGAAACAACCCAAAATGTTTTAGAGTGTAGAATTGCATTGAAGGCACCAATACCCTGGTGAAAAATAAATATGCTAAGTATAATATTGAGCAAGAAACATCTCAAATCCTTTCTTTGCTCCTTTAATCATAATTTGTGTAAAAAGGAATACATTTTGTTGGTGTTTTACTAGCGTTGGGTTCAGGTTCATTATTTTTTTTCAGCATGGTGTAGACAATCATCCCTGAGATTGACATGACCAGTGAAATCTTTAGAATTGGCTGTGGGGAGGGCTTTGCGCTTAACTGGCTTAGGAAAAAAATCACGCGTTCAAAACGAGCCGTTTTGCAGCTTATTTTGGCCATGATTTGGCCATCTGAGACAAATGTTGAGAATACTTAAAGATTCTTCTGATCCTTGGCCAAAATCAGAATTCTTTGATCGCTAGTTTGACATGTTCGCAGACAGCCGAGCCGATTAATGACCGATGCAATCAAATTTGAACTCCGACGAAATTCTGGCAGTGTCAGAAGATTTGACTCACAGTCCTGCAGTGACTTCTCCTGCGACAACCATCAAATAAAAAATTTCAATCAATTGGAGTGACGAACCTGATGACGCAATTAGTGCGACAACAACAAAACACCACTTGCTCCACACTTTGTTTTTGTTTTTTTTTTGTTTTTCATTTCAAGACAAGCCATGATCAAAAATGTTTCTGTTTGCAAGCCACCATTTCAATCCCGCATGTACGGTGGCCCAGTAGTGCACAACACGACGAAATTTAAAAAGCAAACATAAGTTCACAACAACAAAATTAAGCCACAACACAACGGAAATGAGCCACAGCACAACGGAAAAAGCCGCAACACTACGGAAATGCTCCCGACCACTAGAGGGCTCTCGGACCGCGGTAAAGTTAGTTTTCCGGTTAGAAAACAAAAGTTAGTCGGGAGCATTTCCGTTGTGTTGCGGCTTTATTTCATAGTGTTGTACATTTTCCATTGTGTTGTGGCTCATTTCTGTTGTGTTGTACATTTTCCATTGTGTTGTGGCTCATTTCTGTTGTGTTGTACATTTTCCATTGTGTTGTGGCTCATTTCTGTTGTGTTGAACATTTTCCATTGTGTTGTGGCTCATTTCTGTTGTGTTGTACATTTTCCATTGTGTTGTGGCTCATTTCTGTTGTGTTGTACATTTTCCATTGTGTTGTGGCTCATTTCTGTTGTGTTGTACATTTTCCATTGTGTTGTGGCTCATTTCTGTTGTGTTGTACATTTTCCGTTGTGTTGTGGCTCATTTCCGTTGTGTTGTGGATTCATTTCATTGTGTTGTGGCTTAATTTCGTTGTGAACTTATGTTTGCTTTTTTTTAGTGCTGGGGAGAAACCTTTGAATTCTGAAAGTTACAGTAAGTAACACTTTTTTTTCCCCAAAGATCAAGGAAAATGCGATTTCTCATGACCGTAAGGAACTCGTTTATTGGGAGTTCACTCTCATTTATGATATTTCAGTACACAAGATACACCTTTGAACTTTCTCTATAGCAAATAAATTAAGGGAAAGACCATCACCTTTTGACTTTTTTAAAATTATATACGCTTTCATTTAATCTTGATAAAATAATTCTACCCCCCCAACTGATAAACTCTAGACTCTCTAGAGACTCACATAGGTGACTAATTTGTTTCTTTTCTCTATTTTAGTAAAACTGTGTAATCATTCAATACTACTCATTTACAGAGAACAGTATAATGGAGTCGTTTTTGGCAAAGGATTGCAGAGTCTCTCGGTTTCCTAGGTATCACGTCAGTCTCCTTTTTGATCCAGCCTACGCCTATTGAGCACTACAGAGAGAGTAATTACTGCCTCCATTGAGTGTCTCATTTCATCCGCTATAATCTTTTTCTCCATTAATGTATTATTAGTTGGTTTTGGTACAAACAGATTAAGCAGGGGGCGAGAAAGGCAGAAGTCATTTGTTAATTGCACAGGCACCTTTTATTTGGCTTCTTTCCCCACTCAAAGTAAGTAAGGCGTAAAGAATTCCACCGCTGAGTTTGTACTGTAGATTAGGGCATGGGGTTAGGCGAGAAGAAATGAAAGCGAGAGAGAGAGTCTAGCTGAATGGCAGAATATTGCTCCAGTCTACCATGTCTTAGTTTCATTGACATTCAGATTTTTATCAAATAATGAATTAAACCTTGATTTTTCTGTCTACTCAGCAAAGAGAAACCCAGCAGTCTGTGGCATCCTTACTTTTGATGATATTAAAACTTTTTTAAAGGTATTCAAATGTATATGCAAGAGTACATGCATGTACCATTTTCCATTACTTTATTTATTAATTTATTTTTACGGGGGCCTGAAATTGGCTATAGAATGCATTTGACATCTGTGTATATTCCTTTAAAAATTCATTTCCGACCCCTCCTCTTAAGCCCATACGTGTTTAGACGTGGTCTCTGTGGATACCTGGCTAACAAAGAGAAGAAGAGAGAGTAGGAAATAGCAAATTAAACTCCCATCAACTAATGTGTCGTCAGGTAATGAAATAACAATCTGACATCCACTCATATTGAAATGCAAAAAAGGTGTCCCACCATTACCCTGGCAATTTATCATAAAAGGCGGTGAATTTCTACTTAATATACATGAGGTCTGTGAGCTATTATGGAACTCTGCAGTCTAACAAACTTCTCAACGTGTTCACACAAAAGGGTCAAGCGTATTATTTTCACTTGCATCATATGTGGACGACAAAATGGCTTTCTGGAGAACTGAAAATCGAGGCTCACTTTGAACATGCTACAGTCTATTCTTCCTCCATACAATGCTCTCTCTCCTTCTCTGTCTTTTTGTGGATGTTTGGAATGAGAAGCAAGAGAGATAGATGTGCATATGTGTGTGTGTGAGTGTGTTAACTGGCGGTATCAGTGGGAAGGTGGAAAGGGCTATTTCCAGTGCTCTAATTCATCTCTGCCAACAAAGTCTCCAGGCTTTGCCTCTCTCAGCTCTCCACCTTTCTCAAATGTGGCTTAGTACTTGTTGTACCCTGTTCACCTTGTTTTTCTGCTCCTTTGGGTATTGGGTCATTTCCCTGTGCCACTCTACATTTCACTCTCTTTTTTTCCCTTTTTGTATATACTGCTCTCTGAAGCAGAGGAGAAATGCCCTTAACCATTAATGTCAATTGGATAAGTAGTACTATTAGAGATGTGGGGGAAAGAAGTTTCACCGTCTATGGACAAAACAACCTTAATAATAACTTTTCACTTTTGGAGTGACACGAGGGAAGAAGAATATGTAGGGTAACATGTTCTATGACACATTTATGTGTCATAGAATATAGGACATGTAAAAAAAAAAGATTAAAAAAAAGATAATAGCTATAGCATTTTATGCATCATACACATAAAATAATATAGGCTAATAATATTAATTGAATAATATAAATGATTTTTATTATAATGGTATTTCTTTTATTTTTATAATTTGACAAAATTACAGTTTGAAAGGAAAAGTTTATAAAACAGTTTTAATGTGATGTTAATTCAACAACAAAATGGTTAGTTTTAATGAAATAAAAAGTGCGTTAATGAAGAAACAACCCCATTCATTGAGTCTGTAGAGTACCAAGGACTAAAGAAAAATAAGATTTATATGTGTCTAGTGGGAATATCTATGATTTAGACACAATGAAGCAACATTTCATCCTTGGATCCTTTAGAAACACGTTCACATTAACCAGACTAAGGTGGGTCACACTCAGGGTTGAGTGCCTAAAAGAAAAAATGGTGGACAAAGCAAATGCAACATAATACAGCTTAAGCTGTTCTTAATGTCTTTCTGTGCCTGTTGAGGTAGGAGGGTGTTTAGTCCCGCATTGTTTACCATCAAACAACCTCTAATGAAAAAGCCCACTTCAGTATTACTGAAAGCCGCTATATGAGGCCTTAAGGGAGGGAGGGGGTATTTTTCGTTTTCAAAGTCCAGACTGAATTTCACTGTAGACTGAGAGCTGTCATATAAATCTGTGGGGCATAGCGCTCTATGCTAATGTATAATTTATATGACACATTTTTACTGCAGCTGGTCATAATGCCATTATATTATTTGAATGTCTTGGGCTTCCCTCTGGAGACCCCCTATACAAATCAGGCCTGTCTCTCACCAAGCAGGGCCAAAGATTAATGACAAACGTGGCAAGGACAAATGAGAGCGTCTGACAATATCTTGCAAAGTTTTGCATATGAACTGCCTCAGCAAATATCCTGAAGACCAGAAACAAAGGCACATGTTCTCAAATAGCCGAGGATGACCCCTGTTCCAAAAAAAAAAAAATTCACAAGGATAACACTGTTCTTCATTGCTACAGTAAAACCTCAGACCTTCTGTTGTGTGTATGAAATTTCTGAATCCTTCCAGAGCTCCTCCGTGGGACTTGAGACCGTTGTGATGTGCTGGCCTCGCTCCTTTCCCATGGCTCTCGGCCCCATCCCGCTAGCCGCAATGGTCATGTGACCCAAGGTGATGAATCCTTGCTATTCATTTTAAAGTTAGATGGTGGGAGAATTCGAGTTAACATATAAACAGAATAATTCTGCCTGTTAAAACAATAACAAAAAAAATAATAATCTGGCCTTTAAACCTAGCACTATGTTTTACTTTTGTCAATCTTTTCGTAGAACATGCAACTTTTCTCTTTCTTAATGTGTGTCTATGAGAGAGAGAGATAGAAGGATGTTAATCCATTAATTACTTAGGGCTCTATTTTAACGATCTAAGCGCATGGTCTAAAGCGCAGGGCGCAAGTTCACTTAGGGTGTGTCCAAATCCACTTTTGCTAGTTTAACGACGGGAAAAATGGTTGGCACGCCAGGCACATGGTCTAAAAGGGTTGTCCCTATTCTCTTAATAAGTAATGGGTGTGTTTTGGGATTTACGTGCGTTAAATCGTTCAGAGTCTCATCTCCCATTCCCTTGAAATGCCAGTTGTGCTCACGCCATGGCAGATTCGCTATTTATATGACGGAATTTGATAGTGAAAAGACTGAATGCGTCTCTAGAGCGCAAACAGAACTGTTAGTGCGCGAGGTAAAAGTGCGCAAGCAGACCATCTATGGGACAAGCCGGATTCCACCATATCTTTATATACACAATAATAATCTTTTACATTGTAATCCTTTTATTTTAAATATTTGGCATGTTTGTGTGCTGCTGTGCGTCCCTGTGTGTTTAATAAGCAGTGTACGCGCGTTGTGGACCCGCCTATAGGCGCACATTACTGACGCACTCTTTAAATAAAAAAAATTAATACTGCGCCATTGACTTTAGTCCAGGTTTCAGTTGGTCAATGACACAGTCTATTTCAAATAGCCTCAAAATAGCAACGTGCTAACAATGCGCCAGAACACACCTCGTTTTCAGACCAGCATGCCCATGGGTGCACAAACGGGCGCAAATGCATTTGCTATTTAAACAACGTGGTGCAGGACGTGAAAATGAAAACTGCGTCGGACTGAAACTAGCAAAAAACACTTGCGTCGCGCTAGGCGCTGCATTGCGCCGGGTGTAAGATATAGGGCCCTTAAAGTGCATATCTTAACTTATCGCAATAAGCATGCGTACAGTTTTCTATGGACTTCCGAGGTTTGATATTTTCAGATAATGACTGTCGTCAATAACAACGCCGCTGTATAACAAACTACTGTATAACAAACCGCGACTGGCGCCATCTTGCGTCCACTTAGCGATTGTATTGAAAATAATTACTTTTCTTGTTGCCAGGACGATTGTTTTATACATTGTAATGGATTATAAAGTAACAAGCTGGATTTACATTATCCCTTAAATCTTAGGACCTTTATTACAAACAAAACAGATAATAGAAAGATTATAAATTTTTTTTGGTAAGGCATGAAATTACATTTTTGTCATACATTTCATTTGAAATATAAATAAGTTTAAAAGATAAGAAATGTGTTTAACAGTAGATTCATTGGGTAAATGTGACCACCTGCAGTCTCCAAACGAGAAGGCACGTGCTAAATTTGAGAGCAGAGAGGGAACAAGCTGTATATAAAGCATAACAAAATTCATTATAATATGTATATTTATTTGCTACAATTATATTAACAGCAATAATAAGAAATTCCTGTTAGAACAGCCAATGGGCTGATGGACGCCGCACTGCGTTGTCATGGTAATATTCCAGGTGAAGGTTATGAAGAAATTACGTTTTCTTTCATTGCTCCCTTCACAAAGTGGATTCCAAACAGCTACATTCTGACATGCAAGTGCTCTGCACCCTCCAATGTCCCCACTTCAAGGGCTCTGCCCTTCGGAGTGAGTAGGGCATAGGGATACTCACTTCCGATTGGAATTCGTCATTGTCAATATGTCATTGCCAAAGCCGGCGGCCATCTTGGGAACACTCAGGCAGTTATTTTCAGTCATCAAGCACAGCTCCTAACTAACTGAATCAGGAAATACTAATAAAAAAATAAAAATAAAACTGATTGCCAAACTCACATTTCAATAACATTTTATTGAAAACTAATCTGACATGAATAGTATCACAAACGTTATTTTCAATTTCAAGTGCATATGTGGTGTAGAGCAAAGACTAAATGCAAGCTTCACTACACCAACCACTTTACTGTTGTTTCTTGATCTTCTCTCATCAAACAGCAAGAACTAGCCAATTAGCAATTTGAAAGGTGGGACTTCTTTTACTATAGCTGCCATATTGGTCGTTACAGTTTCTCCGTTTCATAGTAATACAAGGGGAACTGTCTCTGTCACTGCTTAGACTGGTCAACAGAAACAGTTTTAGTGCTTGTGGCAATTGGCATGTGTCCTTTTCAACAACAGAGAAACATGTGGAAAGGGGTTTGTTGATGACAGAGGAAGAACGAGATGAATGATACAGCCAGTGGCTTTTAAGATGGATGGCTGAGCCTCTGTGCCGACGAGAAACTGTTCGCTTCCATTTCCATCCTTCTGAAGAGTCACAGCTGATTAAAATATCCACACTGCTCGTTCCCATTAACCATCCACTCATTTTCCACCCAACCTTAGCCTTGCTCCCTCAATTAAAGAGCCCCCTGCCTGTATTAATGGACCCGGTAGAACGACGGCACACAGAATTACAAACGCCACCACTTTCCTTCCTGACAGCCAAGAAGCAATTTGTTTCATGTCTACAGGTCTAGGCGGAGACCTGGCTCCAGCTGCTTTCAGCGACAGCCCTTTACAACAGTTTGCTCTTGTTTTTCTTTAAAAAAAATTATCACACAGGAACTAAAACCATAAATTCACAGCCTGTGTCATTCGTTTGATATAAAAGACAGGCCTTGGTCGTCTCCTCTCCTTAGAAGAAAAAAAAAAAAGAAAAAAAAACCTGAAGATTGTAGATCCGAGCTGCTGTCCATGACAGATTAAACACTGTTAGGTGATGGTACAATAACACTTCACTGGAGCCATAAGGCACCAAGAAAAGCCAGAAAAGGATAAGCCATATGTTGTCCTCCAAAAACTGCTGTCCTTATGTTATCCATACCCTAAATGTAAGAGCATTTTGCATACATAATAAACTCTTTCCTGTGCAACAGAATGGCTATAAACAGAAAGCAGCGGGCATTTCAGAGAGCCGATGTCCTCTTCAATACGCTGAGCTCAAGCACATCTGGAGCCAAACTGCTAAACTCTTATGGTGTATTCCATTGTGCTTTGAAAAAAGCCTTTGGAAATGCATTAGCATTAGACACTATCTAAAGAAAGACCAAGCACGGATTTGAGACATAGCAATGAAGCACAAAGAAATGGGACACAGAGAATTTTATTTATGTATTTATTTATTTTTAAAATCCAGATCCTCCCAACCCTATTGAAGGCTTTTCTTTATTGTTTGGTAACAATTTGATACCTCAAAGTTCTATCAGTATTTTTTTTTAGCTTCCAAATCACTTTTTTCTCTTCTCCTCTCAACCGCGGCAAATTTGTTTTCAGTCTCCATAAAATAACCCTTTCTTATTTCTGAGCAGCGCTGTATACTGTGGAAAATCTTTCACATAATGTATCCTTAAAAGCACATTACTCTGTCTCATACACCGTTACGAGTTAAGAACGTGGTTAATATTTACAGACAGAGCGAGCGAGGAGGGAAAAAAAAGGGGGGAAAATGGGGAGGAAAAAGAGAGAGGATTTTGCCGTGGAATAAAATTCCCCCACCCACGTATACACACTCGCTCTCTCTTTGCAGCAGTCAAACAATTGCTATTCACAATCCTACCCTTAATGCCTAAGACCCGCATAAAAGCAGTGAGTTTAAGAATATAGGGATAAGCTCTTTCAGCTTTTCTAAGTCTTAAGGCTGGTTTATGCTCTGTGAATACTGAGCATCAGCCGCCACTGCTGTTGCCACTCTAAATAGATATTACAATGATTTGGGAACAATGGATTCTTCCAGACACAAAAATACATATATGTGTATATATACTGAATAGGAGGCAAACATTAGCAGCGCCCTGACAATGCGAGCTCATGAGAGATGGAGAAGAAGAGAGAAAGATTACTGTCTGTGAGAGAGAAAAGGCGAGATGGCAGTCGGGGTGTTTGTGGGGAAAGCTGGGGCTGGGAGATGCTTTGAGAAGCTAAATCTCCCCCAGAGCACAATGCTGCTCCGCTGATACAAGCAGCAGACATGGGGTCACCTCCCCTCCAGGAGACAAAGGAGCCCGCGCTGCTTGCAGACGGGAGATGAGCTCCGGCACCTCTGCACCGACGGAAACTTTAGCTTTATTCGCTTGGATTGTTGCGTTTGCAATCACTGTTGTTGGTAATTGAGTGTTTCTGTGAGCACTTTCAGCCCTGTAAATTCCCACTCGTTTATTTCACCTCATTGGTGTTTTGTTATTTTACCTCAGTCTTTTATCTTGCTTGTAGTGTTTCAACTTTTTCACCACGTTTATTTTTTTAATAGTTTTTTTATTTTTTATCAGAGATACAATATTTTTGAGGGAAAAATACAGGACTTCGTTGTCTTGCTAAAGCTATTGTCACGGCTAACTTTTTATGCATCTAAATACACACAGACAACATTCTCACAACTGTCGCAAAAGATCTGTTGCTACTTCTGTTACATCGCGACTGATTTTAATAAAAATCAAATCTTAGCACATATTTAAAAAATGCTAGAATTCTTTGTCTTGCTAAAGCTAATGTCACAGCTATCATGTTATTGTATATTAGGTGTCTTTAACTACTATGTTACATAAAAAAAAACGCCTGCAATGTACGTATTGTGTTCATATTTTATTGCAAAACACTTTTACTGCTAATGAGATTGGGATAGGGGTTAAGTAAGGGAAAGGCTTAGTAGTATGGGTAGGTTTAAGAGTGGGTTAAGGTGTAAGGGAAGGGTCAACAGAGTCATTATAGACATAATTACAGAAATGAATGTCATCTTTAACCCAAATGGAATCCCCTTTAACCCAACAAATACTAAATGGTTTATTTAAATTTATATTGTTAAATTAAAATGAAATAATGCATAGCTTTTTACGTTTTTAGATTAAAAGTTTGGATCTAAATGGTATAAAACAATACGATTTTTACATAGAAGACATCAGAAATATGTATAAAAAAAAATAAAAATAAAAATAAAGATATTAAATGGAAATTCTAAACATGGACTATCCATGTATTCTGTCCATGTATGCAGTTTTTTTTATTATACATTTTTAATCGATGACAGACTTCCCTCTGGTAACGTTTCCTGGACTTTTCCAATCATTTAGCCCAATTACACCCCGCCACTTTCTTACAATTGACTGCAAGGTCGCATCCAGTCAACGACTTATGAACAGAACCTAGAACCAATGGCCTAATTTTTTTCTTTTTCGATAATCCGGAATATGGAAAAAGAAAATATCTGTCGCTACTTCCGTTACATTGCAACTTTAATAAAAAAAATCTAATCTTAGCACACATAAGTGCCCAGTTGAAAAACACCAGGTTGCAGTTCATTTTGCAGTTGGCACTGGTTTGACTGTGGACAGGTCAGGTGCAAGAAGTCTTATCGTCTCATGATTGTAGTATTGATGTCAATTGTAATGTTTGTTGGCACTGCAGGAAATGTACTTTTAGGGCCCTTATTCGTTCTCATTCAAAAGACCTGAGGGGAAGCAGCTCTCTCTCCCTCTCTCTCTCTCTCCTTCTCCTTGTCTTAATCCAGTCCAATCACCGCTCTCGGACTTCGCCACCTCTCACAATTACAGCAGTCCATAATCCGAGCAGCTTCCATTTTCCTCTGAGGTTTAAGAGAAGCAGAGATCAGGGGGGATCACTGACCACCCACACACAGTCCTCTCCATAGCTCCCCGTCAACCCTGTCACCACAAATCATATGGCGATGGCTCTGATAGATTCTAATGCTGCCTTCTGCTCATGGTCAGTGCTTAAATACAGTTTAGTGGCTTAGGGAGGATTTGCTTGTATCAGAGGTGCTGGGTGTTTAGGAGAAGCTTTCTCAAGCGTATTGCGCTTGTTCACATGTGTTATGTTGCCAAGATGGCCTTTTTGAAGGGGCTCAAGAATTCACCAAGTTTGAAGTGTGGTCAATGAGATACTTGACTTAGAGGCAAAGTCTATCTCGCTCACACTGCTCACGGAGTTTAAGCTGTTTTTAAGGGAGACATTCCTAATTCTACTCGAACAGATATGACTACCATGTCCATTTGGATGGTGATCCACTTTGTAAACTCTGTGGCACCATGTGAGCCGCAACCAAGCAGGAAAGCACAATCTACATTTTAAGCAAGCACTCCAGGAAGAGTTTCAACTGCTTATGTGTTTATTAGAAGAAAAAAAAGAAAATTATCAAATAAACTTGACTGTATTGAACTGTGATTAAATGACTAATTTCCTTGTACACCTTATATAACATAACATAACATAACATAACATAACTTAAATAAACCATTAACCCTTAAATGCATGAATGTTTCGCCAATCATTATTACATATTTGGGAAGAATGAAATAATACAGAATTATAAAATAAAGCATATGTTGTTACCTTTTGGAGCTTGTAAGGGTTTAGTTTTAGCAGATGTTTTATACTATCATCACTGTCCTCGTCAGAGCTCATGTCCCAGTACATTCAGCATCTGGCTCTTATTTGCCTGTCCCAGTACATTCAGCATCTGGCTCTTATTTGCCATCTCAAACATGTTCTCAAAACTATCATTTTCAACATCTTCAAAATTCATATTTTGATCACTGACAGCTTCTTCACCAGATCCACCATCAAGTGACAGTGACATTAATATTTGATTGCATTCAGTATTTGTTTTGCAGTAAATCGCTGAGCCATTTAAAGTTTTGCTGATGATAAACTTCCAATTTTTTGTTTTCTGCCTGTGGTAACTATGACTGAAACGTCACTTCATCAGTGTGTATCAGACATGGTGAATTGCACTTATTCAGTAATCAAAGATTAAATTATTGTTGTGCAAAAAATATATGCACTGTTACATGTCTCGGGGTGTTAGCGAGCCTATACATTTTTTTACAAAATAATGAATGGGAAAGCAGACATTGAATTGATTGAGGAATACTAAGAAGGTTGATTCTTACACGTTATGTTCATCATGACAATCTTCACAAATGAATACAGCTTTAATGAATTTGGAAGCCTAAATACAATAGTCAGAAGTATAAAGCTAAACGTAGGCTATTAAGAACTACACTATGGTCATATGACTTCAACATCACCACCATTAAGCTTTTATTTCATAGAATAAAATGTGAATATATCTAGAGCTTGTGATAACCACATAACTTATTTTAGGCATTTAACCAAACACCCATTAAAAAAAATAGAAGTGCTCAAATTCTAACTCGTTTCTGGCTTTTGGCCTACAAAAATATGTCATCCTTGCAGCATTCTATTTTAAAAGTTATAGGTACACATTAAGAAATAAATTGTGTCTTTGTGCATAGTCATCTGAATGGTGTACACTCACATGACTGTACTCATATTTCGCCATGTTGAAATGATGGAGAGAATCTGTATGATCATTGGCTTCCGCCTCGGTAGATATGCTAGTAGCGTAGTGTTTTAAAGGTGCAAAGAGTGAAAATTTGCCAATGGAGCACATTTATCTGAGCTAGGGTAGGCAATTTGGGAGATTTGGAAAGATTTGATGATGAATTAATTGTGTAGACCATTCTCTAAAACCCACTAGTATACAGTGTAATTTACTTAAAACCTATCGACAATGATCCATCCATGTTGATAGGTGACAGCGCAGCATCTAACAGCATTGTGGTATCAGTACTTAATGGGGACCTATACAAAATTCACTTTTAAATGTTGTTTGAACATAAATGTGTGTTGGAAGTGTGTGTACAACCACCCTATGATGGTAAACATCCACCCACTCCTCTTTTTTTTAATCCCCATAAATCATAAGCAGTGTCTAAGAACAAGCTGTTTGCAGATTTTACCTTTTTGAATCACAAAATGCCTAGGCCCCGCACAAACTGCTGACGGACTCTGCCCAATTTGCATAGACCCTGCCCTCAGTGAGCTGTACCCAAACCGCCATGTTTATCTCCTCGCAAGAGCATTTAACAGCAGCATTCAAGTAAGAAATGTATTATATAGCATATATAACAGCATATATATCACTAGGTAGGTACTGTACTGCTTTCACTTTAATACACAAATGTAATATACACATACAATTTCTTTACTTGCTGTTTACGTTCACAGATATAACCGACTATGTATTTGACAGTTTAAATGCAAAAGACGTGAAAGAGAACTTAGTTTAAAAATACTCACGTGGCAGGGCGTCTGACATCCAGCTCTCTGTGTGTGCTGATGTGTACACACATCCATTAGAAACTGAGGTTTATTCCATTAGAAAACCATATATCAGAAGTTTAGACTGATATGGCTTAAAACGCATGTACAGAATAATTGATGAAGGGCCGTTGAATTATTCGAAAAACAATATACACTCTTTGCGGAGTGGACGTTACTCCTCGGGTGTCCATTATTTTTCTAATAATTCAACAGCTTGGAGTCAATTATTCTGCTTATACTACGGTTGCAACGCAAAACATAATTTTTAATGAAAACATACAAAGTCTGTGAAAACAAACTAACTGAACATAACTGTGACACTTATGTAGTTATTAATGCAGTTATTAGACAGTCTAATAGCGAGACTACGTTTATCTGCAGTGCACCTCGCTTAGTGCGAAACGTCATGTAGTTTTTAAGTTCCTAAACTATTTCACTGATGAAATCATCAGAGCAGCGCTGACAACACGTGTGGCACTGGCAGTACTGTATGTGTGTGCATTTGAGTGGGAGAGAGCTCGAGGAAGAGAGATGTGCCTTTTCATATTAACTAATAAATGCAAAATACATGATAAAACGTAATTTTGTGGCAAAACAACTCATTTTTATCCTATTGTTTCCTATATTTATTTGCTTGGTCAGTGTCGTGTTTTTTTTTTTGGTTCTTTTATTGTTGTAGGCTGTAAAGACCTTTGAAATAACTGAAATCATTTGGTGAAGTGATATAGAACTTGATAGCCTGGAACTACTTTAGCTGTGCGTTTCCCTGAAAATATTTGCACTCCATAGAATGTTCGTCAACCAATCAGAATCAAGCATTCAACAGCCTGTAGTATAAGCAGACAATAAACTTTCATAATGAAGAACTGCAATGTCACGTACGCGTGACCGCGATAGAGATGATAATCAAAACCAAACAGATGTTTTAGTTTTTGGCAGAGTATCGGAGGCACGAGCTGTAAAGGCTCCGCCCTCTTCTGGAAAGCGTGTAGGGGAGCAGCAGCTCATTTGCATTTAAAAATACATGCACAAAAACAGCATGTTTTTCTTTCCACTCAAAAATGGGCATTTACAACATGGTATAATACATGATCTGTGGGGTATTTTGAGCTGAAACTTCACAGACACATTCTGGGGACATCTGAGACTTATATTATGTCTTGTAAAAAGTGCCAAAATAGTTCCCCTTTAATGTACACGAAGAACATCGATGCTAACGCTAGTTAAAGAACTATGGAATATACCTTTTTTTTTTTTTACGCAAAAAATTACTCATCATGTTTTTACTAACTTGTATCGCTTTAACACACACAATTAAGGAATGTTATATAATGGCCTAAGCCTTTATTCACCCTCAAATCAAATTAAAACATTGATGAACGTACATGTGATAAGGCAATACAAACCTCAACTAGCATATAACCTCATGCTCATTGGTTCTCAGGTTCTTGCACTTCATGAAATTTCATAAAATGTTATGTGAGAACCAATTAGGTTTGACGTGGGTTGACAGCAGGGGTGGACTTAACTAATAAGCAAGGTAAGTGGCCGCTTAGGGCCCCAGAAAATTAGGGGATCCCATCTGATATTGGCAAAAAGATTTGACAAACAACTTAAGCGCTCGCGAATCATCTCATTATAACAAACAAAGTGCAGACACAATGTGAATAATAGATCCATTATAGTGTAGAAAGCGTCATTGATTATAACCCAATGAACTGAAGTTCAATGATTGTAAAGGGAGTGCTCTTTTTCGTTCTTTCTAGGCTATATAATCGATTCAAAATTTGTATACAAGTCTTGTTGTTCATGCTGCTAACAGGACCAACAGTTACGTACATGCTGCAAAGTTTCAGGAGTGACATCCGCACATAAATGCGGAATTCACTGTCGAAATTGCAGTGATTTACACAGTGATCACCATAGAAATGGACGGGACAAAAATATATGTCAAACTAGATGTGCATTAAGGCTAGAGCACCCTACCGTGTGGAATATGGATAACCAATATGACAGTTGACAGTTTTTAGAGCAATATTAAGACGTGAAAGAGAACTTAGTTTAATACTCATACGACACGCCTTCCGACATCCAGCTTTCCGCATGCTTCGGATGTGTGCGCTCAGAAAACCATATATCTGAAGTTTAGACTGATATGTCTTTAAAACGCATGCAGATAATAAACTTTCATGATGAAGAAGAGCTGTAATGTCACGTGAGCATGACCGAGATAGTGATGATAATCAAAATCAAACAGATATTTTAGTTTTTGGCAGAGTATTGGAGGCACGAGCTGTACAGGCTCCGCCTCTTCTGGAAAGCGGGGTGGGAAGCAGAAGCTCATTTGCATTGCTGAGACTTCACGGACACATTCCGGGGACACCTGAGACTTATATTATATCTTGTAAAAAGGGGCAAAATAGGTCCCCTTTAAATGGACAAGTGCTAGCACGTTTCTTTTTTGTGTGTGTAATTTCTTCTCTTGTGATCCAAAAAAATTAAGGCAATGCAGCTTTAGAGCATCTTTAGAACGACTTTAAGCTTTGAAGAAATAGACTATAATTGTCTCAGTGATGTTTGAATGTACGGAAGGAAGAAAAAAAAAACCTACTATCCACCAAGAGCATCTTTCTGGGTAAGCTTTGTGCAGGATTCACTATTGAGTTGTAAGGAGAGTGCTTCAAAGTCATACTAGAAGGAGAGAGGCAGCGAGACTGAAAGTGAGACAGAACGAGAGAGAGAGAGAGAGAGAGAGAGAGAGAGAGAGTCCTTAGCTTCAGCAGAAATACACATACTACTTATGGAGACGACAGAAGCGGTTAAATGAATCATCCAGTTGGCTTTAACTAAGCTTGGCTGCCTCTGTCCTCCCAGCATCTTTAATGTGTTTGTTTGCCTGCAGGGCCCGTGATTTTTTTTCCCTTCTTGTCTCTGTTTCCCCTCTCAAAATGGGAAGATACAGATTTATTTCAAAACCTTTAAATGGACTTGAATCGATCAACTCCTTTTTGTGTGTGTGACGAAAGCCGTACAGGAGGGGGAAGAGCACCCCAATTCGGCAGATGTTACAATTCCGATTTGCCTTTCATTCTTTTTCAAACCTGTACAATAGCATAACGAAAGGAATTTCAAAGGCCGATTTAAATTGATTTAAGTTAGAGCTCTTGTCATAAAAGTGAGTGTTTGCAAGTATCACAAAGATGACGAGAATGAGAGAGACGACGACAATAAAAGGAACCCAAGGCATTGTACTTTTTTGCAAAAGCCTCAAGAATCTTTTTTAAAATATCCAGGCTTGGAATGATTTGCTCCAAAGTCTTTTTAGATTTCTACAGTGCAAGAGATAGTCATCAAGAAGAATAAACAACTTGGATATGCCGGAGAGAGGATATGAAAGAAAGAAAGTGCTGAAAAAGAACACCCTGCTGCCAAGAAAAATTGGAAATGGAAGGCTTCGTTTACTTTCAGAGCAGCCATGTTGAATTTTGCATCTTTCTTAGAAACACAAAGAATACTGTACAAAGAGATATTAGTGCCTAAAGATTATGTTACAAACAGTTTTCTTAAGATAGAGGAGACTGGGGCTGCAGTAGTTGTCCTTTTTTTTTTTCTCGGAGGTGAATATTTCTCAGGGTCGTAATTTTTTTTACACATGTATATTTATTTATGTCTTCTCTACAAAACAGCTATTGAACCTTTCAAAAGCTTTACTGCCAAAACTGAAACTTGAATATGCATTTTGCCACACTAAATAGGGTAACCACACTAGGAAACTATTATAGGCTAAAGCAAGAATAAAGCAAGAATAAAAAATAAAAAAGAAGAATTACATACTAAAATTCCAAAGCATTGTTTTGGCCAGCAGCGACTATAAAAACTGTATTTACTTGCAAAAAATAAAATAAAAAAATTATAATAAGCAACAATTAGGAGTTTATTGAGGCAAAAGTCATAGTTAACAGTTAGTTGATTTAGACCCTAGTCTAAAATGTGCCCAAAAATTCTTACTGACCCCAAAGTTTTAAACGGTAGTGTATAAAAACTTTCCCCAACCTGACATTTATGGAAAATGCTTTCAGGTACAATCTATTTATGTGGTTCTCTTGTACTCCATAGCTACAGCAAAATTATATACTAGAATTTGGGACAAAATTATTCTAATTTAACATAATATTTAGCTAGTCTAAAACCAAGATACAAAAAAAATAAAAATAAAAATAATAATAATAATAAGCAACAATTAGGAGTTTATTGAGGCAATCATGATCATGACTACCCTGTGTGACATGTATGCAAATAACAAAAAAGACCCTAAAAAAATTGGGTCATATTTTATTTTGACAATATACTGCAAGGTGTCTTAAGATATACAATTGAATGATAGTTTGCAACCCAGTGTTTCTCTACAATCTGCATCCTGTAAATTCTTTCCCACAGCTTGGGTCTTCTTTTAGCTACTTTTGATGGATTTGTGGCATCATCATAGCAAATGGGTTCAATTAAGACTGGGCAACCATATTGGCAAAGTCCCTAAAAGTGTGTATCAGCACTAAATCAAGCTGCTTAGGAGAGACAAAGATAATTAAAGAGTGCAAACAGTAAATGATGATGAAGAGGGTGAGGGAAGAGCCACAGTCTGTCTGAACTCTCAACAAAACGTGTAACTGGTACTAATGAGCACACTATAGGCCCTGCTAACGAGGGGTTGTTCATCATGGGCAAACACAAGTCACGGTATAATCTTATCACCAGTGATGTGCTCTCCTCAACTGGAGGAGCAGCCTCATGCCTTGACAAAACCAAGAGAAACCCAGTCACTCACTCAGCCAGATGACAGACAGACACGTTTGTTTGTTTATATGGTGGGGTCTTTCCATTAAATTCTGAGCTATTTCTATCCCATACCCTTTAAATCTACCACTCACAGAAGTAATTTAGCATTTTAGGTTTTAATTAAGACAGTAGCCTAATGTAGATGTATTTTATCCCTGCAAGGATTTCAAACCTACAGGGATGCACACTGTAAATATGCATTTTTTATATACAAAGACCTTTTTCCTTTGATAGTATTATGATTATCTGAAGGACAGAAATAGGACTATCTCATTTGGCCTCAGATGGACATCCACCACTAGAGGGCAGTGCAGCCCAGTCCTTGTACATAGTCAACAGACCAGGTGCATGGAAATGCAGCCAAATGACTGATAAAGACAAGTAACCTGATGGTTCAGGCTGATAGTGCAAGGGGGACGTAGTCCATAGGGTGCACAAATTCCAAAACATTTATTATCTCCTTTGATTCATTCCTGATCAGTGAATATTTTCATCAGCAAATCCTCCTACCGGGCCCACAGCCTATTGGCTTTCCGTAGCCTACTGTTTGTTTTTCTTGTGTTTCTTTTTACTGTTGCTGAAAAAGCTGGAGAAGGAAGGGAAGAGATGGAAGAGAGGAAAAGTTTAGATATGCTAGTTAACATGAATTAGCAATATTTTTACAGCATTTATTAGGCTAGTCTTGGTTATGTTCGCTTCTACATAGAGGATCAGTGGCAGAAGGGAAAGTGGAATATGTTTTAATCCTCAGTTGCCTTTTAAATATCAGCTTTGAGTTTTGATGGCCATTGATCATTAAGCATTATACAATTGTAAGCGCATGTCCAAAAAACAGTGTACAGTATAGAACAGTTTAAGTGTGTTCAAACTATAATAATTTAATATGTTTAGAATGATAAAATGTATATACATTTAACACACACACACACACACACACACTTTAAAATAAACTCAAAGGCTGAGAGTAAAAAGATCAGTGCTATATCACAAATCTACCAAAACCTTTTAAATGTTTACTATTAAAAGGTGTATATGAACTAAAACTACTATATGAACTAATACTGACCAGTAGTATACATATAATTAATATTAACAAAGATTAATAATTGCTATAAAAATATTGGTTATTGTTAGTTCATGACACCTATAATGCAAAACTATTTGGTTTTAAAACCATATTGTTATGAAAACTGTAACCTATAACTTTTTTTTTTGGCTCATAGAGTTGAACAATTTGTGACATGTTCACATTCAGCACAATTTTCAAAACAAAACTTGGACTTGTTTAAAAAGTAGCATGTTTTAATAGTGAAAGAATGTGAGACACAGAATGGGAAACAATAGAAAAGCACAATAACAGGAATAAAGGGAAGAGTCTGGATTTAACTCTTTATCCGTTGGCTTGGTTTCTTTCCTTTTTTTTTTCTTCACAGGGCAAAGCTCTGGCAGTCACAATTGGATGAACAAGTTTTTCTTTCCTATTTACTTGTCTATCACAGCTATGACTCATTCCATACCCCGTAATTATGTGTCTTTGAAAAAGTAAATCTTCCTTTAATGCAATGTAATTGTGTGAGAGTGTGTGAGTGTGAAATGAGGTTTGGATGGAAAGTCTGATGAGTTTAATCCTGATCTGATTGCTTAAAACCTGTTGAGCTAAATGTCTTTAAACATGTACGAAAATTATTTTAAATACATTTACTACTATTTATATAACATTTTACATTTAACAATTTGTAACTTGTATATAAGACTTTCAAGTTCATGTGTACATGTGAATACTTCCTCTTCCCACAGACCTTTGCTTGGCCTCAAGGCATCAGTAAACGACCTGTGATGGATCCAACAAATCTCACACTGCACTTACTTTACACAGATATGCCTACCAAAGTACCTTCCTTGAGCAGGGAAAAGAGCCAAGAGCAGCACACAAACAGCCCTGATGTGTCTATCCGTAATATCAGGTCAATTCTGCTAGTGAAAAAAACACCAAAGAGAAGGAGTTACAGGATTCACCTCAGGGTGATAATAACTGAATGAGATGAGACCACAGAAGAGGATGTTTCTTGTTTTTACTTGCCTTAAATGATAAAAAGGGAGTTGACTAAAGCTGAACAACCTAAAGTTTAAAAGGCCATGGAGTGCACAAATAGCTCTGTGTTATAACTGCAAACCGCAACAACATTACACAAATATTATCAACACCATTTCTCCTCAGACATGAAAACATGTTGTCAAGTGGCATTATCAGGTCGTAATGAGTCAAATTAAACTACATTATAATACAATTTTCACTATTCTCTTTACAACTTCAAGAAAACTGTCTTTAAAGTGTGTGCACAAGTTATTAAGACTCATTAAGCTTGTATTGGAGTCACATTGCATGAGCGAAGGATGTTCTTCCAGCTATGGAAGGCTCTTGTGCTAGCATGTGGCCCCTGAGGGAGCTCACGAGAAAGAAAAGAGATGAGTGTGTAAGATAAAGTCTGTTTAGAGTATGACATGCTTTCAGGCTTGAAAGAAGACACCCGAGTATATACTTAGGTCTAGACATGTTTGATCAACACCTCTATCAGACAATAATCTTTCTCCATAAAGTGTAGTGAAAGATTACAAGAGCACACAAAGACACACATGGACGGTTTGTTAGATGCAGATAATGAAAAATAATGGGTCTTAAAATTGTTGTTGCAAGTGCTACTGTTTTATAAACTACTACTTTAGTAGGATTTTATATATATACACATACACATATATAGAAATTATTCAACCCCCATTGCAAATAAGGTTTATTGGCAAAATGTACTGACTTTCAGCTGTTTGTACAATGAACAAATCAAACAAAAGTAATTGAAATAGCTCAAAAGAATGGTCCAAAAAAGTTAAGAGAAAATACCACCAACCTTCATAAACAAGGAACAGGATAGTGAAGGCACTAAATGTTCCTAGAGCCACCATTGGAAGCATAGCTCGCAAGGAACAGTGGTTACACTACCTGGACAGGGAAGAAATAGGAAGCAATATCAATGGCTGCAACCAGGTTTCTGAAGGCAGGTTCAGAAAAACCCTTGAGTGACTGCAAATGACCTCCAGCAAGACTTTGTGGCATCAGGCACTGAGGTTCCAAGACGTACACCACTACTGGTCCAAAAGCACAAGAAAGGTGATTAAAATCATATAAATAAGCCACAGAAGTTTTGGGATTCTGTTCTGTGGAGCGATGAAACAAAACTGGAACTTTTCGGCCCTATGGATCAGTGGTATGTCTGGAGGGAGAAGAATGAAACATATGCTGAAAAGAACATTCTGTCTACAGTTAAGCATGGTGGTGCTCGGTGATGCTCTGGGGCTACTTTGCATCCTCTGGCACTGGAAACCTGCTGCATGTGGAAGGCAAGATGGATTCATTGAAGTATCAGGAAATCCTAGGAAAAAACGTCATGCCGTCAGTGAGGAAGCTGAAGCTTGCGCTTCATTGGACCTTCCAACAGGACAATGATCCCAAGCAATTACTTTACACTTACACTTTATTTTGATTTTCCCTTTTGAACATTCTGTTGACTATAAGGCTACGTTCACACTGTCAGTCCAAATCCGATTATTTGTGTATACGATTGGAATCTGATCTAAAATTATTGACGTCCACATTGTGTATCGCAACTGTTCCGATCCGATTTGAGTGTCCGTGTGGCTCTTTCGTTTTCTGGAATATCTGCATTGGTTTCTATGGCAATGACGTTGCGTTGGTAGGAATATGCCAAATACAACAACAACCGCAACATAGAGGGGTTTGCAATAGAAATGTTGTCTTATTTAAATGTTACAGCATGACAATGTGTAGCCATAACTAACTATAGAAGGCTGTTATGCATGGCTTTATTCTGTGCTGTCGTCTCCGTCGGTTTACAAACATGTCTCCGTTAGCTATATTGTCCGAAAACCAGTCAGTATCTGGTGTGACCACCATTTGCCTCACACAGTGCAACACATCTCCTTCGCATAGAGTTGATCAGGTTGTTGATTGTGGCCTGTGGAATGTTGGTCCACTCCTCTTCAATGGCTGTGCGAAGTTGCTGGATATTGGCAGGACCTGGAACACGATGTCGTATACGCCGATCCAGAGCATCCTAAACATGCTCAATGGGTGACATGTCCGGTGAGTATGCTGGCCATGCAAGAACTGGGATGTTTTCAGCTTCCAGGAATTGTGTACAGATCCTTGAAACATGGGGCCGTGCATTATCATGCTGCAACATGAGGTGATGGTCGTGGATGAATGGCACAACAATGGCCTCAGGATCTCGTCACGGTATCTCTGTGCATTCAAAATGCCATCAATAAAATGCACCTGTGTTCGTTGTCCATAACATATGCCTGCCCATACCATAACCCCACAGCCACCATGGGCCTCTCGATCCACAACGTTGACATCAGCAAACCGCTCACCCACACGACGCTATACACGCTGTCTGCCATCTGCCCTGTACAGTGAAAACCGGGATTCATCCGTGAAGAGAACACCTCTCCAAAGTGCCAGACGCCATCGAATGTGAGCATTTGCTCACTCAAGTCGGTTACGATGACGAACTGCAGTCAGGTCGAGACCCCGATGAGGACGATGAGAATGCAGATGTAGCTTCCCTGAGGCTGGTTGGATGTACTGCCAAATTCTCTGAAACGCCTTTGGAGATGGCTTATGGTAGAGAAATTAACATTCAATTCACGGGCAACAGCTCTGGTGGACATTCCTGCAGTCAGCATGCCAATTGCACGATCCTTTAAAACTTGCGACATCTGTGGCATTGTGCTGTGTGATAAAAAAAATCATTTTAGAGTGGCCTTTTATTGTGGCCAGCCTAAGGCACACCTGTGCAATAATCATGCTGTCTAATCAGCATCTTGATATGCCACACCTGTGAGGTGGGTGAATTATCTCAGCAAAGGAGAAGTGCTCACTAACACAGATTTAGATTTGTGAACAATATTTGAGAGAAATAGGTATTTTGTGTACAGATAGAAAAAGTCTTAGATCTTTGAGTTCAGCTCATGAAAAATGGGGGCAAAAACAAAAGTGTTGCGTTTTCAATTTTGTTTATATATATATAATTTTTGTTACTTGAAATAAAAAATTGTTATAAAAACATTTAACTTTATGTACTAAAATAACTATAAAAAAAACGATGTACTGTATACATTTAAAAAAGCAATAACTAATAAAAATGACAAAAACACAACAAAATTCTAATAAAAACTTAAAAAAATTTAATTGTGAACATTAACTACATTAGTTAACATGAACTAAAAACCAAAAAATACTTCTAAAGGATCTATCAAACTTAGTTAATGTTAATTTAAACAATTAATAATACATCAGGTTGTGTCTGTTAATATTACTAGACCTGAGGTAACATGAACTAACAATGAACAGATGTATTTTGTTTTATTTTCTAACATTAATTAAGATTAATAAATACTGAAACAAATGTATTTCTCATTGTTAGTTCATGCATAACAGTAACCACTGGGGCCTTATTGTAAAGTTTTACCAAATACATTTACAGTATCTCGATGATATTAAAATAACACTGCTCCATACATTTGATCAGGGACGTCAAACTCACTTCCTGAAGGGCCACTGTCCAGCAGAGTTTAGCTCAAGCCCTATTTAAACACACCTGAACCAGCTAATCAAGGTCTTGAGGATTACTAAAAACTTCCAGGCACGTGTTTTGGAGCTGGTTGGAGCTACACTCTTAGGACAGTGGCACTGTGGCCCTCCAGGAGTGGAGTTTCACATGTGAATTAGACTATAATTTTGCATGTGCTTATTCAAAATGATGTAGCTCATAATTTATAAAAAATTGAACAGTTTCATCAACTTTTGGGTCTGCACACAAACCTGAGATGCACTCTAACGTAGACACACATGCCTTTTGTTCTGTCACAAATAAAGAACCAGATTCACTGTAACCATGACACACCAGATTCATGTGGTGTTGAGCGAGGACAGTCTTTCTTACTTACAAAAGGGTTTTTTGAACGCATGCATGCAATGACGAAGTACTGTGATAGCACTAAGGTACAGTAATGGCATCACGTAATACCAAGATACTTTGATATATGCTTTAATACTGAATGATTAGCTCAGTAGTTCCCGACCCTGGTACTCAAATCCCTCAGCACTGCACATTTTAAATGTTTCCCTAATCAAACACACCTGATTCAACTTATCAGCTCATTAGAAGAAACTCCGAGATCTGAAATGGGCGTGTCAGATAAGAGAGACATCCAAAATGTGCAGTTTTCCGCATACAGACGACACCATTGTCAAAACGATCCCCATTCACATGGATCCGCGAAAACGACTAAAAACGCTGTATTCTGCTGCCAGGCCATTTAGATGGTGATGAAACACTACTGAACACGTAATACGCATGCGCATGACGAAGTCATCGTCTGCAAAGATTCACGTTTTTGTTGTTTATACGGAGACTGTTTTCAAAAACGTGCACTTTGAAACCCGTTTTCAAAAGTTTGCGTTTTCAGCCACCCAAAACGCCGTTGTTGTGTAAACGAACGGCCAAAACGCATAAAACGTTTTACGTTTTTAGTTGAAAACGGTGTCGTGTAAACAGCCCCTAAATCCCAAACTCATAACTAGTCTAAACAAACACATACACAAATCACGTATACATGGGTAACATGGAAAGTGAAAGTAAATGGATGAAACTGAAACAGAAACGGGAATGAAGCTATGGAAACGTAAGAGTCAGTTAACCAGCTGAACAAAACCATCAGTTTCTTAATTTAAAGCACCTTGGCAACAAGGGGTCTACAGCTTACACTAAACCTCTGTTTAGTTAAATGTACGATAGTTGCACAATGCCTTATCTGTTGAAGAGCGTACGGGCATGCACTCTCAGAAGAAAGTCTTGATGGTTAAGTAGATCGATGGTGGTGAAGTTGCAGTCAGGTTCTTCGGGGTTGAGTGAAGAATGTACTCCAGGAACCAGGGTTGGGAACCACTGGATTAGCTTACCATATTCATAAACCATGGTATTGAAATGGTACCACAGGGTACTTCAAATATTGTAATAGTACTATTAAGGTACTTGACCAAAAAAACTATGATAGTTCTCAAGTGACGGAGGAAAACATCTCTGCAGAAGCATATAGAATCATCTAGTTTAGAATTTCTCAAACACAGAAATATTCATTTCACTTGAAACATTCCATCTTTTATTTCAAATATCTGATTACATTTATAATGTATCATTATACGTCTATAAGACAGCAGCAAGGGATGTGCATAGGAGTCATTAGATATGAAATGTACTCTAAAATGTAGAATGCACTACTATACAAACTTTCAAACTGAAAAGTCATCAGATCTAATGTTATTTTAGAAATGTATAATTTGACAATAAAAATCTAAATCTTTTTGAGGAAATAAACACTTCAATTAAATTGTGATGTGTAGATATTCTCCATATTAGAATTTTTCCGCTTACCACTTTCAGCTCTGTGATTGATGGTCAAGCTGTGAAATTACAGAAGGCCAAGCCATAGCAAATCAATGAGAGACTTATTTCAAATGACAGGAAAATTGACCAATCATATCGTCCCTCTAAATGGGTGGGGCTTGTAATCACTAAGGCTGTGTCCGAAAACTGATAAATGCTGCCTTCGGAGGACACATTCCAAGGTCAGAAGGCATCAAGGCACGTCCGAATGCAATGTTAGTTTCACTTCTTGTCTCTCTTCATCTGATTGATTTTTGAAGGCAGCGTAGATTTATCCTTTGCTGCCTTTGATATCCCACAATCCTGTGCTTTCCATTCTTTGACAGTTGAGCTAGAAAAATAAAGATGGCGTTTGAAAGTTGCGGCTGGTTGTCAGTTTGTGTAAATGTAAATTTTTGGTCAACGTTTTCCCCTTATGATGTCATTTCTAACGAGAAATTACTATTGTAGTCATTAAAGGGATATTTCACCGTTGGTGCCTTCTAGACTGAGAAAAGCCAGAAAATGAATTTTTGGCTCATGTGGATGAAAGACAACAACTTCCAGAATGTACTTGCTTCCCTGCCCTACAAGGCCACTCCCAAGCCAAGCCTACCGGTTACAGAGGGCAGTATCGGAAGAAATGATACAACTAGGCTACTAGTTGACTCAAAACTGAAAAGACGCTGTTTTATCGTGAGATCCCACCCCCTATGGACGGGTTGAAAACATGCGGAACTAGCTCCTACTACTGGCTGTAGTCTCTAGCCTCTGGGCAAAAAAGCCTCCGATGACGATCATCTGAGGGTTTTTTTCCAGACACACAATACAGAAATCTCTCGTCTCAGGGGGACATGAGGGACTGAAGCACGGTCATTCGAAAATACTACCGGGTTTCTACTGATACAAAGCTTAATGCTAATCGGTGAAGTATCCCTTTAAATATTCACTTAGTTTTCACCAAAGCTTGCTCTATTTTGCTGTAGATTTGCTGTTTCGTATGCAGACACTGCTTGCAAAGTAATCGGACGCTGTGGGGAACACCATCGGGAAAAAAGCTGATAAATAGCTAGCACTATTCGCTATGGAAATCGCGAGCAACATTAATGAGAAGGACATTGTTGCTAATTTATTATCCACGCTTAACTTTTGAGGAAAAGCTGGAGTTAACCGGCAAAGGAAGACATACACCAGAGCTTAATTTAGTGCAGAAAGCCAAAGTTTTTAAAAGCATTTCAACCACAGCAATTATAAGCGAACACCCCTGGATGACAGCATCAATCAAGAATCTAAAACTTTACTGCTGGAATTCTTTGCTGTTTGATTAAGTTATTTAAAATCTAATAGGTTACATGACTGATTTTCTTCTAGGCAAAGAAGAACTTTTTTATATGTGACCCTGGATCACAAAACCAGTCTTAAGTAGCACGGGTATATTTGTGGCAACAGCCAACAAAACATTGTATGGGTAAAAATGATCAATTTTTCTTTTATGCCAAAAATCATCAGGATATTAAGTAAAGATCATGATCCATGAAGATATTTAGTAAATTTCCCACCTTAAATATATGAAAAAAATATTTTTGTGAGTGGATGCAGCACAATCGCCTATAGAAATGGACAACTTTAAAGGCGATTTTCTCAATATTTTGATTTTTCTGCACCCTCAGTTTCCAGATTTTCAAATAGTTGTATCTTGGCCAAATATTGTCATATCCTAACAAACCTAATATCAATGGAAAGATTATGTATTCAGCTTTCAGATGATGTATAAATCTCAATAAAAAAAAAAATACACATAAGACTGATTTTGTGGTCCAGGGTCACATATGTTAAAAAAGAAGAACGGTGCCACTTTTTTATATGTTAAGCTTTAGTTTAGTTATTTTTGAGAATTACTGGTCAGTCTGTAAATTTACTAACTTAGCAACCATGCACATTTGTTGTAATTTGCTGTCACCTGCCCACCTTGTTTTCCTCATCATCCCTGGCTCCATCCAGTCCTCACGACCCACCTGCCCTCGGGTCTCCTCTCCATCAGCCAGCTCCACTTTGCCACTGCGCTCCCTCAGCTCCACCATGGTCTGACATCAGCTGGGCTCCCTCGTCCCTCCACTCCATCTTGGTCACTCATCATCCTGCTTCCGCAGCAGACTTCTGGGCTTCTGGCTTTCCCTCCACTCCATCGTGTTGGCCCTCCACTCCACTCCACTCTGTCTTCACCTTGGTCCTCGCTCCCTCCGTCTTTCCCGTTCTGCAAGGCCCTGGCCTCGCCTCGGTCTCTTAAGCTGGCGGTGTCACCTCAGACTTCTGGGCCTGTGATGTCGCCCTGAACCCTCATCCTTATAGTAACTATATTCGCCTCAGTTGAGCCCTAGGTCCCATGAGATCCATCAAGGCTCCACCCTGGCTCCTCCCTCCTTTGACTCCACCGTTGTGTTCCTCTTTGCCAACCCCTCGTCCTCCTCCAAGACTCCCTGTTTATGGTGCGAGGATGCGCCTGGTGGGAGGTTGGAGTCATGTCAGGGTCATGTTATGTTTCTTTGTGTTTTTGTTCATGTTCCTGTGTTTCCTTTCAGATTAACCTAGTTCATATTTCCTTAGTTACTAATTCCTCCCTGTTTGTTACCTAGGCTATGGATTTATCCCATCTGTGTATAGTTTAGTTTGTTGTGTATAAGCACTCCTATTTTGTTAAAACCTTTTTCGATTCTCTTCTTATGTTATGTGGTATAAGTGCTATTATTCTCCTGTGTATATTCTCTGTTATTAGTAAAAGTATCTCCTTTCAGAATCATGCGTTTACTGAACGCTGCATTGTATATGACAACATTATCTATATCTATATTATTTCTAAGAATCCATAGGTAATATTTTTTTCAAAGTTTGTACTCGTTAAAAATAAATATCCTTAAACATTGGTGAATGACTGGGATCAGCTTAGATTCTAAGGTAGTGTGAAGGTGGTTCTTGACCTGAAAAGTCTGGAAACCACAAATCTAGCTTATGCACAAACTAATATACATCTGAGATTGTGCATGGAAATATTTAAAATCTTGTAAACATGAAATTGTGCCACTGTCACATTTTATTTGTGTAATTTTTTTAATCAAATAATTCCAATAGAAAGTCCCTTGCGTTTTTTCCTTTAAGTCATGTTTCTCTCCCATTCTCATACCAAAACTAACAAAATTGCCTTCTGTCCCATTCCAGCACATTCGACCATTCAAATCGCATAACCTACATAGTGTTCTTCTTCGTTTTTGATCTCTCATCAATTATAGATTCCGTCCTCTGGGGCTCTGGGACGGTTGTGTTTTTCGGGGTGACTGACGCAGGGGGACATCTCCGACACATACCACTGAGATAGCCGTCTTTGACCGCACCGTTTCTCCATTATTAATCAGAGTCTCTCCAGATCCTAACAGAGGGCTCGGGGAGGTCAGCTCACATTAGTGCCAGCGCAGAGACAGGCCTGAGATCTTTAGATTGGGCATTTCGCGCTACGCTGCTCCCACTCCACAAGTCCTGATTTGATATTAATATCCATTTAAGGTTTCTTCTCTCATCTCATTGAGATTATCAGATCTTCTTTGGCCTCTGACACTCATTAAAATCTCTTGTGCTTTGTTTGAACTGTTGTGAAATGGTTAAGCAGTTTCAGGTTTAAATTACTCATAATGCTAGATGAGGATCTATCTGCGTGAACTCCAACGTTTTCCTTCCTGAATCATAATTTAATTCTTGCATACGCCACGTGGAAGCCTCAAATGCGCGCACACTCACACACATAGGCAATCTTGTCTATGACATACTTCATCCAGCAATCATTTTCAGGATGGCGATGAGATCTGATATTGGAGGCATGTTTTTTATTCGCCCAACAATGTCTGTTGGTCTTTCCAATAAGCGAGGAGCACAAACCACTCTAACGTGACAGTTCCAACAAAGATGGTGGTGACATCTCGTTGGTGGTGGAGAATGATTTCTCCACCCACTTCTGCACTTCCAGCAGTTATCTGATGGTATCAGATCTTGTTAGTAGCACAGGCAGGAGATTGAGGTTTTGGAGAAGGAGGGGGGCAGGTGACACAGTTGAGTGATTTGGATTTACCCCACTAAGGTAATGGGTGGGAGGGGGTTGGCGGATGGTGTCTGTGCCCGAAGGCCTACAAACTGCCGCAGTGTCCCAGGCCTGTCGTCTTCCTCCTATTGTCCTGCATGACAACTGCACCCCAACAAAACACATCAGGGGTCGGGTGTCGGGTCAAAGGTGATGGGGCGGACAGCACTTCAGACACTCAAACAAGGCTTTAGCTCATCTGATCCACACAGCCTGAAGAGTTTGTTATTGGGAGACTGTGGGAGTCATAACAAACAGGGTTAATCTACCAGATGGTACATTACTTGTGACTAGAAAAGTTTGGTTTCACACCGTATTTATTTTAGCACAACAGCCCACATTAGCTGCACAGTACTCCCTAGCAGAAGTGTAGCTGCAAGCAACGTTTCAGTGCTGAGCCTGTTTGATGCATGTCATGTGCTGCTCAGCAGAAAAATGGATAATATGCACATTTTATGCAATCTAGGCTCTGAAGCAATGATAAATAATGGAGCCATCTGCTCACCCATTGTTTGACAGTGACGAATGTCAGATTGATGCAAGTTATACATACAGTGACAAACTCAAAAACATAATTTTCTGTTCGGTAAATAAGACAGAATCCAGACCAGGTTTCATACCTTTTAAAAGCATAGACTTCCTAAAATTCAAATGCAAATATATATATCTTTTCATGAAAAAAAGAAACTTTGTAAAAATTGCAGAATGTAGAAAAGCAGATTGAAACAATAATAATGTAAAATTCAAAGCATTGTTTTTATCATTATTAAAATTAATAATATTAATAATATATAAATTAATAAAGGGATAAAGAAATAAAAAGATAAATAAATAAGGGTGAAAAAGAAACGTAAAAAGAACAAATAATAATAATAATGATTGCCATTATTATTATTATTAGTAGTAGTAGTAGTATTTAAATATGTATTACTTATTTATCCGTTTTGTTTCGTTGTGTTTTGTTTTGATCATTTTTACCCCCTAAACTTTTTCACAGACCCCCCTTGTGGTTCCTTGTAGGTCCTGGGAACCCTGATCCAGAAGATATAAGTAGTTTACAGCTGCACTTTTGGTTTGATCTCTGTTCTATGCAGATTAATTTACATTTGCATATTGTTGTTGTCTCCCTGAAAATATAATAACCCATATTATTTTCTGTATAAAGCCACAGCCTTGCAGCCACACTTACATGCAGCTTACACGAACATGAACCAGGCCTAATGCTTATACTCCAAACTTTTCTCCCTTCTCTGAAATTCATCCTGTTAATCTGTACTCTCTCCGTGTGCAGAAGGGGTGGAGATACATTAATTAGCGTTATGGTTTACAGAACCGTGGCCCGGCTCAAACCCTGACTGCTTCTGCGGCTGAGGTTCGGAGACTGTGGGAGGGAGAGCTTTCTGCCTAGGCCTCTTTTCACACAGTCCTGTCTTCTCATATTTAACATGCCTAATGGAAGAGTCTGTCTACAGCCTGCAGCCATTCCTACTCCTACAAGAGCTTTTCATCATCCAGCACCGAGAGGGGGCGGAGGGGCAAGAGAAAGAGAGATGCTGCTTTAGTGTAGAGAATTTAGAGAGGAATCAAAAAGAAGAGAATTAATTATGTGGAAACACATTACATTGAGAAGTGGAAGGGCTTCATTTCTAGGAGCTGAAGACAGAGCTATAAGAGTAGACCAAAAGACAGAAATGATGTCATGTTGCATGGACAGAGGTTTCCTATCTGATCTACATCTTTACCTTTATATCTTCTTTGTGTAGTAGACCAGAGAGTGTGTGCATATCTGAGGTCACCTTGAGCCCAAACTATGTACCCTTGGTGTCTCCTCTTTCCTGCGTGCTTCACTGAGCACTCCTCCAAGCACAAAACCTTCTCGCCTGCAGGGCTTTCTATACTTTAGCCATTTACCAGGGATTAGTGAGAGAGAGAAAAAGGGAGAGAGACAGAACCTGGAAGATATTACAGTATAGCACAAACATATTTTGAGATGATGACAATGTAGTGTATTTTTGGGGTGGTTTTTTTAAAGACTAATCGCTTGTTTGACTCAAAAGAAGGTCCTTTGCTGTTTCATATATTTGAAAAGGTGTATTTTTTTAGAATGTTTATTGCAGCTCAGTGGTGGCATTATTGCATGTACACACAAATTACATCTGCCGAAATAATGCTATGAAATTAGTGGTTTAAAAATGAGACTATGGCTATGAATATAGAAACTTGAAATTATAAATTAAATTATAAACAAAACTATGAATACAATGTTACATGTTTGTTATTCTACTTAATTAATTAATTGAAAATATAAAATATACACTATCATTCAGAAGATTGGGATCAATACGATATTTTAAAAGGAAATTAATACTTTTATTAAATTCCTCAAAAGTGACAGTAAAAACATTTATAATGTTACAATTTTTTTTTCAAGTCAGTTCTGTTCTTTTGAACTTTCTATTCATCAGAGAATCCTGAATTTTTTGTTAAATGTTTGTATCACAAAAATATTAAGAAGCACACACTTTTTCAATATTAATCAAATAAATGTTACTTGAGCAGCAGATTAGAATATCCAAATTATTTCTGAAGGACCATGTGACACTAAAGACTAGAGTAATGATGCTGAAAATTCCACTTTGCCATTACAGGGAAAATGAATTACATTTAAAAATATCTGTCAAATTTAAGGATGCCTTATTGCTGCATGATTTCACACAGAACCAACCTTTGGAACGGGCACAGAGCCTCTTTCAGCACAGACATTCCATCCGGTATGTTTTTGTGTCACAAATACTAAGAAATGTGGATTACTTTGAATCTACACAAAAACACATGTTAGACCAACAATATACCCTGAAATGTTGTCTCAACTAGCCTAACAGAGTCATCTGAACAATTTTATTTTGAACAGTGTGCTATGTTAGAGTTTTGCAAGGTCCCAGCGTGCATTGCATCATAAATAAATTATGCAGTTACTGTTATAGGCTTATAGTTTTGCTTATCATTTATGCTGTTGTTGTTCTGTCATCATTTACTTACCCTCATGTATGTTGTTCCAAGCTTGTTTGCATTTCATTTTTCTGTGGAACACCAAACAGTTTTGGTGACCACCTACTTCCATTGTATGGACAAAAAAAATAATAACACTGAACACAAAATTAAACACTGCACATAGCTCAAAATAGCTTTTTTTGTAATGTTCCATAGAATAAAGAACTGGGTGCCTATCCCTTAAAGAGCACATAAAACCATAAAAAAAATATTTCAGTCAATTTTAATAAATAAGTCTGTAAATGCCTTGACAAGAATGTGTTGGCTATAAATGTTTTGAGTTTAGTTAAATAAATTCACACTTGTTAAACAAAATAGTATTAAAGTGGACTGTTAATGAGATAATAGACCCTTTTCACATTTCCGGGTTTCCCAGAAGCAGAAGTCGTCAAATTTCTATAGAAGTGAATAAGAGACTATTAAATATATTTTGTGTGTTCCCATTTGCTCAAATAGCAAAAGAAACTCCACAATAATGTTTTCACAACTTTCAAAAAAAGGGAAAAAATAAAGAGATATTGATAACAGGGGTCAGAAGAGAGAAAGATGTCAATTTCACCAACCAATGGAAGTCCACTGAAGGTGAGTATAAAGAACCCAAGTGCAGTTTATTTAAATCCCAATGAATACAGATACAACATGAACATGAACATGAACATGAACATGAACATGAACATGAACATGAACATGAACATGAACATGAACAGAGATCACAGTGAACAAAGCTAGACAAAAGACAAGGGTAACAGGAGGGCTATATATACACAAGGACTAATCACAAACCAAGGAACACCTGAGAACAATCAAACAATGAACCAATGAGAAAACAGGACACATGTCCAGAACAACCAATGAGAACATGACACATAAGACTAGGGAAACACAAGACGGGCTGCGTTCCACTCCACTTTTAGACATGCATTCGCGAACTTCCCTAAGTTAGCGAGGGAAGGGCATAAAAGCACAGCCTATTATCAGATGAGGGCAAGGAAATCACATGACAAACAGGAACCATGACTATGAAAACTACAAAATAAAAGACATGAAGACCAGAACATAAAACCAAACCAGAAACAGATGTGACATTTGTATTAGAAACACCCCCACAGCAGCGTTAACTAGTTTTTTAATAATATGATGCAAAGGTGATATTCTACAAAGTATAGTGTTTTACAAAAAATGTTAAATGAAAATATAAAAAACGTGTAGGATTTACAATGCTACATCCCATACACCCCATGCTACATTTACAATGCTGACTGTTAAAAAGCTTCATCACAGTCTGTGAAAAAGGTCCACTGGTTAAATATATATATTGCATCATGCTGACTTAATTTTTTTAAGTTTCTCAATTCATTTTTACAGTGTGTGCACAGATCATGCTAAGATGTGCTGTCATTTGAGTAATTTGTCCTGCTGAACAAAAATAATATCCAGTAGCACTCCTGTCACCTGTAGGACTGCATGTGAGGGTTCCCAACATTCCAGCACTGCAAACCTTCATATGGGAAGGCAGTGCATTGATGCCAGTGGATCAGTCAGACACACAATGGCTCTGTGGGTGGGTAAGGCCATGCCTTCTTCTTCTACACTGGCACAGATTGTCCTCTCACTGGCACTGCTGAATGCCAGAGCCTCTGACACAGTTGGCAGATGAGCAGAGAAGACCTGCTGAATGCCAGCCAGGGATGGATAAGAATGGTGGTACAAAACCCTTCTGGACCATAGTAAATAATTGCTTAACTTGTTTTCAGATGACATACTCTTGCAATGTTCTTTCAGAGTTTTGTATTTGCAATCCCTTTATTCTTGTCTTTCTTTCATGTATTGAGTTGCGGCTTAGACAGTTCTTTCAAAGTAATAAAAGAATCAATTCATCTTCTTTTTCCTTTTGTGCCATAAAAGTTTGATGTAAAAAGTAAACAGAAGTTCCAGATATTATATTTAAAGAATTTCCCACACCACTGAATCACAATGCAACACATAAAATAAAATAGGGGGTTCTATCTCTTAAGTCTGCTGGATAGTGAGAAGCCAGTATTGACATTCCAGTCCATCAATTCACAAAACAGAGTTTGACATTCAAATCGTTGAGGGGAAAAAGAAAACAATGTCTAGTTATTCTACTCACTCATTACCTGTCAAACAGCAAGTGGATAATGCACTCCCCTCTGTCATCAAAACAGAACAATTAAAACACTTCAAATACAGGAGCCTCTATTTATTTTTTGCCGCTCACTCGAGTGGGTGTCATGTCACAACAAGCATAGCCGTTTTGCTGTTTCTAATATTTTTTTTTTGTTTCACGTCGGTGTACCTGCCAGTACTTTGACACATTAATTGCATTCGAGTCAAGTAACCTCAGACAGATTTTGATCATTTCACTTGATCTCACGTTTGCAGAAAGTCGTTCATTTTAAGGACGGCATTGTGAGGGGTTTAAACCGGTGGTGTCTTACAGGTCGCCCTATGAGCTCCATGTGTTTTCCCAGGGTGGTACCATGAGTCAGTCGCCCCACCCCCATCCCCCCACGCAGAACCGCCGGGGTTATTGAAACTCAAGCAAGGTAATCCAAATGCATGGGTCACCTCTCCTCGTCGAGACAAAGACAAGGTTTTGGCAGCGGGGTTACACTCACACAGGGAAGAAAGGAATTGGTCCAGCAGGTAAATAGGAAGTTATTGTGCAATAACAAAGACATTGAGTTAACCTGTTGACCCTATGCCTCCAGTTCCATACCTTGCCCCGAGCAAAAGTGTGTGTGTGAGAGAGAGAGAGAGAGAGAGAGAGAGAGAGAGAGAGAGAGAGAGAGAGAGAGAGAGAGAGAGAGAGAGAGAGATTTCGGGGACATGAGCAGAGGTTTTTGGGGACATGAGCAGAAACTGTGACATGACAATAACATGACCTAAAAGGTCTAGGACCGAGTGTCGAAACACGGCGGATATACAAATAAATAAATAATTCACAATGAAAGAGCAAGTGAATAGGTTTTGTTCTATGTTGAAATATGAATGCGCTACACACTCAACACACACTCACTAAAGAGAGCCGTGACTCTGTTCTGATCTCAGTTATTTCTCTCTCTTTCATCTAAAGATGCGCACTAATTCAGATGCCACTGAGTATGAGATTACTTTTTTATTTTGCAAAGATTGCATCTTTGGTTTAAAAAGAAGTGAATACTCCAGCTTTCTTTCTGCTTATAAATGGTCTATTCGGTTCTTTTACTAGTTCTATTCATTCTTTTGAATTGCATTTCGTGAGCTTAGAATTATAAGGTTCTATCTCCACTTTTGGTCGAAATTGAGTTTTTGACATAATCTGATCCATTAGGTGTTTATTAATGCCTGTGTGGTGTTATTTTTGTAAAAAAAAAAAAAAATTAGTAGTTATTAATAATTAATCAAATAAAAAGGTTCTATCTCACAAAAACATAAACCGAGTTGGGATTATAAGGTTCTATCTCCAGTAGATTCAATATCCAATCAAAATCAAAAATCCAATCAAGCTGTGTGTTTGTATTATAAATATATAAATTGATTAAAATCAATGGTTATATACATTTATTCTTTGAAATGTGGGGTTTTATTTGTAAAAGTGGAGATAGAACCTTATAATTCCAAACAGAATCAGAGCTCTCAGAATTATAAGGTTCTATCTCCATTTGGGCCATTTTAAAAAATCCCATTTCCAAATGTGCCAGGATTTTGATATTCTATCCTCAAAGTACCTGTAGGGTGATGGTCTTGTTGAGCTATAATAGTAGATTATACTACATAACAGTTTTGCCAGCTGGGATGTAAAAACTTTGATGCTCAATATCTCAGAACTACCCTAAACGGAGATAGAACCTTATAATTCTAAGCTCACGATTTGGGCCTGTATGCACAGAGTCACAGATCAGCTGAGAACTAAACCATCCAATCATATTTCTTATAAACTGCATCAAACCCAAACTGAGACAAATTGATGGAATTTATCTTTTTTTTTTTTTTACTGCTTAATAAGGTTCATTAATGAACAAAGCTTATTTTCATCTCTTAGAGTCATCCGATGGAATTATTTATTTTTTAATCCGTTTAAATTCAATCTTAAAGAAAAAAATGCAGATCTGCTTTGCGATGTGACCTCTATTTTATTTAATTTGATTTCGTTTTTGACCATGAGTCTCAGAGAAATGTTGTGATATGACCCAATCACGAACCGATCTGATCCAGTATTGATAACACACCCAACACCTTACGTGCGTGTAAAGCTTGTCGAGTTTCGTCCTCTATCTTTCCCATGTCACAGATCTGGATTGTGACAGTGCAATAAGATGAATGCAACTTAATTATAGATATTTTAAAGAGCCCTTTCTTTCTCCTCCTCATTCAGCCTGCAGCCAAACAGTACTTGTGTTCTGCCACGGCACATAAACACGCACAAAGGAAGTTATTAGCGTAGATGGAAATCAAATTACTAACAGTGTAAACCGTTCTTCTACCGTGCTCTCACGCCTGTAATTACTCAAGCTTATAGGACTATAATGAATGCTAATGATGTTCTTTAACCAAGTCACCAGACCCTCACTAGAACCTTGTTCTCCTGTATGCCTTCTCTCTTTGGTCCAAAAACAACACCACATCTCCCAAAAAGTTTTTTTTCTTACCCTATTTGCATTTTTTTAAATCTTTTTTAAGGACACTTAGATATTTGTATTAAAAATCCCACAAAATACAATAAAAGGAACCTTCTTGGTTCAATACAATGGAAGTTAATGGGACCAATCTAAACTTTAAAATACTCAGTTGCAAAAGTATATAGCTACAAGACGTAAACAATATGTGTTAATGATTTTAGTGTGATAAAATTGCTTTTTAATCTTTTGTGTAAAGTTATATACAAATTCACAACTCTACTATGACAACATAATAGAACTCACAACAGAATGAATGAATGGTTGAATGAATGAATGAATCAATCAATCAATCAATGAATCAACAAATGAATGAATCAATCAATCAATCAATCAATCCATCAATCAATCTTATGACCCTGAATGAACAAAGACAAAACAGTCAAACAAGACTGTCACTGAAGGTTCTATCCATTTTGCTGTTTTAAAAATGATTATGTGCTTGGTTAACCAGCTTTCATAACATTGATTTCTTTTGGAATGTCTGAATTATTACATTCAAAGAGCTGTATTTTCAGATGCCGTCTGTGTCCAAACACAGAATAAGATTTGATTTTACAGGATCTGTGAGTTCAGCAAAGAGACCATTTGAACTGTTTTGGCAGGACAAAGATGCTCTGGAATTTCACACAATGGTCTCTATCTCAAAACAAGTGTTCTTAAACTCTATTCATTTCAACACACTAAGAGAAAGCATCTTCATGGACAAATCAATAAATAGAAAAAATAACCACACTTTTGACTTCACAATATATACCGGCCTTGAGAGGTATTCAAAAATAAGGGTTTTCATCTGTTGAACAGAAGAGTGTGTGTAGGAAGTGCACTACAAAAGAAATTGGAAACAAGAACCATTTAGAAAATGTTCTTGTTCCTAGACATCCAAGGAAAAATGTAACTTAATCAATAAAAGTAAAACATGATGTTTGAATCGCCTTGTCAGGCACTTTGTGATATTTATAGGTCAAGCTTTACTGCAGCAGTCATAATGGTCATAGTCATCATTTTGTTCAAGATTACCATTTTTTTCTCTCTGAAGCATAATACTGACTGTTTAGTATGAAACCAAATTTGCAAACCATTTTATTTAACTTTATTTATATGAATAAATCTGAATAGTCAACAAGAAAAAATATTGATTGTCTTGATTGTATCCACTGGGAATTGATCGGATTGTGAAAAGTGTCTGTTATGTAATATTATGGAGCCAGAAGTCAAAGGTCAAATTCACCTCAGAGTGAATCTCAACGTATCCCAATGGTAACGTCTGTTTTTAGTGGATCACTATTTGCTATTATTGCCATAGTATGTAATGCATTAACAGTAACCACCATTATTAAATGTCTCTCTTGAATACTTGATTCTGATGGGTCAATCTCAGCATGCTAGTCACAGTTTTCAATAATAACAAAAGAAGAAGAAGTAAACTTGCAAACCAAATCAGCATATTAGAATGATTTCTGAAGGATCATGTGACACAAGACTGGAGTAATGATGCTGAAAATTCATCACGGCATCACAGGAATAAATTAAATTTTAAAATATATTAAAATAGAAAATATTTATTTAAAATTGTAATAATATTTTACAATGTTTTTGTTCTTACAGTATTATTCTACTGGATCAAATAAATGTAGCCTTGGTGAGCATAAGAGACTTATTCCAAAAACATCTTATAGACCTCAAACTGTTCAATATACTAAGGGGGGATAATACAGTCAGCTGGTATTTATTGATAAATAGAAGCATTTAGGGTGATGCAAGACTAATCTGTTTCATTATAGGTTCACTGTTACCTAATTAAGTGCTTTTAAAAGTATTTTGCGATAATAATGGATTACTGTACTAAGAAGCTGCAATATAACCTAGACAGAGCTGTGTCTTAGCAGTTCTGTTGTTTGTAATGTAATTTGCAAATTTTTTGCATTTTATGATAAATGTATGAAAAATATGCTTTTTGGCCTTCATTATTGTGCAGTTACAACATCTACCAGCAGTATAGCTAAGGCTAAGCAGCCAATCCCTGAACCCTTGGACTGTCCATTATTCATAAACTAAACATAAAATCAAAATTCCAAATGCTACTATAATCTACACTCACCTAAAGGATTATTAGGAACACCATACTAATACTGTATTTGACCCCCTTTCGCCTTCAGAACTGCCTTAATTCTACGTGGCATTGATTCAACAAGGTGCTGAAAGCATTCTTTAGAAATGTTGGCCCATATTGATAGGATAGCATCTTGCAGTTGATGGAGATTTGTGGGATGCACATCCAGGGCACGAAGCTCCCATTCCACCACATCCCAAAGATGCTCTATTGGGTTGAGATCTGGTGACTGTGGGGGCCATTTTAGTACAGTGAACTCATTGTCATCTTCAAGAAACCAATTTGAAATGATTCGAGCTTTGTGACATAGTACATTATCCTGCTGGAAGTAGCCATCAGAGGATGGGTACATGGTGGTCATAAAGGGATGGACATGGTCAGAAACAATGCTCAGGTAGGCCGTGGCATTTAAACGATGCCCAATTGGCACTAAGGGGCCTAAATTGTGCCAAGAAAACATCCCCCACACCATTACACCACCACCACCAGCCTGCACAGTGGTAACAAGGCATGATGGATCCATGTTCTCATTCTGTTTACGCCAAATTCTGACTCTACCATCTGAATGTCTCAACAGAAATCGAGACTCATCAGACCAGGCAACATTTTTCCAGTCTTCAACTGTCCAATTTTGGTGAGCTCGTGCAAATTGTAGCCTCTTTTTCCTATTTGTAGTGGAGATGAGTGGTACCCGGTGGGGTCTTCTGCTGTTGTAGCCCATCCGCCTCAAGGTTGTGCGTGTTGTGGCTTCACAAAAGCTTTGCTGCATACCTCGGTTGTAACGAGTGGTTATTTCAGTCAAAGTTGCTCTTCTATCAGCTTGAATCAGTCGGCCCATTCTCCTCTGACCTCTAGCATCAACAAGGCATTTTCGCCCACAGGACTGCCGCATACTGGATGTTTTTCCCTTTTCACACCATTCTTTGTAAACCCTAGAAATGGTTGTGCGTGAAAATCCCAGTAACTGAGCAGATTGTGAAATACTCAGACCGGCCCGTCTGGCACCAACAACCATGCCACGCTCAAAATTGCTTAAATCACCTTTCTTTCCCATTCTGACATTCAGTTCGGAGTTCAGGAGATTGTCTTGACCAGGACCACACCCCTAAATGCATTGAAGCAACTGCCATGTGATTGGTTGATTAGATAATTGCATTAATGAGAAATTGAACAGGTGTTCCTAATAATCCTTTAGGTGAGTGTATATCAAATACTTGATTATTTGACTTGATTATCAAATAATCTATATAGATACTATAATCTATAATCTTTAATCAAAATGTAAAAACTTGCTCCTCCTCTGAAATGTTTTCCTTGCTAGCTGCAGCCATATGAAACTTGCATAGCATCAACATAGAGACGCATGCATGTGATTCAGCTGTTTCCCACTCAAAATCCTGCTCCCATATTACCCGCTAGCTATAGGTAAAGTGCATATTACAGACAAAGGCCATGTTGCACGTAATTAAATAAAGTGCTCATAGTGTTATTTCACAAAAATGATTCTTGCATGTCAATGATGTATTGTAGTTGGAGGGTGTGTTTTCAGTTCAGAGTTCAGTATGGTGATAGTTTTACAATAGAAACTTTTCATGAATCTTGTGGAATCACCAGAGTTTATAACTTTATAAACTATAATCACTGGCTTCAGGTAACGGTCGTATGCGAGTCTAGTTCCGGCGGAAGAGGGAATTCTGCCCTGATGTTTGACGAAGGATATAAGCTTAGGTGAGAGTAGACACCTCTCAAGGTTCAAACAAATAGGGCTGGACAACAAACTCAACCTCCTCCAACATTTCTCTTTAAAATATAATATCTATATAACTCTGATTGTGTTTGGCTGAATGAAGGAAGTCATATACGACTGGATGGCTTGAGGGTGAGTAAATTATGGGATAATTCTCATTATTGGGTGAACTATCCCTTTAATGCATTGGATTGAAGATTTTGAATCTATTTGACAACAGTGACCATTTAGTCAAAATGGTGGTTCTTATTTGTAACACTTTTTTAACATTTATAGTTATTATATAAAGTAAATTCTATAATTATTTGCAACTAATTAACATTGTTAACGTAAATCTACAATTTATCTGTAATCTGTGTAAATTAATGTAAAGTACAAAGACTGCTGTTGTTACAACAGCACCAGACCTTTGTAACAGTATAGAAAACTAGGTTATCTGATTAGATATTGTAAATTAAGTTATTTTAATCATTGTTTAAAATGTTTCTTCTAATAAAATCTATGAAAAGATCACGGAAATAAACTCGTTTATAATGTTAGGATTATTCAGAAGGATTTGCAGAGCTGCGGTAGCTAATCAAAGGTCAGGAAAAGCACAATGCTTACAAATTTCATATCTTACGCGTATCATTAGTCAAATATTAAGTGGAATAAGAACAACTTCTGGTACTTAGAAATAATAGTAATAATTGCCAATTAGTAATATGGGTTGTACTTCCTCTTTATTATGTCTTTGTAAATGGATGGACCAGGCTTTTGAACACAAAATAGGCATTGTTGATGTGAAATAACCCAATACATTGTTTTTTGGAGTGTTGAGTTCAAAAGTTTGTTTGCTTACATCAAAAAGATCTTAATAATTAATGGTTAATTGTGGTCAGATGTAAGAGGTCCAACTCATCTAGCTTAAAAATTCAATTCTGCTTCTGTTTCTCTCTTAGATTCTGAGTGGCTTTTGACTGATTTCCACACAGCATTGTGTCAATTCATGTTGTTTTGTTCATTAACATAACATATGGCATAAAAAAATAACAGTCTGTTATGCTTAATGCAGTCCACCTGTTTATTATCTTAGTATGGGTTTTATCATGAACTTGCAAAATGGGAAAGAAGGAGGGGGAGATGGGTATTGTAAAGGTCAGCCCATAGAGGCTCAAGTTTAAGTAATAAAATGTTAAGAATGATCAATTACTGATTGACATTTTTATAAGAGACAATGTTTGTGAAGTAGAGTGCTATGTCAAGGCGTGGACAACATGGCATTTTCCTGGTCTCTTTAGTGATCATATCTCAGTCATGTGTGAATGAATATCAAATGTGTTTTAAACAGAACTCACTTTTCACTCATCTCTCTTATGTATATTGGCTTTACTATAATACAGCTGCAAGAAATAATAATATAATAATTATTAACATTGCCACAAATTTAAGTGTCCCCCAATATATATCGGATATCCATATGGAATATATTTCATATTATATATGGAAATCTGACATAGTTACACAATTTGTATCTATTCCACTTTTTGGCAAACTTTAGATAATTTCATATTGTGTCATTTGTACGTTTTCATATGATCTGTTTACATCCAACTGAGGGTTCAGTTTAAGCGTGGAACTACATGCTTTGTTTTTTATACGAATCAAATCATAAAAAATCATAAGAAATCACCAACTCGTAAAATAGTTAAATTTTCTCATGAGATCGCGTTGAGAAATCTTTGAACAACAGCATTTTCACCAAATGTCTTAAAAACTGAAGTAAACTATCCATCCATCCATTCTCCAAACCACTTGTAAGAGCGTAGTGAACAAGTCTGGAAACACCACGTTAAATACACACATATCGTCTCACAATTACCCTGGCTCTGTGAGCTTTCCATGTGACACAACCAAGGCAACAGATTCGTCAAGGCCACCGTATCATTATAATCTGATGCTTTAAGAGGCCTCAGCGTCGGATGCAGACGTAACGATAATGGACTGTGGGTAAACAAGAAACCCAGGGCAGACCCTGCATCAGAGTCACTAAGGCTGCGTCCGAAATCGAATAAGTACTTACTTTGCGAGCACTAAAAATGTATGTTCTATATAGGCTAGTATGGATGTGTGTAGTATGAAGGTAATCCGGATGTACTACATTCACCATGTTGTTATTTTAATGTGACCTACCAGCGTCTGTTGCGTCGCTTCACTGGGATAGTAAAGCGTCCATTGAATGTTCACTTCAGAATCTCGGCAGGGTCATTCGGGTACTTTTTTGTCAACTCTTTTATGAGTACTGTAAATTAGGACATACTGTTCTTCTCCTATTGTAGGGAAGTATTCAATTTCAGACGCAGCCTAAGTGTCTGTTACTGCTAGCCGGTGAGATTCATTTGGGCTAATGAGGCTGAATCATTTAAATGCAGCCCTTTTTACGCTCATGGTCTTCATTAAACCTGATTACAGTAATTTTTGCTCTCATACTGTCTTCAAAGGCTCGGTGGCAGTTCTCAAGGTCTGCACGCGACTCGACCTCTTCACAATGTCAGGTCAAGTCACCTTTATTTATACAGCGCTTTATACAGATTGTTTCAAAGCAGCTTTACAGTGATAACAGGAGAAGCATTCGACAATGCAAAATCTGTTCATTTCAACACAGCAGCTCAAAAAAAAACAAATAGTGTAATTTTTCAGCTGATGTCAGTAAGTGTAGCAATGTGTAGTTTTGTTTTTAAAATGTTTCTTCTTGTTTTTCTTCTGTAATAAACCAATAACATTTTGCTGATCTGAATGGGAGAGATAGACTGTATATTTTGTAAACTATCCTAAATCCCTTCCAGAAAAAGAGATTAATTTGGAGGTAGTCATAAGTGTCTTAATTCGCTTTATCGCTACTGCTTTCGCAAGCACGCTAAAGGCCCAATTAGCTCCTGAAGTTGCCTCGGTATAAATATTCATACTTTTGTTTAACTCAGTACCGTACATCAGGATGATCTGCGGTGACTTCCTAAACAAACAGAGAGTGAGAAATAAATATATAATAAAGACAAAAAGTGAGAAGGAGCGGGGGTCTTAAAACATCAAAGACTTCGCTATCTCTGTGGCATGTAAACACTGAGTGCTTTTCGTGCACCGAAGAGCCCTATTTAATGATTCTATGGAAGATTGCCACGGCGACAAGCATCCTGCAAAAAAAAAAAAAAATGTAAAAAAAAAAAATTAACAAACATTTCTGTAGGGTCTGTTCAAAGGGAAAGGGAGCCCAATGTTTTTTGTCCCGATAAGTGGTCTATACATCCCTCCTGCTCTTTCCTGATTAGTCTAATCCAGTGAGAAGTGCGTGCCGGGGTTCTGATTGAGTCAGTCACCGCGGCCCCTGAGGGGAACCCTCCTGATAAGTGCCTTTACCTTTCACCTCCACAGCCCCACGCACACACCGCTCTAATCTCATTTGGACCAGGAAGACATGCTCTGGCACGGGGAGCAGCGATTAGCATCCACTCATCTTACATGCTCTCTCTCTCTCTCTCTTTTTAGCACACATTCGCGCAGTCCTCCACAGGCCTGCAATCAGACAGACCACTACACCCTGTTTGTGCCCAAAGAGAGAAAGACTCAGTTTTAGGTCATTTTTGAATGACTCGACTTGATTTTATCTGCTGGGACTGATGAATGTGAACCAATTCTGCGAACGCGTATACAGTCCAACGAATAACAAAGCCCTCTAAAGAGAAGACCTTGAAAAGCATGTGTCTGTCCATTTATCCAGTGATACCCAGTGTATGGCATGCAATGACCTATTGGGACAGTAAGTTTATTAAGCTTTTAACAGCAGAAGTAGCAGTCAGGCATTCAAAAAAATGAGTTCACTTAGGCCCGAAACAGTCTGAAGAAATTCCCATCCGGCCATCACAAACAGATCTCTTGCTGAAACCGATTAATTGCGACTGTTTTTTTTAAAACACACTAATCTCCTTTGTCGAGACTGATGTTTAGTTGATATAACTGCGAATGAAATTTAATTACATTTGATGTGCAGCCTGCAGGAGAAGCGCTCTATCGTTTCTACTCACCTGAGAGTGTCTGGGAAGCGGAGGTTATTTCTGACATCACTTCTCTTAGAAAGATACCTTTGTGAGGATTTTAATAAAGGTAACATGCTTCTATTGTTTGAAAGCAAACACTGTAGGCCTTTGTCTTGTTGTACGCACAATTCAGAGATAAATTTGTCAATACAATTTTCATCTCATTCATTCTTCGTGATTCATGACATCATTAGATCTTCCCAGTTGGAAATTTCTGCTTGTACAACACAGCACATGCCTGTTTGAAAGCCAGTAATTACTTTCCTTCACTTTGATTCGGGCTAAGCTCTGGAGAGTTTCAGGGTCATTTTACATTTGTGTGTTCCTGACAGGTGATCCGGGTGACTGGATCTGAATGAGACAAGTGACATCTGGACCCACAAACCAGTCACATGGGTCTCAGACCATTGACTTGGGTTTAAGTTTTCATCGGGTAATATGCTGCAAACCGAAGGATGACTGACAGCTTGTCAACCTGCATGGCAGTGTGTGTCATAGAGCTCAATGTTGTCAACAGACAAGATCCTTTCGCTACTGCTTAGGCAACATCAGTAAATAATGCAGTCATTGGTATGAGAGGTGACACGCAGCATGATAGGATAGATTTATATTTGTATGCCTGTGTGCGTTTTTACATTTTATGCTTTTATAGTGTTGTAACATTGGTTGTATATGGTGCATATGGACACATGGATAAAGAACAACAAGGGTAATACTTACATTAATACAGTCCCTTATAACATACTATTTTGTATATGATACCGTTATAGTAAGTTTGGGGTCAGTAAGATTTAATGTTTTTGAAAGATATCTTATATGTTCACCACCAAGTCTGCATTTATTTGATCACAAATTTGATTAAAAAACTGAAATATGTCATCACAATTTATAAATAACAGTTTTTTTATGTAATTTATGGCAAAGCTGAATATTCAGAAGCCATTATTCCAGACTTCTGTGTCACATGATGCTTCATAAATAATTCTAATGCATATTATGCGGAATTGCTTCTCAAGAAATCTTATCAATGCTGAAAACAGTTGTGCTGCTTAATATTTTTGTGGAAACCGTGATGCATTGTTTAGGACTCTTTGCTTAATAGAAAGTTCAAAAGCTTTCAAAAGTTCAAAAGTATTTTTTTCTAACGAATTTAAAGTTCTTTTTGTCACTTTGGATCAATTTAAATGAGATAATAAGGAAATGAGCACCACATCACCTTCATGAGCACCAAGGCATGCGTCACAGCACGTGTGCCAACCATTAGGCTACGGCTCCAGCAGACATAGTTATATTTTTATAAATTCCTTGTAGTACTTCATAAAATAAATCAATTCCTTTTTTGAAAAACGAATAAGCACTGACTCCTCATTTCCATTTCTCCGTGGTTTGTGGCTTTAAAATTAAAATATCCCATAAAGAATGTGTTTCTTCTCGACACTTTGTTGACAAAACGCCTACAGAACTGCACTGGGACCCAGAGCATACCAGGATTATGATTACCCTCTTCATAACAGCAGTGAAAGTGAAACATTTGTCTTTCAACAATCTTCACTTGACAGCTGAAACTGGGGAACCGATAATAGCAACATGACATAAAATGGTTACCTGGACACACACATAAATATATAATATCATATTATATTACGTTCCACACCATGGCTCCTTAAGACACTGTATGGCATCTCTATTTCACCACATAGGAGAGAAGTGAAATTAAACCAACCTTGACAATTTTCTAGTAGCATTACTCTATCCATATAGTTTTGCACTACTGTTGGCTAATGGAATGTAAAGGGATGCAAATTAGACTGGAGAACAGAAGTTAGTTAATGAAATGAGAATATTCTACATCCAGGAATAAGTTAGATATTTACAACTGACACTTTTCTCAAATATGTGTACACTCTCTTTAAGGGCACTATAAATTTACTTGCTTTGAGTCAGGAGAGAAAAAAACAAGTTTTTCCAACACAATGCACACAAAGACTGTTATTGCATTCATAGACTTGGATTTAAGTGTAGGCCACCTACGCTTATTTGGTTGAGAAGCTCTGGCATATTCATAACCTAAATATAATAATTTCTGTGTGGCAAAACGTTGTGAAATATGACCTATAAACCGTTTACTGCAACACATGAAACGGTACAGCACAAATGGTATAAACCCAGCTATGGTAAAGAATGTCATCTGAAGGTATATTTCAAATAAAATAACATCAATAAATAAATACTTACTCTAAAAGATTGCAAATTCCATCTCATTAAAAGAACTGAAGTGTATAATCATGCAGTTTGAACTTTTAATGGCAAAATAATCACATTCGTCCAAACACCTTTCAACCCCAGCACAAAGTTTTCTCGTTGATTTTCTTTCGACGTCACGCGTTTTGTGTCGTCATTACCACAAATTATGACATTTGCCACGATTCAACTTTTCCTTACCTTAATTGAAAGCTTATTATATTAAGCGTGTTTATGAAACCCGGGGTAACTTCATGATTACACTTAAAAAATAAATAATAATAATAAATAAATAAATAAATAAAACAGAGTGTTGTTATTTCAACATCTCTGTTTCCGTCCTTTTAGCATGATACAATAATTTCCATAATTTCCACTAAATTTTATATGCTTTCAGTTTAAAATTTTCTGATTTTCTAAAAAGAGGTCATTTTTACACGAACACAAAACTACACAAGTTAAACTTAAGATTTAAAATTCTTTAAATTATTATTATTATTATTATTATTATTATTATATCAGCGTGTAACCTACAATATGTTACGTGTAACTACTGTAACATGAACACTGCAACACTGTTACCCGACTAACTGTCAGAAACGCGCTGGGTAATGACAGTAAAACGTCTGTGCTGCAGCTCCTATACTCTACTAAATCGTTTGAAAGATTTACAATGTCACTTGTAAAACGTATCAATAAACTAATCTGGAGGAATCTGGAGTTTCACATTCCTCCGGCCTTGACAGTCACTTCAGCATGTGTGTGACCCATATTGACGACATGACCGTTATACAAAACTTTCCTATTTTTATTTTTTTTTAGAGGGAAATTCATATTTCACAACAATGTAGGCCTAATATTTATTTTCCAAATCAGTATATGTAGGCCTATCAGTTTGTAAACTATGCATGTTTCAGACAGGTTTGTGTATTAAACTGTTCTCTGTGTGTGTGTGTGTGTGTGTGTGTGTGTGTGTGTGTGTGTGTGTGTGTGTGTGTGTGTGTGTGTGTGTGTGTGTGTGTGTGTGTGAGAGAGAGAGAGAGAGAGAGAGAGAGAGAGAGAGAGAGAGAGAGAGAGAGAGAGAGAGAGAGAGAGAGAGAGAGAGAGAGAGAGAGAGATGCATCTCTTTGAATCAGTCGGAGGGGTAAAGTCTCAGTGTATATCACATTCCCGACTGGACCCGCACATTAAACCACCGAGGCATGATTCCTTTTCTCTTCCATATTTCCTTATCAGCTCCTTCACCGTTTCATTTCTTTCACATGAGAATTCAGGGACCCCCAAATTCAAGGCCGGCGCTTCAAACAACAGCACTGCGGTTTACTTTTCTTCTGTCCAAATGCTATCCCAGATCCAATTTTAGATAGACGAGGCATCAGCAATGATGCTTTTAGGACTTTCCGAGAGAGAGAGAGACAATAGTTAAAATTTTAAAATGAGATCAGCGTAACAGCAAACCCAATATATTGCAATATTAAAATGTACTATAATATCTCACTAAATTTAGACCGAGATAAGCATGTGTTTCACTTCTGTAAAATGACATAATTAAAGAACAACAATAGTAAAATATATTGTCATTATAAAATATATTATATTCGAAATAATGTATTGTTATAAAAATAATTGCTTTATAAATATGAATAATAAACTAAACCCAGGGCATGCAAAACCCCGTTCTTGTTGTATCCCTCAGTGCACTGAGCTGATTTTTAGTTTTCAACGAAATAGGCCTAGAAAATTAGCATGGCAAGATTCAGAGCAAGATATTTATAAGCTACATATCAAACTGAATAGTGCGCCCGCGATTTCAGGGTGACATTAGGAGACAATAATGCAAATGACCCATGGCATTCAATTAAAAGTGTCATGTCCCCTCACTTTTGTTTCATGTGTTTTATATTTTCCACTAAAGTGTTTGAGAAAGAAAGCGCCTTGTGTCCCCCTCCTCATTGAATTTTATCACTAAATGAAGCATATAAATGATCTGAAAGCACAGCCTGTCGCATTAAATTAAATAAAATAAAGAACAATTATCCTCTCTTTTTCTCTGATCTCCTGCTGAAAGGAGTCTTGGCGAGATAAGGCAGATTGAATTCGGGCTCTCCGTTGAGCTCAAATAAAAACGTCTCGGAGAAGAGCTACAGATTTAGAGCTCAATAATTTCAAATCATAATTTTCACCTGTTTTTTTCTGTTTTTTGTTTATTGTTTTTTTTTCTTCCTCTTTCTATTCGGGTTTTGTTTGCGACGTTCTATTTTACCAGGATGCTTGAGAAAATAGTTCAAAATGGCTGCAATGATCACAGTTGATTAATAGCCGTGAAGGGCTCATAAATTAACATCTAATTACACCCACATGCTCTTAAATAAACATAAAGCCATGGATTGATATTCATATTCAGGTCTTGTGGTTGATTTTTTCAGTATGTCATTTTGTTTACCATGTTATGTTGCCTGGATCAATATGCCAAATTATGAAATGATGTTAGAGACTTCCGTGCTGACTGGACGCTGAGCTAAACAGTCATTTTAAAATATATATTTTTCCGATATGAAGGGTTTAATTTAAGTTCAGGTCTTGTTGATTGTTAAATAATCTAGTAATGCAAAAACACACGTTTCCCGCATTTCTTTTAGATTAGAAGTGCTCCTTAAAGTTCCCTAATTATCATCGTCCAATTTCAAAGTTGAATCTGCATGCTTTAGGGGGCTGATGTAAAACTTGCTATTCGGTTCAATGGAGTATCACCCTAATTTACAGCGGCAGATAAGAGCACAGTCTGTCATAAAAATCTGAGCCCCCTCCCTCCCTTATATTGAATTGCACCTTGGGCAATAGTGCAGAATCGTGAATCTTAACTTCTTCCAGCATATGTTCCTGGCAGATAAGTAAACAATCTGGATGTGAAATGAAAATTTTAATTAATACAGTAATGCTATTACACCTCGGTGTGCAAATCCCATTCCCCATCCCTGCGACAATAGACAAAAGTACAGGCCAATTCCAATCCTCTGTTTGCAGCCCAAACCCAATTGTTCTGCGAGCTTGTTTCCTTTGAGTGAATCCCATTCCCCATTCACGCATCTGCTTTAGTTTCAGCAACACTTTTTTGTAATACAGGAGGAGGACTTGTACCAACTGTGTTGGGTTAGTATTATGTGAATCTTGACAAATTGTGAAAGAAATGTTATTCTAAACGAGTTGTAACAGTAGAGTTCACTGTTCAAATGAGAAGTCGAATTTAATAAAGGCTAAACTGCATTTAAAAACAAAGTGCACTGATTTTTTTTGATTTTTTTTTACATTAACCATTAAAACTAATGAAGTCAAAGCTAGTTACCATGAATTTTATAGAAGTAGTAGTACACTGTAAAAAAAAAATATATATATATAATAGGCTATATTGTTGGTTTAACTTAAAAAAGTAACCTGGTTGCCTTACATTTTGAGTTCATTTAAATACATTTTAAAAAATGAGTTAATACAATGAAGGAGATTGGTTTAATCTAGGCTACAGAAATAAAAAAATATTATGTTATCTGAACCACATAAATTTGATTTGGCAAAAGAAAAAATGTTGTGATAACAAATCATGAATATATATATATATATATATATATATATATAGTTTTTGGTTTTTTTACAGTGTAGTAGTAGTAGCCTATGCCTATTATTTTACAGCGCATTGATTTAAAAATAGATATATTTATATTTATAAGATTTTATTCGCAACGTCATAAATCACACTTTACACGTAGATATTAATTCATTTGTTTTGTGAAACTTATAGCATCGTGTTTCTGTCCGTAAAACGTTGGAGTGATCTAAGCGGTGGAACAGGTGGAACAAGCATAGCGTCCCTGAAGGGTGAAACGTCTCATCATACACACATCAAAGAGTGTGATCACCTTATTTCAGAGACATGACACACACCTTAATGCAAAAAGTTTTACAACCTGAACACAGTAACACGAACGTATTTACAAATAAAAACGGGCTCAAAATGTAATACAAATTACAAGAGAAAGAAAGAAAGAAAGAAAGAAAGAAAGAAAGAAAGAAAGAAAGAAAGAAAGAAAGAAAGAAAGAAAGAAAGAAAGAAAGAAAGAAAGAAAGAAAGAAAGAAAGAAAGAAAGAAAGAAAGAAGCCGAATGTAAAATGGAGATAGTAATGCAAACTGTCAGCTTCTACATCTGCAGTCTGTTCAATGTCACAATGCGTTTGAAGGCGCCACTCGGCGAAAATCGGCCCATATTTTAAAGCACCTGACGCTTTGTTCACTTGTTTTTATTGGAAATTGTTTTGTAATACTAAATGACATGGCTCATATTCGTACCACCCCTTCTTCTGTCCAATTTCCATCCTATTGTGGGTCTCAGGGTAAATCACAATTCATGTTCGCCCTCAGTTTCCCTAAGCGTCCCTGTACAGTAATTGTTTTGCCATTTAATTTGGAACGGCGGTCCCTATAGAGCAGTCGGGAACGCCACGCGCTGACAGAGTTCATCTCAAATCTAAGCCGAAAAGCCAGATGGTTATTAGACAGCCAGTTGGACTATTTAAGCAGTTCTGATTGAGAAGATAATTATTGTAGATATATATATTTATCGTGTAAGATACATATCTGTTTATGTTTAGCAGTTAAGGCCTGCGTTCTCTCTGCCCGACAAAATCCATTATATTTGATGCAAAAATAAAAACCGTAGTTAATACATAACAGGAAGAGTAAATATTTATTAAACGCATGTTCGGGTACACCACTACCGACATGCCTGTTACCTTTTGGCACGACTGTATAAGAGCATAGTCAAGAACAATATTCATTAATAGTTTAAATAAGCAATTTAACAAGGATTATGCATTTTTTAAGACAGATTGTCTTTATTCAAAATGTCTTTGCTCGGCAAATGAACAAAGAATCGAGGTATCACCCTTTTAGAATACATTTCCTTTCCATTAACATGACAGGATTTAAGTTACCATCGCAGATAAAAAATACAACATGAACTGCTTCGCTTCAAACTTTAAGTCTTTCTGAAATCAAATGAACGAGTGACTAGCACTTGAACCACAGAACAAAAAAAGTCCAAATTAAAAATATTGAAAGATAAGGATTTTTTTTTCTTCTTTTTTTTTCTTCACATTTGATATTTTAAATAGACTGTCTAATTTTAGGTGCCGGTTTAATAATTATAAACAATATAACCCGTATAATCTAAACGCTGAAATCTCTCACTTTGAAATCCTTATAGTCGTATCATTTGAATTTCAGAGTGCCAAACATAATGGTAAATACAACAGGCTGTACAAGAAACATGAATCATAACCGTTAGTTGTGCAAATCAAAGTCATTCAAATAATAATAATAATAATAATAATAATATGAGAATAACAATTATATTAACTGTTCAAACAAAATTATCATTATTATAGCATCAAATCGTACATAATAAATAAAATGAAAGGCATCCAAATCCGGTAGCCATAATAATAAACGTTTGAACATTTACATTTCTTACAGTTCTGGGCACCTGCCTTATCTATTCCAAGATCCATGCTGGGATCCAAGGAACCTCTCGCAGATGGTGAAAAGTTCATGTCCACACGGCCTCAGTAAAATGTCTCGATCATTCCTCACTTCTTATGTACATGCATTGCTGTATTCAAGTTTTCAAAGAGGAGACTGTTTTTAGCGGCTGAGTCACATAGCAGCGGCATGTGCTGATGAGTACGGGTCAATCCCACTCTTGGTCATACCTGGGAACAGTATGTAGGCAACAGGCGGCTGTAAACTCGATGCCGACCATGCGGTGCAGTTACACGGCACCACGTACCCAGGGTTTGTGGGCGAAGGGTGGGTGTGGGTGTGCTGGCTGTGGCAACCCAGGCTCCCGAATGCGCCGTTCTGGTATCCCAGAGATGATGCGTAAGGTAAAGTGCTGGTGGCCAACGTGTGGGGCATCTCTGTCATCTTCTGGATGGCACTGGTGCTGAACTGGCTCGGGTCGAGGAACGAGTAAGGGGAAGATGTGGGTGGCAGGAACGCACGGGCTTTTTCCGCGGAACTTAAGAGCGAGTCCGTGGCTGAGACCGGAAGTCCTTTCAGGTGATCCGTGTCGCCCAGATAGGGCAGAGGGAACACGTACCTGTCCTTCTTGAGGAGGTTCTTGGGCTTGCGCCGGGGTCTGTATTTGTAGTCTGGGTGTTCTTTCATGTGTTGAGCCCTCAGCCTCTTGGCCTCGTCGATGTACGGTCGCTTCTCGGATTCAGAGAGCAGCTTCCACTCGGCGCCAAGTCTTTTGCTTATTTCGGAATTGTGCATTTTTGGATTCTCTTGAGCCATTTTCCTCCTCTGGCCTCTTGACCAGACCATGAAGGCGTTCATTGGTCTCTTGATGTGATCTACCGGTTTCGACATTTTTCAAGGCGCCCGTTTAAAGTTCCCTGTTAAAATAACAACGAAAAAGTTCTTCGACCAACGAAGAGAAAAAAAGTATTCACCTGTACTGCAGACAGACACTGATCATGCCACTTCTAAAGAGCAGGAGGAGTAGGGAAACGGCATCAATGGGGGGAAAAATCCAGTAATTCTTCCGTGTTTGTCGTTAAGTTGAAAGATTTTTCTTCTTCAAAACGCTGACACTGTTCGACTCAGAGAAGAACAGCCACGCGCGCCACAAAATCCAGCGCGGGAAGCGAAGTTTCCGCGATCTGTTTGCCTGCTTTTTTTCTCGGAGGATTCTCACCCCGCGAAGCACCTGGCTGGGAAATGAGGAGTAGCGCGTGAATGAGAGCCAAAAGCGGTGAAGTTCAAAGGCTGGGCTGGTTAGCTCTGCACGCGATCTGACATAATCGCAGGGCGTTCACGCGCCAACCTGAGCGCCCAATCAGCTCTGAGAAAGCCACATAATACCTACCAAAATATGTATATTACAACACAAACAAAGATCGGGGAGGAAAAGGAGGTGACTCTCTTCCCACCCCAAATCCATTTAGTTGAAGGTCTACAAACACAGACCTTCAACCTTTTTGTAATAAAACCTGACATCTACCAGCGTCAATCCTTCAGAGACGACAGATGCCTGAAGAGCAGGCAAATTCTTATTTTAAACATCGCTTTCCTTATGCGAACACGCTTCTGTGTGTGCCCTTAAAGTTAAACTTGCCTATTTATTTAAAATATTGTAACAATTCATCTGACGTTTATCTTATGTTTTTTTTTTCTTATCTGTCCTTTTGTTGCAGATTTGTTGCTTATTAGTTTATTTTGGTTAAACAACATCATAAATTAAGCACACATGGAAAGCTTAATCATTAAAACCACAACGCACTAAGAACTGAATTGTCTAAACAAGAGAAAAAAAGAAAAAAAAAAGGTATTAAAGATCTCCGAAAACAAACGCGCTGTCTGAGGCAGTGGCCCCCAGGCCAATATTTCCTAAATGAGAACAATTGTCCAAAGCTCTCCTGGGACAGGCTGGGTTGGGGCTTGCACCTGTTTTGCGGCTGTAATCTCACATGTGTAGAACATGCCCATGGACCCTTTCTGAATGGTAACATACCCACGGAAATTTGGCATTTCGAAAACAATGCCAGTTGCTCATAGAATCATGACATCCGACAAATAATCAAACGCAGATGAAAACCTTGAGCTGTGTGATGCGTTTTTGTTTCCATTTGTTTCTAACAGATATTTGCACGAATTCTGGTTGATATGCTTTATTAAATTCCAATTCAGAATATCACGCAATTGCTTTAAACATTAGATTGGTCACAGTATAAAGTTACCTTAATCATTTTCAGTGGAACATATTTTACATTAAAGCTGCGGTTAATTACCCCTCTGTTTTTTTGTTTTTTTTTCTCGTGGTCTCTTTCTCCCTTTCTCTTTTGTATCTGACAAATAAACTTTCGAATTAATTTAGAATTGTCCAAATCTGAAAATGTGAAAAATGTGTGAACAGAAATATTACAAAATTCAAGGTAATGTTTTGGGTTAAGGTTCGCGCACCAAAACCTTTAACATGCAAATTTGAGTGTTTAAAAAAGATCAGGGTCTTAATGAGCCTGAGGCAAGGAGCTTGATATATGAGAGGCACGGGTGTAATTATTAAGTGAAATGTATAAGATATGTGATATCTCGTGGAGGGGCCTTCAAGCGTGACATGAAGAGAGATCTGTCTGTAATTTAGCACACGAACATATATTGTCTCTTCTCCGTATTACATGGTACAGCGTTCGTTATTTAAAACTCAGGTCATAATCTAAAACGCATTTCAATGTTTGGAAATATTTCAATTGCTTATTTCATAATTTATCTGTCTGTTAGCTTGAGAGCTTTGTCTTTTTTTTTCTTTTCTTTTTTTTTACGTCTAAAATGGTCTAACTACATAATCTCTAATTATCGGCGAGTGTTATTTAACTGACTATGCACTTCATTTGTGTGTGTGTGTGTGTGTGTGTGTGTGTGTGTGTGTGTGTGTGTGTGTGTGTGTGTGTGTGTGTGTGTGTGTGTGTGTGTATCATTTCCCCAGTCTTGCTCTCCCAAGGTCACTTTATAGCTGAATATTAACGCAGATGTATTGATTTTCACATGCAATCACATGTATATGCAGGAGTTTCGGCTTTGCAGCATGCAGGTGAAGATGGTTTAATTTATTTTAGCCATCAGAATTATGTGAATTGTTGTTTAAATTTTTTGTTGTTTCTACTACTCTTGTTGCAACTTTATTTGGCAGTGTCATGCTCATCTTACTCCTAATGACACGTTTTACGAAAATACAATCTGCATAATAAAAGCAAATTTAGCTACCTGGACTTTTATCATCTCTGCCAAATATTAAATTCTTGACAAACATAAAAACAGCGGTTGTCTTCCAATGCTAATAAATGATTATAAAAAAAGTGAACTTTTTTTTTTTTAATTAAGCAAAGCCCATGTGTATATAAATCCTCAATGAGGCGCTGATGGTAAATGCGTCTGGAGAGCATGAAGTGTGTTTTCGTAGGGGTGCCGGCTCGATATCCATCAAGCTTTACCGTTCCACCGCCTCTCAGCCTCCCTCTCCATTTCAGAGCACAGCCGAGAGCAGTGCAGCTTGAAATCCGGAGAACACCAGCCTGATAGAAACAGAAATTACAACGGGAATTAACAGAAATTATTGGGGCACACAGCATTTGACATAGAGATGATGTACTCAACGCCAAATGAAGTGAGATTTGTGAAATCAAGCATGCTGAGGCGCGCGCGTCATTAAATGGGAGCTCGTCATAATGGAGGAGATATTCCGTGTGTGGAGTATGGATCGCTCACGTGCGCAAAGTGAACTGCTTGCACTTCTTTTTCCGCGAACCGAGGACTTTAGCAACCCACCAACGCATGCAAAGGTGTGCATGTGTATTTATGTTTTGATGTGTAAGATAGGCTACTCTATATCCGAGTATGTAATCTAAAATACGAGTACAAATTCGGGTCGGATGTTTTCTTTTTTTATTGAACGCATTTTTTTCGAAATCACTTGGTTTTTCAAGCCCTTTTAACTAGCTACCTTTACCATACCAGTAATATTTCGATATCACTGTATGCTACTATTCACATTCTAACTGCTATCCGATAGGCTTTAAGAACGTGCACTGACATTTTCAAAATTTTTGCTGTTCCCCTAAAAATACAAAGAACTGTTTCTTTAAGTGTATTACTCTCAATCATTCTGGCATAAAGGCATCTGAAGTCGATACATAAAATAAATAAATAAATAAATAAAAAGCCATTAGCAAAGCTTCAGTCAATTTAAAGCCTAAAGTTGCACTTAGTGATGTTTTATGTGATGATCAACCTATAGAAACTAGACTGCTGCATGGAACTTATTTTTTTTAAATATTAACCCGCTGTTGAAAAGTTCAATTAATTTACTTTATTAATAATAATAATAATAAGCTAATAATAATAAACTTGGCATGCCTAAAAATGCTCTAGGCTATAGGCGCATTTGCCTGAACTTCCCCATCAACAACTCTATGTAAAAAAAAGTTAAAATAGACTCCAGATGAGGAAATCTTTAAAGTAATTTATATAAAGATATATATTATTGAACTTTATCGCTATATATACATATTTTTTTAGAAACTTACGGTAATCAATCACGTAGCCTATCTTTAGATGTTTTACTGATCATGGCTCTAAAATTATGGTGGCCTACATAGGACAAGCGACTTGGAAAACAGATGGATGAATGGGTATTTCAGTGATATGGAATGAAAAGAGGTCGACTCAACATCAACAATTTCATTAAATACAGAAAAAAACAATTCGGTTACATCGCCGTTGATGTGTTTTCTCAGAATCAGCGGTAACATTGTGTAAATCCCACGTGTTCCGACCCTGATGTTTCACACAGGGTTCATGAGATGGATACGGTGGTACAGTAGCTGTCCATGGTCCTGACGCGCTAAGTGGCTTTTTCCACTGCTAACTCGCGGTCCCACTCAGGACTCCTCACAAACCCGTGTTGACATTTCAATGCTTTTTATTCTTTTTTCATCCCATTTGCTGCTGTGATTCTGCTCGCATGATGCTGCAATAGATGTTTTCCCTCTGAGAATTTGGAAGTGTGCTCTGCCAAGAAACCTCTGCGACTATGTTGCATGTTGTTTTGTAAGCCAATATTCACCCCCTAGGAATTATCTTGGTAAGTTAAATTCTGTGCGTAACATTGCGGATTCAACAGCGGAAATAGTAGTGTGCTTACAACGGAAATGCTCTCATGTATACAAAGCACATGAAGAACATTTCAAATGTCTGACCTAGTGGGAATGCAGACATTATTCAAAAGCAGAGTCCCTCTTTTGCCTTGGCGTAACCTCATATGCAGTTCAGAGATTTAAATTCCAAAGAAGTCTAAAGAATATCATGATAAAACTGCTCATAAGTCATTCTGAATAGACACATAACCAACATATATTTAGAAAGCCAACCAACATGTTTTAAAAGTTACTACAGCTCAAAAAGAAATAATCTATTTTAAACTAAAAATGCAAGAATTATACAAACACTGATGGTGACTATAATAATCCATGGGAATCCATGGCATGGGATACAGTGTTATATATGTATTACTATTAATGACAAAGATAGCTTGGATTAACTACTCTACTCGATTGCTAAAAAGTAATGAAGAGCCAATGAAGTAACCAGCATATAAAATGAAAGCTTTACATTGGCAAATTATATACTTAAAGACCACTGGCACTTAAAAATTAATCATAATATTCTCACCCTAAGGGCTGCTGTCAGCCAATTATATAGACAGGCTGTAATGGAAGTTAAAAGTTGTTTTGGCATGTTTGGAGCCAACACTAAGCAAACCCCTGATGACCTCCAGCAACTTTTCACTCCGACTGCCAGCCTGAAAGGTAAAATTCAGAAAATTCTACCCATTATGAGACAGTGGGTTGAAAAGTGGTGGAGTATTGCCTCAACCTCCCCCTCCGTTCCATCTCCCTCCCCCAGCCTGCTTCCTCCTCACAGACCGACATTATTTCGCATATTCAAATTGCCAGTGTTTGTTCTGGCCGTGGCTCTTGGCTCCCATTTCTCTCCAGTGTGGAAATTGATTTTAGTCAGCTGTCACAGCCAGCATTTTTCTGGAACCTCTGCAAAATATATATTTACAAAAAAATTCTGTTTGGTTTGGAGAAATTTCATTAGCCCACGCAGCATCCCAGGCCCTTTTTTGGAGCGGCCATACGAGTGATGAGCATAATGCTATTTTGGGAAAACGGTGAAAGACAAGCCATCGATGCCTTCGAGATTGGACAGCATGTCTGGGAAAGTGTCCAGTCATGGCCAAAGCCCAGTCCATCTTCGGATGTTTAGATATCTGTTCCCTCTTCCTCATTCTCTCCCCATATCAATCTGTGATTATCAATAGCTGGGACCAAGCCCTAATCAAAACTGAAATGAGCATCGGGCAGAAACGTATGACCGACAGGAGACATATAAAATGTACAATTCTCATGGTCAAATATTTTTACAATATAACATTTCATGAAGGAGCCCAATAAGGGCCCCTTAGAGAATCCCATGCCTTGTGCAAAGGGCAGAGTTAATGAAAAAGGAAAGACAGAGCCAATGATTGAATGAAATAAAATAGAATGGAAATTAAAAGAGGTTCAAGGCAATGGTTGATAATGAAAAGAGGAGGGTAATGCTTCAGAGACACAGAAGCAAGCATCGCACAATCATACAATACAATTAGGATTAAAGGGGCCAGGCACAGATAACAGGAGATAGGGATGAATTATCACCCAAAAAGAGAAATGGGGCCTCTTCTCTGACCTTCATTAAGAGGAAGAAAGGCTTGCTCACGGCCAGGATGACTCGCGGCACACTTTCAGCTTCCTGATTGGTAATTGTGACTCGGAGAGTCCCTGCTAAATCAGCCTCTTGAGGAACCAGATGGAAAATAAAGAGGTTTATAAATAAATAAAAATTCATAAAAACGCAATTCAAAAACCAGTGTCACCGCTGGTCAATTCAAAAACCAGTGTCACCGCTTTAATCCAATTTTTTTTTATTTGTCCTCGTTTAGGTGTACTTCCATTGACAGTTAAAGGGATAGTTCACCAAAAAAGGAAAATTCTGACATCATTCCAAACCCATAAGTGCAACCATGAACAAACCTCATTGGTTCCCGCGTGTCAAGCAACCACGGATGAGCTTCTGTGCTTGCCATATTTGATGAGCTCTATATGTAATTAGATCAATGTTTATATAGGAATAAAAACCTTAATTAGATCTGTTCTTCAAAGCAATTGTATCTATTAAAAAGTATTTTGGTTGCAAGGACTTTCAATGGATGGACAAAAATGAAGAGAGAATATTGAAATGATATGTATTTCAAAGATGAACGAAAGTCTTGTGAGCTTTCAAAAAGGTTCATTGTTGGGTGAACTGTCCCTTTAAAGTTGTAGTGAAGGAGATAATGAGAAAGTTAGACATCAAACTACAAAAACTAGGCTTAAAACAAGCCGCAAAATCAGTAACAACAATGTAAATCTCAATTCCTCTGTTAGCTCTGAATGCAACACTGAGGGAAAGAATAAACCCAAACTCAAATGATCTTTTATATACAAATCAGCTTAAAAGAATAGTTTACTTAAAAATGAAAATTCTGTCATCATTTACTCACCCTCAAGTTGTTTCAAACCTGTATGAATTTCTTTCTTCTGCTGAACACAAAAGAAGATAGTTTGAAGAATATGGGAAACCAAACAGTTGATGGACCCCATTTACTTACAATATTTTCCTATAATATTGTAAGTAAATACAGTATTGTATAATATTGTTCCTACAATGGAAGTCAATTGGGTACATCAACTGTCTGGTTACCGGCATTCAAAATATCTTCCTTTGTGTTCAGCAGAAGAAAGAAATTCATACAGGTTTGAAACAACTTGAGGGTGAGTAAATGATAACAGAATTTTCATTTTTAAGTGAACTATTCCTTTAACACAAACACTGACATTCTGTTTTTCTTTTACAGGCTAATATTAGTAGTGACATCCACAATTTAATGGAAGAATACAACAGAAGCAAACATCTTGCAACCATGCTCAGAACCAAGGTACACAGAGAGAAAAAAAAAAAGGGAAAGTAAAAAGGAAACCAAAAGGGTAATGATAAAAGGAGAGTCAATTAAAAGATCTGAATGCCTTTGAATGCAAAAAAATTGATTTAGATGAAACTGTAATAATAAACATTGGTACTGGGTGTTGATTGATTCTTTTTATTGGGAGGGGGATCTGTTATTGCATTGTGAGATGTCAGTTCTCCTTTTCCTTTACACTTTGTGATTCTCAATGGAGCAGCAGTTCAAAAGACAATTCTATTTGGCTTCCCATTAGAACTGCGCTCTGAAGCGCTTTTCAGATCGTTTCCTTTTGAATCAGTTTAAAGTGCTCCTGTGTGTTTGTAGGAGATGAAAAGCAGCGTTATGTTCTAAAAGCCTGTTTATTAGCTTTTTTGGTGCATTAACATGAGCCAATTGGAGCATTGATATTTACTAGTTACAGTATTGGCTGTACCACATCTACATCTTGAAAATCCATCTTGTTGACCAACAGTTAGTCTAAACTTCTTAAATACTGTTTTGCACTCAGCTTTACGAGACGTTTATTCGACAACAAACGCCGCAAATCAGGTGTGGACGGCGCTTAGGGATTCTGCATCCTCTGAACGTTCGAATCCATTTGAAATCAGTACGTGCCTCTCGTCCTCTCTCTCTCTCTCTTCTTCACTTTCGAATATAATGGCTATAGTAGGCTCTCAAACAAAAGGGCTTTATCACAGTCTCCTAATGTCACCCCCACAGCCCCTCTCTCATGGCCACCAACTCCTTCCTCTCTTTTCTCATTCATTTATTCCACTGTATGTGGAAATAGGCTGGCCAACAATTAATTTCAGAGTGAATTCAGGCAGGATCTATTACCCCCTCACTGCCTCCATTGCTCTAATGGAAATCTATTTCACTTCTCTTTTGTGTCCAATATAATTTAATGCCCATTTTATTAATGGCCTGAAATAATTATGGAAGCCTTTTGTGATTTTTGAGTATGTTTCATTTAATTGTGCAATAAATGTCTAATCAGGCCTCCCATCTGAAGCCATTATGGCATTAAAATTAACAATTACGCCATGAATGTCTTGGTGAATGCGTCGAGGTCTATAGAAATCGCTGTTGATAACAAGACACACATACATCATTCATGAGAGTTTTTTTTTTTTTTTTTTTTACTCGCAAAGGAAAGCGAGAGATATGGGAACGGGTGGGAGAGAAAAAGAAAGAGAGAAAAGTGGAAGAAGAAAAGGAGGAGAAGAAAGAGGCACAGGCTCTTTATTCCTTTCAAAAGAGGGGATGGCCAAAAGATAGGGCATTCTAAAACTGTGTCACCCACTCGACTTCTTTTCTTCGCCGGTCTCTCTCTATCTCCCTTTAATTTGCCTCACTCTTTATTTTTTCGAGTGACAGATTTCTCGGGGAATGGAAATGTATTAACCGTTAACTTGAGCGATAAAATATCTATCAGCCCTTTGTGCCTCTTGCCCAGTCTGCAATTCTGAGCCGTGTGGCACCCATTTTGCCTGTGTGGGTGACCAAAGGCAATTAAGAAGACATTGGCCCTCTTTTTCTGTCTCTCAATCTCTTTCTGTCCCACAGTCACTCTCTCTCAACTCAAATGGGGCAGCTACTCAACGCACCAGCAAGAATTGTTTTCTTAGTTGCCAAGTATATAAATTTCACGGTTTGGAGGAACTCCATCCAGCAGTAAAAAGCCTTGTCAGTTCCTTCTTGTCACTTCCCAGCTAATAATTTACAATTGGTTTTGGTGCATCTACTTTAATGGCGGCCGGGTTTGTTTCCCACTCCTGCAGCGATCTGCATGTGGCCTCAAAAGACTGTAGATTGTTTTGAATTGACTGCTGTCTGCCAATCTGGGCAATGATGGATGTCATTGGACGACGAGAAAAGCATTTGGCCCCAGTTTAACCTCTGCATACTCACGCTGCCTGCCACGCTTTACACACCAAGGGACTTATTCACTGTGCACAACTAGATTAATTTAACAGATGATTAGTAAAACTAACAAATGAGATCTCGACTGAAAAAGTAAACAGATTTACGAATGAAAACGAAAGGGCGATTGAAGATTTATTTCTTCTCGTGTCCCTGGCATCTGTTGAGCTGCCTGGCATTCAAAGCAAGCATGGTTAACTTTACATATCATATTATTTTATAAATCAGCTATGAGAATGAGTCGCCTTTGAACCTCGCTGAGCTGAGGGAAACGCTATTCCTCACAACCTGCGCAGATTTCATCAATCTAACGCTGAATGATATCTATCAGGCCATTACGGTTTCCTTCCTTTAAACTTATCCTCTCAAATTTAATAATCCATTTAACTGATGTGCAAATTAACCTTGGCATTCACACAAAAAACACTTTTATAAGTCACACCCCACACCTTTTCTCCCTTTTTTCATCTCTTCTTCCAGCCAATTTAATTCCAGGCTCCAGATTTCATGGTCAATTTTATTTTGCTCACTCTCAAGGAGTCCGTCATCAATTCTTCACAACTTTTCATGTCCCCCTTTCTCTCCAGATTCACTGCGAAATTGCCTATTCAGGCCGCTAAATAAGTGTGACCGCTGTAAATTTGCTGCGACGCCCCACGCTTTTGAATATGCATTTGGAGTGCTGACCTCCAGCGGTAATTAGTTTTAGTCTTTGTTTATCCTTTACACAAATCACACAGCCTCTTTTCTTACATCCCTTCATGTGCATCCCTCATTCTCTTGCCTCTCTGCACAGAACTCAATCGTTACACAGTGAGAAATCCTTGGGCGAATCTTACAGAAATCACAAGAGATTGACCTTTGCCATCAGACCAAACAGTATTTAAGCCATATAGTCAGGACAAACATCCAGCATGAATACAGACTTCAAAATGTATACGTATGAATACATCCTGATGAAAGTGCACTGAATGCACAGAAAACACCTCGGAAAGAGACTGCCGTGCTCAATGGAGTCACCCTCATCTTTACATGGGATAGGACCTCTTCCGAGACTCAAGCGGACTCAAAGACTAGTCCAAGGATGCTCAATTCTGCTCTTTGAACTCCAGCAATAAACAAGCACACCAAACTAAAACAAACTAAACAAGGTCTTCAGGATTACTTGAAAAATAAATAATACACATTGCTTTAGGACCTCATTCACCTGTCAGAATCTGTATTTTAAACTGTGCACAATAAGGTCAGTCAGAACTTGTTCATGCACAGTTTTATGGAGCTTCGGTGGGATTTTGTGTAGTCGAACCACGGTCGTCATCTGTCTGTCCAAGTATACATGACAATGTATAAGTAAAAAGAGTTAATAGGTCTTTTGGAGTATATGCACAACAGCAAAGCCAATTGTGGTCTTGTTAACATACAGTTTACTGTACACTGTAAAAAAAAAAAAAAGCTCAATATGTTATGACAACATATGTTTTTGCATTGCTTTAACTCATCAAAACAAATTAAACCATTAAAAAACATTATACATTATAAAAGATTCAACTCATTTGTTTAAAGTCAGTTTAATGTAATTCAAGTTGCAATGACTTAAACATCCAAGTTGATTGTATTTAACAACTTTTTTTACAGTGTACATGGTGAATGGAGCTGTGCTAAAATCACATTTTCTGACTTCATAAAAACCAGACTGTAGGCTAACATTCTGAATATAATATTATTGGTTACTTATTTTTGACTATGCATTAGATAAGAACTAGAACATAACTTCACATCCTGTTGCCACAGTTTGTGCAGGTCAACAATAGCACACAATAATGAGTCACGTTTAACTATAGGCAAATTAGCTAACAGTTCACTACTTCACTACTATCCACTTTCTTTAGCATGAAGGCCACAGAACACAATAGACAACAGTATATGTTTCTTTTTTGGTAAGAAGAAGAAGGGATCCCCTGGCTCTGGGATTACCCTATTATAGGGCAGAGATGTTCTTCTAAGCCCCAAACACACACATACACACACACACACACACACACACACACACACACACACACACACACACATCCCTGTTCTATGGGCCATTCGCTTTCAAACACTTCTTGTCAGTAGGGCTTACCAAAATCTACATAATCCCCTCGCCCATCACAATTAAAGATATCAGTGAACAATGAAATTGTTTCCTCTCTGGCCTGCTTCATCTTCCTTCTGAGGGGTTCTGAGTATATGGCAGTTCTCCATTTAGAGGAAGGTGTATTGCAACAGGATAAGGCAAGAATGGGCAACACAATGGTCAACAGACCTCTTGCCTGAACATGGAGACGTGCACTTTGGGTGATCAGAGGTCCGGTATTGTGTTATATAGAGAATCCAGCCCTCAAATAATTCTTCCAACTGTCTCATAATGATAATTTGCCTGTCACCACTGTAGTTTAAGCTGCATCTTATCAGTTAGCCTGTCAGATTAGTGATTTGTATCACGGTGTAGCTCACACTTAGTTCCTGAACAGAGGTCAAACGAATTTAAGGGGAAACGACAACCCATTCCTACCCAGTAACCCCAGTGATTAGCAGACTGTGAAGTCAGACGACACTGACTGATGACTCGTGACCTTGATAAGGGAAGGGGCGCTAAACCCCACAGGTCTCCTTTAAAGCTTGCGTTTTCTCCAGTTAGGAGCGAACGCTGGCTTAACATATAATTAACGCCTAATAAAGCCCTGATTGTTTGTCAACACTCTTTCTTTCTCCCCTCTCTTGTTTTCCTGACCTAGTAATCTGCAGTCAGCCTGCAGGCAGTGTGTACTGCGATATCATCTTAAGCTACTTGTTCTAATACCCGGTCTGGCCGGGCCAACGCTAACTGCTTTCTCATTTACACATACTGATAAATGCACAGGGTCTAATCTACTGGCAGTTAGGCCTGGTTAAGGACTGTCCACCGCTGGAGTTAGTGTCCCACTTTATATTAGATGTCTAACTACTATGTACTTAGGTTTAAAAAAATTTTTGGTGCAATGTACATATTGTGTTCATGTTGTATTGCAAAACACTTTTGCTGCTATTGAGGTGGAATATGGGTATGGTAACAGTGTAATTATAGATGTAATTACAGAAATTGTTTACAAATGTAATTACATGCAGGTATTTTCTAAATAGGAGTACTTACATGTATGTACACAATTGCACTGTATCAAATAATTTAAGGCAAGGCACCACAGGTGAATAGTGTGAAAACGTAAACTAATATATGTCAACATCCTTCCTCAGCTGATTAATAACAGTAGACAACTTGCATTATAAGTTTTCAAAAATTTTTAAATATGCAAATGAGGCAGTCCATAGGCTAATTTGCATACGTTTCTAGAACAGAATCTAAATCAGAATTGGATTGCTCTCTTTTTATCACTTCATAAATCAGAAAATAGCAACAGCTGGAAAATTCCAACAGCTGGGAAACATGCTTTAATCATTTGTATTAAGAAATAAAATGCTATATAAACCAGACGAATTATATGAACAAACCCCTCTGTAAAAACCTTCAGAATATAGGGATACAACTGGAAAGTTTGGTGTAAGTTGTAGTAACACTGGTTTGCCTGTAATGATGTCTTGCCTTAAATGTTAGTACACAGTAGTTAAATACACTCAATATATAATAGTGGGTACAATACTGTCCCTGTTTGTCACCTTTCAGCATTGGAAAAGCAGCATACAGTGTTTTAACGGACAATAAAAACTCTTATTGTGAAAGACAGCACAAGGCCTGTCATTAAAGAGTCTATTGAAGCCTTGAAGTGTAAGAAAGCTATTTGTGTGGTGTTGTATGCAGTCAAAATCATATGCAACTGGAACAAAATGATGAGCAGAACTCAAAGGCCTGTGAATGGTGCAAAAAAAAAAAAGAAACAACAAAAGTCAGAGTGAAAGCATTAATTACTTAGAGGCAGGAAAAAATAATAAATCAAGTGAATCACTTACACAAGCTCATTAAAGCTAATGCTATCCACTCTATTTTCCTTTTTAGCTCAAGAAAGACAAAGGAGGGACAATATCCCATTAAATGCTGTTTTCTCATGCTATTCATTTGAACTAGTACTAGCATGTCAGTGTTTCCTGGATTAAAGTCTGATAGCACTCCAACAGACTCTCTTTGAAGGCTTGAGAAAGCACATTTGGAGAAATGAGGGTGTGAAAAAGCGAGGGAAATGGCTGAAGCAATAGCAATTGTCAGAGAGAGAAGAGAGTGTCTCTAGGTTTATAATGTACTGGCTAGAGTGTGTGTGGATGTGCGGAGGATGATTTAGAAGGCAAATGGTGTGTGTGCTTGTTGTGTGGTGGTGATGGGCTCCCCCTAACCCCAGAATGCAGATAGAAACCACCAGGGGTAGTTGCGGGGAGCAGGCGTTTGTGATTTATGGCTAGCACCGGGCTGATAAGAAGACTCCCTTCATTTAAGGCCTTATCGCTCGCACTAAAGAAAGGCCACAATTTGCCACGTTCTGTAAAGCCCCAGATGCAACTAATCTCTTCAACCTTGCAGACAATCTGCCTCGGTAAAAACTATAGATCATTCACATGTCTAAGTGATCTGGGCCGTAACTCTCTGTGCTGCACAAAACCTGCACCACCGGGGAAGAGGAGAAGAAACAAACTAGAACACACACACACTCAGATACACAGGAAGCTGGAAAATGCATAAAAAAAACAGACCTACTTCATGATTTAAACAGAAGACATCCAAACTACTGCTACATAATGAAGCTAAGTAGCAGTTTTATCATGCTAATGCATCATGCTCTATGTTGTCATATGGGCTAGTTAATTGGTAAATCAAGTTATGAGATAATCAAAAATGCTTGTCTTACTTGGCTTGCCATTCCTATAAATGCCTTCTGTTGGTCTTTAAATTCACATTATACTACCTTTACTTATAGGGCCCTATTTTAACGATACCATGGGCGCAAATGCATTTGCTATTTAAACAATGTGGCGCAGGACGTGAAAATGATAACTGTGTAGGACTGAAACTAGCAAAAAAGTGCATTGCGCCGGGTGTAAGATAGGGCCCATAGTGTCACTCCTAAATACGTTTAAATTTTTTTTTTTTTATGTAAAGGTTATCCAACTTTTACAGAGGTTAAAGGACAAGTTCGGTATTTTACACTTAAAGCCCTGTTTTCAGATAGTTTCTGATGAAATACAATGGTTAAGATTGAAATTTGGACAAATGCTGCTGTCCCGAGAATTTTAGGTTTTTGTGGTAGCACCCCCCACCTATACAACGGTTACATAGGTGCACTGGAAAAATCGTTCGTTTACAAAGACGTGAAACTCACCGAGTGGTCAGGGGTGTTCACTGATATGCTCACACAAAAATCGCTGCAAAAGATGCTTTCAAACAGGTGTTTTACCATTCGTTGTAAAACTGTGGACCTATTTTTCAAAACGCCTCACACCCGTACATTCTTCCGTTGAGAGCTTGAATAATAGACTCTCCAGCCCAGTTGGTGGTGGCATTTCATTGAATACACAGAAGAAGCAGAAGAAGAAGCGGCGGAGTAATACCGTAAAGGTGCTGCGGTCTCACAGCACGTCCTATACAAATCAATGGAGTTGGACAAAAACTACGATAAAACCTGTTGGAAAGCATCTTTTGCAGCGATTTTTGTGTGAGCATATCAGTGAACACCCCTGACCACTCGGTGAGTTTCACGTCTTTGTAAACGAAAGTTTAATGCGTTTTAGGAAGGATTATTCCAGTGCACCTATGCAGCCATTGTTAAGGTGGGGGGGTGCTAACACAAAAACCTAAAATTCTCGGGACAGCAGCATTTGTCCAAAGTTCAATCTTAACCATTGTATTTCATCAGAAACGATCTGAAAACAGGGCTTTAAGTGTAAAATACCGAACTTGTCCTTTAAATTGAATGTAAATACACTGCAGTTCATCGTTTGAATTAAATTGGTCAAAAGTGACTTTTTAATATGTCTGTCAAATAAATCACATAGAAACATGACTGTTATATTCATCAAACCATTCTGTAAAAATGAAATGTATGATTCAAAAGTTTTCAAAATGTTTTCTCAATCCAACTTACAGACTTTCAAGTGTTTTCTTTAAGCTTTGCAATAACTGTATTAAATGTATCAGCCTTTTAACAAAACAACAAATGCAAATAAAACAGATAAACATGACCACAAAATACAACACAAAACTGGCTTGACACAATGCAAATAGTCTTATCTATGATATTAAATATATATATAGGCCAAATCAATCAATACTAATCACAAATGTAATTACATGCTGATGCTTAGGAGCGCCATTGATTTTTTTTCTTCTTTTTTTTTTCATATCTGTTTCATTTTAAGATGGAACAACAACAGCCTAATGCATAAAAATACACAACTGTCACTGCAAAAGTTATGACCCATAGAGATACAGTATGTTGTTGAGTGGCCAATAGTGTCAAAATTCACACTTCTTAAATTATCTTTAAAAGTCAAACAAAACATGTTTAATCTTTTTATTTTATTTTACAGGACACAACCAGGTTTTTTTTATTATTATTATTTATTGCTTGACTTTACGAGTCGTTATTGTTTCGAATCCCACTGCATGATGGTTTTGCGTCACTAGAAATGAAATTCACATAATGCCCGCTTATGTTGTACGTCGTCAATCCACGAACAACTTAACACACCCACAAACACGTCATTTTACTGACGATTGCTTCTCAAATCTCGGAGTTCAACGCGGGATTCGCAAAACGCTTGCTCAGAAGGGTCAGTACCCAGTTTATTTGGACCAGCTTGTTCCTCAGAATCACAGCCTGTAAGTATGATAAATTATTGATGTATATATTTTCTACCGGGTGTAGTTTTGTGTTTTATATTGTGTAGGCTACGTTTCCGGCTAACTCCCGTTATTACTATTTTACTGAAATACTACTGCAAATCAGCTGTGTGCCACTATTACCTAAAACTGTGTCTATTAATGCAGATTGTCTGTCGTTCTCACTACTTTGATTAAAGGATGGAGCAAAATGTGTTTTGCAAACTTTAATGTCACATCAGTCATTCACGTTAGTGCTCCGCTAATGCACCATTATTGATAAAGTTAATACAGTTACCGCATGTGCACCGCCATAAATTAGAATTATACACTTCGGTTTGTTGATGGATGTATACTTTTTAATTCTGATAGTGAGGAATTACAGTTGCAACATCTCATAATGTACCTCAAAATGAGTAGTGTATCACTGAGAAACATCCAGCTCAAGACGTACTTGCGATGGAGGTTTGGGTTTAATAGCAATAGTTCTTCTAATGTTTCATCATCGGACTCGAGCTCGGATTGATATGGTAAAATTGACGCCATCGTTACTGTCTTCATAGTGTGTACAATCACTGAGAATTGAGGAAGCCTCCTGAGCTGAAGTATAGTTATGGTAATGGACGTTAGCTTCCGACATGCACTGTAAGCACTAGACCAATCACAACAGACTGGGCCGTCTGGCCAATCAGAGCAGAGCAGGCTTTCGGAAAGGAGGGATTTAGAGAGACTGATTCATCCAATGAGTCGTTTGAACAATGTGGTGATGTGCAATGTATTTTATGAAAAATTGAAACAGTTTTTTTTACTTTTGATGCATGTAAACCTGTTGTAGGAGACCTCCAAAACAAAACAAAAATTTATTTTTTTATTGTTTTGCCCTGTTCTACTTCAGAATTTTTGTCTGTCACTTGTAATTATACGCATTAATTCGCAGACAGAAACCGAACCGGAATATAAAGTTCTGCCTGCAGATTTATAGTTTACTTGTTACTACAATAAGTGCCTCAAACAAATCTCTCAATTTACTCGTCATGAACCTTGCAAACTTTGTAAAATACAGTGATTAGCTTTCAGAAGCACTTCTAATATCAAGCCAGTACATTTAAAAGAAAATGTTGTTTCTCTGTGGACTCAGAGACCTGAAAACCCTGACTCCCAGAAGTTGCGTAGCAGTCAGGCAATCTGGCTGCTTGTGACTTTCACAAGTGCTTTCCAATTTTGTGTGTCAAATGCATGAGACGGTGAGTGAACAGGTTATGCTCGCTGTGCCACTAGTTGGGTGTACATATCATTCCATTCCATTAGTTTACATACTTTATACTTCTCAATTTGAGTATCAAATCACGCCTAGTACAAGTACTATTTAGTATCATATTGATGCCATCATGACGCTCATGACTATGAAATCTTGCATATCAACAGAAAACCTTGTTAATTATTGTAATCATATTCATTACTACAACCATGATGCAACTTGCACTTGGTTTTTTTTGAAAAACAATTTGTATCAACACTCAGCTTGGTGTTCAAAAGATGATTATTACCACTTCATTGTTCAAAAAGGAAGAAAAATTCCATGTGGTGTGTATATAGTAGATATTCTAGTCATATGTGGTCCATGACTTAACAAGTCTAATTAGTATATGATAGGCAGCAGTGTATTTTCTCTTTCTTAAGTATTCATGGAAGCCAGTGATCTGACAAATGGAATTTTTCAGCTCCGCAGAACCTTGAATCACACACACACACACACACACACACACACACACACACACACACACACACACACACACACACACACACACAGACAGACACAGACACACACACACACACACACACACACACACACACACACACACACACACACACACACACACACACACACACACACACACACACACACACCTTCCTCTTGCTGATAATCCTGTTTATGTCTGCCTTATGGAGTCCAGGTGCAAGACACCAGAGTAACTAAACACTTTCCAACACATACCGATTTACACACACAAAGACAGAAAACACAATACATATTTTCACATTTCAGGGGCATTCTAGAGTCGCAGATCTCAACTGGTGGGTTACGACCCAAATGTGGATTGCAGTAGAGTCAGAGAAAAAAAACGAGCAGAAAAACCTAAACAAACAAAGCTATATAAATTAATAACATAGTCATGGTAGCTAAATCTATTATCAACTAAAAGGGAGAAGAAAACACTTCCCATATCACCCAAGGTGTAAAAGGTTGTGCTGTGTATATATATATATATATATATATATATATATATATATATATATATATATATATATATTGGGGGTTTATTATTATTATTATTATTATTATTTGTAAATGTATCTGTCAATAGTCATGCAGAATATACTAAATACAGGTTCACTTGCAACACTCCAAATATACAGACTATCAATCATATGTTGATGTTGTTTGTGTAAGGGTGTTCCAAAACAAAGTTCTGAGGGAATTAATGTGTTTACTTAAGATAATTTTAAATCCACATCCACCAAATTTGATAAAATTTTAACAACAAGGAAAAAAAATCTATATGGTTACACTTTTTTTAAGGTGACTTTGTTACACTGTAATTATACATTTAAGTACTGAGTAATATTAAGTAACATGTACTTACAATAGGCCTACTGAAGGGTTAGGATTAGGGTTTGGTTTGGTTAGGGTAAGTTGCATGTAATTATGCATATTTTATAGTTATTCCTATAGTGACTACATGTAACAATGACTCTATAAAATAAAGTGTTACCATCTCTCTCTCTCTCTATATATATATATATGGTTCCAAAACGCGATAAACGCCATTTTTCAAAAAATTTAGTTCCTGCAAAAATCAGTATTGTATAGGTGTGGTATTGAAAAGTCCATTTTGAATTTTACTTAAAATGCGATATCCGCCATGTTATTCTGTCATGTTTTCTCCCTTTCTTTCCAAACCTTTCTCTGCAGAATGCGATAAATCCGCTCAACCAATCACAGCGCACCATTCCACGCATTGTAAACAGTAACGGTGACGCTTTGAATACACCCGGCATCCTAGTTTTCCTTATCTACTTTGTACTTTTTGATCAACAAACAAACAAAAAAATGTATACATTTGGCGGCATTGATGAACCTGTGGTGGTTTCTGCGGTAGGGAAGAAACGGACGCCATCGAAATCTAATCATTTACGTGAGAAGATTAAGAAGATGAGGCACACAGGAGGAGGAAAAATGCAGACTGTTGCTTGTTCTCACACGACAGCATCAAACTTCTGTCACGCTGACACGTTGACCCCAAGAAGATCTTTTAAAAAACTATTTTCTGTTTAAAACTTTCACATAGCATCTAGGTTATAATAACATAAAAAATTAAAATCCAGATTTTGATTTTCAAAGATTTATTATAAAAACTGATAATTTTTTTCCCAAAAATGCAAAAAATTCATGACACTTTTTTTCCAAAATGAAATTAATCCATTGAATCAATGTAAAAGTTATTTTTCATATTGATACTGTTGAAAATACACAACAAAGTAAGTTGATCCACATATGACAGCCTCTGAACTCGGTCAATACTAATCTTATAGGCTAAAATACATTCAATCAGCCATCGCTAAGAAATACCTCCTGAACCTTTTTGACGGCGATCAGCTGTAAAATGGCTTGGTCCTGCTCGGTTTTCCTTGACTTTGAGTAAAAGAATTGTGGTTACTTTTCTACAACAAACAGTTACTGTGTTCATACATCACTCAACGTCCAATGTCGTGAAAAAGAAAAGCCAGCTGAGGACCACAGCTCTAGAGGACAAACAGACTGTTCCAACAAGTTATCTTTCACACAAAACACCCACATTCTCTCGCACACACCGGGACTCTGTTTTGTAGTGGGGTCATGGTTGGGCTAAAGTGTCTGTGGGTCATTTCATCTGGATCTCTCAGCCTTGGTTTCCACTACCTCTGCCTATTAAAGTCTTCTCTACCCTGCCAATTCATCAGTTGTTGGGAGAGCAATGCTGCGGCCACTTACATAAAAAGGAGGTCAGCTCTATACAGGCACAGCTTATGGCGAAGAAAAGACAATTCCACATCATTGAACATCACCCTGCCCATTATACTCTATCTTTGTGACTGTGCTACCTTGATCCATGCCTGAATCCCTTCTGTATGTACACAACCACTCTGGGAGCGTTCGATGGCGTGCTCTCTTTATTGTGCCAGTGTTCCTTTGGGAGGATCCAGGCCCCCTGCTCTTGCCTGCGAGGGGTGAGGCAGTTCCCTCTATCCGTCTCAGGGGGCAGAACCTTAAAGGAGGCTTTCCATATTCACTTGAACCAGACGTCCAAGCACTTCCTCTCCTTTTCACATGTTTTCTCTCTATCAATTTCTCTTTTTTTCCATTGCATTTTTCTCTCCCGCTTGCTCTCTTTCTTTCTTTCTTTCGTTCTCTCTCTCTCTCTTCTGTCACTCCCTGCCTTGGAGGCTGACAGACAGACGGACTGATATTATCAGCCAAGCATCTCAAGCTCTGGGGCCCCAATCATTCTCCACAAACAGCCCAGCGCTCCCACCCAGACTCCCCCAGCCCGCCTCTGCCTCTCTCCCCTCTGATAAGGCCCAATATCAGTGACGGAACATATTTTATGTATGAAATGCATCCCACAACAAGCAGTCAAGCATTAGGTTTGTTTAAATAGATGATGTTTATCAGGTATTTTCTTTTTAACAGATAGTTTGACATTGTTCTCTCTCTCTCTCTCTCTCTCTCTCTCTCTCTCTCTCTCTCTCACACACACACACACACACACAAACACACACACAGACACACACACACTTTCCATTCCTTGCTAAGCATCTTAATATACTGTTTAGTCGGTGGGTTTTTGGATTGGCTCCAGGGGTAGATACTCCAGAACTCCTTTATTTTAATTGTGGGTCAGGGATTAGCAGTCCTGCTGCTTGCATCACTGAATCAGACTCCAAAAACTATCTCAGTCAGGAAAGCCTCCATTTTTTTTCTCTATTTACAAATCTATTTTTGTGAGCACACCCGTCACGAGATTACGTGCCTCGGATTTTCGCTCGTCAGGCAGGTGACACTTTTTCCCTCCTCGGCAGGTTGTTGATCGCATCAGATATTGGATGACTTCCCATTTAGGACTGAGGCAATGGTTGTCAGTTTGCGGCCAACATTTCTGTGACGAATAAAATAAGATCTTAGAAATGCCATAAGACTGTCTGACATAATAGTTTGTGTGCGGATGAAATTCAAATTCCCTCTTTCACTTGAACAGTAGATGGTTCAAGGACTGGATTTCTTGAGAAAGTAAAACACTTTCAATTATGGGCCTTGACTAACTAGTTTCTTTAAGTTGTCCATTGACAAATGTCTAATATTGTATATAAATGCATATATATATATATATATATATATATATATATATATACATACACACATACATACTTACATAGATACATACATATAAGTTGAAGAAACACCTATATACAATGCAAAGCCTGTATTGTAGGCTCATTGTTCTTCTTCCTTTTGCCATCAGCTAGACAAGTTCAAAGAGGTCAAGCTTTGCACTGCTAGCATTGTTAGCATGTTTAGCGCTGTCCCCTTGGGCCATACAGATTTTCATAGTGTACATCAAATGGGACCAGGCTCCCAAAATACTCTGGGGGGGAGATCACAAACCCACACGAAACCAACGCACACACAAAGCACACACACTGGTCATTACCATAACAAGCCAGTGTGTTTCTGCAGATACACTTGTTTGGGTTATGTGGGGGGTACAGAGGGGCGACGGGTCCCCAGCTTTATTTCAATAACAACAGGCAGACACAAGGGCCACCTCGTCAGGCTTTAAATCACATGGCAGCGTCCTGATCTGCCGATAAGCAGCAGATGCTAGTGAGAAGCCAACGGCATGGACGCACAGGGCTCTTCATTTTGTTTGCATTAGTTATTGAAAGAAGACACTTGCAACTCCACAAACGACATTATAGACTAACTATACACTATCTCCGACAAAAGCTTGCACTTTTAGGGGGGAGAGAATGAATGAGAAAGAGAGAGAGAGGGAGGAAAGCTCTAGTAATGAGTCTGTAAACTCACTTGGGACAATGACAGATTTGTTTGTGTTTTTTTTTTTTGCCTTATCTCTTAATGTTTTTTTTTTATTTTGTATTATTACATGCAAGAATACACCTCTTTTATGATGAGCATGTCTTTTGTATCTGTGTTAAAATTGATTTTGATATTTTTGGGGGAGAGAAAGTCAAAAAATGTCAGGCTGATATAATTATCCAGAAGAACAAAAAAGAATAAATAAATAAATTATCATACTTAAATGTTGATACTACTACTACTACTACTACTACTACTACTACTACTATGACTACTTCTGCTGCTGCTACTACTACTAATTCTACTTATAACAAAAATCAAGCAGAAAAAAACAACATACAACAAGATTATATTATAAAAGTACCCCTGCAGACCCTCATGACTGTGTGTCAAAGTAAGTCAGTAAATCTCTTAAAATATCAGATATTTTTAAGATTTAAGGTTTCAGAGTGACCTATGTATACACACACAAACACACGCATGCATGCACGCATGCACAACCTTAATTGACCCAAATTTTTGGGCCTAAAATTTTTCAAAAGCATATGCCAACAACATGAACGCAAAGGAACTATTTATCTTTTATTTCTTATAATATTTTATATTGACTGTTAAGACCTGAACACAAGATCAGAAAATCTGGGCCACACTGCACAGCATGTTAGGGCAACAAAGCAGTCATGCACTGTGATCAACGCTCCATCCCTTGAGAGCCCTATGTGAGGTGCAAATTACACAAACACACTAAGCAAACACACTCATCTCTAGTTTACACAGGTAATCCAGTGTTTCCAGCAAATCAGTATTTAAACTGGCAGGTCAAACAGTGCTCATCTCTTTGAGACTAAATACACACATACATATAGTTGTTTAAAAGGCCTTGATTACATATGCTAAACGTGGCTTAGCCGCGGTGGCTGGGCTCTTTCAACAGGAGAGGCTGTTGTGAGTTTACTGGAGAAGTTGTAAATATGCGCTAACACTTTTAGCGGTAATCCCTCCACACAAAGCCTGGCAGAGATTAGGAGCCGGTCGCCTGACAGAGAGAGAATCCTCCACCACAATCACATTTTAGCCTCTGCTGAGAGCTGGAGAGGGCATACAGCCCACGCCACTGATATCGCCAATCGTGTGAGGACGAGAGCGAAGAAAAGCAACAATCCCAAAAACCGCTTAGAAGAAAAAAGGAAGGAAAAAAAATAAGCCGTTGCCATCAAACTGTTTGTGTACTAGCTGCCATCTTTCAGCGGAGTACAATCGGTCACCCCAACTGATTTATTTTACAGTACTGCCTTATTTTGATGAAGGAAGCAGCTGTACTGTCCAATTAAAACACTGCTACTGCTACACCACTCCGCGACATGACCTTTTGAACTGGACACTGGCCTCGTCCATGAAATCCAATGCAATATGAGCAAACTGCTTGATGCCAGGCCCGGCTGACACATTTGAGGGGACTTTAAGCGGCGAGAAGGAGCAAGAACCAGCCGCAGCCCTGGAGCCCTCCGCATGAATAGACCATAGAAGCCGTTTCATTTGAAAAATCTTCCGCTCTGCACTTGGCTGAACCTACAATAAAAGTTGATAATTGAGAAGCAAGAGGGAAGGATCACTATGACTATGAAAAAAGAAGGGGCTGGAATAGAGGCCCTGGCTTATGTTTAATACAGTTTAACTGATATTTAATATTTTGTGCTTTCTCTCTCTTTCTCTCCCTTTGTCCACATTAAAATACTTCAAAAAGAATTCTAATGAAGTGGAAATTAAAAGGAGCGTAGATTGGGGTTGGAAAGAGAGGCTCCTAATCCCGCTATCTCTTAATAATTCAAAGTCTCTTTTATTTTCTGAATAAAAAAGCGGAATTAATCTGGCGCTGTGAAGCTGTCCTCTCTTCTCACTGTTTAAATAAATCCCCGCTCGTACATTAAACGCAAGGAGGCCGGCGCTGGCGTGTAGCCAAGCTCTGTGTCAATTCCCTCCTGCCTCTTTTTCATTCTCTCCCAACCCCTTTTTATTCCCTTTCTTTAGCTTTTTGCCAGAGAGAGACCTGGGAGAGGAGCCGCGCCACCGGAGAGTCCCTATCTCTAGAACCTGCTCAGCACACGGCCCTATCGCAGCCGGCTAAGACCACTTAGCAACGGCTGGCGGAAGGCACCCGTAGGAAACTTTGTGGAGATATTAGGACACTGAGAAGCCTAATGATATATTACAAAGGCATTGTATGAGAAAAAGAGATGGCCAATAATAGCCTGACTGAGAGTGGCTACCCCAGCTGCTTGCAAAGGAGAGGAGGAACTTTAGGAAACTCTGCTTGTTAAGCTTCGTCATGGGCTGGAAATGAACTCTTCGGTTTTTGAGGCAGGTTAATAGACAGTCTGGTGATCATGGTAGCAAAGTGCTGAACTGAACAAACTCGACTGTTGTCATTTTTTATCTTCAGAAAAGGCCTGACCATAAAAGGTATACTATTGACTGCTATAGGAACACCAAAGTCATATTGAAAGCAACACTGTGCCAATGGTTTTTAGTCAGGTTAGTTTTGAGTTAGTTTCAGGTTAAAAATGAGGCTGTGATACAGTCTGATCAGTGTGTCGTGTGCCTTGGTAATGATCAATGATACAATATTCAACATACACATTCAAACTTATGTGAACATGGACTTAAAGATAGTACAGCCATATTTTTGAAAGGGCAATTTATTGTGACATTATTAGCAAGTGAGTGAAGTAATGCCAAAACTGTATGATTATAGCTGTCAACTTCTTATCTCTGAACCACCATTGTTATGTTACAACACTTTGGGTGTCTCACGGGATGGGGCTGTATACATTACGTCCTCTAAGCACTGAGCATGCACTGAGATGATGTTGCATTCTAGCAAAGCCTGTCTATGCTGAGATATGCCACAGTCTCTGCCCAGAATCCAGAACATCGGCACAGATATTCCTCTGTCTGATCCAAGATCAACAGCATTCCTAGCTCTTCCCTTTGTGATGGGAGATTTACAAAATCACTTCCTTTCCCTTATGTTACACACTCATTGGCTCTGAATTTGTAGTCTTGAGCCACGTAAAGACAGTCTCCTTGGAGAAAGCAGCTTCGGCACAAACAAAAGCAGATAAATATGTATCCATTCCTCTGCTGTGACTTATTCAGTAAGAGAAGTCTTTAAAGATTTGAGTCTGAAACTTTACAGAATAAGGAAAGTAGGACATGGAATCTTTTTCAAACGAATCCGAGTAAATATTTAATCAAATCCCATGACGTATCTAGCACTTCTTTTTCTCTATATTATATCTTGTGACTCGATGAGATAAATGAGGGAGAAAAATCTTCTCCTTATTCATTTCTCTATTTTTTGGAGGAAATAAGCATCTTGATCTGTTGAACCAGACTGAAATGAGATTGACATGGCAGGCAAGAGGTTAGGTCTGTTTAAACCCCACCACTCTCTCTTTTCATCAGCCTGTATTGCTCCTCACAGAAATATCTACTTTGCGCCTTATCAAATGAAAAAAAAAATCATACAGGGAGAGGGGGATAGAGTGAGGAATAGACAGTGCCTACAGGGAAAGTACAAAGGTGTGTCTGAAGATCCCCACAGGCAACATAAAGTCATTTTCTGTGAAGGTGTGCTATTTTTATTTATATCTTTCCCTCGCTCTGTTTCATCATACATACTGTTTGGAGGGCTATCATTATGCCAGACGGAGAGCTGGGGTGAAAACCATTTGCATTACTACCCTGACTGTCTGACTCCAGGCGCTTTGCCATGATACTTTATTCCAAACCATTCAGCCAACCATTATCACTTTGCCCCCCACTCTGTTGTACCTCCCTAACACACACACACACACACATAGACAAACACACGCATGCATCCAGCCTTATCGGAAGCATCTCCTGCAACACTGGCACAGAGGTAGAGGAGGGACAAGTCTGTGATGAGTGGAGGGAGGGGTGGGGGGGTCCATGGTGGGGGGAAGGTGGGTCCTTTGCGTGTAATTGTCCTGGTGAGCACTCAATACCATCTTAAAGCAAACAGGCAATCTCCAAAGCTGCGCAGACAGGGAGGGAAAGACCCTGTGGCTATGGGGACCCTAATAGGAACTCCTTTCTCCGTTAGATAAATGGGTAAAGTTCTTTTTATTTATCCTGGCCGTCTGTTTGGGACTGGGGCTATTAAAGCACAGCAATGCTATTTATCCCTCCAAAAAGGATTGGTCCCACACAGGGCTGAGGGCAAGAAAAGAGACGATAGGGGCGAGAAGGAACGGCGGCCAGTATAAATTGGCAAAATTGCTAGGTCAAACTGTTTATCTTTTTTATTCCCATGTCTCTTCTTTTCTCTAACACTCTTCTTGAACCGTCCTCTCCATCGGCATTCTCCTCCCTCTCTGTCCATTTACCTGTTGTAGACCATCTCTCGACTCTTTTCAGCCTCTTTTCTTTCCATCGGGGGAACTTTTGAGATGCTGACGTGTGTAATTATGTAGAGCCTGGCATAAATACAGCGGAGCTCGCAGAGGAAGAGTTTTCCACTCTGTATTTGTCATTGTTGGATAAAGGTGAGCTGATGGCAAGTTTCAAAGGCAGATAAAGCACCTGCAGCCACGTGCGTTAATCTCCCAACGCTCACCTAACAATAGATCATCCCCGGCCAGCTTCCCCTTGCTTAACATATCTCATGCTCTTGTCTTATCCTCTGTGTAAGGGTGCTTCCTAAAGCATGCCATGTCAGCTTATCTGAAGAGCAGGAGCTGCTCCCTGAAAAGAGACACTGTAAGCACTCCTCACCCCCAATCATTAAAACAACACAAGGGGAAATGTCAATGCACAACTCAGCCAGACCTTCTACACATTGCTCAGAAAGACCTGAACAATTCAAGTGCAATTTCAGGGGACGTAGAAGCCAAAGGTCTCTTGTTAAATGCAGGGCTCTGTCTGTCTCTCTGTTGGAGAGGGGAGTGAGGCCCTGCTTCCAGATAAGGCCAGACAGAAGTTGTGGTTGGAGGGCGATTGGAGTGTTTGTCCTCTCTTGTGTATACCTGTGGTCTGTGAACATCCTGATGTGAAGAACAGAGGATGCACGCTTCCTCCCGCCACAGAGATAACGCTGTTACAATGTGCTAGAGACAAATTCTCCTGTTTTAACGTTCCAACTGTGGCCAGCAGGGTTCAGAATATAATAATTGGTTACCTTTTTATAAAGTTGAAAGTTGGAAATGTATTTGTCTACACCCCTTGAGGAATTCACAAAATGTAATTTAAAACAAATGTATCCACTCCATAAATCCTATAAACAAGGATTTATTTTTATATATTTTTTGGACAAATTTCATTTTAATTATACTTTCTTACATTTAATAAAGTTGTTCAAGTGGATTCAAGAATTGAACTGGTATTTAAAAGGTATTCTCAATTCAAGTCTTAATCTTTTGAAACGATTGTCCTACAGGTTTTGATGACACAATTTCCTGAAAAGAGTCTCACATTCAGAACTGGACTGTAACTAAATAGCTCAAACTAATCGTGAGCTTGTCTAAAAACATTGCAACAAACGTTTAGGAATAAATGTGGACTATTTGCTCATGTGGGTCTCATCTTTCCCCCCTAAGTTGCAGCATGAGTGGGAACTCTAATGTCTGTCTTAGAATCCCTCACCGGTGGCAGAGGTGAAGGAGGATCGGGCTAGTAGAGTAGCCATGATGAATGACTGTACTGATCTGATGCCATCTATTTCTGTGCTACCATCCAAGTGGGAATGGCCATATCAAAGAAAGCCTGTTCTTTCTCATCCCCTGTGGAGGAATTCCTTCTGTACTCTGGCATGATAATGAGCTGGGCCTCCTTCAGGCCTCAAACACCTGATTGAGTCAAGCCATGGTAGTGCCAAACACACTCAGGGAATTACATACTGGGGGATGTCGTCCAATTGGGCCAGACTCTCCTTCAGTAGGAGGCATTTCCTTGGCTTGCCTACTTTGGCAGGGGATGGCGATGCCTCTTTTCTCGCACAGTCTCACGACAAGAACCCTGGCTGGCCCCACGTTGGACGACACACAGTAGACAGCGACCGGATGACGGCTGGAGAGAGGGAGTGCAGTCGTTGAATTTACAAAAGAACACAACAGATTCGTTTCAGCAAGTCTTCTCGGAGGTTAGTGGTAATCAGCCCAAATGTTGCCATGTTTTCGCATAGATGCTCTCACCACACAGTATTCAAATCTGTACTTTCCTCCTAACAATGCAATGATCCCATTTGCAGATGGTAGAAAAAAAGGGGCAGAGAAAGACACAACGCAAGCTCCAACTTCCCTTTGCCAAGCAAGTCTTTAATTCCTCAGAAACAAAGACACAACATGGCAGTGATTACCTATGCCAGGAATATAGTGATAATTAAATTAAATCCTAATTGAAAACACAGAGAGGATCTCCACTCTTAATTATGTTTTCTGTTAACTCTTTAATTAGGCTATGAGAGGACAATATAGACCTCAGTTTATCTTTCATTTCATTCTGAACTGTCACATTCAGAAGAAGAAATTGTATCCCTTTTTTTCCATAAAATGAGAAAAAAATTCCCATCCCAAATTTTTTTTCCCCATAAAATCAAGCTCCAGAAAAGTAGTCTATATAAGATTTGTGCACTAGTCTTTTGGGACCACATATGAATAGTTTTGTGTGAGGAACAGACCAAAAATATAAATAATTATTCATTGTTTTTCACTGATAATAAAGAAATGGATCAGTCACAAAAAGGGTATTTACAATTTATTTATTTTTTTTATCTAATGGCTTCAGAAGACTTTTAATATAGCCCACGTTTTATAGGCCACTTTAATGGGGATTTTCTTTTTCTTTTTCTTTTTTTTCTTTTTTGTATATCTTTAACCATTAATGTTTATCCGAATAAAGCTGGCTGAAAACTATATAGAATACTAAAATGTTGCTATTTCAATATTTGCAAGCTTGAATGTGAGACTTATTCTATTCTTTTCACAATATACAGATTGTGTCCTTTGCACCGGCCTGCAACAATCCAGGTGTGCGAGGGGTGTTTATTCGTTATTTTGTGAAAAAATGTTGGGTTGGAAATGTGATAAAACCAACTCTCGTCTCATTACCACTGACTATAAACCTCAGGGTAAAGCATAATTTTGCCATTTGACTAAACCATTCAAGTAACAGAGAGAGAGAAGAGACACAAAGAAAAAGAGAGTAAAGAAAAAACCAAAAGCAATAGAGAAAGGGCAAGTAAGAATCAGGGTCGGTGAAACAGCACGGGGATAATAGAAGTTTCCTGGGGCGATTGCAGTGAGAGAATGGGAATATATGCACATGTAAATGAGAGAAAAAAGGAAAGCAGGTCACACTGCCATCCGTCCATCCGTCTAATATAGAGCAGGTAGATCGGTAATTTCTGTTCGCCCAAGCGTTCACTTGAATACCGATTCACAGAGTGAGAGAATAAAGAAATCTTTCTCTCACTCTAGGTCACAGTGAGAGTTTCCTCTTTATTGTAGATAATGAGATAAAAAAAAATGGCAGAGCATCAAGCTTGGAGAAATTAATTCTCACTTCTCCTCCTTAATTAATACATCTTAATTGGCCTGCTGCCTGCCGTTGGTCTCCAAACATCATTTTGCTTTCCTCCACTAGTTTGGAATAGTTTACAGAACGTCCTGTGCAGGCTGGTCAGGGGACTGCTATTGTGCTGAATGTACACAGGACCTTTTGTGTTGACATTAAATTATTAATCATCCCAATAGGGCAGAAAGAAACTCTCAAAGTGAGTCATCAACAACAATTATCTCTCACCTGAGACCCAACTTCCATGGTCCTGTCCTTTTCTTTCGTTCTATTTTTTTTTTCTCATGCAGAGTTAATTAATTACATCTAATTATTCATGGTTAATTAACCAATTTTTAAATAATTATTAAAAAGAACCAACCAATACAGAATTCCTTCATGAGACTGCATGTAAGTCCAAATAAAAATAAACAAATACATTATTGTACGAAACTTTGGGGTCGGTAAGATTAAACAATTTTGAAAGAAGTCTCTTATGCTCACCGAGGCTGGATTTATTTGATTAAAAAAAATACAGTAAAACTTTAATATTGTGAAATATCATTACAATTTAAAACTACATGCATTACATTCACAACTGTTTTTTTGTTTGTTTTTTTTGGGGGGGGGGGGGGGGGGGGGGACTTTCCCTTCGCTCATTGATATTTTCAATCCCCTTAGTATATACTTACTCTATCCTAAATGTAACCAGCACAAGAACCTTTCTGCATTTTTAGATTTGGTTACACTTTATTTTAAGGTGTCATTGTTACACTGTAAATTCGAATAAGTTCAGTTTACTTAAAAAAAGTTTGGAAACCGATTGCCTTATTTTTGCAAAGCAAACTTAAAGGGAAAACTGAAGTTAAGTTAATAATCAGCTAAAAGTAAAGAAAGCAAACTCTTCCCAAGTAAATTAAGTAGTAAATATCAATTTAGTTTAATATCAATTCTAGTTAACATACTCTATAATATTTACTAATCTTACTTACGATTTAGTAGTAAGATTACTTGAGTAATTCCATTTAACTAACAGTGTTATAATGCGTTCTGCAAACATCTTAAATACTATTATTCTCAACATGGTTTTAATCTGCCTTTTTAAGTTATGGAGACTCAAAAAAATATGTGCAATCGGTTTCCACATTTTCTTCAAGTAAAGTGAACGTATTTTTAGCAGTTCAACTAGCATGGAATGCACTTAACACAAGTGTGAAATTCTCAACTGTTTAATTTCTCAACAGTAAATTTAAGAACATCACAATACACATATGCTTTAAAACATCAGTTTTCTTTTTAAACACTCTTTACCTCTTGGCTAGCAGCATTCTGCTGTCATGACATTTTCAAAACATGCACTGTATGCAAACAAAACAGCATAAAATAGGCCTTACAACTCTGAAATACAGACCTTTTCTGAATAGGCTTTTACAAAATTTAAATACAAACATTTCCTACCTTGACACAGCATGTGGCTTTGGAAAGGTTTAAAAAACACAGTGGCCACTTGAAATTAGTGCAAATGAATATGCCAATATGCTAACTTAAACACGGCAGCAGGCATTAAAGGCAGTAAGGAGACAAGTTTAGCTTACAAGCTGATTTTTAAGGGTTTGGAGTTTGGGTTTGAGATTCTTCCCTCCCAAATACAGAAATACCCGTTGAAAGAAATCAAATGTGTTCCTCATTGTCTTTGGGTAGTCTAAATTAAGAGCATATATCAAAGCAAAAAGGAGACATACAGCATGTGGCAAATTTGGGACATCATCCACAACAATTGTTCCCTCCAGAACGATTGCCCTTAGTGCATCCATGTTGAGGGCATTTGGACGTTTGGCAGGCATACCTTCAGGTAAAATTGTGAGCAGGCCAACATCTACTTCACTGAAGTCTGCATCTACATCCACATCCTAAGTAGAGAAGGAAAGAAAAATCAGAATTGTTTCACAAGAGACATATAGTATCTAATGCAAAACTACAAAAAGTATACCACCCAGGATTAATATTTGTCCTAACATGAGCTATATTCTCATGGAATAAAACAAAATGGCAATTTAAAGGGATGGTCCGGAGTAAAATCAACCTAGATTCACCCTTTGCACCATGACATCGACATTTTCCCTTGGTTGAAGATTATTAAAATGATAGCTTATTTAGTGATATCAGCTGTATGGCTTAGAGCAGGCGCTAATGGCTCTATGTATCTCGTAAATTACCCCACTAATAATGCCCAGAACCACACTTCTACAATAGTACTAATAGGTTCTGTACTCATAAAACGAGGCATTGTAAAGTTTGTAAGTACATCAGGATTTTATTCAAATGTGTTTGGCTCGATGTCATGGTGCAAATTACCCTAGGTTGATCTAACTCCGGACCATCCCTTTAAGAAAGCAGAAACACCAATAACATTACTTACAAAGCACGTCCTGAAAAATTCCTCTGGGTCATCCCCCAAGAGGACTGGAAGTCCCTGAAGTACTGCGGTGCGAACAAATGTTACATCAGGTGGCTATGAAAAAGTAGAGACAGGTAGACACGTTATCGGCCGAGGGTAACAATCATATGCAGATTATGATTCAAAGATAGCAATCATAGCATCATAAAATAATACCTTTGAATTAACTTGTTGCAAAATTTCATCAAGTATTCTTCCCTGGTTTCCTCCTTTTTTCCGGAAAATTTCAAACAAGCGTGTAGAGTGTGTCCAACGCAGCGTAGAACTGAGATTTCAGATTTTTCCCAGATATGCGATTGAATTCTGCTAAGATCTAAAGCATTAACATAAGAGTGGTTGTTAACATTCAAACACACAATTCATAAAAAACACAGGTTTTTGAAGAGGAAAAGAAAACAAACCTGACTTTCCATGAAAAGTGCTGGCCACTTCTTCAAAATCTCACAGACAGGAGGTTCAGAGTGGATGATTTCTTTCCGTCTCAAAGCAAATGTGCTGTCCATCTTCTTGCCAATCAGGCTCATGTTTGGGGGCCTCTTTTTAATTTCTTCTACAAGTTCTACTCTTGTGCATTCTTGACTTTCTTCATCTTCCCCATTAGGAAAGTTTGGCAAGAAATTGTATTCAAATCGCCTGGGTTTTTTAAAGCCTGACTTTGTTGCCATGGTTTCACCTCTCTTTCCCCCAACTGCAACATCACTACAGCCACATTTACGGAGTTTTGTTCTATAGTTGGCCATTTTAAATTTCAGGCTGTTTTTCCAGCCAGCTGAGCCTGTTGGGGAGCCCTGTTCAGTCAAACAGGGATGTGCTTTGATTAGAGCTGCGGCAACTTGGGCAAAATCTTCATCTCTTGGATACGCCTTAAAATAAAAAAATAAAAAATTACATCAATCAAAAGTCAAAGAACAAACAACATAATCAGATGCATAGACTGGTGTTTCTCTCCCTCTCTTTTTTCAAATTGTTGGACACATGCAAAGCAGTTGGTCAATGAGTTAAATGGAAACATCACATGCATTAGGTATTATTTGAAAACTAAGACTGTTAAAGTTTTCATGGTGACAGTGCATCATCCCTGTCAAATTGAAAAATAAAATGCAATTGGTGATTTCACATTTTATTTTCTCTACAATCTCGAGGCAAGACTGCCAATATTAAAATGAAAAGGCAAACATGAAAAAGAAAATAGTTTTTTTACAAAGCTTTTTATTAACGCTAACAAAATAAGTGAGTTAATAAAAAGCTTTGTAAAAACTATTTGCAGTTTCTTTTTCACGTTGCCTTTTCATTTTAATATTGGCTGTCTTGCCTCGAGATTGTAGAGAAAATAAAATGTGAAATCACCAATTGCATTTTATTTTTCAATTTGACAGATGATGCATTGTCACTGTGAAAATGAAATAATTATAATGGCACATATTTTGTGTACAGTTTTCTGTAATGAAATGGTTAATCTGGTTTTAGTTTTCATTTTTATTATTTAATTGATTTATTTAATTTTGGCAGAAAATTGATTCCATAGGTTAAGGCAGGGGTGGGCAATTAATTTTCCCAAGGGCCACATAAAAAACTTGGGCGGTTGTAGAGGGCCAGACCAATACACTTAACTCGGTTCTTCCCAATATATTATTTCTTTTTATAATAAAAAAATAATAATAAAAAAAAACAGGAAATGAATGAAATGTGGAGTACGCAATTATATCTCTGTTTAATGAACATTTACAAAAGCAGTTTTGAAAATGTGCATTGTTTCAAAACTAGCATCATAACTATTCAAAAAAGCAATAAATGCCCCCAGTGTTGGCATTTATGTAGAAAAATTAGTTGCCTTGACTTTGAAAGCAGCAGTCCATAACTTTTGGCACTCTAGCGGTTAATAAACAGAACTGCATGCATCTTGCGGAAGAACATTGCAGCCGGAGCTACTTCTCTCATGTCTATGACGAGCCACGCAGGCACTGGGCTACTCTGCAGCGGTTAACCCGCCTGGCCTAAAATAGTCCGAATATAAACACTGATTATATATACTATAGTGATTCATGATAAGACAAAAACACGGTTTGGGAAATGTATTCATGATGTACTCGCTCAATATATCATTTCTGTAAAATACTCGCTAACGAACTCGATTGAAAAATACCTCACAATTTCCCTCTTATTTTGCTGCCTGCATATTGCCATAGTTATCATAATAAGCACGCATTGGGTTTTCGAATTAACCGGCTTGACTGGAGTTCGTCATTTATCGTTAGGTTTTTAACGTGCCCAGTCAAGTAAAAAAAAAAATGTATTTTAAAGATTTTAAAATAACTGATCTAAAGATGTAACGTTAGCGGTCTTTTCCATCCATTTGTACTTTGTCTGTATTGCGCGCTCTCTAGAGTGAATGCAGCCGTGTCTCTGAGCTGCCTATTCAAAATTGGCGCGTCCAGCTAACATTATCATAGTTTATGCTGAGCGTCAACGAAAATCATACCATAACAAACACAACATTCAAACCGAGGTGACCCATTTGACACGATTTGTATAATTGTCACTAAATTTTGATTTCTGTAACGTTAAACATTCGCGTCTGCATCAAGACCAATCATTAGTTCAAATTAATGGCTAACCCTGCCCATCACTACAACAAATTAACGAATTAATAGTAATTAATAGGCAACCAGGCAGCTGGATTAAAGATATAAAGCAGCAAATAAGTTGTTTGAAGGGAAATTGCTTCAGCACAAAAACGTGTTTGTGAAAGTTCTTAACATGGGCTAATATTCAACAAAACAAGAATGCAACTAACAAAATACAGACATTTGAACGATTATTAAGACTAGCAAACAAACACAAATCTGAAAATGAGGTTTAAATTAAAAGAGTTTACCTTGAACTTCACGAAGCTCCTCTGCATGTGCTTCTGTGCTGTGTGGACAGTGGGGGAGGGGAAATTGTGGACCAGTACGCATGCGTAACAACCCATCTTGGACATTTTGAGTAATTTTACTTAAATTACACTAGTTATGGGAGCTATATTTTCGAATATTTCAGCAACAATATAAAATTTGTAGTAAACTCAACATTTTGGCTAAAATCAAGTAAACTTACTAGTATTTTTATAGTAAGGAATAATATTCGATTTTACAGTGTACAGTGTAATTATATATTTAAGTACTGAGTAATATTAAGCAACTATATGTTATATTAGGGTTTGGTTGGGGTTTATGTGATTACAGTTTTAGTATCTATTATCCCCACAAAGCTGGCAAAACCTGACCCACACACACACTGGGCCTGTTGTGTGTAACTGTTGGAGAAGGTGTTACTTTGAGCTGTTTTACTGTGTGATGCGTGTTCGGTGTGGGCTGAAAGGTTGGGCAGTCCTTCCCTGTTGCCCCAGGACCTGTCCAAATTGTAATCCTATTCCTGTGTTTATCAAAGAGAGGAAGAGAGCAGGGAGAGGGAGGCATTGAGCTGACGGCTTGATTGTGATGTTTCTGTCTGATAGCTCAGCTAACCTTATCCATCAATTCCACCTCAGCCTCCCAGCCTCAGTCAACCCCCACAGACACACACACAAATAAACACACACACATACTGTATCTGCCGACCATCAGTCCTACCACTGACCCTCTCTTACAAGAATGTGGCAATCCCACATACTCACACAGTCTAGACAAACCAGATATTTCACATCGCCCATTGACAGAGAAAGTTAATGGATATTAGAAAAGAATAGCACATGACACACTCTCTCTAAAATATCAAAATGTGTTTCTCCATTTCCAACTTATTCACACACCTTTGACCTCTTTATCGAGTTTTAAGAGTTCTGGGGTAAGACAAACAGATCAAACAAAAAGTCCTGATATTATTATGGTAAAAGTAGAAAGAAATAATAAAATGAAGTAGTGTGTGCCTACATAAATACATTTGATTTTACTACTAAAGTATACATTGGCCTTTATACATAACAAATATTTATCTGCCTTCAAGTTTTAGAAAGGGGATCCCTCACAAGGGGACTGTCATATTTCATAGCATCAAAAAGATTTGTCTACCTTATAAAAGCTTTGTACTCATTTTCTATTGCAGGAATAATGCCGGTTCAACAGAATTTGAGGCATAGTGTTGATTACCATAGTAATTATATAAATATTTTAAGTGCACTTTTTTCTTAAAAATTAAGTAAAACATTTAGGTAACAGTGAGGTAAATGGAACCACTTTTTGAATGTTATAATTTTATAAAAGAACTTACATTTATTGTTTTGTTTAAATGTATTCTTATTTTATTTATTCATTTAAAATGCATTTATTATAACATATTATTTGAGCTGTAAAGTTGCTCTCATAATTTTTATAGTCATTTTAGAGCTTTAGGCGTAACATTGTCAAATCAATGAAGTACAATTGGAATAACGTTACACTAAAAAGGTTAGTACGTGATTTTTTCCTCAAGAAAAAAGGAGGAACAAGTTGAAATTATTATTGTTATTATTATTATTATTATTATTATTATGTGTGGAATCAACTATACACTACAAAAGCTGTTGCTTGAGCTTAACATGAATGCAGAATGTGCATTTAAGTCTTTTTAATGCTTTTTATATACAAACATTTATAACAGCAAGTTCGTTTTGTTCTTTCACTTAAAATAATTTGGTGAATCAATCTAAACTACCACTGACAACTGCTGCTACACTGACAGCTTAAGCTAAATTGATGGAAGTTAACTAAACTGACTCTTAGCCATTAATATCTCCTAATTATAATGTAGTGAAAAATTAGACTGTAGCACAGAAATAATGAACTGGATTCCTAAATGATGTACTGCGCCCATGCGATAACACAGACATAATACATTCAAAGGCACATTATTTGCAGATTTTATTTATATAGCAAGTCACAGAGCAAGTGGCATTAATCAGAAAGTACTGAGGCCGTGAAGGTAATCATAGAAATTCGACGTCCCCTAAAAGAATCGTCCTCTGAGACCTATACGCTCACACTTATATGCCGTCAGTCATTTATACGCGCACAGAGGAGATAAATACCTCCTGACACAGTGGCCCGGGGCAGCGTTTAGCAGGCGGAGAGGAGAGATGAAGATGACTCTGACAAAGCCACTGAATGTGAGCCAAACAAGGCCTATTCCTGGAAAAGCTGAACCCGTTTCAGTGTCTCATACACCTCGGGGTCCTCATGTCACTTCACTACTGTCACAGACACCTTGATCCTGTCTAAAACCCAGCACTACCTGAGCATTCGCACTCCAAAACTGATATTTGTAGAACAACAGAGTTTAATACCTTGATCTCTCTGACCCTGTCTATTACAGTCTAATCTGACATTCAGACATGTGTACAGCTATTTATTCTTTCGGCAGCACAACTGAACAAGCAAGTGAAACAGAGCATGGAGTAAAGCGTAGAAGCTTCCTGAATGTTTAACACTGAGGCCTGTTTATCTTTTTTTGGTTTAATTAAGCAAGCCATTTCTTTTTTCATCAACCGAGTACGACTAATATGAGCCCAGGACGATATGCAGCGCTTCAAATGTGATGTGTTGCTTTTGTGTTAAAACACAATGGCAGCCCGGGCCCAAGGGCCTCTAGATGTTCAGAGAAAGGAGAGAGGCGATAGAGAGAGAGTGTGTTTGAAATTGTAAATGGCTATAGACCTTATGTAGCCCCGCCCCTTTTCAGCGCTGCGTTCGTTGTGTTCTGTCTTCCGGTTTGTATTTCCACAGCGTGAAGATCTTACCGATTTATGAGTGAACCTTTTAAAATCTTCCCGGTCTCCTGACATTTATTATGACATCCGCTTCAAACATTACGATGCTCATGATAACTTGTAACTGATAACTTGATAAAGCTAACTCTACAATAAGGAAATCCACTTCACTGGCTAATTAATCTTCGACAGCGATGCCATAGAAATATGCAGAGCCACCGCAAAAACGGAAGTTCACACACAAAATTCGAAAAATGGATGCACGCTTGTTTCAGTGGCGCACAAGGTCTATAGAAAAAACATATTTATTATACATCATATTTAACATTTCATGGTGTTTTATATATTATTGTATATCTTGTACTGTCAATTCCAGTAGGGGTTCAGCGAAAAATCGGCAGCTGGCAGCAGGAAGTAGCTGCCACTGGCAGCTGACGTCAGCTGCCGCTAATAACCGGAAGTCGGAGGTGGATGCCGCTTTTAGCAAGGCAAATAAATTATTATATCAATGTATATATATCATTTTAGTACTTATTTAAATAAATTACTTAAATTTGTAATTATTTTGTAATTGGTTTAAAAAGGTTTATCAAATATAAATTAAGTAACGAAGATCATAGACAGTACAAAAAAACAAACATTAAGCTACACTTGAAATTATGAATTTGTACGTGTATAAATATAATTTGTGTACATGTTTGTCAAATACTGAAATATATACATAAATGAATGCCTATATAATAATATTGTATATTTATTAAACGTACATAAACATTCATTAAACAAATAATGAAAGTCATGTCTAAAAGAAAAAAAAAAAAAACATTTTCTCAATGACCTTTATTTAAAAATCATATTTTGCTATCATTTAAGTTCAGTTTTACATTTGTAGTATTTCAATACATTCTTGTCTTTGTTTTATAAAACAGCTGTAACTTTGAAAACAGGCTTGATATTTGTTGTTCTGAAATCAGAATGAACAATTCTGAACTAAATGTTAAAGTTCATAAAAAACTAAGTTGGCTTGAAAAAGAAAGTTTGAAAACGTTTTACAATGTTCTAGCATGGTTTAACATGATTTACAATGTTTCTAGTGTTAGGGGATAACAGCTTAAAGACCCAGGACCAGATATGATGAAAGAAGACCAGGAGTCGTGAGGTTCAATCAAATAAGTAAAAATTTACTGAAGAATAGTTTCATTGGTAGAGCAAGGCGTCAAAGTCTCACGGGGTCGCAGGCCAGAGACTCTACTGTACACAAAATCTCACACCAGTTATACCATTTCCAAGGGCATGATTGACATCAGTAAATACAGGTTGGCTACTTCTCATTGGCAAAAGAACAAAGTTAAAACAATTCTACACTTATGGATAGATAGGAGGGTAAGTCGACATTGTCATCCGAGCCCAAGATGGTCCGGTGATGACCTCGGAGGTCGTAGAAAGGCGTCTTGGGGTCAGCTGCTGCATATCACAAGACCTGCACAGAGCATTCAACACACACACACACACAAAAACACAATGGAATCGCAGTTCCTCCAAAAGTAGTACAGATAATGTTCACTTTAAAGAAATACACATAAAAGTACAATTCTGTGAATCAGATCACATAGTGTTTAACCCCTGTAACCTTAAGATTAGTAAGAAAGACAGATGTTAGAAAAAGATAAGTTAGAAAGAAATACAGACAGACGTTAGAAAAAGAAAGAAAGAAAATAAAGAAAGACAGATGTTAGAAAAAGAAAGAAAGAAACTTTAGAGTAATGTTGCTGTCAGAGCATAAACAATATCTGCAATATGAATAAGTTACGACGATAAAAGTTCAAAGCAAAGGGAGCCTTTTTTTTTTTTTTTTTTTTACAGAAATCACTTTAAGGACTACAACAAACAACTGGTGGGGACTACACAAGCTTCCTCCTGGGCTAGTGACATCACTAACCTTAACACACACACACACCTGAAAAACAAAATTCATTGGGATCAGCCTGATATCTTTTGATAATTATTATGGATGTTGGGTTATCCGTAAAATAAATGTTATGGGGAAACAAAACCACCGTAATAACTTACCATTAGCATGAATACACTGCAGTCCACAGATCCCAACTGAGCTGGAACATCCTGGAAAAAAAAATCTAAATGGAAAAACTAACATTTTATTTATACACTAAAGATAGTAAAGAAATCAAAATTGTTGTAACATGAAATCAATACCTTATTTTTAACAAGCTTCCAAGATCCCGGATCCATCTTTATTGCAATTGAGCTTAAAAAGAAGGGGGAAAAAGTTAGTTATTTTATACACACGAGAGAAAGAGAGAGATGAACTCCGTGTTGAACCACTTAGCCATGTTGCAGCAGTAGACAGTAGCATACCTGAACTAGGGAGCAGGTGTAATTTATTTTTTAAATGCCACTGTCTATGCCTATCTAAAGCCAGAGAACAAAGTGTTGAACTGAACCACTGGACTAATATGTAAAACTTTGAAGCCCGGTTTCACAGATAGGGTTTAGATTATGCCAGAATTAGGCCTTAGTGCAATTAGGACTTTTATAAATATGCCTTAGAAAAAACATTACTGTTGTGAATCTTAAAAGAAACAATGGCACTGATATTTTAAGATACACAAGTGTAATTTGCTTTCAGTTAAACATGCATTTTAGTCTGGGACTAGTTTGAGCCTTGTCTGTGAAACTGGGGGTGAAAGTTATATGGAAAAAGTGAACAGTTCCAGTATATTTTGAATAGATATATATAAAATAATTATATATATATATATATATATATATATATATATATATATATATATATATATTCTGGTCTCATCTGGTGATTGGGTCCCATCCAAAACATGATCAAACTAAGAAAATAAACAGACACTGAAATGTCAAATTTTCGATACAATCTAGAATTTGTATAAAAAAATTAAAAAAAGATAAAAAACAGAATGCCTTTTGCCTGCTTTGATCAAGACAGGATATAATACATTTGAACATTATGTTCATAATGTGAAAACATACCAGTGAGTTTGGTTGGTTTTGCAACTGGAAATCTGGGGTTTCCTTCCTGGCACATATGCTTGTCCATCCCCAGCAATCTGTGACAGGCTGTGGTGAACTTGGTGAAACTACAAAAAAACAGAAGTTTAGAATATGGTGAAGTAATGTTGATTAAAATGGTGTTTTGTATTAAAACATAAGTTAGATAATTTGGGATATGTTTTGTTAGCGTTGCACGTGTATCATCAAGGCTGAGCTTGTCAATTCCAATAAATCAGCATGACCTTTATTCTAATCAATAGATTAAGTTAACATGTTAACAAACGCTAATATTTAATGATAATGGTAACGTAAGTTAGTATTTGGAGTTAATGATAACCCCTCACAAACCAGGAGCACACGGTGCACAAGCTGCGTTTCTACAAATGATTAAATAAACCAATTCAACTTAAGTGGACACAGATACACTGTCTCTAACATAAAAGGTAAACTCCAACGTACAGAGCAACAATTATTTATTAATCTGATAATGTACGAACTTACCCTGCCAAATACCGCCGCCATTACTGAAGATTCGCCGGCGCTGCTCTCGCTTGACTTCCAGGTAAATGTGATTGGTTGCTACTACGTTGGACGATACTGATTGGCTGCCAAGAAATGGCAGGTCCCTCCTAATATGGCAGGGCTTCCGGCTGTCAACGGCAGCTACTTCCTGCTGCCAGTGGCAGCTACTTCCTGCTGCCAGCTGCCGATTTTTCGCTGAACCCCCTCTCGTCAATTTGTTTATTCATAGATGCCACCGACGTCACAACAAATAGAACGCCGCCATATTTGCGACCGACTCGCCCGGTATGGCCGCCCAAACTGCCCATTTGAATGAGAGAGAGAGACAGAGATACCTGGAGAAAAATTATATTTTAGGCTCCGATCCTTATTTGTTACCCCCAGTTTTCTTTAGTCCATTATTATCTGCCCCAGACTTGCCCCAATTGGCCTTTCATGATATAGAAATACTTAAGTCATAGAGCTTCATGGCGCGCGTTCATGAGAGTCGAGGCGATGTCATGAATTAATCTATGAATCTGCAGCTGTTCAGCATGAATGAATATATCTAATCCGTCCATCAGCACAGCCAGAGACATCAGCCGAATATGATCAAATACTGCCATATCTGTCCGAAAGAACAGATGTTCAATTACAGAGAGAAGGTTTAATACACACAAATATCGAAATGAAAGAATCTTTCGAGTCGAATCTTTTTGAATGATTCACTCACGATTCGGCTGCGATTAAAAGCTATCAAGAGGTAAGGTCATCAGTGATTATAATATAACGACTTAAATTGCAGTTTGTTCGTCACATAAAGCTATCATATGAATAAATAACTATATTAATATAACGGACGAGTCGTATTAGATCACTTTTATGATACTTTTGTGATGTTTTTTTGTCTTTTATTATTATTATTTTTTTGCGTGACAGCCCCCAGTAGGCTAACGTTACTCATTCACTTTCATTACATCGACAAGAAGAGTCTCCATTAGGCTACATATTCAAAAATGTCCCTTTGTCTTCCACGGAAAGTAAACTTAAGGGTTTGCACATGAAGGTGAGTAAATGACGGCAGAATTGTCATTTTTGGAAGAACTAGTCCTTTAATATGCATTTCAAGGATGATATTATGCATCGTCTGCAGAGCTAACGTTACTTACACAAAATAACATCTAAAGCGCATGTGACGAAGACAATATCTTTATGAACTTCAGAAAAATATTTCTTAGATTTAGGTAGGTACTAACAGACAGACAAACAGTTATATTCAAAACAACCCCAAATCTTACTAACTTACCATGATAAAGTGCATTTAAACAGATCCAACAATAAAATGAAGACAAAACATTATCTGTCGATATCTGTCTGTATAATGTTGGCCACTGAGAGTATAATGGAAATATAATTAACCACAAACCAACATGAGACTTCAAGTCTTTTAAATAAATGATTCTCTCTTCTTTTGGTATAGAATAAAATACCAGTTCAGGGTTCCTCTTTAGGCTGTTGTTGCAGCCAACTGCACAACATATTGCAGGCATTACTGAGACCGGCGGTCGCAAAGATGGCGGCGCAAAGCTACAGTGACGTCATGTGAATCGAATGAATATATAGATTTTATATATGATTTTATATGATATATGATTTTATTTTTTGTTGTTTCCAGTTAAGGTAACATTTTACAATAAGGATCAGTTGGTTTATTTTAGTGAAGACATTAGGCATCCTGAACTAAAACTAAACAACAATTTTTACGGCATTTATTAATCACTGTTAACGTTAACTTAAAAATACTAGTGTTCATTGTTTATTAATCTTTCTTCATTAAACATAAATGTTAATTCAACCTAAAATGTCTAAACACTTCTGTTCAAAAGTTTGGGGTCAGTAAGTTTATTTATTTATTTATTGTTTGTTTGTTTGTTTGTTTGTTTGTTTGTTTGTTTGTTTGTTTGAAAGAAATTTATATTTTATTCAGCAAGGACGTATTAATTTGGTTTAAAAAAAAGACAGACTTTTACATTGTTGTGAAACATTTCTATTTCAAATACCAGTAAATGCTACTCTTTTCACATTCATCAAAGAATTAAAAAAAATAATAATAAATTTGTTTGCACAAAAATATTAAGCAGCACAACTGTTTTCAACATTGATAATAATAAGAAATGTTTTTGAGCATCAAATCAGCAAATTACAATGATTTCTGAAGGATCATGTGACACTGAAGACTGGAGTCTGAAAATTCAGCTTTGCCATCAAAGGAATAAATGATTTTATTTTATAATATTTTACGACATTACTATTTGTATGCGTTTTGGTCAAATAATTGCATCCTTGGTGAACATTACAGACGCAATCTTACTGACCCCAAGCTTTTAAACATTGTTAATGTAAAAAATTATCATTATATGTACAAATTAACATTAACAACGATTAATGAATGCATATACATATATTGTTAATTTAAGAATTAAACCTCATTGTAAGGTGTTACTTTTTAACCACATTTTACAGGTGATAGCATCACAACTTCTACAAATCACATACTGTACATTTTCAGCAAAACAAGTTATGCGTTTTTCTGTCGCCTACTCAGTAAAACTATAAACACTTTACAACTCTGGATGAAGCGAACATTTAAATGCATTCTATCATTTGTCCATAATGAAGAAGGTCTTTATGTTCAAGCCCTCAATGCAGCTTGAAAATGAATTTTCAACCCAAAAGAGTAACAATAACCCTAAAACTTCTTGATATGTTTATAGAAAGAAAGAAAGAAAGAAAGAAAGAAAGAAAGAAAGAAAGATTGTCCTCTAAAAAATGATAGCAAAGGGAGGGGCGAATGGCAGAAGAAGATAGAGAGAAGAGAAGGGAGAAAGAGGAATTGGCCCTTTGAGGACTTTAAAGAGAAAGCCACCATGAGGAGAAGGGAAAGAAAATGTTTACTCAGGGAATTAGTTCAGGATCATTGTGTGTGTGCGAGGGCATTAGTTCCCTGGCTTGATTTCAGGGCCCAAGTGGCTCAAGCAGAGCTCCCTCTAGGCCAGGCCTAATTACCACAGGACTAGGGCCATTAAAATGCTTAACTAACCTCGTTTCTCCAAAACGCACAGATTAGCAGCAGCCTCCAGCAAAGTGGCGGGGATAACCCTGCTGCCTAAAACCCCCTTTGATTTATTTTTGAAAAAGAGAGGGGCGAGGGAGCGAAGTGGTAACCGTAGAGAACTGGCACTGCGTACGCACTCAAACTTTGAGCGCAATGAAAAGATTCAAACTTCTGTGTCCACACACTGAAGGGGAAACCAAAGCTATTTACAATGCGATCCTACAAACCTGAGTTAAGACAAAAAACTAAGGTTGTCGATTAAATCAGAATTGTAATCAAATGAGTTACATGCCAATTAATTAATAAAATTAATAACATTTAATTGTACAAATCAATATTTGCTATATATATATATATATATATATATAAACATAATTTAAAGACCTCGTCATCATTGTGACAGAAGAATTAAATAAACAAAAAAGTTTTGAATTTTACATTTTATTTCTATTACTTACTGAATGAATGCATTAGATTTACAGCCCAATTAAAAACATTTCATCGCCGTATCATCTGAGCATGTCACGTAACTTTCTCAGCATAACTTTTTCCAGCATCCTGATACTTTTTACACTGATACTGAACTGTCTGTGATCTTGCCAGTATTTATTACATGTGAAAACACCTCACTGATGATGATCTCAGGGTAACATTTTGGTAAACGCTGTCCCCGTGTCGCCCGCACACAATCAGCGAACATCTCTCGTGGTTTCCATTGTCACATCCCTTTGGAAAATATGTTTTCCCCTCTGGATTCACTCATTATCATGTTTCATAAATGACTCAGATGTTTGCATTTTGACGATCATTGTTGTTCCTTGTCATTTGTCATGTGTGACGAGAGACAAAAGATGAATATTTTAGAATCCATTTGCATAATTCAATAAATAGGCATACTTAAACTAGGATGCAAAATAATGTTGTGTGCAGCATAATGTTTATGTAAATGATTGGTGTCAAGATGCCTGTAGACTATGCAAGTGTCGATCATGCTTTGGCAATCCTTAAAATGCATTTGCTGTGCTACCCACTTTTTTGTTCACAGGACTGAAAGGAAGAGAATATGGCACCTCAGAGCAATACTGCCAGCTTTGTCCAACGCACTAAGGGTGGGATTTGCTTTATTTTGACAATTGTGTGTGATTACTGCAGCCAAATATGACAGTAACTGTATTTTGTTCATCATGATAATACCCTTATTGTCAGTCATCACTTTGTTTTATGCATGTTTTTCTCACATCTTGCCATTTGATTTCTTTCTTTCTGTGCCTACAACGATAAAAAAGGATTAGTTCACCCAAAAATGAACATTTTGTCATCATTTACTCATCCTCATGTCATTCCAAACCCATTTGACTTTCCCTTAAACACACACAAAATAAACAGTTGTTCATGCAATCATGGTTGATGAAGACTGACTGACTTTCAAGCCTCAAAAATGTCACAAAAGCATCATAGTAGTGTCATAAAAATATATATAAAAGTGAACCATATGACTTATACGCAATATTCCAAGTTTTCTAAAGCCATACGATAGCTTTTAGTGTTTAACAGACTGAAATGTAAGTAATTTTTCATCAATCTTCAAGTAAGCTGTTAACTGAATGAGTCAGCAAGCTGCCCAAGACATCTGATTCGAAGCAAAAGACATTGCTCTTTCATGAATACACAGGGTGGATGTCAAGTATATCAGTGAATAACAACTTACATTCTAAGGTAAGTCTGTAAAAATACAGCACAATGTACCATGTCAATAAGAAATCTTTTTTCCATGTAGATTTGTTTTCAGAGGTGTTTAATCCATATTTTGAATTACACATTGAAGAAAATGTCAGTAAACTTAAAGTCGGCATGAAATCAAATTTGACAAATCTTCTTTTTATATGTAATATTGTAGTGTTTATTATAAATGATTTATCTGTGCACTTCATTATTTTTTTTTAAATGTATTTACCCTTATAATCTTTAATCAAATACATTACCCTTCCCTCCCCCCTCGAAACGACCTCTCTTCTCTTTCGGTCACGTGCCATGGCGAAAGGGTGCGGCCAGAGCCGATGAGGGTGCGGCTATCGGTGTCTGTCTCGTTTTGAGTCAAGTCAAGTTATCAGTCAAGTTCACCCTCGAGAGCATCTCGAAGTGTCCGAATGGTAGGCTATCTATCTTATCTAAATCTAGTTATTTACTTATCGGACACGTCGAGATGCTCTCGATGGTGAACTTGACTGATAACTTGACTTGACTCATCTTGGTTCGCGGGAGGCTCATATAAATATGGGCTGATTCCTGCCTGAAAATTTAGCTGCTCGTCCTCGTTCTCGTCGCCGGGCTCCTCAATAAAAAAATACTTCATGGGAGGGTAACGGTGGGGAGTCCGGTGGAGAGAAATCCTCCACAACTGAATGTAAACTGGCATTCAAATCTGCCTCCATTTTGTTTGCAACGCCCAACCTCCAACGATCCAATCAATTCCCGAAGGACGAAATCAAGCCCCGCCCTACATTTTTTTCTAATTTCAGAAGCCGTTTCACTCGGATATACGTCACAAGGAAAAAAATGACAATCTCAACTTCCGTTTCATGCCGACTTTAACGGAAAACTTCGGTACTGGTTGTTTTCTGCCAGGACATCTGTTTTTCTACAGTTTTTTCATTCTGTTCCTCACACAAAGCTGTCGCAAAGCTTAAAAAATGGCGCACAAGTCATATGAACTTCTTTTATAATACTTTAATGGTTCCATTTTGACATTTTGGAGCTTGACAGCCCCAGTTGTCATTAATTACCTTTGATCTACGAAACAAAGTCATACGGGTTTTGGAAAGACATGATGACGAATAAACCCTTTTGTGTGAACTATCCCTTTAACTCATTTAGGTAAAAGAACCCTGAGACGAACAGTCACCTATTTTATTATCCTGTTTGAAAAGCATTTTCTGCTGGATGAAATCCAACAAGCCTTTCTATTTCCAAAAATGCAGTTTAATAATACGGTTTACGTTCGAGCAAAAGAGAGTGCACGGCTAATCAGAAGGGAATAAGCATTGATAATTATTTAACTTCTACAGAACAACATAATCCCTTTAAGGATGTGTTTTTCTTAGAAAAAGCAGAAAAAAGGAAACGCAACAAAAATAAATAAATATTTAAAAGCGTAAAAATGCAGGCCTGACTGGAGTGTGCGGTGTCATGGGAGGTGTAGTGTGGAGAGAAGATAGTGCCTAAGCTAGCTAATAGCATCTTTGTTTTCAGTGAATGCAGTGTTGTGTTCTCTAGGGCATTGCAAGACGTCTTTGGCAAAGCCAGTATTCCACAGTTCTTCACTGTAGCTCAAGCCACCGGGACACCTTGGTTTATTTATCTTTCAATCTAAACCCAGCGGTCACAGCTCAGTGGTCAGCAGCTGCCAGAAGAGAAGCCATTTCCCTGAGGACATGTCTCTAAGTCACACCTACCTGAGGACGGCAGATTCCAAGACAAAGGAACTAAGACACAAACCCTTTCAAACTGAATTTGTTCCACATCTTAAGTCTTTGAAAAGGTCTTGGATTTTCCTCATGCCGCTGCACGAACAAACAAACAGTGAGCGTTGCGGTAGGACGCTGAGAGAAGTTATTGTCACTTATTTATGTCCGCCGAGGATTTATTATTGTTACCCGGAATTTCATTCTGGCTCTCTTTTGACAAAAATAAATGACTCAGAGACCTTGAAAGTTTAATTTAAAATAAGAGCTTGTCTTGCAGTCGAGACTTTAAAATAAAACAATCGCTTGACTGTAGTGGTTACGGTGGCGTGGAGGAAAGAAGTCTGGAACTTATATTTATTCCTCTGCCCTTGGAGATGGGATTCGCAATGGCAATTCATCGGCATGTCTGCGTCGGAGACGGACACACGGGCCGCCAGAGTCCTTTTTCATTAGAACACCTCCGATCGTTTATCTTGATGCTCAGAAAAATAACGTGGCGAACGTTTGAGTTAATCTGTTGCTGTAGAGCAATTAACTTGTAGTTCTTGCTAAGTGTGAAAGGACACGTCATAGCAACATTGAATAACGGGTTTAGGCCTATCGGCAAGGAAAATGTTTAGCACTCAGCTACTTTTATTGCACTATATCATGAGAGAAAAGGCATCGTATACTTTTACAGCATGTCTTAAGTGCTTATCTATCAGGCTGCTGAAACCCTATTCTGGATGTGGCTAAAACTAACATGAGCCCAGTCTTGCCTTTAATTTCCTGTTAAACTCAATCAGATTACCTTTGTGGCACTGTGAAGCAGACTGCTCCTCCTCTATTGAATTATGCTATTAGCACAGCTGGGCTCTTAAAACAGATAAGCACTGCTAGGCCGGTTCAGGGAGGGAGTTTTTTTCTTCTTCCAACCACATGGTCTCTGTCAAAAGCAGAGGTGTCAAAAGTATTCACATTCATTACTCAGGTAGAAGTAAAGATACTAGGGTTTAAAAGGACTTCTAAAGAAGTTGAAGTATCAACTCAAGCTTTTTACTCAAGTAAAAGTACTGGTTTCAAAACATTTCAAAAAAAAATTAAAAAGCCATTAAGGACAAAAGCTTAGGTCGTGCCACAGGGGCCTATAGTACCCCACCTCCTCTAAAAAACGTTTTTCTAAAGGCCATAATGACTGACTATAATGTTATATTAAAATGTTAATGTTGAAAAATGTGGGATGCACTAGACTTCCTGTTTCAGCCACATATATGCCCATTGAAAATGAATGCATTTTAGTACAATGCAAATACATCAAAGAACCATATATGTGTATTACTGAGCATTAACGTGTTTCATGGAGCGGAAGAAATTATGAATAGTTGCCTATAAGTATTGTAATGGTGAAAAAAGTCAAACTTCAGAGGCATGATATCAATAACCTTTATTGGAATGTAAATGTACATCCAAGCTTAGCTGCAGGAATCTGTGACAAGAAAATTGGTGTACCCAGGGCAGGCTTAGTAACAATTACCCTTGTATGGTTGTCTATATACAATAAACATTAGTGCTGTCAAAATGAATGATTTATCCAAGTGATTGATCAAAAAATAAAAATACCCCCAAATTTGGTTTTAAAACAATGTTGCAATGGTAAATGTGAAAATAAATATGATTTGGTTTCTTTAAACTATATTTGTTTCTAAATTGTCATGTGACCCATGATAATTGTAAGGGTCACATCTCATGTGTTTTATACTGTATGAACAACTATTATGAAAAAATTATTTGAACTAATTTAAAACGCTGGACCCTCAATTACTGAATGTAAGTTGTGATAATACTCAAGTCAGTTTTATCTCTGATAAATTCGTCACAGTGCTTTGCAGTCTCATTTAAGATGGCCAAATATCTAGTAAAGTCCCGTTCGCAGGACACTATCGTGCAATTTGAAGGTACTACAAATGGCTAGCCAAATGGTATAATAGCCTAACACGTGACTTGCCACCCCTAAAACCGAATTGTGCTAAAAGTGTTAAAAATGTATTTCTCCAGTGAGAATTATTTGGCTAATTTGATGGATTACAATGCTTACAGACTAATTTAGATGATGGAAAACCAAACTTTGTGTGTCATATTCATGTCATCAAACTAATAAATAACCAGAGACATGCAACCATAAGATATTTCTTCTCAACACTGATTGTAGCGCCACAGACTCAGAGAAATGCACAGATTGCAACCCACATACTCCGTCACGACTTCTGACTCTACAGCGGATTTCCATTTTCAGCCGTTTTCTGAGATACAGGTGGACCACGTTCAGAGAAATCCTTGTCCGTCTTCGTCTACTTAATATTCTGACCATGAAAGTGTTTAACCCCCCAAAAGATATCAGATAACTTTTTCTTCCTCTCCACAGATGATATTAAGTGCCTGCCATTATCTCAGTAGGTCTGTATCATATTAGAATCTGCAATCGGGTCAGAAAGTATACAGGGCTCTTGTCTCGCCCACTGCTGCAGAATTACTTTCTGTCACACAATGCCGACTGAATGGGTGAAAGCTTTGTCATTTAAACTGCATAAAGAGGCCAGAAATTGATTTTTATTGTAGATCTTCATATCTAATAAAGCTCAGAGGATCTCTTTTCTTCAGTGTCTGAATGGCCACTGAATGCTTTCAATCTACTTCTGTGTTTCATGCATAAAAGTGGAGGCCTGGATGAATTAGAGAGGGAGAGGGGCCGCAATGCCAGTGAAAAGCGACCCCCCCTCCGGGTGCTTTCTTTCTCCGAGGGAGGCAGATCTGGGGAGGAGGGAGAAGGTGAAGTAGATGGGGGTAATTGAAAAAGGAACTGATTTTCCCCTCTTCTTTTTTCAGAAGAATGTGTTCTTTTCAATGAGAAAAAACAGAACCAAATCTGGATTGCGAAATTAAAAGAGGACCCATGGAGAAGTCCAGCATGAATGTGAAAATCATAAAAAAGATTCTTCATATTTTTCATTTTAGTCAAAAGCGGCTCACCTGGTTCACTGCCCAGGTTTTTAGAAGAAAGTGCGTTTCGAACCGGCTTCAATGAGCCATTTAGAAATGTATTTTCCTTCAACATTTCTGCCTGTGCGATCATACTTTGCGGCTAAACGCTTTACCTTGCTTACAGAGCTCCTTGCAGAATTTTACTCATTTCCCCTCATTGCGGGTAATCCTAAACATGTAAACAAAATTTGTTTTCATGCGACTGAATATGATTAATTATCTCGGAGTAATCCAGCTCCACTCGCAAAGACTTTTCAGAGGAGATTACAATTTCCAAACTGACAACCATGATAGTTGAGAGCGCTCTGTACGTCTTAGATTAAAGGTCACAGAGAGAGAGAGAGAGAGAGAGAGAGAGAGCAAAACTCAGGAAACATTAAGTTAGGTTAGGGCAGATACAATCGTAGCCACTTCACACGAAAAAAGGAAGCAACGACTGCCTCGAACAAGAAAAAGAAAATGAAAATGGATATCTGCATATTTGCCACCAAAACATATGGCTGTGCCTAATGCCATTTAACACTTGGGGCTGGGTTTAATCAAACTTCTGCAATTAAAAACACAAATTAGATGCAAACAGCTGAAAGTTGGCTTATGATACACAGAGGGATGACAGACTTAGAGCCAGAGCTATACACTCCCCATAATCCTGACAAAGACATCTCACTACATGCTCTGCGTATCAACATGAATACCCTGTTTGGCATTTAAGTGTCTATATTATAACATGCCATATGAATAATGATAAAACATTGACAATAACATAATGCTTAATAGAAACATATGAGAGAAGTCTTATTTCCCATGCTTCTGTCAAAGGCAAATGTTATGCATTTCTGGGTCCTGAAATCAATTGTGTAAAAATAAAAGAAAAAGTCCATAACTACTGACCATAAAGAGATGTTCTCATCTACATTCAAGTTGAAAATAATAATAATAAAAAAACAGTTCATGTTGACAAGCAATGGCTACTTCCTGGAGTGCTTCTTTTGCCCTGAGAGTACCATATGTACCATAATACTTTAAGACTCAGTAGAGGGGATAGTGTGTATTCTACTGACCATAATAACTTTAGAAGGGCTGTACATGTCCATGACCCAACCTCCATCACTGAACAGATTGCTCTCCCACTTAAGACGATCTCACTCAATCACAACACATAGTTATTTTTACACATAGGATGAGTTTGTATGTGTGTGAGATCCTGTCACAAGCATACAAAACGATAACACTATCCACTAATATATTGAGTGACCTTGTAATACTCACTGAGAGTGTTTTTGACAAGCTGTATATTGTAGTATATTCTCTAAGTAGCAGTTTCAATCCTGTTTGTGTCATGTAACAATCCTATTCACCTTTGTCCCTTTACTGTCCAATACATTAAAAAAGGCAAAAATGCCTTTAACAAAAATGAAATAGAATAAAACATTGTTTTTGAATCTACATTCTTTCGAACTAAAACATCTTTACAGTTCAAATAATACAGTTTAGAGATATAGATTCAGCTAGCATGCTATGCGATGCTAAGCTAGTACAATGAGCTGTTAACTTGCAACCCGCAAGTCAATTAAAACACACACACACACACACACACACACACACACACACACACACACACACACACAATGAATGAGAACGATCTGACACTTTGTAATATACTACTACATTTTTAAAACAATTGTCAAAAATGTTGAAATAACAGATGACATGATTCATAAGGCGACTGAATAGAGGTGGACTAAATGGGCGGACTAAATTATTCAAGATAATGTAAAGAATGAAAAGATTATTAACTTATAGAAATGCATATGAGCATATTTGACATATTTGGTAAAAATTGGACCAGATTTGTAAGATTTAATATTATATTTTACGAATTTTAATGATACAAATGGGACTCCTCGGAATGAGAAGTGAAAGCAGACGAAAGGTCTAATTTTAAGCTAATGGTGGCATTAGAAGGTTTGACAGGAAGAACCCCAAATGGGTCAGATGACTATCCAGACCTATACCAATAAGTGTGCCAAATTCCTCAAACACACTCAAAAAGAACAATATTCTTTGCACTAACCTTGGAGGATTTATATTTTAAATATGAGGTAAGCCACAAATCTCATAGAAAACATTTCAAATGCGATGAATCAGTGGACCATCTGAAATAAAAAGCAACATAAGATTTATGCATTCGCGCACCAGCCTTAAGTTAGACGCTCACAGTTATAGCCAGCATTTATGCATGTGATTCACATGCAAGATGACGCAAAGTACATTTTTCTTTCGCCACTCGCCGAGTGCTGAAGGACAATAGTGTCTGCTGAATCCTTGGCTCTAAAAGAGTCATGTAAATCACACCATCCTCAAACCCAGGCCAAGGTGAGCCCGTGTAGAAAACCTGGGCCCGACACAGGTCTGCCCCTCTACGTTACCAAGGAGAGAGGGGGAGAAGAGGGAGGTGGAGGAAGGGAGGAGGCTTTGAGAGGATTCTTTATGCAGCTCTGTGTATTTCTTTCATGTTGTCCAGCCAGTAACTGAGTTGGCTTGCCGGAGGTGATGGCTAATTCACACCCTCAGATCAGGAGCATGAAATGAGAGAGGAGAGCAGAAGGGGAAAGCCCTGGGGTTAATGATAGCTCTCCCTGCGCATATATCCAACACCATTTCATATAAATCTGCCCAAATGGTTTCATTTGAGATGATCCCTGGCATCTCCTGAGCGCATACACATGCACATAATCTCAAATGACATAGCATATGTGCTCTCATAACCATCTACTGCACAGCAAACACATGTTGAAGGATGATAAGTTATTAAATAAGTCATCTATAATGATAGATTAGATACTAGTTCTTCTATAAATGTTATTCCACATAAAACAAACCAACCACACATTCATTGGGCTATGATGTAGATATTTTGGAGCCACACGATCAGCAAAACGAACAAATGGTTACACTGTATTACACTGTTAACTAAAAAAACCTACAATATTAAGGACTTCACAAATCTTTGACTTCTCAGTTGAACAAGCTTGTGGATAAAGAATTTCTGCCCGCTTTCTCCACCAAAAACCCCTCTTTAAAGTTATTTCAAATTTTCCAGCAAGGCTTTGAGAAATCTGTTTGTTTGAGGGCAGCATTAGATGTGACCAGCGTTTTATTGTGACATAAAACCGCATTTCTTCCTCGGCAGATTAAAAATAAAATCGGTTAATAAGAAAAGCTGTCAGCGGTAGAAAACGGCTGACATAATCCGTTTATCCTCCAAGCAATAAAGATATTGGTCCTTGGGAGTCTATCTTCCCTCTTATGTTATTTCGCCCAAAACATTATCTTCTATGCATTCAGATGGATTAAGAAGTCATATGGTAGATAGAAGGAAAATGACAGATACAATAAAATATAATATCCTTTCAGTTCTCCTCACATCCTCTCACAGAAGGCTACACGTATGTGCACACACATAGGCGAAAAAGGGAAGGAGAGATAGAGAACGAAGGAGAGAAAAGTAAACAGATGGAGCATGAGCTGAAGAAAAGAGCAGCCGGAGCAGGCAACAGTGTTTTGAAATGCTGATATGATGAGAAAGCGATTGGACTGGCTTCTAGAGAGGTCACAGCAACCCTCTCCTGTAACTCCCCTCCATACTTGCTTTTAAATGGTCACAATTCTACTTCCTGCAGGCCTGCCAGCTCACCACCTTCTACGAAACTGGAAAAAATGTCGACAGCGCTGCAATACACAACAAGGATGACATTAAAACACACTGTATCCACAATATTGTTCCACAGCAATTATCTGTTGTGCAGGAAATGTTGTATGACTACATTTTAACTGAAAAGAAACAAGCTGATCCCATTGGATACTGATCAAAACCAAATTTAGGTTGTGCTAGATAGCATGGCTCAATTAGCCCCAGCTGGTAGATCCTATAACTGCACCTTCTAGACACAAAAAGCATCTTTCGCCATTGACTGGCATTCAAAAATTGTGTTTTCTTTGTGTAAACGTTTTTTTTTTTTTTTTTACAAACAATATGTGACCTGTACTGGCAAAATGAGTCGGAATGTGCAAGGGGATAATTACGAATTTTCATTATGGTCAATTTGGTCATTTTGGTCAATTTGATTTTTAATATTTTTTTTTTTTTTGACAAAAATGAGTTCATTAAAGCCCCAGTGGCCCACTGATGTGCCGTGAAACGGGCAGCTTTGTATGATGCTTTGACGTAATTTCCATTGAAACAGGAAGCTAAGGCGGGACATACTGAATGGCTCCTCCCACTTTTCAAATAGCTAATAGCATTTAGTTCACCTCACAGACTGCAATTAGTACTTGACAGCACCATTGAAATTCTAGCCATTTCATTCTTAACCAATGTACAGTTGGAAAACAGAATAAAACTTGAGCGTTTGATTTTGAGCAACCGAACACACATCTCCAACTCATAGGCTCTATGCACGATCGCTTCCGCGGTTTGTCTCAGCCCGTTGTTACATCCAGTGCTGCGTTGGAAGCCGTTTTTGCATTTGGTGGAGAAAATGGTAAATTACACTCACTTTTTACAAGAACTTCCAGCGGTTAACGTGAATGATGTTAACAATATTGTGAAGCAGTTAGCTGTCACGTCCAAGAGTAAGAAAGTGAAGGACTTTAAATTATATATTTCGAGCTACATCGACAACTTTGAGGGTGAGTATTCTCTCATATCATGCAAAATCCGACTAGCGAATCGGTTTCTAAAATCGTTGTCTCCGTTTCAGAGAAAATTAATTTTATGAAAGTTTGCCGCTAGTACACTTTGCTATAGAACGCGCTATGTGGAAGTAAAGACGCTGGCTGAGATTCTACCGGAAATACGTCAGCATGTCAGTAGGGGGCAGGATGCTTTAAGCCAGCCACTGTTTTTGAGCGTCGGCCAACGTGTTTTCCCGGTGTGTTTCCGCACCGTTGACTCTAGTCTGACGCCGTCAGGTTTTTTGTTGTTGTTTTTTTGGGCCGATTCAAAATTTTTTGGGCCGATTCAACATGTTGAATCGGCGTCGAGCCGTCGGTGAAGGAGGGAACTCTGATTGGCTGTTCAGCTTAGTGAACGAGTCAGTGCACAAGAATAATAGCAAAACAGCAAGCAAAGAAGTCAAAACGGTACAGATAGAAGGCTGTTCTAATGTTACGTCAACTTACATGAATATTATTTAAATATTAACATGAGCGGAGTGTAATAAAAGTGTTTAGCAGGATTGATATTCAAAAAGTAAGCACGCACTGCTTTATGGTTTGTGTAACTGCAGCCTGCAGCGTCGGTTTCCCTTTTTGAATGACGAATATAGATGAATATATCTGCAGAAATAAACAGTTGTCTCATTTACACACAGGCGAAGAACGCGCATTCTAGCTGACAGTTGGCTGTATTTCTCTCGGTGTGTTCAATTGCAGCTTTTTCTCCCGACGCAGGCGACGCGAGTGTTTCCCGGGCTTTAGATTCTAGAGAGCATTTGATTGGACAGAAGCAGATGTGATGAGAAGCTGAAGTCCGCGGTGATGTCATACAAATCCGTGATCCATTTTAGCTGAACTTAGACTGTAAGTTTTGAATGCTTATCTCATATGCAAATGTTGTCATTGTTTTGGAACACACCAGCTAATTAACCTTAAGGCTATAACATATTAATAGTAAAAGCTAAATTTTGATTTCAGGGGGCCTTTAAGCCTTCGTCTGGCGATCCAAATGCTCCAAAAATAGCAATTAAACATCTAAAATAATCTTTATCTGAACGTTTTCTCAGAGAAGTAGACCCTATACTTTTCAATTGTCCATGGAAAATGCTGTCTCTGCTCGCTTCTCGCGCTTCCCCTCAGCACAAGTTTGGTATCGTTTTATAGTGCAGCACTACAATTTTCTGAATATTCATAGCAAATTCTCGATGGCATGAGTCTGAACCAATGAAATGTGATTTTCAAACTCATGCTGATGTAAACGAATTAAAGACGCCTCTCAGCGCACAATCCCGATATAGGCCTACCCATACACAACTGTAGTATTTCAAAATATATGTTAAAGACAGATTTTCCCTAACTGTTAGAGGAAAAAAAACATCTGATGTGTAACATTACATCAGATTCTTGCGGCACAGTAGGCTAGGTCTTAATATAGACTATAGGCTGTAGCCTATTCATTAATGTTAAACAAACAATTGTGGTATGGAAAAAAGTTAAATATATATATATTTTCCTATAGATATTTGGTTTTGGTGTGTGCCAAATGTGGTTCTATTACCAGGTCTTTTAAGGTATGGTTGCTAGGTGATTTTGTTTTGAAACCTTCAGAAAACTTTGACTCGATTTTTCTCAAAATTGACATTGCTGACTCTATCGACTTCAAATAGGTGTAGCTCAGTCATTTTGTCTGATTCCAACACCTCATACATCATTTGAAGGTGTTATTTAATAGAGAATGTGAAAATAACAATAACTCATTTTCGAAGATTTGCGACTCAATTTGCCACCGTAGGTCACATATATTTATTTCTAATTTATCCTGACAATTATTGTACTTTTTTTTATTTTTAATATTTTTCCCAAAATGTATTAGGGCAAAATAAAGATTTTTTGCAGGCAAGATATTTTTTATTTATTTTTTGCAAATTTATTCTGACAAAACAATATTCTTAAATACATGTTTATTCTCCAATTTATTTATATTTAGTTTTATTTATTTATTTTCCCACAAAATAGCCTAAGTTGGGGGTCTGTCTCCAGCCGAGCAAACTGCCATTAAGATGAACAGGAATGCTAATGGATAGTTCTCTTTAGGAATTATAAACAAACAGATTCATTAATTTATATAAATGCATGAGTACACAATATCCCCCTTCCCTGACAATGATAAATGCTTTGATATGTATCCTTTAGCACTTCAGAATCTCCGTAGCTACACTTGATTCTGATGAGTATTTAATATGTTTGCTTAATGGCGGTTTCTCAAAGAGGTCTTGTCCACTCTGGTTTCTGAGGGTCCGGATAGATTGAGGATGGGGGGAGTCTGAGCGCAGTGTATGCCTGTGAACTGAGTCTGTTATGTTTAATCAGGCCGGTTTGGCTGGTAATGAATTTTGATTACGCCTGTTCACGGCAGCAGAGTGTAAAGTCAAGAGATGGGGGAGGTCAGGAAAGAGAGGGGGTGAAATATTAATATCTTCTAAAATGATGCATGAATCCCTTGTGTGTAATTTCCTTCACTCGCCTTGTCCGCTATTAAACAGTTAGCACTTCATCATTAGAGAGGGAACTTTTTGCTTTTCCATTCATCTCTCTGTAATGGCCATTCGTTGATTAATGCAGATCTTGATTCATTAGTTTATCATCACTGTGGTTTTAAGTGATCATTGCATATCCATCATGTGGCAACAGGAAGTGCGTGCGAGCAGAGCGTTTAGACCACATAGGCTCCACACAGGGTCTGCCGCACCGACCCGTGAATTTAAGGGAGTGCTTTTGCAGAGGGTGGGGAGGAGTAATAACTCACGTTGTCTCCAGCCTGTCCCCCTGCACTCAATGAGAGGCGATTGTCTCCTCGTGTCTGCACACACCCACCTATTAAAATGCCATCACTTTCATTTATAAAAAGCAAAAAGAGCTGAAAATGCACAAAACATTATTTGATTTAGAGTGGTTGCCTGCTGAGGATGTTATTAAATGCTAAAGAGCTCAGAGAGTAAATGGATATAAAGTCCAAATAGCCATGGACTTTTTTTGTAGATTCATTTAAAAGGCCAGTGTAAAAGGTCACTTTGAGGACTGGACAGGTATATAAAAAAATATACAGAGTGATAAAGCTATTATTGGCGATACTAACAAGGCTGACTCTAAAAAGGGAAAATAAACCCCTTATAATAACCCCTTAAGGATCACAATGCATTCTACCTATTTAAAAATGATTGTAAATACAACTGATGGAAATTTAGTATAATAGCCTGTGTAGAGCTCTCCATAATATAAAATTTGCCTATGATTCGAAAGTTCTACATATATCCTTGTCCTTTGTGTTTATTAAATATTTTAGCTTATTTGATCATGCTTTCAGCTAGAAAGCTGCAAAGTCTCCTTTGTGTTGGAGTTGATAAAAAAATACAACTCACAAACAAAATACCTTTCATGTAAAGTCACTAAAAGTGACTATGCAATTGTTTACTTGGTAAATCCATCCATTTTCACATGTTAGAGGCATTTAGGCTGTTTTGAGGAACAGTTGTGAACATCAATGGTGAGCATTATGGTGTTGATGGCATAATTAACCAATTACAGCGACATGGAGGCACCATCTCCTCTCACAATTAAAAAAAAAAATTATTTTGCCTTTATCTCAACGTTATCCCAGCTCATGTTCACTACACTTTAGGACCTCAATGATAGTTTAATCATTTCAGTCATTGCAAGGGAGGCAAGAGAGACAAGGCCTTCCCCTGAAACCTTATCCAATCTGGTGTGTTGGACATGTTACTTTACAAAATAAAAAATAAAAATAAATGGATTTCTTTATTTTGACTTAGTTCTATTGTTCTATACTGTGAAATATTTTTTTCTAAAACCCTGAGAAATCAGCAGATTGACACAGATTTCCCATACCAAAACAACAACAAAAAAAGAAAAGAAAAGAAATAGTATATAATAGTCTCTCGCTTTTCAGAGACAGAATTGGAGCTTGTTCATGAAGTGATGCTATTGATCTATGTAATACAGACAGAGTAAACATATTTAATGAGTAGTTTACATTTCATGCCAATATGACTAAGTTGAACTAAGTATATCGACTAAAACAGTCATTCAGCCTTGTATAAAAGAAACTGAGAAATGACTTTAACAAGATCAGTGAATTCAATTGTGGGTTCATGATTAAAAAAATTAATTTATCTCATGCAGAACAAAGGAGGAACTTCCGCTAAATTCAAAAGAGAAAAGATCAACCTCCAACCATAGACCCACTTAAATTAATTGGCTGATGATGTCTGCAAAGAATTAGTTCAGAGTTTCATAATTGTCCATTAATTTTTCAAGCCAGACTGAACTCATGACTCCGGAGAGACAGTGTGAGAAATCTAAAGGTGCCCCAGGCGTCCAAAACCCAGCATGGGGAAAAAAAAAACCCAGAGATCTATAAATTCACACCATAATCACACTTAACATCAGACCTCAGATCTTTTGTCTCAAAGCCACTAAAATGAAAGTGTTCGTTGGTTTCTTGTCTCTTCTCATCAGTCTCTGACTCGATCTAACAACTTCTTAACTTGACCCACATGTTTCGGTTAGGAGTCTCAGGAACACAAAGGTCATTTCAATAACTTGGGGGAAAAAACAAAAAGCATGACATTGAAGCATCAGGTTAACACTTCATGTACTTTTCCTTATCATATGAGAACTTTTTATTATGTAAATTTAAATAAATAAATAATTTAGGCTTCTAAGGATCAGGATGGACGGGATTAGTTGGGGCCCTTTTTTGTTGTTATGGTTCTTATTCATTTAGTCTATATGTATAAATATGTTTTTGTCTACGTATGTGTATATTTAAAAAATAATGAAAATTAGATTTAATTCTAATAATTAGATTATTAGAATTAGAATTAATACCAGTAACAAAAGAAACAAACAAACATTATTTTCCTAATTATATGACAACCTTTTATGATGTACATTTAAATAAAATAAAATAAACAATTAAGGCTTCAAAGGTTCAAAGGACCCTTTTTTGTTGTTATTGTTCTTATTCATTTTGTCTATGTATGTGTATATGTATAAATATGTTTTTTTATAGATTATTTTCTCTATTCTATTGTATGCATTTATCCATTCATTTAATTCCTGGTCTGGAGACGTACTGGAGAATTTGAAATGTTAACTTTGAAATGACTATTGTTATTTAGGGTCTCTGGGATCCCAAACACACCAATAGTAGAAAGGTTAAATGACTTTATATTGAAGCCAAACATAACTTTTTTTGCACATTTATATCTTGCTTTTTTCCTGTTTACTTAACAGCACAGGTTTTAAAAAGTTGCGGGCACCGTTGGGATTAGGGTGCGTCTTGTGGAGGCGTCCTGCGGAACAGAAGTTGACACACAAGTGACGCCAACACAAAGCGGCCATGACACCCAGGCTAACACGCAGAGAGTCAGGTACGTCTCAACATCCTCCTCCACAGGCTGAGTGGCAGTTCCACACGAGAACATGTGCAGCCAACTGGGGCTTAATGGAAAAATTCAAATAGCGGCCATCTTTTGCGTACGCAGCCATAACGGTGTCGCCTCAGTCCTGGTATTACAGACAGGATCCGATAACGGAGTCCTGGACATGGGCGAAAAAAAAAAAAAATCCTCTGATGTGGATTTGCAGTGACCTAAAGTACAGGGCGTATCAGCCGAAGCTCAAGCGGACATGAACTTACGGCTCCAGCAAACCTAATGAGTGCTCAGTCCCACTTAACACCAAGTGTGACCAGATAGACTCCCCTAATATTCTCTCTGCAAGTCTGGTGTCCGTCCCATAATGCTGTCATTTCATTTTCGTAATCCTCTATTAATATGATATGTAAGGGGGATGGTTGCAAGGTTACAAGTGTAAAAGAGCGCAGTCAGGAATCTTTGGCCAAATACATTAGCTGGGTTATGATAATGAAGAATGGACTCATATTTTTCTCGTATGGCTGACAAAATCCTCCATTTCATACACGGCAGGTTTTTTTCCCCCCATTAAAAAGCAATACAATTTAGAAATTGTTCCGAGATTATATGTCATATATTTAGGTTTACAGAACACTAAAGCAGAATAAATTGCTTATCAATGATGCAAGGCAGTTCATTTTTCTGTGTATCATTACCTCTGAAGATTATCGAGCTCAAAAGTCTTTTGAATGGCTTCTTTTAAAAACCAACGTAACGTTTATAAAATGGTGTAGATCGCTGCCAGAACTGTCACCCACTATCTATTGGATGTCTTTACAAACAAATTTAGTCTAAAGATATGATGAAAGATCAAGCTATAAACCTCAAAAAGAATCTAATTTAATCTTTTCTTTTTATTTTAAAAATCTGTGATTCATTCAACGCTTGACAGAGGAATAAATAAAACGTTGCCCACCCTCTCTTCATGGCCGTGCCATAGAAAACACCCCCGAACATAAGGAGGACCCCTTTCAAGTCACTCTCTTGCTTTCTTTTTCTCTCCCTCCATTTCTCCCCTCTTCTTCAGCTCTACTCTAATGCACCCTAATCCCAGCTGAAGACAGACCTACACGCTGTGTGTGTGTGTATGTGTGTGTGTGAGTGAGAGACTGAGTGTGTGTAAGAAATATCTCTTTGCTTTTTCTGCCTCAGTTCATTATTTTTCTTTCTTGTCACTTAGTGTGATAGGTTGGACAGAGGCGCACAGATGAGCACTGAAGACACAGTCACAGGGCCTTAATCTAGTCTTTAATGCGTGACTTCAGAGATGTCATTTATCTTGTGACTGCAGCAGGCGTCCACAAAACTTTATCTCTAATAATATATTGATGGATTAAAGGGGTCAGGCTGGAGACCAGGCAAGAAAAATTGCTTATTGACATCAAAATACAGTGCCCCCAAAACCTGATAAACATAGGGACAGGAGAGTGGAAGTCAGAAAGAGGGGAGTGACAGAGAGAGAGAGAGAGAGAGAGAGAGAGGGAGAGAGAGAGAGAGAGAGGGAGAGAGAGAGAGAGAGAGAGAGATGAGAGAGGGGAGGCATTGTGACTGTTTGTGACCGCTGATTTTCCTCCATCACAGGAGCCTCCGGTGGTCTAGGCCCTCGGCTTGATAAAAACACCCGTGGTTCTGTCCTCTCGAACTACAGCCCCTACGTGCGGCACACCGATACGCCACCGTTCACCAGAGGAAACACTGCGGCGTTCCTGCAGGACTCCTCCGTATCTATCAGAGTACGCTTGTCTTCACCACGCGTTTGTCGCCGCACACCTTATTAAACCCCCTTAAGTAGCTTGTGAGGCTGGAGTATTTGTGTAGGAGCCACAGCGAGAGTGGAGGAGCTTCAAGAACTATCAAATACATGCTACCTGCTCTATGTCAAAAAGTAATACAGTACAGATTGGGTTGAACCAACAACAAACAATCTAAACATAATCCTTAGATGTTTGGGTTAATTAAGTGGTGCTTGGGGGTTCTATATATCGACTGTGTGTGTGTTTGGCATTAATTTAAAATCATTTAACCTTCTTCTGTTTTTGTGTTTAGGATGTCTGAGAGCCTAATAATAGTCATTTCAAAATTAATGTTCAACATTCAAATTATCCAATACTTCCCCAGACAATCAATCAATTAATTAATAAATGCTTTTCATCTATGATGAACATGTAGCATGTAAGTTAACATGTTAACTTCTGAATTAAAATTAATTTTGAATTGGGGGGGGGGGGGGGGGGGGGGGGGCTTATAAATTAAACATTTATGAGCAATAATTCCTTGCTTATTAATGTTTGAGAAAAAAACTACTTTGTCCGACAACTCAGTTCAGTGTAATCAACTATGTTGACTATAGTGCTGTATTATGCATGCCAGGCCAGTAGTTGGCGATGTCACTTTTTAAATAAACACTACGCACCTATAGACTGAACACGTAATGCACATGATGAATTCTCACAAATTCACATTTTTGTAGTTTACGTGGAGACGTTAACTGTATAGTTTTCAAAAGCGTGCACTTTAAAAGCCATTTTCAAAAGTTTGTGTTTTCAGGCCCCCTAAACTGCATTGTCGTACAAATGAATGGCCAAAACACATAAAAAGGTTTCCGAAACCGGTGTCGTGTAAACGGCCCCTTAGAAACATGCACCAATAAACAAACATTTCAATTTTCTATTACATTCAAACTCTTCTTGAAAATGGTATGAACGTTTTTTTAATCATTTAAAAACCAACATAACTACGAAGTGCATTTCTAAGAACTTAGTACATGTCTTTTTAAACTGGATTTTTAAAAGGTTTATTTTTATTTTTATCATGGACACTCATACAACACTTGCTTTATGAAACCAGAGATTGAAGAAGTGTAAAAGTGAAGAGTAACATATACAATCTTGAAGGGAAGCATTTAACCCCAACTGGAAAAATATTTTAGAAAACGCTTTTGAAGTGTGTTTTTGAGCTTTACAAGAAGAGGGAGGTAATAATAAATTCTGTATTCCTGTATTAGAAATTCCTGATACAAGTATTCTTACACATAATCCTCTCTTGTGCAGCCAAACCAACAGCAAAGAGCCGTTCAACAAAGCCTCACTTTTGGTGCACTTTTTGGAAAGTTATTACTGAGATACACCTTTTCTCCACATAGATTTTGATAAATCTGTGCTTAGGGTATCTACGAAATGCATGAGGGTCTTCAGCTGTCTCGCACCTCGCCAGCTCCCCGCGTGAAAAATGTGTTTGAAGAGTGTGTCGTGCAGTCCCAATCCCAAACGGTGTCAAACCCGTCCCTTCGCGCTCTCTCTCGCACACTCTCTGAAAGTCCACTAAAATTAATACACTTTTACCATTACAAGATAAAGCTGGGGACATATTACAGCAGGCATATCTGCAAGCCTGTAATACCACAGAGTCAGCATTCAATAAAAGACATTTGCAACCAGGCGTTTCTCACGACAACGACGGCAAAAGATTTAAAGGCTGCTAAATTAGGTGCGGCTTGCCGAGCGAAAGGTGCCGGGTAAGCAGGCCCACGCTTACTTAAAATGACAAGAGTTGTTTACGAGGGGGGCGCCTCCGTCTCACGCCACTGCCACGCGAGAGGGACAGTTTACGATGCGCTCACAGGTTTATTTAGACTCAAACAGTGTGCATAATGTTAGCTAACAATCAACCGCCATTCCTCACGCTGCTTTTCTACAGATGCCGCTTCCTCATGGCTGCTCATTTATACATTTAGTTGACTTTATGTGTCATTGTAGCTCCTCTTAAAAAAACCTTCCTTTTTGCCGAAGATTAAACTCGTAGGGCACGTAGTCGCGATGCGGTCTCAGACTAAATGTTTGACAGTTCTCTCTAAGAGGAGGAACACATATGCATTTCCAATAACCTTTTCTTGCGTTATTGCAGCACTTTTTTATGACCCGGGACAACTACCAATGGAGCCATTAAAAATGTAATCCTGCCGCTGCACGTACATAAAACATCCCGGCTATTATAGTACAGCAGTCAGCGGACAGCATGAAAGTCGAGGGGATAAAAAATGGCGAAAAGGAGGGGAAATGAGAGAAAGAGGCAATTCTTTATCTTTTACACAACAGGACTGAAAAAACAAATCCGCTGGCCATGTCTCATCCGACAATCTTGTAGTTTCGAAGTCTCTACAAAACACACAAAAAAAAACATACCCAATGCATCGACCAACTACGAAATGACCGTTAAAATGCGTGATTACAAATTTACAATCAGTCTTATGATATTCCACAGCTGTGAGTTACCATCAGGTGATGATTCACACCCTAGAAGCACAATGTCATTTGACCTCATGAAGTTTCTGGCGAACCGAATGCTTATTACACAGTATCACTTGATTGAAACAGAACAGCGGTGTGTCACCTGAAGGACAACAGCTGCTCGTAACCACCAAACTGAGCCCTCGGTTAACCGGGTTACGACCATCTAAAACCAGACACTCTGAACATCTAGTCATGGCGATAAATCAGCTATTGAAAAGAACAGATCACGACCGTTGATGGGTGACACCAACGCTGCTGGTCCTTCAAAGTAAGGCCTGCAATTTTTCCCCCCTCATTTTGATGGGCAGTTTATCCGGTGGAGAATAAATGGAATCAAAACGGATGAATAATACTCGCAAAATGGGCCTGGACGTTCACCGGGGACCAATAAAAAAAAGAGAGCAATTTCGTCAATAAATAATTCGCTCTCTTTATGTTGTTGGTGGACCTAAACACAGAGCGTTCAGGCCACTGGGGTTGACACACTGTAATCTAGCTTTGGGCGTGGGGTCTATTAATGCCATTTCCATATTCAGCGCCCTACCTCCGTATACTCCCGGCCCCCCCTCGCCCCCTTCGGAGGAAAAAAGGGTTGCTCCGAGGCTCGGAAATACCCCTGGGTCCCCAAGCTGGCGCTCTGTAATACTAGCATGGCTCATTATTTAGCATGTCACCGCTATTTTACATGTTAAAGCACCTCTGTTGCCATCTAATTTATTGCAGGAATATCAAATGGGCCGGACTGGAATGGGGTCACCCGCGTTTTCATGACACAGGAAATAAATATACATATACAGTCAGTCAAGTCAAGGTGAAAACTTGGTGTCAGCTTTTTTTTTTTTAAAGAGGGGATCTAAAAACGACAAAACGTCAAAACAAAAGCACAGAAAAAAACATAATTGTACATAGGCCTGTTTTTCCTTTTTGTGTTTTAATCGGTTGTTTCAACAAAAGCAAATTTTCTTTTCTTACTCTCCCGCTTTTTTTTTTTTTTTTTTTACTTTGGATGAAATAGGGCAGCAACTCTGAGAAGGCTGTTCTTGCTTTGATGAGATTCGGCAGTAATTATATTTTTCTGACAATAACAATAGGAACAACAACAGCGGCAGGGCTAATCCGTCAGTGAGAAGGCCCACTTCTGCATCCTGCTGACAATGATTAGCTCTAATCTAGACTGCTGCTCTGTTCACAAGAGAAATGCACTTCTGAACACGACTGCGTCTGTTTTGTTTGCTTTTATTCGCTCGTTTTTGTACACTGTCCCTTTTTATGTGTTCTGAACGAGCCAATATTTGATTGAATCATTTGAAACGATTCATTTGATGGTGCAGCTGCAGATGGTTTGCAGGATTTGTGAGTGCATTGCTGGAAAGCTTATCAATATGCAAAGAGAATGTCTGTTTAAAAAAGACATCGAAAGTTGTTTAATACCAAAGTTACATAAAAAGGCATGGTAGCAAAAATCTAGCAAATTCTTATTTAAATGCACAGGTGTTTGATGTGATACAACACGACAGCATGAAATTAAATATTGGGTAAATGCAAAAACTAGGTCCGTATTCGGACAGGGTCATGTCCCGGATTCTATTGTCACTCTTTTTTAATAAAAAAAAAAAAAAAGTACACTCAAAGAAGCAAGTTTTACTTTCAAAAAAAGTGTGTACATTTATTTTTCATCAGTAAAAAGATATTGAATATGAATGAATTCTTCATGCTAATTTCCCGTTTTTATTTATTAATAAAAAAAATTTAAGACACTAATAATTTAATTATACTTTTAAATGTATTAGCGGATATAAAATTAACATCCATTTTTCACGCAGTACATTATAACGTTGTGATGCATGAATTCACGTGTAGCATTTAAAATGGCCGATATTAGTTTGTAATGTTTTATTTTTGATTTCCTCTATTTAGACAAAATCGTAGAGTTTTATGTTGGCAATTTATCTGTTTCTGGCCATAATTTGAAAATAATTATTGGCTATCATATCAAGCCAATCGATTGCCGGTATCTATTAATATTGGTGCAAGATATTAACCCTTTTTTACTTTTTCATTTCTATCTTCTGACCCAAACGTAATCTAAAATTGGCCAGACTTTGCTCATTTTAGCAAATATAACAGACCTCAAACATCCATTTATCAGTCTATTTATAGTCTATTGTGCAGTATTCTGCATCCAAAATAAATCTGAGTTTGCGGTCTATCTACTCCTCAAACTACAATATCACCAGAAATCCTCACTGCACTATCATCAGGACAGAGAGAGGAGGTGAAAGGTCACGCATCAGGCCTTTCGATGGTAAAGGGATTGTCGAGCACTGTGAATGTGGCCGAAAAAAGCAACGTTTTGTGCCTCAAACATCCTGCTTACAGCAGCAAGGTCTGATCTTGGCATTACGTGTAAATACATCAGTCACTCCGGACCCCCTCTTTACACAGAAAGACAGACGCGCACACACCTCAACACTACCCCCCCCCCCCCATCTTCAGTTCTGTACCCTCCTCCCGCTTCCTCTACTGAAGTAAATTATCAAAACTGTGTTTGAAAGTGAATGAAGGGTGACTTGCTCTCCCTTTCTCTCTCTCTCTCTCTCTCTCTCTCTCTCTCTCTCTCGCTCTCTCTCTTTCTCTCTCTCTCTCTCTCTCCCCCTTTCCTCTTTGACATCTCAGTTTTTTTTTTCTTACTTGCCACCGTTTCTGGGCTAGGTGATAACTGCCGGTAATAGGATTAACATTGATTTCTTTTTGCAAGAACAGAGATGTGCCGGTTCCAGCTATTTATTGAACTGCCGGCTTTGAACTATCAAAACTGACTGGTGGAAAAGACCTAATGCAGCATTTTAAAGAGAAGAAAAGCCTCTGTGCATTTCTTTCTCTCTTTTTGTTATTCTTCCTTTCTGTCTCTCTCTCCCTCTCTCTTTTGTGTCACCAGGGGATAAAAGAGAACATACTGGTGCCACTGTTCTAAGCCCTGTTAATGACTTTATTCATTTGCATTGTTTTCTCTACCATCCTGTCTTATAGTCCGCAGACATCCCTATATTGTCCAGATCGGATTTGAGATTGGTATTGTATTCTGACTACTACTTCACCTTGAAATGTGAGAGACACACCGTCCTTAAAGGAATATTCTGGGTTCCACAGCATGTGCATTACTAGAAAAATATTATGTCAACTTGTAACTCTTTTTCTGTCAAATCTTTGGGTTACAATTAGACACTTGCAATGGAATTTAATGGGGCCAATTAAGAAACATTAAAAGACTCACTGTTTCAAAAGTACAGTAACAAGATGTAAACAATGTGTGTTAACACAAATTTATTTTGTGTGTGTATATACATATATATACAGTGTTGGGGGTAACGCATTACAAGTAACGTGAGTTACGTAATCAGATTACTTTTTTCAAGTAAATAGAAAAGTAACGCATTAATTTTAAATTTACAACAAAATATATGAGTTGTTTTTTTAACGCAAGTTACTTTGTTTTCCCGGGATACATCTGGTACATGTGGATTCAACCAGATGTGAGCCGGATCTGGGCCGATACTATTTTGCTGTCTGGGTTGACTGTCTCTCCTACATCCTAAATACTAAATGCTTTATGTATTTAATCTCATTATATTAACCAATGTCTTTGATGATCCAATTCAACCATACAAATAAGCAAAAATGACTTTATATAAATCACATTTGTGTGTTTTTTATTTTTTTATTGCTGAAGTAAGAGTGTTGAAATTTGTTTGAGCTGCGCCCTCTACTGTACCGGTGTGAATTAGCATGTACTTCAGCCCGAGGCTTATTCATTTCACTTTTGGTGTGAAAGGGCCTTTAAATTTGCCAAGAATAGAACTTTTTTGTTATTAAAAATCAAAGCAAGCAAACCCAGCTTTGGTGAGGAAAGTAATGCAAAAGTAACGTAAAGCTTTAATTTCCATAAAAAGTAAACAAGTAATGCAATTAGTTACTTTTAAAAGTAACCTTCTACAACACTGTGTGTGTATATATAGAAGTCGAGTCGGTTTTCTGATCCCAAATGCAGTTCATTCCATCATTCAAAAAGTGTACAAACAAGGCAATAACTTGAAACTAAACATAACTTAAACATAAACTTGACTAAGTATGGCATGGACATGAAACGCACAGCAGTGGACTACAGCATCAAAAGATGAAATCAAAAGCTAGACCCAGACACATGGCAACATGAGGGCAATAAATACTGTACGCAGACTACTGATGAGCAACTGAGCAACACCTGAACACACTGACACAATAAACCAATGAGAACATAACACAAATGAAAACAAAAGCATGTCATGTCATCAACACAAAGGGAAACGTGGGAATCACATGACATGAAGACAAAGAGCCCAAACAGCAGCCTTAAATATATTAGATTAAATATATTACCACAAAAGTAATTTTTACTCATGCCCATATATATATACATATTCATTCATTCATTCATTGAACCTGGGATACTCCTTTAATCTGCTTTACTTTCTTTAACATCTATAAATATAAATCTAAATATATACAACGTATGATAAGATATTATGACATTATATAAATAAGGCCAAGCAATAACATCCCTGATTGTGCCGTTTGAGTTAGCACATAATAACTGGTTTGTCCTTTTTTTTTTATGCTGATGGCACGTTTCTCTTCATGCATTCAGTAGCAAGACCTTTTTCTATATAGTCTTCCTGCTAATTGCTCTTGAGTGAGCATATTGATCATTGATACTAATCAATCGGACACACTAATTACAGTTAAAGCCTACTAATTGCCTGCCATTTTGAAACATTTACCACCCCTTAACAGATCTGTGACATATTGAGTCATTCATTAAGTTTGATGCCACAATTCAGATGCCAGCATGCACAGAAGATGTGCTGAGCTCACACAGGACTCAATGGAGGGAAAACAGATGAAACTACAACGATCATTAGTGCAGTCTAGTGTTAGAAAGACAAATGTCACATCTAGAACTGTGTGAAACACTTCTGCTATAATAACCATTTAACATGAAACATAAACTTACAGAAAAAGAGTCAATTAAAATTACATCTGAAGATTTTTAAAAGCAATTTAGTTTAGAAGACTCTTGTCACTAGAATATATAAAAAAATACGTTACATTTCTCAGTGTATTAAATAGTACTAAATAAAAATCCCATCAGCCTATAGCAGATTTTTAATGTAACAATAAAAATGTGTATCTGATAATTAATTTGATTATTGTAGATTAAAAGGTTTTTGTTTTTAAATAATATACCAGTGATTTAGACAGTTTATATTGGTCAGTCCAATCGAGATGCAGTTGCCACAGATAATTTGATCTAAACTGATATGAATTAGGTTGAAATACCAGATACCCGATTTGACAACAGACTTCTTGAACAGTGAGGAAAAAATAAATCCAGTTTAACCATAGAGAACAACCATAATGTAAGAAGTAACCCTTATATAATGAGGTACAAATAAGTTGAGTTAATGCATTAGGTATGATAAACATAAAATAATAAAATTATTAAAAAATACTGTTCAATCTAAGTTAACGTTAATTTCTACATGCACTAATACATTTACAACAGTTTACCTTCAAAATATACTGTATATTTTATGATATATATTAAGATATCAGGCCTTGGACTCCACACAAGTATACCCCTATCCTGTCCACTGATCCATTTAGTGTATACACAGTCAGCCTATATCTGAAGTGACATAACTGTCACTTAGAATGAACACTTTATGCAAACATATAAACCCCAATCAACTGGAATGTCTCCATAAGGACTCAAAATCAATTAGGGTGAGCGAGACAAAGAGAGAGAGAGAGAGAGAGAGAGAGAGAGAGAGAGAGAGAGAGAGAGAGAGAGAGAGAGAGAGAGAGAGAGAGAACCCCATGCCTCCCCCATCAGCAATCAACGGCAAAGCACAGGCAAAGCACATAAGAAAAAAAATGCAATCATTAGCAACTGGTGGTGCTCGCTGCTGCAAATGGGCGCGTGAGTGAAGATTTATGCCCACTCTGGGCTGGAAGTGATTTATTTATTCCTGCTTGGCCGTGCAGATCATTAACCCTCGCAGTGTCTCAAGGGAACGGCACCTGTGGTCGCAGCACCATTGCTCAGACAGAAGAGCACACACACACACACACACACAGACGCGTGGGCTGCACACGCCTCTCCCCGGCCCCCGAGTGTGGGGGTCACGACCATTGGTGTGTTTCTAATGTGGCTGAGGAAAGGTCAAGGAGGAGGGTTCAGGTCAGTGAGCTTCACTTGTTGCATTATTTGAGGACAGGAACACACGGGTTGCGCGTTTGGTGGGTGGGGATTATCAGTAAAGATACTGTAGCTGTCACAAGAGCGGCCTGTGCACCCCGTATTTCATGTGTTAGATCGTACTTACAGGTCTATTAGATAACCGCTTGAAAGGTAATTACAAGAGTTTCTTTTCTTTTTGACTATGATTATAAATAAAATAAATGGTCTATAATAAAATTTGATACTATTTTGTCTAAAGAAAATAAAAATAAAACACTAGAAACTAAAGTAAGTTGTAAAGTGAATTTAGGCAACACATCATTATAATGTACTATAGCCGATGGATATTCAAATTGAGATTTAGTAAAGATTACATTTACTAAAAAAAAAAAAAAGATTTATTTTTTATCCACTTTAAGTGAGCATCAGATGATGGAAGCGGTAATGTAAATGTAATAACAGGAAATGACCATGGACCATTAAAGATGTAATAATGAAAAATATCTCTCGTATCGGCAGATACTATAAATTATACTTCATAGATCTCTAGTACTTATGAACCCATATAAAAAAAATAAAAAAATAAAAAGTTATCATTTACTCTCTCATGTGTCGTTCCTATCCTGTATGACTGTCTTTCTTCGCTGGAACACAAAAGGTGAATTTTTGAAGAATATCCTGACCACACTTTATATATATATATATATATATATATATATATATATATATATATATATATATACATATTGAAAGTGAGTGAGGAAGGAGAAAAATAAATCATACAACTTTTGCACTATATTACAAGTCTTCTGAAGTTATATTTTTGTGATACTTTTGTGGTCCTTTTTCATTGTCATTTCATGGAAAAGAGCAACCGGTAAATTATAAATAATTTCTCCTTTTGTATTTAAAGGCATAGGGCCTAGTTCATATTTCATCTTTCTCTCTCCTCTTGTCGTTCCAAACCTGAATATAAAATAAGATATTTTGAGGTGTGTGTGTGTGTGTGTGTGAGAGAGAGAGAGAGAGAGAGAGAGAGAGAGAGAGAGAGAGAGAGAGAGAGAGAGAGAGAGAGAGAGAGAGAGAGAGAGAGAGAAACAGTTTGCTTACCAACTTTCTTTAAAATATATTTTGTCTTCTGCTGAAAAAAAAAAGATAGTCAGGCAGGTTTGGAACGAGATGAGGGGGAGAAAATGATGACAGAATTTTTGAGTGAACTTCACATTTGCAACTGCGCTTATGAATATCATCATCCTTCAAGGCTGAGGTCACTTTTCAGCATCTCAAAACACAGAAAATTAAATGTTCACTATAAAGAAATGAAAGAAATCTCATATATGTGCCATTGACTCCTCTGAAAACAGGTACATTTATCAGAACGGCCCGTTTGCACATGAAGGCTCATTTATCATTACAGCCCCTTAGAGACACAGATACCGTGTCAGAAATATTACAAAAAGGTATTTGTGAGTGCGAATCTGCAAGCTTTTGCATGAATGTGTGTGTTTCTGTGTAAAATTTCGATATGGGCCTTAATAAGATAAGTGAGCCACACAGACCCCAGTCTGCTGTGCATTTCTGTTAACAGTTGTCAACAACGATTATCACACACTTAGATTATCCCATTTAAGGGGAGCAGCTATGACATTCCTAGCTTCATGATACGTTAGTCATACACCATTATAACAAAACCCTCTTCGCGGTTCAAACATAAAACAGAAATGTAGCCTCTTTGATAAATGTGGGGGTCTGACGTTTATGCCAGTCAGAAGCCTCACAGCAATCTCCCAGCTGAATTACATCAGCCATCATTAAAGACAAACCCACTGCAGCAAAAGCAAGAGCAAGATTCCATTCACACATTGTTTACAATCTCTTTCATCTTTGCTGCTTTTTCTTGATTTGTCAATGAAATTGTTAAGGTGAAAAAATAAGCTAATTCCTTGGTGAATAAAGGAGATTCCAACTGTCCTGGAACTTTTGCCTCGTATCTATTTGACGCTCACTGCCGTTGTATTTTCTTTTCAATTTCTTTTTTCAAAGAAATTAATACTTTTATTTAGCAAGGACACATTCAATTGATCAAAAGTGACAGCAAAGACATTTATATGCATTGTTACAAAATATTTCTATTTCAAATAAGCGTTCTATTCTTAGAATCCTGAAATCACGATGAGCACAAATATATGAAGCAGCAACTAAAGCAGGTAATAATAAGAAATGTTACTTGAGCACTAAATCAGCATATTAGAATTATTACTGAAGGATCATGTGACACTGAAGACGTAAGTAATGATGCTGAAAACTCAGCTTTGCCATCATAGGAATAAACTACATTTTAAAATATAATAAAAAGACAACAGATATTTTAAATTGTAATAATATTTCAGAATATTATAGTATATTCAGAATATTATATTATTATATATAATATTTAACTGTATTTTTGATCAAATAAACATTATTAAAAACAATTACAAATATTTTACAAATATTCAAAAATATTATCGACCCCAAAAAATGTAATGGTAGTGTGAATGTCATTTATTTATTAGAATAAATTACATAAAATCAATAAACAATACATAAAATGTATATGTAAAATTAAATGTTTAAATGTATAAATGTTTTCTGTAAAATGTCTGTATTCGTAAATGGATTTTAACCAAGATCTAAGATTCACCGCATCAAGGTGGCCCAGACCTCTAGAAAATCTCTTGAAATTAAACGGGAGATTTAATTTAAATGAAATTGTCTCAATGCAACATATTTAAGAATAGTCTGCTAATGATACGTACAAGGGTATTCATTTCAGTCTAATTAGAAATATTAAGTTCCTGACAGGGGTCTTACCTGGCAAGAGGAATTAGACAGATAAAGCAAAAGTGTATGTTAATCAGAAATTAATCAGGATTTGAACTTTATGAGGGTAAAGCTGCGGCTGTGGCCCCTGTGTCTTTAAAATCTGTGCAACAGAACCTTTACAGCAGTCTTACATCTGCTCTCGGAGAATATGCTGTTGCCCAGTGCACCTAAAGTAATAAAATAACTATTACAAAGTGATTTTGCTTTTCTTTAATTTAGATTTTTTTTTAAATAAACGTTTAAATTAAGTGTTTGTGCTTAGAGTAAAAACAAAATGCAGCGAGAGAGAGAGAGAGAGAGGGGGGGGGGGGGGGGGGGGGGGGGGTTGTCACTGCATGGTGGCGATTCTATTCCAAACTTATCAAACCAACCCTTGAGAGGCCTACAAATCAGCATTTTACTGGAGGTAATAAACTCAAGCATCCAATTGAAGCTGAAGCGTTCTTAAATTTATAGGGAATTTAAATAGTGGCGTAATTTCCTCCTTTAGCAGGTTAAATGTTAAGACTTTAAAGTCATATTAATTAGAATATTTGTTTATAATGATTTTTTTTATATATTGGTATAAAGTTCCTGGATAAACATAAATGCTAAATAAATTAAAATAATCATCCATTTAAAATAATAAATAAAAAAATCTAAAACAGAGGATGAGTCACAGATTGGATGAGACTGTACATTCTACTGCCAAAAAAATGATGTGGGATATTTGTTGAAAGGAGATATTTGTTAATAATGACCCGACAAGTTAGATTAAACCATCAAAATATGAGGAATATTATATGTTGCTTGCCAACCACAATTTTTTTTATTTTTTTTTTATGACAACTGCAAATTAAATACCATTCAACCAACAAGCTATATTGAGTTAGAGGAACTTAATTTATGGCATAAACACAACATTTTAAGTTGATTATTCAATACAATTAAGTCACTCTAAGTTGAAGTCCTGGAACCAAGTAGTCTTGCCTGTTTCAATTAAAATCCACAGCTAGTACACCACATGCTTAATATAACTTACTTAGCATGTTTATTTTATGAACAAGATATTTGTCAATGGCATTAGTTCGGTCATTGCTTATGGGGTCAATGTACTGTTTACCTTCATGTTGACTCTACTCGTCAGGACAATTGTAACCAAAAAAACTTCAGCATAACAGAAACTCTTTTAAATGTCAAACATAACAGAATTAAACAGGTCTTTCCCTTCACTAAAATACACATAAAAAAAAAACTTAATTTCAATTATAGGAATTAATTATTAAACACAATATTAAGTTAATGTAATGATCAATATTATGTTAACAGAACTAAAACATTCAAATAAAGTTGGCAACTAAAATGGTTTAATTAAATCAATAAATTAGAATTTTTAACTTGCAACCATGCATTTATGGTAGCATGTCCCCTGAATTACTTTTTACACATCGATAAACTAATTACATCCATTGATTGGAATCATTTTTTATAAACCACTACATTTCCGGTTACAACAATTTTGGGCACTTTTCATTAAATCATATGATAATATTAACAGGCAGCCATTGCCAAAACCACAAAAGAAAAAGAAAAAAACTGAAAAGAAAAAACTGTTATCAAAGCCACAAAAAGTCTGTACAAATCATAAAACAGCTAAATGTATGCAGCGGACACAACAGATGCCCAATTTAATACATCAAGTTTGGAAAAATCTGCTGAATAAAAGAGGGTAGAGTAATTATTTTGGCAGGGGCGAGGAAAACAATGTGGCGTGGCAGCGAGCTAGAAAGTGAGTGATTGAGGGGAGGGGGAGAGAGGAGCAACGAAGGGGTAAACAAAACAAACCTCGGCGAGGGCAGCGGAGGAAGGAGCGGGGAGGTCTGGGGGGGTCACGCGATGTGTTTGGGGGCTGCAGAGTGTGCCAGGAGCGTGGCAATGTGGCGCAGGCAGGCTGCTGCCAAACGGAAGGCAGTCTGATTTATCAGGAGGGCCGCACCAGACACCGCCTCGCACTCCCCAGTGCCCCCTGCCTTTATGGAAGGCCTCCCTGACGGCTCTGATAGCACAATCAGGGCCATGGCAGAGCCCAGGCAATTTCTCCTTCACTGTTTGATAACCCTGCATGCCCGTGCTGAAAGCCAATGGCAATGGCAGCCTCACCAACACAACAACAACTCAATTGTAATGAATGACTGTGTATTCTGAAGCAGAGGGGGGAAATAAGGTTATGCCCTGGTACAATGCTACACGGAAGTTAAACAGGGATAACTACCTCCAATTCTATGCCTTCCCTTTCTGATGGTCAAAGTCTTTTCAGATGCAGATTTTGTCTTGGCATTTTTGTCATCTCTGTTTTTTTTAAATGTATTTTTCAATAAAATAATAGTTCATACATACAATGAAACTTCTTCTGTGATGAGCATGTTTTTAATTCTGTCAGGACCACTACCGTCAAATACGATTGACATTTAGCATACAGTTTGGATCTGCGGTATGGTTCCGTTCTGGGCGAGAACTCTCTGCGCATCCATGCAGACTAGCATGGATAAGAGCAGGGAGAGCAGCAATAACCCCCCTTGGGGTAAACAGAACAGAACCTGCATGAATGTATGCAAATATATTTAATTCAAGATTTTAAAGTACAACATGATTCGAGAATTTATTCTGATTCAAGGGGAATCAGAATGCCAAATCCTGACTGGGTGAGAGGAGGAGCTGGGGATGGAGGAGGGTAATTAGCTCCTGAGAAACGCGATAGCTGCTGATAATACTGAAGGAGCTTATAGATGTATACAGTGATAGGTGTCATATTCCTATAGGTAGATGTGGATCAGCTGATAGAGTCAGCTGATGCGAGCTTGACTAACGTGACCTGCCAGAACTAACGCTACGCTTGATTTAAAACTCGCTTGGATAAAAAAAAAAATGTCAGGCTGACCAACAGTCCAGTTATCATAAATACAAAAGCCTGGGGGGAAATATGTTGGCAGGGCAGGGCAGGGCAGGGCAGGGCAGGGCACGGAAAGGAAAGGAAAGGAAAGGAAAGGAAAGGAAAGGAAAGGAAAGGAAAGGAAAGGAAAGGAAAGGAAAGGAAAGGAAAGGAAAGGAAAGGAAAGGAAAGGAAAGGAAAGGAAAGGAAAGGAAAGGAAAGGAAAGGGTCAAATGATTCGTTACATCTTGTTTTTATGACAAAGAGACTTTCATAGAGAATCTTTTAAAAAAGGAAACCATAGAAAGGATATTAGGTCATTTTAGTTTGTCATCAACTGTTATCTACCACTTTTTCCAAAAGAGGCAGGATGTTCTAGCATGCACGCAAAGCCATTAAAATTTCCAGGAAAATATACCAGAAAATGAGAGTGCATCTTGACATTGGATCTTGTTTCAGAACTGATCTAATATTTAATCAAGCATGAATGAATCAGAAGATTGTCATAAAAAAATAAACCATCAACAAAGATTAGACTGGAACTTGTGATCCAGCAAACACAGTGACCAAAGGTTACCTTGGCTGACCTGCAGTTTTGTCAATTCATAGTTAGTCAAGAAAACTTTCCCGGGCAGTTCTGGTTCCTCTGTTTAGGGTCAATATTTGTGATCTGTTTTCAGGTTTGACAGAATAGCGCAGTGATTATGATAGGATCTTCCATACACAAACTGGGAGGGAAGATGGTTCTCTGTCTCCACCGGGCTCCCCGCTTTTCAGGAATTGGATTTTTACTAGGCTGCGGCAGCTCTTATCATCCTATCAGGCTCTCCTATTGTGAAGCCAGGCTCTGGAAGAAAAGCCTCCCAGATGCTCTGACTTTGCGTCTTATTTTTCATTTATTTTACCCTTTAAGACCCCGGGCCTCTTGTGGTTCTTAATATTTACCCCCACCAAGAGAGGGGAGGTTTTGTGGGTTTGTCTGCTTTTTGTCCAGCGGATCAAAAAGGTGTGGGTCAGGCTGGGTCCTGCACCGCACACACTGAGCCTCATGGCAGACATGAGAGAGCCAGTGAGCGCATGCTGAATTCGTAACTCGCAGAAACCTGGAGAGAAATCTAGGCATGCACGCCGGGCCGTGCAATGTATGCCATATGCTCCTGGGACCTTTTTCCCCTTTCTCATTACTAACTCAATTGTGCAGACTGAATAGAAATAGGCACACTGATCGTCCACTCATTTTGCATATGTGCTTGATATGTGACACACTGAAAAACAATTATAGATGGACAGATAGCATCGTAGAGAACAAACATCTGTCATTTATGTTTAGTGTAGAATGGCATTGTACAGCATAGCATCTTACATGAATTCTCTATTTTAATTTCCCAGGAGCTGTATGCTGTTATTTGTTCTTTCATGAGATGCATGGCAATAAACATGAATTTCTTCTAAATTTGATAGCTTAAATTGCTTAGTAGCAATCGCCAGCCAAGACTTACTTTATAGTTCTACAACTGTTCTTAAATGGTTAAAGACAGACACATTTCCATCTATCCAACTGGTCAAGAGTTTGGAATAATTAAGATTTTTAAATGTTGTTTAAATAAGTATTTTATACTCACCAAGGCTGCATTCATTTAATAAAAGAAACAGTAAAAACAGTAATATTGTGAAATACAATTACAATTAAAAATTGTATTGTATCTTTTTAAATACATTTTAAAATGTAATTTATTCCTGTAATGGCAAAGCTTTTCAGCATCATTACTCCAGTCTTCAGTGTCACGTGATCCTTCAGAAATTATTATAATATGTGGATTTGGTGCTCAAGAAACATTTCTTATTATTATTAATGTTAAAAACATAAATTTTTCAATAGGTTTTCATTAATATTTTGGTGTAAACCATGATACACTTCCATTCAAACGTTTTGAGCAAGATCTGAAATGAACAAGAAATTAATACTTTTATTCAGCAAGGATGCATTAAATGAATCTCAAGTGACACTAAAGACATTTTTTACTTTATAAAAGGTTTATATGTCAAATAAATGCTGTTGATTTCTTATCCATTAAAAAATCCTGGAATAAAAAAAAAAAAAAAATATATATATATATATTATGCTGAGTTGGTGCTATTTGTTATTACTAGAACAGATAATAATAGAGCACCAACTCAGCATATTAGAATGATTTCTGAAGGATCATGTGACACTGAAGGACTGGAGTAATAATGCTGAAAATTCAGCTTTGCCATTACTTCTTTCTTTTTAATTTTCACAATATTACCATATTGTTTTTATTTGTTTGTTTGATTTTTTACTGTAATTTTAATTAATTTTACTGTAATTAATTATCTTAATTATTCAAAACTTTTGAATGGTCGTCTATATGCTTTTAACAAGGAAACAACATTAGAATAATAAACTCAAATTCATGTAGACTCTCCTCAGATTTCAATTAACTCCAACTGGGGAATCAGATCGTTCTCTGAAAATGATATCAACTGATTTTTCTCTTTTTTTGCAGACTTATGCAGAACTGAGAGCCTGAACAGTTCTGCAAATCCCATATTTCTGCCAAACTGCCTTCAAAGACTTGCAGTATATTCTATTAAATGTAAAAGCGATCACCGAAATGTCAAGAGAAAACCGTCCTACCGATTTACATCAACAGTGAAGAGCGGGCCCCATCCCAGTCCTGGCCTTCAGGGCATTTGAGGTCAGAATACAAAAGAGCTCTTGGTGTTGGACAGCCTGAACCTCAGCTTGTGCTTTATCTGGAGGACCTTCAGACCTGCTGATGCCTACGATTCCATACAGCCCCGTTCGGTTTAGTTCCCAGCATAACCTGAGATCTTCACGGTAACACTTCACTGCTGCATTCTACATACAACAATATCTTGCCTTGGGACCTCATACTGTGAAAATATAGTGATTACTTTTCAAAGAGAGAACATGTTGTATATCCACAGTTGTGCTATTGAAACAATAAGTTGTGAGAGGTAATTCCATTGTGAAAGACTTGACTAGCTTTACAACACAGCAGAGAGCCCTTTACTATATTCTATCAAATGTTTGTATATGCAAATGTGAGTATATTAAATACATGAATGTTTAGAACAAAATTGGCATTCTTTTGCTAGAAAATTGTCCCTAGACTGTTGCTATACATAATAAAAAAAAATTAAAAAAACAAAAATAAGTTAATTAACTAATAAAAAAAACATTAAGGTGGAACGCTGTGTAATTAGTCAGCTTCCAGGACCAGAATTACACATTTTATAATTACTAATAAGGGAAAATATAACAATATTATATAATAGTTTCTCAAATAATTGTTGAAACTGGGGCATTTGTCTTAAGAAAACAGAAAAATAAATTTCAAGAAACACATATTTAATATATTTTGTAATGAAATTTAAATGAAAGTAAACATGCAGTATAGACAATTTGTTATAATGAACTGCAAGATCAGATTATCCATGGCCTCATCTCAGCTTTATTTCAGATCTCAGAATGGCATGAGATCACAGCTGAAGCATCTGTGTTAATGCTGCATCAGTGGGTGGATTGATTTGGGCTGCTGCTCCTCAACAGAACACAGTGCACCTGAGTTAATTAAACAGAAATATGACCAACAGACATCAGAGACAGTCAACATGACATCAACGTCAGAACTACAACTTCAGATAAACTTTGTTTCAGTCTTTACCAGCTTACAATATATGCTGCTTTAAAGGTGTATTCAGTATTTTCCCTCCTTAAAAAAGATATCTGAATAGAAATGAATATTATACAGATATGTTTTAAATGACATATATTTTAAAACAATGAAGACATGAAGACAATCATATCAGTTGCCGGCAGTGTTGGGCAGTAATGCGTTAGTCGTCAGTGTTGGGAAGGTTACTTTGGAAATGTAATATGTTACGGATTACAAGTTACCCTGTTTAAAATGTAATTGTAGTGTAACTATTTCAATTACTTTTTGATTATACTTTTCTAAATTTCTGACAAATGTTTTCAACTGTTAATCATTTTCAAACATTTAAACCAGGCAGGGTTAACCTTACAGTAGTAGCCTATTCAATACTGATAACTGTCAGTCTTTCAAAATCCTTCATCACTCGAATTAAGATTATAATAATTTAATTTTAAAGTGCAGCCACCATAAAATCTGACTTTGGCACCTCTTTTTACTTTGAGATCGTTCTGAAGTTAAATACAGATTTAAAATCATAACAAGAAATAGTCTGTAGCATTTCAATAGTTGGCAAACATATTTTGCACTGAACTGTTATATTTGCACCCTTTTCTGATTTCTAGATGAAATTATTAAAAAAATTCCAAGAACGCATTTTTATACCTCACCAAGGTGTCAACTTTCAGACAGGTTGTAGCCTAAATCTTTCAGTGGCAATGTGGATTGATGTAATTGGAAGACGTGGTGCGCTGCAAATAAAACACGGGAACCAATCAAAAGCATCAGAATAGCATTGCTTTACTAAACGGCCTTTAAATGGCACGAGGCATTGTGCACATCAAAAAAAGGCAAAGCAACAAATGAATATTAACTAGTGCTGTCAATCAATTAAAAAAATTTGCCTAACTAATCGCAAATTTTTTTTCTGTAATTAACAACGATTAATTGCACCTAACATTAAAGTTTTTAATATGTTTTTAATATATGCTGTCTTTGTGCATGAGTGTGTGTGTGTGTGTGTGTGTGTGTGTGTGTGTGTGTGTGTGTGTGTGTGTGTGTGTGTGTGTGTGTGTGTGTGTGTGTGTGTGTGTGTGTGTGTGTGTGTGTGTGTGTGTGTGTGTGTCACACATACACTAGATTAATAGATGCACCAGTACATATTTAAGTTCTAATTTTTGCATCCTATCACATGGTTTAATAACCCTTGATCATATACTGTAACATATCCTTGTTTTTTACAGAAAATATTTAGATGTAACCATTAACACTTTGTAATCATTAACATTTTCATAAGTAACTGTAATTTAATTTCACATATTTTTTCTCAGTAACTGTAACAAATTACAGTTACATATATTTTGTAATTAAATTACGTAATGCCATTACATGTAAGTAGTTACTCCCCAACACTGTGCATTACAAGTAACGCGAGTTACGTAATCAGATTACTTTTAGTTAAGTAACACATTTCACTTGCACAAAAACAGATTCAGTATTCCACATAATTATTCAAAACAATGAAATGTAAACTCAGCATATTTTGCGAACCTGCAATAATTAAATATGTTAAATATATTTGCATTTAATCTCACTTTATTAACCAGTGTCTTTGCTGCTGACCCACAATGATCCAATTCGGCTAATAAGTAAAAATGAATTTAGTTCAGTGGTTCTCAAAGTGTGGTGCGCGTAAATAACATTACTTTCCATTTAAACGCAATTAGTTACTTAGGGAGTAACGCAATATTGCAATGCATTACTAGTTAGTAGTTACGAGTAATGTGTTACAGTAGTCTAATCATTGTGTGAACATGTCACTAAGCAGCAAGCTAGTTTGGGAGATTGAAACGCTTACAGTACATTTCAGAGGCTGGAAATATTCCTATTACTTTTATTTTTGTGAGGAACGATGAAAAGAGCATTGTTGTCAAATCTAAACTATGTATAGGTATAGTGGTACTAAGACTCTTTCCACTGCGAAAAACACAACCTCAAATCTCCTGAAACACTTACGACAGCACAACAAGGTGAAGCTTGTGAAAATACAAGATGAGCCCTCTGCAGCTGCGGAGGATGGCTGTAGCTCTACAATTGCTAAACTACCACCAAAACTGGATTTTAATTGTGAACAGCAGACTACAAGCAACAAAGAACTAATGAAGCTTGTGGCTAGATATTTTTTGTCCACCTGATGAATGTAAGTCTAATGATTACTGTATTTTATTTCTATTTTTGGTCTCCCAACTCCTGTAGAAAAGATCAGGCTCTTTGGCTGCTGACATTAGTTTCTTTAAGCAACACGTTCTATTCTGCGTGCAGGACTTTAACTGCTACTTCGTGATGTTCTACTGTAACTGTCTACTACGGGAGAACAGCTGATTTGCCGTAGTTGTTAATAAGTGACAGATTAGATAAGTAAATTTGACTTGCTTAGTGATTTTTGCGTTCTTTGGCTACGGAAGTAAACAGTTTACTTCCGGTGGCCGTTGCTGTTCCATCAGCAGCTGTTGCTTAAAGTCCCCATTCACACACAGGAGCACATCCGATGTCTGATTTTTGAGGAGAAAAGGACGCAACCAGCAATTTTGTGGGGAGTAACTGAAAAGTAAGGAGTACTGTAAGGAATTACAGTTGGCTGGCAGTAATGAGTAAAGAATTTTGTAAATAGTAACAGGTGATGAATAAGATTGTTTGAGTAACAAGCCCAACACTGTTATAAAAAGTTGTTTTATTTTACGTGTAGTGGGTACCCTTATGGGGGCGGCCATATTGGAATCACATGACCAGGCGAATACTAATCACTTTATCTCAGTAATACAGCCTTATTAAACACCTTCACTCACAGAATAAACTATGACAGCACATTTCTCTAATGGCATCGGTAACCAGAATCCTTTGTAATTGTGCTGTACAATCCCTACACTAGGTGTCAGTATAAGATGACTGTCATATTGGCCCCACAACATTAAAAAAAATGACGATTTCGCTTTTCTGCCTCTCAGTTACCTAGTTCTATTCCAGATTCCTAATTAAACCAAATAATTATTTAAATGAGCAATTTAACACAATTCCACAAAAATAACGAGAAAAACAACTCCAAATGCAAGAGATTTAGATTTGGCTAACCTTTCTATTTATAGCAAGTGAGAGGCAGCATAGTAAAGACTGAAGAGACTACTCCAGGTCTTCCTGTTCTCACCCCCTCTCCCACTCTCTCTGTTTGGCTTTGAATCATTAGTAAAGCAAAGGAGTCGTGAATCACTCCTTTCTTCAGCCCTGCCCTCTCTCCATGCCTCTCTCTCTCTCTCTCTCTCTCTCTCTTTCTCTCCCTCCTCCTCCTCGCCGGTGCTAAACGGCTTGACAGAAGGGTGCCCAGACCGTTGGCAGTAGCGATCGACTGGAAGGGGGAAGCTGCCAGAAGTCCTTGATGGATAGGCTCATTTTCCAGCCGGCAGCAAGTCTCGGCGAAGCATCCGTGTCATTTGTAATGTCAGCCAACAAAATGTAATCAAACATTCCAGCGGTTTAATCACAGAGGGCTGCTCGAGAGATGATTGTAGTGTCAATATAATGCTATTTCATTATCTGTTTGTATTTTATATTGACAGTGTCAGATAAACAGTGTGGAAAATTAAGATTAAAAATATGGTAATTTCATTTCAATCACCCAGGCTACAGTTGCAGGCCCATTATGCGATTGATTACTTCTGAATTAAATTTGGGGCTGAATGTAAAGTTTAATCTTCTTTCTTCTCTGCAATTCAGCTCCCCAAAGGCCTCTTAGTAAGTAAGTACCCATTTCATTTGATCTTTAATGAAAAGTAATGGCCCAAATGAATTGTATAAATCAGCCTGCGTGTATACCTAGCTGACATTTGCTTTTTTTTTACAGCCATTTATTCTTCATTGTGCTTACACATACCACTGCCCTCCAGACCTTTTAACCACACAACTTCCTTTTCTTTTTCCCTTGATTCTTTCAAATCAAGGACTTAAAAAAAAAAAAGTCTTTCATAAAACATCTCGCAATGCTGTGTAATGAGCACTGAAGTGGCAGCCCCTTTTTTGCCTCTAATGCTGATCTCTTCCCCTCACACTACACACACACCCTCAGCAAAGTTTTTACTAACTAGAGAAGGAAAATGGTATTTACATTATATAAATGGAAAAGAACCTTGGATTGATGTACTCTGCAAGGTGCTTAGCAGTCAAATTAAATGGAGTGTTTTATAGCCTAGAGTGCCATTTGGAGAAGACGTATGCAGGCTCTAAACCATGAGCTCAATGATAGACGTTTTAATTACATGGTAAATTTTTGATATTTTTCAGCCTCTCTAAAAATGCAGCTACTGTCGCGGGCTCCGCATTTGCAGAGCGTCCAATTTTTTCCACCGTTTCTTTTCTCAAAAGTGACACGGCCGTTAACGAGGACTGCGCAAAAAGGAAGGCAAAGAAAAAAGGGCCTCCTCTTTGTGAGACCCATTCACAGTGATTTGTCCTCCTTTGTAGTCCTAATTATGTGCCAAAGTAGGATAACAGAAGTTCTCAACTCGACCATTATGCCAGCACAAAAAAGGAGACGCATACAAGAAGCTGATCACTTTGGAATTAGCAAACATGATACTATACGAGGGGAAAAAAAATCATTAATACCGACAGGGATTAGAGGTTCTGATTAAAGGGTAGCTTTTACCGTATGCAAATTAGTGATAGGCATTTATCAGTGCCTGGCCAAGCTGTCTTAGCTGCAAAGCCACATATGTTTTTTAGCTGATTAAAAAACTGCTTGAAGTTGCAGGCCCTTTTTTTAATGGAGGAGAGCGACAGAGAGAGAGGCAGAGAAACCAAGTAAAGGAGTATATGTGGCAATCAACTCGTTTCCTTTTGGCCAAATTCCCGTGATTGTTCAAAGCGTTTGCCGTAATTCCCTCTTTTATTAAGAACGTTCTTTTGTACATAATTAAAACATTTCTCAAGTGACTATGTGTGCGCACAGCCCCCCGCCAAACCACCTCCGTAAGCGTACGCTCGTATCTTTTTCTCCTGAAACAACCATCGCGGCTGGAGCTGTTATTTGCCTCTTGTCTGAGCGGCAAAACAAGCCGAAAGTAATGAATGGAAGGGCAGGACGAAGGGGGAGAGTTTATCGCCTGACCGCCATTGTCTGAGGGCCTCCCATTTACTTCACTCACCTTCCTATGGAGGTGACCCGCTTTGTGTTAACAAAGAAAAGCAGGATGAAACTGAGCTCTCTTTGCCACTCGCCTACCACTGATAATACCTTCGTTACCCGACGCCCCCCTCTTCTCCTTGAGGGAGTGCTTTAATTTATGCTTTTTCATCTCTCAGGGGCTCGGGAGTGTGTTAACCTGCTCTCGGCGCAGACCGGCTCACATGAGAGGAAACTGCTGTGTCAAGCTTCTCGCCGCACCGCGGCCTCGCTTAAACAAATAAAGCGTTCCCCGCAGAACGCAAAATTCAATTAAGATGTAATTACAAACACAAGCTGCTGACCATATGCCATAAATCAACTTCACGTTCACAATGCATTATCTGTTTTAATATCGTCTCTCTCTGAGCTTCGAACAATTATGTAATAATGAAGTCACCATTTCTATTTCAAAAAATTTAACTCTAGCATTCTCGCTTCTGCCCCCTCATGTCAACACACTGGGATTCTATTAAGGATAAAGTTAATAAATCAATTGGCTGGAACACAATCTCTGTAAATGGATATTCAAAAACATATACATTGCTATATTTTGAAGAATAGTGAACTGAACTGATTTTCAGTTTAATTCTATGGATAAACAATGTTATAGGCTACACATTTTTTTGTCTTATCTGTTTAATTTATTAAAAATAAATAAAAAATGTTACGTCTACAAATTCTTTATTAAAATAAAAATATATAATTGTAATATTTTAGATATAGTTTGTACTAATAATAGTAGTCTGGAAAAACTTACTTTAAGTCATGTGGTGTGACCAACAAAGCCACATTGTAACGATATTAATGTGGTTCAGATAACATAATATTTTATTAAATCTCCCTCAAAGTATTAACTCATTTTTATTTTTATTTCAATTAACTAAAAATGTTAAGGCAACAAGATAACTTACTTTTTTAAGTTAAATCAACTAAATTTTTACAGTGCATGTGGTCCAAACAACAAGCAGAAACATGAAGAACAGGATCCCTGCAGACCCTCATGATTATGTCAAGGTCAATAAGTCTCTTAAAATATGTCTTTGACCTTTATGACAAAGAAAAGTTAGTTCAGGTTTAAAATGTTATGTGGTGTGACTGTAATATTTAGGAATTAATATTTCATGATATCTATAATTTTTTACATTTTTGTAACAATAACGTAGACCTTTCTTGGAAATGGTATACTTTTTTTTTTCAAAACCATTTGAAACTAACACAAATACAGAGAGTACATTTCTAAGATATTTATAAGATCTTGGCTCTTACTTAAACTAAAATAAAGGAAAATAAATTCCTTTTCTTTATCAAGGACATCATTGACTTTTATACCTCAGTAGACATCCGATGGAATACAAAAGTCAAAAGCTAATCTTTATGGAGCAGAATATTATGACTTAAGTCTATTCAGCATGTAAATGTAAAACGTCTTTTGAAAACATGCATCATTTTAATTATAATTCAATGAGCAGGCTATATATATATATATTCAAATCCAAGCTTAATAGAGCCTGCATGGGAACTAACACACTCCTGCTCCACTCCAGATGAAAACTGCACATAAAGAAAAGGTTCACAATTTTTACATCATGGAATTAAAATAGCATTTTCTACCCCTACTGAATAGTTTGACTTCTAAGCAGGTGTGGGACTAGATTAAGAAATGGAAGATATTTCGTTCAGATGAAATGAGTGGTGGGATACTGGAGAACTGGAGAAATTCAGTTAGCATGTGAGGTGAACCAAATAAGAGGTTATTTAAAATGGTCGAGCAGTGTCCAAAAGGATGATAAGATTTCAAATAAACAGAGAAATAAAGCTAGTATTTGCACAAGCAAGATAAACATGTGACTTCTTTTCCCTCCCTGCTTTTGCTATAGCATGGAAATTCAAGAGAGTAAGAGGAAGGGAGGGAATCTACAGCCTTAAAGCCTTTTTAAATTCCAATTTGTGCTTAGGCTGCTGTTTTCCAGCATAAATATGTGTGTACGAGGAACAGAGATAGGTCCTCTGCATGGACACACAGAAAAGCAGGGTTATAATAGAGGGGTGGCAGTCAGGCCCCCTCTGACATCCTCTATCTGACAGAACTTGCTGATCAATTCTTTTTTTCATATTCATCTTCTTTCAAATGGCATTTTCTTATATGTGGGCTGATAAAAAGTGTTTACCATTGCATAGACCTTTTCATCCAACAGATACATAAATTAAGCCAAATAAACATCTCTTGCTTCTAGGAAAAGCAGATGACATCTTTAGGCAACAATCAAAGTTCTTAAATGGGTGGAATGTAAAGTACATTCTGAATAAAAGCAGCACATTTGTTTCATCAAATGGATTTAGAACCAGGTTTAAAAGTCACATATTAATTATTTTCTACTGAATATTTTGGGTCGCTTCAATAATGTTTAACCCACACACCATACATTTGTAAAGGACTTCTTGTGCCTGACCTGCCACAGAGATTCAACTTTCATATATTGAACCTTTTATTTGATGGAAATATTAATTAACACATTCAAATTCGATTAAAATCTGAAAACTGAGGAAGCAAAAGAATTTAATGGCTCACTCCTTAAGCTAAAGGCAGAACAGGTCATGATGAGTGAGAAATTGGGAAGCAGTATGAAAAAGATGACACTGGAGCATCACTTTGAAATCTTCAGATGTCAATGGGTCTAATGGCAGAAGCACAAAAAGCTCTCAGTGCCAAGGCCACATCTTCTCCCACTCACACAAAACGCATGCAAATGATTAACATCCAAAAGAGTCCCATCAAAACGATTCATACTTAAATGGCTCAAGCCTAAGTATCCAGGTCCCTGTTTCATAAACTTAATAAATGACATGGAAATTTTCATTGAGGATTGTCCTATTGATTTTCTAGGTATGGACCACTATGATTACTGCTCTAAACAAGTAATTGACTTTGTGATTGAGGGAGCTTAATGTGGTGTGTGCCGTACAAGATCATAATTCACATGATTCGCCAATGTACCTTGACTGAAAGTGTTTTACTATCGCAACTCTGCTGTTTGAAAAATGTATGTAATCACACTGGACATTTTTTTTTTTTAAGTATACATTTTTAACAGGATGGAATTGCAAACTAACTAAACAGTCACAAATACTCAACCCAGAATCATTTTGGTGGGTGAACGTTCCTGTAGCAACATTTCCGCAAAATTATGCTGTAAGAAAGAAAGAAAGAAAGAAAGAAAGAAAGAAAGAAAGAAAGAAAGAAAGAAAGAAAGAAAGAAAGAAAGAAAGAAAGAAAGAAAGAAAGAAAGAAAGGATTGCTGCCTTAATTTTTTAAGTAGAATCAACTTGGATTTTTAAGTCATTTCAACTTAAATTAAATTAAACTGACTTAAAAATTATAATGTAAAAACATATGTTGTCATAACTTAATGATCATATTTTTTTTTTTTACAGTGTATGTTGCTTCTTGCATGTTTCGCTACACTTTCAAAGTGAAATATCTAAGTGCCGTTAAGCATGTTCAGTTTTATCCGAAACAGATGAACATGAATCTGTCAATATTTTTCTATAATGGTTGTTGTGCGTATCACACACTAAAAAGAAAATGTTATCGGATTTGAATATAATGTACACTAAACCTAAGCCTAAACCTAACAGTCAAAAGCAAACATCAAAATGTATTAATTTACAAATCATGCACTATGGTAAGTGTTTTAAGTTCATAACATAGTATTGTGCAAGAAACTAAGTCTTTATTAATTGATAATCTGCCCCTGTAATCATCGTTTGTGTGAATAGGAATAAAAGTTGTTGGTTTTTTACTGCCACTTGTGTTCATTTCAGCTGGAGTGAATTGTATGAATAAGTACGTTTTTGGAGTTTTGTATGTAGCTATCGCAAGTAATCATTTTCATATCTCTTTCTTACCTTCCTTCATTTATTTTCCCCATGCTTAAACTGACACATGTCCAATTTAAATATCCCTGGTATGATACCTTTTAAATTGCAACTCAAATAATTATCACCCAAAATATTTCCAAAGATTTCAAGGCACTGGCAATGACCAAATTCACCTGTTCTTCACATTCAGCTATGAACAGCAGTTTAATGAAGGTTCTGTTAACAAATATTAAATGATGTTTTGGAGCTTAAGTAGCATTAAAAACAGGATTATCCATCTCTATTAATCAGAGAGATAACGGTCATGCCTCTGACAGTGATCAAGACATGAATAGTGTTGAAATTGCTTCACATCATCTGGAATAGATACTTCATCAATCGTTTACCCTACACAAGTGAAACACTGACTTCAATTTGCTATAATAATGCAGTGACATCCTTCACATATGCCACTTTGTGTATGAGAGTAATGATTTCTTGGTAATTTGTAATAACTATATTATATGACTATAATATCTGTAATTCCTCTTTTAATTGGGAGAAAATCGTTGTCTAAAGAAAGTAGCGCTCTATTTAGTAATCATCACAAATAATGATATATTGAAATAATTATGTTGTACTAAATGTGTCATGTAAAACCCAAACTAGTCTAAAGTCTAAATGGTAGTTTGAGCACTAACTTCACAGATCATTTTGTAAACGTGTAGATTGATTGATTGATTGATTGATTGATTGACTGATTGATTGATTGATTGATTGATTGATTGATTGATTGATTGATTGATTGATTGATTGATTGATTGATTGAAACAAACCAATGAAGCAATTTTTTTTTTTACTCCTTGAAGAAAAAAAGATATTAAAGCCCCCTTGTGGTGAAAATCAAGCTTTTAATGTGGTTTATATGTCTATGTGATGTTTTTAGTATGCTTTAAGACAAACCATGTGCAAATTCATAATTCAACAGCAACACCATTGCGGAGTATTTTCTCCTTAAAACTGCAGTGAACCAAAGACAGTCTCAAAAACGTGGTTTTAAATCACTGGTGTTTCTGACGTCACAAACTACCTTGTAACCAATCACGTCAACGAGAGCATCTCTGAGCTGCTGTGAGTGAGTGGAGGCGGGGCTAATTTGCATATACATAGAACCGCTTATACTAAATGAAGCAAGGGTGTAGAGTTACATTCAAGCTATTTTAAGGCATGACGATTTTTTTAAGGAAAAAACGTTTAAATATGTCATTTTGGTGATCAAAATGTTCTAGGGATACAATTATTGACTACAGGGAGACTTTAAAACCCTGGTCGATATTGTTAAACCTAATGTCTGATAACCAGTTCATGAATGTTAAAACACACACACAAAAAAATATTTTTTTAAATAAGTATTTAAATGTGCTAAAGATCTCTAACATCTAAACATATTACAGTGCTATTAAACTAGTGTGTTTAAAGTTATTAACTTTAACTAAGTGTTAGATGAAGACAAAAGTAATCTAAATGGAAACAAATATATAAATAAATATAGACTGATATGGATTTAAAAAAAACCCTCTAACATCAGCCGTTCTCAGGCGTTCTACATCTCAGGCGTTCATCCAAACAATTACTTGAAGACAGATTCTAACATTAAAGCAAATTTGCAAAAGTATTATAAAAGAAACTGCACAATCAACCACAATCATTTTGTAAATTATTTTACTGTTTTAATGTCATATTGGGGTTATGTATAGGGTTAACAACAAGAGAAGGAAATGATGAGGGCAGATATATCCTATAGTCCAAAAAAGGAGGTTTGCCGTTTACCTTGAACAGTCTGGAGGAAGAAGCCTAAATAGCAAGGGCACAGAATGACACTGAAAGGGACCGTTCCATTCTTTCTCTCCCAAGGACAACTAATTAGCAGACAACAGCTGAGTCCATTTCAAATGTAAATTTTTTTTCCTTTTAATGCTTTATAGCCATGTTTTATACTTCCGCACACAATTGCGGTTTTCATAGAAGAGCCTTTGTTTGTCAAGTCCCTTTTTATTTGCATGCATGTGGGCATTTTTGTGAGTCAATGTACTAGATGAAAATCTCTTTATGAGACAATAGTCAAGTGGAGAGACGGTAATATGAAAAACATTCACGACTAACCCACTAGAAGGCTGAGAGCATAATAGCTTTGCCCACAATAGCATACTTTGTGATTTTAGGTCTGAAAAGGGAGCGCAGATTTCTTCTGCTAATATTCAAGCAATGCGACCATTCATTTTAAAAGGAAATCATCTTGTCCTAAATTATTTTGGCCACTCTAAATCAGTTTAATGAGGAAGCAGCTGTCCAAAACATAAATGTGTATGTAATATGACAATTTATAATTAAGATTGAGCTGAAAATGATTAATTATGTCCAAAATGCTTCCATGTCCTACAAATAGTGATTATCAAAAGATAAAACCTGTTTAATACAGATACTGCTTTTAAGATTTGCCTGATAAAATCAAATCTGTTTGTAACAGAGTTACTAGATCTTCATGGTGGACCCATGAGCAAAGCAAACGGACGGCTCCACTGTAAGCTTGCCATAAGATAACCTCTGGGTCAATGTGAAATGGTCACAGTGTGTGCAAGAGTGGAAAGATAGATTTGACAGGGACAAACGCTCTAGTATTACTCTGAGCCGTCCTGCCTTTAAGCCGCTGTGCTGGAAAATGGGCCCAGAGGCTCTGAAACTCTAAGATCCACCTCAATTGGTGGTCGTTCTGAACAGAATACCTCAACACAGATCATTAGCGGTGCACACAACAAATTATTGAGCAGCAAAGACCCAGAACTGTCCCAGTGGTGTCGGGATTGTATTTGTCCCCATTGTAAGACGCCTTCAGTCAATAACTTTGACCAATACAACATTAAGCCAATAGTTTTACACAACAGGATGACATCTATGGCATCTCATCATACTCATTTCAAGTGTCCTGGTCACTGAAATAAATAAATAAATAATATTGTCAGTCAATGGCATGTAAGATTGTCTATGCTGGAGACAAAGATATCTTGTGTAAAAATGTAAATTCATATTTTCAAAAATGTATTTAAGCAAAAGGTAACAACACTTTCCTTTCACCCTGAGAATACATGTGTGAGAGTACACATTTTAATGTATTTCCAAAAAGTGTTTTACATTAAATTTAAGGTCAATTATTTATATAAAATAATAATTTGACTAGTAAAAGATTTCTTTATTTTTTATTTCATTTTTTTACAAATATAATGAATACATTTTTGGGAGTTGACCATTACATTTACAACCTTTGTATATATATTAAAAAAAAAAAAAAAATTTATATAGCCTATATTTTTTATAATAATAATGTCAAGCTATTTAATGGTTTATTTTTAAGAATTTAATTAAAATTTAATAAGGATTTTTTCCCTCATTATGATATAAGGACAGTTGTATTCCCCAGATATTTTTGACCAAAAAATAAATAGATAAAATTTTAAATAAATATTTAAAAGTATTAAAAGCATGCTCATTCTTACAGATAAAAAAACAAACAAAAAACTGAATGTGATGTCACTGACCCATATACAGTACCTTGATATTTAAAAAGAGTAATTGCCATCTTTTACTTGCCATCATGCCATCAATCCCTACTCACTGTCACTGAAAATAAATAAATAAATAATATTGTCAGTCAATATTCTGTTCTTCCAAACCCATCTGACCTTTGTTGTTGTTGTTGTTTGTTTTTGTTGATATGTCACTGTTCACTTCCTTTGTATAGAAAAAAAGCAATGAAAGTGAATAGTTACTGAGGCTGTCATTCTGCTTAGTCATACGTGATTTGAATAACATGATGGTAAGTAAATGATGACAGAATTGCCTTACAATGAAATTAACAAGCAGTGATTTGCACATAAAGATAAGCTTAAACAACTAAACACTGTTCACATAGTTTCCCTTTTCAGCTCTGAGAAAGATACATCTATGGATTTTTTATTATTATTATTATTTATTTGTTTGTTTGTCTTTTGGTAATCATCATTCTAACATTTTTACTGAGTGGACCAGTTTGGAAAGGGAACACATAAGCACCACATGTCCACCCCGCTGGAGGTGTTTGACGATCACAGCAATAAAGCTCAGTAAGTGAATCGTCTCCCACTGGGCCCATTAACAAATCCACAAGACAGTTGTTTTCACTCAAATGTAATTAAGGGCACAAACGACACTCTGAGGTACTTTTTTCACAGTATTCAATGGAATATGTCCTTAAAGCATCCACACACATTATTAAACACACAGACACCTGACAGAAACAACTTTTGCCAAGCTGCCACCATTTGTCCGTTGTCCTCAGGGAGTCTGAAAAATCAATAGCTGCACCATTTACAAAGAGCATGGCTATATGACCTGTCCACCCCTTGTCTTCATCACCACAACCATTGCTTAGTCTACAGATGCCGTTCGACTCCTACTTATGCTGTGCACACGCTCGGCCCCCTCAAAACCACTCAAGTCATCAGTGCGTCACATTCCTCCTGACAAGGTTTTGGCCTCAAATCCACAGTTTTACCAAGGTCAAAACTGAATCTGAGACAAAGAGGCCTTTATAAACTGTTCTTTTCTGGCTTTTTCGCTTTCTATTTGTTCGATTCAGTAGTGCTGAGAGGAAAGAAGGGTAATTGGAGGGTCTTTATAGCAGAAAATGGCATTAGAGTTAATGACCCTGAGCATCCATGGGGACCCTTCATATTAAGGTCATTTATGTGCCAACAGCACTCACTGCATGCATGCTCTGACTTAATATTCTTACAATGGCTCACAGAGAGGGAAAACAAATACCACTCGCTAAAAGGAAGATCTATCCTTTTATTTTCAGCTAAGATGTGTCAGATATGAAAAATGACTTCTAAATGCACAACAACATCACTTTTAAACTGATCGACTTTAACAGAAAACCTAATGATAGCTGAGGCCTTCAAATCTGAAAAATTATCAGAAAGTGTATAAAAATAATTGTTAGCAACCTGACAACTTTCTTTTCAAAGCAGACAAAATAAAAGTTCCATTATGTAGAGTGAATGCGTCAGTTCATCCTCTTCAGGCCTAAAGTGTATGTAAGGGTATTTGTATGCGGCGGCAGCTCTTGGTCCTCCCTCTGGCTGGAAAAGCCATGACGCGGCTTCATATTTACCACTGGGACCCTCGCAGAGGTGACAGAGGGGCAAGGCCACATCCCACCTGACCAGCTGCCAAACAGATTAAAGTGGGCTGAAAATGTGTAGATTGCCACAAGAAAAAAATAATAACGCTGACATGGCCTTCCCTTTATGGCAGCAACAAAACATTCCCTGGAGACCAATCTCTTTATCATTCCGGAAAGAATGACAAATAAAACACTTCCAAAGGCAAGGAATTCTCACATTTATAGGACTGAGGTGGCCTGGACAAAGCTGTATTATCGCTAAGGCCAACAAGGTCTTGGTCAGATGTGGCGGGGGTTTTCATTAGCCATTGTGACAGATAAATTTCATCTGTGCCCCTTTCAATCAGGCTGCAAAATGAATGGGGAGAGCTGACAGTGGCATACACACACACACACACACACACACACACACACACACACACAGACACACACACAAGATGTTCTGTCCAATAAGATTTACATAAAGATCTAATCAGGAAGGCTACCATCATGTTGTATGAATATATATATATATATATATATATATATATATATATATATATATATATATATATATATATATATATATACACATATATATATATATATATATATATATATATATATACACATATATATATATATACACATATGCTATATACATACATACATACATACATATGCTATATACTATATATATATGCTATATATAGACACAAAACATGTATTAAATAAAATATAGGAAAATGACAAAACATTTAAAATGGCATAACAATAATAATTATCATGATTATTATGATTATTCAATATATTAATATTCGGTCATAATTTTTTTACCATTTTATTTTTATATTTATAATATAATAATGATTTTTGCAGTTTTATGTTTGATATATTTTCAAAAACATTCTAATATCAGTAAGCTCCTATAGAGGGAGCTCTACAGGTCGTCCTTTCACATGCATGCACACTCACGCGCACACACGCACGCACACACACACAAGCACAAGTATTTGATATTAAATAGATTCAAGGTTGAAAGAGCTATGATCATGAACCAAGTATCTGTTTGGTCATTCAAGAGATCTTGAATTCAAATATCATCTGGTAAAGTTTTGACAAGAACACTTTCACAGCTTTTCAACAAAAGTGACATTTATGCAAGGCAACCATCTTTGGCTTGAGATGTGGAGCCAAAGATAAACCTGCCGTTAGAGTGCCGAGAACAGCATCATTGATAATCATTTTCAAACATATTTTGTAATGCTTTTATCCATTTATACTACATCATTCCTTATATTGTTGGGCAGTCTTTATGGACGGACAGACAGACAGACAGACAGACAGACAGGCAGACAGGCAGACAGACAGACATATATTCTAATGTGATATGTTATCATCACATTATAATACCAAGCAATGTTGGTTAAAGTAAAGCAGACTAAAGTACACTGCAGGAAATAGCTGAAATAGCTGAAATCATTTTCCTACTTCACTCAGCTGCTGAATTGTAGACATCTCAACAGCATCACTATACAGGCATAAAATGCTACAGGAATGAATATTCATTGTGTTATTGTCTAGTATGCGTTTTTGAGACAATATCATGCCTGATATACGCAGCGCTGATTTCTTTTTAGACAAATCTGAACATTTGTTTACACGAGCTTTTGTTTTAGCCATTCTTTTGTTTTGTTCTGACAAAGAGAGCTGGAAATCTCGGCTTGAAATCCAAACCAGGAAACTCGTGCTTAAAGATTAAGTTGGTCTTTATAATGAGGCGGGTGACATTAATTGTTCTGAGGATCTTTTTGGTTGTTTTTTTCTCATTCCCCTCTAATTCCAGACAAATATCTGACAGTAGCTTTGCATGGCAAACCTGTTTAATGAATGACTAATCCCACGAGGCGCATTATGGCAAAACTGTCACACATCGTATTGTGGCAATTTTAAGTTGATTTTACATTATCATCCTCTGGTAATACTCAAATATTTGGATTTTCTTTAATGCAAGGGCTTTTTGTGGGAAGGAAACAGCAGTGAACTAAATCTGGTCCCCCCCTCTCCTCATTTGAATCCCCACCCAGTGTCGAGGCAGGGCTGGAATGGCTTCTTTATTGGGCTGACAGCTTCAAGGCTCTACTATTCCCATCAAGGCCGCAAACAAAAGGGTGAGCTGATCTTCTTTAAGCGCATTCACGTCATGTTCACACCACATTCAGCCAGTGTAAACCGCAAGTAATATCATGGTATTGTGTGCATGTTGTAAATCACACAGAACAATGGACGAAGAGGAACAATCACACAGTATGGCATCATCATCCATGCCGAAAAGAGGCCAAGATCTAGGAAACACTGAAGCAAACTCTCCATGAATGTTGGGAAACTCTCATTGTGCTCTTATTTATTGTTTTTATCTGCAGGGTTGGATTCTCCATTTATATGTCTTCTTTTTTTCTCCTGTGATCTGAATGGAGGGCATTTTATGTTTGGCTTCTCTGAATGAGGGCCCTGCTGAAAGGGATTTTGGTGTGCTATTTTCCACCAGGCTTCCTCAATAGTTTAACAAGACGTAAAGGGATAGTTACGTATTTACTTATCCACTTTTTCCAGAGCTTCATGCATTTCTTTCTTCTGCAGAACACACGAGAAGATATTACGAAGAATGTCGTGGTCCATACAACATTGGACCCTATTGACTTTCATTATATAGACTAAAATAAGACATTATTCAAAACATCTTCTTTGTGTTTCACAGAAGAAACGCACACAAGTTTGGAACAACAAGAAAAATACAGAATTTTTATTTTAAGTGACCTTTAATCTCTCCAGAAAGACCATGCTAGTCCCCTACCTAGCTAGACTAGTACTAAACCAGCATTAAACCTTATTTATTTTCAGTTAGAATGGTTCTTAACTGGTGTGTTGAAACCCAAATATGGATCAAAAGCCATACATCCAACCTAATTCTTCAATATTTTGCAGTAAGTTCACTAATTTCATTAATAGATCTAACTGATATGACTAAAACTACATACTGTACAAGTTGAAGAATATACAGGAATATACTGTACATGCCAGGCAAAATGTGGTTTGTGCTGTGAATTGTGCTAGTCTTTAAAATTCAGCAAACATTTAGGCACCAAATATTGTTGGGCCAATACATTTTTTGTAACATGTATATATATATTTTTTTTAAATACTTCTTTATTTATATTTCTTTATATATTCTATATAGGGGAGCGCGGGGCACAACCTAACGCGGGGCTAGTTGTAACACGCTTGTTTTAAATACTTCCGCACATGCTTGGACGACGAAACTTTGTGTATTTACTAGTTGCCATATCAACACTATATAGAAAAAAAAATTCCGCCAAAATTATTTATTTTTTTGGAAGATATCCATAGACATTTATTAAACCATCGCAAAAGTAAATTTCTTACTTAAGTTAATTTTTCATCTCTATTTTTTGTGTTTATTTAAAATAAGACAAATCTGATATTATTTTAATCTCCAAGATGTTATTTAACAGTTGAGATAGTTATTTAATGCTTCGCTAACTAGCAGAAGACACTAGCAGGGTTTAAATCCCAGTTGTGCAGGCGGAGGCATGTTGTAACACTGCGTTACAATGAGCCCCTATTAGAAATATGCTATTATATTCTATACTTTTATTAATTTTATTGGGAAAACGTGAGAAAAAGGTGAATAAAGACTGAGAGTCAATGTTCAGAAATGACTAATTATTTATTTGTTTTGAACTATGTTGTATAGCTGTGTTTTCATGTGTTCGTAGTCAAAACTCAAAAATTTGTTTATATTTAATTATTAAAAATTGCCATTATTTTATATGAAAAAGTTTTTTAATTGTATTTTATTTAGAAAATATTTTAGTTTGTTTTGTATATATTTTTTATTAGATCAGATAACATTTTAAGCTGTCATATGTTATGTTACAATGTGCCCCCACACATGTTACAATGTACCCCACCTATGGGGCATGTTGTCACATTTCACTTCCATTCTTTCGGGGTATGTCAAGAAAAAAGTATATACTGTATTAATAAAACAAAACCACATAATTGTACTAGACATGTGGGAAATTAATGTGGGAAAAAATAAATACTCTGAACCATAAGTAGATTTACACAAACTGAGAAAGTCAAAAAGCGTTAGGTTGTGCCCCGCTCTCCCCTACTCTTAAATATTTCTTTATTTTATATATACTGTATTCATTTTCATTTTAATTGTAATTTGTTAAACAGTGCTAATTGTTTCTGAACTCTGATTTAAATGTATTTGTCTGGAGTATAGAGTAGTTACAGATAGAAGGGTTCAAGCACTTCAAGCCTCAAAATCACTTTCCAGAACATTCTCATTCACAGTTCCATGCTGGTGGAACGCTCTCCCCACCCTCATCCGGAATACAGAATCCCTGACAACATTCAAAAAACAGCTGAAAACCAGTCTCTTCCGTGAGCACTTAACCTTATAGAAAGAAAAAAAAAAGAAAAAAAAAAAGAAAAAAAATTCCTTTCCCTTTGAAACATCACTTATCAGGCTTATGCTACTCTGAATAATACCTGAACTTCGTATTTTGAGCACTTCCTGCGTTGTTGTTGCTTTTGCCTCTTTATGATGACTCGCTGAATTTAGTCCTAATTTGTAAGTCGCTTTGGATAAAGGCGTCTGCTAAATGACTAAATGTAAATGTAAATGTAAGCACTTACGTTTTTTAATTAACACAATAGTATACATGTAAAGGTGGTCAATTGTTAATGTCCTTAAACATGTTAAACTTCACATTGCAGATTACTGAAGATTATCAAACGGGCCGTGACTTACAATAATCAATAAATGGGAAGGGGAAGGTGTTTTATCCTTACTTCAAAAGAGCCCGGAACATCCGGTTTCCCATCATATGCAAACAAACCCCTGAAACATCCATCTATGCAATCTATGGAACACATTTGTCTAATTCCTACTCATATACAAATAAGCTATAGCTGATGCTGGCCAAGCAAGCTTTTTAAACTGAAATGATCCATTCTGTCCAAATTCCCACATTCCCACTGTGATACTGTGACGCAGGGCTGAAACAGCCATTCCTGCTGTCTGCACTTCTAAGGAAATTTTGCCTAAATCCCTCTACACACCAATAACCAATTTGAGGTCATTATTTTTTGTCCTGCTTCAAGGGAAACTGTGACACCTACTCTTTGTCCCCCTTAGTTATTCCACGAACAAATATTTTCAAAACATTCTCCATTTTGAAAAGAAATTTCATTGCATTAGGGTATAATTAGGGTGGGGGGGGGGGGAAACTTCAGAATGCACTGAACTAACACATTTAAGCAGTGTTAATGCAAACACATTTAAACAGTTTAATATTGCACCCATTCTTGTCACAATGTGCATTTAAAAGAAGCCTTGAACCCCTTAATACAAGCGTGGATGAGAAAGGATTGGAGTGAGCCAACTGGCAGCACAGGACTAAGCAATTTTTGAATATTACTGACCCAGCATTTGGAAATACTGAACACAAGATGGCAAAAAAAAAAAAAAAAAAATGCTTTTTTAGTCCAGAAATCCTTTCACCCCCTTACATTCAACTGATCAGATTAAGAGAGAGGTTTAAGAAGATTTGGACAAAAACTTCAGTGCAATGGAAGGGGGAGTGGAAAAAGGTGGAGGGGGAGAACATTTTGCGATTCAGTAGCCCCAGGCAATTCATCATAGAAATTGAGTTTCTAATGCAGCATCTTGTGAATCCCTTTTGCTCTGTCAACGTTTTAATACATTACATTGAGAAATTGTAAATCATGTTATAAAAAGGCCACCGAAAGCTGGCACTAACTGCCCCCCTTAACTAACTCTTTCATTTCTTTCTGGCTTTCTTGCTCTATACATCTCGCACTCACACATACCAACGCTCTCCATACAGTGGTAGATCTGTTGAGAGGAGAAAAAAACCCTGCTGCAGGCCTTGTTCCTTACAAGAGAAAAGAGATTCAAAATCTCATCGTGTCTGTTAAATTGTGATTTGAAGAGAGCCGAGATTTATGGGCCTTGACACATTCTGTGAGCTGAGTTTGTTTCTTTCCTTCTCTTCCGCTCTTCACCGTCTCTCACACTACTGTCGCAAAGAGGGACAAAAGCAGACAAAAGGAGATGGATATACTAGGACTCAAGTCACCACTCGAGGAGAGCTGGTGAACATATTGCACTCTAGTACTAATTCTTGTGTAAGATCATGGAAAACGAAGTGTCTGACTAAACTTTCTCTTTGCCTACAATCCAAACAACGAATGTGCGCTTTTGCTGCAGTTTAGCTCATTCGTGGCATCCATGGGTTCAGAACAGCAGCAGCGGATCTGAGACATGGTTTGTCTATCATGAAACTGATGTAATATGTGGATATACGATGTATGAATGATCTCTGTTTACATAAGAGCATCCATGATAAAGGAAAAATCCAGTATCAAACACAAGTTATTTCATTAGAAATACTTTTCTAATACTTTTTTAGTATAAGAAAAGTTTTTTAAATAAACCAAAAAATTTACCCTCAAGCAAAAAGTATTAACACATTTTCATGTGTGCATGCCTATACACATCCTAAATATTATTTTAAAATAAAATTATTTATTAAATTATTACAAAACTATGAATTCACCATTATGATTGCGCTTTTGAGTAGACACACCACATGACATTTTGAAACCTGAACTAACAATGCCTTGTCTATTAACAAACGAATAGATCTGGAGGGGAAACAAAACTTGTCTAATTGTTCATTATATTATATCATATATAACTTTTTACTTGATAAACTACACTGAAGCTATCAGGATCACTATTCACCAGTCACCATGCCTGTTTTCTTTACACACTACATTTCCCATAATTCTCCCTGGGCATCACCTGCACACTTTTCTTAATCACGACACCTGTCTGCCATAATGCTCATCAACTCTCCATAAAAGCACCACACACACACACACACACACACACACACACACACACACACACACACACACACACACACACACACACACACACACACACACACACACACACACACACACACACACACACACACACACACACAGACACAGAGACAGAGGGGTCACCTACTTGTATCGTCTTCCTATCCTGTGCACACACACACACACACACACACACACACACACACACACACACACAGGGGTCACCTACTTGTATCGTCTTCCTATCCTGTGCTCTATTGATCTGTGTTCCTGCTTCCCTGGATTCCCGTCTCCTCCATTATCGTCTGTTCAGCTCCTAAAAAATAAGAGACATTATTATCATCATCATCTTCAGCAATCATCAATGTGTGTGTGGTGCAACATACCTGTTTGGACTGTTTCATTCCTCATCCACTCTGGTTGTTGTGATTTACTATATTTGCCATGTCATTTCGCCCTGTTGGTTAATAAACTGTTTTATCATTGTACTCACCGTTCTGTATTCAGTGACAGAAGCCAAGTGATTTATTTGATTTTACATTTGTTTGAAATGTATAATTACTTTTTTTTTTATTATTATTACCTGAAAACTATATCAAAAAGTGAAATTGTAAATGTATATATAGCAATGCATATTGTTATACACACACACCACACACAGTTAATATTACAAACACAATAATCCAAGTGATCGATTTGACTGTACTATTTATTTAAAATAAATAAACTGTATAGTAAAATATACCAGAATCAGTGAAGTAATTGACAGTCTTGCAGCAATTGTAATCTTTATCTGGGACTTCATGGCTGCATTTGGAGTCAAAACTCTGTCAGTAAATCTGTTATTAATATGCATAAGTGTTATAATCTTGTCTTGAATGGGCAGCCGTGTGTAAGGGGGAGATTTGGGAAATCAGACATAAGTTTCAGACAAGAAAACGGTCAACCCTCTTAATCGCATTTGAAATTACACATTTCATATCGATCAGTGGAGCGTGGAGCTGTCACAGAATATTACATATCTTAACATCCTACCATTAAGAAGCCACTTCAGCTGACTGCATTGCTTACTGTACTTATAATCTTTATTAATCTTTTTCTTAATTGACACACTTCATCTCCCCCAGATATCAGAGATGATACTACACACCTGAGAAGGTGTGCATTTGCGACGTGTGGACATTGACATTGGTATGCTAATATATGAATCAACACGCGTGTATATGTTCGTATATGTATAGTGCGTGTTTTTTTTATTTGCATTAGACGCATATGCGCATAATCTAAGTTCTCACTGTGACCAGCTGAACACTCTTGCTGCCTCTCAGGAATCATTAGCTGGCTGACTGTTCAGGTGCAGCGAGCTCTGCCACACAGCTAAACTTTATTTAATGCTTCAGGAGGCTGTTTCACTATGGGTCTCATGTGTAACGAAAAAGTAATCTCAAGGTGACGAGAGGAGAGCCGCAAAGACGCACCTCTCCTTCATCTCCATCCTGCCAACCTCCCTGGAGCTCTTGCCTGTGTGAAGGCGATACCTCTGAGAGGCACAAGTTATGACCATCCCAGACCTGAACACTGCAGCCTTTTTAAACAAACGCCATACTCATACTATTCTCTCAATAAACCACTGCAAACAACAATAATAATTAGACATGTTTTTGAAGAAAAATTATGTAAAGTTACCCAAGAAGTATGAGATTTAAGGGGATCGTCCACCCAGATATATGAATTCTGTCATCATTTACTCACCCTCATGTCGTTCCAAACCTGTATGACTTGTTTTCTTTTGTGGAACACAAAAGATATTTTGATTTTGGTTGCCCCACATGTATATATACAGGACATGGGTATCGACACAAATTAAACGATTTAATTTAATTTTATTCTATCTCGAATCACAAGCTTTCGATTATCAATTCATTAGGATATATATATATATATATATATATATATATATATATATATATATATATATATATATATATATATATATATATCAGTTACAGGACACATTTTCTCAAGGAAAAAATAAAGCTATAAGCTATAATGTTATACAGGGAACCCTGTCAAATATAACATGGAAGGTTAAAAAAATTGATTATACTGATTTAAGATTATAATACACTGTACAAAAAACTATTTTCATGATTTATCACAAAAAAAATGTATCTTGTCAAAACAGCTTAGATAATTCATGTGGTTCATGATAACATAATATTTTGAGTTTATGTTGATTAAACTAATCTCCTTCATGGTATTAACTCAAACCTTTAATTTCAATTAACAAAATTTTAAGACAAGGTTGTTGTTTTTTTAAGTTAAACCAATAATATTTTTTATAGTGTAATAACTTGTTAATGACACAATTATGTTTCAGGAACACTTTATTTTGATGGTCCACTTAAGACATTCACCTTCGCAACTACATGTCTATAGTATTGGTAGACTGTATGCTTAATATCTGCCAACACTTTATTTTGATGGTCCCCCGACAGACATTCTGCTGACTGTAAGTAACTGCAAGTACGTCAACATATCCTGCTAACCTGAACCGTAACACCTAACCTAACCTTGCAGTTTACTAATACTCTAATGAGAGTTAGTTGACATGTAGTTGCAAAGTTACTTGTAGTTAGTAGAGTGTCTAAAGTGGACCATCGAAATGTAACCGATGTTTCCACTGCAAATAGTTTTTTTAAATAGTAGACATTTAAATGGTGTCTGTTATAAAAATCTGTTTTCATGACGGATGTATTCAAACATACATTAAATATTGAAAAACATGTTAGAAATATAATGAATTTGTACTAAAGTGTATATATTTTGGAAAATGCTTCTTTTTTAGAGTTTATTTTTCTTGCTAACTTAACTATGAGTTTTTTGGTCACTGAATGGCTTTTCTGAGGTAAATGTATCAAACACTATTTCATCATGGCTGATTTGTAGTGACTGAATTGTCCCCATTCATTTTCTTATGGCGGTCATTTTTGACAAAGAAGATCACAAGTGTAACTATTTTATAGACCATTGAGCCTTTTCTAATCATGTCCACATTTCAAGTGCCACAAAAGTCACCAACATTCTTATTCCATTCCTATTCCATTCCAATGAAGTGGAAAAATTTCATTCAAAACAACATTTTTCAGCCAAAGATGAACAAAGACCACCAGAGGGTTAATCAAGTTATAATCTCAGTTCATTGTTAAAAATGTAATCTTGCACCATTTATTGGTAGCTTGGATATTAGTTGCTACAGTAAAATAATGTCTCTATTCAATCATAGATGAAGCAGGATCAATTTACTGACATCAAAAGACACAAAATATATTGACCAATTAAATTGCTTTTAAAATGCTTACAATCGGGATAATGAGCCGTGGCCAAGACGTCATGGAAATCTCATCTCTACGAGTCTGCTTCATGCTGTTATCTGAAAGGGAGTGTTTCACGTACAGTAGGACAGGTAAGTGGAAATGGGTCACTGAGCTTTGCTTCCAATTTGCCACAGCGTTCACAAAGTGTGAATCATACAAGGATTTAATCTCACTTAAGTCCACTTAAACCCCTCTCTGCCGCAGAATGGCTCACTTGAACTGTCACAGGTAGGCCCATTTTATTGTACCATCTCCCCTGCTCTCCTTACACCAACAGAGCCACTATTACAAGAGTGTTTATGAACCAGCGGATTGGCCTGACATCTCCTACAAATCCATCCAAACTCTATTCGACAGGATTAGGGTATTAAGCAACCTTATAAAGCCATTAATGCACCTCTGTCTGCCAAGGACTAGGTACTGTTCCTATAGGATGAAGGAGAGGGAAGGACACCTGGTCCCAAGTTGCACCAGTTCGGACTGATATCAATAGTTTCATCTTTGTGGGTAAAGAACAAAGGACAATAAACAGGTCAAATGCAATCCTATACCAGCTGTGTGTCTGTGAACAGGCCTTGACACCACTGAGCATCCATTTAAGTTAAGTCCAGTTCATGTTAGTAATCCATTATTCATCTTCTCAAAAGCTTCTACTAATAAAAACAATGGCTATATTTTGTCCCAAACTGAAGATTAGGTTATAGCGGTCTCCACCTGTTCCATTCAACATGCAAAATCAAATGATTGTAATTTTGTTTGGGTTCCAAGGTCAAGATTGTATCTCCAAATTACTATTTGCTACCAAAGCAGAAGCATAATGTCCTTTCAAAATTCAAGTAGATTTGGAGTGAAGTGAAAAGATAGAAGATAACAGGTTCATAATTAGTGCTATAATGATTCATTCTTCATTTCCACCTGAAGCCTTCAAAAACCTTCAAAAAAACCTTCAAAAACCTTCCACAGATCTAGCAACCCTCATGTTGCTATATTATATTAATTATATTATATTATATTATATTATATTATATTATATTATATTATATTATATTATATTATATTATATTATATTATAGCTGGGCCTAGTGTGCAAGCACTGTCAAAAACAGGTGCATGACATCCCCGTGCCAGAGCATAATATAAGAAGCAAAATCAGAATTGTACCATTACACTAGAAGTACAGACTTTTAAAACCACAATTATTTCTGTGTAACGGAGGAGGATGGATCATAATATTCAAATCCGTCTTTAACCTTTCATAGCAGGAGGATTAGAGAGGAAAGTCTCCATTCCAAACTATTTCCTCGCCCACCCCCCACTCGCCAGCAATAATAACGATCATTATCTCCATTGTGTGAAAAACGGATTATTATATCAGTGTATAAACCCAGGAACACCCCTACTATTATAAAGTTATTTCATTCTCCTCAGGACTGCGGTTTGAGAATGGCAGGGGTCCCTGGCAGTCGCCGAGGCCATCATGGGTGACTGCGCTCCTGATCCGCCATTGTCTGAGCAGCGCAGTCTCTATTCCAGGAGTTCAATATACTTAAGCTGCACACTCTCTCACTCTTGATCTTAAATATTTGATCTGAGGAAAATGAAATCCAACAGTGCAGAAACGTATTCCTCTTCCACATTAAGAAGGCCGCGTCCCTGGAGCGAACGACAGTACACCACGGAGGAAGGAGAAGAAATTCTATCAGTATGTACGGTTTGGTGTTTTATTGAAGGGTAACAGTGTTTTATCACTATTCACTACTTTCTAAAGATGTTGATTATTAGATATCAAAGAATAATGTATGAAACGTTTAGAGTATTTTAATAAAAAGAGAGAAAGAAACGATGGTCAGACCATGACAAAAATGGATGAATTGAAGTGATTCTTCAATGAACACTTCACTGGTGATTCATGTTATATACTGACGTTTACTATTCAAATTATGAGGAAAGTATAAAATGCATAAAATATCTTAAGGGCAAATGCAAGGGCTCAAACTCTTTAACAATATAAAACATCAACTACCTCAGATATCTTGACCTTGTAAGGAATGAACACTTATAAAAAATTATAGCAACAGACTGTGTAAACATGAAGCCAAGATTTAAAAGAAAATTCTTGAAGAGGATAAAGCCACAAACGGCAATGGTCTTGAAATTTAAGATTTTTAGAAACAACAAAGCGGTCAAATTCATCTTTAACACCAATTAGAAAGCAACTTCCATCTGATTTAGTTACTTTTGCCTTCAACTCTTTCATGTTTCATATTTCATCACAAGGTCACACTTCTGTGCTCACACACACCTTGGTTTTCCACCGTGGTTATATTTCTTAAACGTGCACTTCTTTAATTAAATCATACGTCGATTCAGTCCATCTCAGTCTTATTGACGGAAAGGTCATAAAACTATTAAGAGAAGTCGTCAGTAAAACTGTTGTGAGCAAGAGGTGGTTCCAGAGGTTAATTAAGTGTCGACTTCCATCTGAGACAACCTGGAGGGAGAGTGGCATTCCTGCACAAAGATGTGCGTGCTCACGTAAAAAGAACTATTTGTATAATGAAAAAAGCCTCATGTTTTTGTATGTATTAAGCTGCATAACACAATATGTTTTATTGTGGAAAACCAAACAACCTAAAAAAACTTAAAAAAAACATTATACACACACACACAAAGATGCTTGCCATGAAAGGGGTTTAATAATTTTGAGACTGTGGAAGTCATTAAAAGTTGCATTTTCAGTTGAATTTGCGGAAACCGCTTGAGACATTTGTTGTGTTGAGCTATTTCAATTACTTTTGTTGCTCATTCCAAACAGCTAAAAGTCTGTACATTTTGCCAATAAATCTTATTTTCAATGGGGGTTGAATAATTTCAATTATAACTGTATATATTATATACATATATATACTCACACACACGTTTAACTATATTAGTGAGGACATACTTCCATATACTTCCATTGTTTTTATATCAGATTAATGATATTTTCTACCCCAACCCCTACCCCTAAATCTACCCATTACAGTAACATGTGCAAAGCACTAGATTTAAAGGTGACTTTATAATAACTTTCATTAATAAATCATTAACAAACATTATATAATGCTTAACAGATCATTAATTAGTATATATTCACATAGCTAGAAATATGAGATAACGCACTTGTTAATGTTTACTTATGAACTTATTAAACATTATATGTTGATTTATTAACAGATCGTTATTTAATGTAAATTGAAATGCTTACAAATGTCATTAAACTTTCAATTCATATAATCATGCACTTCCTGAAAATATACAAATGTCCCTAAACTTCAGTTCATACACTCTCAGAAAAAAAGTTACAAAAGCTGTCACTGGGCCGGTACCATTTCAAATGGTACATCTTTGTACCTAAAGTATGCATATTAGTACCTAAATGTTATATATTAGAACATGTACCGTCCCAGTGACCGGTTTTGTACCTTTTTTTCTGAGAGTATATTACCCATGCACTTTTTTCTTACATTTACAGATGTACAAATACAAAAAGGCATTTGGTATGAGTGATCTGGATGTTCAATGGAATATTTAAAAATATAAGAATGACTGGTCCCACTTTGTATTAGGTGTCATTAACTATACGTACTTGCGGCAAAAAAAAAAAACGTCTCGGTTACGTGTGGTAACCCCTCTTTCCCTGAGGAGGGAACGGAGACGTACGTCAGAAGTGATTGCAAAACACTTTTGCTGCTATTGAGGTGGGATACGGGTAAAGTTATAGAGACATGTTTGGGGGTATGGTGTAAGGGTTGGTAAAGGACCAACAGTGTACAGGGGGCAATTTGATTACTATAAGGGAACACTGTTTAAGCTGTTATATTACATTGTTTGGATTTGTTTGAGTTAATCAACCATCAATCTGCAGGGTATATGTGATGGTAAGTTAACCTTGCTTTCTGGAATACCCTGTAAAACACACACACACACACACACACACACACACACACACACACACACACACACACACACACACACACACACACACACACACACACACACACACACACACACACACACACACACACACACACACACACTTTATTGATATATGTATTTACATTCTCACAAGCAAGGTGAAATTACACTTGCAAAGTAAGCACAACATTTTCTTTGTTAGAAATGTAGTGATTAAAGATTCTAGAGCACCAGTTCCTGAGTCATAAGGTGAAACCAGTTGTGCCACTCCCACAGCCGGTTATCAGACCTTTGACAAATGGCTCATGATGAGGACCTCCGATGTTTGTCTCTGATGGTTGCATTTTTCTCTTGTGAAAATTATAACACATTTTTTTCCTGTTCAGCCAACTTGTTTTGATCTTGACTTGTGTCCCTCATCAACTTTGCCACTTCAAGTTGAGGCATCTGTTCAGAGGGAGATTAGACAAGAGATGGGAATGTGTATTGTGGCTACATTCAGAGCACCCAAAAGCACTGTTTTTCAGATTAGACAATACAGAGATTGAGTTGTAGACAGTGCTACGGCTTTCAGATTTGTCATTCTTTTGTTTTTGTTTAGTTTTTTCCTTTTGAACATGGCATAGTAGGTCTAACTGACATCTGTTATCACCTTAAAGACAACTGGTGGGAGGATAACAAGTAAACAATAATCAAAATCTTATTAAAAACAAAATGTTAATTGTTGCAGCAAAGGTATCAAACCCAGTAAAGTATTATGTGCTGAAACATTATGACCACCTGCCTGATATGCTGTTGGTCCTCCGCATGCTGCTAAAACAGCACCGACCCGCCGAGGCATGGACTCTTCAAGACCCCTGAAGGTGTCCTGTGGTATCTGGCACCTAGACATTAGCAGCAGATCCTTCAAGGTTGTAAGTGGAGCTGCCGTGAATCCAACTTGTTGGTCCAGCACATCCGATGGAAGCTCAATTGGATTGAGATCTGGGCTGTTATTCTCTTGAGCTAAGTTTATCAGAGGGATTATCCATTGGTGGCAATGGTTCTATGATCTACTTAGGCTTACAATGCTTTTTTGGAGGCAAGGGCAACACCTTGAACATTTCGTCATGTTCATCAAACCATTCCTGAAAAATGGGTGCATTATCCAGCTGAAAGAGGCCACTTCCATCAGGAAGCACTATAGTCATGAAGGGGTGCCCCTGATCTGCAACAATGTTTACTAGGTATGTGGCACGTGTCAAATTTACGTCCACATGAATGGCCAGATCTAAGGGTTTCCCAGCAGAACATTGCCCAGAGCATCCCATGCCGTCACTTCCCCAGGTAAACGGAGACACGTACACGACCTTCTACATGATGTAAAAGAAACCGGGACTCATCGGACCAGGCGACCTTCAATCACTGCTCCAAGGTCCAGTAACGATACCATTGTAGGTGCTTTCGACAGTGGGCAGGGGTCATTATAGGCACTCTGATTGGTCTGCAGCTATTCATCATACCATACACAGCAGAGTGTGATGCAGTCCCATAACCATCATTCAAATTTAGTTTGACTTGTGCCACAGTTCTGTTGGCTCTGACCAGAAAGGATCGTCTTTGTTGCCCTCATGCATCTATGAGCCTTGGGTGCCCAACACCCTGTCGCCGGTTACAAGTTTCTGTACTCGTTAAGTATTTTTATTTTGGAACACTTTTTATTACATTCCAAAGCATAATATCGTAATTTTAACTCAACTGCATTTCATAAAAACATGTTGTTCCTTGTTATTTTGAACTGAAGAAATCGCCACCCGCTCCGAGAAGAGATAACGGTTTCTAATTCGTGAACGAGCTGATTCTTTTCTGTTTTATCGGTTCGCAAATCGCACTGAATGATTTATCCGTGAATGGGACCCATTTGATTGCATCTGTTTTTGAGTCAACAACTCACTAAGTCAAATGAGTCTCCATTTAACAATTCACTGAGTTCACAAGTCTGACTCAAAATGAGTCAAGAAAAGGAAATCCTTGGAGCTTGAGTGCACATGCAAATTACTAATTCTGAATTTTAGGATTAATTAATGTAAATTAAAATAATTTAGTTGTTGTTTGTGAACTAAATGTGCTGTAAAAGGGTGAGCTAAGCCCACTATATAAAATGCTTAAATGTGGATATGTCCATATTTGTGTATTACCGTCTGAACGGGGAATGCTTTAGGTAAAAACTAAGCATAACCTTAAAATAATGCAAATTATTGCTGATGCAACTTCCCTGATCAAATGATGTAAAACTAGTATGTTTGCATAGCGATCTTAAAATGTTAACACATTTTGCCCCAATCTGTTTTATATTGTATGACTGCATTTGTCAACAGCACACATTTACACACATTATGTTTTCCATCCTTTCTATATTATATGGTATATTTTGTTACTTTCAGTTGTTTGCACACCTGAATTATCAGGAATTAGTTATCAGTGTATGACAAGTTTTGTTAATAAAATAAAATGTTTCTTACTTGCAGATCAATACACATTAACTGTCTGCATAATATTCCTTATCTACTAGTGTTGGCTACTTGACCATTCATAATTCATAATGATGTCAGAGACTGAGCTGCTGTAAAGTGTTTTAGCTATATCTGTGTGTATAGTACACACCTGGATATACATTCAGTTACAGGTCAATGCAAAGACGTTTTTTTCTGTTCAATTTGATCACTGAAAAGGGATTGGGGGTTTTAAATTTTGGTATCAAAGTGCAGATTGATGCATTTAACTTTAAAATGAACGACTATATATCTGAATAAAATAAGGTTGAAATGCAAAAGGTCATTATTCTCATCAGTCATAGTTTTTAAATATGTTTGTGGACAAAAAGGTTTCTTTTTTCTTTTTGAGAAACAACTCTTTGACAAAAAAAAAAAAAACATCAGAAAAATCTTGGGTTGCCAGGTTTAAATGAATTAAGACTTTTCAGCAAAAACACTAAAGAAACAGGAATGAGTATTTATGGACAGTGCTTTTAACATGTTTCTTGCAAAATGCAAAGTAAAACGTGACTTAAAGAGTGACATATTCAGGTATAAAGGCTTACGTGTTTGTCTCTGCTTTCTGCCCTCGCTGTTACCTTTGATACCAAAGATGTATCACAACATATACTACCGAAATGACTAGAAGCCTTTCAAAGCAGAGATCTCTTGAAAAGGCCCTGTTAGGGGTAGCTGGGGAAAGTTGAAGAGAGCAAACAAAGCATTTGGCTTCATGGCCTGATAAACAGTAAAGAAGTATCCAGGGTAATGCATTATTCGCTCAGGGAATTAATCAATTTCCACACATGCCCTGGCCCTTGCAATTATACTGCACAAAAATGCTATCCATCACTTTCAAAGAAAAAGGGACAAATAGTGGTCAGGGTTGTAAGGGAGTGCCGTCTGAATGCAGGGACGCAAAAATTTCACTTATTGCTGTCCTGGCATTACCTATGCAGATCTTTATCAGTGGCCAGTGCCTCTATTGTGACCATTTTGCTGGCCTACAATGGCTTTCTGTACACCCAAGCTACTGGGAGATTGGCTAAAATTATACTCCCTTCATGCTTGGCTAGGTGGCAGTTTAGAAACAAGCTGCCTGTGGAAGCCAGGAGAAGATTGCTGATAATAGAAGCTTCACATCCTGTTGACCTTTCGTCTGCTTTTTCTTTCTCCTTCCTCTTTTTTCTTCTCCTTTCCGACTGTTCTTCAATTGCTGTGACAGTGGGAAAAGGACAGATTGCTTGGGAGGGAACATAAATCCTGTGCTTCCAAAACTTCCTGACGCTAATATAAAAAGTTACGTGTATCATCACATATAAACATGCAGATATAGTAACCAAAAACTTGCTTAAGTGTTTCTTTATAAAATTGTCAATTCAGTCAGAAATATTGCTCCAAAAGGGATTGCTTTTAGGAGTCAAGGGCTCCAAGAGCAATAAAACGGCCATTTGTCCGGCCTATTGATAAATTATATCTTGTAAATCTCAGAAACAGTTAGTGCATCCTACTTTGCATATTCACATGCTATTCTAATCTACGCCATCCTGTAGAATAGCGCAAATGATGTGATTACACTGAAAAATTCAACAAGTCTTAGAGTATACGATACCTGGATGATGCACTCATTCAACCGAAAAATCTGTAGGGAATGTTGGACACTTTATGGACTTAACATTTCCTCTTCAAATCAAAAGGGAAAGAGCTAATATATAAAGCTAGCAGAAAGCAGGGAGAGTTTAAAAAAAACTTCAGTCTATATTGGACAGATCACTCAACATATAATTGTGCATAGCATTACCTCTTTTTTGAGATTAAATTAGATGAAATATACTTAGATTATCTTTCCAATATCTAAAAGTTAATCTTTAAAAACACTAATAATTTAAGAACATTGTTCTATGCTCAGTTATGCTGCTTTCTATTATTTATCCGTGTCGGAGTTCCGACTAGAAAGACAGACGTTGCCTAGCAACACGCACCAACACGCCCCCTTTCCTCGGATTTTGCTGCTCGGAAGTTTGAACAACCAAGAGGACACCGAGCAAGAATTCCGATACGGAATCCAAGATGGCTGCGCCCTGTGTGACTTGTTTTCATTGTTTTTGTACCGCTTTGGTTGTTTAAATGACGTTGTTTAAATTTTACTCACTCGTCGTATTACTGCAATACCTTCCTGCGTCCGTATCACTGCCTGTGGGTATGGGAATCGGTCTTGTTGTGAGTGCAATATTGAATGAAGCCTTGTTTCAAACGTGGCTAGCGTTGCTAACAGAAGGTAAACTAGTTACAAGGTGAGGCACATACTTATTTTGGAGCGCCTGGTACTCGGCCAGTGCTACCATAGCAACAGCTTTCCGGGTGGCGTCCATGTTTTTCTCCGACTCGGACGCGCAAAACATACCAGAACGCTTGAAGTGTGGAAGTGACGTCATATCCAAGGTCCGAGTCGGTTCGTTGACAATAATAGAACGCACCATTACTTCTATAAGTCTGTTGTGGCGGCAGTACGTTTTCATAGAGCCTATATATATAATAATAATAAACCACGATAAAATGTCCTGGCGGTTAGTATTATCGTTTAAAATGTAATTAGCATTAAAACCATGATTTTGAAAACTCGCGGTAAATCCTTACTTAAAGTCGGCATGAAACGGAAGTTGAGATTGTCATTTTTTTCCTTGTTGTGACGTATATCCGAGTGAAACGGCTTCTGAAATTAGAGAAAAATGTAGGGCGGGGCTTGATTTCGTTCTTCGGGAATTGATTGGATCGTTGAAGGTTGGGCGTTGCAAACAAAATGGAGGCAGATTTGAATGCCAGTTTACATTCAGTTGTGGAGGATTTCTCTCCACCGGACTCCCCACCGTTACCCTCCCATGAAGTATTTTTTTTGAGGAGCCCGGCGACGAGAACGAGGACGAGCAGCTAAATTTTCAGGCAGGAATCAGCCCATATTTATATGAGCCTCCCGTGAACCAAGATGAGTCAAGTCAAGTTATCAGTCAAGTTCACCATCGAGAGCATCTCGACGTGTCCGATAAGTAAATAACTAGATTTAGATAAGATAGATAGCCTACCATTCGGACACTTCGAGATGCTTTCGAGGGTGAACTTGACTGATAACTTGACTTGACTCAAAACGAGACAGACACCGATAGCCGCACCCTCATCGGCTCTGGCCGCACCCTTTCGCCATGGCACGTGACCGAAAGAGAAGAGAGGTCGTTTCGAGGGGGGAGGGAAGGGTAATGTATTTGATTAAAGATTAAAAGGGTAAATAATTTTTTTTTTTAAATAATGAAGTGCACAGATAAATCATTTATAATAAACACTACAATATTACATATAAAAAGAAGATTTGTCAAATTTGATTTCATGCCGACTTTAAAGTCTGACGCTGACAGTAACAACCGTCCAGAAAAGACAATCACTACAACGATATTAGTATTAATACTAAAGTTCTCTGGTTTCATTTTTAATACAATCAAAAACTGAGAAGAAAGAAGGCAAGTTGCATTTGAATGAAATGAGAGAGAGCACGTCCGTGGTTATAAAAGAGACATGGATGTGCGCTGTTATAATGCGTTGCTATTGACAACGGTCGTATCATTTAATATTTATGCTTTAAAAAAGTGCATATAGCTGCTAATTTTATTTGTTGTTTGCTGAATTTCAGATTAAAAAATTGTGAATATAAAATGTACAAATATAAAATAATACACATTTTACAAATATAAAAATGTTTTCAGAGTGTGTATCATTTAATTTAGAAAATGTTATCTCATTTTAACAAAATCGTGATAATATTGATAATCATGATTGACTGTTACCGTTTCATCTATAGGGAGACTGGGGATGGTTGTAACATGGGGAGAGTTGTAACACCAATTCCACCAATAGGGATAAGATATTATTCATGTGATCACTTCATTATTTTCCTACTTCCTCCCCGATCCATCATGGTAATTGTCAAGGCTAGAAACAGGCACATGCAGAATATGGCTGCGTTCCAGTCCAAAATTGTCATGCCCTTCACTCGCTAACTTCCCTCCGTCTCGTTCACTCGGATGTATGTCATTGCTTACGTTGCATGAGTGCCCACTACTGGCGGAACATTTGCAATAAAATAAATTGGAACGAAGCCTTTGATCGCTTGGAATCCACTATGGGGTTGATTTATTATTTAAAAAATTTCCTTACAAAATTGTTTAATGCAGCATTCCAGGTGTGTTTGAGTTGTTTAAATATATATATATATATATATATATATATTTTTTTTTATAATTAAAGGACAAGTTCGGTATTTTACACTTAAAGCCCTGTTTACAGATCATTTCTGATGAAATAGAACGGTTAAGATAAAAATTTGGACACATGCTGCTGTCCCGAGAATTTTAGGTTTCTTTCGCTTCTCCCCCCCACCTACAGAATGGCTGTATATGGGCACTGGAACAATCCTTCCAAAAAACGCATTAAACTTTCGTTTACAAAGACTTGAAACTCACCGAGTGGTCAGGGGTGTTCACTGATATGCTCACACAAAAATCGCTGCAAAAGATGCTTTCCAACAGGTTTTATCGTAGTTTTTGTCAAACACACACAAAACAAAACTTGGACAAAAACTACGATAAAACCTGTTGGAAAGCATCTTTTGCAGCGATTATTTGTTTGAGCATATCAGTGAACACCCCTGACCACTCGGTGAGTTTCACGTCTTTGTAAACGAAAGTTTAATGCGTTTTTTGGAAGGATTGTTCCAGTGCCCATATGCAGCCATTCTGTAGGTGGGGGGGAGAAGCGAAAGAAACCTAAAATTCTCGGGACAGCAGCATGTGTCCACATTTTTATCTTAACCGTTCTATTTCATCAGAAATGATCTGTAAACAGGGCTTTAAGTGTAAAATACCGAACTTGTCCTTTAAGATATCATTGAGATGTTTGTGGTGGGGTAAATTAAACGCAATATGCGTTGACATCACAATCGTGTTGCACTGTGGTATATGGAGCTGCCTGAAGTGTACATAAGAAGTAGACTCGCTCCCTCAGTCAAAACCGAGGGTCTGTCCATATCAACTTCCCTCGTCCACTTCACAAGTGTAACGCACTTCAAAATGGCAGCAGGGATTCCCCTGAGGAGAAGTGCTTAGGGAAGTTCACAAGTGCGTGTCTAAAAGTGGACTGGAATGCAGCCTTCATAGAGAGAAAAAATTATTTTGAGGTCAAAAAGTAACATTTTTGACCAAGACTATATTTTGTTTAGTATCTGTACTATTGCAGATAAAACTGTATGACTTATATTAGATTAAACAGTAGTTTCTTAGGCAATATGTGATCCCTTGTTAATTTCAAAACACTATGCTAATACAGCTAGCTAAACATTGGCTGACAGGGGTTGGGTGGGTTGTAACACTTAAAACAGGGCCCAGTCCTGTTTTCATTGTATATGTTGCCCTTGGGATCAATCTTCAGGAAATACAAAATTTCGTTTCACTGCTTTGCTGATGACGTCCAGATATATCTACCTCTAAATTCTAAAACCAATTCTACTGAAGCACTGAGTAACTGTCTGGGTGAAATAAGGGATTGGATGTCACTAAATTTTTTACATTTGAATGACAAAAAAACTGAAATTATAATTTTTGGGAAGCCGGATATCTCAGGTTTAAACAGGGCTATAGGCCCATTACTCCCCAATTACAGCCTATCTGTAAAAAAATCTTGGAGTCATTATTGATAGTTCTTTTAAATTTGAGAAACAAATTAGTTCAGTAGTTAAAACAAGCTTTTTTCAGCTTAGACTGTTGGGGAAAGTGAAGCTGTACCTGCCGCAAAGTCAACTAGAAAAAGTTGTACATGCCCTCATTACAAATCGCTTGGACTACTGTAACTCTTTATACTATGGTTTAGATCAGTCGTCTATTCACCGTTTACAATTAGTACAAAATGCAGCCGCTCGCCTGTTGACAGGGAAAAAACGATTTGATCATATTACTCCGGTACTGTCGTCCCTCCACTGGTTGCCTGTTGCTTTCAGAATCCAGTTTAAGATTTTATTATTTGTTTTTAAATCTTTAAATGGATTAGCACCGTCTTATTTAGCGGATTTGCTGACTATGCACACCTCAGTCAGAGCACTTAGGTCAAATGACCAGCGACTTCTAGACTGTCCTAGATCTAGACTGAGAACCAGAGGAGACAGAGCATTTTCCGTTGCAGGACCTAAGCTATGGAATGCTCTTCCCCTTAATATTAAGGAAGTTAGCTCTATTGAGTCATTTAAATCGCTTTTAAAGACTTATCTTTTTGATAAAGCTTTTAATATAATACGAGCTGTGACGTTGTGATGTTTGATTGTAAAAATGTCTATATGTGTTTTAACTATTATTATTATTATTGGGACATTTTGCCTATTTAATTTCTCTTTTTGATTAATTAATATGTTTTATGTTTGGTATGAATTTCTGTACAGCACTTTGTGGCAGTAATGACTGCTTGGAAATGTGCTTTATAAATAAATTTGACCTTGACCTTGACTTATTTAAAAAGTACAACCATCTCCTTACTAAGAATATAATATATATGATTTTAATGTTTTTAAAGATTAAGGGCATGGAAAAAAGAAAGACTGACAAGAGGTGTCTCTGCCAGTGTTTTATATAAAGTGGTTTGCATGGAGCAATTTAACAACTCAAAGCCAAAGAAGGTTTGGGTGAAATGCGCCCTGCAGTTAATGGGCCCATCAAGCCTGCACTCCAGGGTTACCAGCATCATTCATCTGTCAGAACTGTGACTCTGATTAAGAATATACACACATAGACACACACATTGACATGTTATTTTTTTGTGAGACTTAAAGATGTACAAAGATGTTCTTTAATCTGGTACATTGTAGTGGTGTTTAAGTATACCGTTAAGTACGTTTGTTTAGTAGATTAATTTACACAGACATGTTTTGTTTTGTTTTTACCTAAAGATGTACAAAGATGTTATTTAATTAGATACATTGTAGTAGCCGAGTGTTATTATTAAAGCTGCCGTCGGCCAAATTTTTTTGATCATATTCAGTGAAATTGACACTATAATCCGACAGAACAACATAAATAAGATGGTTTTAGAAAAAAACCCGAGCTTCTAACTCCACCTGGAGCGTGTTATTTGTTTTGCAAAAATCCACCGCTCCCGGATCATCGGGTCCAATCAGCGCAGGGGGGTGTGAGATCTGACTGTCAATCACTGGTCGTGCACACGCCACAGATCCCCCCTCACTCGCGCACGTTAATATCACATGCACACGCCACGCCTGAAGTTCGCCTGGAGATTGCATGAAGCGTGATGGCGGAGAGAAAATCTACTAACAAGCTTCCAATTCCTCGGTTATTGCTATCTATGGATAGATTAGCCAGGGCAGCCTACCTCCGAGTCCATGGTGTTGATAGATGCTGAAGAGACGGACACGTTCACAGAAAATCAGGTACACACGCACAGTGACGCACTGACGAGCACGACCTCGATGGGAGGGTGCTCGCTGGTAGTGGGGAGGGGCATGAGAGTTGTAAACATTCAAAATTTTGGCTAATCGACCCAATCTGCCAGACTTGCCGACTGCAGCTTTAAGTGTACTGTTAAGTAAGTTTGTTCTAGTAGACACACACACACACACACAAGTCAAAGAGACATAGCATGTCATTGAGAGAGAGAGAGAGACATTTCATTGTTCTTTTATTTCAATAAATATTTTTGAACAATATCATATGGTATGGCATCCATTTGTACTTCTTTTGTCTTTTGTTACAACTTACCTAGTCTCGCGTAGCCAGACCTTCAGACTGACGGCAGAAGGTCTGGACTCTATCTGAGCTTTTCTTGGCCAAGGACCGCCAAAGAGGACGTTTGACTGACATGTAACCCAACCAATCACAGTTCGTTTTGTTCCGCGTCATGTTTAGGGGCGTGGCAATATAATGTCGATGTCCCTACAATAACAGACCGGTGTGCATCTAATAAATTATTAATTCATGAACGTTGTGCAAGTTTACTGCAACAATGGAGCCGCGAACTTCACATACTTTTTGAAAATCCAGCGTTTAATTGATCCTGGCAAGCGCTATTGTCACAGTTGTAAACACAACGGCTTTCTTCTTCCACGAGGGGTTTTGGCATCACGGCATTTGTTTCCAGGCGGGCCGATAAAGAATGCGACACACACGTCTTCCGGACATCCTGTAGAATTCAACCAATCAGATCACGACTTCGAAACTCCTGAAGTGTTTCCAGAAAAGTGTGCCATATGCATCAGACGTTCAGCCAACGGTTTGTGGGCGTGACGTCTGAGGCTGAGACTACAACTTACCCCAGCATGTGTTACAAGTTACAACCTACCCCGGTAGTGGTATTTGACATCAACTCACAAGGTCTGTGATATTCTTGTAGAGGGCTGAATTGGTTCCATTTGTAGTAAACAAATGTGGGTACTTTGTATAAAAGTTTGAGAGCTCAAGTTAAAAAAATTCAGCGAGTTATAGGTGCTGGAACAAAAAAGTGTTACAACCATCCCCTTGTATATACAGTATGTACAGTGGGGAGAACAAGTATTTGATACACTGCCGATTTTGCAGGTTTTCCCACATACAAAGCATGCAGAAGTCTGTAATTTTTATCATAGGTACTCTTCAACTGTGTGTGATGGAATCTAAAAAAAAATCCAGAAAATCACATTGTATGATTTTTAAGTAATTAATTTGCATTTTATTGCATGACATAAGTATTTGATACATCAGAAAAAAACTTGATATTTGGTACAGAAACCTTTGTTTGCAATTACAGAGATCATACGTTTCCTGTAGTTCTTGACGAGGTTTGCACACACTGCAGCAGGGATTTTGGCCCACTCCTCCATACAGACCTTCTCCAGATCCTTCAGGTTTCGGGGCTGTCGCCGGGCAATACGGACTTTCAGCTCCCTCCAAAGATTTTCTATTGGGTTCAGGTCTGGAGACTGGCTAGGCCACTCCAGGACCTTGAGATGCTTCTTACGGAGCCACTCCTTAGTTGCCCTGGCTGTGTGTTTCGGGTCGTTGTCATGCTGGAAGACCCAGCCACGACCCACCTTCAATGCTCTTACTGAGGGAAGGAGGTTGTTGGCCAAGATCTCGCGATACATGGCCCCATCCATCTTCCCCTCCATACGGTGCAGTCGTCCTGTCCCCTTTGCAGAAAAGCATCCCCAAAGAATGATGTTTCCACCTCCATGCTTCACGGTTGGGGTGGTGTTCTTGAGGTTGTACTCATCCTTCTTCCTCCAAACACGGCGAGTGGAGTTTAGACCAAAAAGCTCTATTTTTTTCTCATCAGACCACATGACCTTCTCCCATTCCTCATCTGGATTATCCAGATGGTCATTGGCAAACTTCAGACGGGCCTAGGACATTCACTGGCTTGAGCAGGGGGACCTTGCGTGCGCTGCAGGATTTTAATCCATGACAGCATAGTGTGTTACTAATGGTTTTCTTTGAGACTGTGGTCCCAGCTCTCTTCAGGTCATTGACCAGGTCCTGCCGTGTAGTTCTGGGCTGATCCCTCACCTTCCTCATGATCATTGATGCCCCACGAGGTGAGATCTTGCATGGTGCCCCAGACCGAGGGAGATTGACCGTCATCTTGAACTTCTTCCATTTTCTAATAATTGCGCCAGCAGTTGTTGCCTTCTCACCAAGCTGTTTGCCTATTGTCCTGTAGCCCATCCCAGCCTTGTGCAGGTCTACAATTTTATCCCTGATGTCCTTACACAGCTCTCTGGCCTTGGCCTTGGCCATTGTGGAGAGGTTGGAGTCTGTTTGATTGAGTGTGTGGACAGGTGTCTCCAGCGTTCCACGATCTCCACTCTGTCACCATCTCCATAGTCGTTCTCCTTTGTCTTTGTGCATTTCCCTGTCACCGTGGTTTCCTTCTGGTCATCGACAACTGAGGTGTGTGCTTCTCAACCATCATTCTCACACTCTGTTATATTCAGGAAAGAAGTATTACATTCAGTTGACATCTCACCATCCCTCATCACACTGTTTCTGCCTGCTATCAACGTGTGGTCATCCTCTTTGCAATTTCAATTAACTTATGTTAACTGTTCTCGGTGTGCTCTCTATCGTTACAGTATGTGTCTGTGTGTACATTTATGTATACATATATGTGACCCTGGATCACAAAACCAGTCACAAGTAGCGCGGGTATATTTGTGGCAATAGCCAACAATACATCGTGTGGGTCAAAATTATCGATTTTCTTTTATGCCAAAAATTATTAGGATATTAAATAAAGATCATTTTCCATGAAGATATTTTGTAAATTTCCTACCGTGTGTGTGTGTGTGTGTGTGTGTGTGTGTGTGTGTGTGTGTGTGTGTGTGTGTGTGTGTGTGTGTGTGTGTGTGTGTGGTGTGTGGTGTGTGTGTATTTATACACACAGAGACAATCACACACACATACATGCATAATTATTTATCATATATATATACACTCACCTAAAGGATTATTAGGAACACCTGTTGAATTTCTCATTAATGCAATTATCTAATCAACCAATCACATGGCAGTTGCTTCAATGCATGTAGGGGTGTGGTCCTGGTCAAGACAATCTCCTGAACTCCAAACTGAATGTCAGAATGGGAAAGAAAGGTGATTTAATTAATTTTGAGCGTGGCATGGTTGTTGGTGCCAGACGGGCCGGTCTGAGTATTTCACAATCTGCTCAGTTACTGGGATTTTCACGCACAACCATTTCTAGGGTTTACAAAGAATGGTGTGAAAAGGGAAAAACATCCAGTATGCGGCAATCCTGTGGGTGAAAATGCCTTGATGCTAGAGGTCAGAGAAGAATGGGCCAACTGAATCAAGCTGATAGAAGAGCAACTTTGCCTGAAATAACCACTCGTTACAACCGAGGTATGCAGCAAAGCATTTGTGAAGCCACAACACGCACAACCTTGAGGCGGATGGGCTACAACAGCAGAAGACCCCACCGGGTACCACTCATCTCCACTACAAATAGGAAAAAGAGGCTACAATTTGCACAAGCTCACCAAAATTGGACAGTTGAAGACTGGAAAAATGTTGCCTGGTCTGATGAGTCTCGATTTCTGTTGAGACATTCAGATGGTAGAGTCAGAATTTGGCGTAAACAGAATGAGAACATGGATCCATCATGCCTTGTTACCACTGTGCAGGCTGGTGGTGGTGGTGTAATGGTGTGGGGGATGTTTTCTTGGCACAATTTAGGCCCCTTAGTGCCAATTGGGCATTGTTTAAATGCCACGGCCTACCTGAGCATTGTTTCTGACCATGTCCATCCCTTTATGACCACCATGTACCTATCCTCTGATGGCTACTTCCAGCAGGATAATGCACCATGTCACAAAGCTCGAATCATTTCAAATTGGTTTCTTGAACATGACAATGAGTTCACTGTACTAAAATGGCCCCCACAGTCACCAGATCTCAACCCAATAGAGCATCTTTGGGATGTGGTGGAACGGGAGCTTCGTGCCCTGGATGTGCATCCCACAAATCTCCATCAACTACAAGATGCTATCCTATCAATATGGGCCAAAATTTCTAAAGAATGCTTTCAGCACCTTGTTGAATCAATGCCACGTAGAATTAAGGCAGTTCTGAAGGCGAAAGGGGGTCAAACACAGAATTAGTATGGTGTTCCTAATAATCCTTTATGTGAGTGTATATATATATATATATATATATATATATATATATATATATATATATATATATATATATATATATATAAAACAACCTATGTTAGTATTTATTTCCAGTTGAAAAACAGTATTTAAAAGTGCATTACAGTATACACTAATGTACTACGTCTGTCTTGTACTATACAATCTGTACTTACACTAGATGACCAACATTCAATTTAAAAAGCCATGGCCTACAATGAATACAAAATAAATAATAATAAACTGTTTCCTTGGCAACAAGCCAGCAGTTGATAGATTCTACTATGATGCTAACAGATTATATTTTTCCCTTCCCACTGAGCTCTTGTCTTTGCAAATACCTAATGCAGGCCAAAGGGGCACAGATTCAGCAAAGGAAGTGTGCCAAACAGAGTCAAGGGCAAGGCTCTGTGAGGGCAACGTCTCACCCGGGCTTTGACCTTGTCTTCTTTACTCCCCCTTTAGCTGTGGTAGCAGGGTAAAGCGCCAGCTTTGGGCAGTAAAGTCACACTATTAAACGCTAAAACAGCCCCACTGCTCCGCTCCTGTGTTACTAGCATTCATCACAAGCAGGGCAAAGACAGAAACACAGTTTATCATTTAATAAGCTGGCCTGAGGAGACTACACATGCTTTACCTATAGAAACAAAAACTATCCGATGGAACAAAGTCCAAACAGTGAACAGACTACAAGCAGCATACAGTGTAAGGGCCAGCTTAATAGACCATTGTAAGAGGCTTAGTTTAAACTACTCTTGTCTTATGTACCCTCACAGCCTCCAGATAAATCAATAAAAATAAGTAACTTTTATTCTTTTCATGATAAATAAATAAATCATATCAACCCATTGAATTCACTATTCATGAAACAGTGGCCAAACAAGACCCATATGACCAACTGCATCTGATGGGATTCACCAGTGTCCATTTTGCTATCCCATAATGATGTGTGTGTGTGTGTGTGTGTGTGTGTGTGTGTGTGTGTGTGTGTGTGTGTGTGTGTGTGTGTGTGTGTGTGTGTGTGTGTGTGTGTGTGTGTGTGTGTGTGTGTGTGTGTGTGTGTGTGTGTGTGTGTGTGTGTGTGTGTGTGTGTGTGTGTGTGTGTGTGTGTGTGTGTGTGTGTGTGTGTGTGTGTGTGTGTGTGACCTTGGGCTCAGAAAGGGGAAAAGAGTAAAGCATCAGCTGAGGTGGAACATGTTTCAGTCCTGCCTAAGAATGGTAAAAGGGAGACTTGTAAAGACTAAAAGTGATGGAGGAGATAGACAGCCCTCATGTGGGGCCAGCGGTTGCAGTGGATATGTATATCTGTTGATAAGGCTTTCAGTACAGAAACAGTATTTACAGAGCCTTTAAGATACAGATCAGCCACAGAGAAACAGCTCCGGCCTTCATTATTCCGCGTGAATCTTCCCTCATTTACCCAGGATGCCATCGGCTTTATTTCGCTTCCAAATACCCTCATCCACACATTGCACAGCTGTGTTTGGATGACAAACCAGACAAAGTTGCTGTTGATTTGGAAAATGGATGGCAACAAATGTCTGCCTTTGTTGGGTCTGGAGCAAGACCTCCCAGAGCTGAGAAAGCAACAGAATTAAAGACACAACTGGGAGCAAAAATAAAGGCAGATGCTATTCTGAGGAAAGGTATAAACTTCTCAAATGTCATAATGTGCATTTTGTGAGCCAGCTAACTTACAAATGACTATGTGCTAATGTATTGAACGCAAGCAAATCTTATATATATATATATATATATATATATATATATTATATATATATATATATATATAAAAGATTTGCTTGCGTTCAATACATATATATGTATATGTATATAAATATATGTGTGTGTTATATTTATATGTTAACATGTTAAGTTTATTGCAAAATGTGTATATTTAAGTATTTTAAAAGTGTTTTTTTTTTTGTGTGTGTGTGTTTTTGGAAACAACTCGATTATGTCATTTGGGCTTAAGCCCTTAGTGGGCGGAGCTAACATGATATTTCGACTCTGATTGGTGGAATTTTCTGGACAGCATCATGGGTAATGTATTTTTTAAACATGAATTCTGTAAAACCAAGTTGAAATCATGCAGGCTGACAATATCAACAGAAGCAAATACTATCGATTAACTACCTTGTAGCTCGCAGTAGGGGTGACACTTTAGAATACTGTTTTGTCATTCAACTGAGCGTTAATATTTACTAATTCGTAATTCGTCATTTACTCATTTGAGTTTCTTGTTAGTTAATAGTAACTTGAATGTATTCTAAATGTATTTAAAATGATCAGTATTCTAAAGTGTTACACAATAGGGCTGTCTTTAAAGCTTTATGTTATTTTTAAAAATCAATAATAATGTTAATATTAAAAGTTTTTACTTCTGGATTCCGACTGTTGCACTCTATTGAAAATACCAGCAATACTTTCTTACAGATCATACAACTGTATTTTGCTTTCTTTTTTTAATCTTTTAACAAACATTATAAATATTTGAATATATATAAAATGTATTAATTTCGCATAATTATTTTGTCAAATCTCGGATTATATTTAAATAAATATTTAATAATAATATAATAATGTATCTAATAATATATAAAAAATATATATATAGTTTTTTTTTTTTTTTTTTTTAGCATAAAGAACACAGATAATCTCTCGGTCTTTTTGAAATGACACTAAATTCCACTAGAATGTCATCATGATTTTGTTCTTTGGATTTCGATTTTGGTGCAATGTTTTATTTCACATGGAGTTACTACAAAGAAAAAGACAGTTTCAGCAGTAAGGGTTTGAGCTTTTATTTGAACATTAGGATTTAAACCATTAAGTAATTTTTAAAAAGTAGAATCTTTTCACTAATTTAATGCTTGATGTAAATTTGGACACTGGTGGTTCTGCTTTGCACACTGTGAAAAGAAACTATAGAACAGAAAACAGCAACAATGTATGAAAGCGTCTTCTTTCCTCATGTGAAAAACTGCAAGGAAACACACACCGGTTTTCTTCTTTTGACACTGAAATGCACAGACATTACACAAGGCATACCAATACGGATTAGAGAAAGGACGAGATTAGAGCTCATCAAAGCTGACTGGAAAGGCTCAGACATTCAGGGTAGACTTACGGCAACAAGACACATTTCATTTAGCTCTATTATTTGTTCTCTGATCAGTTTTCTGTTTCAGGCAACATGGGTGAAAGCACAGCACTTCAAAAGGCAATTACTGCGCTAGGAACAAATGTGTTGCTGCTAACTTAGACACATTTGCAATACCCAGCTATAGCTTTGTAAATAATGCTATTAATCCAAAAGCCCCCATTGCTTTTAGCAATTCCTTTGATTATTTGGCTAATATTGGGTGACACATTTTTCATATAATGTACAGACAATTTAGGCAAAACCGTGACACATAAACAACTTGGTTTAAATTCTCTATTAAAGTGGTGGATGTGTTGGTTAGAGTTGTGGCCTAGTGTTTAGCGGCATGACATCAAATGATGTTCCTGTTTTTTTTTGTTTTTTGGTTTTTTTTTGGCTGGATCTATAAATTTAGACATGCTCTATGATAAATGTTGATTTCTGAATTATTTTTTTTATAGTTTTGGGGATTTAAAGAAAAATTCTGGGTGGTACAACTGACATCAGATAGTACGAGTATAAGGTAGATAAAATAAGATACAAAATTGTGTTAAAAACAAAGAAATTCTTAAATATATACACTATGCTAAACTTTATTATTTCTTATAATAAAGTTATGATTATTATTTTCTTATATATTTTCCAAAAAAATATATTTGACAAATTCTGCCGAAAAAATCTATCATGTGGTAATAATAATTTATTAAATCTCCTGAAGACCCACATGACTCTGTCATGGTCATTGATCTTAAATATAACAACAACAAATTTGAAAAATACATGCAAAAACATTTAATATTTAATTAAATGTGTTATATACATTTTTACTTGGTTACACCACATGACATTTTTAGATTAAATTTGTCATTCAATTTATGCTTTAGTTGAAAATGGTATCTTACAGTTTGTCAAAACCATGAATACAGTACATTTCTAAGAACTTGACATTTGCAATTTTTTGAACACGCTTTGTCTTTGATCCTTATAGCTGGGTTTCCCCTCTCTGCCACTATTTTCCTCTGAATAAAAAGTAAAAAGATCAAGGGTCACATATTAAGCTTTTCTATCTTTAAAAAAAGAAAGAAAAATTAAAGTGCATACAGCTTTTTGTGGAGCTTTTAACGTGATATCTAGTCAATGACATGCAGGTCTGTGTTCTTCAGAAATATTATAATATCCCCGTTTTCTAATTGCAATAGCCTTTCCAATCTTACTTTAACTAATTGTACAAAGACAAACAATGTGGCAAGACATTTTACCAACCGTACTAGTTTCAAACGCTCAAATACAAAGTCTGAAAATACCCATGACATCAATCTGTCATTTCCAGTAGTTAATACATTTGAAGCTTCCAAATCCCAATAATTCCAACTTGGCTCCACTGAGAGCAACCTTGAAAATCCCAGTAGGAGCAATATAAACAGGAGATTTTTTTTATTGCCGTGTGCACTGCTCAAAAGCTCAGGGCACGAGTCAAGTTAGTCAAGTATTTGCACTATTCACTGACATGTTCTATTTTAAATTGAAGTCATTCTCATTCAATAGCTCATTTTAGAATCTCAAAGCAATATCAAAGAACAGGATCAGGGTTAACTTTAAGCAAAACCACACTTCACCTACAAACCACACGTGACACGTCTATTGCGGCATTCAACTTTCAAGCCCATTCTTTCTGGCAAAATACATGCTGATCTTAACAGCAGTATGCTCAAATGGGCCGTTCACACAGAACGTGTTTTTCCATTATATTTTAACGTAAGCATGCGCTAGACGGAGATCTTTATCGCTGTGCTCCCGCCTCACGCATAACACGGCATTCAAAAAATTAAACGCTCACAAGTTCAGTTTTTTTTTAAAACAGTCTCTAGACCTTGCGCTTTTTTCCATTCTACTGGCAAAAATCAACGCAATCTCACGACCAATTCGTACGAGTGAGTACGATTTGTCTAAACCCCAGTGATGGGTAGGTTTAGGGGCGGGGTCAGGGGTAGGTCATTCGTACGAATTCATACGAATTGGGCAACTTGTAAAATATGTACGATTTGCAAAAATCATACGAATTCGTACGAGTGAGGTCGTATGAATTCGTACGAATTGGCCACCTCGTAAAATACGTACGAATTGCCGTGAGATCGGGTTGGCAAAAACGTGTTCTGTGTGAACCGGCCCTATGGCTGTACTGTGTGTTTGACCCCGTGTGAGGACTCGCTGCAGTTCTGTGTGTAATGAGATAGTGTTGGAGATGAGTAAGAAAAGGGCAAAAACGGCAAGGCTAGCGCTCCCTCTGTGAGGTGCTGCAGACAGCAGAGCTCCCCCACAGGGCTAATTACAGAGCTACTGATTCCCCACTGTGAGGACATGGCCTGTCGGACCCCCATAAAAGTAGCAGAGCAGTAATCAAAACTGTTGTATCTCTCTCTCTCTCTTCTTCACACGCAGAATAGTACATATAGTGTAACAGACACACACAAGACATGTTCAGTTTTCACCAGTAACAGACTGACTGCAGGGGAGAACGGGGTGATTGTAACAAGTTTGCTGTGACAATGCTTGTTCCATAAAAAGAGATAAGCTAAAGGCCTGCTCACATTTAGATTAAAGTTCTACAAAAAGATTCAGTCTGATTTCCGCATGCAATTTGTCTGTTCAGACCAATGTGTAAAAAACAACAGACGGCTGAATGAAAATGCAGATTCACTAATTGAATCATTGATTCACTCATTGAATCATTGATTCACTCATTGAATCATTGATTCACTCACTGAATCATTAATTCACTCACTGAATCATTAATTCACTCATTCATATTATTTTATGGTCCACAGAAGAAAGTCATACAGGTTTGAAATTACATGAGAGTGAGTAACTGATGACAGGCCTTACTGGCCCACTGCATCCTTTTCAGAATGTCTGTTGTCTGTCTTTCATTCTTAACATGGAAACAAAACGATGAGTTGCAATGTTAAAACTCTCCCCAGCCCCTAATTTTCAAATCCAACATTTAGTTCATCCTGATAAGCACTTGTCACAGTTGTAAACACGATGGCTTTCTTCTTCCATGAGGGGGTTTGGCATCACAGCAGCCTTGTTTCCAAGCGGACCATTAAAGAATGTGACCCAAGTCTCCCAGAAATCCTGTAGAATCCAACTAATCAAACGTTGACTTCGACACTCCTTAAGTGTTTCCAATTTTGTGTGTCACATGCATCAGACGTTCAGCCAAAGACCCAGGTGACTAGGTGTTATGTAGAATTATGATAGAAGACTATGGTGACTGATACATTTTTATGACACTAGCACTTTTACAAATGCTGAAATACCCTGGTTACCCTGGGGCACAAAGCACCACGTAACTTTACGTTTCTGTCGCCCGCTTGTCAAATAGCATTTACATGTTTTCAAACACATTACAATTATTGTATTCATTATGGTGTTTGTCAATTAACACCAAATACAAGAGTACAGATTCAAGAGACTGTTCCGGATGCTCATGTCAGTTTGAATAAACACATCCTGGCCAAATTTGCCCCTTGGCCTCTGTCGATCATGGCCTCCTAATCATCCCCATATACTGATTGGCTTCATCGCTCCGTCTCCTCTCCACCAGTAAGCTGGTGTGTGGTGGGCGTTCTGGCGCAATATGGCTGCCGTCGCATCATCCAAGTGGATGCTGCACATTGGTGGTGGTTGAGGAGATTCCCCCCTTCTATGTAAAGCGCTTTGAGGTCTCAGAAAAAGCGCTATATAAATGTAACAAATTATTATTATTATTAACAGCCATTCATTCAAATTAAAATATTTAAAACCCAAAATTTCTTAAATATTTGTCTTGATGTAAACATGCCTTAATGGTGTCATTAAAAATGTGCATATCACCTAATATAACATTATACCATAATTCTACATACTGTAATACCTAAAGGCAATATAAAACAATGGTAACCAAAACCAACATTCTTCAAAATATCTTATTTTGTGTTCTGCAGAAGAAACAAAGTCATACAGGGTTGGAATGACATGCAAGTAAATGATTATAGACTCTTCTTTTCTTTTTTTCTGTTGAACTATCCCTGTAAAGCATGCGGTGTCATTTTGGAAAGATAACCTTGTTATAACATCATATTCAATAAAAATTGTAGTAATAAATTTTTTATTTTTTATTTAATTATACCACGAAAAATTATTGTTTATTAGTTACTCATACTGAAAAATAATATTACATAACATTACACATAAGTTTTATATTAAAAATGCTAATTGGGAAATTAGTATGACATAACCTGTATGACTTGGTATTTCATGGTTTTTGAACTACATGAGGGTGAATAAATTGATTTAGGTTAACTATCCCTTAAGCCATAATATAAACTTTTATTACACTTGCTTTATTAATATAATAATTAATCATAATTATCAATATACGGTAAACACCAGATTAAGTTCAGATAAATATATTTATATAATTTTTTCTTCATTAATTGTCAGTTAATGAAATCTGCAGGTATGAACTCCACAGACACATAATAGTAGATCCCATAATGCCTACATTGTCACCATACTTAAATAAAATCACAACTATTAACCGTACATAAGGATTTTTCTTTTGCTGTGTTTTTTACATATCAGGAGGAAGATCTGCACAATAACACATTTATATGCCAAGCATCAACACACAGTAATGTTGTTGTTGTTCTGTCTGGTTATCGAAGCTATTAAAATGTTTTGTCCTAATCAAGGGACCTCAGCTAGTGTTCCAAAAAGGGTGGATTGTAACATTGAAACAAACAATATTGAAGATTAAAACCAAACTTGTTTGGTTCCCATTGACTCAGCATCCCAACATTCTTCAAAATACCTTCTATTGTGTTCAACAGAAGAAGAAAAAAAAAAAAAAAAAAAAAAAAAACATGCAGGTTTGGAATGACATGAGGTTTCGTAAATCCTCACCATTTGAATTTTTGGGTGGTCTATCCCTTTCAGAACACAGATCTTAAAATGCAGACTGATGTAGCTACCTTGTCCTTAATAATTGACAAATAGATAACCCTAAGGTTACTAACACTCCAACTTATTCATAGCCACCCTGCATGAATTCAACTACTGCACTATTCTCAGTACAAACACAATATTGCAACTATTGAATGAACTAAACAAAAACATTATCGAAATTCCGACTGAATACGGACTGAGATTGTATGGCTTTTATCATCGAACAGCTCATTCCACTAAATGCCCTTTCAGCGCAGCTATGAGTCGACTCATCGCTATGAGGTCACGAAGGAAGCTCCCACCAGTGTGCCAGATTCAGTCGGAGCGTTGTCTATTGACATATTTCCTTCAAGAACACAGGGCAAAGTAAACATCGGCCTGCAAGGCATGCGCTCGCACTGATGCTCAGATGGGCCGATTTCTCATATCAGATTTCCCCAACATATTTCTGTGGCTGCCTAGACTAAGCAGGAGTCCACGTTAGGAACAGATAACAAGTGTCTTTCACACAGCACCGACACGTACCGGGGCGCTTATCTCTGCACCTCCTCACATGCCAGTGCAACCAGGACAGGGAGGAGATTGTTACATTTGGTGATTTGTTTTTGCTTCTCGAAGCAGATAAAAATGCGCATAACTCAATGGAATCCTGGTAGAACCCGTGACCAGCTCTGAATGTACAGATGCTACTAGCATTAGAAAATATACACTATAACACTTCTAGGGATAGATCAACTAAAATTCAAGTTGTTATTTGAACACCCTTATGCAATTCCAAAACTGTATGACTTAATTTCATACTTTCGGTAACACTTTATTTTAAGGTGACGTAGTTAGACGTTACTACATGTATACTTACTATAGTAATAACAGTAAATTATGCATAATTACAAGTAACTAACCCGAAACCAAACCCTAACCGTAACACTGTAGTAAGTACATGTACTAAATTAATATTAATCAGTACTTATTTGAGTAAGTAGAATGTAACTACGTCACCTTAAAATAAAGTGTAAGCATACTTTCTTCTCTTGAACACAAAATAAATGTTTTTGAAGACTTCTGATTAACAAACAGTTCTGGTTCGCATTGACTTCTGGTCAAAAAAAAGAAAAAGGTGGTTACACTATATTTTAAGGTGTCTTTGTTACAGTGTAATTACACATTTATGCACCGTAATATTAATTAACTACATAGGGTTAGGGTTTGATTTAGGGTTAGTTAGATGCAATTATGCATGACTTACTGTTATTACTAACTATGTAACATATAACAAGGACATCTCAAAATATATTTTTTTACGTCCCACATTGAAAAAAGTTTGTGTATAAATTACTTTGAATTACATAAAATGCTAGTATATTTCACAATAATTACAAAGAAACGGCAATCCATTTAAACGTGAAATTGTTATAGTAGAAAGAGTAAACAGAAATATAGTAATAGCATTTTCTTGTAAAACATGCTCTAATAATATTGGTTTAATATTGGAAAAGGACTTTTCAAAGTATACAAAAGAAAGAAAATATATAAATGTTTGGAACAACATGAGTGTAAGTAAATTACCTTTTTTCATTTTTGGATGAACTATCCCTTTAAATGTGAAGGTTTTATTTTCCTTTTTGAAACTTTCTCTGGAATAATAACTGAATATTTAATTAAAATGTAATTCTTGCATCACCCCCCAAAAAAAGAATGTAGGAAATTTCTAGCATTTGATTCAAGGATAAGAAAAATACCTTCAAATGAACAGAAGGATACAATTCTTCCACACCGCTTACAACCATTACAGACAGAGCTCATGTAGACCTCTGGGCTTGATCTCCAGAGACATCTGCTTTGCCCTCTAAGACCCGACATCCTGTCATCCCGCAACGACTGAACCTCCCTTTCATTCCCTCATCTGTAATGGCAGCAATTAAAATATAAGGTAAACTTTTCAGCAGCCTTTCATGGTACTGAAAGGCATTGTGTTGCAAATGGGGAATAAATGTATTCATCCCTAGGTAAACATCCCTGCCATGTCCCTTCTGCAGAACAGAGGAGAACAAAATGAAAGTGATAATTTCTCCCCCTCTGAGAATTCGCCTCTTTAATTCTGACAGTAAACTCGTGGCTGTTACGGGGTGTTAAGTAGGATTTAAAACTTGTCAGACAAGACATGTTTGAAATTGCTTTAAATAAGAGTACTGTGTTGCTGTCAACCAGAGGCTTAGAGGAACATACTCTCACAATTGAGGCACTCATCTAAGCTCAAAGAACCATGCCCCTGCTCTGCTTCTACTCTTTCCTACATGTGTCCTGCCTCATAACACTGTGATCCAGCCCCTCCTGGTGGTGACACATGCAGTGACACTATCCAGTCAGATGGCCACCCACAAAACCTCAAATGTGGAGGCCTATGGAGAAAAACTGTTGCATCGGAAAACAAGAGTCAAATTCACACAGTATGCATGTTTGATGCAAATAAAAAAGAGCTTGGAGATTTGAAATATAAATGTTGATGCTGGAATCAAGATTTATTCATCTCAGATTCATCAATTTTAGATTCGTTCTATACTGTACAAAAAAAAAAACTGAGATAAAACATGACTAGATGTGTGTCCTTGATTCAGTTGTTGGAGAAGCAAATATGCAATTTTACCAACATTACCTCCTTAAGTCTCTATTCCAGTGGTTAAAAAAAGAAAATATGTAAATCATATCAGCAAATAACAGCGGTATGTGTGCCAAGGGACTGGGATGTTGTAAAATCAGCGATCGGGGCCCAACACTGAAGCATTAATTAATGAGCGCATTACTGTAGCAATTAGCCCATCATAATTAGAAATGAGGGCACATCCAAATATTTCTGTGTCTTTGTATTAAGAATGACTGGTAAACAATATCTGACATACTTAGATAATTAAGCCGGGTAAAAAGAGGTCTCGAGTCACCAGGGCAAATACACACGCTTTGGTGTCGAGACCGTCTTCGTAATACAGCGGTTCTTGATGTGAAATACTGCTACTGTGAAGCAAGGTTATGCCAATCGATAACATAAAACAGTGTCTAAGATTAGGAAAAGGAAACGATCTTTGAAAAAAATATATAGTCCGTGTCAAAATCTTAAATCTTCTACTCTTTGTACTCATGTTGGTTTAAGCTTTTTCAAATAAAAATATTGTATTTATTAAGGTAAGAATTATATATATATATATATATATATATATAAATATAAGTGTGTGTGTGTATATATATAAATATAAATATAAGTGTGTGTGTATATATATATATATATATATATATATATATATATATATATATATATATATATATATATATATATATATATATATATATATATTTATTTCATTATTAATAGTGTGTCTGGGGAGTCACACAACAAGACAGTAAAACGAAATATTGCTACTGTTTTTTATAGGGTTACAAAATCTGTACATTTAACATTATTTTACTGTAAAACTTCATGAAATGTGAAACAACATGAACTAAACTTGTCATAAAAAAGTATAATTGTCTGATATTTTAAGAGGCTTATTGACCTTGTTTTGCAGGGGGCCTTTCAATTACATTATTTCCTGTTTTGTTTTGGGGAGTTTTCTGCCTGTTACTGTATGGTTTGATTGTGTAGACAAAAATAACTAACTAAAACTAATTTATTTCATTTACATTTTTGAAGTCATTGTATTTGTGAATTGTAATTTATGATTTATTTAGATAAAAAGTCAAAGCCACTTTCACAAGCTCTTTGTATCACTAAATAAGGATTAAGCAATACTTGTAAAAAAAAAAAAAAAAAAAAAAAAAACATTCAAGCATCCTACTGAGCCTTGGTTTATCAACACTGCTTTGTTTCGGGACAGAATACAAGAAATCAAATGGAGTATAAGTCACACCGGTAGTCATTCAGTGTCCGAGGCACTCAATGGGCAACTGAGCACACTTACAGCTGGTTTTTCAGCATATTGCCAGGTTTCTGGGAAGGAAAAAGGGGGGAAAATGGCAGATAGGCTAAAGCACGGGCGAGAACAGAGTTGGAAGATGACGTAAAGAACTAACCCTCTGAAGCACCTTGTCCACGATCTGGCAACCACTCTTGGCGTGGCGAGTCTTTATCGTACAAAGGGATTAGATCGCCCAGTCTAAGAGCCTCCAAGTTATTAGCACCTTCTTATACAAAGTATAACAGCAATCCTAAAGACATTGATTGCAGGGAACAGTTCAAATATGATTTCCTTATAGCTATTAATATGTATGCCTTAAATAGAAGCACACCGCTAAGCAGCTTATGATATTATGAAAAGAATGTTCCCTCAGGGACATAATATGCCAACAGTGACAGTAAGGAGAGATTCGTATTTACCCAGATTGGCTGTACTTACGTCAAGCATTCTCCGAGCTTGTGGGAGGGAACACGGGGCAGTGGCAACAGCTCGGTTTCGATAAGCACTTACCGTGAATAAAAGACAAGCATGAAAGTGAGGTTTAGCCTCTTTAAAGATTCCTCACCAAATGTAGAGGCAGATAGGGCAGGTGCCTTTGGTTCCGGACGTGATTAGCCGTCTGTGGCTCACTGTTCCTGCAGAAACGAGACATTGCAGAGACATTGTCCAAGCTTGTCCAGGTGGGGGACCTGTCATCCCAAACCAGGGCTTAACAGAGCGCCGCTTCGAGCAAGAGATTAGGACCCGAGAATTTAGATTCTTCTCTTTTTTTCAATGCATGCTTAATCCAAAGAACTATTTTTTTCCTCTTTCCTTTTCTCTCGGTTGCTCTCTCTCTGACATTCTAGACTCACTTCATGTCATTCTGTTTTAATAATTTCTTTGCTTTATTTTTATCTCCCAATGTTATTCAGATTTTCTTTTTCTTTTTTTCAGATGAGCCGAGTTTGATTTGTTCTTCATTATGCAGTTTTTCAAGGATAAAAAGGAAGGCTTTCATTGGGTTTTTCTTGGGATTGACTGGCACGGCTGTGGTCTTGACAGATAAATACACAACAGCAGATCTTCTGTTGGTAGAATGAGCAAGATATGATTGCTGAGCCACACAAAAATCACAGACACATTCTGAATCTCTATGAAAACACTCACTAAACTGTCGCATATTTACACTTGTGTAGATGCTATACCGCTGGAAACAACTAAAGCGCTCAAAGAATCGCTTTGTTATTGAGGTTGTTGCATGGCCTTGAGAATGAACTCTTGACTATACAACTCAGTAACAAAGAGTTATCTTTATATTTTTGTGGGCTGTCAGGGCCAGCAAGGCCTTCTCTGCTGGCCTAAACACTGAATCACTCACTTGCAATTTAATATATTTCTTTCCATGAATGAGTATTCAATTATTCCCAATTGTCTATTCTCTTAATTTCATAGCTTTTCTCTTGGTTGCGCTGTAGTGTATGTTTGTAGCTTTTATCCAATTATATATTCAGCCATCATGTGTTGCCATGGCCAAAATAGCCTGTAGCGCCTGTAGCTTAAAATTAATGGCAATGAAACTGTAGCTTTAACCAATCAGATAATCATTTAATCAGCCAATCAGATTTAGATTTGACTGCATCGGAGCCATCTTACAATAACGTCTGCATTTTCACGTCATTTGATTGGATGGTTCAGAGTGTGTAGCCTACTATTACTTGTAGTCAGAGCTAGCTAACCACATCTGTAGCGAACTGCATAAACTAAAATATATTCCTGTAGATTTAATCGTTTTTCAACCCACAAATTAAGGTTTCTTTCCCTCCTCGACCCCCAGCAGGTTCAAACCAACCGGAAAAAAAATCCCTTATCCAGCTTAATGCAGAGTCACGGAACTCTATTCGATCTGTCCGGGTAAAAACAGAAATGACTGTATGTATGCCATGACTGATTTTGAAGGCAAAAGTCCCGTTGATCTCATTGATTTCGTTCAAAAATCTGTGTGAGAGCATGGGTCAGTATGTGATGTTATGTCATGTTTGGCGGTGACTGTCCCTGTGTCCACATCTTCTGTCGAGCGGACACTCTCAGCCCTAAAGCGAATTCAAACTTATGCCAGAAATACGACGGGACAGACTCGACTTTCAGCATTAGCCTTGATGGCGATAGAAAAGGTTGTTGGGACTGAAACACACAGATAACCTTTCAAGTAATTGAAGTCTTTTTGAGGAAAGAAATTAGGATGGATTTTGTGTAAAAAATAATCAGTAGTTTTGGTGAGTAGGCCTATGCTTTTTTGCCCCCGTTTTTTCTTCCGTGGGGAATAGGATTTTCTTCTTAATTTTCTTGCAAATTTTATGATCGAAACCTCTTTTTTTCCCCAAACATTCATACTATTGTAACGTCTGACAAGGGACTAATAACCCTTGAAGGACAAGACAAGGGAGGTTCCGTTTCTGAACTTATAATTGGAACGCAAGAACCACTGTACACTAAAGGCGGGCATACACTGTGCGATGTCTGTGCAATTTCAGCAAGGTACCTACTCAAACTGAATGAGTGGATCGCATGCGGTAAAGCTAAAAGCTCAGGATTTATGTGCTCACATACAGTCCGAACGTCGATCTGCGACTTGACTGCATGCTCACACTATGTGTGAAATATGCACGATAAACCCCCGTGCCAGGTTGTGCCAATAGACGACATATCATATCCAGAGATATTGTCAAAGCATGCATCAGCTATCAATATTAACAGCATTTCCAATTTATGTATTCAATTATTAGAAAGTTTTATTGTATTATCAGTAGCCTATTATTAGGGAAGGCCTACTTTTATTATTAAATTGATAGGCTATTATAATTACTTTGCCACGCAATATTTCATAGTGCATCACCGCATAACCAACGCACTGTGAGGATAATAAAAGATTACATAGAAGCTTACTCCTCCTCATTGAAAATTGTCTAAAAACATTTAGGTCGATTACAATGAATTATAGGCCTATAATTAAAATTATTAACAGTCTATAATATTACCAAACACTGCAATAATTAGTCAAAACAGCTTTATCTAAATATCAGTTTGTTTAACATGGAAATTGTTTAACAAATTAAAGGGGCACGGTAGCTACATCGCAGGTGGCTTGGAAGACGTGGGTAATATATATGGTTTATCCATTTTGCAACACAAACTGGAGGTAAGCAACAGTAATTTGTAGCTAATTTGATAGCTACAGAAATTAAGATCTCCCTCTTTTCATTTTCTTTCTTGATGCAAATGAAACGGTTAAACTTCTGTCTTCGTGCAGGCGCAGTGAGGAAAAAAACACTGAGTTTAGGGCAGTTGGTTCGTAGCTTTACTTCAACTGTGCGATATAGTCACGAGGAGCGACCAAAATTTGACCTGCCAGAAATTCTTCCGACCATCTGATTGCCGGTCGTGAGAGGTCTCGTGTTTATCGCCCATGTACACTGCACAAACACTGCACGACAAACGACGCACGACAAAGCTGAAAATCGGCCCGACCCGAAAAAGAGTCCTACCAGTCAGAATTCGGCTCAAAATCGGACGAAAATCGCACAGTATGCCCACGGCCCACACACAAGCCAAACTCACTCGCTCTCTACCCGGCCTTTTCCGAACTCACAGCATTAACCCAATAAACTGCAGGTGCAAAATAAAAACAGCAATTTTACAACAATTATAGAGAGTCGGTGCGCTGCTACATACATCATTAAAAGTTATTAATTCAGGACACCACTGAAGGCCTTGTGTGAAATGCACAGCCCGCCACTGATATACAAGTATATTTACATTTACGCATTTGACAGACGCTTTTATCCAAAGCGACTTACATTGCATTATCCTATACATTTATACATAGGTATGTGCAGTCCCCTGGGATCGAACCCACAACCTTGCGTTGTTAACGCAATGCTCTTACCACTGAGCTACAGGAAAGCTTTTATATACTTGTATATAAAGTATATATCTCATTGAACTGTTGCAACTGTGAGTGATGTTATGCCTGTAAAGTTTAAATATAATAGATAAAGATAGCTTTCATTACTGCTCTTCCACCCTGGTTGGCCAAGCACAAAGTAAGGGATAATGTAGAGCGAGGCGGTGGTTATAGCGAATACAATCCCGACAAGCTGGGGGTTTTGAATCAGCCTGAAGGGGTTGTATTCGCTATAACAACCGCCTCGCACTACATTATCCCGCTTATTACATGGCTACCTACCAAATAAATCAATAATTTGACACAAAATATTGATTTAAAAAGGAGTTTTTTTATTTAAAAAACGATTGTATTGCTTCCGCTAAAGAAAATAGTCCGTTCCGTCTCTACGGTTAAAATCCTGCGTCCATAGCAACGCTCTGTTTTTCATGGCAACGGTGTGTTATACTTAGCAGCGGTCTGTTATCAAGAAATAACAGACCACATTCTACATTAGAATTCAACCAAGCCATGTAATAAGTAAAGTTATAACATCTGAACATACCAGATGCTATATTCAGCTTATATCACAGTAACAGCTAACTTACAGAATTAAATGAAGATACGAGCATTGTCATTTAATTAAAGCCCATATTTCAAATAACGTTTGCTTGTTACACGTTTATGCTGGTGTGCAAACCACGACTTCAAGACCCCCGATTACAAGACAGCCAAACAGAAGTCCTAATAACAGCCTGACCGGTAGCACGTGTAATCAATGCAATAATAACCTGAGCTAAGGAAGCTTACCGGGCTAACGTTAATGCTTATTTTTACAGTCTGGGCTAACGTTATTTGAGCTATATCGTCATTGTGGTGGTTTTCCATTAACGTTACGTTACAAGCTCAGCTCGACTCAATTCTACTCACCATGTTTGTTTTGCCATTGTGAACATCTAGAGTGAGCGAGTCGAAAAATTGTAAATATCTCGTACCTGCATGTGGTTCCTTTTCCGTATGGATTGAGTAAGAAAACGCCACTTCACTGCGGTCAGTTCCGGTTGTTTTTAGGCGAGTCGGGGCGTACGTCACTGAAGCTAATGTCACTGAAATATACCAAACGAAACGATCAGCAGCACTCACTCATATCAGCGGTATTAATATCCATATACTTATAAAATAGATTTCATGTTAATGTTTCATACCTGAGATGTGTCCTTCCAAAAAATGCTTGATTCTGGTAAGTGACATTGGCCGCTCAATTTCAAAATTCAAACAGCAACGGTCCCACAATGCTATGCGGTAGCTGTAAAATAATGCTTCTATAGTGTAGTTACAATAAAATTACAGGACTGCCCATAAATTTCCCATCATGCATTTGCATTTACAATAAAAACATGAAGACAATATGTTGTTGTAAAATGTATTGTAAAAATTACATAAATTGCTAACAGTGTAAAAAACAACTTTTAAGGTTTTTTTTTTTTTTGTTTGTTTGTTTTTTTGACTAGTCTGATAGTCTTCAATTCATTCAAAACAGAAAAACATTCAAATTGGTGAAATAAATATTATTTATAAAATATTACATTCACCAAATTTGAATGTTTATTTTGAATGTTTCTGTATTTTAACCTCATTAAGATCTCAATAAATTAAACATTTAATTGCACTACTACCGACATAAAAACACATTTTGTAAAAGTGTGTCTGTTTAACCGTTAAACTAGTAAATCCAACAAGAATGAGAGGGATGGTGCAATGACAGACTTGAACCACTGAAACGATTTTGGAAAAAATACAATTATTTTTAAAGTAAAAAATTATCTTTAGTGTTGCTTTAAAGAGAACAATTAAACACTCTAACGGGACATGTAGTTTTACAGTAAAATACTATTACATGTACAGATTTTGGAAGTACACTGTAAAATTACCTTAGCATTTACTGTACTTTAACGTAAAAAAATACAGTAGCAATATTTTAGGTTTTACTGTATTGAACTAAACTTTACGGGACAAACTGGCAGCTGTTGTTGCCAGTACTTTACCATAAAAAATATGTTATAACAAACAATTTTGTCATTATTTCTTTCATACGTGTACAAAGTTATTATTGAGAATCAACAGAAGCTTAGATATTGATGTTTTATTGGAAATAGTTTGGTTTGAAACTATACTTACCGGTAAGTGTTTGCTATAGTGTGTGTTAACATTAAAAACTTTAGTTTTTCTCTGCTGATGTAATTGTGTTTACACATTTGTTATGGCAAGAAAAGCCAAGAGAAAATGTGATCAGGTGAGATTGGCTATGTATTGATGACTTAACATTGTGTAATGGCCTGATTCACTAATCTCATAGAGCCTAGTCTTTGATTATATGGGGAGGTGTTATTAATTTTGTGTTATTGATTATAGTAGCTCTGTGACACTACAGCATGAGATCGAGACATGTGACAAATAGATCATCTGAATGATTTTAAATATAGTCAGAGTTAAAATAATGTTAAAAAGTCAAGGGTCAAGATCCCAACTAAAGCAAATCACCATAATGAAACCAAACTACTATTTTATATAACATCAACATCTAACCCTCTGTTAATTCTCAATAAGAACTTCTGTAGACGTATGACAGAAATAAAGTCAAACTAGATGAAGCTGGTAATGCCATTTTTTTGTTGTTGTTTAATCCTCCTCTGTTGAGATCTTGAGAGATTCAATGTCTTCTTTTATCTTCAGTTGATTTTATCTGAGGCTGTGGCTGGAAGTCAGTTGTAGTTGTTGTCTATTCTCTTTTTTTTTCTGTTCTTGTTTCTCTTTCCTTCAGTGATTCTGCTAACAGCAGGTGTTCATCACTAATGACACATAGGGCCCTATTTTAACGATCTAAGCGCATGGTCTAAAGCGCAGGGTGCAAGTTCACTTAGGGTGTGTCCGAATCCACTTTTGGTAGTTTAACGACGGGAAAAATGGTCGGCGTGCCAGGCGCATGGTCTAAAAGGGTTGTCCCTATTCTCTTAATGAGTAATGGGTGTGTTTTGGGATTTACGTGCGTTAAAAGAAGACATTGAATCTCTCAAGATCTCAACAGAGGAGGATTAAACAACAGCCAGCAGCCATATCACCCTGTAGCCCAAGACCAGTTGCCCACTGAAGCTAAGCAGGGCTAAGCTTGGTTAGTACCTGGATGGGAGACCTCCTGAGAAAACCAGGTTGCTGCTGGAAGAGGTGTTAGAGAGGCCATTAGGGGGCGCTCACCCTGTGGTCTGTGTGGGTCCTAATGCCCCAGTATAGTGACGGGGACACTGTACTGCCAAAAGAGCACCGTCCTTCGGATGAGACGTAAAACCGAGGTCCTGACTCTCTGTGGTCATTAAAAATCCCAGGATGTCCTTCGAAAAAGAGTAGGGGTGTAACCCCGGCATCCTGGCCAAATTTGCCCCTTGGCCTCTGTCCATCATGGCCTCCTAATCATCCCCATATACTGATTGGCTTCATCGCTCCGTCTCCTCTCCACCAGTAAGCTGGTGTGTGGTGGGCGTTCTGGCGCAGTATGGCTGCCGTCGCATCATCCAAGTGGATGCTGCACATTGGTGGTGGTTGAGGAGATTCCCCCCTTCTATGTAAAGTGCTTTGAGGTCTCAGAAAAAGCGCTATATAAATGTAACAAATTATTATTATTAAAGGAACACTCCACCGTTTTTTGAAATAGGGCTTATTCACCTTCTTTCCCACATTTAGATAGGTGGGCAAATGCATTTTTGTCTCAGTGCATGCATTGTTTTAGTTTGACAGGGTCGGCGTGAGCTTAGCTTAGCATAATGAATGGAATCCTTTGTTGCCAGCTAGCATGTCCTGAATAAAAGTGATAAAAAAAAAAAAAACCCTACCTAATTACTTCTTGTGGCCTGCGTATTCACAACAAGCACAAATAGCGATGCAGATTAACACTAGGCGATTTCCTAGGCAGATATTGACTTATATATTAAGGACTATATTAGGGGGAAGCACAGGCGAAGCACTGCTACTTGGGCGTGATATCTCTGCGCCCAAGTAGCAGTGCTTCGCCTGAGCTTCCCCCTAATATAGTCCCAAGTCAAAATCTGCATAGGAAATCGCCTAGTGTTAATCTGCATCGCTATTTGTACTTGTTGTGAATACGCAGGCCACAAGAAGTAATTAGGTGGGTTTTTTTAATAATATATATATATATATATATATATATATATATATATATATATATATATATATATATATATATATATATATATATATATCACTTTTACTCAGGACATGCTAGCTGGCAACAAAGGATTCCATTCATTATGCTAAGCTAAGCTAGCGCCAACCCTGTCAAACTAAAACAATGCATGCACTGAGACAAAAATGCATTTGCCCACCTATCTAAATGTAGGAAAGAAGGTGAATAAGCCCTATTTCAAAAAACGGTGGAGTGTTCCTTTAAAACAATCAGAGTCTCATCTCCCATTCCCTTTAAATGCTAGTTGCGCTGCTCGTGCGCGAGGTAAAAGTGCGCAAGCAGATCATCTACGGGACAAGCCGGATTCCACCATATCTTTATGTAGACAATACTAATCTTTTACATTGTAATCCTTTTATTTTAAATATTTGGCATGTTTGTGTGCTGCTGTACGTGCATCCCTGTGCGTTTAATAAGCAGAGTGTACGCGCGGTGTGGACCCGCCTATAGGCGCACATTACTAACGCGCTTTTTTTGTTGGTCCAGGTTTCAAAAACCAGGTTTCAGTTGGTCAATGGTGCAGTCTATTTCTGTTGCCTCAAAATAGCAACGTGCCAACAATGCGCCAGAACACACCTTATTTCTGGACCAGCACGCCCCATGGGCGCACAAATGGGCGCAAATGCATTTGCTATTTAAACAACCACGCAGGACGTGGAAATGAAAACTGCGTCGGACTGAAACTAGCAAAAAACACTTGTCTAGGGAATAGTGAATGAGTATATGGGCAAATTCGGATACAGCCTGTGAATGTGGATTAATTTAAACACTGATCGGTGTTAATTGACCGTATATAATTGCTTAGGCTACTTTATGAAAATTTCCCATAATGCATTGTTTTCTACAGTATATTTCTGTTTTAATGGAAAACAGTGTTTCTGTCAGAATTTTTTTTTTTACATGTGAAAAACTGTAATAGACTTACAAAAAACTACAGATTTTAGTAATTAATCATTTACAGTGAAAAAAACCTAAACTGATATTCTCATAATTCCCATGCGTGACACTTCACATTTGATGTTATTTCATTTAAATTATTACGTTTCTTCTTTGTTTTTGTTATCAGTTATGTACTTTTGTGTTTTATTTTACATCAACCAATGCAGACCATTAGCAATGGTTCAAAATGCTGTCATCACGTGATGAATTTTAAAATGGCCATGGAATGAGGAAATTATTAAATGAAATGTTAATATTAAATGCAGTCAGGTACAGCTGCAAGTGCTTTTCATGTAATCTAAACAGCATCCATTGAGGATTTATCAACCTACACCAGCAAGCCACACTAATACAAAATATGCACAAAAATATGCAGGTGGACAGAAGAAAATTTCCATCAAAATATCAGAATATGAGTGAGTTGGCTACCACCTTATCATAATTCATACAGAGAGTTTTTAATGTCAGTATGTTCAAAAGACAATTAATTACAAAATGTAAATGATTTAAACCAACATTACAATTTAGCTTTCTGGCCTACTTCATGAAATCTTAGCAAGTATACTTTCATGACTGAGAAAAAGCATAGTGCATATACATAATGTATATGTACATATTAATAAATACATGATATATAGGCTGCATAATGTATGGAGAGCACTTACAGGCAGCTAGGGGAGTGTGCAGTTCCTTAATGACGCTGTACATCACTTTACTTTAAAGCTGCAGTCAGTATCTTTTTTGGGTTAAAAAATATCCGAAATAAATTTGAGAGCAAGAACATAACCAGCCTGTGTTCAAAACGATCTGCTTGCCTTAGCTCGATTCAAAACGGTAAGCTTGTAATAATGTTTTTAATTCCAGTGGTACTGGTGGATTTCCACGGGAAATTCTAGCATGTCTTTGCGTCATTACGTCACATCTGTACACATAAAGAAGGTGTCTCGGCTAGTAGGCTATATTGCGTGTGAGGATGTTGGTGGTGGAGATTTATAGCCTTTTCTCACAGCACTTGATATAATTAAACTTAACAATTTGATGGCGGATCCAGAAAGGTTCAAACGACAATCACCAGTGACAACTGGAGATTCACCCATTGTAAAACGCGAAAGACTTCGGACTTCTGAGAAAAAAAAAAAAAGAGACTGCAACCGCGCACATTAAATGTAGTCACGCAATGCTGATGTTGTTAACATTAACAATTTGAGAACAAAGTATAATTTGCACTGTTTGACGTGATATGATAAGCGATCGTTAGATTTAATCAGCGCGATATACTGCAATGCTTTTTTCCTTGTTACTTGTTCAGACGACATTTTCCGGTGAAAATTCTTATGTTGGTCATACTTCCAAAAAGTAGAATCTGTGATTGCGACGGCAGTTCATTAGAACGAATGTCTTTAAGGCGACATCTAGTGTATATATCTATGCACCAGTCTGCGTACACGTCAGATCAGATCACTTCGACATGGCTGTGTTCAAGAGGTAAAAACTATATAAATACTGTTCGTTTTCTCACACAAACCGCTCGTTTCGTGTCTTAGGCCATCAATGTGTACTTACGATGGGGAATTGTTTAATTTGGACGACGGGGAATTGTTTTAATTTGGACTCTGTGCATGCTCTTTGAGACAGTGACCATAGACCTGCATTATATGACTGACAGACAGACAAGAACGGTTTGACCTAAAAATATCAAAATTGAAACTACTGCGGAAAAAAAGACACCTACATCTTGGATGCCCTTGAGGTAAGCTAAAACATACCAAAAAAAAAATTCAAAGTGAACTATCCCTTTAACTTTGTGGAAATTTCTGCTAACAGTTTGTTTCATACATTCAGTTTAACAATTAAGTTAAAGGTAAGGAGAGTAAACTTTAAACTTTATCATTCAACTGAACTGTGCACATTTATTTGAACTTACCTTACGTTCTTACTCTGTCCATGATATAAATGGTAAAAAGTTTTTTTTAAGAGTAGCCTATTTACTTTAACTTATCCGGTAATGTCAATGGTATGGCTCGAAATCAAAATTATTGCTAGGGACAAAATAATTCTGTAGTCTTTGGAAATTGGTAGGTACATGTCCCTATAACGTTCCTACTAAATTCTATGCCCTTGTGAAATACGATCTTTTCTCTTCCTCCTCCTCTTTTCAACACAATATGTGCAGGAAGCCTTTTGCTAGAACTCATCACGTAAGAACAGAAATGAATGGAATGCTTTGCCCATTTCTCATCTACCAAAGCAGAGAATGCCAGAAAACATCATCGAGATATAGATAGCATGATTCTGAAAACTTCAGAGAGATGCTTCTAAATTAAGTTGCAAAGGCACGTAGGAATTTTTGCTTCTCTTCCATGCTCTTAAGCATTGAAGTCTACAGAAATACCTTATGGCAAAAAGAGAGAAAACGAGTACCATACATGGACATCTGTAGAAGAAACTTGACGTCCATGCTTGTTTTGGATTTTTCTATGGGTACTTGTCTATGTATTGAATTTAAAAAATGTTACTAAAAAAAGTAACAGACATTTGCATTAGTAAATGTTATTGTACAAATTATTATACTTATGAATCAATTATATTTACCAAGCACATAGTAGTCTATTAAATGCATGAAAATACATATGATATGCAAGAAGATAGGAAACACTGACAGCGTTGTTAATAAAGAGCAGTTTCATCAAAGCCTATGAGGTCATTTCAATGCCAACCCCTTAAACAGCTGGTTTGTTGATCCATATGATTTTGTTTTCTGACAGATACCATCAGCAAATGACATTCGGTGACTCGCGTATCAAGACTCAATGCATGTGTGGTAATACACCATCAGTAATAGAGAAGAGAGCTTCTCTCCACTCCCTTAACACTTAACTCCATTCAACCCCTGTTTATCAACTTAATTATCCTTCTATCTGCAAGTGAAATACACATGGCCGCTTCATTCTCCAAGATATCCCTAAGTAAAAGATGAAAGCAAAGGGTGAAAGGTGCGCTGGCGAGAGAACATGGGATGGAGAAGGAGTCAAAGTGTTTCATTTATAACCAGAAAGAGGCCCTCAGAGAGCATTTATCCATAATGGGGAAATAATGAGGAAAGATTAAAGCCCTCTGGGACATTTCCGTTTTTTTTCTCTAAATGATCATAACGTACCCCTGTTCGTCACAATGGACTCGGAGGGATCTTCAGACACCATTATATAGCCAAAAATGAGCCCTGGCAAAAGGGAGAGTCACTCAGTCAGTTAAATGCAGGCTGTAGCAACACCGGTGAAAGGCTTACCTGCAAATTAAGAGCAGCAGCTTTTGTCTCCCTTGTTTGGTGGTAGAAAACACCAGAATGGGGTCTATTTCCTGAGTGATTTGAGGTGAGTTAGGAGGCTCAATTGAACCTATCATTATGGCAATGATTAGTTTAATGCCAGCAGGTGTGTTCAATGAGGACTTGAATAAGGATCTTTGGAGAGCTCTCTACAGCTTAACCCCTGACAGAACTATTTCTGTTCTGAAGAAGCAAGGTCTGCTCAATAGAGGTTTAAGAGCAAGAGAGAACAACCAAATGGTGAAATAAAGCACAACGCACCAAAATGATAGCATCATATCAGGAGGAGCAGTATAAAGGCCTTGAGATTACAATATGTTTTTTTTTTTACATCTACCATGCCTCTTTTTAGTTTTGTTTTAAATGCTTTTCATAAATGGACTTTGTTTGACTTGTCTCAGTCCTTAAATATAGCCACATGGGCTCGGGAGTACTTTGGAAAAAACCGTTAACACAGTCTGCCTCTGCATCAAGAAATGCTACTTCAATCTCTATTACGGAAGGAGAAAGTTATAAATCAATTCTATGCAGAGATGTCGCCAAGTTCTCTGGGCCCGAGCTCATCTCAGATGGTCCAAAAGACAGTGAAAATGTGTGCTGTGGTCAGATGAGTCCATGTGTTAACTTGTTTTTGGAAAAAACAGACATTAAGTTCTCAGTCCAAATGCATGGACCATCATGAAAAGGAGAATCAGACCACAGACTGTTGAGAATCGGTCTGGTATCAGGTGAGATTGGGCTAAAATATCCCTTGGAAAACAATGTCCGCATTGTACAACATCACTACTGGTATTTTTGAGTAACAGCAGAACTGATATCTTTTTGACATAATTTGTTATGTTATTTAAAGTACATTATGATAAATATTAGCTTCTTACATATACGTGCAACATTTCAGCCATAAATAAATAATAAATATTAGCTAGATTTGTTTCCTGCCTACTATGTTGATCTATAATTAAATAATGGTTTGTATTTTTTAAAAAACATCTATCGCTTGTCATTGAGTAGTTAGTTGGTGCATGTGATTTTTGTTCCATGCTTCAGAACTTCCGTTAAGGGAACATAGTAAGCATCAATGCTTGCAGTTTTTCACAGTGTATTGTGGGACTTTTTAGGGAGCGAATGTGTCAGTGCACTGGTAGGATTTTGCAACTGATACAGCCCTTAAAATGGCCGACTCCCTGATCAGTGCCCTGACTACTGAACTAAGGAGCTGATTGAAGCGCACCACTTGATTAGCTGGTTCAGGTGCATTTAATTGGGATTGGAGCTAAACTCTTAGGATAGTGGCCATCCATGAGCAGGATTGCACTCAGGTGGCTTTCAGCGTGTGTGCTATGAGATGGAGCAAAACACGGACAATCAAAAAATAAAAGTGACTTTGTGTGCGTGCATAAACAGTCAAATACATGCAAAAAAAATTATTGGAAACCCAGTAACTTATGACTTAAATGGACTTCAACAGTTTGGAGAAAATCAAATTTACAGATCCAATATACTGATACACATTACATGTCTTAAAAATGACAAGAGCCTAATAAACCTGCTTCACTCTGTGTCCTTAATGTTAATCAAACAACAAAAGACAAAGAGGAAGTCACTCACTGCTCTTGACAATGACTTTTGTAGCTTTAACAAGAATCATAACAAGTTTAACTCTTACAGTGAAGACTGTGTAAAATTTACTTAAAGCACCATTTGCTTCATTTTATGTTTCTCTATTGTATTTAATCAATCAGCCCTTCTCATTCAAATAACCCTTGATTACTGTAACATTCCAGACAACTTAAAACTTGGAATTCACCCACCTTACTTGAAAATAACCACTAGACCGGCGCTCGAAGTTGGAAGTGTCCAAGATGGTTGACTAAAGTAACATTTCATAGGTGACTTTCGAGTAGAGTTGTAAAGTTGTGCTTGGACTGGAACACTTTGAGGTTGGAAGTGGGGCGTTTCAACAGCTTGAATTTAATTTTTCAAACAACTAACTGTATTTTTGTTTGTTTGCGCTGTAAACATGCACAAGCCATCATGCCGCCAAAAGGTCATGAGGACAATGAAACAATGAAACTGTCATTTATAGGGTGCCTAAAAGTGTAGAAAATCCAGATATCAGTATTACTCCCAGGGCATCACAAACTGTGAATAACTCAGCCAAACAATATATGCCAGAAGGTCAAAGTGAAAGAAACTGGCCAGCAAAATGGGATTTCCATGAGAGGACAGATTAAAGATGTGGTGAGATGAAACGTTGACATGCTATACAAATGCATTTGAAAAAGTAATGAATATCCCTCAGTATGCCTGAATTATGGAGAACGATCATTAATGAACTGACATAAAAATTATATTTCACCTTAATTATGAAAAAAAGCACAAGAGCAAAAATGGAAATGTGTCCATTGCAGCCTTAACCTAAGGAGGAGCAGACAGCTTCCTCTGACACTTCAAGCATGGAAACACGCTTTACAGTTGCCAGCTTGCTCAGGTATAGTTTGAATAACCCTGGGAACAGAAAATAACTCTATTGTGTGACGTTAATGAAATTTTGGCCAATCTAATTTGACTTGTTGCATAAAATTTCTTGGGCAAAACTTTTCTCTGCTAAAAATGCCTCTTATCCATTCATTTGTATGTCAAAAAAAAAAAAAAAAAAAAAGATGAAGGGGAGAAAATGGGAACAGATTGAAACTGCCATAGAATATGCTCCCATTGTGCTACTGCAAACGAACGTGTGTCCTTCAAGAAAGAATAGCACTTTGCTTCTCATTCCAAAGTCTTGATGCTTTCCCTTGAATAAATCATTCACATCTATTGAATCCTTTTCGTTTCACAACACAGGCCGTCCTTTCAAGATGGAGAGAAAGGAGTCTGAATGACTTGGAGCTGGAGAGTTACCTTGCATAGAGAGGAATTAAGGACCAGTAGCCAATATTGTGGATCAACTATGCCCAGAAGAAAGGGTGCATTCTTGTGTTACCTGGCAGGGGAATTAAGCCACAATAGACTTCAAACAACGGACAGCACACAATTCACGGATTGATTTTTACTTCAGGGACCTTAGATTTTCAAAACACACAATATCCACCGAAGATGGACATAAAGCTGTGAATGGCATGAATGGCTGATGTATTACCCCTCGTGGCTAGTGTCAAGGGAATATAGGTACCTTCAGACCTCGCTGAGTGACCTCAATCTCTCATACACCCTGTTAGAATGGCCAGGAGGTGAGAGCAGCTTTGTGACTCTTGTCACATATTGTTTGCGTACCAAGAGTTCTCCGTTCATTCTGCTGATACCTTTTCACCTTACACGCTGAACTTGGACAAGAATTGGTTGCATAATACTAAACAAAAGGGAATCCGAGAGTTCGCATCCACAAACACTCAATTTAAGGAATAAAAGCCCATATCTATTTGCATAATTGGAGAGGTTCAGGTCATTTCCTTCAATTGCGCATGCTAGCCATTTGATACAAAGTTAAATGAAAACGAGAACTTATCTTAACATCTCTTACCAGAAACATTTTTTTTTATTTTTTTATGTATGTATGCTTGTCAGAGAACTTAATTTCTGAAAAGTTGTGGGAAGAGCCCTTAACCAGTGCCACCATGATTGCACGGGACTTTTTTCAGATTTTTGTGGCCTAAACTGACTGAATTTGCGGCGACTTTTCGCAAAATTTGCGGCATTTCTTGTGTTGTTTTGCAGTGAAAATATACCACACACAACATCCTTAACATTTTTATTACTTTTCTGACCCCAAGAAACATTGGGCTCTGTAATTTATAAAAACAGAACACTTAGAAGAAATAGAAATTTGAGTGTAGTCCTGTTAACCTTATAAATAAAAGCCTACAGTATTTTATTTAATACATGCATTTCTAAGGACTCTATATTATCAACATGAACAAAACTTTGCTGAAAAATCTCTACTACATGGAGCAAAATCATTAGCATTAGAAAAATTCTGTTAAAATGCATGCATCAAAAACAAATTATACAACAGGCTTTTGAGAAACATTTATTTGTTTATCTCTCAATCATCATCGTAGGCTTATTGCATTGTGTTTTGCCCACAAGTGACAAATTATATTTATAATCAAATATTACTGCTTTATTACAGCTGTTCCATAAGCACCACCTACTGTCAGAGAGTGAATTTACATTTTCAATAAGCGCCTCCTTCAATAGTTCTGTCATGCTCAATGTTGGGGTTGTTCACAGAGTGTGCGAGCCTCTTTTACGCAGCATAAAGTTGATCAATTGAACCTGTTGATGGAAAAGATTTCACTAACAGCGTGCACCCTCGTGCGTGTGTGTGTGTGTGTGTGTGTGTGAGTGAGTGAGTGAGTGAGAGAGAGAGAGAGAGAGAGGAAGAGCATGCTTTCTTATAGCGGGAGCAGGATTGCAGTGGTTGGTTGGTTGACTGACTGGGAGTGACACATGCATTACCTAAGCAAAGGCGCAAACAAAAGTTTAGCGATCAATACAAAGTGGTCTTTGGCTGAATGCGTGCTGTGAAGACATGTCTAGGCCCAAAATCTGCTATTTAGAAAAAACTGCAAGCTCCTCTGGATATTGCGGAGTTTGTTTGATTTTGCGTTAAATTCTGCGATCAAAGAATCACGAAATCCAGGAGGAACTGCTTAACATAGCAACTATTCCAAGGGGTCAAGGTTTGGTTAGCATGGTCCAGTTAGCCTCAGTTAGCTGGTAGATGATGCAATTACACAATCTGGACCAAAAAAAATAAAAAATACCATCTTTCACTAACCTCAGGCATTCAAGAGTAGCTCTGTATTCTGATCAAAGAAATTTACCAAATATTTCATCATATTACAAGTTGAAGTTTTAACAAAGCCTGATTTTTTTTGTAGGGCTCTTAAAAGCATGAAATATTATATTTCTCTGTCTGCAGCTAATGAATAAATGAAACGCTTTATTAGGACTGTACTTATTCTTATTGAGTCATCAGCCAATCTGCATTGTCATATTTTTCTGTGGCTCCAAAGTGATTAGTAACATGGCATTTATAGCTCAGGTGTTTAGGTCAAAAAGGTGATCCATGAGAAAAGATTTTTGATGTGCAATTTTCTGATCGCATTCTTCTGAAGGCCAACTGCCATATAGATGAATAGGAATGCTAACAGATATCCGTCTCCAGACCTCCTTGATCCTGCCAGCGCAAGAGCTGTGACGTCAAAGCCAGCAGACTGTCCATTTCATGCTTTTAAGAACCCTCTAAAGGAAAATGTTACTGGTAAAACCTCTACTATAATATAATGAAATATTTGCAATTTATATGTTGCCTTTTTTGGGTTCAGAATACACAGATTATGAATGGTCTTTAATGGAGAAAGAGTCCTGCAGTAGTTACAGCATCTACCAGCAGGGTATTAAGTTTTGTACTTCTTTAAATAAAGTACTTTTGGTGTCATTAGTTTGTAAATGTATACTACACATCACACATATCGCTAACTGAACAGGTCATTATTATTTCAGGTAGGCCGATATTTAATCCAATTTTTTTATTTAGATTGCATCCAACGGTTAATCTTTTACTAAAGTTCAAAGTCGCTTCGTTTACCGTTGAATTAAAGGCACACTATGAAAGATTTTTGGAGTAAAATATCCGCAAATCAAAATGTTATATATTTTGTTGACTTGTGTACTTACATTATCTTAAAAGTTTCCAACACATTTAAATCCAGAGAAAACAGCAATTTTAACCAGTGTAACAGCCCGTGTCATTGTGTCGCGTGTTTAAGCCCTTCCCTTCGATTTTCGGTTTTACTTCCGTAGAAACCATGGAAACACCATGTGTTTTATTAGACAGGTGATCAACTGTTTGGATACCTTTAGCAACAGAAAACTATCATTGTTATATAGCTCATTAGCTAATTGTTTAAACCTCTTCTATTCTTGATTTACCGCGAGTATGTTTGTACCAAGCCTCAGAGAAAACACAATTTTGTCAAGTGGCTAACATAGCACAAGCAGGAAGAGCTTCATTTGTAGTAACAGTAATACAGCATTTTCTCCCCCCATACAATATATATTTTAAAAATAATTGCATGCCATTTAGCAACAGAGTAACGTTATGCAAGGAATAATTGATGACGGGCAGTTGAATTATTAGAAAACTGTTTAAAATATATATTTAAATGATATCTGTATTTCATCTGCTACAACATTGTGAACTTTGTTTAAGAAAACAGCTCAACAGCAAAACAGATACGTCAAAAGCTAATCAAATGTAATAAACAAAAGTGCAACCGTGCTTGCTTGACATGCAAGAACCGATGATGTTTATTATCTTTACTATATTTGATGTTTATATGCCTATGAATAAAAACTTTAATTAAATCTGTACGTTATATAAAGCGACCATTTCTCTTCAGAAGATTAAACTGCTCGATTCATAGTAGATTCTTTTTACAATCTCTTTTTGTACTTTTTTGATGCATGAAAGTTTGTACCATTTAATACTGCTCAATTTTTTCATTAGGTTCATGAAAATGCGATGCCTTTTCCCAATCACTGGAGGCTTAAGGCCAATTTATACTTCTGCGTCGGGTGCGCGTAGAAGGTACGGCGTAGCATACGCATTGACGTGTACCATACGTCGTACCCTTCGCCGTACCCTGACGCGCACCTCCTCAAAAATGTAACTACGCGTCGCGGCGACGCGGACCGCAAGATCTGTGATTGGTCGGCTGGATAGCATCGCGTTTCCTCCTACGCATTTCCGGAATGATACGCCTACGACGTACACTACGGCATACACTCGACGCAGAAGTATAAATTGGCCTTTAGACGCTGACTTTAAATGAAAAGGCACAGGCCATAGTCTTCTTAGGACCTGGCCAAGGCCACACTCATGAAGAGGGAGGGAGGAAACCTCAAATCATCACACTACCCACCTGAGTGGCACGCGCTTGGGCTTGGTTCTTCCTTCTGAGGCCCTGATAACACGGATTTCTTATCGCCTTCAAGAGAGGAGATTTGGCCCCTGTCCAAGAGAACCAACGAAGCAAGAAAACCACTGTCTAGACACTTAAGGAGAAGTCAAGGAAAAAAATGCTCTGTTTGACAGGAAATACTGAAGGGGCTTTTCACTGAAGTCAGGCGAGTTGAAGGGCTGTAGTCCAGACAATGTCATTGTGCTGGACCGTCTCACCAAATCCCCTTTTCTCCCACCATTTCACAACCGTTTACCATGGATCTCAGAGCCGGACTATGGGGAATCACCTCTTATATGTGCTATCTCTGAGCAAGAGAGTGAACACAACAAGCATGGCTGCTTTTTGGTTTACAGTTACCATTAACAAAAAATGATGGGGATGAGACATGACATTGGGCAGAATACTTCCCAGAGAGGTCACTACAGATTTTCAGACCTTTTTAAACATCATGTTCATATATAATTGTAGGTCAATGTCACTGTTTTCCTGGCCAAACACACACACAGTAATTTCACTTAAAAATATGCCTAACTGAAACAATTTCAAAATTATTTTGGCAGACCAAGTTCAATTAGACTTACTTACTCCAATAATCTATATTAATATTTTGTTGTTGTTGTTTTGGCTTGATTTGCCTTATAATTAAGTCATCTTGAAGCCTCCTTGGAAATTTTCTGAGGCCCCCTTGTGGGCCCTGGTAACTTTGTTGAGAACCACTGTGGTATAAGTATGAATTAAAACAGTTTTGATGTTGTTGTTGCAATTTTCTACATATAAAATGCATGATTCAATCCAATCTCCCCATTGTTTCATGCACTGAGCATGCATTAAGAGACTGTTTGAGTGCCCTTCACCCAGAAACAGCTGAAAGAAAAAGGTACAAAGCAAAGACAACTGTGTTTACAGTCTCATCACATGCTTTGGATCTGAATGGCACCTCTGTGTCACAGCTCAGTGAAGCATGACACACCAGCCCCAAAGCGCTTTCAATAAAAAAAAACATTACTCACTGTCTAACAAACATGCACTCACACACAGATAAGAAAAAAACAATCATCTCAAATACACTGACCTCTTACCACACAATATGTCCACACACACAAAAACAACATGATATGAATCCATCAGTAACTTGCGAAAACATGCTATTAAGGGCTCTGACAGTTCAGTGACTTCGTATTGAATTCATATGATGTGATTTGTAAACAGGAACACAAGTTAAAAGAAAAAAGTAAGCAGGAAGTTCCACCCCGAAATCATCAGTGGAAATTTAAGGTGTAGTAAGCAATTTTTGAGAAACGCTGAAATTTGAAGTCACCAAAACAAACACGCCCCTACCTAAAAGGATCGCCCTACACTCTAAAAAATCGTATGTTACTATTTGATCAAAAATAAAGGAATTATCATGCAAACCAGTGGTTGTGTGGAGTTAAAAAAAAATAAAAAATAAACTGTTTAAATTTTTTTAGGATTTAAGTTCATCCGTAAACATTAATTCATGGATGAAGAAAAAAAAAGCTAGTATAGTAAAAATGAATCAAGCCATTATGTAAAATTAACCCAACACGTGTTATGTCATATTTACCTAGACCTTGGGTTGAAAACAACACAAATTGGGTTGTTTTTAACCCAGTGTTTTTTTTTTTTTTTTTTTTTTTCCTTTATAGCTCCGCCCCCAAATTCGCAAACATGCTATGCAAGACAGGCACCTCCCCCTAATGATTACTGCTGATTGGCTACAATGTGTTTTGGTGCTAGTCAGATCCACTTTCAACAGTGTTTCTCAGAAATCGCTTACTGCACCTTTACGATTGTACGAAAACATACGAATGATATCGTACAAATTCATACGAATTAGCCACCAATACGCCAAATGTAAAATAGTTAAGATTTCCCATAAGAGTGTGTTGGTGTATCCTCATATTCAGGTTTGGAAAGATATCAAATGTAAACCATTATCACTGGGGGGGAAACATATCGGTTGACCACTAATCTGAATATTCCCTCTACAACCGAAGGCAAATAACAGTCATTTTAACAAACACTGAAGTAGAGTTGTTACCTCTGGCGTGGTTTTGATTGAAATATCACTGTCAAGTTTTGCTTCTGAAAGGTTGAACCCAGGAGGACTATGATGAAAAGCACCCGGAATATCAATTAAAAAGCAGAAGGAAAGAACAGAGCATACAAGGAAGAAGAGAACAGTGCTTTGGCGTCAGCTTCACTGATTGGTTGTACACATCCTTCTGCCCCCTTTGACCACAGGTGAAGTCATGGGAAGCGTGGGTGGCAACAGCAAGCAGAAGTAATTATTGTTCGGGGCCTTTTAATTTCAGTGGCATTTAAAATGATTAATCCTTTTCTAGAGCTCAGTCAGAGTACTTCATATTTTCATATCGGCCCCTGAGGAGTGACTCGCTTCTGAATAGGTCGTCTCTATCTCTCTTGATTGCTCTCTGTACATTCAGACATTGGAGACGTAACAGCAGTGTTTGTTATTGGCTGTGCAGATCATGCTTTACCCGAGTGGTCGGAAACCATCCGCTAATGGTCGCCGGTCTTCATTGTTGTTGGGCATTCAAAGCAATTCACATAATTAGAGTGCATTCTTACCACACAAAACCCATTACTGAAATAGATTAGAATGTGGAGTTTATCTGGTATACAACTGTGTAAATGAGATCAGGTATGTTTGTCGTGGATCAATTCACTCGCAGGATGCGCGGTTGGTGTTTTGTTGGTGAAATCAATGATTTGTCATCATTTTCCACAAAAAAAATAAAAAATTGTGAATGTCAGTTTTCATTAGGCACTGCTCTAAAAGAGAAATCTGCCAACTCTGAATAATTCCAACATTCTTTCTTTATGAAGACTGGTAGCCTACAATAGCATGGTATGAAAATTTATAAATAACCTTTATTCCATCACTACATGCCATGTGTCAAATTGAAATGAAATGAGTTTTGAGCCATACTAATATCAAATACTAGGCCTAAATGTACTAATGAGCAGAAAGAAAAGGATAGAGAATAAGGCAGACTGGTTAGTTGTCACTGGTTGGTTAACTGTCTTCATTCAGAATAATGTGTGTGAATTCCGTCCTCCAAACATAAATCCTATATTATCATTTTTGTAGATGTTGGATAAACTATAGTGAACACAATAAAGCCCAACTAGCACACATCAAGACTAAACTATTTAATGAAGCTAAATTATAACTTGAATTTCATAAACAGGAAAAGCTAACATTAATATTAGGGCATTTGGCGCATGTATTTAATATACTGCATTTTATATGAATTACTATAAATGAATAATATAATGCAAAATATCAATAAATCATTTTATTTAATTTCTTAAAGCATTTTTGTCATAATCTTAATTAGTTATTTTTGTTTCTAAGTCCTTAATTGTTTTCTTTCATAATTAATTTACTATTTAATTTATGATAATGTATATTAAATTCAAATTCTTTATATTTTAGATATCAAAGCAATAATAAAATCTAGAATTAGAGTCAATGAATGAACAGTTGTTCCCCATTGTGGCAATTTACCTCATATAGTGTTATATGAGCTGTATCTTTTTCCGTAGCCTTTGCAGCCAAGACTTTAGGATATGGTACACATCAACTGACTTGCCTTCGTTCTCTTGATATATTCACTTGAGGGAAGAAAAAAAAAAAGTGACACCCGGTCTCCCCTTTATCGAGGAAACATGGGTAACACTGCCACCTAGTGGACAATCAGTAACAACACCAAACACAATTATTCGGTTTTAACGGTAAGAACACAGTTCAAATAAACAATTGCATGCCCTTGTTCAAGAAAAGTTGATATGTATTTAAAACAATATTTATAAATATTAATTTTTAAAAAACTATAGGCCTACTACATTTTTACCTGAGAGTGGATTCTCAAAAAGTAACAAAACATAGGCCTATATATATATATATATATATATATATATATATATATACACGTGTGTGTGTGTGTGTGTGTGTGTGTGTGTGTGGCAATTTATTAGCGGCTTCTGCTGTCCACCACTACAGTGCGTGTGTAGCCTATGTAGTGGTGGGCAGAAGACGCTGGTTATAAACTGACAAATCCCAAGAGACATATGGAGAAAGTCTAGCTCTCCAATGATCTCTCCAGTGTGGCAAATCAAAAACAAATTTCCTCCTGGGCAGCGGTAGACACGGACGAGCAGCAGATACCTGCGGCCACCTGGGCCTCACTCCAAAGACTCGGCCAAGACAATTTCTCTCAAATCACTTCTCTATCTTAATCTGACAGCCCTCCTCGATTAGGAGGTGTGAAAATTACTTCTCTACCCACCAGCTGTCGTTCTGAAATTATCTTAATTGTACCATGATTATGCCTCTAAGCTCCTATGAGAGCAACCGTTGCATCCGTTAACAAGTACTAGCAAAGATGGGAAGACCTTCAAAGTGTAAGTGAACACCTCAGAAGCGCTGCACTCCACGCACACACAAATACAGACAGACATGTCAGGCAACAGGGAGTGTGTATACCTGCGTATGTCGCTTAATGTCAAAACATTATATTTGCACAAATAAGCTCATTACCAAACTCAACAAACATTAGACCAAAAGAGAATCTAAAAGACAATTAAACAAAGTTGCCCGTCTGTTAACACTGTTAGAAGTTAATAGTAAATATTGCACTTTGTTTTTCAAACGACTGGACTTCAGCAGACAAAAACATGACAGCAGGTAAAGTTTCATTAACTAGCAATGCTTAATGTTTCTTTAAAAAAAAAAAGATAATAAAAAAATATATAATGTAATGTAAAAGGGCAGAGGCACAAAGTTGGTTAAGCCCCACGTGCATAATTAACAAAGGTCGCTGCCGTTGTTTCCATTGCTGTTAACTTAAAGGGAGACTTCACCCATTTGCACATCAAGCCTTGTATCGTTAGAAACCCAGTCATGTATTATTCCCTCATTTTCCCCTTAGACGGGAAAAATAAGGATTTCAGTGTTGCAGTTCCTGCTTACAATGACACAAAAATCGTCATTTTGCGTCATTCTAAGCAGGAAGTCCCATATCTTTGTAGAGGGGTTGAGCACTCGTTCCTCATCTTTCCCAGGGGGTGGGACCCGCTCACGCTACAGACCTATAGAGAGCCTAAGTCCCTCCCCTTCCGGTGGACCACCGTGGGACCTTATTTCGGAAAAATATTGTATGGTAGTCAATGGCGAGAGACAACAATTATTTTGATCTCGTTTGAATTGTGCCCTGAATTTGTGCCCTGAATTACACATATGAAGTTAATCAATTTAAAAGATACATTTTAAAGTCAAGAAAGTCGTAGTTTGATGTAAAACTGTTGAGGTATAAGACTGTGAAAATACGTAATTACAAAGACTACAAACCCAAAAGGCGCACGTGACGTCATACATTTTCTCTCGATGAATGAAGCTAACTTTACTGAAGCTAACGTCTGTAATTTTTTCTATAGTCTTACGTTATAATCGTAACGTTACGCCGTCATGCCTGAGTGTTTTGTACCAGACTGCACACATACGAGCAACGGATCTTGCTCGTTGTTTCGCTCGAGACGAGAGATGTAGTTCATTGAGCGATTTTCACATAAAACTAAATGTTACTCTTCTGTTTTATGACAAACTGCGACTTTCATAATTATCTTTTAAATTGACAAACATCATATGTTTAATTCAGGGCACAGTTCAGACGGAATAAAAAGATAAGTTGTCTCTCGCCATTGACTACCATACATATTTTTTCCAAAATAAAGTCCCATGAGCCGGAAGTGGAGGGGAGGGACTTAGGCTCTCTATTACAGATCAGTGGGTGGGACTTCACTTTCTGAAACTAATAGAAATTTCCTCCATCTTGTTTGGAAGCTAAGCTAACAGCCAGATGTGAAGTTACGACAATGGCGGAAGCAGGTACTCAATATGATAGAGTCATGATGCTCGAATCAGATGTTCGTGGCTACTTTTACGAGCCGCAATATAGCAAAGAGCAGCGGAGGCTGATGGAGGAACAGGAGGCAGAAGACCTGCCTGTCGCGGACGAGGAGCCCGGACTGCCTCGAGCTGGGGCGGACTGGTGGCACCGGTGCTCACACTGTGCGACTACGGACACAAAGATAGAGTCCGTCTGCTACAAAAAATTTAAACGATGCCAATTTCTCCTTTCTCCCCGTTTGTGTCGTGAACCTTCCTTTTTTCGCACTGCATATGTTCTGACTGAACATCCCGGTACCATGCAATAATTCACCATTTCGAAAGAAATACAAACGAGGAGTAATTCACTAATGAGTTCGCCAACTAACTAGACATTTTGTGTTAAGTGAATTTCAAGCTCTGTTGGTAGCTAGCCTTGTAGACGGAAGAGTGATTTCTCTGATAGGCAGATACCTCATGTGCGCTGTTCTGGATTAGTGGGAGTGGCTTGCGGAGCTGTGCATTGTGGGAGTTGTTGTCTTTCATACAAATGCACTAAAGTTACTTTCTGTCTTTTTTCGGTCAAGAAGGCACCAAATTCGAAATTTATTTTACATTTCGACTACATATATGACCCACTTTCAATAAAGATCAATGTTCCCATGGGTGAAATGCTCCTTTAACTATAAGGTAGGCAATTTTCGGTGAAAGCATATCCCACCCTCCCTTCAGAGCTTTCAAAGCCACGCCTTCTTCAAAACACACGAACGCACACAGCAGGGTCTGCGCCATGAGACCAGAAAGGGTGTTAAATTACCTCATCTCTCAAAGCACAACACATTACAACGAAAATGAATGTAAACAACTTACAAAGCTCTGTACCACCTCACTGCTGCAGATTCATTTCGGAGTTGACGTTGCCAGCAGAGAAACGCATGAAGAGTCTGAGGAAGTGAACAGCTCGGGTAGAATGTCACCGGTTGGAGGTTGCCATCTTATAATTACGTTAGGACATGCCATGGTGCAGCATATGAATCTTGTTTTTGTTCAGGAGCCAGGAGGAACATTATAGGGCGCTTTCACACTAGCACTTTTGGTGCGCACCCGGGGTCGAATAACGTCAGAGTTCGGTTCGCTTGGATGATGATAACGCTGTCTTCCGAACTCGGGTGCGCACCCGCGAAGTTCGCTTAAAAAGGGTGGTCTGGGGTAGCTACGGTTCGTGTGAACTCCAGTAGGGTTTGCTGCTGATATGAAGGCAATCGTACCAAAGTGAACCGCTATTGATGACGTATAATGTGTGGTGCATGCGCGTGTGTGTTTGTGTATACACTTACCTTGACGAAGAGCGGGATTCGACATCGGCTACGGCTGGATGTAACCGATCGGCAAGAGGAGCTGCAAACGGAGACGTTAAGTCGGACACTTTCTGGTTCCCGTAGTGACCGCTCACGTGGTGTTTGCATACTTTACCACAGCTGAAGTGAAATAAATGCTATATTTACCAAATAATACACAGATGTTTCAGAGACATTTCCATTCAATACTTTATATACTGCTTCATACAGCGTCTGTTTGAACAAGAATAAAGTTCAACATAAGCTACTATAAATTAAGTGGAGTCTACCTTTTTTAATCAGTTTTAATTTGATAAACATGACACAATATAACATCGCAACTACATGAAAAGAGTGTTTACTGTTATAAAAAAACTGATTTGTGAGCTTTAAGGCCCGTACACACCGGGACGAATATCGGCGCGCGTTATTCGCCAGCGTTTTTCAACGCGTTTTTTGTGTTCACACCCAAGCGTTTTTCACGGACGATGAGCCGAGTGAACATGCAAATTCATTCCCTGACATTAGATGGCGCTTAATGTAAAACAGATATACAATACCACTCCATAACAGTCTATACTCTGCAATACCACTCCATAACAGTCTATACTCTGCAATACCACTCCATACTCTGCAATACCACTCCATAACAGTCTATACTCTGCAATACCACTCCATAACAGTTCTCTTTTAACAAGATTTTTGTAGTCGCTGTCGGGTTTGTCATATAGTTCTTTATTCCGACACCAACGAGCCCAGCAGCTCTACATTCATCTTGCCTTGCATCTTCCTCGTCATTTCTTCCCGGCAGTGTCTGTCTATCGGCAGTGTAGACGCTACTTGGCGTATATCTTCTTCGCTGTTACGTATGTGTGCTCGGCAAGACCGTTTTGTGTTTGAGCGCCCCCAAGTTGTGTTTTACTGTAACTTCAGAAGCTCCAGACACGTGAGCAAAAGCGCCAATCTCATTGGTCGGATAGTTTTTGACGCAGCGCGTCAAACCAAAAAAACGAACCCGAGGCGTTTAAAAAATATATATGCTTTTACGCGTGGCGTTTTTCGCGTCGGTGTGCACTCACATTGGCGCCCTTTGTTTAGTCACGAGGCGTTAAACGTCGGCGAATATCGCGCGCGAAATTCGTCCCGGTGTGTACGGGCCTTTAGAGGAACTAAAGGTGTTCAAATAAACACGAAACACACGTGATCGTTGTCATGTGGTGAATCCGGCCAATCGTGGAACAGCTGTGTCGTCAAGAGCTCATGCAGCCCAGTGCAGCCGCTCTTGAGAAGCTCAGACAGTATAAGAAATGGACACAGCGACCCCATTGGATTCAACGGAGAAAAGTGAAGTCAATTAGAAGCACTCACTTCCTCGATCGGCTGACCGTACTGCGCAGACTCAAACTGAGCTTGACGACGTAGATGTCACGTGAGCAAACTGTCTGTCTTCAAGTAGCTGTGCCAAGTCGAGAAATCTGAATCATTCCCTTCCGAAACTTGCAGAGACGGAGAGTGTGAGTAGGAGATGTCCATGAGCTAGGAGCAGGAGCACTTTTGCTAAGTATTCTGATTAATTACTTGCCATTTTGCCTCCACGTCCCCCCGATTGCGCGCAAGCTTCTCCTCCTGTCCATACGGTAATTTCTCTACTGTGCGACAGAGAGTCGCGTGGTTATGACGCAATCGTTAGCCTATTTTTACAAAAACTGTTTCTACTGGGCCATAACTTAAGATACAAGGTAATGGAGCCTTTTATACATTTTCGTGTGTCTTTAGAAATAAATAATGGACAAATGGAGTCTTTAAACGCCTCAGATGTAAAGTTATTCACTGTCAAAGTGACACCAAAATGAATGGGAGTCAATGGAATGCTAACAGCAGGTGATAGTCTGCTAATCAATGGCGGCGCCCGGGGAAGCTTCAATGTTTTTCCGAAACACTGCCCCCCTGGAGAAGCTGCGCTGGCTGAGTTCTCCGGCTACTCTCGAATCGCTCTCGCGGTACTTTGATGGCATACATCACAGTCACGTGGCGTCAGCGCTGTATCAAGTCGGATAAAATTTCTAACCGGCATGCACTGCTTCAAGTCAGCCGCCGATTGGTCTGCGCAGAGCTGCATGAAGTCGAACAAGCCTAAATTCTGCTTGCCTCCGCAAAAATGGTCTTCAGTGGACAGCCCACTGTCTTTGGAACAATGTTCGTACTTTTGCGGCAGACACACGCAAAGTGTGTTTCTGTATCTTTTCTTTGAAAAACAAACCGATAAGGTTAAAAATAAAAGAAGAACAAATGTGAAGCGAGCCATTCTATCCATTTTGACACCTTTTCATTCATAGCGGTTACCAAGCAACACCATTACGCGCCAGCTGCAGCTTGATGACACAAGCGTACCGCGGTTCGGATACAAATAATATAATGTGAACTCAGTCCATTGTGGCAGGGGGAGGAATCGAACTCGGGTTCGGAACAGGCAATCGAACCAAGTGTGAAAGCGCCCTAAAAGGTGGCTTGAAGACTGTCTACAACTCTGCATATCCTTACAGAATGCACTGTTGACGTTTGATGTCTGCGCGAGCACGGTGCGCAAAGGTATGGAAATACATATGTTGACAAGCAGGTAGGACATCGGACCGAATGCAATGATTGGGCGAACATTTTTTGGTCCTGTGACTTCAACATAAAATATGTAGGCCTACATGCTTTTATATTTAGACCACTTCTATTATTGTTTGCTATAAGGATGTGAAGAGAGTTTCAACCTGTATAGACCTTATGCGCCAGAGAAACGCGGGCGCCGCCATCTTTAGAATATTGTCTTTGAACTTCCGTTTTTGCGGTCGCTCTGTATATTCCTATGGCATTGCTGTCCAGGAGTAATTAGCTTTTGAAGTGGATTTACTTAACCCTTATGTGCTGTTGGGGATGTTTTCATCCACTACAGGGTATTTTTTAGTCTTAATTTGGCCATAACTTTCTCCGTGTTTCAGAAAACGGAATGATTTTTGTTGACTAATCTTATTTTGACACATATTTTGGGAAAATGCTTTGAAATTTTTCAAAAACTCAACAGTACACTGTGGGCAAATTCACTACCCTTTCGTTATGTTCGTGGCTGAAAACAGCCACTACTTTAAACTGCTGTAAAAATGTATCAGATAAATATTTTTTTTACATTTTTTTTGCATAAATCTATTAATCAACCTCAGTCCTGCTCAAAACTACTAAATGTTTAAAAAAAAATCTGTATTTTAACTCTTTAATTGCCAAATTCATAAATTATGTCACCGATTTGGGAAAAAAAACACACAAAATGACTTATTTTCTATATAAAATGTGAATGTGGACTGGATTTTTTTTAACCTTTTATCACAGTCTTGGACATGTCAAAGATCAGAAACAACATTGGTTTTGATGCATTGTTAGTTTTTGTGTAGCATCAGATTTTAACTTTTTCTCCCTCATTTACTGTTTGTGGCTGTTTTTGCCCCATTGACTTCCATTATAACCACTTTTTTTTTTATTGCAAAGCCATGACACCATATAATCATGCATTTTTGATTGTTGGTGGTTTTCCCTGTTGGGAAGAGGTACAATTTGTCATTTTTACTGTTGATAACCAGGTGGCACCATTAACCCTTTAGATAGGCCTGTGCAAAAAAAAAGCTTAGTTTCTGGCTTTTACATGGAGTTATATGGAGTATAATAGCATAGTGTGTGTGTGTGTGTGTGTGTGTGTGTGTGTGTGTGTGTGTGTGTGTGTGTGTGTGTGTGTGTGTGTGTGTGTGTGTGTGTGTGTGTGTGTGTGTGTGTGAGAGAGAGAGTAGGAGAACTCACCTTGATGCGTCTGAGAAAATCAAAATATGCACCTCAGCTCTCAGAACTACATGGAGTAAACAAAAACAAAGTAAGTGTATTTATGCATCTGCTGCCTTTTGATGGTGAGAAATGCAGACTAAACAAAGCAAGTGGATTTAAACACTTGCATGCAAGCCTGCTGGTCATTTGATGGTGAGAAGAGCAGCAAGCAACATGAGAAAGGGCTTGACTTGTAGTGAAGTTTTAGAGATGAATATGCAGCCTGACCCCTCCAGCGAGCTGCAGGATGTATTGTCTTCTCCCTCCGGCACCACAGACTCAGGAGAGTCAGATCCTGATTTGGATGTGGCACCCTCATCATCCTCTCTAGCTTCCACTGAAGGCAAGGAGGATTCGGAGGATCCTGGATCTGGGTGGATTGGGAGAAACGGCGAAGTGTGGTTTTCCACCAACGCGGAGACAACTCCCTTTCTTCAGCCTGCCAACTCCCGTGACTCCAGGGCCGACGCGCTATACCATCGCAAGGGTCCAGAACATGGATTCTGTGTTCAACGGATTCTGTTTTTTACGGAGCAGATGATTGACCTCATTGTCAGCATGACCAACCTCCATGGGCACCGCACAATGAGAAACTGGACCGGGGAGTCCACAGATCTCCGTGCCTACATGGGGCTACTGATTTTGGCCGGCGTCTACAGGTCCAGAGGGGAGTCCACACGTTGCCTGTGGGATCATCGCCTTCCCCTCCTATTTTTACTCCGTAAAAAACAGATTGAACACAGAATCCATGTTCTGGACCCTTGCGATGGCATAGCGCGTCGGCCCTGGAGTCACGGGAGTTGGCAGGCTGAAGAAAGGGAGCTGTCTCCGCGTTGGTGGAAAACCACACTTCGCCGGTTTTTTTTTCCAAAATCCGTGACATCATTTATGAATTTGGCAATTAAAGAGTTAAAATCCTGATTTTTTTTTTTAACATTTAGTAGTTTTGAGCAGGACTTAGGTTGATTAATAGATTTATGCAAAAAAAATTGAAAAAAATATTTATCTGATACATTTTTACAGCAGTTTAAAGTCGTGGCTGTTTTCAGCCACGAACATAACGAAAGGGTAGTGAATTTGAACAATGCACATGGGTTAATGTAAAATTAAAGGGGTCATATAATGGTACATGCACTTTTACAAGTTGATTGTGCCTCCTGTAAGGGAGCACGTTTATCAATAAACAGTCAGACGAGATGCTTCATATCCAGAGTTTTTACTTAGAATGAATTGTGATTTATATAATTTTATTTAATTTAATTTAATAATTTAATTATACACAAGTGCATGAGCTCGTATGTACTTCCCCTTTAAATCAACTCATCCCAAGTTCACCGTGAATAAATGAGTGCACTTAAAGTGCACTAAGACAGCGACACTCTATATATTCACAAGCCCCAATCTCACAAAAAACACACGTGACAACACAGATCATACATCGGCCTTTAACTAAACAGGGCAATTTATATAAATTCAACTGTATACATTTAATCACCCTACCGTTACAAACACACATGAACGATTTGCGCGCAAACCGCGTGCCACCAGCTGATAACTCTAGCGTTTTACATTGGATTCGCCCCGTATCGCACTTCACCCAATAATACAACACAATACCTAGCAAAAATACATTTAGTAACACTAATATTCACATGTGTGCAAATGTACGCTTCATATACCTGTAAGGGAGCACGTTTATCAATAAACAGTCAGACGAGATGCTTCATATCCAGAGTTTTTAATGAAGCTCTCGCGAGAAGAACTCCCCAACTATTAGTACGCACACGCACACACGACCAATCAGATACACTTATCCCAAACATGTCATCATTACATTTTTAACCTCATACGAAATCACTAAACATATGAATTAATGCAAAACATAACATTTCAACGTCCTTAACAACATTAATATTTTATAATTATTTAAACTGATTACTGGATTAAACCTCAGGTGAACACATACAGTAAATCTTGTTAACATTTTACTCAGCATATTACAATTGTACTGAAATGTGTGTTGGCAGTGCCTGTAAACAACCATCATAAAATGATAAAAATCCATCCAGTGGTTTTTTTTATTAATCTTCTTATATGTTTTCCCCTCTCTCAAATCAAGCCGTTCGATTTTGTGACATCACAAAATCGACGCCCCTCACACGATTGTTGATTGACAGCTTTCAACACAGACCCGCCCTCGCTCGAGAGCGAGCTGTCAATCATAGTCCGCGCGAAATTGATGAAACGTTGGAGCACTGTCTATGAGCAGAATGGCGTCTAAGCGATTGTGGTGTTCTGTTCTTGGGTGTAATAACGAACACAGCAGTCATTTTGATGTTCCTAAATCCCAACCGCTGAAGACGCAGTGGCTGAGTTTGTTTTCGAAGGGAATATTCCCCACGATCAACAGCAATGCTTTCATGTTTGCGCGAATCATTTCACCAGACTGCTTTATAAACGAGGGTCAGTAACGTTATAAAGCTGGTTTTGCTAAGAAGCTGCTCCTGAAAAAAGGATCGGTACCAACTATTCGTGTTCCTGCTGCACCTCCAGAAGAAATGAAGTGAGTGTAACGTTTTATTAACCTTTATATTAATCTTTATATTAATCTTTGCAAATTGCTTGCACGCTTCACGATGAATGCGGCTGTTTACACTCAGGGTAACGTTACATTACGGCATGTTTATGTACGACGTTCTCAATATCACGTCTACCATGGTACAGTTAGTGTTACTACAGTAAATCCATGGTAAATGATGGTGATATGTAGATTGAAAAGCCTTCTGACTGTATCGTTGCACAGTGTTTCTCCTGTTTGTCAGCGCTGTTTCATCTGGCTTTAAACTAGTTTAAATCACAGAGCCATTTGTGTGTTCTTCACTGGATCTCACAGCACTGTTTAGTGGTCAAGACCGATCAAGTAAACGTTTCATCTCTTTTCCCGCCAGCGTTTTCTTTTTAAAGTTGCCATGCAGCGACCAACAGCATTTTTGATTATTTTCTCAAAACTTTAATGGCCCCCAGAATATTTTGTCGGAAGAATATGAACATGCATATCAAAAGAAATAAAAGAGCCTCTGCTTTTTTTTTTTTTTTAAGTTTAAAGTTTAAAGTTTTATTCTAGTTTATGCATTTTTTGTATTATCAACACTTGAATGTGGTTTCATCTCTGGAAGAATTTCAAATTTTTGTCATTTCATCTGAATGTCAACATTTGTCTGTTGAAACAGTTTTCCGATTACCTTCTACTTTGCTGTATGGTATAGGACAGTGGTCGGCAACAGGAATAAAATCAGCAAAGGCAATAATATCTGACCCGCGCCAGGTGTTGTGCCGAATTTCGACCCCCTGCCAAATTATTGGGTTGTACCATGTGAGGGAGTTCTCCCCTCCCCTCCTATAGAGTTGGTTGGGTCCATAGCCCGTCTTTTCCAAAACGTTTTCTCAGGAAGGCTACCGCGGCACCGCCGGCGCCTACCGATAGCTGGGCCGGCGTCAGGGAGGATGGATGGGAGGAAGAGGCCAGGAGGTATGGAAGCTTGTTTCCGCCACAGAATAGAACATTTTAAAAGATAGGCCTAATTGCGACTTTTTATCTCACAATTGCGAGTTTACATCTCGCAATTCTGTCATTATTTCTCAGAATTGCAAGATATAAAGTCGCAATTGCGTGTTATAAAGTCAGAATTGCGAGATATAAAGTCAGAATTGCGTGAAATAAAGTCGCAATTGCATGTTATAAAGTCAGAATTGCAAGCCTACCCATGACAAGATTTCACTGCACGTTACTGGTACCTGGCTCAAGCATGCAAACAATAAAATATTTAACTGTTATATATATATATATATATATATATATATATATATATATATATATATATATATATATATATATATATATATATGTGTGTGTGTGTGTGTGTGTGTGTGTGTGTGTATGTATGTGTGTGTATATATATATATATATATATATATATATATATATATATATATATATATAGAGAGAGAGAGAGATAGAGAGAGAGAGAGAGAGAGAGAGAGAGAGAGAGAGAGAGAGAGAGAGAGGGAGGGAGTTAAGAGGATGCCTGGGAATAATGCTAAGTGTAAAAGTAGGCTACGTCAAATAATTGTTACAATAAGTTATGCTCCATTGTGTAACAAGCAAATTAAAATGATACACTTGTATTATTCACAATATGGAAAGAGGAAATAAAACATAGTTCGTTAAGAACATGACTCAAACATGCTATTAATGGGCTTATTCAAGTCTATTATTTTTTTCCATTCCGCATCTCCCACATATGTGTGTTTTAGCAAGGCGGTCTGTGTTGCAAGTTGGTGAATGAAGATACTTGGCAGGTTACGTGTCACTACTGCTTTATAAATGTATCCACTTTAAAAACCGGACACGTTACACAAATGTGGCATTTTTCATCAATTAATTTCTTAAATTATCCTTTGACTATGTTATGGCGCCATCTAGTGGCCAAATTCTTCCTTCCGACCCCTGGTATAGGATATGTGATCGTTTTATGAAACAAGTTGATTTAAGTAGCCTATTCTCAAAAAAAAAAAAAAAAAAAAAAAAGGATCGACTTGAATTAGCCTGTTGCTTAAGTTTGGGATATAAGATGTTTTTTTCTTTCTTACAGAGTCAGGCTACAAACGTTCATGATGTCCAAGAACAAGCTGTATATATATATATGCACTACACTACATGTTGCAATTTGTCAGGCACTTTTACTTTTACATTACTTTTATAAAGTTTAAAATGCTACAAAAAAATGATATAAATGATATATTAAACTTTTTTTTTTTTTTTTTTTTTACATAATTGATATATGCATATCCAATCTGTGGTGGTTCTGCGAGATAGATTACCTTTCAAAATAAAATGAATGCATTATAATAATCTAAAAAAGTCCTTGCGTTGGCCGGGAATCGAACCCGGGTCAACTGCTTGGAAGGCAGCTATGCTAACCACTATACCACCAACGCATGTGTAGTGTTATAACCGGCAGTCATTGATTGCACTCCGTAACAAATATTTGTTTTCATTATTATTGCGTTTCTTGTAGAGTAATCTGAGAGTACAACCCCAAATAAAGTAAAGCCATGAACCTTTTTTGAGGTTCTGAATAAACTCTTAAAAAGCTACGGGCTCGTCCGGGATTTGAACCCGGGACCTCTCGCACCCAAAGCGAGAATCATACCCCTAGACCAACGAGCCATAACATTACTAATTCTGTGGTAGGTTATGAATCATCTGTTGTGTACTGGGTGTCTAAAAGATCTGATTATTTTTTGATGTCATATTTTGATAAAACCCCGTGAAAGTATAATGAACTAAAACACTGTAAACGCACAACCACATGGGGGAAAGTCGTCAATTGTCTGTCTAAACAACTCATTCCGTCCATAATTATCACGGCCGGTTAGCTCAGTTGGTTAGAGCGTGGTGCTAATAACGCCAAGGTCGCGGGTTCGATCCCCGTACTGGCCACAGTATCTTTTCTTTCACATGTTCAAGAACCTAGATTGATTTAAACGGTTTAAAAACAAACATTTGTTTTTGCAATTTCTCCTCAGTCTTTCATTCAACATTATTCACAAAATTCTAACATTCACTTAATCAAATAGTTGAAAGACTATTCCCATTCATTTGCCCCCAGTTTCAGAGTTTCTAGACTAAAATGCATGTTGGAGCAGTTTTAACTGAAAGGAACTTGTACCGATGAACTTGTAACTTGTTTTGTATGAAGATTCCCACCAGTAATGTTTTTTTCTAAGGCATGTTTATTAAAGCTACTAAATGTTCTAATTGAACTATCCTGGCTTAATCTAAACCCTGTCTGTGAAACCAGGCCATGGTATGTTTTTTAAGTTCACCTTAATGATCAAGAAAACTTAAAAGTGACAAGTCATGACTTCCTGTTTCACTGGGCTCTAAATATGAAGTGACACAGGCCAAATGTTTTGTCATCCATCAGATGAGAAGACCTAGTAAGAATACAGTTATGTGTGAGAAAAGGTTGTTGAACAGTACAAATTATGAAATGGCTCAGATATGGTTTCATTTTGGGAATTTACACTATGTGAGCAATAATCAAGTTGTTAAAAATCAACTGGTGATGGTGGAGGATGTGTGTCCATATTGGCCCCCCATGCACTGAGGGTTGTTTATGAGGAGGATCAAAGTTGGAGAATTGCAGTTGCTGGTTGGGTCTCCAAAACTATAATCAGACCTCATTTATATAACCACAACCTGTTTGAGAGTTGCAATAATTATGGCAATTATGGCAGACAGAAACATACACGTTACCAAACTCTTTTAAGTACCAACTGATATTAAATCAACACCTGATTGAATTTGTCAGGAAGCTTAAAATTGGCTTTGGATGGATCTTCCAGCACGGCATAGATCCAAATCACATCTCAAAATGAACAACAGTTCACTGACCACAGAATGAAGGTTTTGCCATGGAAATAACCCCATATAAAAACCTGTGGGATGAGCTGTAGCACAATTGAATAGTTCTTTCTTAATTCTAGAGAATTTAAGAGTGTACGTACTCTTAACTATATACCAAAGAATCCAATTCTACTCCGTTTCATGTGGATTTACAAAGGTCTGACTTTGACTTAACATACTCTTTGAATCTAAAAATATAAGTGAAATACTTACAAAAAGTATACTTTAAAAAAGTGAGAAATAACTGCTAATTTTCAGCAACACCCAACCAGCATTCACCACAAAGGTTATGGCTGGAGGGTTTGATGGATCCTTCCATGTGGGCTATTGTAACTTCTCCCGTACACACTTTATACGTTCTTGTTGGTTATTGTGCATGTGAAAAAAAGAATCAGTCTCACCCCAACAAGTCCAGATACATTTTCGATTTTTATTTTCCTTTTTGGACAGTTTATTTTCCAGTGTTATCCATAATCATTTCCTTTGTCATTTTTGCATAATTCTTATAAGGCTATTACGAGGGCCATTGCTATGGTTTCACACCAACCTGCATAGCAATTGGAAGACCAAAAAAAGGGGCTGACACTGACCCATTAGCAAGAATGAGTAAAACATGACTTGACATTTCATTGGCACAAAATTGTCTCTTTCACCCATCCAAATATTAGAACCTTTAATAAACATGAATTCTGAATATCAAAAACTGAAATTAAAAAGAACAAAGAGTTTAGTTTAGTGTACGTTTTAGAGACTTTGGGAACCTTGGGACTTCTACTGCACAAGCAACTACATCCCTGGGACTTCCAAAGCAAATGGCAGTTTGAAAATACTTTTGTAGTGAAAGTCCCTCTTTTTTAAGTCAGAAAAGTTGTAAAGGCTGCATGGAATCCTTTCCCAGAGTCAGAGAATCAGGGATGGGGACAGAGACGAGTGAAATGTCTGCAACAAAATGGCTACCCTAGGGAACGAGGCAAAAGTACAGCTGGTTACCCATTTCCTATGAATTAATTTGACTTCAACCAGAAGCAACATCTTTCAGAGGTATACAGTATATTTTTCCCAAACCCCACTGCAAAGGCAACTATGAAACAGAGCAGCTTAATAAACCAAAAAAATAACCTTTGTAATGAAATAATGTTTTTGTAATTAAGTCATATCAAAAATCACTTAAACCTGGATCATTACATATCTGAAGCATGGTCAGGAGTACTTTTGTTTTCCTTCAATTTTTGATTTCGCTCTGAAATGCAAACAGCTTGTCTCATTTCATACTAATTCAGGTGAACCTGGTAGAGATCACCCCTCATAAAGAGAACAATGTTTACCAACAGTTTTGTTTTTAAGGGTCACTGAGAGACTAAATTCAAGACCCTTACTAGCAGAAGTAATTTGAGCAGAGGAACTGTGCTGATATACTGGGGGTCAGAGAAGTGGTCAGTCCACATCCAAATGGGTCAAATGAGGGATAATAGTAAAGGGGAAACCAGGAGGTTGCAACATAACCATTGAAGGACACACATTTTAAAAACGTTTGGGTCCCCATGGAGATGATCTCGCAGCAGCCACAGGTGCACCAAAACTGGGGAAGTCCTCAGAGCTGCTCATATCCGGAGCCTAAAGCCAAAAACACAGGCGACAACAGGTTCAATTACTCTATTAGTATTATGCACGAATCTATGGCTCAATTTCAGTAATTTACTCTGCAGCAGATTCTCACTCAAGACAAAACATTGGTTTACCGGTGCACTGCCAGTGGTCCAAGGAGCCTCCCGCACAACAAAGCCCTTTGATGGGCCACGAGGTTCATCCATGCTGGAGGCAGTGGAACCAGAAGGCTTCATATAGGCCATTTTGGCTTCATTTTCAACTACGTCGGCCAACTAAGGGTAAAGAAAATGATATGTTCAAAAATGTAGTACTTTAAAATTAATAACCTTTAATAGTCTTCTTCTGCTAAAGTATAGCATAATCTTACATATTCCTCCTCCAGGTTCAGAAGGTGATCAATGGCTTCATCAACCTGCTCTGGACGGCCAGTCACAGTCACTAAATTTGGATCTGCAGCTCCACTCTGAGGGAACCGAACATCAACCTGGAAAATACAAAATAATATATAGAATATGTACAAACATTTATTAAAAGTGCATTGAAATTTTTATATATATTATATATATGGGGTGGAACGGTACACAGAAGTCACGGTTCGGTTCATACCTCGGTTCAGACATCACGGTTCGGTACGAGTTCGGTACAATGGAGGGAAAAGCAAAACAAAAATGTAGAAGGCAATTTTTTTTTTTATTGTGCATGTCTGTAGGCTGTTCCACCAAAGGAAAATAAATGTTTTAAGCCTTGTATTTTTTAAATAAGTTTTATTAATAAAGTAAAGGCATAGAACCAGTAGTGCATTGCCAATAGTTTCATATAATTAGTTTATTCATTAAATTAATAAAAAGACAAAAAGACCTTGAGATATGTTTGGTAATTGTACCTGAATGAATTTAAAATTAATTTGCTATATTTCAGATCAATATATTGGTTTTCCTTAATTTTAATAACACAAATTATTTATAATTCAGATGAGAATAAAGTTAATTTCTGTATAAAATAATACTACCATTAAAAACAAATTTGATTTTCTTTTAATCAATGTAGAATGTGTAACTTACTAGTTGGGTTACAGTTGTAGGTTACAGTTTGACAAAAGCACAATGTTGTGTTTTATTACGAGTGTACACAAATATAAGGTAACACTTTGCAGTTTGAATGATGTCCAATGAACAAAATGAGTATGTTTTTATGTTTCCACTGTTCGATCGCGCCTCTCTGAACACACACGCGCACACAACATATTCCAGCATTGCAAACTTGACATCGCAGCCTGTCCATTATAGCCCGTCTATGATTATAGCCATAGATATGTCTATGATTATAGCCCATAAGTTATAGCCACGGAGCTTCAGAGCTAAGGCGGAGCTACAGATTAGGTGTCCCTAAAGAACCCGCGTATCTAACAGTAGTTCCGCATTACTTTAATTAATTTGCACGCGAGTTTTATTTATTTTTATACCGTGTATTCTCCGTGTGTATTCATGCACCGAACCGTGACGCCCGTACCGTCTCGGTTCAATACGAATACATGTACCGTTCCACCCCATACATATACATATACATACATATATATATATATATATATATATATAGGGGTGTAACGATACGCGTATTCGTATCGAACCGTTCGGTACGAGGCTTTCGGTACGCATTACGTACCGAACGGTTCGTTGGACCATTTTTTCTGCCGACCAAAATTTCGTTATTTCAAATGAAGGCGCGTCGCGGGTGGCAAGCGCGCTCATAGAGGCTGGCGCGACGACAACATCAACTGGCAAATGCAATGCAAGGAACGAAACTGAGCTACTCTTATTGTGTTTGTGTGGACCGTTTATCAGTTTTGACCTGTGAAGCGGGACTCGCGAGCCCTTATGCGCGAGCCTGATCAAGCAACACCACACAGCGCTAAGAGATCCAGACCAGTAAAGAAAGCATTTGAATTTCAAATGCTTTTTGAATTCGCCACTGAAGTAATAACATCGCTGCGAGATCTAGTGAGAAACATGCACATTTCTCTGTTATTAACGGATCAAACAGCGCTGACGTGGAAACCAGGAAGAAACATCGTGCCATGAATGAACTGGCCGGTGTCCACAGATCAGCAACATTCACCGTGGAATGGATTTGCTGTAGTAACACTAACTGCAAGGTATGGAAGTTTGTCAGGAATAGTGGGCTATAATGCTTTCAAGTAACATTACGTCTGTTTTATTTTGACATTATGAATACAATTGCTGCCCTCAAATGTTAATCTGAACTAAAATAAACCTGTTTATAACTACTACAATATTACATTTCATTTTGTCCAAGGAGCTGTTTTGTTTTATTTGCTCCTAAGAAGAGTCAAGTATAGCTCCATTATTGCTCAGTAAAAAAAGCAACAAAAAAATAAATAAAAAAATCATACTTTATGTTAGTTTCATAAAAAAAAAAAAAAATTAATTCAAGCAAATTTCTCTGCCATTTATTTATTTTTGCTGTAGCCTATGGAAAACGTACCGAACCGAACCGTGACACAAGTGTATCGTATCGAACCGAACCGTGAATTTTGTGAACCGTTACACCCCTAATAAATAAATAAATATATATATATATATATATATAAAAAAAAAATGTAAACCCACCAACAGTCAAAATAGAAGTCAAATACTTGGTCCTAAAAAGATGACACCACCACCATCTTACCTTAAACTCATCCATGATCTTGCGGATTCCCTTGCCACGTGCCCCTATGATGCGAGCGTGGACTCTGCTGTCCAGGGTGATGTCTTCAGAGATCATTTCCTCCAGCTCACCCACTATAGCCTGAATGGCATCACGTGCCGCCACAGCATTTTGCTCATAGCCAGTAATGGTAATCTGATCCTAAAAGACAGAAAATAAATAAATGGCATGTTTTCAAAGAAATAAGCTTTTGCTTAATCAGTTTTTAGGCTCCAGCCTGTTACCTGGTTCTCATCATTTTTCTCTGGAAACTGAATGTTGACCTCATGCTCGTTGCGGATTTGGGTGATAATGGCGCCTTTGCGTCCAATAATCTTGGGGTGATACTTGGGATCCACAGTGATGGTCAGCTTGAAGCTCCTGAGAGCCTGCAGACAAAAAATATATAATTTAGTAATTACATAATGAGTAATTATAGAGTGGAAATAATTTGAACAGTGTTTCATTTGCAACTCAGATTTCAAACTCACTCGATCCTCCTGTTCAGCCTGAAGCTCTTTGACGCGCTCAAGAAGACCCTCTTTAGCGCGGTCAAGGTGGGAGGCCAGGCCAGTAATGGAGATAATGTGAGACTGTAACTCATGAGCAGGCACTTGAATATTAACCTGTAAGAAAATATATTTGTCAGGAATGACATGACAACAGCAAAAAAATGAAAAAGAAAAAGCAATGCATCTCTAAACACATCTCTAGGTTTATAATTCAACAAATCAGCTGTAAAGAAACCAACCTCAAACTCATCCATCATCTTGCGAATTCCACTTCCTTTTTGGCCAATGATGTAACGATGAAGCTCAAAAGGCACTTCCACCGCAATGGTCACAGGAACCAAAGCCTAAACGACAAATATTGATTGAACAATCAACAAAATGCACCGGAATACACAAATCAGAACTGTGTACAATGGAAATAGCAGTCGCACCTTTAGCGCCTCAACAGCAGCTTCACACCTCTCTTTGCGGCCAGAGAGCACAATGACGTCGCACTTCTTCGGGGCCAAAGGATCAGCAGGTTCTTTCACCTCTCCATTGGCTTCTCCATTCTCCTGAACTGGAGCATCAGCTGATGGAGCTGAATAAACAAAAGCCACAGATTTGACCTTAGGCTTGCCATAGAAATAATATGCATGCGATTCTATTTGCATGTTCTGCAGAAAAAGACTGGGTCATAGGGGGCCTTCATTGAATATGAAGATGAATGCAAAGCCATAAAAAAAACTTGAAGTTAAAGGGTAATGTGTCCCCCCTTAAAGTACTCTTGTAAACATGTTAAACGATTACATTTTTGCTTGCCATTTAGTTGTTCATGACCACAAAACAAACTTTGGACTGCATGCATAAACGTTCCAAGGGGCACAGAATGACTTCAGGGATCTTGAATTGAGACATCAAATTTTCCTTGATCTTTTGACATAAGAGGTCGTTGTACTATACAAATATCCTATAAGTTTCAGAACTCAACACTTCCTTGTTTGACAAAACTTAAGCTTTCAATGAAACCAAGCTCAGAAAACGACTCGTTTCAGATTTGTCTCATTGGTCATGCGATGAAAGGCCGCCTCTGCAGAAGATCACTAACGCCTACAACGTCTCTTTAGCCCTGCCTATTGATTCACACATCATGTAGTAGTAAATATGAGACCGGTGCAAACACAGGATTACTCCAGCGTTTTATAGTGACAAGTTGTGGAAAAAAAAAGTCTTTGCATTGGCATCCTTGTGATCCTAACATTAAGCAAGCGTGGATGAACCATATTTAATGAAGTTCCAGTCAGATCACGTCAATAAGACACTTTGTTTGTTCGCTTCATTTTACTGCGGATTCATTTTTAAACGATACAGTTCGACGAAGGCTACAACATGTTTCATTTAAAACTCGACACTGCAAATGACAATGTATTTTTTCCGCTTTATCTCTAAAAGGATGAACTATGAATATCCTAAGTACGACAGTTCATTGATAATTCCGTTTACACAAAACGCAGCAAGTCATCCTTTATAATAAGATATTTTTCAACAACGGAAGTTTTCAAAACTACTCCCAACGTGTAATGGCGGAGACATTGAAATTTATTTTAATATGTAAAACTGTTACCCAATCATAGCAGTTTACTTCCAAGTCTTGAATGCGGCACGCCCATCAAAACGGAGTGTTTCAAAGAGAGGGTCAAAAACAGGGTAGAAAATAGCTTATTACTTCTAAATTAGGATGTTTTTGATGTAAAAATCTTGATAACAAGTGGACCTCAGAGAACATTATAATAAAAAAAAACGCAGATCCATGAGCAGTGTTAATTTTGACAGCAAATTTTTTATTTAGTTTTAGTCTTTTGACTGCATATGTACAGCTCTATGTGCATGGCTGCACGCTTCAGGTACGTGCGCATAGAAAACCATACCAAATACAGCTTTCTATTGCGTCGTCACTCTTATTCAGATCATCCATATGTCTGCTCTTCTCTTTCTCCCAGACGTTTACATTTTTGAACGTTTTATGAGACATGCATCCAGCGCATGCCAACTCATGTCCCGCCGGGTAGATCAGCATGTTACAGCTCAAATGTGAGCATCTACCACAAACGCAAGACATCAGTTCTGACTGGATTTCTTCCCAAAACGTTGCACCCTAACATGTCAACGAATAAAAACTTGACGAAAATGTTAGATCAATAGATTTGTCAGTTTTTGTCATTCAAAACTGTTTTTATTTAGTTCTCGTTTATGAAAAAAAAAAAATTTGTTAACGAAAATAAATGACGAAAATTATTTGTCAACAAAATTAACACTGTTCATGAGTCATGCCACCTTTAAGCATTTGAATTAATACCTTAACATTCAAATCTAAATTAAGATGCTTAAAAAAAAAAACCCCACAAAATCAATATGCAAACATTTGTTTTTGAACACTTCTGGAACACAGAACATACCTCACAAAACAAATCATGGTTAATTTTATAAATAGTTTAGTCAATTACAGCAGAAATAATGGAAAAAAGCTTCCCCACATCTTACCCTTATTGTAAGTCATACCAAATTGCCATCACTGAAGTGTAAATGTAAGTGTTAATGTGATATCACAACAATGAAGATTTCAAGTTGAGCCATTTTGGTGTCTTATTGTACAAGGGAGAGTTGAGCCTTTTATTTAAAAAGATCAAGAAACATTTGATTTTCCCTAATATGGCCTTTAATTATCGACAGTCACTGTGGTATTTACCTTGCTGGTCCTCTCTGTCTGGAAACTTGATCTGCACATTGTGGTCTTTAGTAATCTGCTGTATGCGAGAGCCCTTCGGCCCCATTATGGAGCGGTGGAACTTCTGAGTGATCACACACTCCATGGTCACTTGTGCATCCTGCAGATTTAGGGAATGTACAGTCCATTACCTCCTTAAAACAGCACAATAACTGCAGTTGTCTGAGATGGGAACTGCATTCATTTATTGCAGATTTTTACATCTACTCACCAAATCATCAATCAACTCCAGCATGCGTTTCTTGGCAGCCTCCACACAATCTTTGGCTCCCTTTAGGGTGACCTTATCACTCTGAGAGCCAGTTCGGGGGAAACTGACTATAACACCACCATACTCATCAGCGATGTCCCTCAGGACTTGGCCACGACGTGCCACAAAGAAACGATGGTGCTTGGGATCGACGATCATGGAATCCTCAACAACATTATCCTGATATTAGAAATATGAGAGCAAAAGGAAACCAGTCAGAAGATAATTTTACTGATCATCAATGTTGAGGTTAAAATAGATGAACATGGGACTAACCAAGCTCTTAATGAGTGCCTCCAGCTCTTTCTGTGCTTCTACTACAGCTTCCTCTGTACCGATGACTGTGATCAGCTCCTGATCCTTATCTTCAGCAGTAGGGAAGATGATCCTGGCGCCTGTGCTGTCCCGTACTTTGCGGATATTTGCACCTCCTTTTCCAATAAGGAACTTGTGGTATTCAGGTTTGGCACGAAGCTCAGCTGTGTGGCTTTTAGTTTGCTATTAAAAAACAAGTTGATTAAAGTACATTAAATTGTTTTAAGAGCAACAATCACTGGGCTTGTGTTAAAAGCAGTTTGGATACTTGTACTAACAAAGCCTGTGCCCAAATAAAATTCCAAGCATAACACCAGTATTACCGGCTTTAAGTTTCAAGTTCTTCAAGGAAACCCATCCCTTTAAACATACCTTCTCTTCTGCCAGAGACAGCAGCTGTTTCTTGGCTTTCTCAACCTCCTCCGCTGGGCCTCTGATTGTCACTGCATCGATGCCAGAGCCCTCCGTTGGGAAATGGATATGCACACCACCACACTCCTCCATGATGGAACGCACAAAACGCCCCTTAGAACCAATTAGGGAATTGTGCAGTTTTGAGGGGATGGACACCTCCATCTCTGTAATATTTGCCTGCACAGATATTTGAGAACAATGAATAAATTATCTTCAATCCATATTCACATACTATTCAAATGTTTGGGGTGTGTAATGTTTTTAAAAAGAAGTCTCTAATGCTCACCAAGGTTGCATTTACTTGAGCAAAAATAAAAGTACTATATGAACTATATGAACCGTTTTTAAAAATACAAAATTTTTAGAGCCCAAACCCCTATTGTGGTATTTTAAAGGTTCCTAATTTTATTTTGGAGTTCTCCTACAATAGATTTGATCCAAGGTCAAAACTCATTTCTCATAATATACACTGCACAGCACCTCTTTAAGTGTCTGAAAACTGTTTGTTCGAAGATTCTGTCTCTAAACCCTCCCTTCGGAGAGCCTACTATGCTCTGATTATTCAGATGGCCCAAGTATGGTCTACTGCTTACAGTGTGTGTCAAACGAAACGCCTATTACCATATCTAAAATTTCAGCTCCCAGAGGCTTCCTCAGCACTTGTATACACAGTGATATGAACAGTGACAATGGCGTCCATTTTACTGTATCAATTCAAGCCAGAATCCTTTTTCTTTTGATGTACAAAAATCTCTGTCTTCTCGACATGTCAACAACACGAACTAAACACTTCCAAGCCTCAGCTACAACTACAGTGTTTTGGCTGATCTAAGTAGACGTTTGCGGGCAGCCAATTTTGTCAGCTATTTTTACATTTAGTTTTAGTCCTGTGTCAAATGTACTTTTTAGTTTTAATCTTATTTAGTTAAGCTTGCCCCATTTTCATTCAATCAAGTTTTAGTCGACAAAGCCTGGGCAATTTAGTCCAGTCTGTCAATGAAAACTTAGCCATATCTTCATCATGCTGCATAATGGTTAAATTGATAAGCTAACGATTATTTAGCTTAAAATGATAAAATCACAATTGTTTTAAATTCTTGAAATCTGGAAACCGCAAGCATTAAAACTCGTAGCAGCTTGTTAAAAACAATCTGTTATACAAAAGCAAAGAGGTTTTAGTAATGCTTTTATTTTTAAAACTACATTTTAGTCTCAACAATATTGTATGTTGATATAGTCACAGTTATCGTTTAATGACGTTGGTGTCGTCTTATCGTCTCATCTTAGTCATGGAAGAAAAGGTAAAATAATATTTTGTCATAGATTTCTTTAACAAAATTAACACTAGACCATAGTCTTGCATTATGCAAATGTATTACAAACCTACGTAGGAATTACTGACGACTCGTTTAGGCAGTTCAGAATAGATTATTTGTTTTAGGATACATTAACTATTTGATGTGCACTTTGATTTTTAAATCTTTGCAGACCTTTTCCATTCACAAACACACTGCTATATTACACACTGCATGAATGGTAACATTCGCAAATGCATAATAGCTTTTAACAAATGTGATGGACATTTAACCTCACATTAAAGTTGATTTAAAAAAATTGAATAAATAAACTCACCAGTTCTTTTTGAATGGCAAGGATTCTGGTTTTTGCTGCCTCACAGTTTGCCTTCTTCCCAGTGATGACAATCATTTCAGAGTTGCTGTTTTCGGCAGGTAGGTCAATCTTAGTGTTAGTCTCTTCACGAATCTAATAAAGAAAAAAGCGCCAGTAAAGTAAACCGTCTGTGAATGGACGAACGTGCAAGTCTTAAAAAGTAACTACCGGTACTCACCTTCTTTATATTTGCTCCTCCTTTGCCAATTATATTTTTGTGGAATTGCTTGAAAATGGGAACTGAGACAGAAAAGCTGTTCTCAACCTGGAAAAAGAACAAAAGTAGGCTCGTTTAAAAAAGGGCTAAAAATTTACTTATTTCACAGATTAAGCCCAAAACACAGAGCCTTTCAAACTCCATTGGATTGTGTGCACTAGCACAGGCGGTCAACATGGGTACTACAAAGTTTCATTCTTGTCCAGTGTCTGTTATTTCTCTATAGAAGCTGACAGATAAAATTGCCTTTATATTCATTTAAACTAGAGCTCCATGCATTTCTTAATCCGGTCACACAAGCACTCGTCAATGTGGGAGTCTATTGCCGTTGCAGCCAAATTTGCCAAAATTCAAGTTGCACGCTGTACGCATACCCTCGTGTGTAAAAACGTAAGCATACTACGGGCTTTAAGGCCCATTTACACCATAAATAGTTAATTTTAATTAAAAGGAATAGGGAAGACCACACCACAGCAATAACGATATATTTGGAAACACTTTCAGAATAACTTTAGTGGCAGACAACAGACCTGCTGCCTGTGCTATATAATATAAAGATAATAGATATAATAAACTATGTAATTGTTCATTGTGTGGACACTAATATAGTTCACTCTTGACACTCTATACTGTGCTTAGAACATGACAGACATGGGGTGTATCAATCAGCTCCATTGTTTAGTAAGTGCATTGACAAGGGATTTCCAGGACTTTTAATTTACAAAGATGGACAGTAAATAAAACCAATAAATGTTTAGATGTTAAGTGGGATCAAAACCATTGCCATTGTGTTTGTGTTCCTGATATATTGATCACAATATCAGCAAATGAGTAAAAAGACACGGCAAGAGAAAATTCAGGAAAAATTACTATTTCTGTTTACCATTTCAGCCACCACTTTCTGCATAAACTTTGCACATTTTTCCACCTCAGTGCGAGGCCCACGCAGTTGTACAATGTCACTTTTCTGCGCTGGGTCAGGGAAGTTGATGATGACCTGAAAGCAAGGGGGAAGAAAGATTATTTCTCCCTTATATGTAAACAAAAACATGTGATTGGAAAAAAACCATGCATCCCAAAACACTTACCTCAGGGAACTTATCCCGAACTTCCTTAATTTTCTCCCCTTTCTGTCCGATGATGGCTCGATGAAAACGCTGTTCAATGATCATGTCCTTTGTACGCTCATTCTCCTGTTGAAATCATGACATTCTTAGAGACTTTAAGTCAAGAGTTGCCAGGCAACTCCTGCAAATAACCCAGAGGACTTTTGGGTTTTTTTCCCACCGACACATGCACCTGACTCCACTTTAAGAATTATGCAAACCAATTTACAGCAGACAGAAATGATAGAGTAAACCATTTAAGACAAACGCAACTGTTACACACATATAACAAGTGGTAAACCCTAAACGAAAGAACACCGAAGAGAGAACAGTAAACAGAGCTGCCTTTATTCAATTACAAATCCATCCAACTTGCCATGCGTGACGCTAGCTCCAGCAGCTCCTTCTTGGCCTCCTGCACGCCCTGGGGATCACCCTCGATACGGATAAGGTTACTCTTCTCATGGTCAGGTGGAATGCGGACTGACACTTTGTGCAGTTCCTTTATGCGGTTAACTAGGTGTGGAGAGAAAAGCACACGTTATGTGTTTGCATAATATCTGCTTTAAATTTCACAACAGCTGTATACTCACTGTTTGCACCGCTTTTCCCAATTAAGTGTCGGTGGAACTTGGGGTCCACACTTATTTCAGTGTAGTCCATTCGACTAACCTATAAAGAACACATGAAAACCAACCAAACTGTTTAGGCCACATTGAGGCCAAAACATAAAGCAAGTAGAAAACTGTGTTTTTCATGTAATAGGGAGATTAGTCTTACCAAATCTGTAACGATTTCTTGAATCTGGCCCTGTACTATCTGTACGTCTTTAGTGGGCCCCTCCAGCGTGATCCTGTCCTCACCCTCGGTGAACTCAATGTGCACCTGTTAATAAACAGAGCATTACAGGGTTAGTTCACCCAAAATGCCATCATTTACTCACCCTCATGTCATTCCAAACCCATAAGATAATATATGTTCATCTGCAGAACACAAATGACAATATTTTAATAAAACCTGAGAGAATACTTTCCCCTACACTGAAAATCCATTCCACCAAAACTTTGACGCTTCAAAAAGTTCATAAAGACCTTTCATAGTAAAAGTAATCCATATAAATCAAGCGATTTAAGCCAAGTCTTCTGAAGAGACGCAATCGATTATTTAATCTAGGCTTTTAATCATATAATGAACATAGATAAATGCACATACATAGAGCACATCAAATATGGTCAATGGAAGTTCAAGGCTGCTTGCTAGACGCATGAACTATTGAGGTTTGTTGTTCTTAACTCTTTCCCCTCCATTGACGTAATTTCCTGTCATTTATGACAACGCTTCCCCGCCATTGACAATTGATCAATGTTCATATACGAATAAAAGCTTAAATTAAATGTTCAAGGCAACTGTGATCTTGCAATTCATATAGATTATATATGGATTACTTTTACAATTATTTTGAAGCATCAACGCTTTGATCTGATTGTCTTTAGAAACTCATCAGTAGCAACAGAGAACAAGTAAATGCTCATACTGTTGCTTCCAGGCTATGTATCATTTTATAAGACTTATATGAAATGATTAATGTATCTGCAACTACTGTGTGCTTCTTGGCTCAAGCCCCATGTCATTCTGAACTACCTGTGCTGGTTGATGCAATTACTGCTACCTTTGAACAGTCACTTTGACATGTAAATGGTCAAAAACATCTGTTGAAAATGATCAACATCTACACATGCCCCTCACGGAGCAAAACAATGGATATTCAGGCCAAGCACTCTGATGTGATAAGGGAAAAGTTGACTCGCCTTGGGCATTTGCTGCGTGATCTTTGCCAGATTCTGTCCTTTCTTGCCAATAATGAAACGATGAAGCCAAGAGGGAGCAGAGACTGAGGACACAGTGTAGCTGTTAGCCTGTGCGGAGAGAGTAAGGGTCAAAGGTTACAGTCAAATTGATAGCCCTTCTACCGTTACATTAATACATTTCCTAAATTAAAGCGAAAAGAGAAAAGCGCAAAAGGAGCTTGAGGGAAAGAATTCTTGTACGGAAACATGGGCGGAGGAAAACAGGCTTGTTTACCTTGGCATACACTTCAGTGAGTGCCTGGCCCAGCCGGTCTGGCTCCCCACGCAGGATTACTGTCTCTGAGCTGCTGTCGAGGGGTGGGATCTCGACCGAGACGCCGGTCCTGTCCAGGATCTCTTGCAGGGTGTTACCCTTAGGCCCAATCACATACTTATGCTGAGATTTCTTCACCTCCACTGCAATAGTGGTTGCATTCTTCTTCTGAAAGAAGCAAAAGGCCACATTTTAAACATCTTCCTCAGTCGCTTTCAGGTTCATCAATACTTATTTCACATGGATATGTAGTCCAGTGAGTTTCAGCAGCAGTGGATTTGGAAAAGTCAATAAAAGTCCATTAATTATTATGTCATTGCTCACCTTCTCCTCATAAATCTTCTTGATCTTGGCCAAGGCCAGGGCCACCTGCTCTTTTTCCCCAGTGATGACAATCTCAGTTTTGTTCACACTGGGTGGAGGGACATTAATGCGGGCTCCCGTCTCCTGCATCAATTCCCCCACTAGCTTGCTATAAGCTCCAGTGAGGAAGGGGTGGTACACCTTTTCAATGTTAATTCTCTCCACAGCACGCTTATCCTGCAATTTATTGAAAACATCATCATCACCACCATCTTCTAGACTTAATCTGATATATAACTGTGTAATAACAGAGTTAAACAAAAAAATGGAATAAAGTTCCAGACCTGCTCGGCAGAGATGAGCAGGATCTCGTGCTTGGCCTTCTCCAAGCCTTCCTTGGTTCCAGAGATCTTGATCAGGTTACTGGGGTCTTCGGGTCTAGGGATCTGGATCTTGGTGGCAGTCTTCAGCTCGAGCTCCTGCAGCTTCTCCCCATTCTTGCCGATGACAAAGCGATGATGTTCTTTGGGGATGGCCACAGTAGCTGAAGCCTGTTGTAAAGTAAAGTATTTTCAGGAGTTACTAGGGATATACAACTATTATAATTCTGAGAAATACAGACAAGCTGACAAGTTATTTTCATGACCAATAGCAATAAATTGTCAATTAAAATTGTATGCTATTATCTAAATAAATGTTTAAACATAACTAAAAAGCAAGTGTTTAAACCGTACAAGTGAAATGAATACTAATTTGAAATTTGCTATACATTAACATATTTTTTTGAATTACAATTTTAAAGATTAACTAGCTTAACCAGCATTATATGATAACAGTAACTTAAATTTTAAAACAGAGCAAATTAGCGCACAATTAAATAGATTTTTTATATTTATATACATTTTTATAAATAAACTACTAATACTAGCTGATAACCAATATAATGGCAATATATTGTGCCTTTCTACAAGCTGCCCAAAATGTGTTATAAGCATAACAATTATATTACCTGAGTCTGCAGTCGGGACACAATCTCTTTGCGGGCTTTCATGACAGCGTCATGTTTCCCAGAGACCATTATGGAGAGGCCTTGGTCTTTAGCCATGGAGAGTTCCAGGTGGGCTCCAGTCTTGTGCATGATGTCAAGACACACTTTAGCCTGGTCTCCTTCTCCAAACTGGTTTATGTCCTTGTACTTGCGCTCTTCCAGAGGCACATGGAAAACCTGTATTTATCCAAGCGGAAAACAGTCAAACCAATGAATAACCAGTCCCCAGGTAAGATAGTGACTGTAACTAGCTCGATTGCCATACCTGGGTAATTATTGAGGACTTGAGAGGTTTGAGTTTAGACGTCCAGGCATTTCCAGTCTCCTGTACCCCCTCTGGCAAAGGCTTTTCAGGCAGAGGGGGAAAGGCATCCTTGTAGGTGGGGAGGCTATCCTCCTCTTCAACACCGCTAGAGCCCGCCACAGCAGCTAACGGGGAAGATAGGTACAACGTTCAGCATTCACATTGCCAGAGAATGGTTACGGACTAGTCAAAATGACCAAAACCACCATTTACCTTTGACCTGCTCTGGCAGAAGGCCACTGCGGTGCTCATTAAAGCTTTCTTGCGTAAGTACAGCGACTGAGCTCATGGTCGAAATCCCACGTTTACACGGAGTCCGAGTGTGCCACTAGGATAGGAAGAGCTCAGGTGATTACTACATAAAAGGAACAGTGCCTGGCTGAAGTTACGACCAAGATAAAAACAAAATACAACTTGGCAGTTAAGATATGAACCATTTGTCAACATGGGTGGAGCTTATACCTTTTCACGATAACAGATTAAAGTCAGCAGCATGACAAATTCACACCAAAATGAAAATGCATGTTATTGATTTTATTGTGAAAGATTCATTTATGTAGGTTTCATAATTTTTAAATAAATCATAACTCGATCTTCCAGTGAAATGACAGACTTCTCTCTGGTGACATAAGTCAGACTTCTCCAATCATTTACTCCACTTAGGCTAAACCCTGCCTCTTTCTTCCATGCAGCCTCCATCCAATCAAAAACAATTGATAGAATCAAGTCACCACCCAAATCTTTTTCGATAATCAATTTCACTCTCAAAAACAATACAGAAAAAAGATCTGTCGCCACTTACGATTGCATCGCAACTTTATAGAAAGGGGAAAAACCAAGGCTATATTTTGGAAAATAACTTCATGATTTCACAAAATAATGTGGTTTTGTTCAGAGCAAAATAAGTGAACACAGCCTGTAGGAGCAAATTTAAAACACCATTTAAGGACTTATCCATTTTGTGGAAGGTCAAAGTTGCCCATCTGTTACCTTGGACAAGGGCTAATTCTAAGCCATGGAGTTAAATGAACGAGCTCTAAAGCTAAGAGGATTTCCCCACTAACCCTTATTTGTTGTACCCCTAGCATGCAGGGCAGCAAAAAGAGAATTTTTTTTCTACTTCGTAAATAAAAGTTCCACAAAGCACGCTCGCATTTAATTGAAAACATGCACGCCACACCTCAGTGAAACGTCTACTTGGCAGACTGCTCTCCTACTCCCCGCACAGGACTGTGAGGAAACTAAAAAGACAAGAACATAAAAGCTGAGGCTACTGTTACAGCCATGCAGCCTTGAGTCATGAAAGACCACTTATATTCACTGCTGAAATTACAATGTCAAAGACTTGCATGGCTCTTCAAAAGTAGGTAGCGAAAATGGTGTGCAGAAATTGTAGAGTAAAATGGAAGACTATAGATGGACTAACCCTTGGGACAATTGGCTAATCACTATTGTATTAAGTCATACAACATTCTTTCCAGTTCACTGTGACAATATGGCCCCTCAAACACAAACTCCCAACCTCTCTACACAGTACAAGGCTGTTTTAATGTGCTTTTCTCTGAATACCCCTTCCAGGGCCTCTTCCTCTACAGGCCTCCTAAAGACTTGGACCCAGAGGCTAAACACATACATACAGCTCCTCAAGGCAGATCAAAAGCACTCCTGGGGAGCTGATCCACAAACCGAACACTAAAAAAATACTTCAGATGCTCAAATTACATTTAATCATATGACCACTCATAAGATTTGATCTTAATAATCACAGCACACAACTTGTGATCCCATGGCTACAAACAAGGATCTTGCAGTTCAAAGCAAACATTAGGCCTGTCAGGAAATCAATCTAGTAGAAACAAGGCGGTGGTCAGTGATCTTACCAGCTAAATGGTCAGTTACCAGATAATCCGTCCTGTAAAGCTGCCCGTTCGTGTCAGCCTGCCAGCTTTTGCCTAAGACAAAACAGAATCAAGGGAAATGGGGGGGGGGGAAATCAGACTGTCACTTATGAAGCAAAACCACTTTAGTTTGCCAGAACTTAGTTACACGTGGCATAATTTGTTTGCATTTCATTTGACCTTGCGTAATTCTTATTTAAATACATGCAAATGTGACTCATTAAAGCTGGAAATGGGAACTGAAAGACTGATCAATCCTGTTCAGTCACTTACTTGTGATCTTCGTTCACGAATTTCAAATTATTAAATCATAACCATGCTTAAAGATACATTGAATATACTCGCAAACATGTGCATAAATACTTCAAATACGCAAAATTAAACAAAAAAACTAATGCATGTCTTTAAGTGTTGAAATGGCCCTCTCGCGTCTTGCTAACGTGGCCATTCCTGCGTATGTCAGATTTAAATATGGCGGATTTACATCCGAATTTCTCTAAGAATGACACAAAAAGGGAGACTGGGATAATAGCTCAACGTATTTTTAATAAACACAATGTTTTATGTGTCTAAAAAACGACTTTTGTATGTAAAATCTTCACAGCACTGCTACGTCAACTCATGACACGCCATGCTAACGGCTAACGGAGTAGGAAAGACGGATTTCTCGTTTAACACTTAATTTCTCAACAATTCACATCTAGAAACATTTAAATCCCGGGAGAGGTTGACGGGTATATATTTAATAGAATTAGTGGTGTCTTTCGTTGTAAGATACGTCAGTTTTTGTGGTTTGCGGAGATGAAAAACTTGTTCTGGCTAGACACCAACTCCAGTAAACTTTGAGCTGCGCGTGCGCGATAGTGACACGTACACCAGCTAGCGCAAGCGCTAACACACACTGGATTAGGAAAACTTTACTCTTATTGATCCATTATAACCTAATACTCCGAGATTGACAACGCCTAACAAGTATGCACTAAAAACACGACCTTTGCTGATGGCCGAGTGTGAATGTTTATTCAAGATCAGCATTAGTGACTGTCCACACAAAGTCCACGTAGGCATTAGATCAAAGGGTGAAACAGTGGGGAGAAATTGACATGGAGTCGAGCCAGAGCACATTTGCACGGCAGAACGTTCCTCTAACGATGTACGTGTATCAGAAGTCAAGCTTAAAGTAAAGCAGACGTTCGGATGTATAACATATACCCTACTGATTGATTTGGAGAATGAAGAGTGACTTACTTGTGTTTGTGTTCCCGTCTGCCCTGTGTGGTGCAGAAGCTTGTAGTGAAACTCCACTGGCGAAAGGGAGGAGCAGCAGCCTGTGAGTTATATAGCTCAAGTCTCCTCCAATCACATTCCCTCACGTCACTGCCCGTGCAGATCATGCATTTCTCTCTGGAGAGGGTTTCTTAAGATCATATTTTTCTTACTGGTTGAGGTTGTCATTGCTATTTCTCTGTATTTTTTTTTCTCTTTCTCTTTCCTTTTCATTTTATGTTAATGTATTCAGTGCTGTTTCTTTTTTTTTTGCAAAGAAATACATAATTATCTCTGGAGAGAAAAAACGGTGTTCAAATGTAGTGGTGGGGATTTGTGGATTCATCTCAGAAAGATTCGTTCACTCGTTATTTATGCAGGTTACATCAGCAGTAGGCTAGTCAGTGGCAGAATCCGAAATCGCCCCCCTAAACCCTCATTCACTATTCCCTACGTTAGTCCATTTAACTCGAAAGAATGAATGAAAAAGAGTGAGAGAATTCGGACAGCCCTTGAACTTACATCGGTTGTTATTGCAGTGCATATGTGGGATTGAATGAGTGTAGTCAATAACGTCCACTGTTGTTTCGGATACCAAATAGCCTCAAATAATGCCTTATTTGAGGGTATAGGGAGTGATTTTGGATTCAGCCAGTAGGCTAATTTGTGTATTATGAATCAGTGTTTGAATCATTCGTTACACTGACCGAAGGCAAAACAAAATATTTTCACAAACATACCAAAATGCTTGATCTAGTAGCAGGGTGAACGTGTACCCTCGTTGTTCATTGGCAGTGTTATGAAAAAACGTTGAACTCAGAGCCGTCAGAGACAAGGAGCCGTTCAGTAGTGAGGTGTCATATGGTATAAAATGGGAGGGCTAGAGCTTTGGTTACCTTGGATGTGTTGTCATTCGTACCGCCCCATTTTTCGAGAGTTCGCCATTTTTGAATGGAATAGTTTGGTGTGCTGTCTCCGCGTCATGCGGCTGTGCAGGCTCCCCCGAGTTTCAGGTTGGTACTTAAGAAGGCGTTTTGTCAATGAAATGTTTACTAATTGAGTTTTTGTGTAGTTTGTTGACGAATAACTAGTTCAACAATGGAAATGACCTCCTCTGGAATGCTTTTTGGAGCCTTTGACAGAGCCATGAAGGCCTATGTTGCCATTTCATCTGCATTCCAGGTAGCCTATCCCATACTGTCGTCTTGCCTCTGGTTGCAAATCCAGAGACTCACAGCCAGTGAAGGGCCTTGGATTTGTCAGGACCCAGAGACTTGGCAATCTCATGGGCAGGTATCTGAAGTTCTTGCTAGTCCTAAATGCCACCCACAACTCCTCAATGTCCAGCTCTGACACATGTGCTATGGAACACAAAAGTTGGTCCACAGTGCCCAGGGTGATCTTTTTAAATCCTTTTCTTGCCACATCCACCGCATGGATAGCATTCTTGTATGTGCCTCTTCATGTGTGCAAGGTGTAATCTGATCTGATTCTTGTGGGTGAGATGACTGGGTCCGCATGTGTAAACAACTTGTTTGGTAGTTGATATTTTCACAAGGTTCCTGGCCAGAAAGTAAAAGAGCTCTCTTTTTATTATTTTTATCCACTCTCAGGAAGCCTTTCTGTTTGGTTTGTTAACTTGTCTTTTTCCATCCACTCTTGTTTTTGTCCCCTTTCCCCGCTTCTGGGACTTTAAAGGACAAGTTCGGTATTTTACACTTAAAGCCCTGTTTTCAGATCGTTTCTGATGAAATAGAATGGTTAAGATTGAAATTTGGACACATGCTGCTGGCCCGAGAATTTCCGGTTTCTGTGGTAGCACCCCCCACCTCCACAATAGTTGCATAGGTGCACTGGAACAATCCTTCCTAAAATGCATTAAACTTTCGTTTACAAAGACGTGAAACTCACCGAGCGGTCAGGGGTGTTCACTGATATGCTCATGCAAAAGATGCTTTCCAACAGGTTTTATCGTAGTTTTTGTCCATGTACGGGTGTGAGGCGTTTGGAAAAATAGGTCCACAGTTTTAAAACGAATGGTAAAACACCTGTTGGAAAGCATCTTTTGCAGCGATTTTTGTGTGAGCATATCAGTGATCACCCCTGACCGCTCGGTGAGTTTCACGTCTTTGTAAACGAAAGTTTAATGCATTTTAGGAAGGATTGTTCCAGTGCACCTATGCAACCATTGTGGAGGTGCTACCACAGAAACCGGAAATTCTCGGGCCAGCAGCATGTGTCCAAATTTCAATCTTAAAGGAACACTCCACCGTTTTTTGAAATAGGGCTTATTCACATTCTTTCATACATTTAGATAGGTGGGTAAATGCATTTTTGTCTGGGTAAGTGGGTAAGTGCATGCATTGTTTTAGTTTGACAGGGTCGGCGCTAGCTTAGCTTAGCACAATGAATGGAATCCTTTGTTGCCAGCTAGCATGGCCCAAGTAAAAGTGATCCAAAAAAAACAAAAAAAAAACACGTAACCCACTTCTTGTGGCCTGCGTATTCACAACGAGTACAAATAGAGATGCAGATTAACACTAGGCGATTTCCTAGGCAGATATTGACTTAGGACTATATTAGGGGGAAGCACAGGCGAAGCACTGCTACTTGGGCGCAGAGATCACGCAACACATGAAATCCCACGACTTCCGTCAACATACCGGTGTGCATTGCAACGAGTCAAAACACAGAAGAAGAAGAACAACACGCGTGACCTGCACCGAGTGTCTTCGCTTTTGGATTGTTTTTTTTGAGAAGTTACAGCAAACATGTGTATTACCTGCGTAGCAAAAGGTTGTGAGAACAAGCAAAGGACATACACGAATGTAATGTTTCACAGAATTCCATCGAATGTGGAACTGAGAAATAAATGGCTAGCAGCTCTGGATATCTGTACGTCAACGCCTCTCTACAAAATTAAACAGTATCGTGTTTGCGAAGAGCATTTTGCACCGGAGGACTAAGTTACTTTGAAAAAATGGAATATGGGCCCAGAAAGATGGTACTACGTCTGAAACATACGGCCGTCCCATCCCATCTATTTTCAAAGCACAGGCAGAACAAAGTGCACATGTAAGTTGTCTTTTATTACTCTTCCTTATGTTAATCTGTGTCTTTATTCGGTTGTAAGATAGATGCTGAGAAGCTGCAGCACTATATAGACTACGGTTCAAATAACGTTAGCCTCCTCTAGTATAACCTCATGATGAATTCAACCTGTTTAGCATGAACAACCAAACTAAAATAAATGTAAAAAAATCGAGTACTGCCGGATGGATCAGCGCCGTGAAATCCTCGGTAGCTGTGACACAACTGCGGGCACGCTCATCTTGATCTGACGCGTTGAGCCTGGTCATCGATGGCCGTAAACTGTCCCACTCGCCACAGCACAGACACTCTATTTCAGTCGGGATAGATTGGCATATTCCCCCACATTCACACCATCAGTTCGTGTTGGCTCTCATCCTCACGTCCTCAGGCTGTTGAGCGATCGCAACCTCCTCCTGTCGTTCTATTTCCACTCATTTTCTGTAAACTCTTGTATATAGGTATGGTTCTGGCTCACACAAAATCTGCCATGTTCATCGCCATTCATGTACTGTTGGGAAAATAGCCAGGCAGCTACCATTCACACCGGTATGTTGACGGAAGTCGTGGGATTTCATGTTGCGTGATCTCTGCGCCCAAGTAGCAGCTAGTGCTTCGCCTAAGTAGCTGTGCTTCGCCTGTGCTTCCCCCTAATATAGTCCCAAGTCAATATCTGCCTAGGAAATCGCCTAGTGTTAATCTGCATCGCTATTTGTACTCGTTGTGAATACGCAGGCCACAAGAAGTAATGTTATGTTTTTTTTGTTGTTTTTTTTCACTTTTACTCGGGCCATGCTAGCTGGCAACAAAGGATTCCATTCATTGTGCTAAGCTAAGCTAGCGCCGACCCTGTCAAACTAAAACAATGCATGCACTGAGACAAAAATGCATTTACCCACCTATCTAAATGTATGAAAGAATGTGAATAAGCCCTATTTCAAAAAACGGTGGAGTGTTCCTTTAACCGTTCTATTTCATCAGAAACGATCTAAAAACAGGGCTTTAAGTGTAAAATACCGAACTTGTCCTTTAAGCTGGTAACTTCATGGCAGTCCCATACAACATCCACTCTGTTGACCATTTCAAGTTTCTCTTATATAAAGGTATGAAGATCTTGCTGGAAAAGTAATTGAAGGTTTTCTAGGCAGATCAGCCTTGTTTCCCAAACGTATACCACCATGAAGTGAGAGTGATGGAGGGTAGGCCTGATTTCCATTTTTGAAGAAGTTTTCTTCGTTCCCATTATGGGTCTAACAGGCAATGTAGAGTCTGGAAAACAGTGCACAGTCATTTGTCAGTGAGTTTTGTCTTGGACTGTCCTCTTATCTGAGCTGTTGTAAAAAAGAGGGAGCTTCTTCCTCTTCAAATGGGCAGTGATGCATTTTGTGCCCTGCATCCTCTCTGCAACAAAGAGTTTGTACTGATCTTGTCTTCGCCCATCCTCTACTTATAAAAGTCACGTTTGATGCAAGAGATTTTTCGTGATTTCCTGTGTTCACAGGTGGCACTCTGTTGTCTGTGAATGGAATCTGTTAGTGTGTGGTGTGCTTTCCTGGTCGCATTCGCGGCACTCCACACTTTAGAGGAACAAAACGGATAAATCTATGATTTTATTTATCGTCATGATTTTATTTATCGTCATGTTTGTGGTCTCACATTTTGAAAAAATTATAAGATTTTTTTTTTAGTGTGGCCCCAGCTTTTCATTGTAATCCTTCTCACAATGTCACTGAATTCACCATTAACCCTTACCTGAACATTTTATGATGTTGTATATGGTATCATTGTAATCCTTGACCATCAAAACATAGGGGTAGACATCACACTTTCCATGTTATCATATTTGGTTCAGGAGATATAGGTTAATACAAAATACATCATTCAGTTATGGCGGAAAGCAAAATTGCCACCCTGGCCGCAACAAGGTGTTTTTGCGATGGCTCCATTTCTGAAAATGTCCAGCCAGGGCTGCAAACTGTACATGTGTACCAAGTTTCATGCTTTTATGAAGAAGTGAACATAATTTTCACATATCACCTGGACTACTGGTATGTATGAGTCATTCGCCTGTTTTGGTGGTTCTACGATAATTTTTTATTCTTTTTTATATTCAATAGGTTGATTGCATGACCAAGGGTTTGCTCGCCGTGTTATGGGGTGGAACGCACGTCTAGTGATGTAATGCACTGCTGCCTTGCCTGGGTCTCATTTCAGTCGAATTTTTGCTTTAACTTTGTGTGTATTTTACTTTGGGCCAAGTTAATTGGTCGCCGAGGAGTGAGAAAACAAGTGTTAAGCGCGGCCGTTCTTTGGCTAGTCTGTTCCTCCAGCGTGTGGCGATTTGTGGCCTTGTTTATTTTCTTTGGTTTGTTCTTTGTTTTTCTTTGATTTGTAATCATTATTATTGAAGTAGCTCTCTTTTCTCAGTTTGTGTGTTTTTATATGTATTGAATGTAATGTCATGTATTTTTGTTAGTTTAAATTTCAGTTTTTCATTTAAGTTACAACGTGTGACTGAGTATTGTTTTGTTTATTTTTTGTTTTGTAAATTGATTTCTTAACCTGTGCCCATCTGTGTTGGGCTGATATTTCCCGGTGTATTCCGGGTGGCGCAGTCGACTATTGGATTCTTGTTTACTTTGTAACTCCTCCTACCTGACCGGTCTTGCCACATAAGCAACTAAATTAAATTGTGATTTTGATTCGTAGTAACTCCAGTCTTTTGAATCCTTTCACCAAAAGATTTGACACTGATTTGTTCTTTCTGCAAGTTACATCAGCAGCAGGTGGTAAGTGCATTTTTGTATAGCCTATTATAAATCAGTCATTGAATCATTTATTAAAGGGGATGTCTAATGCAATTTCATGCATTCTGATTTATTTACAATGTTAAAGAGTATTTGTAACCCATCTTTTCAGTTACAAATGTTTTATAAACGAGGCCCAGTTCGACGCTGGATTTGCAGATCATTTGAAACTGAAAGATGTCGCGGTCCCACTCCCAATCCCGGTCATGAGTTGGAATTGCAGGCGGCAACATCAAATGTCTGTGTTTTGTCGGCAAGCGGCGGTAAGTGCATGGAATGCTAACAACACAAACATATAGTGAATCAAAAGTTATCCAGGAATAATGCGATGTATTGTGCTTATCTCTTTAGCTCCGCCCATGGCACACCTCCAGGAGCACGGCGGTTTTTGGAAAGAATCGGTACGGCTGTATCTGTCTTTTATAAATCTGATTACACTAAAGACTCTTCAGAGATGAAGGATGCAATACTACGACTCAAGATTAACATGAGGTTGGCAGAAACTGTATGTTATGTCCTCTTTAAATGGGTGGTATAATGCCCCTTTTTACAAGATCTAAAATAAGTATCCGATTTTCTCAGAGTGTGTATGTGAAGTTTTAGCTCAAAATACCCCACGGATAATTTTTTTATAGCATTTTTTTCAAATTGTCCCTTTTTTGAGGGTGAGCAAAAACGCGTTTTGTGTGTGTCCCTTTAAATGGAAATGAGTTGCTGCTCCTTCAAGAAGAGGGCGGAGCTACAACAGCTCGTGTCCTTAGCCACTTGCAGACATGCACTAAAATGTCAGAAACTGTTCTGCCTTTTATGTTCAAACTGGAGTCGGACAATGATGGAGAGACTCAAGAAGAAATGACATGTAGAATGCAACAGGATGTTTTTGAATGGTTAAGGCCTAGTTGATGAATTTATGTTGCTGATGTGGAGTTAACTATCTTCAAGTCTTTGATTAGCATATTATGTCATGATAATCTATAAATCGCTCATGTGGGAACTGTTGTAAGATGCCTACAGAGTGACATGCTATTGCATTTGTGTTACATACTGTATTACAATAAATGTGAAAAGACGGATGCGACAGCTTGAGCATACTCCCAAATACTCTTCTCATAGGCTGTGTCTGAAATCGCCCCCTAAACCCTTAAATAGGGCACTACTTGAAGGGACAGCCATTTGTAGTGGTGTCCGAAACCATAGTGGACGTTATCGAGCGCACTCATTCAATCCCACAATGCAACGCAATAACAAGTGCTCAACAGCTAGAGAATACCCATAATGCACTGTGAGAGTCGCATGCTGAATGAATTCCCGCATCTCGCCAGGAGATTCAGGCTTCAGCTGAGTCAATCATCCATCCATTTCACAAACTGCGCTTGTCCAGCGTAATATCATGCCTTTTTAATTGATTATTAAATTGTTTAATTACGGTTTATACATGCTAGTTTCCATAGCAGAATTCAGGATAAATATTTTCATTACTACTGGAGCTGCCAGTTTGCTACGTTTCAATTGATTATTAAACAACAAGCACAAACTATGCCAAAGCGTCAGTCCTTCTGGCGTCTCAGTGTCCAAATTCACTCACTTCTTTCATTAGTAGATTAATATAGGGAATAGTGAATGACGGTTTAGGGACGATTTCGAATGCAGCCATAGACTCACCCCCTTTGTTGCGTGTTCCTGGGGGCAGGGTTTATATACATTTTAGTGTTTGTGATGTCACTAACAACTTCTGTAAAAGAAAATATATTCCTTTCCTTTGAACTTTGAGCGTTGTAACTTTGCAGATGTTGTTTATGCTCAAATAGCAACATTACACACTAACTAATGTTAGTAAAGTGAAATCATAATCAACCACCCCTTTAATAAACACAGATCAAATCAACTTTTTTTATTAAAACGTATAGGCCTACAAATATAACCTACTAAAATACTACAAAATAATTCAAATGTATTGGTAGGAATTTTGAGTAGGCTAATTTTAGTAACCCATCATTTGAACTCATATCATTCACTAAAAGATTTGTGCATAATTTGTTCACTGACCATTTTTGCAGGTTAAATCGTAACTTACAATATAAGAGGCACTGAAGCCACTTCACAAGTCATTCACGAGTCACGGCCCAAAAAGTTTATCTTGCGAGACTCCACTGGGCAAGAAGTAGAAAAAAGAAAAAAAAAATGGACTAAATTAAGAGAAATGTCTAAATGTTGTTTTATTCGTGTGCGGACAATCCAGACCTCAGTCATTTTTACAATTTAATACTTCAGACCGTGAAAATAGAGTCCGTAAATAGAAGTAAACAAAGATTCGTTCACTTAAAAGTTTCCTTAAAAAAAGTAATCGTTTTCGAAGTCATCACTATAAGCATGTTAAGTGTTCTATAGCCTATCAACACCTATGCTCAAAACGCACACGCACACGCACACACACACAATGAATACAAATAGCCTCTGTATAAAGCATAAACAGTGGTAACGTATGGTAAGCATGGATAATGACTGATTACATAAAATCATGTAATATATAAATCTATTTTTTTTAATTCATTTAAGACACCCCTGCACCCATGAGTAATAACCATAGAGGACCTTGGTGAGCTTCCCTTGCATGTGCATGGCCTTTGCATAGTTTGTCTTAAGGCTAATTACATCAATTTGGATTTAGATCTTTTTGTATTGAGACTGAGGTCTTCCCATAATGCATGATGTGGCATGTGATGGCTGTAGTTGTTTTTTGTTTTTTTGTTTTTTTTTTATCTCGACTGGTCTTTTGTTGTAGTCTCTCTCTCTCAATACAAACGTAAACCTATGAAAACCTTAATTTATGTCTGAGTTCACAGGTTTGTTCTGATTGACAGCAAGGAAAAAAACTAAACTAAATGCTAATAAGTAACAATGCCTATGCTAGAAAAATAAATAGGTTTATCAACTTTTAAAAGTGTGTACTTCCCATATATCTTGTTATTGACATCAAAGGTTGTGCATAGTCAAAACGCTTCGGTGCAGATATTTGTCACTAGAAGCTAGCCAAATCAGACATACCCTTGTCCTCTAAAACCAACGAAACTGTACGAGTTAAATAAAAAAAGGGGTACTATACAGTTATCCGGACCACACGATGGCCTACCCCTAACCCTAAATCACACCTGAGTTGTTGTTTATAATTTACAGAATTATAAATGTAAAAAAAAAAAAAAAACGTATGTAAATAATTTGGATGCAAGTGCGATAAAAGTCTATAAGGTCTTGGATCACTCCACTGAACACTTTTTTTTTTTTTTTTTACTGTCCAATTAAATCTCCTTCGTCTTTATGCATGCTGACAAGCAAGCGTAACGCATAACTGCCATCAGATCTTAAGTGATTGTTTTTAAGAATATACATATTTGCTTAGCTAACATAGGCCTATACAACTCTGTTTGTCTGTAGCTGTAACAGTAGCTCTCCAAAAGGAAGAACAGAGTTAGATTACAGGAAAATACTCCTTATTCCTTAATTTAGATCTGATCTTTTGTTATATATTTTTGGTATTCATATGAGATTGTAGTCATGTTTTCGGCCATATGGTTTAAGATCCATGTTTTGTTGCAGATTTACAATGTGAAGAAGTTCAAGTTGCAGTAGTGCAACATTATCCACAATGTTATCCAGCAGATGGTGACAGATCCTTCTCATTGAGCCAATGATAGAGAAAACGACTGCTGTAATTTCTTTCAGTTCTTTAAAACATTAATTTTTTGGGCCACAAATAGGATGAGAACCTCTTTCTCAGTGTTTCAAAAGCCGAACATCTACCATACAGTGCAAGATAATAGTGCACTACGGACTGACTGACCAAAAACGTAACAATAACATCACTTACTTTGCAATAATGTGTATATATAATATTCACTTTAGTAATAGTTATATATCTGTATATATTTATTCACTTACTACTTACGAATCATTCCCACTGTTGCTACAGCATGTTTACCTTGTGGTCCTATTGTTTGTTGTCTTTTTTTATTTACTGTTGTCTTTTGCTCCTCGTGACTGTCTACTGTTTAATTTTTACCCATTGTCATGCAATGTTGACTTTAAAGATATAACATAAAAATGGTGTTATACGCATGGCAAAAAGTATAGGCTTATATCATTTGTTATGGGGCATTGTTAAACACACACACACACACACACACACACACACACACACACACACACACACACACACACACACACAAACACACACACACACACTCCTTGCTACCACCTTTGTTTGCTATAGGGTTTGCACAAACATATAAGGCATTTCTTTAAATTAACTACTACATGAGGACCTTAAGACATTTTAGATATTACTGCAACATTTTTCTGTAAAACTAAAACAATGTCCATGTGAAAAGTGCTGTATAAGTACATTTGACTCGTTTTTTGACAAGTTGTGCAACTTGTGTATATTTAGGTAGTTTATCCTGTTTTTTTTTTGTTTTTTTTGGTGTATTGTGCGTCATTTTATTTGTTGTTCTCATGGTTACAGCAAATAAGAAAAAAAATGTCGTTCTAAATGACAAAATACAGTACAGTGCACTTTTCTCTGCTATTCTGTATGTTTTAATGACTTCTGGGTTGTTTGCACTGGTAGAGGCATGTGTCATAAATAATTAGTGAACTAATTTCAAAGCTTCATCACATATACCATCTGCAAACTTGGTTGATGGCATACAGTTTTTGAAGAACATTGTGTTTCCTGGAAAATACAATATGGAAGAGATGTGTAAAATCCTATTGTGATACCGCTCTGGTGTGACTAGTTATATTTTATATTTCTATAACAAAATCTTAATTTTGCTAGAATAATCTATGTGTAAATTACTCTAAGGATGCATGTGGATGCCAATCTTTAACTGATTGACTCTATTGGCATGTCAGGACCAATCCTCTATTTTTCCCTCCCCTCATGTGAAGTTGAGACTAAATTCAACAATTACTGGGAGAGAGTTGTGTGATGGATTCAATTGGCATCCCTATACTCTTGGGTAGAATCAGTTAGTGTGGGCTGAGGATATCACCTTGTGGATTTTGATTAGTGTAGGTGGACAACATTCCAGAATTAAAAGCAGGGAATACAAAACTGAGGTGAGTGGAATTGTTTTTGTTTACTTGCCATGTGATGTGCGTCGTATAAAATGCCTTGATTCGTCCTGACAAAAAAGACAAAAGAATACAATTGTGAATCCAGGCTTCTTCTTTTTTTTTATGTACAGTATATACACAATAAAAGCAAAAAATAAAGCTCCAAATATCTACACAGAATGCAGGTAAATAAGCTTTATTCCTAATATCAATTTCAGCAAATAAGTTAAAATATTAATAGAACATTATGTTACCTTATTGCAAGTGCAAAAACTGAAACTATCTGAACACTACTCTTCGTACTGTCTGAACTTCTTTGTCATGTGTTTCAGACATTTTTTAACATTAAAAGACAATACTGTAAATGGGATGTATGTGTTGTTCATAAAAATGAAACGGCACATATTTCTGTGGGCTTACAAAATCTGGCCTTTCATTCCTCATATTTTCAAGATGCATCTCTCTTATCTTCCATCTGTTGTCTTTAAACTGTTGAAAAAGAGTTTTGACTGGGACTGCTATATGGGCTTTGGGCACACTGACTGCATTGTTTTCTCAGGATCATTTCATAATAAGGGAAAGTGGACTAAAGTGCTCACCTTAAGGTTCTTGTAACTCAGTTAAGAAGTGAATGAAGAAGAAATGCTTTGGAATACAGACCTAAAGAAGACTGCTCTTTTTAAAGCAGATTGCTGAAGTGAAAGCACTTTCTTTTTTTTCTTTTTTATGAAAGAGTAAAAAAGTTTTAGAAGTTTAGGCCTAAGTTTACTAAGCAAATGTAATGAACTAAACATTTGTTTTATTTGATAAAATATATATATATATTACAAAATAATTTGGACTTTAAAACAGCTAGAAGATCAAAAACATATGTCTAATGGTCTAAACAAGTTGTGTTCCAAATTTGTAGTTGATATGATAAGAATTGGCCAATTTCAAAATAGCTTTAACAGGATGAATTTTGAGTGTTTAAGCTTTCGAATGGTACCTAATTTATGATGATTACAAAAATATGGGATAGGAAGAAAAGGTGATAAAAAGTGTGCCAGGTGTCCCACTACCCTGTCACTGAGCCTTAACCCTCTGATGGTTTACGGGGTCTTTTTGACCCCAAATGACTTTTGCTCAAATTAAAAAAAATGTTCCCTTTGTCCAAATGGTATGAAACCTTCTACGGCTCTTCACACTTTCTAGATCTACAAAAAAAAAATTAAATTGGAATGATATCTGTTTTTATGTTAGCGTGACAAAAATTGTGACACTCGTGGTCTTCGGGGTCTCTGGAGACCCCGCAATCAAAATATACAAAATTCATCATCAAAATCAGAAACAACGCAGAACACATCGACAGAAATGGCACAAATAAAGTGGCACACTTCCACCAATGCAAAAAACATCCACAATGCTAAATTATTTTGCTCACAACACGCGCACACACACACACACACACACACACATATAGAGGAATACATTTTTGAGACTATAAAAACTGTTCTCTTATCATTTGTCAAATAAAATCATCCAAAATGCAGTACCACCACAAAAATAAATTGGTGACACTGACACATTGAAAATGTGCACACACGCACACACACACACACACACACACATGCACACACACACACAGGAACATTTATAGGGCTATAATTTGTCAAAATTATGGGGGGGGGGTGGGTTCAGTACAAAAAAATGCTAAACTTTGACAAAAATATTTTATTTTTGTTATAATTGTGATTTTATAATATTTAGATATGAATCCAACTGAATCCAACTTGTGAAAAGATATCTTTCAGGTAGTCAAATAGCAAATAGCATATAGTGGAGCTCTATGGCCATCTAGTGGTTAAAGTGATATTTTTTTAATTTTAAAACTGCATTTTCCAAAAAATGGGCATAAATGTTACATTAAACCATTTAAAATGATCCATGTTATCCCCATGAATGAAAGTTAGAAATCTGGGTCTTTTATAAAGTGAATTTTACATCATATGCTGTTTTTTTGTAAAAAGCTTATTTAAATAAATATTTATTTATTTATTTATAGAAATTTAAAAGATATCATAAATTCTCCAAAAACTGCACAAATGTTGAGTAAAAACATTAACAAACAGAATAAAATTACATTTGTAAAAAAAAAAAACTATTATCTTGTTACAAAATTAAATGTTATTGTCTGGGGTCTCTGGAGACCCCAAAAAACACGAGTGTAGACATAAATATAGACCATCAGAGGGTTAACAGGCTATCTTAATAAAAAACATAAACAATTAGCGATTTTCTTGATTCAGGTGATGTCTTAACACAAGCTCATCTTGCCTTTCCCGTTTTCAGTCATTGGTAGATTTATGGAATGTGGGAAATTTCCAAATTCCATCACAAAGGTGACTTGGTTGAAAGGTATTACCTGCTTGACACAATTTAGTAGGAATGTAGATGATTTAGCTGAGCTGGCAGCGAGTGGAGACATGTGTGATTGTACTTGCCAGAAAGGTGTGAAATCCCGAAATCAGCTCTTTTTACCATACCATACCAACTTTATTTGTTAAGCACTTTACAACAACCAAAGTTGACAGAAGTGCTGTACAGCAAAATAAACAAACACATGTACAATTAATAACCACACAATAAAAACATTCAAAGTAACAAATTAAATCAAGTAAATGAAGTCGACCTCTTACTAGGTGTCATTTGATCCAGCTGTTCCCACAAAAAGGAAGTTGCTGGTGGGTTTGTGTGTGTGAGCTGAGTTGTGGGTGTTCAGAAAATAACATATTATTAGTGCACATAATGTTTAAATAAGTGAGAACTTGTACTGGTTGTATATAAGCACATTTTACTCCTCACGCTCTCAATGCAGGCTACAGACACCTCGGGTGTCACTAAATTAATTATCTTTATTTATCAAATGAGATCAAGATCATTCAAAGCCTATCTGGGCCATAATGCTGAACCAATTTCTTTTAGAGTAAAGCACACACAAAAAGGCAAGTTTGTCTGAGCTCTTATGTGCAATCAGATGAAATCACACACACTCTGTCTGGGCCTTTATGTATAGGGACATAATGTAGCAATAACATGCAGACCACAGCATGTGGCAGTTACCAATTAGAATGTAGGCCTTCATTACAAATTACTATTTACTTACAATAAAATTTAACCAGTAACTGTACAGTAACACCATATATAATAATAACTAATCTCATTGAGTTATTTTAATGCCTCATTGAGTTATATATATGCAAATAATAGGCTAACAAAAGTAAACCATATCAATGATATAGTATTTATTTAAAGGGGTGGTTGATTATGATTTCACTTTTTTAACTTCAGTTAATTTGTAATTTTGGTGTTTGAGCATAAACAACATCTGCAAAGTTACGACGCTCAAAGTTCAAAGCATTAGATTATCATGACAGAATACGCTAATCAATGACTAGAAGATAACTACACAGATTTCATAAATTCAAGCTACATAAATTCATTAACCATTCAGAAATGTTGTCTACATGTTGTCACTTCTTGAGTCTCTTCATCTTTGTCTGACTCCGGTTTGAACATAAAAGGCTAAAAGTCTTTGAAATGTTCTGGACACAAGCTGTTGTAGCTCTGCCCCCTGTGATGGGAGCAGCAGGTCATTTGCATTTAAAGCAACAGATACAAAAACGGTACGTTTTTGCTCACCTTCAAAAAATTACAATTTTAACATAAAAATATCTGTGGGGCATTTTGACCTAAAACTTCACATACACACTCTGGGATCATCAGAGACATATTTTACATCTTGTGAAAAAGGGAATTATACCACCCCTTTAAATGTCATTTGTACACCAGAAAAAACTAATTTGCCCTCTACCATACTGCTCTTACTTTTTTGCCATATCTTTATATGTTATACAGATGTAATCGAAATGATTCAACCCCCACTGCAAATCAGGTTTATTGGCAAAATTTACAGACTCAGCTCTTTACAATGAACAAATAATTGTATAACAAGTAATTGAAATAGCTCAACACAACAAATGTTTCAAGTGGTTTCCCCAAATTCAACTGAAATTGCAACTTTTAATGACTTTCGCAGTCTCAAAATGATTCAACCCCCAGAATCCCTCACAGCAGCACAAATCTGCAAAACATGTTGTCTCAAGTACACCTGATGCAACTAATCAAGGGCTTCATTAGTTGTAACAGGTGTGAACACATGAAATCTTAACTGGCTAGATTTGTTGAGTGTCACGTTTGACTGCATGTTAGAAATATGGCTAAGCAAAAAAGCATAAGAAAAGTTTTTGCACAAAATCATAAATAAGAAGTTTTGGGATTCTGTTCTTTGGAGCGATGAAACAAAACTGAAACTTTTCGGCCCTATGGATCAATGGTGTGTCTGGAGGAAGAAGAACGAAGCATATGCTGAAAAAATCACTCTGTCTACAGTTAAGCATGGTGGTGCTCGGTGATGCTCTGGGGCTGCTTTGCATCCTCTGGCACTGGAAACCTGTTGCGTGTGGAAGGCAAGATGGATTCATAGAAGTTTCAGGAAGAAGAAAACATCGTGCCATCAGTGAGGAAGCTGAAGCTTGGGCGTCATTGGACCTTCCAACAGGACAATGATCCCAAGCATATACCTCAAATTCCACCAAGGCCTGGTTGCAGAAGAAGTCCTAGAAGATACTACAGTGGCCATCACAGTCACCTGACTTGAACCCCATAGACAATCTCTGGTGGGATTCGAAGAAGGCGATTGCAGCACGCAAACCCACCAATATTACTGAACTGAACTGCATTGCTTCTGAGGAATGGGCTAAGATTCCTCAGAAACGCTGCCAGAAGCTGGTTTCTAGTTATACATCTCGTTTGCAGCAGGTCATAACAGCAAAAGGGTTCTGCAAAGTACTAAAGTTGCTTGAAGTATCAAGGACTAAGTACTCGAGATTGCAGAAGTCATTAAAATGTGCATTTTCAGTTGAATTTTTGGAAACCACTTGAAACATTTGTTGTGTTGAGCTATTTCAATTACTTTTGTTTGAATTGTTCATTGCAAACAGCTGAAAGACTGTAATTGTTGCCAATAAACCTGATTTGCAATGGGGGTTGAATATTTTCGATTACAACTGTAAATAGTAAGAGCATTGTGCTAGTATGCATTTCTGAAATCAGCCAAAGCACTTATTGTGTGTACGCAATAGTGCATAAAATCTGCTTACAAACGTTACACCACTTAAATTTGTCAAGTTCTTAATAAAATACAGATAGAATTATAAGTACTTAACACATTAAAATGTGTACTTGTTTAAAGCATGACAAAAGATTATAAAAACATAATAATTAAAATGTACTTTAAAACATTTAATTTGACATTATTACAAATTAAGTGATATTTTTAAAAGTCTACTTAAGTGTGCTAAGAAACACTTTCTACTTTAAGTACACTTAATTGCCACTTAAGTGAAACGTTTATTTCATTAATATTTCATTTTTAAGTGCCACTTTTATTTCATTAAAATGATTTAATCGGCAAGTACATTTTCTTTTTAATTAATTATAAAGACTACAAGTGCACATTCAATACAATTAAGCACACTTCTTTTTCACAGGTATTACCATTATAGCATTTGACTAAACAGATTTATTCCTGTTGATTTCGCCCAGTGAACAATTTCAGGAATATTCTATGTCAAATCAATCAAAAGATCTTTAATTTCCGTCTTATATAGACCCATTTTTAGAGTCATCTGCCAAAATTCACACTGGCAACTAATGAGTAGTGCTCTGCTCCTCCTTGCAGGTGCCCGAAAGCCATGCCAGGGCCAGATGGATACAAAGAACTGTGTTCTTGCCAAAACTTGCTAAAACTTACTGTCACCCTGAACCTCCGCTTAAGGGTGAGAAGTGGGGCAGAGCGACAGACTTTATTTTGAGGAGTGATGCCCAGGAGAAGGACCACCATCGCTCCACACCAGTAGCACAAACCCACCAAGCAACTGCCACTGAAGGTCTCGTCGCTGCCACACAGATAAAACCAATCCCACAACCTTGTCTACTGAAAGCACATTTCAATGCTGACCATCCTCAGTCTGTCAATAATAGAAATGTGGATTATGTCGTACCTGCGTCAGACCCAACTTGTTCAGGTTGGGATGTTTAAATCATATATTCCCATATTGTTAGCTTTTAGTGAATGTCTAATTTCAATTTATGAATATAAACTCCCATGAGTAGATTGAGCAAAACCAGCCTGCATCCAATACTGTCATAATAGCAGATGTGAGTAAATCTGTGAACCACTGGCAAACATTCACCAATCTGATTCCACAGATGGAAAGAATAATGACACCCATTTGGGAAACTGGCACATTCATCCAAAAACGACCTCACATAAATCAAAACGACTCCCTCCGAGCATACCTCTACCTGCCAGACCTCTTCCGAAAGAGCCAGAGCAACTGATCTCAATGCCGTGTGAGTGTTCATTTATCTTTGCCATAATGATTTGAATTTATTTCTTACTTTACTTTTATTACATTACTTTTGTGACTGACAAGCATATCCAGAGCCAAAAATCCAACACCTTTCAGATACTCAACCTTTTTTAACCCCTTTTCATAATCTTATGAGAATTGATCATAAACAAAAAATTTTATTAACACCATTGATCACCTTTGTGAAAAAGACTTTAAAAAATACTTATTACAGAAATAAGGACATTCTTAAATAATAATTCTATACAAAGTAAAAATATATTCAGTAAAAACTGAATATACTTAAGTACTGTCATGGATGGGTGGAGAATTCAATGAGAACAATCACCAATACACAGGAAATAAAGCACAACCACATTAACTCACGACATATACAACACTGAGAACACGGGCTGAATCCGGAATCATTCACTATTCCCTACGTTAGTCGACTAATACTGTTCACTTGAAGGAGTGAATGAAAAGGAGTGAGCGAATTTGGACAGCGGTTGAGCTTACATCGATTGTACACTCGTTATTGCAGTGCAATGTGGGATTGAATAAGTGTACTCAATAACATCCACTATGGTTTCAGACACCACTACAAATGGCTGTCCCCTCAAATAACGCCATATTTGAGGGTATAGGGGGCGATGTCGGATTCTGCCAGGGCTTAAATTCTCAGGGAGTAATCAATGTAACTGTGGACAGGTGTGGAACTCAACTCCATAACCAAGGCAACTAACAATGACAGGGAACACAGGCAAACAAGAAAAGATCAAAATGAAACCAAAGCACAAATTAATAGTACTGGTTCCTGTGTTTGATTTGTTTTGTTATTATATTAATCAAGCCTCCTGCATTTTGATCTCTGAGTTTCACCCAACATTACAGAACCAAACACAAGGCTTGTAATTGATTTTTTAACATGGGGAAGGTGAACATAATCAGTAACCAAGGTAGCAAACTACAAATGGGGAAAAACAGGAACAGGCAACCTAAAAGTCCATAAAAAAACGTAAACGTTATGGAGAAACATTAAAAATTGTTCATAATATTAAAATCATTTTAAGCTCAATCAGTAGAACATGGACTTAGCAATGTCAAGGTCATGGGTTCAATTCCTGGAAAATCCATGAACTGAGAAAAGTCAAAAGTAGAAAGTCTACTCAAAAACGTATTCATCTCAGATGTTTCCAATGGAGAGAGTCCAGCAGATGTTCCTAAAAACCAAGAATACAAAAAAAAAAAAAACACAGATGAGGAGTATCTCTCTGAGCACTTGCTTGAAAGATGTTCAGAGGACACCAACAATGCTGCCTCTTCCTGGTTTGGTGGACAAACTGATAGAAAGCCCCTCTAAGAGAGACTCCAATTGCATGTGTGTTGATACTAAGAAAAAGTCACTAGAGAACTTATGGCAGGATCGAAACATTGTAAGAGACAGTGGAATTCTGAGCCGGCTCAGTAAGGAAAAGCTAAAGCTTCAAGAGGTACTCTAAAGTTTATGGTTATGGTAATGCCTGTTTTTCATTTACATGACCTCCTTTTTATAACCTCTACCCTGTTTTCTGATGTTCTTCCAACATTCTTTGCTCTTGTCCATCTTCACACCCCTTCACCAGCATCTGTATGAGGTTGTCACATCCGAGCAGACATATCATCAGAGCTTGACAGTGGCTGTAGAACATTTTCAGGAATCTTCAGTGCTGAAAGACACTCTGGCACCAAGAGATAGAAAGTCATTGTTTTCTAGCATTGCAAAGATAAAATAGATCAGTCAAAGGTAAGAACCAGGGCTAGTGTGTATAGTCTGTTGAACAAGATTGTACATTGAATACAATTCAGTGTAGAAAACATTCAGATGTGATTCTTTCCTGTTCACTGTCATGTTCAGGAATTAATAATGTTGGACCTGCATAATGAAATTATTTTTTACTGTTCAAACCAAGTGTGGGTCCTGTAAAAAAGCTTCTAAAAAAAAAAAAAAGGGTACGTTAAAAAGTGGGCAAAAGGGACAGTAAAGACTTTTACATTGTTTAAAATGTTTTGTATTTGTTTTGTATTTATTAAATAATCCTGAAAAAATGTATCACAGTTTCCACAAAAATATTAAAAGAATATCAGGCAGAACAACTGTTTGCAAAATTAATAGCAATAAGACGTTTCTTGAGCACCAAATCAGCATATTAGAATGATTTCTGAAGGATCATGTGATACTGAAGATTGCAGTCATGGTTGCTGAATATTATTCAACATTGTCAACAAGAATAAATTACATTTTAAAATATAAGAAAATAAAAAATATATATTTTAAATTGTAATAATATTTCACAATTTTACTGTTTTACTGCATTAAATAAATGAAGCCTTATAGTGGGCATAAGATATTTTTTTCAAAAACATTAAAAAAATTAAAGCTGCAAGCAGCATTTATCGGGGTTCAGGCGGGTAAAGCCTTTAAGCACAAAAGCTTCAAAAGTTTTTAAGTTTTATTTAGCAAGCATGTAACCACTGACATACTAGATGGAAAAGACCATTTACAGCCAATACAGGCAACTTACCATATAATGGTTTTAAATCTTTTTAACCGTTATAGCGCCAGCTATGGTCTGATATCCATACAATTTTGCATGCTTGTTCAGAATGTTATGTCACATATGCTCACCAATTTTCGTGAAGTTCTGAGTTTTCGTTTAGGATTGATAGGCTTTTGAGTTAATTTTTCCACACCCATTTTATAGACCTTATGTAGCTCCGCCCCTTTTCAGCGCTGCGTTCGTTGTCTTTTGACTTCCGGTCTGTATTTTCACAGCGTTTTGCGTTTTTATTAATGAACGGCTCGTTTTAAAATCTTCCCGGTCGACTTACATTTGTTAAGTCATCTGCTTTAAACATTACAATCCTCATGATAACTTTCGTTAACTTTACATGAAGTAAATCCACTTCAAAAGCTGATTACTCCTGGACAGCAGCGCCATAGAAATATACAGAGCGACCGCAAAAACGGAAGTTAAAAGACAATATTCTAAAGATGGCGGCGCCCACGTTTCTCTGGTGCATAAGGTCTATAGCCATACAAAAAATGCAAAAGTTCAACTTTTTTTTTTATAATTATTGATCTAGATTAGAGAGTCAAGAGAATTGTCCTAGACTGGTCTGGTTCCGATCGGGCGAAAAACCTAGGACTAGTTCATAAAAGTAGGTTTTTAACATATTTGCAAATATTTAATGAGCGGTTTGACAGCAGTGGTTCTTGGGGCAAAGTTGTTTGGGATTAGGAGATCCATCAAATGATATGCATATTCCGTGGATGTGTGTAACACCACGTGATTACAGAGCCATAAAACTCGTTAGCACCAACTAGTGGCCGATTTCTTTCAAAATTCTTACAGACCTCTAGGGCCACGAGTCGGACTTGCCCATCGAGTTTTGTTCCGATCGGCCTCCGTTAACCTTGTCTAATAGGTGCTCAAACTTCATTGGCTGATGGCGGCCATGTTTTTCGAGTTTTCAACAGCTATCCGAATTCTCTCACTCTTTTTCATTCACTCCTTCAAGTGAACTGTATTAGTGGACTAACTTATGGAATGGTGGTTGAGGGTTTAGGGGGTGATTTCGGCTTCAGCCAGAGTCTGGTCTCAACTACAGATAACAGGCTACTTACCTATTGGATCTCCCTATGAATCTCCAGCTATCTCCCTGTGATACTCCAGCAATCTGGAGTGTGCTCTTTCCGTTAGTTCATATTCATCTGGTCATCATTACTCTGACTCTGCCACTACTCACCTGCTTTCGGTTTAATTCATCACTTTCAATAAATACTCTGTTTGCGTTTAACCTAATCTCTGTCTCAGAGTCTGGTGTTCCCCGACAGAAGACCAGACCCAAACATCATGAACCCAACAGCATATTCATCCATCCACTCTGTTGCTCCTATCCATCTCACAGGATGGCCTCCCTTTAGAAGACTCCACAAGCTCCTCGAGTTCCTCGAGCTATTCCCACATGGTGTCCTGGAGTGACAACACTTTGAAGACTTCTGGAGTGGGTTGGATCTCTTCAAACAGCTACAATGGGAACTACCACCTGTACTTTGGAAATATGTGTAGAATATGCACTGTGGCTGAGTAGCTCCTCCCTCAAAGCAGGTGAAGTGGATAAAGACATCTTCTTCCCTTGGTCACAGCCTCCCCAGCCCACATCAGTCCTCCTGGTGCCATCGGTCTTCATCTCAGAGACACCACCTGCCTCGGAATTCCACTTAGTCCCTCTCTACCCCTACTTACACCAGCCACTGAGCCACAGCCCACCATGAGTTAAGAGGCAGAGCCAACGATTGCCACAGACCCGAGCTCAGACAGCCCTTTAGCCCACCCACTATGGTCACAGAGCCCACCGCAGACCCAGCACCTGAGCCAGAGCCAGCGACCAACAAGGACCTGCCACGAATGGAGAAGGTCAGCCGGAGCCAGAGCCTGCAACCCTACTCATCCAAGAGCCCAAGCCAGTCGTCATGTCTGACCAGGTGTGAGAGCCGGCACCCATAGCTGTCCCAGTGGGGATTCTAGTGAAATTTGATGGTGTGGAGTTGGATTCCATCGATGCCCCCTTCCCTGAAGTACAGTTGCTGCCTACGAGCATGGTCAATATAATGGACTCACTAGTTCCCTCCTATTTCCAAACCAAGTCTCCTGCGATTCCATGGGTCCTGCCCAGCTTCAAGTCTCCTGCATTTCTGCTGGTCCCGCAAAGCTCCAAGTCTCCTGCATCTCTGCTGGTCCCGCCAGCTCCAAGTCTTTTGCGTCTCCAATGATACAACCCAGCCTCCCTCTCCCACCTCTTCTACAAAAGACAGCCAGTCCTTTGGCTGCACCTCAGATGGCTCCAACCAGCAACTCTGATCCTCCTCGGGTCTTCCAGTCTTTAGCTCAGCCTTGGCACAATGATCCCCTGGGTTAAACTCGGGCTGCCGAGCCCGTAACTCCACATTAGACAGTCAACTAGTCGGCTCCATCCTGGCTCCTCAACCCCTCAGCTCCACCTGTGACCGCCATCCTCTCTTCAGTTTGCAACTCAACATGAGACTGCATTATATTCTGCAACATCTCGACAGACCTGGGACTTATGCAAGGATTTTATTTGTAGACTTCAGTTCGGATTTCTATACCACCAGGCCAGATCTCCTATTATACAAACTGACCCAGCTTTTTGTGCCCACCCCAATCTGTCAGTGGATCACAAGCTTTCTAACAGATAGGCAGAAGCTAGTGAGGCTGGGAAAACTCACATTCAGGACTCTCACTTTCAGCATTGGTGCTCCTCAGGGTTGTGTCCTCTCCCACTGGTCTTCTCACAAATTACACAAATGACTCCACTTCAAAAGACCCCTTTGTTAAGCTCCTGGAGTTTGCAGACGACACCACAGAAACTCAGAAACTCCCCCCACTCACCATCATGGACAGAACTGTGGAAGCAGTGGAGTCATTCAGGTTCCTGGGCATCACCATCTCTCAGGACTTGAAGTGGGACAATCACATTGACTTTGTGAAAAAAGCCCAGCAGAGGTTGTACTTCCTTCACAACCTGCTACAAGAGCTGCTGATATAGTTCTGCTCAGCCGTCATTGAGTCTGTCCTGTGTTCATCTATAACTGTCTGGTTTGGTTTAGCCACCAAATCAGACATCAGGAGACGACAAGGGATGGTCCAGACTGCTGAAGAATTATTGGTGCCCTGTCTGTGTCTTTATACTTTTTTTTTATATTTTTAATTTTTAAATGTTATTATGTGTCTTGTTATACATATACTTATATTTGTGGACTGGAAGCTTCAATACCAAGGTAAATTCCTTGTGTGTATGTGCAAGCACATTTGGCAATAAAGCTCTTTCTGATTCTGATTATGGCTTCACCGGGCTCCCTTGTCCTTCCGGCTCCGCCTTGGTCAGTCGTCGCTCTGCCTGCACCCTGAACTTCCGGGCCTTCACCTGCGCTTCGTCCCACCGCCCCTTCGGCTCCGTCAGGCTCTGCCTTCCCCCCGGTCAGATCTCTGACTCCATCCTTGTTCTGCCGTGGGTCTTTGTCCTGGCTCTTGTCTGACTCGCTCTGTGATGTTTGCCCTCACCAACTCCTTCACTGCTCTCTCACTCACTGTTCCCCCTCAATGCCTCTGACCCTCCCTCCCAGGCCCTTGAGAACTAGACCAAACTACGTCGTTCAAGGACCATTACATTTTTGTGGGCATCAGGATGGATGGGGGGTTGTAATGTCACATATGCTCTCCATCTGCCCAGTCATCTAAACAGATACAACTGTCCCTAATCTGCACTCACTGGCACTACACCTAGTCATCCCGCACCTGTTTCTTATCGGCATTCAATCTGCACCAGGATAAGAGCACACACCTCACAGTCAATCTTGGTCTGGTCTCAACTACGGATAACAGACTACTTACCCGCTCTACTTCCCTATTGGATCTTCCTGTGATACTCCAGCAATCTCCTGTAAACTACTCTTTGGAATATTATATGTACCCGTCAACTCACCATAATCCTGTGAAGAGGTGTGTGCTATCTGTACTATCACACTCCAGTCATCATTGTTCCACTGTAACCCTGGTAAAGATTTGGTAAATATTAGTGTTTTCAAAAAGTTACTTTAACAAGCATTAGATGATGGAAAAGGTCATCTAAATGTTAAAATAGGGGATGTGTGCACACAATAAATATTGACAGAAATGAATAAAGAAACCTCTAAAATTGCCCAAAAACTGATGTTACATAATGTGTGTAGGTTCTATTATTAAAACCTATTTTATAGATATCCTTTATGGATAAACAGATTGACTATACTATTCAAAAGTTTGGGGCCTGTAAGATTTTTTGGTAACACTTTACATTAAGGTTTCATTAGTTAACTACTTAAGTTAATATGAACTAAGAATGAACAATACTTCTACAGCATTTATTCGTTAATTTAAAAATGTACTCATACATTATTAAAATCAAATATTGTTGGCCTATTTGATTACATTACTTAATGCACTGTGAAATAACATGAACAAACAATGAATGACTATTTTATGAACTAACATTAAGAAAGATAAATAAAAAATTTGAACAAATTAGACTTTATTGTAAAGTGTAACTGTTTTTTTTCTTCTGTTTTTGATACATTAAACATCTTATGCTCACCAAGGCTGAATTTATTTGATCAAAAATACAGTAAAAACAGTAATATTGTAAAATTTGTTTTAAATTTATTTTAATATATTTGTATTTTATTGCTTTTATGGCAAAGCAAAATTTTCAGCAGACATTACTCAAATCTTCAGTGTCACGTGATTCGTGGTATTTATTTAATGTAAAATGTCTCAATTTCTCTCTCTCTCTCTCTCTCTCTCTATAAAACAACTAACACTCTTTGCCTGTGCAGGTTGGACCAGTTTGAAGTTCAGGACTATGTGCACCGCTCTCTGATAGAGGTGGCCGACGGTAAAGACCTGGAGGAGGAGCTGGAGGGATGTGAGCTGAACTGGATATTTCAGCTGGCCCTTCTGCATAATGACCGGAGCACAACCTCTCAACTTCTGCTGCAAACAAATTCAGAGTCAGTACCCATAATATGGTCCATACACCACCATAATAGCTCAACAGTGAACTGTGTCAACTTGACAGTGTCAAATTCTCTATATAGGACACAAGATGGCATAACAAGATCAAAACATTTAATAGTATAAAATATGATGTTCCTCTTAATATAATAACAAAGATATGTCTTTGTTTGTTTTCTTAGAGCTGAGAAGGACTTATGGGTGGATCTTCTGGGTGGGCAGAGAGATGGACAAGACACAGTGTATGAGGAGTGGGGTAAGAATGAATCACTGAATTGATTACTGAAAACAAAATTTAAAAAAATAAAAACTTTTCATTTTTGAGTGAACTATTCATATTCCTAAAACGTGTGCAGCTAAACATTGGCCACTAGGGGGCAAAAGTGTCAATGGCTTCAAGATTGTGTTTCCATAACATGGAAAACCATCCTGTTCCCTACGGCCCTCCAGGAACCCTAAAAAACAGCAGAGTAGAGAATGAGCATGCAAGTTTAGTTAATTTTAGACTAATTTCATTTGGAATAGCAGGGTTGTGTTGCAACAGCACCATCGGTACTCTTCAGTATGATGTTGATCATATCTCCTAGCTGTAGACTAAAGCTCCCCTCGTTGTTGTCCATTGAACACCTCAATACATCGCACCTGAGTAGGCCTACAGTCTACAGTGCCTTTTTTATTACAATTTGAACATAATTGATTTATTCATAAATGTTTTATAATTCTAAAGAACATATGCACTGAAGTTAGTAGTTTGCTCTGATTAAGAACAGATGTTCTCTGCTACATGTGTGGTAGAAATCACCAATGAACATGTGCAGAGATGTCACCTTCGTCAGCGGTATCCAGTATGTCCTACAGACAGCCACACGCCTGCTGAAACAACGCAATGGAGGCCTTGAACAACGAACCACAACATCCTTTAAATGAGAGACTGCTTTGCTGGACAGTCTATATTTAGAGACTTTGACTGTATCTTTTTTTTCTCTTACTGACTTGAATGAATATATATATATAATTCAGTTAGTTTTGTCTTTTGGTCTTACTTTATATTTGTTTGTAGTATGTACAGGCCTATATGTTTCACCATATTTTATGTCTGGTTTTAATAGAGCATCTCCAAATGTCCTTATGCGACTTTAGCTACTTTCTATTATGACAAATAACCTGGTCACTACTGTCAGCAAATGTGGGGTTGCTGTTTTTGTTTCTTTATATGTAATGTACTGTGTAGGTTGTGCTTATTCTGTTCTGCTCCCTTATATTCTGTGGAAATAGATTGTGTTATTATAACGTATATCCCTCTAGTCTTAGTGACTCCTTAATGATTTGTTTAGGCTATATGTCAACTGTTATGAATGTCACCTTACATAAAATGTTTGCTTATTTTTGCATGTGATCATACAGTATGCCATTTTTTGTGGCATTCCTGCAATTCTTGGAAAGAGGAGAGCAGACACAACTAGTTTTGTTGTTGTTGCTGCAACTAAATTAGACAGTGTTTTAGACAACAACTGAACACAAATCAATAGTTTAAATTTCGTCTCTTATTTATTTGCCTATTGAAAACTATTCAATGTAAATGTTTCCATAACTATATTATCAACAAACGACATGGCATTTTGAAACCAATAAAATCAATCCGCAGGTACACCTCTCAGCCAATAGCTGTCGACGATTTCAGTACGAAACTGAACCAATAGAAGGCTAGATCTCTCCGAAGTCGTCCAATCAGAATGCAGCTTTGGCCACAGTTCGCCTACAACGACGGTCGGACGTGTAACTCTTTTAGAGTTGAAGAAATACCAGGCGAAAAATAAAAGGTATGATGTCGATTTATTCCGAAATAGAGATTTAAAGCAAACGCGAACCAGTAATATTGGCAATAGTTTATTTAAACGTGTCTCAGTGAAGCGTACGGTAGAGTTTTATGATCTCTTCGCATGTTTGTGCGGTTTGACTAAACTTTCTCAGTCTTTGTTTCATCTCTGTAATAACAAACAGTAAAATGTGCGCTTTTATTTTTCGTTGCAGTTGAGGATATTGTTGTCGGTGTTTGTGAAATACTCTCACACGAGAAGTAAAATGAGGTTGGCGTGAGAGGTTAAGATTGCAGAGATTTTTTATCGTAGGTGAACTGGGTGCATGCAGCTTTAACTCATTACATTAAATAAAATATTTTCATTTAATCGTTTTTAAACATTGTTGCATTTGCATTATCAAGTGCATGATAATTGCTTCATTGCTCAAACAAAAGATAAATGGTCGCCCATTATTGTTTAATACAGCGGCAGGAATTGCTCCAAATCTTGGATGAAGTATTCATTCTCAAATATGTTCACTTCATTCCTATGAGGGTAAATGGGTCAATTTGGATCACAGCGTGTAAGTGAGCCTGTGCTTTGAAGGCATTCCAGTCAAATTGTTTAAACAAACCTGTTGCATTAAAGAGCCAGAATCAAGAATGATTTTGGATTTAATGCCGAGTGAATGTGATTCTCATCAAAACAGTGGAGCTTGTTTATTTAGGATGTTGTAGTTGGTCGTGTTGCATTGATGCTTTAGTGTTTCCATTGTTAATCAGACCTCATGCAAGTCACTGTGCTAAATGTGACAGTACATTAGTATTTTGTAAGGGCTCATGTGAGCTTGTCTTGTGTTCATTTCACTGTTGTTGTGCTGGCCAATTGTGAAAGGAACTGAATGAAGTTCCATGTGAAAGAAAGGGAGCTGGGTCATAATAATTTTTTTCTGAAAGAATGAATCGTGTCATTCAAGATATTTTGAATGTGTAGAGCTGTCAATGAATGTTAGGCTGACAATAAATGCATCAGCTCAGATTGGCTTATGCCTATCATATAAAGTTGGCATGAAATGGAAATTCTTCTGTTTTCTAAATGCATCTTTTTGATCTTATTTTGAACGATTCATCCATGTATGTTTTTTAAGCTAATTTTTAATCAATATATCGTAACATCGGTTGGACTTCTCCAAACATTTAGTCTGATCAAAGCTTGCATTAAGATCTGCTTCCATCCAATCAACAACTGATGGAAAGTCCCTGCTATATATATATATATATTTTTTTTTTCAATAATCCATATCACAGGATATATGCCACAATACAGAAGAAAAGATCTGACTCTACATTGAGATTTTACATAACGGAATAGTTTGCTTGTTTAACACTTAGAATAGATAATGGTTTACTAGTTAGAAACAAGTCAAAACAAAGATGAACTTGCCAGGTGGAAAGTGTACAAGTGTAAAGTATTTTAATTTAAATAAGATTTTAAATTGTAGTTGAGTGACTTAGACTGTGCAATAGTTGTCTTTAAAGGATGATGTTCACCTTCAGATGGTTAAATGGTTAGTTCACCCAAAAATGAAATTTCTGTTATTAATTACTTTCATGTCATTCCAAACCCGTAAGACATTTGTTCATCTTCGGAACACAAATTAACATATTTTTTGATGAAATCTGAGAGCTTTCTGTCCTCTCCATAGACACCTACTCAACTACCACTTTGACACTTCAAAAGTTCGTAAAGAGATTGTAAAACTAATAATATGAATTGAGTTGTTTAGTCCAAATTTTTTCTGAAGAGACACAATCGCTTTATATGATGAACATTTAATTTAGGTTTTTATTCACATATAAACATTCATCAACTCTCACATCAGTTATGATAAACGGAACACAAACATGTTCGTTTGACGTGTGATAACCAATGAGGTTCATTCTTGTGTGTTATGCAGCACGTTTGAGCTTCAGCAAGAGGTTTGTTCTCTCGCATCAAGCTGGTTCGGTTGAGCTCCTGTTTATATTCGCTGATCAGTGTTTATGTGATTGTGAATAAAAGCCTCTTAAGAAAATTTGGACTAAACCACTCAATTCATATGCATTAGTTTTACAATCTCTTTATGAACTTTTTGAGGCGTCAAAGTGTCAGTTGCGTGGCTGTCAATGGAGGGACAAAAAACTCTCAGATTTCATCCCAAACATTTTTTTGTTTTTTTTGTTTCGAAGATGTACGAAAGTCTTAACAGGTTTGGAACGACATGAGGGTGAGTAATTGATGGGAGAATTTTCTTTTTTGGGTGAACTATCCCTTTAATGATGAATGATTTAAGTCATTATGTTCAGTGGTGGGAATAATTACTATCTTTGTATATCCAGTTTCATCTGTTTTCATAATAGTATCTTCTTTGAATCCTGGAGTAGTCCTTTTATAATCTGCCATGATATCAATTCCTGTATAACTGGCGTGAGATTTAATTTCATTGTGTCATTTCTTTGATTGTTGTGTTGTCTCCAGGCTGGGGTGTGTATATGTGTGAGAGAGAGGGGGTAGGCTGCATCGGGAGCAGCTATGGGTGAGATCGAGGGCACCTACCGCTCCTTGCAGACCCCTGCAGGGACACGGCTCGGAGCTCAGAACAACACCGGCATCAGCACCCTGGAGCCCGGGCAGAGCCTCAGTTCGGCTATGGGAGCGGGAGGGAAAGGCCACAACAAGGGCCTTCAGATCCGCGTCCAGGGCCTGGACGATGCTCAGGAGTTCTATGAGCTTGAGGTGAGACACTTCACATCAATTTCTTTATTTTTCCGTGTCTGTTCATCACCTTATCGGCCTGGGTGAGACTTCCTGAATTTTTGATTTGTAAAAAAATAAATTCACCAATATAAAATATGTCTTTTAATGTGCTTTTAATTTGACCGTTCAAAAGCCATTACTCCAGATTTCAGTGTCACATGATCCTTCAGAAATCATTCAAATATGCTGATTTGTGCTCAAACATTTCTTATATTATTAAAGTTTAAAACAGCACTGCTTAATTTTTTGTGATAATGATACATCATTTTCAGGATTTTTGGGGGAATTTCAGTAGAATTTATTTTAAACAAGTCTTTTGTAATATTGTAAATGTCATTACTGTCACTTTTGGTCAATTTAAAGCATCTTGGCTGAATAGAAGTATTAGCCTAATAAAAAAAAAAAAAACTATTACTAACTTACTATTACTAACCCCATACCTTTGAATCACACGACATTTTTTCATTATAATGCGTGTAAGTAAAGTGCTTTAAATTGCTTATAAATTGTTAGTAGACAAAAATAATATATAATAATTAAATATAATTCTTTATTTCTATAGCTTAAGCTACTCTTTGGATCTTCTTGACTACAATGGCTGTTGTTGGAACTCCTGAAGTGATGCATATCACATATTGTTAACTTACACCCTGATCATACTTTTTATAGTTGTCTGGTTAATTGTTTGCCTGGTTGTTTTGTTTGTTTGATTCCATTGCACAAATATTGTACGTTTGCTATTGTGTTTGCAAAGCTATCCAAAGTTTATTTAAAAATGAGCGCACTGTAGCAACTGTGTTTGGTTTTGTCCGTTTGCGGCTGTGCTGGAGAATGTAAACGACCGTCTCTCCGGAGACCGCTGGCAGTCTTGCTTTTGCGTGCCGGTTGTGGTGGGTGACAGCTGCCACATGGCTTTAGCTCTTAAATCCTGCGTCTTTAAGTCTGTTTTACACCCAAGGCCTGAAGTCACTTTCTAAGTGCTAGCCTGGGTGTAGTTACACATCTGACAAATGCATTTTCTCCTTTGATGTTGTTTATTAATCACAATGGGTGAAATGATCTGAAAAAGCAAAAGTCTTTGGTGAAAATGCATTGTTTGAATTTCCTACAATATGACACCAGCATTTGACTGCAAAATTACATGAGCGGGGCAAGATTTAAGGTCTTGTTTGTGGGTTTGTGCACTGTTGAGATTAGCAATGTGGTTTTTAAAACATGTTTACTATTGCCAGCTGCTCAGTCAAGGACTTGGAAGCATTTCACTGGCTTTACTGCGGCAACACCTGAATTTATCTTAACCTCTCCTTTATATTTTGCTGGGTTGACAATGACACGGAAGATTATCTAAATGATGTTAAATGTGGTGTTAGAAGACAGCCTAACTGTTTTAGTGGACTGAGGATGAAACTTCCCATAATTAGATCAGATAACAGTATGCTTTGAATTCCCCTGTTACAAAGATCAAACACGGGAGAGTGGAAAATGGTCATTATCCAGCTTTATTAGGCTACAGGACTCTGGAATGCAGTGGTGCCACCAAACATGCTGTACTGAGGCAGAGAGACCCTGCTGGAGGTAAATGACTGTTCATATTATGTCTAGATAATGGAAGAACAATGGGGTCAGCTCTGGTTCAAAGATTTATTACTCTTTCTAGTGTTCCCCAGGAGTGCATTTGGGACTTGTTTTCCATTACTCTTTATTTAGCACTGCCAAGTGCGTATGAATTGCGGTATTGATTGATCTGCTGTCAGATGATGTGGATGTTTTATTAGGCAGATTGTGTTTAATGATTCATAAGGCAACATGGCTTCGTGATCTGTTCCATGATGCACAAACCGGCGATAACGCAGTCTGGTGTTGCTCATGAAAGGGTTTTGTTTATTCTCAGCAGGAGTGTGTGCACGTGCACTTGTGTGCTCACTGCATTGTGGGTCTGATGTCATGTTGCCACATCTGTTTCCAAGATGGGACTGTGTTCTCGTAAGCACAGCCAGGTACTCGAGTGTGAGTGCTGTGGGAAAATATCCCAAATTGACCCTCAGGATTAAACTACCAGACCAAAGAAATAAAGACATATGTGCTGAACTTCTGTTCATGTTAGTCTAAACAAAGAAAGTATGCATTGTCTGGTGATGGTTGCAATGAGATTGTTTTTGATTCACTTTTTTCAAATGTACAAGTTTGAAACCCCAGGTTTGTTCTAGGGCTAAACGATATACACCGCTTCAGCATCGACATCGCGATGTGCACATCCGCGATTGTCACATCGCAAGATGTGCGATGTCAAGTAGGAATCGTAGTTGATCCGTGATCCGATTGGACCAGGCCCCAATGTCTGAACGCATGTGATTAGCAGATTCGTTGCAAAGCTTAGGTTAACCATCATAGAGTGAAACTTTATCATTTGAGGGTGTTTTTAAGTCCTGTCAGTATCATTCAAGCACGACACAGAGGCAGACGTCACGCGAACATCGAATTCAGTTCTCTTTATGTCCATCTTGGCGAGTATCTTCGTAAACAGTCACTAATGTGAACGTAAACAATTGAGAAAGTATCATTATATTGGATCTGTTCATCAGGTATTAAAGTGACAGCAGCCCAATAAACCTTCTGCCAACCGTATCATTGTTAGTCGAACACCAGAAGACAAAGAGAAAATCCACCTTAACAAAGATTCATTTAATTTATACAGTGCAGACTATGCAGTGTTATTTTACATTTGACCTGAATACTGTAAGACTTACCTGAAAACAAAGCATAAAAAAGGATTTTCTATGCTGATGCACTCCCCTACAAAATCACCCCAGTCATTATAGGATGATTAATTCTCTCCAAATAGAGCTATTAAAGCAACTTGCTCTGACGGATCTTAAAATATGTCAGTGCCATAGTTTTGTCTCAAGATGCACACCAGTAACGTTTTTTTTTTCTAAGCCATGTTTAAAAACGCTACTTAAATCTCCTAATTTAACTAAGGCCTAATCCTGTCTTAATCTAATCCCTGTCTGTGAAACCAGGCCATATTGATAAACGGCTATGCATGAAGGTACTAATTGTTCAAAACTTTAAAGACCAATAAAGGGTATTAAAGCTGGAACGATAAATTAGAAAACTAGTCAGTCTCACTGACAGACTGTTTGTTTGGTAGATTAGTATTCGTCCGTTCTGATCCATCCTTAATTTAAACGTACTTAATTATTTTATTTTTTAAAGGTTTTAAACATAAATTGGCATGAAACTTACCGCTGTTTGATTTTAGAAACTGGCAGGTTCATATAGTCTGAAATGATTTGTCATGAGGGCGTGTGCATATTGGGCAGTGCACTAGTCTGTTTTTTTTTTTACTCTAACCTCATTCCCAGTTCACCCGGAAACCCACTGACCTGCTCTCCTCGTCTGTGAGCCGCTCCTCTGCATCGCCAACTTGTAATTTGTGTTGCCATCTAAATGCTGAAGGCTTGCAGCAATCTCAGCCTCAGCATGTATTTATGGATATGGGTTTGTTCTCTCCTCCACAGCGTCTGCCCGAGTAATAATTTTCTCCAACTTAGAAATCAGGGAAAATGTATTTATGGACTTTTACTCCTTAGTTGGATGTAATCTTTAGCTTTCTTTTTGGGCTTTGTAACCAATTTGTGAATATTTGGGCCTATTTGCCAGGTGTAAATGAAACTCATTCGAGACTAATATTTGATCAAGGAAAATGGTCTAACTTTGCACGCTACAGTAGAAGTGTCCGTTATGGTGATGCGTCAACAGTTGTCACAACACCTAATTTCTATTTTTGACACGTTAATGAGTCACTTTATTTGTCTGAACTACAGTGTTATTACTGGAAAAGTACAGCTATTAATTCTATTAATTACATGTTTAATTTAAACATACCTGTGACTATAACAATCAGATACAGATTGTGTAATGTTTCTTGTTTTTGGTGTTTTAAATCCTATTACAGTTCAAAAGTTTGGTGTTGGTAAGATTTTTTTACATTTATTTTGCACACCAAGACTGCATTTATTTGATCCAGTACAGTATAAACAGTATAAACGGTAATATTATGAAATATGAATACAATTTACAATAACTGTTTTCTATTTTAATATATTTTAGTGTATTCCTGTTATGGCAAAGCTGAATTTTCAGTAGTCATTACTCAGTGTCACATGATCCTTCAGATCATGGTGCTAAAAAAACATTATTAATGTTGAAATCAGTTGTTCTGCTTAATAATTTTGTGGAACTGTGTTACTTTTTAATGGTTTTAAAAACTGTTTATTTGAAATAGAACTCTTTTGTAACATTTATGATGTCTTTTAAATCACTTTTAAACAATTTAATGCATCCTTGCTAAATCAAAGTATTACTTTTTACAAGTCTTGCTGACTCCAAACTTTTGAACGGTAATGTATGTGGTTATAGTTGTGTTAAAATGATCATAATCAATTATTATTAGATGGATTTCTGTTGAAATTAAAGTAGGATAGATAAGCTGTGTCTGAAATTACATTAGTTGTAGAGTATGCGAAGAAGAGCTGTTCTTTAGATATGGGCTGTAAATACATTCCGGGACATACTTCATCTGCCGTTATCCTTTGACCCGCCTGTTCTTTGATCTATGACATATAACAGCCACAAAAATAATTTACTTGCCTGTTGTTAAAGTACAGTAACCACAAAGGAACCACTTTGTTGGTACCTGTAGCACTTGCACTTGCTCTCTTTTAGTTTTTTACATTTCGAATTTCGTGGCTCTACAGCTCCCATTGCAGAATGGGAAAGTAAAGTGTCCACTGGAATCTCTGGTTATTGTTTGCCTACTGTATCATGAATGCTGTATATTCTGAAATAATACCAAGTTGACATATGTTTTTTGCATATTACATACTAGGGAGATGCGCATATTTGGACGCAGTTGATTAGTCGATCACCCGTTTTGTCTAGTCTATTTTCGAGCTTACAGCTGATTGGTCGGTGGCGGTGCTTATCCGGAGATGATTTGTTGCCTTGATATGTCTAGTATAAACAGGCTTGAGACACTCTGACTGTCAGACGTCTGGCTCCCTGAGGGTTTTTGTTCATTAGGCCAATAGGAAGTGATGAGGAAGCCGCTACAACAATCCAAACTTCCTGTTCCATCCACACCCATGGGACGACACAGGCCTCTGCTCGCTCTCCCAAATAATCACCCAAGCTGTCAGTCAAAGTCACGGACTGGCTTGTTGCCTTAATTTATGTACGTGTGTGTCTGCATATTAGTTCTACACAGTGTTATTTTAGTATCAAATTCAATGAGATACTACGGTATTTTTTTTTTTAAATAGTTTTTTATTTCATTTTACTTTCAGTTAAAGGATTTCACACTCTCACTCTCTCACACACACACACACACACACACACACACACACACACACACACACACACACACACACACACACATACTGGTTTATGTGGATTAGCCAGACTTTTTCTCCAAACAGGCCCAGTGGTGGTTTAGATGGACTACCCTTTCCTGAGGTCCTAGAGCTATGAGAGTTAGATTAAAACACTCAAAAAAATTTGGAAAAAATTCAGGACACTTTAGACTTCAGATACACCCTTCAGAGCGTGATACACACCACCCTAAAACTATTGTGGTTTATAGAGACAGTTCTCTTTTTGAAGAATATGTGACTTATAAGGACCAAAACAAACATTATTGGGACTTTAAAGGGACAATGACGTCACTTGCTCATTAACATAAATACACATTATCATAAATACACATTAACCTGACACCACCAAGCATTAATGGGACTTGAATTATTATTTTATTGCACAACTCTAACATCACCATTGTTAGTTGGTGACACTGACTAACAGCCAGATAACAGCCTGTAAGAGCTAAACAATAGATTGTCACACAACACCAGTGCCATGACAATGAGAATGGAGCAAAAAAGGTAAAATAAGTCATTCTTACCCAACTTCAAAAGACCCATGGTTGCTCATAACAAAAAATAAAAAAATATATAAAATAAAATAAAAGCTGTTTTACAGTTTGCTTTTGTGACGGCCTCTATTTAAAACATTAAAGGAACTTTGGACTTTTGGGACTTTAGCTTATTCGTCGTATCCCCCAGAGTTAGATGAGTCCACACACCCCCTTCTCATCTCCGTGCGTGCCGTAACTCTGTCTGACGCTCCCACCGCTAGCCTAGCTTAGCACAAAGACTGGAGGTAAACGGCTACAGCTAGCATACTGCTCCCAATAAGTGACACAATAACGCCAACATTCTCCTATTTACATGTTGTGATGTGTATAGTCACAGCGTGTACAAATAACAAGGTCACATGAGACACAGCATCTTCTAACCGTATACATACGGGGAACTATATTCTCAGAAGGCGAAGCACTGCTACTGCGGAAGGATTTGCTCGCAGGACCTGAGAAGCCCGTGGTGAGGAGCAGAGAGTTCGCTCAGAGGGTTGTGCTAATCACTCCAGCCAGCAGTGCTTCGAAAATTCAAGGCTTTTGGTCATACCTAGGATATCCAGAACCACCAAGGGAGGGAGAGCATTTTCACATTTGGCTCCAAAACTCTGGAATAGTCTTCCTGATACTGTTCGTTGCTCAGACTCGCTCTCCCAGTTTAAAACTAGATTAAAGTCGCATCTCTTCAGCCAGGCATTCATATAATCCTACAGTTCAAACTACAATCCGGCCTCTATCCAATGCCAGAGGAGAACTGGCCCCCGACTGAGCCTGGGTTCTCCCAAGGTTTTTTTTCTCCATTAAGGCACCTGATGGAGTTTTAGGACACCATTAGGTCACTTGATGGAGTTTTTCGGTTCCTTGCCACTGTTGCCTTTGGCTTGCTCAGTTGGGGATATTTTGGGGATATCTAATTTAATTTTATCAATCAATAAATTCCTCTTGAAACAAACTTTGTTGTATTATTTTAATTTAATACTGTGAAGCTGCTTTGATGCAATCTGTATTGTGAAAAGCGCTATACAAATAAACTTGACTTGACTTGACTTGACTTCGTCTTCTATATAGTTAATTCTATGAGAATATAGTTCCCAGTATGTATACGGTTAGAAGATGGCTGTGTATCATGTGACCTTGTTATTCATACACACTGTGACTATACACATCACAAAATGTAAATAGGAGAATGTTGGCGTTATTCTGTCACTTATTGGGAGCAGTATGCTAGCTGGAGCCGTTTACCTCCAGTGTTTGTGCTAAGCTAGGCTAGCGGTGGGTGCGTCAGACAGAGTTACGGCATGCACAGAGATGAGAAGGGTGTGTGTGGACTTGTCTAACTCTGGGGGATACGGCGAATAAGCTAAAGTCCCAAAAGGTCGGCGTGTTCCTTTAACACAAACATAGAAACACCACCACAATTGTTAGTGTATTTAAATCTTTTCTTTTTCTGACTGCCTCTTTGCAGCTATTCCTCTATTTCGAACAAAGTCCCTTATATTTTGCACTGTTCTTTGTGCCAACACGGGGTCTTCCACCAGTTTGCAGTGACTGCATTCAGTTTTGGTGGCCAGTTTTCCCCTGCTTATATGACCTTTGAAGTGTCGCATTACTGCAGCGACCTCAGCCTTAGACCACACTTTCTTTGCCACTCTTCTGGATCCATGTTCCTCATCAGCATACTTCCCTGGAAGATAGGCAAACAAAAATGAATAGATCACTAAATGTGTTGTCCAGTTTAAGCCATCAAAACATGAGGTCAGTTAATGCCACAGTTGACAAGAAATTGCAGTTTACTTTTCTTAATTCACTTTGGGTATCAGTTGGTGTCTCACTCGATGTGATTTCACCAACTTTACTAGCCCACATTAGAGTGCGGACAATATGGAGTATTATTAGAATGTCTGCTGTTCATCTATTTATGTGGCCAAACCTTTTGCTATTTGAATTAATTGCAGTAAGTAATACTATAATTAGTAACGTGTCTTAAGTAATTTTGGCATTGTACTTTAACACACCGTATTTTAATTGAAACCAAGACTATGGGGTTTAAGGTCTGATTCTCAGTTTAAATCTGATTTCATAAGGTTAACTAAATAGTGTTGGAACTTGGTCTGAAAGTTTAGTCTTGATATTGAAACTGTACGTAACAATCAGCTTAATACTACTTTTAACCTCTTAATCTTCCAGATTTTGTGGCATGTTGTGACTCAGTCATCAAGACCAATTCATTTTTAGTCTTTTAACCAACTTGCTAAAAAGAGAATTAATAGAACATACTCATGGGCAATCAAGAGAACATGTGAAGAGGAGGAGGTAACTTTACTTTTACCTCAAATTCAGTATACATTTCCTGATAATAAAGTAAGTGTATATGCTCCCTTGCAGACAAGATGTTTTGTACAAATGCAGTAGAGTTAAATTTAGGGCTATTCATTTATATCTCTTTCTTTAAGATTACTCTTGCATTTTGATAGTTGAATACATCACAAAGACGTGCATAATAATGTTAAAGGGATACTTCACCGTTTTTTCATATTAAACTATGTTATTCCCTTAACTAAGACGAGTTGATGCATACCTCTCTCGTCTCAGTACGTGCACTTAATCGCTCTGGCGCGCGGCGACACTTATAGCACTTAGCTTAGCCCAGTTCATTCATTAGGGACCAAACAGAAATGAAGCTAGAAGCGACCAAACACCTCCACGTTTTCCCTATTTAAATACAGTTACACAAGTAGTTACATGACCAAGTATGGTGACAAAATAAAACATGGCACTTTTCTAAGCGGGTAAAAAGGATAACTATAATGTATGGCGGAATAGCACTTGGGACTCAAGAGCACTTCGACTTGGCGCAGTAAAAAGTCACGCTTGAAAAATCCTCTCCCTCTCACTTCTGTCATTAGAACCAACGTGACTTTTTACCAGAGGCAGACAGAGTACACAGCTTCATTACTTGAGTAAAAGTACAGATACACCTTGCTAAATTTTACTCAAGTACAAGTAAAAGTACTACAGTCAGATGTCTACTTAAGTAAAAGTACTGAAGTACTTGTTTTTAAAAGTACTTGAGTATCAAGAGTACAAGAGTACATTTTCTAAATATTGCATTACTACTGCCACAGTGCTTACATTGGTAAACACAGCAAACACTTGAAGCGAAAACTATCATTAACTTGTTCAAAAAATTGAAATAGTCTGGCGAGGTGGGGCCACGGGTTGGCACATTCCCGGGACGGACCTGCTGCGTCTTCATCCATTGTTTCATCCATGGTTTCGTCTCTTATCTAAATCTGACCATGGAGTTGACCTTTGGCGGAAAGCTGAAGGTGATTGCTGATAGGCTGTCCCAATCAGTGGCGCCTGCACAATCCAATCACGTTTGAGAGGGAAACAACAAATTGAGGGTTTCCGAGATTTTTCTTTTTCTTTTTTAGAAGTAACGGGTACTCACGGTTATGGATAGAAATGTAGTGGAGTAAAGAGTACAATATTTGCCTCTCAAATGTACTTGAGTAAAGTCATGAGTACTCCCCAAAAATGATACTCGAGTAAAGTACAGATCCCTCAAAATTGTACTTAAGTACTGTACTCAAGTAAATGTACTCCGTTACTGTCTGGCTCTGCTTTTTACACCTAGTCGAAGTGCTCCCAGTGCTATTCCGCCATACACTACAGTTATCCTTTTTACCCGCTTAGAAAAGCGCCACGTTTTATTTTGTGTCACCATACTTGGTCGTGTAACTGTATTTAAATAGGGAAAACGTGGAGGTGTTTGGTCGCTTCTAGCTTCATTTCTGTTTGGTCCCTAATGAATGATCTGGGCTAAGCTAAGTGCTATCAAACTGTCGCCGCGCGCCAGAGCGATTGAGTGCACGCACTGAGATGAGAGAGGTATGCATCAACTCATCTTAGTTAAGGGAATAACAGTTTAATATGAAAAAATGGTGAAGTATCCCTTTAAGGGAGTTGGGCAAAATAAGAATCTCATTGTAGGGTATAAACCACTGTGTTTCTTCTGTGCATAGACAATAAACGTCTTGAATCTGAATCTTACCTTCAGAGGGAGGTACACTCTCACTTACTGTGGACGACACAAATGACACTGATCCTGTTGAAAACAATTTAACAAGTTACTTTTGTCACAGGAAAATATACATTTTATCAGCAGTGACTATGAATTGAGTTAACATACCAAAGTCTCCCATGTCATGGTCTTGCTCTGTGGTTGTAGAGTCAGAAACCATAGGCTCCACAGTTCCAAGCTCTGATGCGGTGAGATCTGTGTTGCTGTCATCAGATTCGCTCCCACTGTCTTCAGCATCACTTAACGCAATCTCATCTGGAAAATGGCATTAGTAAAACTCAGAGGTGTAAAGAGTACTTGAAAACCATACTTGAGTAAAAAGACAGATACCTTGCAGCATAAATTACTCTATTACAAGTTACCAATACGAGTAAAAGTGATTAACAATACTTTAGTATTTTACTTCTACTAAATCTAGGCTCAAAGATGCACTAGTCCTTGACACCTGAGACAGGCAGGTGAAAATAAGAAACAATTGATTTGTAAAATGAGAAGTCATGTTTATTTTCTAAAATCTAAATAAAACTGAACACCTCAATAGTCTAATAAATCAGGGTCGACACAACAGCCTCTTAAAGGGATTGTTCACCCAAAAATGAAAATTCTGTCTTCATGTAGTCAACCTCAAGTTGTTCCAAACCTGTATTTCTTTGTTCTGCTGTACACATAGATAGATATTTTATATATTTTTAACCAAGCAGATCTTGCCAGCCATTGACTAGTACAGCAGAACAAAGACAAGTTTGGAACAACCTGAGGGTGAGTAATTATGACAATTTTCATTTTTGGGTGAACTATCTATTTAAACGTCTACAAACTCTCAAGTCTCAGTTAAGCTCAAGTGCACAAAAAGGCCACACGTAAACCAATATCCTTCAAAAAGGCCTTGTCAATATGGTGGATAAAAAAAAATTATGTTAAGTCAAATTAAATAGTCAAAGTCTACTTGCACTGGATGTGCTGGTTTTGGACTCATCACTGGCTGCAGTCCTGACTTCATCTAAATCAAACGTCTGCGATTTAGCACCTACTAATGCACTCGCATTCATGTAAAGTAGACTTGTTGACAAGTTTGGGTGAGTAAGGGCAAAACGCACAAGATATAGTTCAGTCAATGCCACTTAGATGGAAATATCACTTCTTTATAGCAAAAACAAACTGCTGCAGAAAAAGTTAGGTGCCATGCAAAATGTAATTTGTAATTGCATAACTTTTTGGCTACTTTGTAGTTGTACTGTTACTAATTACATTTACTCAAATAGTTTACAGCTCTGGTAAAACTCTCATAAATAGCTGGACATAAAAATCTGTGGTTGAAATAGCCACATCAAATAAGGAAAAGATAGTACTTGGTTTTGTACTTGCCACTTTTTGCAAAGTAACTATTTTTACTTGAGTAGTTTTGAGCTATTATACCTGCGTTTATGTTTAATGTGGTCCATGAGCACATAAGATAAATGATTACACAATCTGATATTAGGTTCATATTTAAAGTAATTCGACTGCACCTACACAAACATAATTTTGAATTACTGTCCAGCCATACTGTAGACTTAAGTTTATATTTCTGAATAGTAGTCCTCGACTCATACTTGGACATGAAAGGTGATTTTTTTTTTCTTGGAAAGGGATGCTGACTACGCCAAGTCTAGATGATTATAAATTAACATTCAAAGGAAAAAACAAAAACTCAGATAATATCTACAAGGGCTAATTTCTGTACAAACCTTCAATTTCAATCTCATCCAGTGACTTCCCCTGCATGCTGGAAAGGTTTCCTTTCTCCATTGACAAAAGGAGTTTGGAAATCTTAGCCAGTTGTGTTGTGGGAACTGGTAATCTGTAGAAGTCGCGGTGAACACGGATGTCGTGACCCAGGAAATCTGCAACCTGATCAAGTTCATTGTGTTTTAAATTAAGGACTTGTGAGAGTGTGGCAACATGTTTCCTGAGTTGCGTTGACCTAAGGTACTCAGGGTGCTTTGCTCCACACTGGCTTGCATGAACATGCAAACAATCATGTCCTCTGTAGTGGCTCATTGACGTTGGTCTTGCAAACAGGAAGACATTTATGGCACAAATGCCACATTCAGTTCTTCTACTGGCAAGTAGTGACAAAGCATATTCTGACTCTGAATCAGGTATGTATTCCTTGTCAGACATGTCCTCAGCATCATCAGATGATATTTGGTCCAATTCTGGATGTGGAATTTTGTCCTGATCTGACAGCAGTTCATCCTCAGAAGCCTTAGGAGACTGCTGCGCCTGAATTGGTGAGAAAGCAAATTATTTGACATGGTGATTGAATCTTATAGCCAGTTCAAGTTCAACACTCACTTAGTAGATACTCACCTGTGCTGTGCTGTTAAAGTCATCTCTTTTAATTTGCTTGAGGCAGGATTTATGCCAGACCCCTGAACAAACTGGAACACATTTGAGTAAAATAATGTTAACACTGCAGGTCTATTTAAGTGGTTAGAGCACAACACATTACACTCTATACTAATTCACTAAATATCTAACCTGTGCATCGATAGCCAAGCCACTTGAAGGAAGATACGGGTCCCACCCAACGAACACACTTGTCCAAGGAGGATACTGTTGCGCACACAAGGCGGTGTTTTTGACACTGTTGGCGAAAAATTTAATTGTAGTATTTATTTATGCCACATAGTTTGGACAAAGATATTTTATATTTACGCCACATAGTTTGGACAGAAAGATATTTCATATTTACATGTCGATATCCAATCATTTTAAATCCAATACCAATGTGACATTTAATTTACCTCATACATATGATTACCCTTTTATTGCATTTTGTTATTTATAGCGTATCTTATTTATATGCAGCTTATTTAAAGCATATCCTATATGAAGATATACCTTCTTCATATTTTTAAATTGTAGATGGGGAATATGTAGTTAGCCTCAGTGCCAGGAGCTGACTTCTTGTAGCCCAGTATAACTAATAGGGTGCCTATCCATTACATGTAACCAAACATCTTAGAATTCACATTTAACCAACATACAGATCCAATGCAGGCAGTCCAAGTGTTCTTAAAAACCAAAGTGACGCCTCTGGGGACGGGACCCTCTAAACTGTATGGACCTCCCAAGTCATATTTGGGTGGGGTTCAGTGTTAGATACACATACACTCAGATATTATACTGACTGTCCTTCCATTCCATTGTCCACATAAAGCATGTTCTACTCAGGTGACTACACACACACACACACATACACTCAGATATTATACTGACTGTCCTTCCATTCCATTGTCCACATAAAGCATGTTCTACTCAGGCGACTGTCCACATAAAGCATGTTCTACTCAGGTGACTACACACACACACACACACTCAGATATTATACTGACTGTCCTTCCATTCCATTGTCCACATAAAGCATGTTCTACTCAGGCGACTGTCCACATAAAGCATGTTCTACTCAGGTGACTACACACACACACACACACATATATTGAAATAGGTTGACAGATTTAACATTTTGCCACAAATAAGTTGTACATCAAATTTAATTTACCTCTCCAACCTTGGTGAGTGGGCCGAGCTCTGGACTAGTCTGATTCGGGTGGCTGACGGCTGTATGGGTGCACTTGCTCTCAGTGGTCAGCTGTAGAAGATCAAACAGAGACAAAGGACAATAAAGAGAAAGTCCTGGGAGCGTGATACTAGAGAGGACATTTGACATCTGAATAAAAAAAGAAACCATTCTAGTGTTGACAGAAAGACAGAGGAAAACCTTGCTTTAAAACTCACTGACAACTTTTCTGATATTAACAATCAAGTGCAAGACATTAATAAAAATCTATCTTTTGTGAGGACATACCTCTTCAGTATCATCAGTTGTGGAAGGGGGATTTGTGGTACAACACATCTTTGGAGACATTTCATCATCAAGGCCCTGTAAAAAGGAAAAAACAAACAAAAAATATTGTAGACCGTGGACTATGAAAACTACACTGATGAACACATTTGTGTTCACCGCGACTTCTACAGATTACCAGTTCCCACAACACAACTGGCTAAGATTTCCAAACTCCTTTTGTCAATGGAGAAAGGAAACCTTTCCAGCATGCAGGGGAAGTCACTGGATGAGATTGAAATTGAAGGTTTGTACAGAAATTAGCCCTTGTAGATATTATCTGAGTTTTAGTTTTTTCCTTTGAATGTTTGAATGCAGCTTATTTAAAGCATATCCTATATGAAGATATACCTTCTTCATATTTTTAAATTGTAGATGGAGAATTTGTGGTTAGCCTCAGTGCCTGGAGCTGACTTCATGTAGCCCAGTATAACTAATAGGGTGCCTATCCATTACATGTAACCAAACAACTTAGCATTCACATTAAACCAACATACAGATCCAATGCAGGCAGTCTTAAAAACCAAAGTGACGCCTCTGGGGACGGGACCCTCTAAACTGTATGGACCTCCCAAGTCATGTTTGGGTGGGGTTCAGTGTTAGATACACACACTCAGATATTATACTGACTGAAGCTTGAAAAAGCATGTTTAGACAATGTCCTTCCATTCCATTGTCCACATAAAGCATGTTCTACTCAGGTGACTACACACACACACACACACACACATACACATATATATTGAAATAGGTTGGCAGATTTAACATTTTGCCACAAATAAGTTGTACATGAGATTTAATTTACCTCTCCAACCTTGGTGAGTGGGCTGAGCTCTGGACTAGTCTGATTCGGGTGGCTGACGGCTGTATGGATGCACTTGCTCTCAGTGGTCAGCTGTAGAAGATCAAACAGAGACAAAGGACAATAAAGAGAAAGTCCTGGGAACGTGACACTAGAGAGGACATTTGACATCTGAATAAAAAAAAATAAACCATTCTAGTGTTGACAGAAAGACACAGGAAAACCTTGCTTTAAAACTCACTGACAACTTCTTTGATATTAACAATCAAGTGCAAGACATTAATAAAAATCTATCTTTTGTGAGGACATACCTCTTCAGTATCATCAGTTGTGGATGGGGGATTTGTGGTACAACACATCTTTGGAGACATTTCATCATCAAGGCCCTGTAAAAAAGAATAAACAACAAAAAAAGATCAATTATAATAAATATCTTGAAGACAAGATGTTCCCTGTGTAGCATTCAGTGAAAAGATATCATGGCTGTATTTCAGTGAGTGTTTTGTGGAAAACATGTAGTCTCTGAAACGGTTCTTTAGTCACTGAACAGGCCACATGACTACAGTCTGTAGACTATGAAAACTACACTGATGAATACAGCATTTGATTACTTTGTTGTTTATCTATTGTCAGCCAACTTCGTAGAATGATTGCACTTCTAGAATAATTGACTAAGCTTTTACATGGAGTGAGGTGTTAGTCCTTTTATAGTTCTTAGATTTGCTATGATTCTTTTAAATGACATCTTGTCATGAATTTTCGTCAGTGCTGTTGAATGGGTGCCTTTCCATTACATGTAACCAAACAACTTAGCATTCACATTAAACCAACATACAGATCCAATGCAGGCAGTCCAAGTGTTCTTAAAAACCAAAGTGATGCCTCTGGGGACGGGACCCTCTAAACTGTATGGACCTCCCAAGTCATGTTTGGGTGGGGTTCAGTGTTTGATACACATACACTCAGATATTATACTGACTGAAGCTTGAAAAAGCATGTTTAGACAATGTCCTTCCATTCCATTGTCCACATAAAGCATGTTCTACTCAGGCGACTACACACACACACACATACACTCAGATATTATACTGACTGTCCTTCCATTCCATTGTCCACATAAAGCATGTTCTACTCAGGCGCCTGTCCACATAAAGCATGTTCTACTCAGGTGACTACACACACACACACACACACATACACTCAGATATTATACTGACTGTCCTTCCATTCCATTGTCCACATAAAGCATGTTCTACTCAGGCGACTGTCCACATAAAGCATGTTCTACTCAGGTGACTACACACACACACATATATTGAAATAGGTTGGCATATTTAACATTTTGCCACAAATAAGTTGTACATCAAATTTAATTTACCTCTCCAACCTTGGTGAGTGGGCCGAGCTCTGGACTAGTCTGATTCGGGTGGCTGACGGCTGTATGGGTGCACTTGCTCTCAGTGGTCAGCTGTAGAAGATCAAACAGAGACAAAGGACAATAAAGAGAAAGTCCTGGGAGCGTGACACTAGAGAGGACATTTGACATCTGAATAAAAAAAGAAACCATTCTAGTGTTGACAGAAAGACAGAGGAAAACCTTGCTTTAAAACTCACTGACAACTTTTCTGATATTAACAATCAAGTGCAAGACATTAATAAAAATCTATCTTTTGTGAGGACATACCTCTTCAGTATCATCAGTTGTGGATGGGGGATTTGTGGTACAACACATCTTTGGAGACATTTCATCATCAAGGCCCTGTATAAAAAAAAAAAAATATATATATATATATTGTAGACCGTGGATTATGAAAACTACACTCTGATGAACACAGCATTTGATGACTTCATTGTTTTTGTTCTTACATTCTGTAATGGTCAGTATCATCTATGGTGTGCTGGTTAGGTGGTGCTAACAAAAGCTATAAAAATCATGTTCCACCTGAAGCTTGATGGAAAATGTACAGTGTTTTGGTATGTGAAATGTTCTATGGTTAAAGCATTTCTTATATGAGAACTAACAATTTCACAAAGTTAGTTAAATAAAGTCAAGAATATAAAAACACTGTTTTTAACTTTTTTTTTTTTTTAAATAACACTCTACACACAGCATGTTTTGTATATTGATCATTGTGGTTGGTTACTATGGTACCAATTAATTTATCTTACAGGTTTAGTACACTAACAGAACATCATAAACACATTACATTTATTTAATGGCCTGAAAGTACTCATATTAATGATATCACAGCCTTCCTGTGTCACTGCAACTTCATATTTAAACAAAATAATGTTGGGCTACTAAGAAAATATTTAATTCTATAAAACAAACACAATGTCTGTAGTAAAAGTTAAGGCTTTAACTAGCTTCGCCCTGCTCATTAAGCCATGCGGTAGCCACAGCTCAACTTAACCTAGCTAGCTTTCATTTTAAAAACAAAACTACCAAATTTGACCTGCTCGCAATGTTACTTCTGTCCTCATCTCTACCTGCTGTCCTCCACCTCTTTAGCCCGAGGCGTAATGAGCAGGACATGTTGATAGCCACTCAAGCTAGCTCAGCTAATATTGTGGTAAATATATAGCATTTTACAGTAATTGTAAGTTACAAGTTACAATTTCTTGCAAATAGGAAACACTTCATGCAAAAATGCAACTATATGTATAAATATAATTATTACCTGTATGTATTTAATCCAGTAAACCCAACGACGTCGAGCTGACACTTCCGAGGTGTGGTCCATTAGGTATTTAATTAGCGACAGCTGGGCCATGTGCTGTGGGCGGAGCTTCCCGTCGACTTCTGTTTGTTACCGCCCACGTGCGCAAACCAGCCAATCACAAGACGGCCCGCCAAAATGCACCGTGTGTATCAGAAATGTGTATGAAACTGCAATATAAAACCCAGCTGTGGGGTCGCTGTTCTATACACTGGGATACACTCAAAATCAGGTCAAGTGGTAAATAAGGACTTTCAAAGAAAAAGAGAATTTATGTTGTTCAGACACTAACAAATGCAGTTACACTCTTTGATTTATGAGGACCTTGGCATAGTCCCCGTATTACCCTTAGGTCCGGGGAGCCCAGGTGAAATGTCCGGCGTGTTGTCCGTGTAAACCACATATCCCAACACACACACACACACACACACACACACACACACACACACACACACACACACACACCGACCTAACTTTGTAGTCATAACAAGGACTCCGGCAGCTGTGATGGTGTGGGCTTGTCTTAGAACATCGGTTTTTATATTTTAGTTCGCCATATGTTTTCTCAGCTCTTGAAACAAAGAGAGAACATACACGCATACACATTTGCATGGAATTTGACCAGTGCACGCAGCACGCCATTCAAGCCCTACTGTGACCTTCTGAGGAATCTATTGGAGAGCTGGGGCTCTGCGGGGGGAACGGCAGAAATAGACAGCATTAAACGGAGACTGCAGAGAACTCTCGCACAACCCAGGGCTAGAGCATGCTGCATTTTAGGAGATCCCCTGCTTTCAGTCCTGAAGAGAGGCAGAAGAGGGTGTGTGTGTGGTAGCAAGTCACACTAGTTCTCTTACTGAGCTGACTCTGTGCCAGGACCAGGAACCTTGCCAAATACTCTCCAATGAGGGTCTGTTCACAGCTGCTTGCGGAGAGAGAGGGTAGAGAGCCCCCTTTATCTGCTCAATGACACTATGCAACAGATATAAATACACCTTAGCCATGTAATAATGTCCTCTTTGTCTGGACAAATACTTTTTATGCAACTCTACAAATGTATCGCCGGTCTGCGAGTTTTGGTGATGATGGATCAAAATGTTACATTTATACTTGCTACACTAACTTTTGGGTCAATGACATTATTATTATTTTTTTGTCCAGATCTGTTAGTAAAACCTACATTACAAACGCAATTCATGCATACACTATTTTGAATAAACCTCTTGGATGAATTAACATGTTTTTGGTTTCTGAATTAAAAATTATTTTGGGTGGCATTGTCAACTGTATCACTGTCCTGATATCAGAGAGAATTGTTCAAGAAAAACTTTTGGTTTTGCTTTATTTTGATAGTCACATTCTGTTGACTATATAAGTAACGTTGCACCTACATCTCTACTAACTGTCATTAGAGTGCTAGTAGAGTATTAGAAGACTGGTAGGGTTAGAATAAGTTGGTATAAATCCGTACACACAAGTACTGGAATAAACTGTATATTTTGGATATATACACTGATGAAGCGATCACAATGGAGTAAATCACCTTTTGAAAGTAAATTGACGCTTCAAATACCAATTATATTGTTACACCATTAAGTGCCGACAAGTGGCAATTAAAACTATTTGTTATTGAATCATTCAAGAGATCCTTTCAAAAAGCTGATTCATCCAGTAATGAAGCAAGTGAAGTCTTTATGTATTTGTCTTTTCAGAATCATGGGAAAATCATGATCTCTATTTTAAACAAAAATTGTGATTCTCAATTTATTCAGTATCATGCAGCTCTACTTGATAGTTGAGTTTTTGTTTTTAGAATCATTAATTTTACAGTTTATGGGGGAATGGTGGTTACACTTAATGTTAAGGTGTCATTGTTACAGTGTAATTATTTAAGTACTGAGTTGTAATAATTAACTACATGTACTTACTATAGGGTTTAGGTAGGATTAGGTGTTGGTTTAGGGTTAATTGCATGTAATTATGCATCATTTACTCTTATTACTACGGTAAGGACATGTAACTGTAACATATGTAACAAGGACACTGTAAAACTGTGCCAAAATGGTATAAAGTTTTTTGAAACCAACATTTTAAACTCGATTTTAAAGGATTTTCCTTTTCTTTATTGTGCACACTTTTACCCTTTTATAATTTTAAAGAACTTGTGATAAACATTACTGCATGATTTATGTATGTTATAAAACTGATCTGTCCTGACTCTACACACTTGTAATTCAATCTTGGGCTTGCTCTCCATTGATGTTCAAGTAAAAATAGACACTAATTGCCGCATTGGATGTTTGAACTGGCTCAGGCCTTGAAAAAACAGCCTGTCTTTTAAAAGCTGAGAATGTCCAGTGGCCAGAAATGGTTTTTGATCCTACACAGACCTGGAAACAGTCACATTAGAATACATTTCCTGTTCTTCAATGGGTTTAATGGCATAACAGAACGTAAAACATGCCTTTCAAAAACATTGGCTCCTTGTGCCAACTTTAATCCTTATTGGCAAAATTCCTTCCTTATAATGTCTGTGTTTTTCTTTTTAATAAAACAATGTGTGTTGTGTAAGACTGTGCAGAGGCCCAAAGTAGACATTCCCTCTGTGTTTATGTAGACGTTGTACTCAGATTCTTTCCTTTGTTAATGTTGGAGCCGTTTTTGAATGTGCTTTCAGACTCAAAACAACTGTAACTGACAGTGAGGGAGCAGCAGTGACAGCAGGTAAATGGGCGGCTCTACAAAGAGAGGGTTAAATGGGATTGGTCAGTAGGCTCGGGGCTCCGCCCACACCTCAGCAAACACCTCAGGAAGCTCAGGAACACTGGGCCTTTTTATTCAACCCATAACAACAGAGGAAAGAAGCACTGGCATTCACTCCCTGCTTTGTGTTTGAGACCTGCAGAGCGATGGAAATTTGTGTGTGTGTTTTAATGAATACATATGAATGTGTTTTGTTTGTGTGAGGCACAGATGAGTCTTTGTGGAGGGGTCAGTGCAGTGAGGGGGCTGCTTCGATCATTGGGAATGCGGAACAGTGGAGACAGGGGCTGGCTGATGGGATTTCGGAGGAGGGAGTGGAGCAGGACTTGTCCAGCATGAGCAAACAAGCTCATAAATAGTTCAGTTGACAGACTAAAGGAGTGAGTGGGAGGAATGGGGTGGTTGGGAGTTGGCATGTTGTGTGTATTGGGCAGATTGTGTTGGTTTGGCGTAACTAGTATTACAAGTAGTACAACCTTAGTCCAGCCTTTGGACAAGTCTTTAAATTTTAAAGACTTAATAGATGATTTTTATTCTTTAGGGACTCTGGTTGTGAGTTTCTTTGTGTTAGACAATTTTAAAATCAGAATCCTCAAAAATAATGGTAAATATCACACTTTATTTTGTAGTTGCTTGGAATGAACTGAGATTCAGTTTTGTTGCTGTAATGTCATTTTTTTTTTAACACCAAGAGTTCAGTTGAAAAATAGTTGCCTAAAGTATTGTTTAACAACACTGAGGTCAGTTGGCCTTTTTATCTATATTTAGTAGTGATCAACAGATATAGATTTTTCAGTGTGTGATACCAATAACTAGAGGTCAAGATGGTTGATAATTTGAGATGCGTGTTATATCAGGGATGCCAAAAGTTCCAATACTAAAAATGTTAAATTAAAATGGAAGAATACTAGGGATCTACTATTTTTCAGTGCCATATCGGTTATTGGCCAAATTTTTTGGTCACATTGACTTAACTATGCCTCAATAAGGTCCGAATTACTGCTTATTAATAGTTAGAAATGTAGTTGTCAAGTTTAGGTGTTGGGTAGGATTGAGGGATGTAGAATATGGTCATGCAGAAAAAGGTATGAATATGTGTTTTATAAGCAGGGATGCACATAACTTTTTTTTGGTCTGGTTCTCAAGGGAGCACCTGGAGATGCTGCTTGGTATTCTCACTTTACGTGGCGCACGTATCTTAGGATGGTTAAACTTGGCAGTTAATCTGCAAATCACATGCGTGCCATACTGTGGGGCCTGTTCCGTACGGATCACAGGTCAACTGCGACAATAACTACACCCCTAATAATTAATGAAAACACTTATCATCATGATTGCTATCTTACCAGAGAGGGAGGAAAAATAAACGTGAAAGTAAAAAGTAAAAGTTTACTAAAGTAAACATGTCCCTGTTCCCATAAATGTTGGTACTCAAAAGCACCTCCCTTCACGTTTTCTACTGCGCATCGTTTATTTTTACCACGCATGCGCACCTGGGTACCAGTTATGTGCACCCTTGTTTATAAGTACTAATAAACAGCCAACATCCTAGTAATATGCATGCTAATAAGCAACTAGTTATTAGTGAGAATTGGACCCTAAACTAAAGTGTTACTGGGGTTTTTTTTGTTTTGTTTTTTTTGGCCGATATTGGCTATTTTATTTTGCATGCTTATTTCCTCTGTTTACATTTAGATTAAGTTTGCCGTCATCTAATACTCAGTATACGTTGAAGTTGTGTTTAAACGGAAGTAGCAACAGATATTTTCTTGATTATCAAAAAAGGCATCTCTAAGAAATACCTGTATTTCTATACAAAAAATGAATTAATTATCTTTACTTAATGTAATTGAAGAAAGTTTACACAGTAAATGTAAAAAAAAATTGTTTTAATAATTCAAATTAAATCAGTTTAGTTGGGGCAACAAAACAATTTTTTTTATGTTTGTCCTCCTTCCTAAACTCCTAAATGTTCAACATAACTTAACATTAAACTCTAACATTTCAATCCTTTTACTAAAAACATAAAAATAGCACAAATTAAGTAAACTTCAGTTTTAAATATATTAGGTGGATTGAATGCAATGAAATTAAGTTGTCAAAATGTTCAAAATTGTTTTACTTTAGCTCATTTGAATTAATTAAACTGAACAAAAGCAAAAAAAATCTTTTTTTGAGTGCAGTACAACAGTATTTTCGAACACATGCATGTATTTGTGCACTCATTCTGTTACAGTATTGCATAATAACATTTACACTGGTATTTCTTCTGACTACTTTTTTTGGTATTTATGGAAACCCTATTTGAAAGCAGATACATTTTAATTATAATGATTGAGATGTACACACTACACACATGCTGAAATTAGACAAACATTTACATAAATTAAATGCTTCTGCTAATCAGCTATGGGACCTATGCCGATAATCTCAAAATAGTTTTTTCTTTTTTTCTTTTTTTTGATTATCAAAAATGTATTGCTGTTTTATCTGGTTGTTTTATCTTATAGCAACAATGGCAAAACAGCTTTCTAATAGTAAGTCACAAGATGCATGATCTACCACATCAGTACAGTCAGCTCTAGGAAGCCTCGCACACACTCACTCATTTGGCCTGCTTAACGTCCTCCATACGATGCAATTAGTGGAACAAATTAGTGACTGCTTTGAGAGAGCTGGCCATGAGGAAAATCCTAGAGGCCAGCATCTCTTGATTGCTTCAAGCCCCCACCACCCCCAACTCAGATGACAACTTTTCCCATCTCTCACTCTGATGTAATTTAAGGGTGTTGAAGCGTGACAGATTTGGCTTTTCATTGGTTTGGCCCTGTTGGCGGCCGTCACTGACTTTGACCTTAAGTCGGGATTTGCTCAAGCACAGATCAAGTTCACTACAGAGCCTTTCCAAAGAGACTTAATGTGTTAATATATTGGTTTTATTTAAACAATGGCAGTACTAAACTGGTACTATGCAATAGAGATGGTTCAGAATAAATTCCATGTGCATTTTTGTTTCGGTGTAAACTTGTGTGTGGTCACCTGTGCATGTGCGAGTGATCTGAGCACATAAAAACAAAGGTCCACGAACTAATGCTTATGTTATTGCGTCATTTAGAACTTCTTTATAGAAAAACGACAGAAATATGCTTTTAAAGGTCACAATTCATCCCAGCACATGCAAGAATAATGTCCAACCAGTTAAGCGGTAAAAAAAAAAGCAAGGTCTAGAGAATTTTTTTTTTAAATTGAGCGCAGCATTTTTAGAATGCTTTGTCATGCACGAAACGCTGCAAAAGACGCGAGCACAACAGTCAAACATGTCCGTCTAGCACTTATCTACATTGAAAATCAGTGTAAAAGTAACACAGTTGAATGGAAAACATGCATTCCATGTGAACCGGACCTTACAAGAACATTTTACTGAAAATCAAGGTGGGGCTTAGCGATGGGCCAATAGTGCTGCTCTAGCAAAAACTGTGGTTAAAAAAAAGAGAGAGAGAATGCTTAGCGTAAAAACTCTTGGGAACTCATCTACACATGAGATATTTGATTAGATTTGACTAAATCCCATTACACCTAGAACTAGATAATGTGTTGCTTTGTGCTGTGCATGTCGAATGAGTACAGCTTTCCTGTAGCTCAGTGGTAAGAGCATTGCCTTAACAACGCAAGGTTGTGGGTTCGATCCCAGGGGATTGCACATACCTATGTATAAATGTATAGGATAATGCAATGTAAGTCGCTTTGGATAAAAGCGTCTGCCAAATGCGTAAATGTAAATGTACTATTTCTGTTGAACTGCACTCTGGGAGTTTGGTTCATAAGGCTGGCTTTAGCGAGCTATTTAACCATCTGGGTGACGCAGCACACTGGAGCAGTTGGTCAGTAATGCCAGGTACATTAAAACCCTACTCTGATCCTTATTAACTCCCATTTTAAGTGCTGACAAACTCTTTATGTCCAGCTGTCCGCCCAAAATGCTAGCCACTGGTGGTCACAGGTCTCTTGTAGGAGCCAGTTGGTTTAATGCATACAATTAGGAATCAAATGTATCATTTGTGTATTATTTGAATGAAATCTCCCCGCTCTGTTTATTTTAAGGATCAGATTCCTGAAACATTTAGTTGATGCCTGTAACAGCGAGTGTATCGAGTGAGGGAGTGTTTTAATCTTTGCACTTTAATAAGCCCATGGTCAAGAACTTGAGAGTAGGGTTAGCTACAATTACTTTTTTGTTCTTGGCATGTATGCTCTTACCATAGTGACGAAAGTCAGGAAAATGTAGCGGCACATTTCCTGAGAACTTTACCCTTTTACTTCATTCAGATAAATATTGAACTAAATAGGTAATCTAATACAGTCATGTGTTGGCTGTTACATTCATAATATCATTTGGCTGGGCCTGCTTCATTTTTCTTTTTGCTTTGTGTGATTTGAGTTGATTCATGATCAACATTCCATACATTTTAAATGGATTTAAAGATGGATATCAGGAAAAGGAATTATTGTATTTTAGTTTAAAGTCATCATAAAAATAAATGTCACCTTATCTATTTTGTAAATGCATGTTATAGATCAGGGGTGCCCAACCCTGCTCCTGCCGATTGACTGTCCTGCACAGTTCATCTCCAACCCTAATCAAACACACCTGCCTTTAATTTTCAAGCGATCCTGAAGACGTTAATTGGTTGCTTCAGGTGTGTTTGAGATAAACTGTGCAGGACAGTTGATCGGCAGGAGCAGGGTTGGGCACCCCTGTTATAGATCTTATTGTGAAAGATTAATCAATGTTTCATTTTACAAAATATTGGGTTTGATTTTTGTATTTAACATCGGCAAAATGACACATAGACACACAACATTATAACCTTAACATCCCTGTCTTTGACATCGAACAATACATTATACAACATGTATTATACAACAATAGCCTCGTCATATAACATTTCACAGGTCTTTAACAGTTAAACAATAATGGATCATTACTCGCATTATCTTCACTCAACCCATTTAAAATGGTTCATAATAGATTAAGACAAAATTCATGTAGTTTATTTGCTGTCTTTTCCCCCTCCCAAATATTCTCCTTGGCCGCGAGGTCATGGTTTGCTGGTTTGCATTAAAGGTCCATCAGATTCTGGGTCAAACTGAAATGCTTGAACGACTGCGTGTCTTCGTGCCATTGCAATATATCCAACATAAACAAACATGCATGGTGATGGTACCGTTGCGCAAGATGGTCAAGGCCACACCCACCCTCCACCTTGCACCGCCTTTCTCCTCCTCATTAGTATTTAAAGCTACAGACACCGAAACGGCCCGTCTGAAGGAAGCTCATTCTGGGACTGGCTTGTAGTGGCTATAATTCTGCACCGAGGCTGAATTTTTGGAAAGAGATTTCAGATACAGTACTAAGGACCATTAAGGACTATATTAAAGCCTACAAAAAGTAGCATGTCATGGGACCTTTAAGGAAACCAAGTGTGCCCTGACAACGGCCAAGGAAGCAATTATTTTACTCTGTATATGGTTATTTCGTGCTCGAGTACTTTGACAGCGCTGACTAGTGGTTCAAGTAGTCAACTACCCGACTAGTCCATGCAAGGCCTAGTCCCAGCCCAAGGCCCTTTCTTTTTTTTCTTTTTTTTTTTTGATGACCCTTTACATTTGGATGTATGTCACGATATGAAAAAAACAAACAACGATTGCGAATCAGATGTTGCTTCACACCACACTGACTGATTGAACAATTCGTCAAAATAACGCTTGTTTGTCCTGTATGTATCCTGTATGTTTGTGTATTGTCTGTCATTTATTTTGTCACATTCTATTCATTCAATATGATTTCTTTTGCTGTGAGCCTGTGGTGCTGAAAAATTCAGCAGCCGTGCAACAATAAACACCTGTAATTCATTCATGTAACTGCCATGCATTTACTTAAAGTTAATGATTTACGGCGTTTCTTATTATTTGGTGTCAAGGTATGGCTGGAATTGTTGCAACATCGCAAACGCTGCTACCTGTGTGAGAGAGACATGCCTCCTGCTGAGATCTCAACATGTCCCAACACAGCACTTAAACGCATGATCACAGATTCTGTACAGACAGACTAAATGGGAGAAGTGGACATATTACTGTTAGTTTGGATTCAGCAGTTGCCAATGTAGTCTGACAAATTGGCTTGGTGAATACGAGAAAGATTCCCCAGACTGTGAACATCTGCTGCTCAGTAATCCCAGCCACTGTTGACCCATAAACCCGCCCGACTGACGCTACAACTGTAACAAGGAAACTCCTGCTCGCTGGATAGCGTCTATGTGCTTGGAGGGTTCAGCAGGCACTGCACTGTGACGCATGGAAAATATGCTATGGGTGGTATTTCCTTGTTGGAGTCAACACCCCCTAGTTGATCCATAGCTTAGATTTGTTATGCTGTACTTCTAATGGGCTTTTAGTTTAGAGTGCTTGAGGAAGCTGCAGAAAAGAGACTTAATCCAATTATTGCTGAAGTATGTGAACTGACAGTCTGTAGAATTCTCTTCCAAGCATAAGACACAACTCACACATGGGAACGTCAGAAATGCGTTCAGAAGACCAGTACTGTTTCATTTTTTTTATATAGCAGTGTGAGTGATTGTACACCAAAGTCCCTCAATTGGCAACCATTTTGTCTTTGTAGATTATCCACCTTTTGCAGTGCAGAAGCTACTTTTTTTGAACGTGCAAAACTTCTGATTCATGAGCCGCTATAGGTAAATAACTCTTGAGGATAACAAAGTGCAGTAAACAATAAATCTATTTGTGATATAAACCAATGTGTTCAGGATTATGATTATCAATTAAAATAATCAGATAACAAATACCAGTTTGCAATATCAAGCAGCATAACAGACAATGTTTTTGGACTGGTAAAATAACTGAAAGTCAAATGAAGCAAGTAGCTCTTACACTATTATTCAAAAGAGTGAAATGTTACTCATTCAGAAATCCTTCTAATATGCTGATTTGGTTCTCAGAAACATTTCTTATTATTTTCACGAATTTTGTGGTAAGTTTCATACTTTTTTTTTTTTTCTGGATTGTTTGAATAGAAAGTACAAAGAACAGCATTTATTTCTTATCAGAAATCTTTATATCATTGTAAATGTCTTTACTGTCTTTACCTTGCTTATTGCATCTACTTTAATGGGAAAAGGCACAACTGATTGCCTTTCAATAATATATTTTAGGGCTGGGAAAAAATATTGTTTTTCAAATAAAAATTTTCCAATGAATGACCCTGATATCAATTCCACACCAAGGTAGAAGAAATCATATTTTTACCAAAGTTGTTTTTAGGGAATAAAGAAATACAGCACAACCAGTGTAGCCTGATTCCCGAAATGAATGAACCCTTATAAGCCAGTTCTTTCAAAGAATAGTTTTAAAAGAAGAATAACCATTTCTACACTGTATAATTAGCATTGATAGATAGACAGTAGGTTTCTTTCTTTCATATGCATGTAAGATTATAAATGCCATTTATAACTGAAATATACCCAAATGAACTTGATCCTTAATCTGTATTAAACCTGAGAGCTTATGAATCAGAATCAGATCTGGAAATCTATATTAAAACCCAGCCCTGATGTATTTCATTAAATTCTAACAACAATTTTATCATTCTTTTTTTTTTTCTTCAGATCAAATAAACGCTATTAAAAACTATTTTCCAGGCCGGTCCAACTAATTTGTGCATTTTAACACACAAGCAATGTTTCCATAAAATTGCCATCATGTTGATTCTTCCAATCCATTCACAGATTTCGTATCAAGTATTATGATTTCTTCTTCATTTCTCTTTTAGTGGTCCGTCTCCTCTTTACACTGCTGTGCATGTTGATGCTGGTTTTGGCAGAGTTTAGAGGAAGCCATTTGGAAGGTGCTTACCTGCCCTGCTTGGCACAGAGAGTACATTCTTAACTTAAGAAACTGTATTAAAGAATCAGTCAAGTTTAGAAGGTACCACAGAACTCAAGAGTAACAATCTGGCCAGCCCAATTCGGGCTGTTTTTATGGTCTTTAAAAATACATTTCACATTACAAACAGCTGTCTGCTGTATAATTTTCCCAAAAAAGTCACAGGCTTGAATGGCAAAACCCAAGCACAGTGTGTTCTGGGTACATAGTAATTAGTCCTTCATTTTGTAATGACAAACCCCTGAGTCTGTTTACAGGGAAACCCCTTTTCCCTTTAAGCAGGTTTAACCGCCTGTGTGCTCTGAAATGTCCTCAGATGTTCTCCTAGCCTTTCACAGCTATATGTTTACATCAGACAGTCCAGCTGATCTCAGAGACTGAGTGTGTTTTGGCCTTGCGTCTGGTTTAGGCCTGGCTGCATGCTGTGGAGAATTTCTCAGATAGCCCACAGATATTTCCCACTGACACCCATTAGCCTCAAATATCCAGCGAATTCATAGCAGGCACAGCTGCTTTTCCACAGAAACATTTTACCCCTCACAACCCCATAAAAAGACCATTATTTGAAATGAACTATAACATCGTACTTCGAAGAAGTTATACGTGATGTGATTATTTGATCTCATTGCAATATATTTTCTAAAATAATTTAGTATTTAAAATAGTATTCTTGTCATCCAACTTCTGTGCAAAATGTATTATCATATATTTAACGGAAATCATACATATATTGTATGATTCTAATTTGAGCAAATTAATAATGTATGTATTTTAAGTGGTGAACAAAATGGACAATTAAATATATATTTATATATGTGTGTGTGTGTGTGTGTATATGTATATGTTTGTCATATATATATATATATATATATATATATATATATATATAATATAATGTATATTAATTGAATGTCTTGTTTTCCCTTCTTTTTCTTGTAGTCAAAAGCAGATGGGCAAGCTCTTTTCTCTGAGGTGTTCAGACGGATCAATCTCATTGAGAGCGATTACTTTGGTCTGGAGTTCCAGAACCTGCATATGAACTGGGTAAGTGGCCACTTGACAAACAGTCCCCCTGCTCACACAAAGACGGGATTGTGAACGGCCCGCTCCTCTGAAAACCCAGCTAAGCTCTTAAAAGACGAGGAGGTGTATTATGTTATTTGTGCTGCCTTTCTCTGGGCCCCAGAGGTTTGCTGTTCCCTTTAAACCAGCCTGATACAGACACTCAAACTTAAAGAACGCAAGCTTTATATTTTATAACATATCTATAAATGGGCCTCATTAAAAGAATACATTTATACAGAATTACTTCACACTGGAAGACTTTAGTTGATCAAACAGTTCTGTGTGCAGTGCCAGACAAAATTTTATGTATTTAAAGGATTATGTGATCCAGAAGAGAGTGTTCAGAATACCAGTTTGAAAACGGTGGTTATTTTTTACATTTTGCTTGTGTTTGATGTTGCAAGCCTCGAAATTAATTACATAGTCAATATATTTGTAATTTTCTGGCAAATTGTTTGGGGTTGTGTGCTTTTCAAAGGAAATGTAAGGTATTTTATAAGCCAGTGAAGCAAGTAAATTTTTTTTCGTAATGAATAAGCTTAAAGGGATAGTTCACTTTGAAATTAATTTTTGGTATGTTTTAGCTTACCTCAAGGGCATCCAAGATGTAGGTGTCTTTTTTTTCCGCAGTAGTTTCAATTTTGATATTTTTAGGTCAAACCGTTCTTGTCTGTCAGTCATATAATGCAGGTCTATGGTCACTGTCTCAAAACACAAGCACAGAGTCCAAATTAAAACAATTCCCCGTCGTCCAAATTAAACAATTCCCCATCGTAAGTACACATTAATGGCCTAAGACACGAAACGAGTGGTTTGTGTGAGAAAACGAACAGTATTTATATCGTTTTTACCTCTTAGACGCAGACATGTCCGAGTGATCTGATCTGACGTGTACGCAGACTGGTGCATAGATATATACACACTAGATGTCGCCTTGTCTATGGCAGTTCATTGGAACGAATGTCTTTAAGGTAACATCTAGTGTATATATCTATGCACCAGTCTGCGTACACGTCAGATCAGATCACTCAGACATGTCTGCGTATAAGAGGTAAAAACGATATAAATACTGTTCGTTTTCTCACACAAACCGCTCGTTTCGTGTCTTAGGCCATCAATGTGTACTTACGATGGGGAATTGTTTAATTTGGACGACGGGGAATTGTTTTAATTTGGACTCTGTGCATGCTCTTTGAGACAGTGACCATAGACCTGCATTATATGACTGACAGACAAGAACGGTTTGACCTAAAAATATCAAAATTGAAACTACTGCGGAAAAAAAGACACCTACATCTTGGATGCCCTTGAGGTAAGCTAAAACACACCAAAAATTAATTTCAAAGTGAACTATCCCTTTAAAGGGATAGTCCACCCAAAAAATGTATATTAGTTATCACTTACTGTCATTCCAAACTTTCTTTTTTCTATGGAACACAAAAGAAGATATTTTGAAGAATGTTGGTGACTAAGTTTTGGTTCCAATTGTATTCCATTGTATGAACAAAAAAATATAATGGAAGTCAAAAGGAACTGAAACATTTTGGTTACCAACGTTCTTCAAAATATATTTTATGTTCAGCAGAATAAAGAAATTCTATAATTTTGTGTTATGTAAGTGTAAGTGTCTCTTTTTTTTTTTTCTGGTTTCTTTTTAATTGGTTCATTGCTTAGAACTGTTTATTAAAAAATATTTATAAAATCACTATGGAGAAAATAAATGGGAAAAGTTAGCAGTTTAGTTATCGCCATAATTCATCTTTTTCGTTTTGGTTTCTTTATTATTGACGCAATAATAAAAATAAAAAACCTTTGGCAACCAACTTTTCACAAGTAATTCTGATATAAACACTGTAAGACGGTCTGTTGGCCATCTGTTTTTGAGTTTGCCACGCTAGCTTATTTGGAGAGGTTAGAATCAGGTGTGGAATGTGTGTATAGGGTTGTTGTGATGATTCCGCAAAAGTTGAGAGGTCAGCGGAGTGGAAGGAGCTGGAGGTGGAGTGAGAAAAGGTACATTCTTGCCACAATCAACTCCAGATGTGCTGAGCAGAGTGTCTACAAACTCTACAGACACATACAATTAAAAATGATCATCCACATCCATGCAAGATCCCAAAACTGGCAAGCACAGAGTTTTGAATTAAAAGAGTGCATATCCCGGGGCATTTGAATAGGAGCAGATAATAACTTTCCATAAATCTCTGAAATATGTTTTTGGTGTGGTCACCATCTCAAGATCTCATCTGTGGCCTCTGTGACCATGATGTTCTTCAGTTTTAGTGCTTGCTTCAAAGACCAAAAACAGATGTAGTTTGAAAGAGTGAGAGATTATTTGTATTATTTATTGCTTAGAGTTTATAAGCTGAAATGCCAGTCTTATTACTTTGGACTGTTTTATTTCTACAGGTTTGGCTGGATCCCACCAAGCTCATAATGAAACAAGTGAGACGTAAGTACACCTTCTGCTTTGTGTTGTGTTTAGAGATCAGAGGATCTTGGGGTCTTTGAACCTGTGTGTTTGTGCTTACCATCCACAGGGCCGATGAACACACTCTTTCGGCTGTCAGTGAAGTTCTTTCCTCCAGATCCCGGTCAGCTTCAGGAGGAGTTTTCTAGGTGGGATGTTTAGAAATCACCATCCATTCATCCTTTATATACTGACATGCTGAACAGTTCTTGTAATTATCTGCCTTTTTTTCCAGGTACTTGTTTTCTCTGCAAATCAAGAGGGATCTAATAGATGGTCGACTGAACTGTTCAGAAAACACTGCCGCCTTGCTTGCCTCTCATTTGGTGCAATGTATGTAATTTGAGATCAGTTAGTTTACTGACCCAAGTCCTTCATAATGTTTTAAATCTGTGTGTCTCTGCTTTGTAACGTCAGTCATTGACATGATTATTTTTCCCCAATTTTTTCAAAGATGCATTGCAAATGGAATGCATAAATTCATTGACTTGAATGTGTATTTATGAATAGGGGTGCATAAAGTAGAAAATGACAACGTTCAGAAACATACAGGGGGAAAACATAAAACAGACATGCTGTCATAGAGATGAGGATCAGCAGAGCCTCATGACTGCATGTCAAGGTCAATAAGTCTTTTGAAATGTCAAACAATTCGAATTTTTATACATTGCTAGATTATTTTCAGGTAGTAAAATGTCTTATGGTACAACCCCCCCAAAATGTAATATTTACACTATCGTTCCAAAGTTTGGGGTTGTTAAAATGTTTTTGAAAAGTCTCATGTGCTCTTCAAGGCGGCATTTATTTCATTAAAAATATAGTTATACTTGGAAATATTATTATTTTAATTTTCAGCAGCAATTATTCCAGTCTTCAGTGCATTGGTGCTTAGATAGCATTTCTTATTATTATCCATGTTTAAAACAGTTGTACTGCTTAATATTTTTGTGGATATATTTTTTCAGAATTCTTTGAATAGAAAGTTCAAAAGAATGGCTTTTTTTTTTTAAATAGAAATATTTTGTAACATAAATGTCTTTAATGTCCCTTTTAATTAAGTTAATGCATCCTTGTTAAATAAAGGTTTTAATTTCCTTTAAAAAACATAGTAACTCTTGAACGGTAGTGTATGTATTATAATTTCATGATATTTGTGAAAATGTACTTTTTACATTGAGAGCGTAATTAAAAACTTTTTAGAATTTATTACTTTTTACACACATTATACATTTTTAGAGTCATTAAATTTAAACAGCTGTAAATGTTGTAAAAGTTTTTCAAAACCATATGAAACCAACATGAATGCAAACAGAACTTGCCAGTTCAAAAACTAAGATCCTTTTAAGTTTAAAACTAGATCCTTTTTTTATTTTTTCTTGGATGCACTTATTTGTCTTTTAACATTTATTTTTCTCCTCCCCCCCACACAGCTGAGATCGGTGACTATGATGACATAGCAGACAGGGAATTTCTGAAGATGAATAAAGTGCTGCCATATCAGGAACGTGTGCAAGAAAAGATCATGGAGCTCCACCGCAGACACACGTAAGACATTTATTGTTTTGGCCTGAAGGTGTAGGTTTGCGCATTGTTCCTCTTAAATTTATCTTAGATTGTCAAGCTTTGCGTTTGTAACTTCCCTGAGCTGACCGCTGGGAATCAGTTGAGAAAATTTATGGCACAAAAGTAATTTTATCTTTGACATGTCCAGTTTAGTTGGAAGCATTTGTGTGGAATGAGAAGCCATTTGTTTCAAGTGGAACATCTAACTGAACTTTCAATACAAACTTCCCTGGATATCTTGAATGACAGTGTGTTTCCATTTGGTGCTGAGTTTATTTGGTTTATCTGATAGTGTGTAAGTGATTGCTGTGTGTGGCAGTTTAAGAGATTTAGAGGCAGTTAAAGGTGGACTGCAGATACTCTCTCTGCTTGAACTTTAGAAAGACACTATTTTAAGAGCTTACAGACACTATTAGATAATATAATAAAGGACACGTATCTGCTTAAAACTATGTGACGTGTGCTATTACTTTTGTAAGCAATCACACTTATTGAATAAAAAAAAAAATTAGGCCAAAAAAATGGCCTGACAATTTTTGTAAATGGACATAAAACAAGAGATTTGAGGTAATATGAAAACAAAATATGAAGGTTTTTTCTTGTAAGATCTGTGATCATATGAGCCCTGTGTTTTTGGCTCTTTGTAATGATGCATTTCCGGTGGGTTTAATCTGAGGCTTTGGGTGTGAGAGAAGTATTGCAGGTCGGCTGTGTCAATGGCTATGTAAGGCTGTGGTTGTAATCCAGTGGCTCAAGGCTTTTTATTAGCCATACGGCCACAAGGGAAGGGGAGGGGCTTAAGCAGATTGAACAGCTTAAAGGATGAGTAAAATTGCAAAATGATCTGGCACTGCTCTAACATTTGCCCAGGATTAGCCAGAACGCTATACAACATTAAAGGAATATATCTGGCCATCCCCCAAACTTTACTTAGAAATGGGAGGATATAAGTTTTGTGAGATTTAGTTTTAGATTTAAAAGGTGTGTTTATATACAGGTATATACAGTATAAGGTAGTATTAATATTTCTTCTATTCAGCAAGGATGTATCAAAAGTGGCACTAAACATTGTTTCAGAAATTCTATTTCATATTATTTCTGTTCTTTTGAATTTTATATAAATATTATATTTTGCCCCCATAAAATATTAAGCAGCACAACTGTTTTCAACATTGATAATAATAAGAAATGTTTCTTAAGCACCAAATCAACTTATTATAATGATTTCTGAAGGATCATGTGACACTAATTACTGGAGTAATAATGCTGAAAATTCATCTTTGCCATCATACAGGAATAAACTACATTTTTTAAATGTATTAAAATAGAACACCTTTATTTGAAATTGTAATATTTCACAATTTTGCTGTATTTTCAGTCAAATAAATGCAGCCTTAATAAGCATGATACTTTTTTCAAAATATAAGGTAATATACTACTATACAATACAATACAAGAGGATAAGCAGTTTGGATGGTTAACAATAAATTCAGAAACCCTCGTTATTAGCAATACAGGTGGCCGTTTAGTAAACTGCAGCCAGCAACTTATTGCTTGTGCTCATACACATAATGCTCAAGAGACTGAACGTGATTTAATGCCCCAATATACTCACAGTGGAGTTATTTTTCCTTCTTTGCTTAGAAGTAAAAAGAATTTGGAAATACTGTTGCAGCAATAAACTGTTCACGAGCATCCAGATGCCGTCTAGGCAGCTGAGAGCGACATTTAGATTCATATTTAATTATGTGCTGTGCGCTTCTATCAATAACAAAATAAACGCACAATTACAGTACAGTACAGAATGACTCTTTTAGCATTATCCTGAACATTGTATTAGCATTCATTTCATGTGTCATTGAACGTAAAAGGGGATCTTGGGAACGCGCGTAACCGTTACATCCTTTGGATTATCCTGGCGAAACTAGTCCGAATCCTTCAGATAAAAATCAGTCTACAGGCTTTCATTGACCACCTAGGAAGTCAGGGAAGGTCTCATTTTTAAGTGTCGTTACAAGCTGTTCACACATTGGCAATACAAAAATATAAAAGTTAATGTAAAGTGGTTATAGAGGATATTTTGTCTTATTTATTTTCAAAGTTGAAAACCTATAAAATGTTATTCTAGTTAACAAATGATGCTTTACCCAAATTCTTTTTGCTGTGGTAATATGTTTCACTTGTCTTCGCGCCCTCGCCTGTAGGGGGCAGACCCCAGCAGAATCGGATTTCCAGGTCCTGGAGATTGCACGTAAACTGGAGATGTATGGGGTACGCTTTCATCCCGCTGCTGACCGAGAAGGCACCAAGATCAACCTGGCTGTAGCACACATGGGCCTGCAGGTCTTTCAGGTACATGTACAACTTTAATGGGTTAGTGAATAGAATTGCTTCCTTTAGAGCTCTAAAAATTATTATTATTATTATTAGTCCAAAATTATTTTAGTCTAGTCCAAATATTGGTGCATTTTTAGTGCGTTGTTATTTAGTACAATAATATAGAAATCATCTGATATGTAGACATAGGTGTGTATATATGCATGTATTTGTTTTATATCTATTTTATTATAAATATTTTTATTTTTATTTTTCAGGGCCACACCAAAATTAACACCTTCAACTGGTCCAAGATTCGGAAGTTGAGCTTCAAGAGGAAACGATTTCTAATTAAACTGCACCCAGAAGTCCATGTAGGTATCACGTTTATAATATTATATATATTGTTATATATAATATTATTATATGTACATTTACAAACATGTAGTAGACACTACCTCAAAGAAAAAGGGACGCAATAAGTCTAACATGACAAGGAAACAATTTCATATGAGAAAAGACTCAGTCAGAATGACAATACATGCATATTTTTTTATACTTAAATGTTATAATGTGTCTTGTTATATTTATATGTGTGTACTGGAAGCTTAAATACCAAGGTAAATTCCTTGTGTGTGCAAGCACACTTGGCAGTAAAGCTCTTTCTGATTCTGACTCACTAAAAGACACTATTTTGGAGAAATACAAAGCAGTGAAATCAGTCTAAAAACTCCTGGGACATACAGAATCAACAGAGACTTGACACATAATAAGATGTAGAAGTAATGTTTTCGAGCTCTGGAGTTTAGTTGGATGAGGCCATCTTATACATCTTATGTAAACATTTTAAATGTATTCCAAGTGACGTTTGTTATTCTGTCTGGATCACTTTCATGGGTTGCTAAGAATTAAGACCACATGTTTCCTCATGTTGCCTTTCATCTGAGATGGAAGTTCTTAAGATCAATCTTTTCTCAGTGACTGATCAACATTTCGTTCCACAGGGTCCTCATCAGGATACGCTGGAATTTCTCATGGGCAGTCGAGATCAGTGCAAGATCTTCTGGAAGAACTGTGTGGAACATCACTCGTTTTTCCGTCTCTTAGACCAGCCTCTGCCCAAATCCAAAGCCGTCTTCTTCAGCAGAGGATCCTCCTTCAGATACAGGTGCACATGTGCTATTGGATGTGCGATATACTTTTTAACATAAAACATCATGATCGAGAATCACTTCGATTGTGATTATGCCAGTGTTTCTGGCACTGCTGCTTATGGCCCATTCACACCAAGGATGAACGATAAAAAACATTGACAGCCAATCAGAGTCCATCCTGTTTTCAGAGCTCGAGAATTTAAAGTGGCAGGCGACAAAACTGCATCATGCTTAGAATGAACAGAACAATATTGTTCATTATAGTCATCGTCCTTGCAGTGAACAGGCCGTGGGAGTTTCTAACAAAACAAAAACATACAGCCCAATCATTGTAGTCCAATTCATATGAGCTGATTTTAATAAATTGTTCAAAAAGACTTACTGAGATACTAGTTCAGTCTGTTAGAAGAAACCTTCACTGAGTGAACTCACTAACATCTGCCTCACTTATGGCGCTTTTCCACTACACAGTACCAGCTCGGCTCGGCTCGCCTCGCCTCGACTCAACTCGGCTCAGTTTGGTTTTCCACTGTGTAAAAGTTGTACCTGTACCTGCTTCCAGGTACTTTTTTTTGTACCACCTCCGGCGAGGTTCTAGGCGAGCTGAGGCGATACTAAAATGTGACGTGAAAACAAGGCAGACTGCTGATTGGTCAGAGAGAATCGTCACTATTCACTGCGTCATCATTGCACGCGCCAGACGGAGTATCCTGAATAAAAAACAGCAAAAACAAAAACAAAAACATCCAAAAACAGCATACACTCGATTTCCTCCATTGTCCTGTGTGTGTGGGTAGCGGGTGTATCTCGCGCGTCTCGCGTAAAAGATTAAGTCACGGCAGTTTCCTGCGGCGTCGCTATGACGACCAGGTACTATTGTGGAGGTACTATCTGCAATGGAAAACAGTATCCGTACTGTTTTCCACATGGATAATAATAATAAGAAATGTTTCTGAAAAATCAGCTTTGCCATCATAGGACTAAATTACATTTTGAAATGGAATAGTCTTAGAAATAGAAAATAGTTAAAATAGAAATAAGTCCTTTTAAATATATTTTACTTTATTATTATTTTTTTCAAATAAATGCAGCCTTGGTGAGCATAAGAGAATTTTTTTAGAATATTGTGACTATAAATTGTGGCTTTTACTGCCTTCTCCTACTTAAAGGTAATAGAATGTTTGACTTGGTTTGTTAAAATGCATTGTGTATATTATGTAACAGTGGGAGGACGCAGAAACAGCTTGTTGAGTATGTGAGGGACAGCGGGTTGAGAAGAACTCCTTACCAGAGGTAAATCTTTTTTTTCCCAAAGTCTCACATGAAACCTGTTTTATACTGTATATTGGCCCGTTTTTCGTAAGCCATTTTGTTGTGGTGCTTCTCTCTCTGTTATCTGCTTTGCACTGATTATGCTGTTTCTACAGGAGGAACAGTAAGATTCGCATGTCAACACGTTCCTTGGCTTCCGATGTGCTCAAACAGGTCAGTAGAGCCTAAGATCAGGGTCACATCCAACCAAACTCATGACAACCAATACCACAATGAAGAACAAAAACAACTCACTTTGTTTTCATCCACTCTCTTTACCTTACCCATCCATTTCAGAATCTGTCTTTTAACGACAGTCTAAGGGCTCCAGTGTGTCCTTCCTCCGTCACCGCCTCCTTCCACTCCCTGCATGCCCCCAGCTTACCCATGCGGACAGAGATCCCGAACCAGCCTCTGAATCTCCAACAGATGCAGCAGCCTCCAAGAGCCCCCAGCCCAACTCAGCAGGACTCCATCCAGAACTCCCAATCCACCTACGCCTTCCCAGGTGCCACTCATATCCAGGCAGCAGGAGACTGCGGCCCCTCGTTTCTGTGTGTAGAGAGTAGTTCCTCTAGTGCACGGCCCTCCCAAAATGGCAATGAGGATAGCGAGGGAGTAGGGGTGGGTGGTGCAAGCGTTGGGGCGAAAAAGGGTTTCTTCACACCTGAAGCGTTTGAGGCGGAGTTAATGCGCGTCCAACAAATGTCGTACCAGATCCCGAGTGCCTGCAATCAGCTGCATGTTAGCGAAGAGTATATAGATGATGATCCAGCTGAAATCTCGTTTTACGCTGGTGGTGCGGAAGCCTACTGTTATGGGTTTGACGAAGAAGGTGCTGAGAGATTCGAATACGGCGATAGAATCTCCGTGCCGCCCGCTACATACGGTCTCGGTCTCGAGGACCTTAACGGCAACGCTAACGCATACTCAGAGAGTGCCTTCGGCCGATCCGAGACCAGTTCCCTGGTTAACAACCGCTCCGAGTGTAGCTCGCTGGATAACCTTCCTATAGGTTCTGCCGGCGACTCGTTCTCGCTCGGCTTTGGAGGACCCGACTCTTCATCCTCCTTGCGTCTGCCTGGTTCCGAGAACCTTTCTGAGGCCAGTTCGATGGTTAACTTCCCTGCGTATTCGGTGCGTTCGGAAGACAGTTCGGCCATGCAGTTTAATGATCTGGTGGAGCAGCTGGAGCAGCTCAGCTATCCGCCCACAGCCACAGAGGGCTCGGCTGACGGCAGCTCCGATTCCGACTCCGACTGGGGGTCGGATGGAGGTCTGCCTCCAGATCATAACCTCTTCTTCAGCAACCCACTAGTGAGTGAGGCAGATTTAGACAGCTTCTTGCTGGAATGCCAAAATCTCAGGGCTCTAAGCATTGGGGAGACCCCGCCAGGCCCCACCCATCTTAAAATGTAGCATGACCCCCAATTAAACGGCAACAGTATTGGTGGTTTTTAATGCAGAACATGACCAAGCACTTAATTCTCCACCTCATCCTGATATAATCAGTTCTTATAGTTTTGGCACTTCCTGTTAGCGCTTCAATCTACCCCTTTTTTTCTCACGTGGCTTTCCAGTGTACTTCCTTTCTCTCTATCTATCTCTCTTTGGTGTTAATTCATTCTTTTTTTTTTATTGTTTTTGAATCATGTGCTGTAAGTTCTTGTAGGGTCGTATGATTCATTTATATTTTTCAGATTATATAGTTCAATTATTAATAACTGTTTAGTTTGACATTTAATCTTGGTAGTCTGGATGGCTACAAGTTGCGCTGTGACCTTTTGAAGGGGAAAATCAAATGGATATATCACCTAGAATTGTGATATCCGTACCACTTTATGCACACAAAACTATAAACGTTCAAATTTATGAGCATTTGAAGCTTAGAAAAGAACATTTAATCACGTTCCGTGATTTTTTTTTTTCCATATTAGGACTGTAAGACATGGAGAAATGCAATAATAGCTGTAGGCATTACATATAAGATAATGGCACACATCAGTTTTATCTAGTAGATTTAAAGACAGAAAGTGATGACACATCTAATATGCCTGGGTCTTTTTCTTCTTGAGTAAAATAACTTCCCAACTACTCGGTGAACATCAAATCTTTTTCTAAAATATGCTGTAAACAGAAAAAAATGAAATATTATCTAGCATTTATAGGTAATCAACTGGGAATCTAAACAAAGGTCAAGTTTAATTGACAATTTTAACTTTTTGACTTGATTATAAGCTCATCATATGTTTATTTGCAATATTTTTTGGGGGTTCTTGCAGTTCTTGTCCCTTTAAATGTTTTGACCTAAAAGGGGTCTGAAAACGAGTTCAAATATTCATTCAACCACTGAACTGATTTGTCTGAAGAGGAAAACTCACTTGAATATGAATAAGGAAAAATACACATCACTAAGATGAGCTTTACATGCATGTATAAAGGTACTTTCATATCAGGATAACTGCATGAGCCTATTCCAGTAGTGAGCCACTCTACTCAGGGCTGTAATTTAATTAGCAGTGGAGCTGACAGCCTTTACTTTTAAAAGCAAATTTGAGCCAAAGTTAATTTTGTGTTTGTTACTTTAGAATTGTTCGCTCCACTCTGCCCCCTGCTGTTTAACTTTTAGACATGTGTGCATCTCTTATTTTATTGGACTATATGGCTGCATTTACACACGATCACTAGCACAGATTGGACCTTGTTGCATGTGTGTAAACGCCAAAAGCACTCTTTTGGCATCCGATTTGAGCCATTTTTAAATCTCATTTTCAAAGTTTGCATTTTGACTTTATATTTTTAACAGTTGAGTCTTAAGTTCAGATCTGTGCATGTTGCTTTGCAGTGTAAGCCTTTGATGCCTCATTTTTTCGATTTTAGTTGTAGACTATTGTAGCCATTAACCCATGCTCTGCATGTAAAGAAATGTAGAAGCTTGCACTAAAGTTCAAAAGTTTGGGTCAGTAAAAAAATTTTTTGAAAGAAGTCTCCTATACCATTTCCTAACCAGACGCGATGTGATACGATTCCAGCGACAAGCAATTTATCTGGCCACATCAGACGCAAAGCGACTAAACTGCTAAGCTAAACTTTTTGCCCAATGTTGCTGGGCAATGTTGCCGTCAACGGGAAACCAGATGAGAGACAGGGCCCACGACCGATCTAAATTATCCAGATAGAAATGTATTGCCCAATTTCAATGGGAAAGCGCCCAAGCAACAATCGCTCGGCAAGATTGCCCAGCAACATTGCTCAAAAGTAGCCCTGTGTATCATCACCTTAAGAGACATGATAAAAACAATAAAAAATCACAGCCTATCAGAAGAGCATGTGGGCCGGCACTTTCGACTCTTACACCATTTTAACCATTAAAAATACATACTGAGTGACTGAAACAACCTTTTTCTTAGAATAAACTTGTTTGTTCATATTGAGTTCACAGTTAAAAGTTCTTGTTTCCTTTCATTTATTTTCAAGATCTGAGGTGAATGATCCATTGTCGATTCAGTCATGCAAGATGACATTCAGACTCATATTAGATGCTTTTAACATTAAATCAACCAAATAAACAGTACCTGAGATTATCACTGTCAGACTTTTGGATGTTGTCGTTCCAGCCGCAACATCGCAGAAACATAGAAACCGTTTCTAAATAGATTTGCCACATCACAGCTGGTTAGGACAAAAACTCTGATTAACATGAAAAATATACCTTTTATCACATGTCACGTCACGTCTGGTTAGGATACGGTGTTATGCTTAGCATGACTTGCATTTATTTGATCAAAGATACAGTAAAAACTGTAAAATGTATTATAATTTAAAATGTATGTTTTAATCTCAAATGTAATTTATTCCTGTGAAGCCAAAGCTGTATATCTGGCAGCCATTACTGATTTGGGGCTCTAGAAACATTTCTTAATGTTATCAATGTTGATAAAAGTTGTGCTGCAAATTTTGCAAAATGCATCATTTTTTGATGAATATAAAGTGATTAGTTATTTGAAATAATCTTCTGTAACATACGTTAATGTCTTTACTGACACTTTTGATCAATTTGATGGTTCTTTGCTGAATCAAATTAATTTCTTCTTTAAATTTTTATTTTTTTTACTGACCCCAAACTTTTGGCCAGAAGTGTAGATTTTTTCTTTCATCAACGAATGTAAGTGGTTGAGTATTGTAATGTGCTGTCAATACCACTGATAAGAAAGTGAATGTAATATAGAACTTCTAACCTCATGCACAGTATTGTATGCACGTAGAAGCATGTGGAACTATAAAAACCAGAGTCATAGTTAATCGTCCCTATTATAATTATGGTCTGATAATGTAAAACGTCTCTGTCATTAACAGTACGACCGGTTCTGGCACATTTCTGTGAATATAGTGAACATTTCTTACTTTCTTAAGGTTTCAGAAAGATTTGTTTGTGCCTTTTATTTGCTTTATACAAAATTGGTGAGCCTTTCTGTTTTTTTTTTGTTTTGTTTTATAAAATAGCCTCAGAAACATGATTCAGGTATTATAATTCAGTGAAGGGGTTTTTATTTTATTTTTTAATAACTGTCTTTTTTGTCTCTACTTCTGGCTATATTCTCTCAATGATTTATACTGCAGGTTTGCTTTCAATGCACTTGAATCTTTTGTCTGTGCTTATTACCTTTGGGTGTCTCTTTTGAAGGTTTTAACTTGATATTTATTTGCTTATTAATGCCTCACCTAATACATTCAAATTAAAGGCACTCCCAATAATACAAAGTATTACACAGTGCCTTAATAGGTAACATCAGCTCTGTGCAGTTGTGTTTTTGTATGACATCCAGACCACACAAATGCCTTAGGTTTCTGTTCTGGGGTTTGGAGTGAATAACACTGTCTGACTGCCATGAGTACATTGAGTTCTATGAGCCCAAGATGAAATGCAGACAGTGTCTTTGTATTGATGTCATTTCCACTTCTTTTCTTGAAATCCCATTTAATATCCTGCCATATCACTCTGCTTCACGTCTGTCCTTTGCATTTCTTTAGCAGTCCCATTTAATGATTCAAATGTATTACATTTGCTTTCTCAAACCCAGTGTAGATTGTTCTCCTGTCAAAACGGTGAATATCCTGAATACCACCCAAAACTGAACTAAACTCTTTTAGAACAATTTTGCTGAAAAGAACAACCATTTTAGTATTAACCACAAGAATTCATTCTCATTGTCATTTTGAGAGCACATTTGGCCCGTTTATTTTTTCTTTGCATCCTATTTTTTAAAACTGCAGGAGCCTCTCTCTACTCCCACAAGCGAGGGCAGGCCTGGGCTGCTCTTAAACTCTGGGCAAGGCACCATTTGGCCATCCACCTAACAGTGCTTCCTTCACATCAGATCTCCCATCACGGACACAATGACTTTGACTTTCTCTTTGTTTTGACCATTATCATTATCATTATTATTATTATTATTAAGTGTTGCCAAACCTACTTTATAAAGTGGCCTATGAAGTAAAAAGTAACAAAGTAAATAATTCAGGAATTTTTGCTGTTTTTAGTTTTAACATCACAAGGCCAGCACTAATGGATTCCCATAATGTTTCTGGTCCAATCTTAGCATGTGTGATCTTCTCTCTTGCTTTATGAGGGCTGTTATAGTTTAGATTTAACACATAAAGCCACTGTATAAGAGGAGACCTCTTTTATCTTTATAAAAACACTTTTTATTTAATTTAACTCAGGTCTTGTTCCTTTCAAATGCGTCAGTATCTCCGATTGTGGATGTGTTCTAGTTACATGACCGATCTGCCACTCTTGAGTTTGGATTAATATGTAATCATAGTGTGCTCTGTCAGTGTTTTAACTTCACTCTGTCTATGAAGAGCATTTTCCATATCATGGATCATGATTATTATAATGTATTGTTATGATTTATTCCGTTTATACCATAGCACTTCATTTAAAACAGTGATACACCACTTTTATGGTAGATTCAGTCCTTAGTAAGTAATGAGAGATAGATTTATGATTTGTTTACATGCACGCTTAAAATCTTGGCAAAAAAAAGATGCAAAATAAACATGTTATTGGTAGGGAACATTTCTTACAATGTAGTATTGTAAAACTGTCATTGCTATCGAAGGAGTCTCAAATTAAAATAGTATTATGGTGCATTTTGTTTTTAGTATTTATTGTTTTAAAAAAATTGTTTAATGTTTGGGTGCAGAGTCAGACCAGTGACCTCTGCACAGATTTGGTCCAATAAATTTAGTTTTTTGAGGAGTTAAAGAAGCTTGATTATTTAATTTAATCATATAGTTTATCTGGCTTTTCATATGAAAGTTTAAAGCATTTCAAATAGAAATACTATTATTATATTATATTATATTATATTATATTATATTATATTATATTATATTATATTATATTATATTATATTATATTATATTACAAAATTAAGTCACAATTAATCACAATCCTACATGTATTCATCAGAAATCAGAAATGTTTTTATATAATACATATATACATATGTATTCTAAGTGCTTTGGGGGATTTGATAAGAGAGAACGTAACCAGATTCACCTTACCTTTCTTTACTTGCCTTGTGCTTTGCTTTTTGCTATACATATTTTTGTACATTTAAATCTGAAATTAAGAGCTATTAATGCAAATACAAGGTCCTTAATGTACTAATGTGAAAATAGTTTACTTATGTGTGTGTGTGCATTTCATATATTTCCCCTTTGAAATAAAAAACAAACAACTTTTGGGTAACTGGGATTTCAGACTTTTTTTGTGAATCGAATGACTTAAACATCAGCTACATTAGCCCCTCTTATAACCTGTGTCTATACCTAACATTTTTTTTTACCTATGGTGTTCATTAAAATCTAATACAGTTTTCTTTAACTGCTGGAATGCTTTTTTTATGAGGATGTGACCTTAATCGTTTTTTCAGGATTTGTGGTTTGCAGTGTTATTTTGATTAGTTCTATATTTAAGGAGCTATTCTCAATGGCATGGATCAGTGCCACTGTCAACAACATGAGCCACCTATTTATCTTCATTTCTTTGAGAGTTTGTGGTGGAACTCACAGCTAAAGTCTTAGAGAAAATCAAGCCGATGGGCAGGAAAGTAGGAACACAATGTTAAAACTAGCACCATAATGGCAGAGGCCGGGAGACTGTCTGGCATCATTCTGATCCTTCTATCTGTATGTTAGATGTTGCAAGATCATGGGTATGGCATTGAAAGCTAAGTTCTGTGTTGGATAATGCCCTGGTAACGTGTTTGCTAATATTGTACCAGCCACCCGGAAATAAATTAGCAAAATCCGTAAACAGTGCTAATGCTGAGACCATATCAGATGTCCATTTGCCTTCCTGTGTGTATTCCTTGTTGACCCTGTGATTTAATTTACATTCATGTTGCATTTCAGTAAATATATACTGAAATATAGTCTCCATCTAAATTTAAATAACCTTTTATTTTTATATTTAACATTTTCACTTTATTTGAAAGTTTTAGTACTTTAAATACTTTTGTCTTTTTTTGAGTTTTTGACTTCAACTAAAATGTATTTATTTAATTTCCAATTTAAGTTTCTCATACTGACCCAAAACGGCAGTGTATATATACCTCACTACCTTATATATATATATATATATATATATATATATATATATATATATACCTGCATATAAACACACCTTTTATCTAAATCTCACAAAACTTATATCATTATAACTTACATATTATAATACATTTTTATTAGTTTTATTTAATAGCAACACTGGTCTCCATTATATATGTTTAACAGATAAGTTAAGATAAGAATTTATTTCACTCATTGTAAAGGTCTGTCTTTTTATCCTTTTTAGTAATACATAAGTTACTTAATAGGAAGTCAGTTCTATTATTTTGTGTCTATATATTTACATGTATGTTCTAATCTATGTTCATTTCTGAACAACATGATACTGTACATAAAAGGGCATATAAAATACCCTGTTTATGATTACTTTGTGCAATAGCTCAAGATGAATGTTGTTTGTTGCTAATAATTATAAGTTGCTAGTTTACAAATAGTTCTGATACATCTGTTTCTCATCTATAGTTTATAACTATAATGAACTACCATTAGGATTTGATACAAATGGGAAAATATGCACAATCTAGCATGAGACTTTCTGTTGTTTTAGAGTTTCAGATACACTTCTTATGCTACATTCCACAGCCTCAGTCTAGTGTAGAGCGCTGTTTGCTTAGGCTAGCTGCCAAACCCCGGCTCCAGACCCCCTCTCTCCCTCCCCTCTTCTCCTATGTCATCCCCGCTGGGACACTCCAGTTAAACTGTAAACCACTGCCGGCTCACCAGCCCAGCAGTATTGCTGATAATCCTTTGCTGGAATTATTTCCGGGTCGTAAAGCCACCTTTTTCTATCTGGAGTTCCTTGTTTATGCCCTGCCTCTACATTCTTGTTTTCCCCCGTGAGCTGCTCCTCTTTGAGGAAGAAACCATTTCCCCCTTCTCATATTTGTCCCTCTTTATATAGGCGTAGTGCTATCTTGCTTTTGTTTTCAGGTTTCTTGTCTTCATTTTTTTTTTTTATAAAATAGTCTCTGGTAAAGGAAATAGATGATTGAGATTGATTTTTGTCTAACTGCGTGTTTATTGCACTACAAAAAGTGGCTAAAAAAAGTCTGCCACCAACCATGTATCATATCTTTGATATAACCGTGTGTCATATCTTTTGCTTGTTCTGCTTTGTCCAAATAGCTGAAGTAAATGCCTTTTTTGTTGACCAAATGTTTTCTAAAATTTGCCATGTTATGTTATTAGCACTTTGAATGGTCTGTTTGATCTGTCAGATTCAGGACAGGCTTACTGAATTGACAAGAAGCATGAAGAATTGATTGTAGTTTTAGTGCATTTGCTAGCGCAATTGATAGCTTGTTCTTAGTGGTTGATGGGTGTTTACTAAACTCCTAAATTGTCTTTAATATTATTATCATCATTTTCATTATGCTGGTGATCTTAACAGTATTATCTCCCTCTCTTTTCCCATCCCATAGACTCGCTGACAGCCATTGACAGCCCACAGCTGTCTCCCTTCAATGCCAAGGGTGCTCTGTGTCTGTCGCCCTCCTTCCAGATGTCCACCCTCAGTCTTCCCGGCCAGTCACCCTCGCCCCTGCACAGCCCCATCTTGAATGAGGTGGGCACCGCCAGACTAGAGGAAGACGAAGAGGGCAGGAGGAAGGTACACTGATCGCATGCCGACCTGCCCAGGCCTCAATAAAAGCTGATTGTTTTTTCTGTTTAAGCCAAGCTCAGGGCATGCTTGGGTTTGATTAACACAGATGAGGAAATTGGAAAGAACCATTTAGCTTGCATTGATAGATTGTAGGTGATTTGAGGGATGATTAAGGAGTTTTTTAGCTTACCTTGGTGTGCCTTCAGCTTCTATAGATCTATCAGACATCGAAACTTTAAATATTTTAAAGTTTCAAGTAATTTTTCTCTTCAAATATTACTTGAATACTAACTTTAAATATTGCCAAATTAAGTTGAAATGAGTTCTAGGTTCTGCCTTACTTTTCTATGTTCTGTGTTAACGGTTTGGTTCTAATTTCTTTGTTAAATTCTATTTTATGTGTTTAAGGTTAATTTGTATGTTTGTTTCTATGTTAATGTCTTGGTTCTAAGTTCTACATTAACTTCTAGGTTATAAGTTATATAATATAAATTCTTTATTCATTTCAAAGAAAGGTTTTAGGTTCTAAATTTACTTACTAAGTTCTAAGCTATGTTCATTTCTAAATTCAATTCTAGGTTCTCTGTTCGAGGTTGAACAATGTGTTCTTGGCTAGCTTTAACAGTTATTTCTATATTCTCTATTTTCAGTTCTACATAAATTTCAATGATATGTTATAAGTTCTACATTAACTTCTAAGTTCTAAACTGTGCTAATTTAAGTTAAATTCTAGGCTCTTCTTAGAGATTTACTTCTGGGTTTATGTTCTAAGTTCTACTGTATATTATAAGAACTACATTAAGTTCAAAGCCACATTTATTTCTAAGTTAAATTCAACTTTCTGTGTTTGAGGTTACATTCTACATTAGTTTCTATGTTAACTTCTGAGTACTAAGTTTGAGGTCTACATTAACTTCTAGGTTCTAAGTTAATTTAAGTCTAAGAACCAAGTCTTCTTGATTCTATGTTCTACATGAACTTTTACATTTTATATTTAAAAGTCATGCTCTAGCTCTACATTTTACAATTATTTCATAGAACTTGAATCAGTTATTAAATTGACTTAACTTGCCAGATAAAACGTGTTTTGAGGGTTTAATCAAAGTATGCTTTCTTTTTCAGAGATATCCCACGGACAAAGCCTACTTCATTGCTAAAGAGATTCTGACAACAGAACGGACTTACCTGAAGGATCTGGAGGTCATCACAGTGGTGAGCAGAGCTACACTCGTGACACATGAGTGTAACAAGTTTAGTGTGTGGGGCTTGTCTAGAGAAGAGTGCTGTAGAGTCTGTACAATGTATACTATATGTTGTGTCAATTAAGGGGGCTGTGTGTCTCTTTCTTTTGATGTGTTCTTGATGATTTCTGGCTTTGAACTGTTTAATCATTGGTGTGTGTGTGTGTATGTGTGTGTAGTGGTTCCGCAGTGCAGTGATTAAAGAGAATGCAATGCCTGAGGGTCTCATGACCCTCCTGTTCTCCAACATCGACCCCATATATGAGTTCCACAGAGGATTTCTCAAAGAGATTGACCAAAGGCTGGCTCTCTGGTACTTGTCCTTCTCATTTATCACAATGTAACTTGTTGACATATAACAATGATATACAAGTTTTCATTTGCTTAGTGATTGGAAAAATGTTTTGCCTTAGATGTTGATGATTTTCACGTTCGCAGGGAGGGGCGCTCTAACGCTCATGTAAAAGGAGATTACCAACGAATTGGAGATGTAATGCTGCGCAACATGTGTGCTCTGAAGGTGAGGGTATACTTTGGTTCTACAAACAAGAACAACTTTGAGTTTAACTTCAATTTTTGGTATAAACTCCCAAAGATGGTCTATAATTTAAGATCATATTTAGATCATTCATAACTTATGTCATGGGGTTGTTGCCTTCATATCCTTAGGAGTTCACAGGCTACCTGCAGAAGCACGATGAGGTGTTAACCGAGCTTGAGAAAGCCACGAAGCGTGTGAAGAAGTTGGAGACGGTGTATAAAGAGTTTGAGCTACAGAAGGTGTGCTACCTACCCCTCAACACCTTCCTGCTGAAACCCATCCAGAGACTCATGCACTACAAACTCATCCTGGAGCGTCTGTCTAAGCATTACGCCCCACAGCACAGAGACTATGATGACTGCAGAGGTGGACCTCCTCCCAGATAAATCTCAAATGTTTTTTGTTATCTGACAATGACAATAAACTCATACTGGTTCAATTTCTGCAGAGGCCTTGAAAGAAGTTGCAGAGATTGCTGCTCAGCTGCAGAGCAGTCTGATTCGACTGGAGAACTTTCAGAAGCTGACAGAACTTCAGAGGGATCTGATTGGCATTGAGAACCTCACGGCTCCAGGAAGAGTGAGTTGTCACCTTGTACATAAAGTTTTGTTTTGGTTAGTCAAAGTGGGTGGATGTTTACTAATGGCACTTTTCCATTACCAGTACCAGCTCAACTCGCCTCGACTCGGCTCGCTTTTCGCTCTGTTTTCCATTGCAGATAGTACCTCCACAATAGTACCTGGTCGTCATAGCGACGCCGCAGGAAACTGCCGTGACTTAATCTTTTACGCGAGACACACCCGCTACCCACACACACAGGACAATGGAGGAAATCGAGTGTATGCTGTTTTTGTTTTTGTTTTTGCTGTTTCTATTCAGGATACTCCGTCTGGCGCGTGCAATGATGACGCAGTGAATAGTGACGATTCTCTCTGACCAATCAGCAGTCTGCCGTGTTTCACGTCACATTTTAGTATCGCCTCAGCTCGCTTAGAACCTCGCCGGAGGTGGTACGAAAAAAAGTACCTGGAAGCAGGTACAGGTACAACTTTTACACAGTGGAAAACCAAACAGAGCCGAGTCGAGGCGAGCTGGTACTGTGTAGTGGAAAAGCGCCATAAGTAGCTTCAGTGATAGACTTACACTTTTTAAATGGCAGAAATCTATAAGATAAAAGAAAAATCGATAAGCTAGAAGATAGTTTCAGCTCAGAATATAGAGAAAAGTATTAAAGAGGGTTAAAATTACCTCAAAGATTGCATGTATGTTGTCCATCACTGGCTAAGCTAATTGACCTCAATACAAACGTCTGCTTTGTCTCATTGCTCGTCCCTAAGATTTGTGGTACACCACTTGCAGGATGATAGTAATGTAATGGTTAGGGCTCTGAACCAATACTGCAAACATCATAGATTCAGTCTCGCATATGGCCATCTTACAAAATGAAGAGTTCCTGAGAATCAAGGAAACTGGAGTTGCAGTTTGCTGCATTATAATTAATTACAGTAATTAATTGTCTGTGTACTGTTTTAATAAAATCTCAAAGTACAGTTGATAATCTGCAGCCCTGTGAATGACAATTGATATTTTGTTTCTTTCCTGCTTCTTCTCCAGGAATTTGTCAGGGAAGGTTGTCTTTACAAGCTCACCAAGAAGGGTCTGCAGCAGAGGATGTTTTTTCTTGTAAGATTGAACTTTTAGTCTGTTTTGGTGGTTTTTAATTTAACTTCTGTCTGTGCTGACCAAAACATTTGTATCTTAAGTTTTCAGATATGCTGCTGTACACAAGCAAAGGGGTGACTGCAACCAATCAGTTCAAAGTTCATGGACAGCTTCCTCTGCATGGGATGATTGTGAGTATTCCCAGGAATTATATTTGGAATGGAATTCTCACAAACTGCATACTGAATAAAATAGGCTATATTCTGCTATAGCATGTGAAAAAGTATGCATTATGCAGTGATGCTCATTTCAAACAGGATCTCATGTTATGTTCAATTCAGCAAGTGATGTTCAGTTAGGGCTGGGAGTCTATCCCAAAAAGATTTGATTCAAAGGCCTTGAGAATCGGAAGGCAACTCCAAAAGTTGAATCAACCCCACTAAAGGGCCTGACATATCTGACACAAACGAATGTGTCTGAAATCAGATGTCTGAGTAGGTAATACATTTGAAGTTAAGTTGCAAGTAAAAAAAAAAGCATGTCTTATATAGTATGTATGCTGTATGCATACCACATCCTCCATGTTGCCTTTCTGATGTTGACCTGCTGCTTCAGTTGTGTTGTTTACCTGCCAGTCATGACTGCTTTCCTGTGGCCTCATGGGATAGTAAAGTGTTCATCGAATTGAATGTGCACTTCCAGCAGAAGTAGGAGGTCATCCGGGTGTTTTTTGCATACTTTTTTTTCAAATACTGTACATTTGGTCATACTACTCTTTTGCTGTAGTGTTTTTCACATGTAGTCTGGAAGTTAGCATATTGAGAGGCAATGAGTGTCTATTCATTTGATTCATCCCAGTAACTCAAATCTTTTGATTCAGTTCAGCAAAAAGACTGATTTGTTCAGTGATTCATTTGGTGACTCATTCTGTACATTTCATTATTACACCAGTAGATGGAGACTTGTAAGTGTTATTTTTTCATATTATTAGTGAGTTTTTGAATCATTCACTCAACAGATTTTTTTTTTTTTTAAGTCAAGTTCATGACATAACTGCACTAATTTGAATATACTTGTTTTAAAGAGATGGTAGCTAAATTAATCATAATTACTTGACTGATCAACATTTATTTTATTTTTTTTGCTATTTTTACCCACATAGCCTGCAAAAAAGTACACACACTTCAACTTAGTTTTAACCAGTTGAATCTTTATCACATCAATAAGTCTCATCTCTCTCTTGGCTGAAAAGCCCTTTTGATAAATGACTCTGTCAAACAGTCTGCACAAGTGCTATGCTGAGAGGATTTGCCCATCTTTAAACATGAGAAGAGTGCTCTCTCAGTAACATGGTGTTTTTAAGCGAAGTTAGAATTAATGTGGCTAGCTGGGTTTCTCTCAGATGAAAGTACACAGGCAGGCGGTGATAAATGACGTTTACACTGGCTTTTTTCTCTAAACATCTGCTCTGTCTCACATCTTAGCTTTGTTTTCGTAGAGCAGTGATCTTTCAGGCCTTATTTGCAGTATCAACAGTTAACTAGAATTTGAATGTGGACCACAATTCATACGAGACTCGCGCTCAAAGTTTCTCTTACAAGGACTGTTTACAAGTGTTAATGACTGGAATTTGGAAGAGAGAAGTATTCTATGTTATTTTCCACCTTATGTCATGCTGTCTATTAACATAGCCAATAATTGACTATATTACCATTCAAAAATTTGGAGTCAAGGTTTTGATTTTAAAGAAATATATTTTTATTCAGCAAGGATGCATTAAAATGATCAAAAGTGACAGTAAAATACATTTATAATGTTACAAAATATTTATATTTCAAATACATTCTGTTCTTTTGAACTTTGCACCAGTTGATCGTTTTTTTTTGTATTACTATAGTGAGTTTTTGAATCGTTCACTTTGATCCACTTTGTTCAAAAATTCAAGTTCATGATTTGACTATTTCAAACAAATGCTGTTCTTTTGAACTTTGTATTCATAAAAGAATCTTGGAAAAAATGTATCACTCTTTCCACATAAATATTAAGCACCACAATTACTTTCTACATTAATAATAATAAGAAATTTTTCTTGAGCACAAAATCAGCATATTAGAATATCTGAAGGATCATGTGACACTGAAGAGTAATGGCTGCTGAAATTCTGTCAGCATAGGAATAAATCTTTACATTTCAAAATGGATTTTAAATTGTAATAATATTTCACAATATTACTGTTTGTACTGTATTTTTAATCAAATAAATGCAGCATTAGTGAGCATAATAGACTTAAAAATAAAGTTTTACTAACCCTAAACTTTTTAACGGTAGTATATATTACCTAATGAGAAACACATTTACAATACATACTGTTACAATGGACTTGTCTGTGCTTCGCTCCTACCCGCAGCTCATTGTGCTGGACGCTCCGGTGAGTATGAGGACAATCCCACAATCCCCCACTCCCAAACAACACCTCGAAACTCTGCCCACAACATTTGCACTTCCCTCTCGGCTCCTTCTGCTATCCCTTCCTGGCATCAATAGAAATAAGGATTACCAGTAGTCAGGATGTTACCAAGTAGATCATTGATATTATTGGGAAGGGATTAGTCACATGATGCCATGGGATACTAGTCGTACAGATCCCTTTGGTTTGGCCTCTCTCTTGACTGTGTGTTTGAAATGTTTTGCAGGTGGAGGAGAGTGAGAATGAGTGGTCTGTCCCTCACTGTTTCACCATATATTCTGCTCAGCGGACCATTGTGGTGGCAGCCAGGTGAGACAGAGAGTGTGTGAAGGACAGTTCCATACATCTTTCACAATGTGTTTAACTAGGCCTTGGGAATCATAATGAATTTTAAGATTTCCTTAATTATTCTATAAACTGTTCCATTAACAATTTTGGGAAATGCATTACTCTTAGCACCCTGTTGGGTCAATGAGATCACTTCATATTTCAACAGTACAGTAATAACAAATACATTTGCATTAACTTTTCTGCTATTGTATTTATTTAATAAATATTTATGTATATTATCTTTTGACATATTTATTCATTTATGTATTTATAAAAATATTAGGGGGAAACCTGTTGTTATATCTCCTACATTTTTTTTTTTTTTTTTGTGAGGTTGATTGCTTATTTACATGAACAGCTGAAAGGATATGAGTATAATGTATGCTGTTCCATCCTCATCACAACAAGAATGCAAATGTCATCAAAACTAAACCTCTTAAATCATTCATTCCAGTTTTTTTAATCTATCGTAAATCTACAATATTAACTCTACACTTAACCCTAGTATCTTAATATCTCATCTTTTTATGAAACCTTTTATTACATTACATTATTATTATTATTATTATAATATACAAATCTGTTATTTTGAACTTTCTAGTCATAAGTGTACTGAAAAAAGTGTCATGGTTTTCTCAAATATTAAGCAGCACAACTCAAACACAAAAAAATCAGCATATTGGAATTCTGATGGATCGTGTGACACTGAAGATTGGAGTAATGGCTTCTGAAAATTCAGCTTTGCCATCACAGAAATAAATTGCATTTTAAAATGTATTAAAATAAGAGTTATTTTGTGTATTGTAATAATTGTAATTTTACAATATTACTGTTTTTACTGTATTTATCAAATAAATATAGCCTTGGTGAGCATAAGCTATTTATTTCAAAAACATCAAAAAAAATATATATCTTACAGATGCCAAACTTTTGAACTGTATATTGTATATTATATTATATTATATTATATTATATTATATTATTATATTATATTACTGGTATATTATATTCAATTCAAACAAACATATACTTTAATATTTGTCTTTTGTTCATATTTAAGTAAGAGTCTCTTTCTCTCCTCCACAGCTCCAAAGTAGAGATGAACAAATGGATCGAAGATCTAAACATGGCTATTGAAATGTCAAAGAAATGTCAGGAGAAATCCGATCTTCCGTTGGACCCAAGCCTGTGTGATCGCTCCAACAGTAAGTACCTCAAACCTGCTCGCGACATACTCCTCCGCTGTCCACACGTGTGCAGGTCGCGGTGTGTGTTTATCCCTTAGCCTCCTTATCACTGATCCTGAAGTAGATGTAAACCCCACCCCTTCCAACTGCCCCTCCCCTCTCTGCTCCTTTCCTCCTCTCCCTCCGCACAATCATAAGGATCATCCGATGAGATGTCTCTGGAGCAGGAGTCAGAGGATGACATGAACTCCTCCCGCTGCTCTCTGGACAAGCAGAGCCACCACAGGGCCAACACCACCATGCATGTGTGCTGGCACCGCAACACCAGCGTCTCTATGTCTGACCACAGCCTAGCCGTAGAGGTAGCATTTACACACACACACTCATGTAAATCTTCTTGAAGCCTGATTGTGAAGGTCTTGACTACAGCTGCAGTGTAGAAATGAAGGAATGTGAGTCTAGCATGTGTTTTGGTCAGTCTTACAAAGAAATGTGTGGGTCATATTTCACACCAAAATCAGAAGAACCAAATATTTTCGATCGAAAAAGAAGCGTAGCTTAGGACTATTTAGAATGAATGCATTCGTCCGTCAGTCAAACTATTTCTTTTTATCGTAAATAATTCATACATGCATATATTTTTGGTATTATTTTCATGTATGCTAGGAACATTTCCACCCTGAATAGTCAGTACTCTATGCAAAAACAGCTTTATCCTCAACAAAGAAATGTTTTGATGATTAGGTTCAACAAATATACTTATATATTTATATATTTAATCATGTTTAATCATGAAGTACTATATGAGTAATTCATGGTTAAATAAATGTATTTATTTATTTGTTTGGTTTTATTTTAGTTTATCATAAATTTCTACCTTTTTTATCATAAACAAATTCAGTACATATTTTTATTATTATTATTTATGTCAGCTTATGCACATTTCCATCCTGAATTGTCATTTAATTTAGTTTTTTTTGCTAATTCAGTACAACAAATATTATCATTATAATTGAGGTTTAAGTAATCATGAATAGCTTAAATAATAATTAATTTAAATAATGAGATTCTTTAAATTTTGAATTGAGAAGTTTCATGAGATTCACCTGTTTAGAGCTTAACAGACATGCCCATACATACACGCATATATATACACACACACACACATATATATAAATATATGGTTTACAGGGACTCTCTAAAGACATAATGAATTATATACTGTACACACTGTATATTCTATCCCCTTACACTAAACCTACCTATCACAGAACATTTTTGCCATAAAAAAAAAAAAATTAAATATCATTATTTATTATGTGTTTTTTTTAAGCCATTTTAAGTGTCCTCATAAACCATGTTTACGTTTAATAGCCATGTCATTATAAACATTAATATCCTCATAAACTATATATACAAGAATACACACACACACTTCTCTGAATCTGGCTGTTGAGGTCTGGACTGCAACCAAGCTTGTGGATGAGGGGCAAAGACTCGTGGATCTTTTTTTGTGTCTGTCTCCTTTCTTCACCCTCATTTTCCAGTTTTTTTTTTTTGCATCCAGTAGCTTCTCCACCTCCCCCTTCCATGTTTTTTCTTTTTCTTTTATGTCTATAACATTTTTTTCCTCTTTATTTGTCCATCTCTCTTCTGTGTTAACAGTAACTGCCTTTTGGAATGAAAGTGACTGAATTAATGAACATTTTATGACAGAACTTCACTCCCACTCGAGGATTAAAAGCTAACATTCTAACACACTTCTGTTCTTCCTCTCTTTTGCTCCTTGTTGCCCTTTTTGTCTTCATCACTTTCTCTCCACCACATTATCTGTCCTTCTTCCCGTGCCTGTGCTCTGTTTGCCTGCCTGCCTGCTCTCAGTATTCAGTTCTCCAGCTGTGTCTCCAGAGCTCCCCCCTCGGTACCTGCTCGGTCAGGGCCAGAGACCCAACACCATCACACATGTGTGCTGGTACAGAAACCAGAACCTTTCTCTCAGTGACTACCTGCGCATGAACCAGGTACCAGTGCGGTCAAAACCCCTCCAGTAATAGTCACCGTCATCTGAATATGAAAACTTCACAAATTAAAATACAGTTTTCCTCGAGAGTGATCCTCAATTATCAAAATCCATCTTCTATCATTTTTCATTCTTTTTACATCATGCTTCATGTTTTATTAATTTATTCAAAAATACATAAAGAAAATATGCCTCTTCTAATGAAGAACATGGTTTTAATTTTGTAATTTTTTTTGTTTTGTTTTGGAGAAACGTCATTGAGGATACACCTGTCCTTATAATAAAGAAAAGTCTTCATTAAATAAGTCAAATTTATTGAAAAGAATAAATTGTATTATCTGTTATTATTATTTCTTAAGGGGAGAAAACGAATATTTTAACAAAACTGTTTAAAAAATGAAATAATGTGCAAATATGGTCGTGAAAAATATATGTGGTGCTTCAACTGTAACTCATGATATATATATAGATATATTGATATATATTGATATATATATTTATATTAAAATATGCATACATTCAATCTTATTCGAATGTCTCATGTAAAAAAACTCAACAATGTATCTCTTCACATTCAATTAAGAATGACATGAATTAAGTAAATAATAGCATATGTTCAAAACGGTGAAATTTCATATTAGTTTGCATCACTGTATGTCGATCGCTGAACATTTCTAGTGTAAACATTGTCAAATATTAAATGTTTAGCTACTTGTATCTTACCACTCACTCTTTCACTGCTAAAAATGTCACGTTGGATTTCACACTCGTCTTCTTTGAAAAGTAAGGCCTGCTTCCTTTGATTTTAATTGGCCATCTCGATCATTTTGACATTGAGCGCTGTTAGAGCAGCCTAAAAATTCAGCTTTTAAAACTTCTTGCCATCCTTACAACAAACAAGAGCGGTGCGTGATGGAGTGCAGCAGAGCAGCGGTTGACTTGTTTCCCTCAAGGTCTACAGTGGTTACGGGCTACAGCACAAGCTCCACTGTGAAATTGAGACTTTCTATTATGCATTCTTTCTTCTTTTTTTAACTACTGATTTGGAAAATTGGCACTCTCTCCCTTAGCTTACACATTTCATGAAACACTAATGCAGCACTAACGGTCTGCGCTGTTGTAGCAGTTGATGTTTTAACTTGCTGTTGCGCTCCATTGCAGAACCAGCTGTCCGGTTACCTCCTAAGGAAGTTCAAGAACAGCAACGGCTGGCAGAAACTCTGGGTCGTCTTTACCAACTTCTGCCTGTTCTTTTACAAGACACATCAGGTATTGAAATATGCACCATCCCTTTGATTTCATGTATTTGATGTTCATTCTGAAAGCTTCAACTTTCTGTAGGAGGTCTAGAGGTCTGAATAATTAATAATTAATTCTTGTTTTTGTCCCAGGATGACTTCCCTCTAGCCAGTCTTCCGTTGCTAGGTTACACAGTCAGCACCCCAGGGGAATCGGATAGCATCCATAAGGAGTACGTCTTCAAGCTGCAGTTCAAATCCCATGTTTACTTCTTCAGGGCAGAGAGCGAGTATACATTTGAAAGGTAATGTTATTTAAAGAATTTTTTTTACATAATTTATAAGAAATTGTATATACAATATTTTTTTATTTTATATATAAAAAAAAAAATATATATATATATAAATTATAAATTTTAGGGCTGTCAATTGATTTCTCTGTATAATTTGATAATTCGTTGAATTGTACACTATCGTTCAAAAGTTTGGGGTCGGTCAGATTTTTGTTTGTGTTTTTGAAAGAAGTCTCTTATGCTCATCAAAGCTGCATTTTATTTGATCAGTAAAACAGTAATACTGTAAATTAGTATTACAATTCAAGATAAATGATTTCTGCAACAACAAAATCAGCATCATTACTCCAGTTTTCAGTGTCACATGATCTCGACAAATCTATTTATAGCTGATTTGGTGCTCAAGAAACAATTATTACTATAATAAAATTTGAAACCATTTGTGCTGCTTAATATCTGTCAACCACAAGCATGAAAACTCGTAGCGGCTTGTTAAAAACAGTCTGTAATATTTTGTTGTCTCTTTTTACGACAAAAACAAAGAGAGGTTCGAGTCTCGTCTTTTCTCGTCAATGATATAGCATGTTGATATAGTCACAGTTTTCGTTTAATGACGTTGGTGTTGTCTCGTTATCGTCTCGTCTTAGTCATGGGAAAAAAGGTCCTCGTCAAACATAGATTTTGTTAACGAAATGAACACTATTTTGAAGTAATGTTTGATGTGCTGAAACATGCTGTGATGTGTTGCAGATGGATGGAGGTGATCAAAAGTGCAGCGAGCTCCACGGGACGCATGAGTCTTCTCGTACCCAAAGGCCCCGCGGAGATGAACGGGGGGAGCTGAGTGTGTCAGAGTGATGTCCTGGAGCTGAGGGCTGGGCCCACTGTCTGCCAGGACCAAACGCACCATCATTTGATCTTTTCTGATTTGTGGCTCTGAGAGGTGCAGAATCATCATCATCATAATAACTTGTTTCTTGACTCTGGACTGTTCGCTCTCTTCATCCCGGGAGTTCGAGCAGCTTATTGAAACCTTGGAGGAAAGTTTCCGCGCTCTGTAATTCTCTTCCAACGTTTCTTTCTTTTTATCTGGTGTTCTCCTTAATGAAACATAAAGTGGGCATCTTGCTCTTCTAGAACCACATTAGACTGAATTAAGTTATGTTTGATATTGATTTTGCTAAGGTTTCAATTATTATTGCCGTATTCAGGTTTTTAAGGTCTTTGCTATGAATGCTATCGTATCATTTAGGACGATATTTAATATTCTTGTCAGAACGGACTTTTCTTATGCCAGTTATTCAGTAGAAATCTTGTCCCACAGGAACAGAAGAATGATTTGAATTGTTTGTCCTGGGACAACATGACTGAATACTACTGAGGGGAGTGTTGACAAACAGAGGGTTTGTATTACGTCTAGCTGGTGCAGTAAGTGAGATGAAGGATAAAATGTGTCTCACTGATGTAATGTTGGTCAGAGAGCATGTTTACAGGTATGATCCCTTTGAATGGCTGAGGTTGTGATGTTGGTACAGGAAGGAATCAGAGAGAGGACTATATTATTTTGACGATGAGGCAGCTGTATCATTGCATCGCGTATTGGCTTGTCCTCTTTCAGCATTGGTCAAAGCATGTCTTGAAGGTCATTATTGTGCGACTGTTACTATTTAGGGGATTTGAAGTTCTGATCGGTTGATTTTGATCTCACAGCATTGATTTAGTTTATATCCGAAAACTAATCGGCTATTTATTTTAACGTGAAGACTGACCAAAAAACATTCGCTAACCAAACTAAATGTAATGATTTTAAATGATGTATTCACAAATGTCACTAGTTTTGATTTTTTTGGATACTTGATGGATAACAGTTTTAAACTGACCTCCATAAGGGGAAATTGGGTCATCCACAGTGTAATATTGCACTTTTCTTTCGCTTTCTGCCATTTACACACAGGGAAGAGGAAATGGTTCTGGGGAAGTTAAAGCTGAAGTTAAAAACAAAAACAAAATCGCAAGTCAAGATGGTTTCGGTCAGACTCTAAATGCTAAAATTTAAGTTAGTATCAGCAGCCTAAAACTGCCTGTTCCCTTTTTATTATACTGTATATGTGATTTTTTTTTTCTTTCTTTCTTTCTTTTAAGTATATTAATAATTAATTTACAAGTTCTTTCCCTATGATCCATCAATCAACAAGCAAACTTTTTTTTTTTACTACCAATATTTTTTGCGAGGCATATCTTACTATTGTCAAGACAGTACTATCGTTTAATAGCATGATGATGAAGAAGAGTTCCACAGTGTTACGTTTACTTATCGGCTTCACTTTACGAAGACAGATCTGTACGATATCTGATTTGGGAGACTTTTTTTCTTGCTCTTTTTGGATTATTGATTGTATTTATAAGGCTTTTGGCTTTGTCCGTTCAACATGCTGTACAGGGTCCAACCAAAGACCTGATTTTTTTTTTTTTTTTCGCAAGCCTGAAAAGGTTGGCCAAAGTTAGTCGGCCACAAAATAAGCAGTGTTGCTTTGTGTACTCAACAATATACTGTAAGCAGCTATCATCTCGACTTGAGCTCAGCTAGTCTGATGTGTTTCAAATCCCTCTTAATTCAGTAATGCACTGTGGGCTCATGGTCTTCACCCATTTGTACATTTTATGCAAGGACTGGAATCATTTTCTTCCTCAGTTTCTGTATCTGGCAATAAGAGGGATGAATGAAAGTTTCTTTGTTTTTTGATCCCGGATTGCAAAGGACGAGAAAAGGGAGTTTACTCAAAGTCCTCAGTTTCCGGTCTCATTCAGAGAGGCACTAAACAGAGTTTTTACGAATTCGCTTCTCTCCGACTTTAATATTTAACTCTCTTGACTTTACTATTTATTTTGTGTAGCATGTTGCCGAGGCGTTGCTCCTGTACACACCGCATGTAGTACGTTCCATGTTATGACATTGAGGGATATCAAATAAAACTGAACTGTGTAAACATTTTCTTCTCTTCATTTTGTCCCATTTAAACATTTGTTCACCTAAAATAACCTAAAAATTCTGTCATTAAGTACCCTGTTTGAGATTACTTTTGTTGATCTCTGAAACATAAATGAAGATAGTTTTAATGAAACCTGAGAGATTTCTGTCCCTCCATTGAAAGAACATTACAGCAAAACTTCCACACTTCAAAGTTAATAAACATTTTAAAATAATACATAAGAATTGAACGGTTTATTCCAAGTTTTCCGATGAGACATGATCACTTTATATCAGTGTTACATAAATTTATTATTTAGTAAAACTTTTTTTTATTAATTGAAATATAGCTGAATTCAAATAAAATATTAGATGACAAACTTAAACAAATTAGAAATGTTGCTTTTGCAAATAAACTGAAATAAAATGAGTCTAAGTACTAAACTTACTAAAGCTAAAACTTAATTAAAATATTAATTAATTATTTAAAGATAAATAAACTAAACTAATAAAAATGACAAAAACAACTAAATTAATAAGACTTTATTGAAAACTGAAAATATTTTTAAAAATCTAGTTCAAAATATTAATAAATACAATGATTTATATTATACAAATAATCCTAAAATAACACTGCTTTATATGATGAATATATTTAATTTGGTATCAAGTGGTTTAATCCAAGTCAGTTCAAGTTCATTTTATATGATGAAGAGATTTAATTTAGGCTTTTATTTTCATATTTAAAAATTGATCGACTCACAAACATAGAGCACATCGAATATGATAAACAAACAAAGTGTATGCTCTTTGATCAATGTTTGTGAATAAAACGCTAAATTAAATCTGTTCATCATAAAATGTTCACCATAAAACCGTTTGATTCATATAGATTAATCTTACAATATATTTGATTATTTTGGAGCGTCAAAGTTTTGGTGGAATGGACTTTCAGTGGAAGGACAGTAATCTTTCAAGTTTCATTGAATTTTTTTTTTAATGAATTTAAAGATTAACATTTTTTGGGTGAACTATGCCTTTAAGGACTTTCCTGCATTTCCTACATTGATTTATGCGAAAGTAAGAAATAAGCACAGTTTTCTTCTTACACTAGTATATTTATAGTTAAATGTACTTAGTCATTTAATGGAACGCACATAAACTTGACATTTCATATTTTACATTTCATTTAGACATTTCAAAATTCTATAAAGGAAACTGTAAAAACATCTCCTCATACAAGCAGTAATGGAAAGCCTGGTGGTCTTCAGCAGAAGGAGCAGGTGGGCCATCAGGATAGTCTTTCCGTGGAGCTGGCCAGCAGTCCGATGGACCTCATCGTTTCGAAGGCATGCTGTTTCCGTTGAGTGTGAACCTGCAGGGTTGAGGCACAGGAAGTCTCAAAGTTCTCTCCTGCGGATGATTCAGTGCTGCATGCAAGTGCCACAGTGCAGTACAAAATCTTAAAGCAAAGAGTCTGCATGACCTGAAAAACTGGCATAAGCAGAAAATTACATCAAATACAATTAGATACAGTGTGGCTGAGACTGTCTGTAAAATGTAAGGCCTGTTTACCTGCACACTCTCTCCATGACGTGATTGAGTAAACGGTCAGAGATTCCAGGGCTGGACTCCTCAGCGAGGCTGAAGGCGTTTTCCAGCTCTTCCAGGGCACATACGCCGTTCCCGCTAACACGCCGCTTCTCCTTCAGCTGCATTCAGAACATAACAGTCTGCTAATCCACGTGTCGAGACTGGACGTTAAAGCACAGGTGCACCCGTGATGGAGGCTCGCTGACATAAACATACATTTCTGAATTCTTTACCTCTCTGAAGATGGGTGAGATTAATGTTGTCAGAGACGGTGACTTCGGCTGCCTCTTCATAGCGTCTGATGTCTGTCATAAAAAACAAGAGTTCTGTGATACGTGATGGATCACTTTGAATAAATGACATGGGTAAGCTGTACTTAGTACAATGTGCATAATGTATATATATATATATATATATATATATATATATAGGCATATAGGACAGAGTTGTCTCCTAAAAAAGTATCCTACTTTAATAGACTATAGAGTTCTATAGTTGGGTTCCGGAAGTACAAACTCCATTCATTTTCTCCATAAGGCAGACCTACTGTGAGATACAAAGTTGTTAATCCATGGTATTTCCTTCTGCTGAAGCTGGCATTATTTAATTTTGTTTTAAATATTATTTTTTTTGAATCATGTTTAACAGTGGAATTCTGTGGAAAAACTACATTACCCATGATGCTGTACAGAAAAATACACCAATCAGAGAGTCGAAAAAAGCAACACGCTCCAAAAAGCTCCACCCACTCCCATGAAGCACTGCGAAAGACGTAATAAAGTTGATTTCCCTACGCTCTAAAAATACTGAACTGTAGGCTATATATATATGCATATTTTTCAATAAACTTAAAATTGTTGCTATACATATAATCCATATGTTTTATATTTCTCCATTTTTAATTTGATTATGCTGTTCACAGTGCTTCATGGGATTGTAGTTCTTTCCCTCATTAAAACCATCAAGTACACAGTCTTGTACCTTTGTCTTTTTGTCTGATTTTCTAAAACTTTTTTGCTTCAAATTACAGTTTTGTAGTGTTGTGATTCACCTCTTAGCTGATTGGCTTGGTTCATGGCTTATAACGAAGACTGTTTCAAAATCCCTATGGGAAAAATGAATGAAAAATATAATTCCGGAATATTTTTAAAAAAAGGGGGCACTGTTGCACTCCATAGCTAGTCATGTGATCACAAAATGGCAGCCCCCATGAGACGACTATACGGTTCTACATGATTTTAGGCTAAACATGTTTAAAATCAAGTATACTACGCTTCATTTCTTTGCCTAAAAAATACTAACTACATTTTTAAAGGAGGCTCTGAGCTGCTTCTGAATTCTGTGAAAATATGTAATGTAGCATAAAAGTCATATTTAACATTGCTAGATCTGTCCCATTTCACCCCTAGTATCAGAAGCAGCTCTGATGCAAGTTTAGTTCTGTTCGATTCATCATTACCCGCAATTGTGATTTCTGTGTAAATGTATGCTGCCCCTGAGACACAAAAAATTCAGTTTAAACACCTCATTTATGGCGTCTATAGATGCAGCTTTTGTTTTGGCGTCGCAGTGTAAAGACTTTAAAATACATATTTACCTTATTGTCTAAATTATTGAAGCCTCTCTGTAACTTGTTCATGGAACTGGGCCGCACGGTGGGGAAAGTCCACATGGGACACTGGTCCCTGTCATCCCCCTCCCCGTCCCTGAGTGAAAAACAAACACAAAGTAAACATACTGTACACAGATATCACAGGTATCGCTCATCCAGGAATGTGGACCGTACATGTCAGAGTCGTCAGAGCTTGATTCGTCCCCGTGTCCCTCTGACTTCCAGCGGCGGTATCGATCAATGAGCTCTGCCAGGTATGAGGTTTTCTTGGTGTAGCGAGTGATGAACTTGTGTTTCAGCAGCTCTTTGGCTGTTGGTCTCTGTCATATGCAAACATCATATTACAAAAATTAAAAGCAGTTTCCCTTAGGTTTTAAAGTTTAATTAAAGCCCGTTTACACTAAAAGATAATGGCATCACTGGCAGTATTAAAAGAATAAGCGATAATACAATTCCAGCCAATACAATAAGTCGATAATTATAGTGTTATGGCATTAACCAATAAATGGCAGGTATTAAAATTCTATAACATTTAGCCTCCAATTTGGTCAATCATTTTAAATGTTACAAGTGAAAAATGTAATATTTATTTTGAGATTGCAAAAAAACATTTAATAGCGCTATTCAATTATTTGCATTTTTAAAGGCTAACTGTAATTAGATAATCTAATTTTTAAAATAGGATAAACTAACATTAACAAATATTTTATATCAGATACTGTTAAATTAAATCTATAAAAAATAAAATCAATATAAAATAAAAAAAATACTGGCTGATAAGTGATATAGAACCAATATATTACGCATCTCTTAATATAATTGTTTTTATTATAAAGGTATTAAAAAGAGAGCTACTAACAAATCGTGGCTCTTTATTGAGACAAGATTCAACAAAGTCCTTAAAGGCTCTGCTGTAGGACCCGTCCAGTGTGGGCGGGTTACTTTTAGGGATGAGGAACAGGACTCTCATGGGGTGAAGTTCTGAGTTTGGTGGCTCTCCTTTAGCCAGCTCGATGGCTGTGATACCCAATGACCAGATGTCAGCCTAAAACATAGGGAAGACAGACAAAAAAAAAAATGGGGGTTAGTACTTGTGCCATCTGTCTGTCTCTGAATATTTCATTGAGCTTATTTTCATTGTGCAGTCTTCACTAGTTAACAGATGTTCACGTGGAGGACTAGAACATGATACCTGTTAGCTAAATGACAAACGAGACAAGGAAGTGCTTGTACCTTGAAGTCATACGCAGACTGTTTGATGACCTCTGGTGCCATCCAAAATGGAGTTCCTACAAATGTGTTTCTCTTAATTTGTGTGTCCGTTAACTGGCCGGCCACTCCAAAGTCTGCCAGTTTGACTTCTCCATGTTCAGACAGTAACACATTGGCCGCTGTAGCCAAAAAGTAGAAGGGTTATCCATATAGGGACACTTCACAGGACTAAAATCAATTAAACAGAGGCCAGTTTTAAATACTGACCTTTGATATCTCTGTGAATCTTCCTCTCTGAGTGGAGGTAGTCAAGTCCTTTCAGTATTTCTCTGATGATGGTGGCGATATATGCCTCTTCCAGAGGTCCCGGCCTCAACTGTCCAAACACACATTAGAGGATGTTAAATATAGTGACATTTCCTGTGCCTTTGAGGGGGTTTTCTTGTCCAGAAGTAATTTTCTGAAGTTATGCCTCACTGTAAAGAACTCACAAACATGGTTAAAAAATACCAACTCACCAAGTCCAGCGCCGATCCACCTCCCAAATATTCCATGATGATCCATAGTTTAGAGCCCTGAGAAACACAATAAACCAGTCAATTAAATTACCATTAATTTGTCTGATAAAAATCAACAGATATTTGATCATCTCTAAAAGGAATAGTTCATCAAAGCATGACCACATTTATGATGCACTTTCGCCCTTTTTTGGAGTTGGAGACTTATTTTAGTATTATTTATATACTATTATATTATTTATTAATATTTTAATTTAGCTTTTATTTTAGATTTTTTTCATTTTGATGTGTTTTTCATATACATATATATAGCTTAGCTTTCATAAATTTTTATTTCAGGTTTAGTACTTCAATGTAAACTTATTTCAGTTAGTATTTCTAATTAGTTATCTTTATATTATATTAGTTCAATATAAATCTAATATTTATATTTTAATTTATTTCAGCTTTATTTCAATTACAGAAAAACTATTTTATTCGTTTTTCGTTTACGATAACACCACTGGTTTGAGACACACTGGTCACTGTTTACTTTTATTGTATGGAAAAGAACAGCTTGGACATTCTGCAAAATACCTTGTTTTGTGTTCCATGGAGGAACGTTGGGGACACTTTGAGACTGAGTAGTGGCCAAAAGTCATGTCCGAGGGGATATTTGTTTTTAATGAAGTTTGATTAAACCATCAAAATATGAGGAAGATATTTTACATTTTTTAAATGTTTTAAAACTAAACTTGGTTAAGGCATTTAACCCCTAACCATAGTTCCCTAAAGGGACATGATGGTGGAAAAAAAACATGAGATGGGAGGAACAAATATATTTCAAAAGTTTTGCGTACACTCACAAAACATTTGCATTTCCCTGAGAAACTTTTGCTCACAAAACTTTTGCGGCCTCTAAAAAAATGTGCGATCCCCTGAGAAACTTTGCGTTTGCTCGATAATTTATACATTTGCATTAATTTAGTTCATTTCTATTTTCTCACAAACCTTTTGCATTCTCTGGAAAACATTTGCGTTCCCCTGAGTTTGCATTTTCTCTTGAAGAACACAAACGTTTTGCAAGCGAACGCAAAGTTTCTCGGGGGAACGCAAAACATTTGCGAGAGAACGCAAAAGCACTGATATATCATTTTTCCTCGCATCTCATTTTTTTTTTTTCATCGCCATATCCCTTTTGGAGCGCCGTAATAATCGGACAAAATTATTTGGCAAAAAAAAAAAAGCAAACTACTGCTACAGGATTTATTTTACTATGTGAAAAATAAATGCATAGAAAAACAAAATCCTCACAGTAAAAAAGCATACATAATTCTGAATGTTCCAATCCAATTTGACTTCTGACCTGTAATGCTGCCTGAATCATAATCATACACTGTTTGTTCGTTGGCCAGAGGAGAACTGGCCCTGACTGGGCCTGGTTTCTCCCAAGGTTCCCACGTTTTGGTTCCTTGCCACTGTCGCCTTGGCTTTTGGCTTGCTTAGTTTGGGACACCTAATATTCAACAATATTATTGATCTGACTGCAGTGACACCATTATATGAGAACTGAACTGAGCTGGACGATGACATCACTGTTTTCTCCAGAGTGGCTGTATAGATAAATTAACTTCATTTTACAACAGAAATGAACCATCCCTGAAATTACTTAAGCTGGACTATGACACAATTTTCCGTACAGCAGAAACAAACTTTGATGCATTGTTATCCTGTTATCTCTATAAAGCTGCTTTGAAATAAAACACTATATAAATAAAGGTGACTTGACTTGACTTGCATGTGTTCATAATTTCTTTGTATGAGAGTCTGGCCAAAAATGATGTCCGCACAATTTGGAATGTTTCATTGTATAATCACAAATAAAATTATTGACTCCTGACTCCAAGCACAACTACACAAGATGTTTACAAATTCTTAATAATATTTAAAGGAACACTTCGACTTTTTGGGACTTTAGCTTATTCACCGTATCCCCCAGAGTTAGATAAATCCATCCATACATACCTTTTTCATCTCCGTGCATCTTCATCTCAATAAAAATCCTCTGACAATTCCTCAAAGTCAGTCATGATGATCACGAATCACGTTCGCTACTAGCTAGTTAGTCACGTTGGTTTTGTTGACGGAACGGCGCTTCTCGGGTGCTGCGCTAATCACTCCGCCCATGTAGCAGTGCTTCGCCTTCTGAGAAAATAGTTCCCAGTATTTAAACGTTTAAAAAATGGCTGTGTCTCATATGACCTTGTTATTTGTACACACTGTGACTATACAAATCACAACATGTAAATAGTAAAATGTTGGTGTTATTTTGTCACTTATTGGGATTAGTATGCTAGCTGTAACCATTTACATCCAGTCTTTGTGCTAAGCTAGGCTAGCGGTGTGTGCGTCAAACAGACTTACAGCACGCACGGAGATGAAAAAGGTATGTATGGACTTATCTAACTCTGGGGGATACGGTGAATAAGCTAAAGTCCCAAAAAGTAGAAGTGTTCCTTTAAAGGAGATTATCCTAGGCCAGACATCACATTTGGCCACCACTGTACCTACAGTAAGGTATTAGGAACCAATAATGAACATTGTTTATTCAAGTTTGTTCATAATACAGGAACTAATGTTAATTTATATGGCTCAAATATTGTATTGTTTATTGTTAGTTTGTGATAGCTAATGCATGAACTAAAATAATGCCATTGTAAAGTGTTACGAGGAAGTCATATGTTTTTGAAGGGTGGCATTTGGGCGAACTATTCCTTTAAAAATACAGAAATATATTGTGATATTTTAAAAGCCGTGTCTGAAAGAAGGAAATGTCCACAAACCGTCAGATAGGAGCCGTAGTATTTGGTGACATAAGGGCTGTCACACTGGCTGAGTACTGTGATCTCCTGCTGGATGTCTTCAATCTCATCCTCTGCCTCTTCCAAGTCAATAATCTTAATGGCCACCACCTCTTTTGTGTGGTTGTTTATTCCCTTGTAGACCTCTCCAAATGAGCCTTTACCAATTCGCTCCAATTTGGTGAAGTATTCCTCAGGATTCAAACGCGGATTCTGAAGGGAGAAAAAAAATTATAAACAAGAACGATTTAAAAATTCTTACCAGCTATCTATGGCAAGATCCAGCATGGTGTATTTTCTTTACACAGGTGACGGACTCTAGAAGTTGTCCTTTTATCAAGCAACAGATTAACAAATGCAGGAAGATCTACCCAGTCATCGCTCCACTGCTGAAGGTCCGGAGATGATGGGAATCTATCGAGGGAACTGCTAGAAATCACATGTAGTTTTTTAAGCACTTTTTTCATTTTCTAGGAAAACTCCGAGCCTCTGCTTCCTCGTTCAGTATGGGATAAAGATGACTTGTACTGACAATCCATCTGGAAGTGACACCGTTTTATCAAAACAAAACAATCACTTAACAAGACTCAAAGTTCAGGAGATAAAAACTCCTCTTGGTATCAGCTCAACATCTGATTTCCGCATTCATCACACTCATATTGACCCTTTTTAAAACACAGCAATCAAAACACGAACTTTTACTATTCCTTGTTAGTACCACCCATTGGAGGCCCCATAATATGAGATAATATGCAGGATATGCTTTCTAAAAGGTACACCTGCGTTATCTGTGGGTGTGCCACTCTTTCGTCAAGATACTCTGACGCTCATCAAAACACATGATGAACTGCAATTATCATATTGACCTACAAAACATGCGCACTGGCAACAAAACATAAACACGTTATCTACATCGTGAATAGATGGCATCCATTATCATCTGAATATGTAATATAAAAATTTTACACTTTTTACTCTATTCATCTATAGTCAAAAAGTGTTATGTAAAGATTCTCAATACAATATAATAGATGTGACGAAGGATGTTCAGTATAAATAAATGTTGATCATCAATTTCATGTTCATTTTCCATGGACTTTGCCATTTTAGCAGCCCTGTTACACATGAGACACCTAAATACAGCTTTAATTTAGCAATTTTCTTGCAATTAATGTTAAATCAATGTCAAAATGAAATGGGCATTAAAACAAATTTGTGAATGATGTTTCTCAGAAGGTCCCAGCTAGTTTAGGATAAAATGTTGGTTTGTAGTTAGTGATAAACCTATATTTGACGTAACTTAAAATTAAATAAAAAAGCTTGCAGTTCACACTACAATTTGTGTAAAAAATGATGATCTCATTTCTTGGGTGTTACAATGTTTCAGAATATCATGTGGTAACAGGGTTGTGTGCAAAATGTGGACAGCTAAATATTAGCTATTATTAGTAACTACTATTATTAGTTAAATATTAGCTTTTAGTGATTAGTTCATCATTTAAAAATATTATTATATATTAAATAGGCCAAGTCTTGGTTTATTCTTCTTAAATCGATTTTTTTTTTTAAAGATGTCTCATCAAGCCAAGCCTGCATTTATTTGATCAAAAATACAGAAAAAAACTAAACAAACAGTAATATTGTGAAATATTATTACAATTTATAATATTGGTTTTCTATTTTAATATACTTTAAGATATAATTTATTTCTGTGATGCAAAGCTGAATTTTTCAGTGTCACATGATCCTTCAGAAATCATTATAATATGCTGATTTATTATCAGTTGGAATATTAGAATATATATAGAATATTAGAAAATTTCTTTGGAACCTGTGATATTTCAGGATTCATTGATGAATAAGGAGTTAAAAAGAACAGCATTTATTCAAAATAGAAATATTTTCTAACAATATAAATCTTTACTATCACTTTTGATCAATTTAACACATCCTTGCTGAATAAAAATATAAATTTATTTCAAAAAAAGAAAGGGAAAAAAATAAACCTTTCCCCAAACCTTTGAACTTCTATTTGAAATAAATACTGTTCTTTTTTGTCTTTCTTTCTTTCTTTTTTTTTTTTTACTTTTTAGTCATCAAAGAATCCTGGAAAAAAGTATCACATGTTATAAAAAAAAAATGTAGGCTAAGCAGCACAACTCTTTCAAACATTGATAATAAATCAGCATATTAGAATATGTTGTATTGGCCAAAATTTAAACGTGTATACTAAAAAACTATTAGAAATAAAGACTGGATTTTCTTTATTTATTTTTATCTTTTTTTTAAGAGGAACATCCTAAGCATCACAAACACTGTAGTGCACTTTAGGCATACTTTACAGTAATGTATTCACATAAATGCTGAGTAAAACTAACCAATTTAATTACAAAGCTGCCTACTATATTATAGTATATTATAGTACAGTACAGTACAAAGACAAGTAATGTAAAGTTAATCATCATCATAAAAGAACAGTAAGTCTTAGTATGAAAGAAATGCAAGGAGGTATTCAGGTGTCATCTTCATCTCTCTGGATTACCTGGTTCCGCATGTTATGAAGGTGTGCCATGTCCAACTAGATATACCTCCAGTTCGGGGTTCACAGATTTTTCCTCTTTCTCTCCTTCTTGAACAGTCACCCACCAATGGAACAGCTTGTTCCCAATACACGCCTCTCTAAATCATCCCCGTGTACCAGACTGGCCCGCTGTAGGGTTTATAAGGTTTATAATCTGTATTCTAGTCCATCCATAAGCGCAGACAATCGGTCTTTCGCGTGAATGTTTACGGTTTTTGGTCTGCAGAGGAGACTCCCTGTGCAACCCCACTACTTTGACTAAGAGAGAGGAATTGTGTTCCGCGCATGCGTGACAATCTCCTTTAAAGCCCAAAGACTGCTGGGAATCGTAGTTTTTAGCTCCCTCTGAGCTACTTGGCTGTGTACACACATGCTATGAAATAAATCAAATGTTTTCCCCCGGTTTCACAGACAAGGCTTACGCCTATCCCATATAATACATCTGTTTTATGAAGGTAACTTGCACTGACAAATCTTAACTTCTGTCAGTGCCATTGTTTTGTCTCAAGATGCACACCAATGTTTGTTTGTTTTCTTAGGCATGTTTATAAAAGCTACTTAAATAACCTAACTGAAGGCCTAATCCTTGCTTAATCTAAGACCTGTCTGTGAAACCAGGCCTTAGAAATTCACAATTTAGGAATGTGACTATCATTTGTAAATCTTCTATATTTTTATCTTAAACATTTCTTATTTATTCTACAACAGTTGCACAGTCGCTTCTTTCCTCATTTTTTATTTATTTATTTTAATTCAAGGTCTTTTTATTACTATGACAAACATAGCATGCTTATTATCTTGAAGAGCAAACCATTGCTGTTTTCTATGCTCTAACTTTACACTCCCCTAACCACACCCTCACATCTTTTTAATGAAACATTACTTAATTCCTTTAATTAAGCCTTTTGAATCGGGAAAATAACTGAGGTTAAAGATTTTCCTTGATTGTGTGGGCATTTCAGTTATTTTGAGCATCAAAATATTGTAGGCTATTATAAAATATTGTATTATACATTATTGTGCTACACAAAAGTTTATTGAGCATTTTGTGCAAATGTTACTGTCGGTCTGGGGTTTTTGTCACACTGTCGTCCTTTTCTTATGATAAACATCATAAGTAAGATTTGCAGTAAGATTTGTGGGGTTTTTTTCAATTGAAAATCTCTGCTATGACACCAAGTTGGGAAAGGACATGAGGTGGAGGAGTGTTTTTTTTCTCTTCTTTTTTTTCCTTTTTTTTCTTTCTGTTTTCGGTTCATTTTGTGTTCAGTCAGAACATGACTTGCCTTGCTTTGGTCGTCAGTTTGAATTGGCCTGTTTCTATACCAAGATTATGTTCACGCAGTCTGTAGGCTATATATGAACTTTCTTAGTCAAGTCAAGTCAAGTCAAGTTTATTTGTATAGCGCTTTTCACAATACAGATTGTATCAAAGCAGCTTCACAGTATTAAATTAAAATAATACAACAAAGTTTGTTTCAAGAGGAATTTATTGATTGATAAAATTAGATTTTATTAGTGGTCGTAGTGGTTAAATATTCTGCCATTTTTGAGCATTCCAATTTGGCCTGTTTATTTCCAGTTATTTGACATCTTAAATATTTTTCTTTTGCCTATACATTTTGTATCATGGCTTCATATCATTCTTCATGCTTCTTTTTTAATCTTAGTGTTGACCAAATATATAGCTAATGTGTTTTGCCTTTGTAGCCAATAGACATCACATCTATAGACCTATTTAAAAAATGTATTATTATTCATATTAGGATTCCAATTTTGAAACTTTTTTTTGTGGCTGTATTTTTTTTTTTTTTTTGTCTGACATAAGTTGTAAAGGAGGTCAAAGTGCTGCTTTCGAACAGGAGGCATTTCACTTTGATGAAATAGTTTTCTCTGGCTCTGAGTCTGTGTTTTCCTGTTCATTTATTGTTAGTCCGTTCAGTTGTCGTATAAGTTATGTATGTTCTTGTTTCAAATATTCTGTTAGCTGTCAAATTGACACCTGCATTATTGTAAAAAAAAGGCAGAAGAAAAAAGAAATTGTGGTAGCTTCCTCTTTGTCCCTGTAGGGGGTAGTATTGTACAAAAATATTGCCCCAAGCCAAAATAAATATATTTATTTAGGGATCAGAGTAATTGTTGATTTGCAAACGTATGCGATTCTGTTTATATCTATGAAGATCAGTTATCCTATCTGTATTTTGATTATTAAAGAATAAACACGATCATGGGAGGTCATGTGACAGGCATGCAGGAGCATGTACAGTATGGGTTCCGCAGAAAGCATAAGCATATTATTCCTCAGAGGTGTGGTGTGTTAAAACTTACTAAAGATAGTCTCTACAGTGTCTCATTTTTCACTGGAAATGACATGTAGGCTAAACTGCTTATTGTTGCATGATATGTTTTAAGTGTTACATAAATGTGAGCAACGTACGGCCTCCGTCTGTCTGTATGCGATTGTTTTAATCTGATAAACTGTCAAAAGCTATTTAGAATTAGTTGTGAAGATAGGTTATTTTAGTTTTAAATTGGGATACAGAGGAAACCTCAAATGTGGTCAGGAAAAAAAGGAACTGCATCACTGTCTGTCAGTGAGATAAACTTCAACTTTCTACTCATCATGTTCCTGTGTTGAACAGAACTTTTTGTTCTTTTTTGTCCCTGTTTTTGAGGAAGTTCGGGTCCTCAGTAAGCTTTTTATTATAGGCCTACTCCATTATTAAATCAGTTATTCAACATTTGAAGGAAACTTGATGTGTTTTGCATATTCCATACTTGTCAAACATGTCAAAGCAGATCTTATTTATGTGTGTGCATGTTTCTTTGGGAAAGCCGATGATTCAGCTGAATGGGTGGCTCCAATGATTCGGAACTGACAAGTTTAGTGCAAAAACAGTCAAGACTTGTAAAACAACTCTATCAAACGACAGTGGGTGGGACTACAGTAACCCTTTTTTGTTCAACAACTATGCAGCACATTAAAATAACTTTTACAAACATTATGTGCTCAAAACTGATCTTGTTAGATTAAAAGGGAGTACAGTGAGACGAAAATTATGGTTTTATTACAGTAAAAGTGTAGTAACCATGTTTTTTTGGAAAATTGATTACCATTTGCATAACCACAGTTTTACTACAAATACCATGGTTTAACTATATGGTTAGTGTAGCAAAATGTTAAATTTTATGGCTGCCAGTTTAACTACAATGCTTTATTTGAAGTAAAACTATAATTAATGGCTGACAAAAAAAGCATGTGACTTTTAAATAAGCATGAGTATTGATTGTAGTCTATTATTGTGTATTAAATTATAGTTTGGTTAGCCATATTTTTCTATTTTCATACTTAAAATGACATGGGATATGGGATAACAACATAAAGGGTTAGTAGGCTATGGAAGGAATTGTTAAGGATGTTGATGGGATTCTGTGGGTCAACAAATACAAATAGGTTCCAGACAGACACAAAACAATTTAACCAAATTTAAGCTATTTTGCTGGTCTTAGCTCACATTTGGCCAAATTGGTATTCAGATGGTCTAGCTGGATGGGCAGTTGAAAAAAAGTTCAAAACCCCTCGAAAATCAGCCAACAAACCACCAGCCTGACCAGGCAAGATAATACCAACCAGCAGTAAGACATTGTGACCCCTATAGCCTAGGAATTTTATCCCAAAATGTAGCTAATAAGTCCATGAACACACTTACCCAGACAGACAGACAGACAGACAGACAGACAGACAGACAGACAGATAGATAGATAGATAGATAGATAGATAGATAGATAGATAGATAGATAGATAGATCTAGATAGATCTAGATGGCCTAGATAGATCTAGGCCTAGATAGATAGATAGATAGATAGATAGATAGATAGATAGATAGATAGATAGATAGATAGATAGATAGATAGATAGATAGAGTGTAAATAATTTTAAGCATTTTGGCATAAGATTTTTTATTAAAAATAAAATGTGGTGAAAAAAAGAAAGTGTCCAAATACTTTGTGTAGGCCTATTTGTTATCTTTGTTTCTTGATTTATCACATTTTAGCTCTGTAAAAGAGGGGCGGACCATCAAAACCATAACATTGCTGGACTGGTTATCTTATCTCCGCCTTAACGGACTCCGGAGAGCTTTTCCATAGAAGGAGACAGACTGACTTGACGAGTGCAGTCCATCCATACAGACCGAAGACAGGCGACACACCGCCGCTGCCAGATTCCCCTCGCTCGCGGGCTGCTGTGGAGAGAACAATACCCGAGCTTTTATAAAAAAATGCCGATATTTAAGACTCTGAGGATTTATTGACTTACGAGAAATAGCAAGGGTAATCGATATCTGGTTTTCTGCTCTTTTTGGCCGCTTTTTCAGGTTCATGTCCATTCCAAGAGAAGGTGCGACCGAGTCTTTCTATTAGCGAATATAGGAAAAAAACACTCGAGTTTTCATTTTTATCCAGATCGTGTACGGCGTCATCCGACTTTGGAAAGAGAGGAGGGTGGAGAAGAAACACTTCCATACACGGTGAGAAAGGTGGAGGTTAGTTGTCAGCTGATTGTAATTCTCCACTCATGAAGGGCATGGAGATGTTGCGCCGCTCCTCAGTGTTCGCGGCTGAAGTCATGGAGGTGTTTGATCGTTCTCCCACGGATAAGGAGTTAGTGTCTCAGGCTAAAGTGTTGTGCAGGGATTACATTCACTCCAGACTCCACCGGGCTGGAATCGGATGGTCGAAACCAGAGCACGGATCCGGAACACTGGCTGAGGTGTCTTCAGTCCTGCTGTGGTTGGGTAGGACATCTGACGTTTCACTCATGTAGACTATTAATGTTTATGGAGATTGCCATGGGGTTACAACTTACATGTACTGTAGTGTAGTGCATGTATAGTAGCCTACATATTTGGATGCTATACACCCCTTACGAAAATTAACCATGGTTTTACTACAAATAGCCTAAAACCCCCAAAACATGGTTATTGTAGTTAAACCATGGTAACCACAAATTAACCATGGTTTTGCTACATAATCATAGTTAAATCATGGTATTTGTAGTAGGCTAAAACTGTGGTCATACAAATGGTAATCAATCTGCCAAAAAAACAAACAAACATGGTTACTACACTTTTACTACAATAAAACCATGGTTCATTTTCGTAAGGGATATACCACATACTATACTGAAGTGTGAATATTTTTTATATTATGGTGCTAAATGGTCATGTGTATATATATATATATATATATGCATAAGTAGCCTAGGCTATATACGTATAGGCTATCTGTTTGAGTTGTGGTTTGATGTACGGATGTTATATTTTAAGACTGAGTTAAAAGTGCAGAGAACTTCCTGTAAATTTTCATTCTTTCTTAATCTGTGCTTGTCTGGTTCATAAGAAAATAAATGGAAAATGGACCATCCATAATTGTTCTATGAACTTTCAGAAATGAAAATAAACACGTGTTTCTCAGCTTCCTCAAAGCCAAACCATACAATTGATTGCGTAATATTTTACAACACTCTTACAAGGTTCGTCTGTGTCTCACCCATTGAAAAGTACTTTGCCTTTTGCACCATGTTAAATGTGTGTTTCATCCTTTTATGTCGTTAACATTCTGAGCTCTTTCACAAGATTGAATGTTATGCCTATCAATAACATTTAATCTCACATCATTTTGTTGATCAGACACACTATAAATAGCCTACCTTAAACATATCACATGACTTTCATCTGAGTTACTCTTAACTGTCATTGTTCTGCAAGAACCCGTTTTCTCCTAAAAGGGAAAAGCACAAGAATTTTAATTTGAGACAACTGTTTGACTGGGGGAGCTGCTTTTTATGGACAAGGCATGCAAACATGCAGATCATTATCACAAGGCAGATTGAGGGTTCCCCACCCACACTTAACCAGGTTAACCCTGTATTGTCCTGAAAAAGGTCCTTCACGCTTAGGCTACATTAAGACGGATGATTCATGTGGGTGAGACACTCTTCCAAATAAGAGTTGCAAAAGGGGGGTTTCACAGTGATTTCGTAGTAGAACTATGTGAAGTATTTTTATTTTTTTTCTTAGCGTGAAGAACATGTAAAAAAAAAAATCGAAACAAACATTTTCCCACTATAAAGACATTATTTTGTGCAATTGAAAGATTCCATTGATTTTCTTTAAGGAACCATCAATGCCAATAAAGAGTCCAGCTGAGCATAGCTAAAGACTTATTTAACAGACAATTTCATCATCAGGACATTGCAGTATAACAACATACATCCCTCCGTTAGCCTGATATGACAGAATGACGATAGTATGAATAGTAGCAGGTTTTAAGGTTAGGTTGCAGTTCTTTTACACTGTCATTGTCAAGCTTCTCCAAATTAGTGATTTTATTCTGTAAGACTCGAGATCTTTTCATCCCGATAGTTTGAGCCAAGGAAAGAAAACACATTTGTCTCTCTGTCTTCTAGGAGACGAGCTGGAGTACCTGCGACCCAACGTATACCGCAACGTAGCACGGCAGCTCAACATCACAATCGCCTCTGAGAGTATAGTCTCTGATGCCTTTTTGGCCGTCGCTGCAGAAATCTTCTCTACAGGTTGGTCAGTGTCCTTCTTGCTAGAAACATTTAGTTTGGAAAACAGTTTATTGTCTGTAGATAAACTAATCGGTGCATCTGGTTCCAGAGATGTCCATTCTATCAGTTAAACATTAGCAAATACTCACACTAAAAACAGTTTAAATGAATCTGAAAACCAATGAAACCTGGTTTATATGATATGCCTATGTTTTGTTTTTTATATCTATATCAATTTTATATAAGTTTATATTTTTTCCAGACCCTTAAATCGATAGTTCACCCAAAAATCAAACAAACAACAACAACAACTAAAAAACTTTGAGACATTTCTTCTTTTATGCTCCACAGAAGATAATCGTAAAGGTTTACAACGTGAGGGTGAGTAAATTATGACATGTTTTTTGTAAAAAAAAATTGGGTGAACTATCCCTTTAAGTAACTTTACACGTGAGGGTAAAACTGGATCCATTCTGACATTTATATATACACAGAGAAGCGGTGCTGGACTCGACCCTGAGAGCACCATAAAATATGAATTTTTCTTTTAAGTAAACAGTGTCTGGGCGCCATGGAAGTTATCATTCCTTTTGCTGCGTACTGTACTTTGCTCATATTTAGTGCAAATCCTTGAGATTCAGTTTTTTTTTCAAATGACTAAACCATTTAGTTCAAATGGTCAACCCTTATTTGATCTCCCAGATTTAGAGTGTAGTAAATCATGGTGTTTTTTTTTTTTTTTCAACAATGGCAGCTTTAAGATGTGCTGTAACTTGTTCGCCTCATTTCTTCAGGGAAACATTCTTTGCATTCTAATTATCAATGCATAATTGCTTTTGTTAGTCCAAGTACATCAAAGATTCCTCACTAAACACAAAGCACTATACTCCTGGTGACACCCTTGCACCTCTTGTTTCTACACATACCTGTCCTCAAGCAGTGTAGCTGAGTTTGTGTGGTCACTGGTGTTCACTTTATTTATTTTTAACCCTGCGAGTGGCCTTTGATCCTTTTTTAGAGTTCTATATGACTGTGCACTTTAAACAATTATTGTGCTTTTTTACATTTTAAGAGATAAATGTAATATTTTCACACGATGCTTGATATATTTTAATTTCATTTCTTTTCAGTATTATTTATATTTATCTTTGCTTTTGTTTTATTCTTGAGGTATTTCAATCCTTTCTGCTTTTTCAATCATTCAGCTTTACTGTGACACTTTCTAAGACTGTTTAAAATAAACAATGGTGCAATTTCCAACATATTTTTAATTAAAAAATATTATGCGTAATACAACGTTATACATAGCATTTTAAAAAGAAAAGATGTATATTTTTCTTTTGTGGTTTTCATAATTCATGCTGGAGAAATGTTTTGTTGTTGTTGTTGTTTTTTGCCCTGATGCATTGGTGTATTAAAATCTACTTAAATAAATACAATTCTAAATAAAACACGAGACCAATAACTGAATCTGTCAGGAGGAAGCATTTTAGCAGATCTTTTATTCTCAACTTAATCAAAATCAATAATCCATTAACAAGATTAGGTTCCTTGAAGTAGGCCTACATTTTCTCCAGAATGGAAAGTGCTAACTATAAGGTGTGTGAGCAGATTTGTGTCACGTGTTGAGTTTGTTTTTTGATCTGTTTCCCTGTATTGTTGATATTTGAATTTCTTTGTTAATTTTCTAGTCTGTAAATTAGTTCAGGTCTCCATTCTCTCCCTCTTTGTTTCTGTTGTTGCAGATTGATTTGAGTCCTCAAAGTTTCTGTTAGTCCCTTGTCTTGCTTTGTTTTATGTTATTGTGTTTGTGGTTAAGTTTTTCTGTGGTTTATTGTTTGGAATTTGTGGATTAAAGACTATTTCAGTGTTTACATCGTCTTGTGCTTTCATCTCAGCCACCAACCGTGACAATTTGTCAAATGTGGGATTGTTGATTCATTCGTTTATTCAAATATATTTTCAGTTGTTTTATTAAATGGGGTCAGAGGTCAGCGTGGTGATTGTTAGAATCTGCAACGCCTGCATAATTCCTTAGATACATAGTCACAACATAGAGGCAAGTTTCTAATTAAATGCGGGAAAATCCAGTTTAGTCTTTTTTTGGCAGTGATACTCCTTCTACACTTTATATATAAAGTGCGTATTATAAAGTGCGTGTCATATGCACGTGAAAACATGCATATGTTCAGGCAAAAATGTTTTTGCCGTATAAATGGCACGAGAAATCAAATTCGTGCTATAGATACGCACTTTTATGACATCGTGTTGAAATTATCAGTATTATCAATATTTCGAGTGACTCCGGATCGGAGTTATTTAAAAAAATGTTTTTTATTAATTAGCCTACTTTTCAATAATTTAGAGTAATTTATTCTGCTTATAGCCCACACTTCAAAACATTGTTCAGATCATGTATTTCAAGATATTTGTCAGGTTTAAGTCCTTAAAATGCTAATTTCTTACGCATCTAATCCCTAGCCTCCGTTGCTAATTAATTCCGTCATTTTAGAGAAACGGAGGCTTGAGCCATTGATAGCAGACTAATGCAGTTTCATGTAGCTTTTAAGTTGTTAAACTATTTTACTGACAAAATCGTTGACAACACATGACTATGTGTGTCCGTACTGTATGTGTGTGCATTTGAGTTGGAGAGAGAGCGGGATATATGCGCTTTTAACTTAATTTTGTGGTAAAAAACATGGACATAATTTGTCGTTTTTATCCTATTGTTTACTATATTAATTTGCTTTGTCAGGGTCGTTGTGGGTTTTGGTTCTTTTGTTGTTGTAGGAGGAACTTTGAAATAACTGAAATAATGTTGCGAAGTGATATGGAATTGTAATGCGGTCAAGACCTGCCTGGAACTACTTTAGCCTTGCGTTTCCCTGAAAATAATTGCACACCTTAGAACGTTCATCAACCAATCAGATTCAAGCATTCAACAGCCTTGAAGTATAAATTTAACTAATACATTGTCTTCATTTGATTAATACATGTCTTCATTTGAAACACAGCATGTTGTAAACTAAAATATTCCGTCGGAATAGTGAACTCAACATGTAAACGTTCTTACAAGAGTCAGGGGGAGGAAATTGTGGTGCTTTCTGTTTATCTTGAACTTCAAACCAGCTTTTATCTCTTTTATTCCTCAATATGGTTTCCTTTTGCCTTTGTGTTTCCTGCCTTTGCCAGACTCCGATTAGGTTCCTGCCTGGGTTGATATGTTTATGTCTGGCCATTTGATGTTCCCAGGCGGGGTTTTGCAGCTTTATTACGTTTTGTTTAATTCCAGGCTGAAATGTTTGAAGGTTAGAGTAGTGTCCGTTTATCATTTTAGTTATCAGGATGCCTACTTGTTTGATGAAATGTAATAGTACAGATAGCCTTTTATTTAAATTCAGACCCGTGACTATAACGTATTTACTGTATGATGGGGAAAAGCAAAGAGTCTATACCTTTTAAACTACTGTTGTATTTCATGGTTATTATTATACATTTAAAAATGTGTCTCTTTATATATTTAAAAATATATAATTTATCAAGCTTACAAATGAGGCTAACACCTTACAGCCACACCTTATTACTTTTAAGGCATGTTGATATCATTTATAGGTTACAGTCACAAGTGAAACAAATGAATTTGCTCTGCTGAAAAGTCCTTGTGTCTTTCTGGCTGATACACCAGCTGACAGCTTGCCTGGCTGCCAATACGGTTATACAACAATACTCCACCCCTTTTTACAGTATAATAATGTTCTGTTAGAAATGGGGGTAAGGAATTATGTGTTTTAATGACTCACATGGTTATGATTTTCAGTCCCACTATATATTAATTGTCATTATTAATCATTAAAATTTCTTTAAATGAATCATTTGATACAAAGCACTTATTTAGTTCTTACATGTTCTTACATTGTACTTATATTTCATAATTAATTTCTCTAATTACATCTCTAATTACACTGTTGACCCTTCCCTTACATCTTACCTACCCATACCACCAAACCTGTCCCTGGCCTGACCTTACTCATATCCGACCACAATAGCAGCAAAAGTGTTTTGTACATAACAGTTAAAGTTTTTTTTTTATGTAAGTACAAAGTAATTAGAGACCTAATATGAAGTATGACCTGACTTTCATACACACTTCCACCAGCACACACAAATATAAGCTGTCATTGGTATGAATGAAAGTATGGTGAAAAGGACAGACTTTGTTTGATTATATTTATGTCAATCTCTGTTTCTCTATGTACAGGTGTAACATGGGGGAAGATTGTGTCTCTGTATGCAGTGGCCGGAGCTCTTGCTGTGGACTGTGTTCGGCACGGGCATCCAGCAATGGTGCACACCATTGTCGACTGCATGGGCGAGTTTGTTCGCAAGAGCCTTGTGTCGTGGTTAAAGAGGAGAGGAGGCTGGGTAAGAAATAAATCTATTAATTTAGTACAATTAATTAGAATATTTATGCATTTAAGCATCCCTTCACCCGGCCCAAACATACATAATACTTGATTCTGATTGGTCATTCGCTGTGGCATTCAGCAGGCAATTTCCTAATATTCCCTGTCGTCCATCATATGTGGCTCATGTTTATCAGACCGCTCATTTGGGTAACTAAAACTCTCTCTGTTTTCTCGTATCATGCCGTGGACTCGCTCTCTCATTTCATACAAGCGCAACTGGTGTTACCTTGCATTTTTTAGCCTGACTGTTTTGTACGTTGTAATAAACTTTTTTTATGTTGTTGTGGACTATTTTTTAAAGCAGAAGCAACAGCTTATTTTATATACATATCTAGTTATTTTATATATCATATAACTAGTACTAGTCAAAAGGATGATTGAATTTACAGATCAAATTCTACTTTTAAAACAACATAGGATTCCATTGTAAGAGTTTAGCCCGACGCAAGTGTTTTTTTGCTTGTTTCAGTCCGACGCAGTTATCATTTTCACGTCCTGCGCCACGTTATTAAAATTTTCGCCCATTTGTGCACCCATAGGCGTGTTGGTCTGAAAACGAGGTGTGTTCAGGCGCATTGTTGGTGCGTTGCTTTTTTGAGGCAACAGCAATAGACTGCATTGACCAACTGAAACCTGGTCTAAAGTCAATGGTGCAATATATATATATATTTTTTTTAATGAACGCGTTAGTAATGTGCGCCTAGGCGGGTCCACAACACGCGTACAGTCTGCTTATTAAACACACAGGGACGTACAGCAGCACACAAACATGCCAAATATTTAAAATAAAAGGATTACAATGTAATAGATTATTTTTGTGTACATAAAGAAATGGTGGAATCCGGCTTGTCCTGTGGATGATCTGCTTGCGCACGAGCAGTTCCGTTTGCGCTCTGGAGATGCGTTCGGTCTTTCCACTATCAAATTCCGTCATGTAAATAGCGAATCTGCCATGGCGCAAGCGCAACTGGCATTTAAAAGGAATGGGAGATGAGACTCTGATTGGTTTAACGAACGTGAATCCCAAAACACACCCATTACTCGTTATGAGAATAGGGACAACCCTTTTAGACCAGTGGTTCCCAAACCTGTCCTGGTGTACCCCCAACACTGCATGTTTTCTTTGTCTCCCTAATCAAACACACCTGATTCAACTCATCAGCTCATTATCACGTGCAGTGTTGGGGGTACTCCAGGACAGGTTTGGAAACCACTGTTTTAGACCATGCGCCTGGCGCCGACCATTTTTCCCGTCGTTAAACTAGCAAAAGTGGATTCGGACACACCCTAAGTGAACTTGCGCCCTCTGCTTTAGACCATGTGCTTAGATCGTTAAAATAGGGCCCAAAAAGTCATACGTGTTTGGAACAACATGAAGGTGAGTAAATGATGATAGAGTTATCATTTTTGGCCACTCTTTTCAGAGTTAATAAAAGTAGCATTGTGCTGTCTGTTTATATAACCAAGCTAAGGCCCAGAAAGAGCCCAGACTGCTGCTTTTCCATATTTGTTCAGTGTGTAGACAGAATGTGCAGGGTTCCTGCAGCTTTTGGGGGGAAATCTGATCAATCTCTCTGAAGACCAGCACAGTTCAGCGAACCTGTTGAATGAGGAGCTGTGCTGGTATGTGCGTCTGCTTTGGCAGGGCATGTCTGTGGTGTCTGTTCTCATTAGACTGTCTCTGTTCAGGCAGATTCGACATGGCACTGTGCCAGAGTCATAACTGCCTGCACTTACAGTAGGTCCATATGCAGCTCTTACACCTGCTTTGGACTTTTAGATCAAAACATTAGATATAAATATTAACCTCCTAAAACCCAGCCCAAAAATATCCATATTTATTTATTTGGCAAAATGCTATACCGATCCATCGCGGCATGGACTCTACTAGGCCCCTGAAGAAGGTGTTCTGTGGTTTCTGGCATCAAGACATTCGCAGGAGATCCTTCAAGTCTTGTAGGTTTGTTGGTGGAGCCACTGTGAATTGAACTTGTTGGTCACAGATGTTGATTGAGGTTGGGGAACTTGGAGGCAATTGCAACACCTTGAACTCTTCATTGTTCCTCAAACTATTCCTGAACTATGTGTGCAGTGTGGTAGGCCGCATTCTCCTGCTAAAAGAGACCACATCCACCAGGCAACACTATTGTCATGAAGGGGTGTATCTGGTCCGCAACAATGTTTAGTTTAGTATGTGGCACGTGTCAAATTTACGTCCATATGAATGGCCGGACCCTGGGTTTTCCAGAAGAACATTGCCCAGAGCATCACACTTCCTCCACCGTGTTGTCATCATCCCACAGTGCATCCTGGTTCCATCACTTCCCCAGGCAAGCGGAGCACTCGTACACGGCCGTCCACGTGATGTAAAAGAAAACAGGACTCATCGAACCAGGCGACCTTCTTCCCCTGCTCCAAGGTCCAGTTCCGACACTCATGTGGCCATTGTAGGGCCATAACCATCATTAAAATGTTGTGTGACTTGTGCCACAGTAGACCTTCTGTTGGCTCAGACCATACGGGATAGCCTTTGTTGCCCTCGTGCATCAATGAGCTTTTGGCGCCCAACACCCTGTCGCCGGTTTGTGGTTTGTCCCTCCTTGGATCACTGTTGGTCAAATCTCACCACTGCTGATAGGGAGCAACCAACAAGCCTTGACGTTTCAGAGATACTCTGACCTAGTCAGTTGTCTCTTGGTCAAAATCACTCAGATCTTTATTCCTGCCCATTCCTCCTGCATCCAACACGTTGATTTCGAGAACTGATTGTTTGCTTACCATCTAATCTACCCAGACCTTAATACGTGGCCTTGTCAGGAGATGATCAATGTTATTCGCTCATAATGTTTTGGCTCATCAGTGTACACAGATTATTAATGTGAGTAATAACATGTCGAAAAATATTTTAATGTTGTGTTGAGAGACATTTTTAGGGATATATTTAATAAGAACATAGATCTAGGATAAGTTTAATGTTTGTTTGTTCTGTTTTATGACTTATTTAGAAAGTGAGAACAAAAAAGAAAACAATCAGGACTAAGGATCAACTTTAAAATTATGTTATGTTCAGTGGTGGATGTTCTGTACTACATGAACAAATGCTGGTTCAATTTGGGTGAGTGTAATGGTTGCCTCAGGCGAAATCATTCTCAAAATTTTTCAATGTGTTCTTCTTGGGAGTGACCTGATTTTTTTTAACTGCTGTTTTTGTAAGACATGGGCACACCTACAGACTGAACTGAATCTGAAAACAAGGACTTTATCATCAGGATCACTAAGTGAAAGTATGTGTAAAGCAGAAGCCGGTTAGACTGTATTTTACATTGTTGTTGATGTGAGTATGTGGGCACTAGTGTCTACGTGCCATGTTGAGGGTTTTGTTCTGCAGGATTGCTTTGGGAGCTGAATGAAGGGCCACACACACACACACACACACACACACACACACACACACACACACACACACACACACACACACACACACACACACACACACACACACACACACACACACACACACACACACACACACACACACACACACACACACACACACAGAGAGAGATACACAAAAACACCACTGAGTAAGATCTTTTATAATTAAAATTCCTAATTAACGGATGTCCCCATCTCTTAGTGCCTTCATTATCTCTAAAAAAAATCAGTACGATTTTTTTTGTTGTTGGAAGAAATGAATTAATGCAAGGATGCATTACATTGATCAAAGTGAGCTTAAAGTAATTTCAAAATGTTAAAATATAATATAATATAATATAATATAATATAATATAATATAAAAAATATTCTGTCGTTCTGCATTGTAAATGTGTTTAAATCTAACCACTTCATATCTGTGTGCAGACTGCATTGTGACTGAATGATTTTTATTTGAATAAATAAATAAATAACATTGCCCCGTTATATGACCCCCCATTAATTTGAATGGGAATCCCTAGGTGTTAGTGTGTATGTGTGTACATGTGTGTATGCGCATGTGAATGTGTTCTGCATTGGTGATGTTCTATAGGTTCATGCCTTCATTTGCGTGTGTGTTCGTTCTGGATTGTGCCAGATTTTGTATTATTAATTAAAAATTTTTTATTTTTTTTTGCAAATAATAAAAGAAATCCCCATGTTCCCCCACTATTTTTTTTTTTTTTTTTTTTCAACCACATAAACTCTTCAAATCCAGTATAAAAAACATTGTGTGTATTCCAAGTTCAAGTGTGACAAAAGTCCTAAGGTCTTGGATCACTCCGATGAACACTCAATTTTTTTTTAATTAAAAGAAAATAAATCTTGGGTCAAAATGACCCGAAGAGAGCATAAGGGAACTGACCATCCAGCTCAAAACAAACTGAACTTTAATACTCTGAACATGTATTAAGCTAATTTGGAAATTTATAACATTTGGCCAACCCTATAAAGCTGCATGCTGAAATATATAACGTGTTTAGACTACTGAATGTTGGCTTTGGCTTAAAAGGCACATACTTGAGTGCATACTGAAGTTCCTTTTCCTTTTGTTATTACCAGATGAACTCAGAGAGAATTACATAACATACTCCATATATTTAATTGATATATCTAAATATTTTCTTTGCTCTCTTACAGGCGGACATCACTAAGTGTGTAGTCAATACAGACCCCAGTTTTCGTTCTCATTGGTTGGTGGCAGCTGCCTGTGCCTGTGGTCACTATCTCAAGGCCGTGGTCTTCTACATGCTGAGAGAAAAATGAAGAGCAGGATAAACAAGTGACGGACAGCTGAACACTTCAGCAGGGGTTTCTAGTCACTGCTTAAGCCTTTCACTGCTCTTATTAATGTGTTTACACTTGCACAACGTTTGCACTTTGGTAACCCTTTACAATAAGGTCTCGTTTGTTAACGTTAGTTAAATAACTAGTTCAGATGAACTAACTATGAACAATATATTTTTACAGCATTTAAGCTTTGTTAATGTTAGTTGATAGAAATCCAATTGGTCATTGTTTGTTCATGTTCATTTGAGTGCATAAACTAATGTTAACACACATGTATTAGTAAATGTAGGCATTAACATTAAGATTAATAAATGGTGTAGAAGTATTGTTCATGTTAACCTTATTGTAAAGTGTCACCTAATTTTGTTTAAAAGGATATTGAGCTCTAAGATGAACCGTTATCTTTAAGGTTTTGTTGTGTTTAACCTGGCCTTTTGCACTCTAGGCATTCCTTGCTGTTACCATTTTTTTTTTGTATTGAACCTAATTTTGATATGCAGAATATCTAGGCCAGCGGGAGAGGAAATTATTGTGACCTTTGAATTTTTGTCTGAAATGGAATGTTCATGTACTTGGATTAATGCTGCCTAGTCCAACGTTGTCTTATTTGTTAAAGTTTTTCTGATTGTTAATACATTTTTCACTGTCTTGAGTGGTTTTGATGCTCTAAATGCAGATTAACAAATCAAGCTTCAAAAATCCAACTGCAATCCACAATGCATGCATGTAATTGAGTTCAATATCAATATTTCCCAAGGAAAAACTTCCAAAGTACTGAATGTAAATGGCTGTAGGAGAGATTTGGGTTGACTAAAAAGATATAACATTTCAGTTCATGCCATATTTCAAGTCTGGACCTGTCAACTATGTCATAGTGTTGTCTCTCTTTTGTTGTAATTTATTTTTGTGTAATATTTTCACCTTACATGTGGTGTTGTTGGTGCCGCCTTGAACAATTTTTAAAAATCATGGAGCCATCACTATATTAATAACTTAACTTGGTGTCTTAAAGTTGTTTTTATTGTTTTGTCGTGTATAGTTCAGTTTATAACAAATAATTATGTGGGAAACTACACATTGTTTTGTGTATGCTACACTGAATGTATGCTAAATAAAAATATACTTTTTTGTTTTTCCAAAAATCTATTTGCTGTGCTTTTCTTGCGGTAGGAACAGAACAACATAATAATAAAGCCTTTATGCTGATAATTCTACACAACATTAGTGTAATTGGTGGAAACCGAGTGGGAGGAAGCAGTTTAGATCAGATAGAATAGTTTAGAGATATTGTTACTATGGTGATCACTCTCAACATGTGGTTTCCTTTATCCAGACTTTGAGAACACTGACATGAATTAAAATAATGGGTCATACTGATTTACTGCATAAACACAAAGCAGATTAATGCAAGTGATTGCATTTTTCACCTACTATCATAGATATTGGGAGAAATTGAAGACTATGATGGTCTGTGTTCATTAAGATAAATGTTAAAGCAAATGATTGCTAATATGATCCAGATTATTTTGTCTGTAACCACTGAGTAACTGTGTCAACCTGAAAAGGTTTTTTTTTTTTACTTCAACTTTCTGCCTAATCATTTCCAATTGCGACGCCTCACTGACACCTAGTGGCTGTAAATGGAACTATAGGCGCTCAATTATTAAAGTTATCACACAGGACAAAGGTGTAAACGATTTAGCTGATATTGTGCTTGATTTTTAGAAACTATCCAGTGACAGACTTTGATCTACAAAACTGAATACGCGTGATGATGAGTCAGCCTCCTATCACATAACTTGTGCAGATTATATTTCAAATAGATTTTATAAATCAATGCCAAAAATGTGGGTTTGTCAAATCTGTTCAATTTACTTACACTAATGTTTCATCACACGTCTGGGACGATAAAAAAAAAATATATAAAAAAAAAAAAAAAAATGTATAAGCAGTTTAGTTAAATACTATAGAACGGCTCAGATTTAAAAAAAATGCCTGCATTTATTTAGTTATTTATCTAGTTAAATTTAGTTTTTACACAACAACATGACATGTCAGAAATAGCACATTTAGAAGGAGAATACACTTTCACGACTGTTTCCCGGCGTTTAATGATATCAAATTCATAACACAAAACATTTATAAGAGTAATGCCAATACTGATTATGTACATTTATGTAGCGTTACATTCCACAACTCTTTATTACTCTAGTTACCTTGTTTATATCTGCTTCCAAGAGAAGACAACACGTCCCGCCTTAAAATAAATTCTATTGGTTAAAAACACCACCTAATACATAGAAGGTATTTGATTGGTTACCGCAGAAATTACGCTTTCTGACCAAAGCGGAAGTGACTTTGTATTGGTCAGTACAGTGTAAGGAACACTCAACAAACAAGATAGGCTGAATCACTGTCGGGATGGATGCAGGTAAGAAAATCGCTGGAAAACAATTTGTTTTATATTTCGCTCATCTGCCCAGATGTCATGAAATTGTTAAATAGCAAAATTCTTCTTTCGACAACCACCTACGCGCCTGTTATTGGAGAGGCCGCCTCTACAGTTTGGGATTTTGTCGTTAAATATGGTACATAGATGTCCCAACTGCTGCCAACTGGACAGTAAAACAGAACAGTCTGCTGTCAGATTAGGGATGGACACTGTTTTGTCTTCTAGATGTCACTGCACCAAATGCCACGGCCACCCGTTAAAACTGCCTGTTTTGGCTGTGTTTTAGAGTCTATTCAGCTGCATTTTTTGAGCATTATATGAGCGTTCCAGCGCACGAACGATACTGTTGGGCTGTTGACGCTTTTGGGATGTTGTCCGTGTCGTCTGTTATCAAATTTCTGCCTACTCTAATAATCTGTTTGCCAGTAACATTTATCACAGGGACTTTTATGCACTGTGCCATGTCTTTAACCCTCTGATGCGCGACATCCGTTACAATTAAAGGAATAGTTCACCGAAAAGTGAACATTTTGTCATGACTTACCCTCAAGTTGTTCCAAACCTGTATGAGTTTCTTTCTTCTTTTGAACACAAAATAAGAACTTTTAAAGAATGTTACCAACCTTTTTTTGTGTTCAACAGAAGACTAAAAGCGAGAAAAACTCGTTCAGGTATTGACAACCTAAGGGTAAGTACTAACAAAATAAAAATAAAAATTGGTGAACTATCCCTTTAACAGCATAGAATGAAACTTCAGAGACAAAGTAAAGTTACACATACAGTACACAGCGGTACAGTGAAATTGGTGGGGGGGAAATCAGGTGCCACTTTACAATAATGTTCAGTTTGTTAATGGATTCGGTATCAATCAACAATACATTATAATTACGTTTTAATCTAAGTTCATTGTTAAATCATTTTTATTTTTTAAAATGGTTAAATTACAAATCTTGAAACTGTTAAAATGTATATGTAAAATAATAACTAATCGTCACAAATGATCTTTGATTAATAAATGCTTTATTTGTTGCATGTTTTTATCATGAAACAATATCTTTTATTACATTTGACAGATGTGAAACTCCCTCAAAATACATCATATTTGAAAAAACAAAAAGATTGGCAGTGATTATATGTAAAATGTTAAGATATATTTTTTTCTTTTGTGATAATTAAAAAATGTTTGCATTGGATGGTTTGGCCAACTAAAGAGACTAAAAAGGTGCCAAATTATGTTTTAGTTTTTACAAATTATTTTTTATATTTCTGTTGGTCTGTGTAAGTAGTTTAGCTTTCAGTTGATCATTGGCTTTTCCCCCAACAGCTACTCTCACATACGACTCATTGCGCTTTGGAGAGATCGAAGATTTCCCGGAGACCTCTGAGCCTGTCTGGATTTTGGGAAAGCAGTTCAGTGCTCTAACAGGTAATAAGGTGGTAGACATTGAAGGTTTTGTGCTGCTGTGTTTGGTTCTTGTTGGTAACACGATGTTCTTCGTGTCCCAGAGAAGGATGATATTCTGGCAGACGTCACCTCACGTTTGTGGTTCACGTACAGAAAGAACTTTCAGCCAATTGGTGAGAGTCAAAGTCATCAATCCTATTCCTACCATCCAAGGACTGCATTTAATTATTCATACGGATAGATAAATCTGTTTAGTTTGGTTTGTTAATGGAAGTAATGTTACAGGTGGCACTGGGCCCACTTCAGACACTGGTTGGGGCTGCATGCTTCGATGTGGACAGATGATTCTTGGGGAGGCCTTGGTCTGCAGGCACTTGGGTAGAGGTAAGGCTACAAGATTTGAAAACTGGGATTGGTAATAATGATGTCTGCTGAAATCTGAGATGTAATGTGTGTTGTATGTTTTATTAGACTGGAGATGGATTCCAGGTCAGCGGCAGAGAGCAGATTATATCAGTATCCTCAATGCCTTCATTGACAAGAAGGACAGCTATTATTCCATCCATCAAATAGGTACTACTCCTTATCTATCTATATTATAGGAATAGTGTTAATGTAGGGCTGTCGCGATAATATTGTATATTGTAGTACCGCGATTCTGAAAAGCCAACCACAGAGGAATGCAAGCAACCGCCGCAACTACGACATTCATGTTTTTTCTTTATTTCATAAGCCTATTCCCTTCTTGTTTTACACTTCATGCATGTGTATTGAATGTTACATAAGTTAATAAGGATAAAAAGAGTGAATAATGTATTTTTTCCTGTCAACTGGCTCTTTTTTTACTTAAGACACTGTGTACCATTGTGATTTGGACGGAGTCTCTGTAGATTTGCACTAAACAAGCCTAAATTGACAGTGAGTGAGAGAGAGAGAGATCGACTGAGCATGTGCGATTACCTGTATCTGTCTTTCTTCAGGTCGTCATATATTTGTGAAAAAAAGGTTTGCCATGTCCGAAGAGGAAAGCGATATCTTTGTTGTTTTGAACTATTAGTTTAATTAACTCATTGATGTTTAATGTCTCACTCTTCGCGCCACCTAGTGGCGTAACAATGTAACTGCACTGACTGACAGCCTGTCTAGAAAGTGTCACGCAGAGACGAGCAGTGCTGATACTGGTGAAATATCAGCAGAGAAAGCCTCTCGTCCAGTCAGATTCGAAGACCGGAACTAACTGTTATACCCCAACAAGCTTAGCTTATTGTCAGGTTTATGTTCTGTTATATGGACCCTTATTTTGACTATCTGTTCTGTTTCCTTTAGTTCCTGTTTCCCTGCTCTGTTTAGTTTCAGTTTCATTGGTTACTGATTATGTCCTTGTTTGTTCCTATAGTTATATGTATTAGTTTCACATGTCTAGTTTACTTTCCTTTGTTCTACCCCTGTTTATATAGCCCTGTGTTTCAGTTGTTCTTTGTCAGTTCTTGTTTATGCTTTTTGTGGTTTGCATGATTCTCCTGCGTGTTCATTCAGAGTGTTTGGATTATTAATAAAGCATGTTCTGTCCTGTTCTGAACACATTGTAACACTTATCGCAATATTGAGCCACTCAAAATTACCGTAAGGAAAATTTACCACGACAGCCCTCTTGACAGGTAAATTACTGTGGATGACATGGCTTGTTCTTTTTCCAGCTCAGATGGGTGTAGGTGAGGGAAAGTCTATAGGCCAATGGTATGGTCCAAATACAGTGGCACAGGTACTCAAGTAAGTTGGCCAAGTCAAATTAAATATATCTATTTTTTAAATTATTATTATTCAAATATATATATAAAAAAAGTTATTTTTAGTCATATGAAATATAACTGTAAAAGACTATTGAAGCGAAGTAATCTTTAAATAAACTATTGTGCTTTGCTGTATTGGAATAAATCCATGTAAACTTTTATGCCCATCTAGGAAACTGGCAGTATTTGACTCCTGGAGCCGACTGGCAGTTCATGTAGCTATGGACAATACTGTGGTCATAGAGGAAATCAGTGAGTTTTCTTTCATAGTGCCCACATGCAATCTGCAGCCGCCTTTTGCACTTATTTAGAGGGGATTCTGTGGAATGGATTTGAGCTGACTATATTTTACTCTTATTAGTAGCTGAAAGCATGATATAATTAGCCAGTATATTTAAAGGGATAGTTCACCCAAAAATTCTGTCATTACTTACTCACCTCATGTCGTTATAAATCTGCATGACTTGTGCTGACTAACATGAAAGAATATAAAGATAGAGATGACAGAATTTTTATTTATTAGTCAATATATACAATACATGTGTATTACGGTATATAATATCACAATCTGACATGCCTCTTCTGACAGCTGTGATGCCTGATTAGTGGATTATTTTTGTGTGTGTGTGTTTGTTTGTTTTTGATTGCAAATGAGTACACAGCAGACAATTAGAACACATTTTCATCACAGTTGATTTATAAATAAGTATTTTTCTAGGTGGTTTAATTGATTTATCTGCTTTACAATACCTTTTTCTTTTTCAACACAAATGATTTCCACAACCAAAGATGATGATATTATTTTTTAAATCACTTGCCTCTGCAACTTCGCAACCCAAAAATAAATATTATATTCAATAAAAAAAAAAACTGAAAGTTAATAACTGAATGTTCATTTTAAAATGTTAATGTTTATTAGCCAGTAGATAAGTATTTGTTCCCTTTCTTTAGTATTTTGTTGAACTAGCTTCAGAGATATTACAACTATCAGCCTTGGGTCTCTCTTAATTTTGCACAATGTGAGCCATATTAGCTCATTCCTCTTTGAAAAATCACTCAAACTGTACCAGGTCATTCAGCAGTTCATTCTTTCAGAGATGTTGGGTGAGATTGAAGTCAAGACTGACTCAAGGGCATCAATTTCTTCATTTTAAGCCACTTTAGTGTTACTCAGTGTGCTTTGGGTTGTTGCCCTACTGAAACGTCCTTAGTTTATACTTTCTGGGAAAAGGGAGTAGGTGTTTAGCAGCATTCATCAATCTTAAGAAGACTGCCAGTGCCTGCTGCTGAAAAGCACCTCAGTAATATAACAATAACACTACCATCAGCGTATTTCACTGTGGGAATGGTGTTACCTGGCTAATGTGCAGTGTTAGATTGTACACCACACAAACCACTGTGTTTGAGCCAAAAGGTTTACTTTAGTTTAATCAAACCACCGGGCTTTATTTCATGTCTTTTGTTTTTACAGTCAACAGCTTTTTCTTTATCAATTTCCCCAAAAGCTCTTTTTTGTGCAGTAGCTTGAAGATGGTTGTCCCATATAAATCTGACAGAGACCGTAGCTCAATTACTGCAAATGTAATCATACCTAATGACTTTTGAAACTTGGTCAAAATGTCTTAGATATGTTAAGTTTGGAGAATTGCGAAATTGCACAAACCGTGTTTTTAATCAAGTACAACTGTACCTTTTTTTTTACAGGACTGTGCCATTATATGTGTATCAGATGTTTTTAGTGTAAGGAAGATATAGACTTGAGAAGGAAATTCTGACTTCACAATTGTCCTAATTAGCCAATAAATGACTAAGGTATTTGATAATGGTTGTTTGTACTGGCTGTCCGTAGAGAGGCTGTGTATGCCGTGGCTGGACTTCGACAGGGGTGCATGTGCGGTTTCAGAAGAGCCTCTGGAGATGAATGGTGATCGGGAGGGGGCTTGTGCTCTGGCAGAAGAGGAGACAGCTTTGTGGAAACCCCTTGTTCTGCTGATTCCTCTAAGACTGGGCCTCAGTGATATCAATGAAGCTTATATTGAACCACTCAAGGTAAATCTATAACATCATCTGATGTATGAATAGATGTTAACACTGTTATGTGTGAGTAAAATGTCATCTACTATAGCTGTTGAGCTTTATTTTCATATCTTATCCACAGCAATGCTTCATGATGCCTCAGTCTTTAGGAGTAATAGGTGGAAAGCCAAACAGCGCTCACTACTTCATTGGCTTTGTAGGTGAGCAGGTTTTCTTAAAGCTAAACCTATAAAAAGTCTGTTCTCAACTGGTGGCTCGTGACCCAAAATGGTTTACCAGTAGCCTGGAAATCCAGACCTAAATCTAAAAGATTAATGGTCTGGCGTCGACTAATGAAAATCGGCCAGCTCGAGGGGCGGCACCAAGCATGCATTTGAAAATCTCACTGCACGCAATTGGATAACACTACGACCAATCACAAGAAGTTATCGCTTTGCTACCAGCGGAGCTAACTGGTAGATTCTTACCGTATCCGGTCGGCAAAACAGCAAAAACGCCCTTCTTGCAAAGGAACGATTCGAGCGCCGTCTTCTGTTCCTCTTTTAGAGAAAAAGTCTAAATATTTCATTGTAGCGGCCAAAGCCGTTTCAAACAAATGGTGTTCATCCATAGCCATCTTGCAATGTTTACTAATGACTTCGACCGTTCAACGTCGCAGCGCTGTCGTCATCTCGCCTCTGGCCCGCCTATATCAGATAACCCTGATGTGATTGGTGCAGCTCAGATAGAGGGGCATATTTAATGAGCATCGTTACTCGACACCAGAGTAACTCGCTGAGAAAATTCAACTTGTGCTCTCGCGAGAACTCTGGATTACCAGGGTAGTTTATCAGTCCTTCTGATGAGAATCTAAGATGACCGGGAAAAACAAACAATACAAAAAATAGGTGCAGCTTATCATTTATGGTAGTTTGGATGGCAAAATAAGTAAACATTTCCCATACCTTTTGTGATTGGCCGAACCAACTATCATGTGTGAATCAATATCTACGGTAATTTGCAGCAAATTCATCTGGTTTACAATTTTGAAAACCTTAAATATTATTAACTCCGTATGCTGAAATAATGTACAACCCAGACTACGTTATATATATGGTTTGTCAATCAGTGTGCTTAATGCTATGAATATTTTTTTTCATAATATTATTTTAATACAATGACATTTTTGTTTATTTGTGTATAACAAACCATTTTGTGTTGTGACGCCACTTCATGTCCAATGTAAAATATGAGTTGAGAAGCACTACTGTTTTACTGGGAGGTTTATCTGTGTAGTAGATTAATTCAATGTTAAATGCTGAATGGCAGCATATTTTGTTTCGAACTGCTTCATTATATTTTCTTATTGATGGCGCCCTGCAGGGGAGGAGCTCATTTATCTAGACCCCCATACAACTCAGCCAGCTGTGGACCCAAGTGAAGGGGGTCATTTCCCAGACGACTCCTACCACTGCCAGCACCCTCCCTGCCGAATGCACATCTGTGAGCTTGACCCCTCCATTGCTGCTGTAAGTATAGCTTCATTTCTCAATATCCTTTATGTCCATCTAGTAGTACTCAACAGATAAACCCATTTGAGCCCATCTTTGTCCACAAAAAAGCAAATCTTCCTTGATCACCAAACCAGCATATTATAATGATTTCTAAAGGATCATGTGACACTGAAGACTGTAGTAATGGCTGTATTCACATTATACAGCTGCACATGTATAGAAGTATTGTTATTTGCTAAAGAGAAATATGTATTTATTATTCTTGGATTATAATTCCATTTTCCTCTCAGTTGCCTGATATCAAGAGTATAACAAGTGCTCATTTAGCTTGGAAAACTTTGGGATTAAATTGGTAAATACAGTTGTTGTTGTTAGGTGTCAAAAACAGTAAAAAGTAATTTGCTTGAATAACAGCATCATCTATGCCAAATTTTGTCCATCAGGGCTTTTTCTGTCAAACAGAGGATGATTTTGATGACTGGTGTGCACAGATTCGTAAGGTACTTAAGCCAAAAATGGCTTCTTTTTTTCATAGTCTCCGTTCATGTTTGTTCCTCTGGCTCACTTGCCACTTTTGTTTTTCCCTTGTACAGGTTTCTAGCTGTAGAGGTCTTCCTATGTTTGAATTAGTAGACAGTCAGCCATCTCATCTAATTGGTGCAGATGTAATTAATCTTACTCCAGGTAATCTCTAATACTGCTTATTCATAGATTTAGAATTCGAAGATTTACGTTTATAAACACACACCATGTGTTATTTTTCCTTAACAGAATTTTCGGATTCGGACCGGCTCGAGCGCTTCTTTGATTCTGAGGATGAAGAATTTGAAATCCTGTCTTTGTGAGGAACAGTTGCATTTGCCAGACTTTCAGAGTTCTGTGGTAAAGCCTCCTCAGAGGAAAGAGAAGAATACCATTGACGTCCAAGGCCACTGTGGAATAGTCACCTGCGTCAAAACACACAGCTTTCTTCTTTAACAGCTATATTGACTGCTCTGTCACCCTGAGTGAGCCGAGGTCAGGTTTCATGGTCACAGGCACTCAGGACCATCAGTATGTATGTACTTTGTCGCATTTACGTGTATCCATATTGAGTCTTAACGCTATAGATTAATTTTTAAGTGATATGGTGCCTTTTTACCCCCTTAACTTAAACACAGGTTTGCGCATAACACATTTTATGGTTTCGGTTAGGAGACTTGCTAATCAAATTTGATTCTGCATTTACTCTCAACCAATGGAAGTCAGTGAAATTTTGGACCTGTATCAAATTGTAAATGACAGCTAAGGAAGGTTGGCTCATTTGCAGACTGGGTGGGATTGCTCGTGTAATTATAAAAGAATGAGTTTGTCTTCATGTTTAAAATCTCTGTATACACAAGTTTATTTTATGAATATTTATTTAATCATTAAAAAATAAAAATGTCTTAGGTTTTTCCACTATTCAAGTGACATAAAAACAAAAGAAAAGTTTAAGGTTTCGGAGCAGGTGGAGATCTGTTCACTTCCACAGCTCTCCAACTGGCTGATTCTCAGCTAAACTGATGATGTCTTCACTCAAAAGCTTAATATCTTTGTGTACCTCTTCAATGGTCCTTGCAGCATCAATCACCTAGACGAACAAAGACACAAGATAAATATTACACTAATTTAAAGATAGTTACCTACTGTATATGTACAATAATTAGGATTACACTAAATAAATCACCTTCCAGTTGATTGAGGAATCTTGCATGAGCTCTTCGAACCTTTGTGAAACTGTGCGTTGGAAAGCGCTCGTCTCATACCGTTCAGTTCCATATTCTCCACGGTTTGCCGCCGTACTAGGGTTGAGTTGCAGAAACATCACCAGGTCTGGTTTTGGAAGGCCCACATCTGGATTCATGCACCACTCCAGAGAGAAGCCCTGAACATGTACAACAACTAAATTAATGTCTCTACATCTGCTTGGGTTCAGATCCTGTGAACTGTTCCAAACAAACAAACAAAAACTGTAAAATAACTTAATGAGCATTTTAAGAATATACACATTTAAAAAAAAAAATTGGGTTTGTAAAAATGTTATAAAATTTTTAATGAAACCAAAAAGGTTTGGTTTCATTAATTAACAATAGCTAATGTATGATCTAACAATGAACAAAACCTTTGTTACAGTATTTATTAATCTTTGTTAATGTTAGTTATAAAAATAGTAGTTTTTAACTTAACAACTTCTGATTTTAATGTATTTTGAAATTAACATTAATTTAGAGTAATAAATGCTGTAGTTATTGTTCATTCTTAATTAATGTAAACTAAAGTTATTTACTAATGAAACCTTATAGTAATTACCTATGTTTTTGAGATGTCTCTTCTGCTCACCAAGGCTGCATTTATTTGATCGAAAATACAGTAAATCATTGTGAAATAATCTTTTAAAATAACTTTTCTATTTTAATATTAGAAAATATAATTTATTCCTGTAATGTCAAAGCTGAATTTTCTATAGCCATTAGTCCTGCATCATATCATCCTTCAGAAGTCATTCTAATATCCAACATTTCTTCTTCATATCGATGTTGAAATGTTATGTTACTGTTGGTGAAAAATTATACATTTAGGATTCTTTGATGATTTTTGTTTTACTCTCCCTGTATATTTTAAAGTTACATTGAAGTATAACAAAAACACTCACAGGCTTGGCACTAGTAAAAGCCACTCCTGAAAACGCATAGCGGTCCACCACTAGATTAATCCCTTGTTCCAACTTCTGTTTCATCAGAGGCCTGAAGTCAGAACAGATCGGTCGAATGATACATCAATGAAACATTCCTGTGCATGCACTTTACTGTATTAATAAAACTGGAGTGATAACCTACACCATTTCCCATCGGTTTGCAGAAAACAGCAGGTGAACAGTGTGATCCTCCAGATTACTCTTCTTCTCTAGGTATGAACTGATGAGCTGACCAATCTTAGTGGTTCTGTCTGTGTAGAAAACAATTCATCCTCAGTACATGAAATACAAACACTGCACATGAAAACAAAATCCCAGTGAGCTGCCACGTGTGAAGTTAGTTATACTAACGTTAGGTGTATGTTTTCTGTTATTTTATATGTATATGTACATGTACATGTATAAGTCCTATTGATTTCACAAGCGTTGCACCAATGTTTATAAACAAGAGCTGCAAATATTGCGGGATACTTCACTGTCACGTTATTATTTCATAGTCTGTCGAGATAAAGCTCCACAAACAGCCTGGTTTTCACCTGGAAATCGCATAATTTCTGCCTCTCGTCCGCTCTGCTGTAACGCCTGTACAAGTGTTTGGCATTGCGTGGTTTTCCCGGCTCTGTCAACTCCTTCCAGAACAATCAAAGCTCCTCTTCTGCAAGACATGGCTCTTGAAAACAACTGAAAATGTGGAACAGTAGGGAGGAAATGCAGGCACTGGTTAGCAAATCAATCCAAGGCCGTGATCTCTTTACGCGGTTCTTTTCTAAAAAAAAACCCCCCACATCCTAAACATCGTCCTATCGTCCTCCCACTTCTACGGTGTCCGCGAAGGTACACATGAGAACGCCCTTGTCAGTGAAGAGTGTTTATCTTTTCTTTTCTTTTTTACCCATCTTTATCTAAGTTTTCATTATATCATCCACAGACATTAGGGTTTGGCAGATGTAATATATTATTTATTTACTTACTTACTTAAAGTGTAATGAAGTATTCATTGTAAGCATTTGTGCCTTTATTGATTTTTTTTTAATGTCTGAATGCACATCAAATATGTAACTTATTTTGATGTAAATGTTACATATTAACAAAACGTTATTAATTAGTGCAAAAAAAATATATATCTCTTCCAAATCATGTCTACTTTACCTAAATAAACTTTTATAAACCTATACAAAATAATTTACATTTTAGCGCTTTTGTTCCCTTTTTTATTAACATTTAAAAAATTACAAACCACATTTTCTAATGCTGAAACACAGCAGTAACTAAATAAAGTAACAAATAAAATAAGATTGAAATGAAAGGGTATCACATTTAACAGTTCTTTGGGCTTTTTGATATTTGTTTTGTTACACTGGGACAGATTTCCAGATTTCACGTGAATTTGTCTTTTACTGTCAATGGAATTTGTATACCCACGTCATTCGCCCGTGCGTGTCACGTCATATCCGTACACAAATTTGGGAGATGATTTTACAATTCTACATTTGTGAATAAAGAATTTAGCTAGACATACAATTGTATTAGTACAGAGCTCATCACCCTTGCTTTGTAATATCAAACCAAATGTTATGTCATCACAGGAGATAGAGGTTGGGAATGAAGATATCTGTTGCTTAACCCATTTATGTATATCACACCAAAATATCTGTATCACATTACATGAGAAAAACACATGGTTCGTAGTTTCGACATCAATTTCACAAAATGTACATGTATTATCATCTATACCAAAGCGAAGTCTCAGTAATTCTTTAGAGGGGTAAATGTTGTTCATTACTTTGAAATGTGTTTCTTTCACTTTAGGAGGTATAGGGAGTGTTAGATACACTGTTCTTAGTTTAATGATTGACACTTTATCAAATTTTTGTAGTATGTTATTTTTATTTTGCATATTAGGATAAAGAAAATCAATAAAACAATTTCTAATAAAGTGATTGGTGCATTGCTTATCCAAAACAAAGATCCCTTGAATTGATAGTGGGGCCAATTGTGGTTGTATCGGGTAATATGCCAAAATGTTTCTTGTTAGAAGGACAAATCCTTTGGGTAGTGCTTTATGTAATTTAGTAAAGTCTGAATTTAAGGGTTTGAAATTATGTTTGATGCAAAATTGTTCATAATTTAAAAACTGTCCGTCGGTATCCATTAAGTCGGCCATAGACCATACATTTCTCCCATACCAATCCTCAAAGAACAGAGATCTGTTGCGGTGCAAAATATATCTGTTGTTCCAGAGTACAGATGTGTGGGGTGAGAAGTTATGTACGTATAACATTTTCCAATACAAAAGTATTTGTTTGTGAAACTCTGACAATGATATAGGTAGTTTGTTAACACTAAAGTCCGCTCTAAGAAGAAATTCTAATCCCCCAATTTTCTTGAATAAGGTCATTGGAATACAATACCAAAAGGAGTTGCTGTGTTTGATCCAAGATTTTAACCAATTTATTTTTAAGGTTCCATTAAGGCAGTCAAAATCAATAACTTTTAGTCCTCCTTCCTTAGTGTCTTTAACCATATCGCTTTTCTTCAAATAATGTGGTCTGTTTCTCCAAATGAAGTTTAGATTAATTTGGTTGATAGATTTAATCAATTTGTTTGGAATGGCATTGGAATAGGCTGGATAAGTAGGACATATCTATGATTTAAATAGATCGATGGGTGCAGCCAAAGACTATTTTTGATATTGGGCCTATATATTTATTTGTATTATTATTGTTTTTTTGTACATTTTATATGTGTGTGTATAAGTTATTGTTATTTAAATAATTGTTGGCCAGATTTAGACAATGATTTGCAACTGTAAAATGCAAAGAAGGCTGTGCATGATGCAGGCCTTGAGAAGGAGGATTGTGAACTGAAGTCTGTAGAAAACTGGTTTGTTTCTTCACTCAGTCAAATCATGTCTACATTTCAACTATCGTTTGTTTAGCTGGCTTTATTTGCATAACCAGGGAAAACATGTTTTGTTGCATCTTTGGTTGAATAGTTAACAATAAATTCTGCATACTCTGATTAGCCTCAGGAGTTCAGCAAAATCCTGCAAAACCACATGAACAAGATCAAGACAGGTTTGGAGCTAAATGAAGGTGAGTAAATGAAAACACTTTCATTTTGGCTGAATTATTCCTTTAATCCTTTTTATGCATTATATATATATTACATTGCAAGAACCACTTTATAAAATTTAAATGTTTTGTTTTTGCAAAACGTAAAATACATAGAAAATAGAAGAACGGCTAGCTTACAAAAAGTCGATTTTTTTCCATTAATCATCAGAAAAAGAAAACTTTAAAGATGAAAAAGTAATGTTTTATAGCAGTTCTTCAATAAAAACGTAACATTACTAGTATTGTACTAGTTTCCCCCCTCGTTTTTAAGTATAAGCTATAATATGCAAATGATATGTTTCGTTTTTTAAGGAGGGGCAGAACAAGTTTTTCTACTTTCAAAGGGTGCTGTCACTAAAAACAACTGAAAACCACTGAAATAGGGTTAAAAGCTGGACTTGTTATTGATGAGCAGTCAAGCTGTCAGACTCTGCTCTTGTGACAGTGTTTAAGAGCATCAGCCAAGGCCTCCAACACCATGTCCACATTGGCCTTGCTGCTGTTACATCCCATCAGTCCCACGCGCAAAACCTGTAAAATAACGTGAGAAACAAAACATTTACAGTGCATTTACAATTGCTGACTCATGTGTCTCTTTAACACACTATATCAATGTACTTGGAATGACTTTTGTCTGTCAGTTATGATTAATTGAATCCAATAGCTTCTCACCATGCCGGCAGATGGTCCCAGACCCCCAGAGATTTCAATGTTATAGGTCTTCATTATGTACCCAGTGATTTCTCGCCAATCATATCCCGGTGGAGCTACTATTGTGGTCACTGTTGGCAGTCTTGCTTTCTATAGGACACAATAAGTTTTCAAAACAGGTAATACTTTAGTTACACTCATATAATATTTATGTTATATGAGATTAGTTTTTTTTGTGATCTTTGAGGCTCCTTTTCTTCTACCAACCTTATCCTTCACAAACAGTTTTAGGCCCATTTCCTCTAAGCCTTTATGGAAGTACTCCGCAACCTCTTTGTGTCGTTTCCATGAGTTTTCAAGACCCTATAAAAAATATGCATCAAACAAATTCCTTTTTTAAAATATTTACATTTCTCCAAGAGCTTCAAGAGCTTGATTACCTAATGATCTTCTGAAGCACTTAAAATCACCATGAAATCAAAATTGACAATTGACAATTTTTTTTTCCCGTCACCTTACTGAATTTTTCGTCAACGATACCAGGGACACCGAAGCACCGGGGAACATGAAATTTGGTGGGCATGTAGCCCCACTAGACTTCTAAGGAAAAATTTCGTTTGGTCCCCGGGGGCCACTCCCCCCCCGCGCTGGGCCCCCCCAAACCCAAAAAAATGCAGTTTTTCCTAAATAACTACCTGAACCGTGGCACCGAGGATGAAGAATTTTTTGTGGTATGTTGGTCTACTAGACTTTTACGGAAAAATTTCATTTGGTCCCCGGGGGCCACTTCCCCCCCCCCCCCCCCCCGCGCTGGGGCCCCCGTACATTTTTCGTCAACCATACCAGGGACACCGAAACACCGGGGAACATGAAATTTGGTGGGCATGTAGCCCCACTAGACTTCTAAGGAAAAATTTCGTTTGGTCCTCGGGGGCCACTCCCCCCCCGCGCTGGGCCCCCCCAAACCCAAAAAAATGCAGTTTTTCCTAAATAACTACCTGAACCGTGGCACCGAGGATGAAGAAATTTTTGTGGTATGTTGGTCTACTAGACTTTTACGGAAAAATTTCATTTGGTCCCTGGGGGCCACTTCCCCCCCCCGCGCTGGGGCCCCCGTAAATTTTTCGTCAACCATACCAGGGACACCGAAACACCGGGGAACATGAAATTTGGTGGGCATGTAGCCCCACTAGACTTCTAAGGAAAAATTTCGTTTGGTCCCCGGGGGCCACTCCCCCCCCGCGCTGGGCCCCCCCAAACCCAAAAAAATGCCGTTTTTCCTAAATAACTACCTGAACCGTGGCACCGAGGATGAACACATTTTTATGGTATGTTGGTCTACTAGACTTTTACGGAAAAATTTCGTTTGGTCCCCGGGGCCACTTCCCCCCCCGCGCTGGGGCCCCCGTAAATTTTTCGTCAACGATACCAGGGACACCGAAGCACCGGGGAACATGAAATTTGGTGGGCATGTAGCCCCACTACACTTCTACGGAAAAATTTCGTTTGGTCCCCGGGGGCCACTCCCCCCCCGCGCTGGGCCCCCCCCAAACCCCCAAAAATGCAGTTTTTCCTAAATAACTACCTGAACCGTGGCACCGAGGATGAAGACATTTTTATGGTATGTTGGTCTACTAGACTTTTACGGAAAAATTTCGTTTGGTCCCCGGGGGCCACTTCCCCCCCCTGCGCTGGGGCCCCCGTAAATTTTTCGTCAACGATACCAGGGACACCGAAACACCGGGGAACATGAAATTTGGTGGGCATGTAGCCCCACTAGACTTCTACGGAAAAATTTCGTTTGGTCCCCGGGGGCCACTCCCCCCCGCGCTGGGCCCCCCCAAACCCCAAAAAATTCAGTTTTTCCTAAATAACTACCTGAACCGTGGCACCGAGGATGAAGAAATTTTTATGGCACATCAACCTAGCCCATAATCACTCATTTGTGATTTGCGCCCCTCCCATAAAAAATGAAAATGCAATATTATTCTGCTTTAATCGCCCCTTTCTTCAGTGGAGATGTTCAGAACTGCACCATATTTCATGTGTATGATTAACTTGACAACCTCTGGGGGTATCCTCTGCTAAGTTTTGTAGAATTTCATCCATGGGGGGGTATAAAATAAATTCATTTATGTGCACATTTAGTGACTGTACACTCATCGGCCTGTAGATGGTGCTGTTGAGCGAAGGGTTGCTGGTTTAGGATGATACTGTCACACACACACATGCAGGAATACAAACAAACGCAAGCATGCACACACACTGACATCCACACGCACAGACACACACCCATACACACACATACAAATCCACATGCACAGACACACACACACAAACACACACGCGCACACATGTACGCACACATACATACACGCACAGACACACACACACACACACACACACACACACACACACACACACACACACACACACACACACACACACACACACACACACACACACACACACACACACACACACACACACAGACACACACACACACAAATACACACACATACACATACACACACACACACAGACAGACATGCACATACTATTACTTTTTGTAGGTATATACATAAACACGCAATACAGCCAAATTACTCCACGTCATTTATTTTTGTGGAAAGCCAGTGCAGGCCTGAGCGGCGGTCATATTTTGTACCGCGATGCGGTACATCTAGTTTTAAATATTTTTTCTGTGCACATCAGCAACATCTCTTCTCTTCACTGATGATGTGTTTACTGGTTTGAGGGCGGGACAACCTGTCACTGACATGAGATCACAGCAATAGCAAACCATCCAATCAATTCTAAGTGGACAAAATCCAGTCCCATCCAAAATATTTTCTTGTTCGAGAAGCCGTTTAACTTGGATCAATGGGGAAAAGTGGGAATAGTCACGATCGGGAAGAAAAGACTATCGCAACATCAGTTTCATACTGACTTTAGTTTCATGCACGATGTAACTTTGGCCCTCTAGCAGTTGAAGCATTAAAACTACATGTGACTTGCTGAGGAACATTGGGTCTTAAAATCACACAAGAATCTGTGTACAATATATTCATGATTCATCAATAACTTTCATACTAAAATGCAAATTTACACCAAAAAAAAGTTGGAACAGCTGACACCATACGTACCCCAAAATCTGGGTGGTATTATAAAAATAAAAAATGTAAATTTTATACATAGATATTAAATCTATTTGGTCAGAGTAAGGTGCATGTTATATATATTATTATACTCCCAAGTTCATTTACATTAGAAAGAGATTTACAGCAAATTCATGTGCAAAAACAGTATTCTATAATATTGTGGTTTTGACAGCTTGTTTGTTTTCCCCTGATAATAAAATATGTTGTCAAAACTGTTATTGATTTCATTCATTAGATGCATCCCTTATATTTCTCAGATTTACTAATTCATGTTGATGTTTTTGGCCGTTTGCTCTTCAGATGATCATAATTCCAGATTTTTTTTAAAATATAAGGCTGAATATGATCTCACAGTCTCTGCGAGGATGGCCAGACTCTCCCGCAGACCGTAGAAAGAAGTTATAGGTCCGGTGTGGTGATAACTGTACAAACAACAGATAAAGCAACTTTATCATATATGTGCAATATTCTTTAATTGTTTTTAATGAAAGAGAATTTACTTCAAAGGTCTGAGCATATTGATTTTTGTTTTGGTAAACAAAAAACAAACAGTGCTTGGTAAAAGTGGTCCTTACGCGCGTACAGGCTTGTCATCACAACCCCAATAATTTGCCAACCAGCTCATGTCCAAGAAGTACGAGATTGGTTTTGTCCTTCTGTTAAATATTTTCTGGCTGTTTTGCCAAAAAAAAAAGAAAAAGCGTTTTAGAGATTTGTTTTTCCCACATAATACTTGGAACTGTTTTGTCTCACCATGCTCTCTCACTGAAGGAGATTGGTGCAGTTCCTGGAGGGGCATTCAAGACCTTCTGAGAGCCAGTATACATAATATCTATACCTAGAAATACAAAATGTACATTTCAAATCATGGATCACAGGCAATATTTGTGGTGGCAGAACGTGTAATGTGGTGATACCTTGCTCATCCATGCAGATAGGGGTACCTCCCAATGCCGCTACTGAATCAACCAGAAATAAACAGTTGTACCTAAGTGACAGAACAGAATTTACTCAAAAAACGAAATAAACAATACATTTCTCACAGACACAGACACATCCATTTTTTTTATTTTTTAAGCAACCAACCCTGATTTGGATTTAGAAAACTTTCTGCTGTATGGATAAATGTAAATGATTAACGTCTAGGTTACGACTGTAAACTCTGTTCCCTGAGAACAGGGAACGAGACACTGCATCAATGACGCAATTGGAGAACACCCTCCACGTGAGCCGGTGTCTGAAAAACAATCCATTCACGGCAATCAAATTTGACCGGCGACAGCCTATGACTATGAAGTATAAAAGGGGTGCCTAGAGAACATGTCATCCACTTTCGTCTGAAGGGACTATTCAGCAGGCATCCCTGAGTCATGGCTAACGACTCAGTGTCTCGTTCCCTGTTCTCAGGGAACAGAGGTTACAGTCGTAACCTAGACATTCCCTTTCGAAAGGGAACTCGCACTTTGTCGATGATGCTATTTGGGAACAAAGTACAATCTCACCAAGCTGAGGGGAGTGCACGCCAATTATGGCTCGTGACAAAACATCAGGCAGTTTCAACCTGAAATGCCAAGAAAACACTCCTCCTTCGGGTCACATTCAGGCTGTCAGTGACATTATTCCCTACGGTCACTGCCCAAGCCATATGCCTCAAAGAGGCCTCCAAACAAGGAAAAGCCTACCAAGGCCGCTCAAGGGCTTTAAACCAACAGCTTCCATGGAAGGGGATCCTTTAAGGGAATATGGCCAGGGGGTCCGAAAGGAATCCCGTCCAGTCACTTTCTGAGTGGGACATAAAGTCAGCCCCATATGCCACCAGGGAGGCTGACCTGATCAAATCTACTTACCTAGTCTTGCCAACAACCTGTATGTTTTCCTAAACAGAGTCTCTCACAAAACCGATAGTGAAACCGGATCATAGAGACAGGCATCCTGGAGAATAGAACTCAGCATAGAGCTTAGAGGATCAAAGGGAGCCTACAACGTGATGATCTTATTTATTGCTAAAATCCACAACATGGTGGAGCCACCTTCAAGGAGGCTTGTGAAGGCCTGCTACTTGATAGCAATACTTGTTAGCAGAACTAACCTCAGATATCATAGGTGTACTCACAAAAATACTGTGGGCCCGGTTTTTCCTACTTTACATTGCCAATGGACAGTGTACTCAGCTAGAGCGCTATCGACCCTTTAAACAAGGGGAGTACAATCTTGAGCTACCTGACTATCAAGGAGGCCTATAGAAAGGCCTACAACTTCAATTATAAAAAAGCGTCAGCCCATGGCATGCTTAGGCTCTAAGGGAGTGTACTTAAACCTGTCCCAAATGGGAGGGAGTACTTAAGTGAGCCCCAGTGGTGTAGGGCGAATAAACTAAAGCTGTGGGTAGCCAAAAAAACACTAAGCCCAAGGGAAATGGAGGCCTCAGCTATAAAGCCAACGACATTTTCACCTTATGATTTGAAAATTAACTCAAGGGGCCTAGTTAACCAACCTAAAGACTAGCTAGGAATTTATAGCTACAATATACTGCTCTGAAAGTGGAGACCTCAGCATTACTTCCCAGAGAGACAGGTCTGACAACGCCCAGAATATACCCGCATGGGAGGCTTAGGAATAGCATGCTACCTATGCTGCTATTTATTCTACCCTTAACATCCACTAGCATTATCACCTAATGCACAGGCGGGCCTAGGCTACATGACTCTTGTAGAAAGAGGAGGCTAGTACCAGGGAAAACTAGACCTTACAGAGATAAGCTGTAGATGATCTAACTCTTAAGAGCTTACGCTCAGATACTGAGGAACTTGGGACGAAAAATCTTCTAGCAGATAGTCTCCAACAAACTCCTATTACACATGCCTAAGCCAGATATTAATGCAGCCCTTGTGGGGATGGCACTTGAATATCCTATGTCTGAAGTTCAAAGCTATAGTCTCAAATCAACTCTCAGAAGTGAGAGGAGACCTGCTATACAAATACAAGGTGGCTATCCAGGTGGCCCGATGAGGGGCAACGCTTGGTTGGTCTACTGGAGCTTTATACAAAGCAGTGGCCTCAGGAGAAACCCCCAAATGGGAGGAAGCCATCTCACGCTAACAGAATCTGTTTGAAGCTCTCGTGCACGGTGGCCTCACTAGAGATTTCTCTATGAGATGAAGCCAACCTGTACATCACTGGGTGACCAAGATTGGCCCCACTTCTACATAAACCAAACGACTCTAACACAAGAGGAGGTCTATGATAAGGTATGCAAGCCTACCTATAAAAAAGGGAACTTCAGGGCACTAATTCCTCATTTTAATATCCTTTCCTATCAAACATACCCCTTAATAATTTCTAAACAGGGACCCAAGGTTTTAGTTTAACAACCTTACATAAAGACCTACCAAGATCATCCTGCTACTCATAGAGCGGCGGCTTAAATTTTATTCTTCGAATGAAGGCCTACCACCCAAAGCTAGAAAGGGCGCGCTCACTACCAAGCCCGACTCCAGACCTTCAGAAGCATTCTGTTTAATGGGAAAATATCATCATCGGTCCAGGCCTCAGGCCTGATGTAAGAAGTGCCTGGGGTAAAGAAAAATAGGGGGGAGAGGAAGAAGAGAAGAGAGGAGAGGGTGGATGTTATTCACCCTCAGAGGAAGGGGACCCTTCACTGACGCTGGGAGCGCCTGTGCTGGATCACCTCCCTCAGATCCCGCTTCTTCCTTGAGAAGCCTCTCTCGCGCCTCTTCTGCAAGATACTCCTTGTAGGAGGAGGGCGAGAGGTGACGCTGAACCTCTGGCCCTGTCTCCGATCCTCGAGCTGGAATGGGCCAGGCCCCCCTGGCTGTCTGGGCGTGGATTCGGGCCGCAGCGGAATGCATGTTTTGAATGCAGCCGAGCGCGCCTTCGCCTCTCTGAACTTTTCCACCACCGTCTCAGCGGAGGCGCCGAAAAGTTCAGATGGCGAAACCGGGGCATTGAGGAGAAAACTCTTTTTTTTCTCCCCGATGTCAGCCAGGTTCAGCCGCAGATGCCTCTCCGTGGCCACCATCGCCACCACCTTCCAATCGAGGCAGCGGTTTGTCTGGTGGCCCGAAGAGCCAGATCTGTGGTGCAGCGCAGCTCCTCCACTGCGTCAGGGGAGAGACCCTGCCCCTGATCCAAATCGTTCAGCAGGTCGGCTTGGTATGCCTGTAACACAGACATCGTGTGTAAGGCAGCCCCAGCCTGACCTGCTGCTGCATATGATTCAGGGCCGGAGCTTTTAGTGCCGATGCCTCTCCAGCAGCAAGATAGTTCGCGAACGTCTCATCAATTGGGGGCATCGACACATACCCATGTTCACGCATCCCCTCGACATCAGTGTAGTTTGCTCGCTGTTGACGATGGATGCGTGCAGAATATGGGTTCTTTCATGCCTTCTTAATCTCAGTATGCAGATCAGGAAGGAATGGAAGGCTCACAGGAGCTGGGGAGTTATGGCCAGAAAGGAATCGCTCATCCAGCCAGCCGCAAACGGCTCCTTCCTTCACACGCTCCCACGGCAGCTGAAGCCTCACTGAAGCGCGCAAACAGCTCATCATACGCGGGGCAGGGAGGCTGTGAGGATTCAGGTTGTACCTCTTCTTCACCCTCATCAGCCAGCTCCTGCTCTCTCGGGCTAGGTGCCAGCAGAGCACTTGCTGCTTGATCAGAAGATGTAAGAGATAACACATCCTCATCCAGCAGCTCACCCTCGCGAGCTTCTGATGGGCGTGAGAGGAAAAGATCTCTCTCAAACTCATCAGCGAGCTCCATCTGGGAACCCCATGATCCGAGTCTCCACCGTGCCTTAGCACGAGCGGGACCCAAACCACTGGGCCCAGATGCCTGTCCCTCTTCCCTCGAGAAGCGGGCCAGACAAGAGCGGAGTTTTCTAAGAGGAAAACTCTAACATTCTGCACAATCAGATCTCTCAAGAGCTGATCGTGCGTGCTCTTCGCTCAAACAGTAAACGCACAAGTTGTGTGTGTCATCTGGTGTCAGAAACCTGAGACACGGATCCACACACTTCTTGAAATGTTTATCACATGCCAAAATTGTTCTTACCTTTTTCAGGTGATTGCAAATCAGACAAAACAGTCCCTGAATTCAAAAAGAGGATGACATTTTCTCTAGGTGCCCCTTTATACTTCCGGGTCGCACTAGTAGTGACGTCATAGGCTGTCGCCGGTCAAATTCGATTGCCGTGATTGGATAGTTTTTCAGACACCGGTTCACGTGGAGGGCGTTCCCCAATAGCGTCATCGACGCAGTGCAAGTTCCCTTTTGAACCGGCCTAACCTACTTGTTAGTCATGGTTGAATGTATTAGGGGGAGGAACGTTCTTATTCAAGACAGCATTTGATTTTACAAAAATCGGTGTAATGCAACATGAGTCACCAATAATTTTTCTAGGGATGCACCGATATGAAAATTTTGGTCGATAACGATAATTCTTTATACTGTATATGAAAGCCGATAACTGATAATATTGGCTGATAAATCTAAATCCAAATTTTTATATAATTTTTGAGAGCCTGATTACAAAAACAAAAGTCTCACCATTAAAAGCTATGCACCGCACATTTTACACTTAACTGAATTTAGTGATTCCAATCTATTTCAAGCAATTCAAAACCATCATGGCGAACAGTGCACAAAGTGTCTCAGCTGAAGGAAATAATCCATTATTTATTGGCTTTAAAATATCAGCCAAATTTTGGCCGATAATGATAACATTAAAAAGTAACATATATCGGCCAATACTGATATGGTGAGCGTTATATCGTGCATCGCAAAATTTTTCTCTGTTTTCTCAGAAGCGGAAGACTGTTGCATCTGCTAAAGGTGAATTTTGAGATGACCTCAAAGTAAGTAAAATAGACTTAAAGCCGAAAACGTTTGATTTCAAGGAGTCTTAATCTGAAGCATGTTGAGAAATCAAAGCACTATTCAGGAGGAGATGTCTCACTTGTGGCAAAGGTCACCTATGCCATCTATGGGGTGGACCACTCCTGTGGAGGATTCTCCATGTGTGAGGAAGAACACCACTGGCCTGTATTTGTCTAATGCCTTCAAAACAGTACAAACATGGTTAATCATATGTAGTTAATACATAAGTGATTAATGAAACATAATTTTTACCTGCTCAATTTCCTCATTTGTAAAGTACCCACCAGCAGAGGTTACAACTGTGTTCACCTTGGCACCTGTTGAAGAGTGTTTGATATATGAATTGATGATGTTCTGAATCACCTTTATAACTCTCGGTTCCAGGCTTTCTACTAAAAGCAGAAACAGTACCTATCCTCTCAGCGATCTCTGCAGCCCTCTCCCCCCATATGCCATTGACGGCTATGAGGACACTCTCTCCAGGCTCCAGTGAGTTAAAGATGGCACACTCCATAGCAGCATGACCCGGTCCACTCACAGCCAGAGTCACTCGGTTTTGGGTCTGAAACGCATACTGAATGCCACTCTTGATCTGATTCATAATCTGAAAGAAAATTAAACAAACACTGAATGAACTTCATTGATATATATTAATTATGAAAATCTCTTATAAACAAGCTACTTCACAATTTGTGTTTTACAATGTCACTGACCACATCCCAGTCATTTTACTTGTGTTGCAGTCCCCCTGTAGTCAGTCATTTTATCTTTGATCACCAAAATGACATATTTAAATGTTTTTCCTGTGAACATTTTAAAATAGCTTGAATGTTACTCACCCTTGCTTAATTTACTGTAGTATAGGCGAAGCAATGAATATGCTAATTAGCCCCGCCTCCACTCACGCCAGCTCAGGGATTTACTTGGTCAACTTACTGATGTAAACGCTGAACAACGGTATCGCTCTTTACAACGTCGGACACAAAACGGTAATTAATTTGATTAGCCTTTTGCTTGACTATGTTATCAAACAGCTAATAATGTGTTGCTAGCGTTACACAAACCAATGTTTCCGTTCACCATCTCAGAGTCAGACAGCTGCCTTCTGAAAATCAGAATCCTTAGAACAACTCAGAACATCAGTGGAGAAAGGCATATAACATCATAACATCGTAATATACATCGCAATACCCACTATATTGCTAAATCTACCCAATTTTTCATATCAACAGAAAAATATACCGGGATAACCTGGCATCTCCCCTGCTAGTTCAGTGTTAATGATATGCTAAAGCCCGCCAGCACATTGAGGTGATTGGTTACAAGGTAGTTTGTGACGTCAGAAACTCCAGCGATTTCAAACCGTGTTTTTGAGACTGTCTTTGGCTCACCGCAGTTTAAAAGAGAAAATACTCAGCAATGACGTTGACTTATGAATCTGCACATGGTTTGTCTGAAAGCACATTAAAAACACCACATAGGCATAAAAACAACATTAAAAACTAGATTTTTACCACAGGGGGACTTTAAATATTTATAGTTCACTCAAAAATGAACGTTCTGTCATCATTTACTCAGCCTCATGTCTTACCAAACCTGTATGGCTTTCGCTCTTCAGTGGAACAAAAAAGAAGATATTTAAAGAATGTTTGTGAGTAACCAAACTGTTTTTGATCGTATGAGACATGCCTCAAAATATCTTCTTTTATTGTATGTTTTTTTCGGTGAACTATCCCTTTAAGCCAATAATGATTCAAAATGGTGAAGCATCATTTATTGTATAAAAGTGAAGGCATAAAAAGTCAGTAGTCCGTATATTAAAGAGCACCAGTGGTGGAATGTAACGAAGTACAAATACTTTGTTACTTTACTTAAGTACATTTTTCACGAATCTGTACTTTACTTAAGTAGAATCAATAGTGCATACTTTTGCAAATTATTAGAATATAGACATTAAGATAATAAATTGTTATGCAAGTACTTTTACTTTTAATACTTAAAGTACATTTAAAATCAGGTACTTTTTACTTAAGTAGGGTTTTCATTGTGGTACTTCTACTTTTACTAAAGTAAATATGTCTCTGGTTATTTGTACTTTTACTTAAGTACTGAGATTCAGTACTTCCTCCACCACTGAAGAGCACATATACTGTATTACCTCAATGGTTTCTGCATGCAGGTGGCCCAGCATGGGCTGTGCTCCGGCTGCTGAGATCCGTGCGGGTACATTGGACGGTCCTGGTCCAAGCATAAGTCGTTTGGGAACGATGAAAGGCTGTAACAGACATTCCGGTGGAAGAACAGACAGAGAGGACATAATGCTGCCGGCACACTGACAGACTGAGGCAATGGTTAACTCATGTAAACTGTGGCCAAACCTTTCACCTGTTGCCCAATCATCTCACTTTGTGTCCTGACATGCGTATGGTACAGTGCTATAACAGTGCAGCTGAGCAGTGACAGCAGCTGTTCAATTAACTGACATTTCTTTTGCCTTTAGATTCTATTTCAACTTGTTAACTGAGTAAAGACCACTAACACTGAAATCCTAAAACCTTAAATCGTGTTTTCCGTTATAATTGTTCACTTTAAAACACAAATTTATTAATACAGAAGAAAATGTGTAAATATAGGGCAAAAACATTCATTTATTATTCCAGCATCTTTCAAATGTTGAGCATTTAGTTTATATAATACTTTGACAATGTCTGCTCATAAAAACAAGAGCAAACCACAAAAGTCAGTTTAATATCACAGATAAATAATTTTCAAAATACATGTAAATCAGTAAAGCAATCTTTAAAATTCACTGTTTTGCTCTGAAGTAGGGTTAAACATTAGTTACTTATCTTTGCAGTGATGTAATCAAATTTTATTTACATTTCCTGAAGAAATACAATTGCAATAGAGCTTAGTTAACAATATTCATTATTTATTAACTAACTAATGAAAATGACAAAAAATGCACCATATTCATATTTTAATTCTGTATTTTAATAGCTCAAAATATATTTAACATTTATGTACTTTTTTTCAAATTCCATAACAATTATAAACAAAATTTCAGCTTTAAAACCTGCTCCAAAATTACTTAAAAATATATTTTGAAGAATGTTGGTAACAAAACAGTTTTCCCATTGACTTTCATTGTATGGACCAAAAAAATACAATGGATGTCAATGAGAATAGAAACTGTTTAATTACCAACATTCTTCAAAATATTTTCTATTATGTTTTACAGAAGAAACATTTTTACATTTACATTTTTGGGTGAACTATCCCTTTATAATGAAATGTTAGGTTAATTATGAAATGTATTATTATTAATATTATTATTAATAAAGTGTTATCCAAACATTTTGGAATATACCACAACCATTCACAATAATCAATTTTAAAAAATTGTTAATTATTTTTTATTTTTTTACTATATAATTATATGCCACATAGTAGCATTGTTGCATAGCAATTCCTGACCTGACAGTGGTGAGTATATAGACCTTATGCGCCAGAGAAACAAGACATCTTTAGAATTTTGTCTTTGAACTTCCGTTTTTGCGGTAGCTCTGTATATTTCCATGGCATCGCTGTCGAAGAGTAATTAGCCGGTGAAGTGGATTTACTTATAGTAGAGTTATCGAAAGTTATCATGAGAATTGTTGGCTAATGTTTAAAGGGGATGTCATAAGAAATGTCAGTAGACCGGTAAGATTTTAAAACGAGCGTTTCATTCATAAATCGGTAAGATCTTACCATCATGCTGTGGAAATACAAACCGGAAGACGGAACACAACGAGCTTAGCGATGAAAAGGGGCGGAGCTACATAAGGTCTATAGGGCGAGATATGTAATGAATGTGTTTCATGTGCTTTGTTCACAGTGGTGCCGGTGTCTTGTGCTGAATAAAGAGATGCTTCCCTAGAGGCTGAGTGCTGAAAGAGCCATGACTGTAAACCAGCCTCCCTCGGACTATAGTGTCCTTCACCTTCCCTCGCAGAGCAAGGCCAAGGTATGGAGTCAACTGAAAAGAGAGAAAAAGTAAAAAATTCCCTTCATCAGTATGTGAAAAGTCAGATTGGTTTATGTACAATTTGACTTACCTTGTTTTTGTGATGTATGTTGTCTTCTTTCACCTAAGAAATTAAATGACACACATTTACTTGCAGGCTCCAAAAAGCTTTTCAGTGTATTTTCAGAGAAACACAGAATTATAGCAACAAGCATGTTCTATCTTGCTGTCAGTCATTTCGAGCATCTCAGCTCAACTCCCTTGAGTGAATCCCTCTCTTTCTCACCATAAACTCTTTTTCTGGATCCCAAATGACTAAGTCTGCGTCGTGACCTGGAATGAGACTCCCTTTTTGGTTGTCAAGGCGACAGAGTCGAGCAGGTTCTTTACACAAGAGTCTTACTGCATCAGAATATGAAAATCCTCTTTTAGAAGCTGATGTCCAGAACAAAGATAGACCTGTTGGTAAACAGCAAGATGAATGGAAATTTTAGTAACACCAATTAAGTTTTTGCTAACTCGCAATATATGAAACACTCTTTGAATTTGATCATTTAATCTTACAGAACCATAGATTTCTCTTTAAATAAATTGATCATAACATTTGATCTAATCCCAGTTGAAATAACAGTAAATACATTTCACAGTTCAGGGTGGAAAAAGTATGTGAACCCAGTAAGTTGGAACTAATTAACCTTGTCTTTAATAATGTTCTCAAAACTGAAGAGAACATTCAAAAGTGACGTTTCCATAATGTTTGCAGAATAATTAAATGGAATGTTTCCTTAAAGTTCGCATAACCAAGAAAAAACATTTTAAAACTGGATGTTTGGAATGTTCAGAGAACATTCAGAAATGACATATTCATATCTTAATTTGAACATTAGTCAAATGTTATTTGTAAAAAAAAAAAAAAAAGTTGTTTTTTTGTTTGCTGGGTAATTGGTTGACCCTGTTTTGGCAATAACCTACTACAGCAAACTGTAATTGCTGATCAGACCTTAAATTTTTTATTCAGAATTATGGTTTGGATGTCAAAGATGTCAGGACTCTGACCGGGTCACTCCAGAAGGCATATTTTCTTCTGCTTATCTCATTCTGTTATTGATTTTACTCTTGGTCTTTGGGTCGTTGTCCATTGGACTTCAATTGGAAGACAAAAGTCTCTGCAAAATGTCCTGATAAACTTGGGCTTGAGCTTTCCGAGCAGTCCAGGACATGAAACTGCAAAGTAGCTCCAAACAATTATGGTTAGGATGAGGTTTTGATGTTGGTGTGCTGTGTCGTTTTCCTTAGCATTGTGAGTCTTTTGCAAACAGCTTTGGTTTCATGTGTCCAGTAAATTTGATCAAAATCACTGTGGAACACCCATGTTTGTGTTTTGATTCTGCAGACTTGTTTGTAAATTGTTGTGATTTGATGAAGATTTATGACCAATTAATGCGGAAATCCAAACTAATCCCATACTTTATTCCTGTGACTGTAGATCTTTTGTTAGTTAGATCAAATCTGGGATTTGACTCCTGAACGTCATTTTCTTAAGAGTTAATCATTAGTTTGATTGGTAAACTGTTGGTGGACCACTGTTTACCTCACACCGTACTTTGACCATCATAAGACATTCAGCGTGTGAGTGTATGAACGAATTGGATACAATGACAGCCTACCAAACTGCAGAGAAGAGATCCCTCCCCACGCCTGCGTGAAATCGCCTCTGTCCAAGCACTTCAGGTCAGGTGTGCACGGTGAATGATCTGAAACAACCATATCAATCTCCCCAGCTTTGAGTGCAGACCACAAGAGCTCCTGACAAAGAAACAAATTCATTCCTAATAGTTAGAATGCACTATAATCACGGTTTGTGGAAGTTTGTGGACAATCAGAAAATAGTTCAGGAATAGTTCACCCAAAATGAAAATTCTGTCATTATTTAGTCAATCTCATGTTGTTGCAAACCTGTATGACTTTCTTTTGTGGAACACAAAAAGATACATTATGAAGGATACAATTTTCAATGCAGTTGGTGCAAAAGCACCATAATAAATGTGTTAAAACAAATAAATAGTCCATATGACTTGTGCTCTTGTAATAAAGTCTTTATTACAAGTATTCTAAAAACATGATAACTTTGTGGGAATTGATTTATTTTTGCTTTCTATTTAAAGGGATAGTTCACCTCAAAATGAAAATTCTGTCAGTAATTACTCACCCTCATGTCGTTCCAAACCAGTAAAACTTTCGTTCATCTTCGGAACACAAATTTAGATCTTTTTGATGAAATCTGAGAGCTTTCTGTCCCTCCATTGACAGCTACGCAACTACCACTTTGACGCTTCAGAAAGTTCATAATGAAATCGTAAAACTAATCCATATGAATTGAGCGGTTTAGTCTAAATTTTCTGAAAAGAAACGAGTGCTTTATACAGTATGATGAATTTAGGCTTTTATTCACGAATAAACATTGATCAGCGAACATAAGCAGAAGCTCAACCGAACTTGCTTGACATGCGAGAACAAACCTCATTGGCTCTTGCGGAAGCTCAAACGTGCTGTTTAACATGAGAATGAATCTCATTGGCTCTTGCGGAAGCTCAAACGTGCTGCATAACACACGAGAATGAACCTCATTGGTTCTCACACGTCAAGCGAAAAAACTTGAGCTTTGATATTATGTGAATAAAAGCCTAAATTCAATCTGTTCATCATAGTGATCATGTCTCTTCAGAGAATTTTGGATTAAACCGCTCAATTCATATGGATTCATATATTTTGTGTCTGTTGCATAGCTGTCTATGGAGGGACAGAAAGCTCTCAGATTTAATAAAAAAGATCTTCATTTGTGTTCCGATTTGTGTTCATTTGTGTTCTCACGGGTTTGGAACGACATGAGGGTGAGTTGTTGATGAGAGAATTTCCATTTTTGGGTGAACTAACCCTTTAATAAATCAGTCGATTCAGTTCACAAAACCGAAATTCGGTTTACAAATGGGACTGATCGGGTCTGAGTTCAAGTCCCTGACTGACAGCCCACTGGAGGGGAAGATAATCGTCTGTCAACAATGTAAATATCAGTCTGTTCCTCTCACAAAGCTATTGTATAATTTCAGAAGACTTATAGTAAATATAGAAATATAGTCCATTACATGTTTTTACATCATTTTTTGGTGCTCATTAGTTGTAATAGCATGGGGGAAATGACAGTGTGTGTATTCCTCAAAATGTCTGTTTTAGTGTTCCACACAAGAAAGTAATTTATTTTTAGGTAAACTATTATTACTTTAACAAGTTCTAATGTAAATTTGACGGAATCTGTTTCATTGGATAAAATGCGTTTTTTTTCTGATACCTGGTTGGCCGTGTCTCGTATCGGTGGGCAGCATTTGAACTGAGTGGCCCGTGCTGGGATGTTCTCTGCCGTCAGGTTGAGGTAGTGATGGGTGGTCTCCACAGTCAGCAGAGCTCCAGCCTTTCTTGCTTCCCTAATGAGCTCCAGAGGCTGGGCTGATGACAGGTGCACAATGTGGCATCGCACTCTGATAATAAGAACAGAACAGCTGACTTGTAATTTCTTGATTGGCTACTCTAGTCTGCATAACAGTAATTAGATCATCAAAAGTTGAGGACTTTATCACCCTTATAGGTCTCATCATAGCATACTTATACTGTAAGCAGAGCTGAGTGACGGTACGGATGGCCTCAAGCTCCATAATATCAGGTCTAGACCTCAGGAAGGTGGAATATTCATGCGGATCTGAGGAACGAGAAAAACATCTTATAATTAATAAATGTTCATGATTTTCAGTAGTTTTAATTACCATTAAATGATTAAGCTCATACCCCCTTTCTCAGCAGCTGGATGCTGGACTTCTCGCTCTGCATGAAACTATTTCAAAATAGGTGCATCATTACTATAGAACTTAATTTTAAGTTCCATAAGCAACATAATTCTTTTTTCATAATTCATATTTATTGCTGCATATTCAATTATGTCTGAACAATTGTGACTACTTTTACCATTGCCATGAGAAGCTCATCATGGCAGAAATGTTTAATGAAGTCAGATGAAATGATTGGGACAGGCAGAATATGAGATGGCTCACCAGCAGAACGCTGTCTGTGCCCTGGAGCTGTTTCATAGCTTCATGCAGATCAGCGTCACTCACATGAGGAAACTCATCCACTCCACTGTGGATCAGAAAGCACTTAAATCCAGCCACACCAGCCTGGACCATCGGCCTTAGCTCTAGCTGAGATGGATGAACAGAGATGGATTGGCAGGCAGACAAACATTTAATTATTATACTGGCAACACATTCATGCCAATAGATGGAGATAAGTGACTGTCTTTCGGAGTGAATCATTTACTCAACTGATTTGTTCAAAAATGCTGATTCATTCAGGAACTAAACAAGTATATGGCCAACGAGTGTTCGAAATCGCATAGGGACTTATTTTGAATATGTTCGCGACTGTTAAAAAAGAATGTTCAATATAGTATGAATGTGTATAGTATTCATTAGCATGCATATTTGGATGCAGCCGATGTCTTTTGGAGAGAATCATTTAATCAACCGATTCATTCAAAAACTGATTCATTCAGGAACTAAACAAGTCAAAAATGGCATAATCTCAGAGTAGGTATTTATTTTGAATAAGAACGTACTTTATGGCTGTTTAAATGTATGTGCTAGCATACTTTAAAAACAGCCGCAAGGTATGTTCTTATATACGTTATATAGCCTATATAGTATGAATGTGTGTAGTATGAATTTGTATGGATGAAGTGTAAAATACGAAGATTTGGATTTTGGGTTGCACTTTGTTTTACAGTACGTGCACTTTCAATGTACCTACTGACTAGTGTAAGGTTTCTACGTGGGTTAAATTAAGGTTTAGTGGTTGGTTCAGGGTTTTGGATGTCTTTTGGAGTGAATCATTGAATAATTTACTCAACCAATTCATTAAAAAATGCTGATTTATTCAGAAATGAAACACTACTGTGTTCAGCGGCTGATTCTGCTTAGATGGATAAACAATATTTTTCGCACTTCCATGTTTGGAGCGTAGAAGTAAAAAACAGGGTAAACTTTTATAGAGGTATGGCGTAGCAAATATTTTTGTGTTCCCACTTTTGCTCGAATGATATTTGATATTAAAAGATTATAAGAACAGTGTAAAACCAAAATGTATTTTGTACAGGTAGTTTGTAGGCTAGTACCTGGTTGTCAGGGATGACTCCTCCCCAAAATGCTGTGTCTACGAAACACTGTCCTGTTGCCGCACGCAGCTTCTCATGAAAGTTTCCAAGAGTTGTAGTTGGTGGGATGCTGTTTCTGTGTACCATGAAATTAATCAGTTATGTCACTTTCTTTGTTATTTATCAACCTAGACCAACCTAGACTTGGTCTGTCCCCCCCACCCCAAAAGGTATTTTATCAGCTTGCAAATAAAAGTTCTATCAGCTATATTATTTCTAATCGTTATGAGGGAGACTGGGGGAATTAAATTTTTCTTTTTCTTTTTTACATTTCCAAATATAATGTCCATTATAATGGTAATGTCAGCTAAGTCACTGAATTTTAATTTTAAAAGTCTATACTCACAGGGGCATGTCTACAATAGTGGTCACCCCTCCTGCAGCAGCTGCCCGTGTGGCGGTCCAGTACCCTTCCCAAGTGGAACGGCCTGGTTCATTAACATGAACATGACTGTCCACTATACCTGGCATTACCAGACTGTTCCCCACATCTAACACCTGTTATAAAGATGCTGTCTAGTTAGATGAATGGAATGGAAAATCATTTAGGGTTTAAAGGAACCGTATGTAAGATTGTGGCCAAAACTGGTACTGCAATCACTTTCAAATTATTGTAGAGCGGTTCCTACATACGGTTCCTTTAAATTAGATTTAGATGTTTTGTTAGAGATTAGAGATGTTTTGTTAGAGACACACTGAGCAAAAATACAGTTCACTGAACATGGACATATAGACATTTGTTTACTTTGTACAATAGACATGTTGTCAAAATATGGGGTGGGCTGTCATAATGGAACCTGCATGAAACGGCCTTTTAACATTTCTGAAACAAAATCATTAACCAGCAAAAATTAAAAAAGTTATGTATATACATATCAACCATTCTATTGACCGAACATTTTTTTTTGTAAATAATGCATTTAAAATAGTGCCCCAACTTGACATTTATGGGAAAAAAAAAACAAAGTAACACAATTATATGATCATTAATATGACAACATATGTTTTTTACATTGCTTTAACTCATCAAAATAAGTAAAGCCATTTTCAACTTTTTTTACAAGTTATACAAGATTCAGCAAATTTTTTAGAGTCAGTTTAATGTAATTTAAGTTGAAATTACTTAAAGGTGCACCATGTAATTTTTAGTGGCATCTAGTGGTGAGGTTGCGAATTGCAACCAACAGAAGTTACAGTGGCCGGCAGGAAAAGATATCGTCGTCTGAGACAGCAGAGAGTAGCCAGTTTAGCAATGAGGTTTCTTTACAAAGATAAATTAAGAAATTAGGTTAAATTAGGTAAAACTGAATTACTTTAGCTAGCTTCCTTGCACGAAGAACAACATAGTGACGAAACGCGTTTGTCCGTTTACTGTAAAAACATGTCGGCGGATTTCAATGTAATGGGACCCGCGGTGTATGTAGATAGAAATGGCTCATTCTAAGGTAATAAAAACATAACACGGTTCATTAAGTAAGGTCTTCATACACCACTGAAAACATAGTTATGTATATGATGTTGCATTTCTGTCAAAAGATCCTCCTAAATATTACACAATGCACCTGATTGTACTTAAAAATTTAAGGCAGCAATTTTATTTTTTACAGTGTACCTAGTTCAACCTTTTGGTTTAAAACTACTTTTATAATATAGTTGACCTTGCCTTACTGCCATTGGTTTGTCACTGCCACTGCAAAAACTGCCTCTCTCTCTCTCTCTCTCTCTCTCTAAACCAATAATATAATATTTAGTTTAGCTAGTTTAAGTGTATTTTAGGTTGGAGGAAATTGAAGGTTTTGAACAAGGTGTTTGAAACCAACCTGCAAAAATCTTAAATCCTTGACATGGATTATCCTTTCCTTAAATCTTTCCCCCAGTTTCACAGACAAGGTTTAAGCATATAATCCGAGACTAAAATGCTTATTTGAGCTGTTTTAACTGAAAGCAGTTTGCACTGAGATATCTTAAAATATGTCAGTGCCATTGTTTTGTCTCAAGATGCACATCAGGCACGTTTATTAAAGCTGCTTAAATGTCTTAATTGAACTAAAGCTTAATCCGTGCTTAATCTAAGCCCTGTTTTTGAAACCAGGCCCTTCTGTCCAAAATCATATGTCCTCCAAGAAGACTGCACCGCCTGTAGTCTCCAGCAGGTGGTGTATGTCGCACTCTCTCAGTCTAGCTCACCTTTCCAGCAGTTTGCGCTGAAGCTTCTGAATCAGGCAGAATGCTATGAATCTTTCCTTCCTTTATTAAGATAACTGCAGGTCGAATTTCCTCTCCACACAAAACCCTCTGGCTCCGCACAGCACTGACAGTTGATCCTGGATCCATTTCTGCAATATCTTATGTAGCCTATGAGTGTGTTTCCCTGTTCTGGCAGCAACAGCTTTCACTTTAGAGTCAATGCACCTCCCTCATTGATCTTTATGTGGATGTCAGCAGGAAGATAAAAGTTCTTTGACCTGTAAGCATGGCTTTTGAATGAATTACTCAAACTGATAATACAGCTGAGCTGAAAATTGTGTGGTGGTAGGATTAGGGTTGTTTTTGTGTGACGGTTGTGGACTTCTAGGTTGCATTATCTTTTATCATCATGTTTTTATTTGCAGTATTCTCGCTAAAAGCGTGTCGCTTTAAGACGGTATCAGGCGTCAGGCCCACACCAGAGCTTCTTTAGCTGGATAAATTATTCAGAGTATTGCTCCACTGAGCTGAGACAGAGGAGCAGGAAGGGTTGGGAAGGAGAAAGAGACACAAGAAGAGAAAAGCAGCCACAAGGGACTGCTCAGACTGGCATTGTGTCTAACTGAATGCTGTGGTTGCTCAGTGCTTGCTGTTGCTTCCTCTCTGAGCCATATCCCAGGGTAAATCAAAGAAATGTCCTATTTCAATTCAAATTCAAAGAAAAAAAAAAAAAGAGAAGGAGAGAGAAAAGATATAAAGAAAATTAGTGAATAAAAAAATGCAAGATTCAGTCTGAGTGCTCTTTTTAAATGAAATTCATTCATTGAAGTATATTCAATGTAAGAAATACTTCAATAATTTATTATTAATAATTTCTTTGCAATTTGTTTTTTATTTTTTGGAGTTTTGCATATATTCATTATGGTAGTGAGAATATTATAATACATAATTAATATTTTGCCATGACAGTAATGACGAATATACTGTGTGTGTGTGTGTGTGTGTGTGTGTGTGTGTGTGTGTGTGTGTGTGTGTGTGTGTGTGTGTGTGTGTGTGTGTGTGTGTGTGTGTGTGTGTGTGTGTGTGTCTCTTTACTGAGCAGCATTGGTGATGTTGTAGATGCACGTTTCTAAATATTTGTGAGTCACACACATATAGTCCTGAATGACTTGGATTCATGGATATTTATGAGTGATCAAGAACAGCCACTTGGTGTAAGTGGTCAGACTTTTGAGGAAGGGGCATGTTGACAAAACAGGGTGAGTGATAAAAAGGTGTTAGGAAGAGACAAGCAAAAGATAATAGAATGAAAGGGAAGACAAAGACCATAGGAAATGAAGTCTCAGATGAAGTAAATGACCTGCTCAGCTCATTAGATGGACATTAGAAAACTGCATTGATTTGGGTGAAACCCAAGGGATACTTCCATGTTCTGGATGTGCCATAGATGGTCTGTGCCCTTCCCTCTATTGTACATGGACCGGCCAAAACACTGAATCATCATTACAGCATTCAGAGGGACTGATGTGCTGCTCTGTTTTTCTTTCCTCACATAGAGGCTAGAGACACTAAATAAAAAACATTTTGACTTTAAATCATGCATAAAAATGACCTGTGTTATCTTCTTTAAAAGATGGCTAATAATGGCTGATGGATAAGTCTTTTAAAATCCTTTTTTCCATCATAAATATGGCTATTTCACTTATATATTACTTCAATAATATTACTTTGATTGTTTAATTGTACTCTTAAAATAATTATTTAATTATCAGAAGCTCAACATAGTCTTGTTTTTTGTTCAGTCATGCACATTTTAAGATATAGGACTTAATCATGAGATATAATTCTTTACTGATGTCATTTCATTTTAGTCTCAAAATTCAGAAAATGCAAAGAGGGGCTGAGTCAGAATAATAGAGGCGGATTAATGTCAGTGGGAAAAGCTTCCTTTATGAATGTGTTACATGGATTTACTGGATTTGTGGGGAGAGCACAGTCCAATTTTCTCTAATAGTTTGTGAACTGAGTAATCCCACCAGAAAGCTGATTTTTCCTCGACAGATAGCTCAAAGGAAAGGTCAAAATGAGGCCAAATATTATTTACACTTCTTTGCAATTCCATATTTTTCCATGGGGAAAAAAAAGTGGAATATTTTAATTTATAAGCAATACTGCAGAACCATAATCTCAGAAAATTGTATTTATAGCTTTTTTGATTTGAGTAGTTTTTACATTTTATTTGTATTTATTTGTTTGTTTGTTTGTTTATTTATATACATTTTTGGCTCTTAATTAAAATAAGTATAAAAACTGAGAATTAACTATTGTTTTCTTTAGCATTCGACATTAAAGTGTAGAAGTCATGCTATAATAATAATTTAATAATAAAAACATTATTAATAATAATAATTACTTAATATGAATTATAATTAATTAATATTTATTAATATTAATATTATATTAAAAAATTTTTACCCCTAACTTGCAAAACATTTTTAATGACTGCCATTTTTAATATTCTAGAATTTTAGACAATTTTTATCTTCAGGATTTTGTTTTCTTTAGCATAAGAATTGGACATTAGAAGTCATACAATAATAATAATAATAATAATACATATTATTAATAATTACCTAATATGAATTCTAATTAATTAATATTTATTATTATTATTATTTTCTTTCAATTACCCCTTACTTGCATAACAATTTAAATGACTGCCGTTTTTAATAATCTAGAATTTTAGACCATTTTTACCTTCAATATTTAAGAATCTATAGCTGTTAAATGAAACTAATTGCAAATAAAAAATTTTTTATTAAGAATTATTTCTTTACTGGTGTCATTTTTTACTTTTAGTCTCTAATTCACAAATACAGAGAAAGAGGCTAAGTCAAAAGAATTAGAGGTAGATTACAGGTACATAAATATTAAATATTATTTAGTCTTAAAAATCATACTGCATACTTGGGGACAAACCTACCTACTTGGTTTATTTTAATCTATCACACATATGCAGTCCAGCTCTAGCCACTGAATCTCATGTTATGTAGAGCCATGTTTGTGTGTGTGTGCGTGTGCGTGCGCACCGTACTCAGCGGGGAATCTAATCTCCATCCCCTCAACCCCCCTCCTCTCTCCTCCCCCTCTCGCGCTCTCTCTCTCTCTCTCTCTCTCTCTCTCTCTCTCTCTCTCTCTCTCTACTGCATTGATGCTTCTGCCTTCCTCACTGATGATGTCACTGGTTCACTCAGTCTCAGCATCACCAGCAGAGCCATTTTGACTTCTACATTACAGGGCACTCAAAGATCTCTCCTCCAAGTAGCCTTCCTCCTTACAAGCAGGCCTCAACGGGCATCCAGAACAAATAAAGGATCCTTTGTTAAACAGAGGGAAAAGCAGATTGTTTTTGACATATCAGAGGGAGAGCTCAAGAACAAGATTTTGAGAAGCCAGCGCAAGAGACAGTAGTTGGAGCTGATCTGTAGAGTCAGTAGCTGAGAGCATCAGAGGATCTCCATTGTAAAGGTAAGAGTTTTTTTTTCATTGTTAGCGTGTTCTAGAGGACAATGCAGTATTAATGAGGCTCTGTGTGTTTATTTGGTGTTGGGTCACCAGGGTGGGACTGCTGTGGGGTGCGGCCATTCAGAGCTGTCAACAAATCCAGACATTATTATTATGACAGAGAAGTGTTTTTTTTGAGAAGTGAGTAATGGAACAGATGTTGTTCGTCATAAATGGCCCTCTGTCCTTGTGTACATATTTCTAAGTGCGGGAAGGATAAATGCACTGTCATTCATTGTCTCAAGCTGGCAGGCACACAATAATGAATCACGATTTGAGAATTTACAGGGCAAGGTATTTCATTTATACTTTTTTACATATCTTTTCTTTTCTTTTTCTTTTTTATATATATAAGAGTTAATATAATAGTGAGTTGGGTAAAATATTATGACTTCTGGCATCACACGCTTATGGAATTGTCAGTCCCACTGTGTTCTAACAGCACTATGCAAATGATGTCTGGCACAATTAATGATTTATGTAAATTTCTTAACACTTAGGAACGCAATGATAGATAGCAAATTAAAAAATAACCTTGAATATTTATGATTTTATGATCTACACTGCAAAATATTACCTAAAGGCACACTTTCTACTTGATCTGACCCTTAAAATGACTTTTATTGGTGTAACATTGTAGTAAGGCTTGTTAGATAATAATTTTGACTTGAATAAAAGCAGTTAATTTGGGTATTATCAAATTTTTTTAGGTTACATGACAACATGCTGTACAATCGATCTTTCTGCTTATCTGTAATGAAGATGTGCATCTGAATGGAGTTTTAATAGTGATGCACTGTATGTACAAAATACATGACCTTTATTCTTTACTTAAATCTTCTGCCCTCTTCTTTATTTAAAAAATGGCTTGATCTTTTTACTTTGTGGTCTTAAATTCTCTTTTACCAATTATGATAATCACAGATTGTTTAGAATGGATGTGTATAGGTTAATTAATCAAAGTGTCGGTCACAATACATGTAATATAACATTTATTTCATAGTTACGTTTTCAACTCAATAACACTAAAAACCGCAGCTATTTAACGTCTTTGTAAAGTGACATGCAATCTTTGAGGTTCATGTTAAGGGGTCTAAGACTCTAAGTAGACTGAAGAGTAATGAGAGAGACTGAACTTACTCTGACACACCAGAATGTGACTCAGCATGATGTCCTTATAATTGGCAATTTCAAAATGATGCTTACATGAGATCTCTGTATGAGCTCATTTATATGTATTCAAATAAACCTCCTAGTTACTGATGCAAACACATATATAAACTGAAGTAGAACTCTTTAAAGAAGATTGAGGCTTAAAGGCCATAAATCTCCCCTGACACATTAATTGAACCTCCATTTTGGTCCGACTAAGAGGCTGAGCTGGACTCGGGGTGGGTGGCAGCCAGTTCTGTTATTTGGCTATTGTAATCCTAGGAAGCGTACTGACATTTAGCCAGCCGTGCACTTCTTTTGTTGCTGCCGGGCCGAGTATCTCTCTAGATCTGTAGCTGACCGTGCATGATCCTTTTACGGTGAGGTCATATAAACACAGCCTTCCCGCTTTGTCTGAACATTGAAATATCGAACATTTTTGGGGATTTATTGTTTAACCTTGTTGTAAGTCACAACTGAAATCATGTGTTTGCTTTTCATCCCTTCATGCCATTTTGTTTTATAGATTCAACAGAAATTATACTCATAGTTGCTATGGTGATAGGCAGCTTAACAGCTTTCCCGAAACTAGATGTAATTCAATTTCCAATGGAGAAGAGTCTAAATCAATATTTCTCTGCTGCTATATAGTAATGGAACTACAGAATGAGTTATATCCTTCCTATTTTCAGAAATGCTGCACATGCGTGCAGAAATATGGATTTTACTTTACATTTAGCGTGTATTATTTTTTGAGCATTGATCAATCAATCAATTAGTAAGCATCTTTCCATGTGTAATTATTAAAATGTATATATTTAATAATAATATTAATAGAAATTTAGTATATACAATTCCATTCTGCTTATCCTCTGTAGGGTCGGATATATATATATATATATATATATATATATATGCGCAGAATTTATTCATCTTAGTTAATGTTAATCTCAACATTTACTAATATAAAAAGTGTATGTTAACATTAGTTAATACACTGTGAATATATATTACACACACACACACACACACATATATATATGTATGTATATATATATATATATATATATATATATATATTACACATACACATTACTCATAATAATTCTATGATTAGATATAATAGCTATAGATCTTCCAGTTTTCTGTTTGTTGACATCAGTGTTCCATCAATGCTCTATTCTTCTGTTTGGCAGGTGTGATCACTGACCTGGGCTTTTAAAGGAGTGCTCTCAGCACACACACAGAGGCACCATGGCTGGGGCCTCGGTGAAGGTGGCAGTGAGAGTTCGGCCCTTCAACTCTCGTGAAATGAGTAAAGATTCCAAGTGCATCATCCAGATGTCAGGAAACACAACCAGTAAGTACCCAACTGCATCTGAGCCCCAGTGCTTCCATGACGAACATCCAGCAGTTAAATCGCTAAGAATACTCAAAAGACTCAAGTTTATAGATCATCACTTTTATTGTGTGTCTAAATATTGTTTTCGCTTGCGTGCGTTGTGTTTATCTGTGTGTTTGACCTCATCTGCAGGATTTCATAAGGGCAGCCATTTTGAGATGATGTGGGACAGTAGCTAACTGATCACTGAACCGGGGGCGAATAAACTCTCTAGTAAATCTGATCCGACATGATTTTCATAGTCGGCCATTAATCTAATGTGGCCACAGAAAATGACAGTTATTAAAACCAAGGAAAAAATAAAGGGTTGTTGCGATGAACTAATCACAACTGACAAGCAGAACTACCAATGACAAGCAGAACTACCAATGACCACTGCAGCTGTAATTATTAGTGATCAATTTTGGTTTGCTATTTTCACTTGTTTAGCTGGTAGAGTAGTCATTTTCAAAGTAACTAATGAGAAGGCATCATTCTTTGGGTCATTGAATAGTAAAAGAACACATAATCAAGACAACTTAAATGGTTTAGATGTTATTTTTTGTAAATGATCATTTATTACTGGCCTAAAGTAATATATATTATTATTATTTTGGAAAAAAACCTTAGAATACTGTCCCATCATTAATGAATAACTATACAGGAACAAAACAGTAACGTAATATTAACATTCTAACTACTATTAACTAACAAGAAACTCTGATTAATGAATTAGTAAGTAGTGCTATAGTCAAATGTGGTAGTTCACTATTAGCTAACCAATAACTGCTATTTTCTTCATACCTCCCAGAGGACTACTAAGAACCTCGATATACAGGTTCATAATTAATGTAGTGAATAATGCAGAATTCTGAAGTGAAGATCATGTAGTAATAACTCAAGTATTACCAAATCCTTCAGAAGGAATTAATTAATGTGCATTATTCACATTAAACAAGAACCTGTATATAGTAGTTCTCTGGGAGGTATGAAAAGAAAAGTAGTAATTGATTAGTTAATATTGAACTACCACATTCAATTGAGCGCTATTACTTACTAATTTGTTAATCAGAGTTTCTTGTTAGTTAACAGTAGTTACTAGAATGTAAATATTGCGTTACTAATTTTTTCCTGTTTAGTTATTAATTAATGACGGAATAGTATTCTAAAGTGTTACCTTGTTTTGTCTTTTTATTCTATAGTGTGCTGTAGAATGTTATAGAAGTGTTAAATGTATTATGTTAAAATATTATTTTAAATTGGGGTAGCCTATTGCCTATACAGTTTTACAGCTATGTCCTCATACAGAAGAATTTCTTGGTTGTAAGTGTGAATGTGCTTGGAGAATTGAGGGAACTAATCGTTGACTGGAGAGAGATTTGATTTCTAATCTGCCAGCTGGGCGAAGCCGTCGGTCAATAATGAATGAGAGCTTGTGAAATATTTAGAGTCTGGCCTAATTTAGCTTCCTCCCTTCCACCTTGTGTTGCTTGAGAAAAAACACTGTGTCCACCATCGTCTCTTCACCTGAGGTAGTTCTTGATGAAATGTGGATGTTTACATCAGATATTGAGTCAAAAAGAATTGCAGTAAAAAGCCATATGCCATTTGTTATACCATTTGACTATTTGTAAAAACACTGTGCACATATCTGTACAAAAGGATCCTCATTATAGAGGATGTAATATTACACCACCGTATTGTTGTACAGCTCAGGTCAAGGGTTTTACGAAGGGTCTGGCAAATCTGTAAGCCTTGTTGCATATGTTATTTTTGTTATTTTTGCGAGCTGAGCTAGTGGGGCATAATGTAAATATGACATTGATAACAGTGAGGATAAAAGCCCAATACACCAGGCTCCAGTTATTTTGTTTTAATGGGCACAGAGTAGACTGTGAACCTTGAATAATGGAGAAATGAGCCATCAAAAACAGCAGTAACACTTACTGTCATTGTAAATGGATTGTGTTTGTCAACCTTGTCATATTTCTAATATTTAGAGATGAACTACGCTGCTCTGACAATATTTTCAAAATCACATCTGCCATCAATTCAAGCAGTAATGGAAAAAATATCTATATAATAGTATATTGTAACTAAAATTATTGTCACTCATATATATATATATATATAGTGACAATAATTTTATCCATATTGTCAGTATGTCCATATTGTGAGTTTTAGCGCATATCCGAACATATTAATATGTTCATAAATATCCATGAAAATCTATGAATAATAATGAGTCTAGGCTAGTCTATTAGACATTGAGGACATTAAGTGCACTTATCACTCTGTCAAAAAAATATTCAGCATCACTCTCACCATTTACAAATGAATTCTGACGTTCTTGAATACATTAGCACATCTTCTTGATGCATTGCTAATTTGAACATTTGAGGTGAATTCAAATGCACAGCTGGTAGTGCCTAATTAAGACAACTTTGATTACATAAGGAATCTTAGGATCTTGATAACTTTTTACTATTTAATGAGTACATTCCAGTTTGCCAGAGGATGTTATGTGCATTTCCACCCTTAGAAAAGTGAGGATTATTCTAGTATCTGCTTCAAGTTGTTTTTTTCTATGGTTTTTTTCTAATAATGACATTTCGAATCTCAGCCAGCATTGGCACAGTATAACATTAACTTGAAATGCTAGATTACCTGCACAGACATCGTGTGTGGTTTGCCTGTGTCTATTCAGAGTCCACTCAAAAGCATCCTTTCAAATCCTTCAACACAATCGTCAGGCACCTTAAACACAAAGGCCCAGCGGAGTGGCGTAATGGAAGAGATCTATTCAAAATCTAATGTTAGAAACAATCAATTGTTTAACATGTTTGACCCTGTTTTTGTTGTGCATGTGGATTCTGTTGGTTAAAGGCACCTTACTCGAATCACAGAATCTAAAAAAATATGCATTAACACACGTGTGAATAGTTTTGTAGATTGCGGCCTTTTTCTCCTTTGAAAGGTAGACTCGGTGTACGGTAAGAGGGTCGATGATGTCATGAAAGAGCCTTTCTAGTCAGCAGTAATTTGGAGAGAGGCCAGTCCCAGTCTCATTCTGTGGGTGTAAATAACTGGTTGTTAGTGGGAGTCTGAGCCCAGAGAGTGTCTTTTGTGCTACATGCCGGCTGCTTTGTCACCGCTGCCAGCTTGAGATGGGTCAATAGCCGAGTTCCCACAAAGCTGTAGAATGGCGGAGAGCTGAATGATTGACAGCTCTGACTGGTTTAAGCCACCCTGCTATCACTGAGGCACCATTGGGCCGCTCACATAGGCCTTTAAGTTCTTATAAAGGGGTTTCCTTTTCGTAGGAAATTGTCTCATTACTGAACCACTGAAGATTTTAGCGCTGTTCCCTGCGAGACAACTAATGTAAGATTCAGCCTAATGGTTTCTAACAGCAAAAAGTCTTCACTGACACAGGCTTTCATTTGTTTCAGCTGTAAATTCTGTGTGATGTTCTCAGTGATACTGTGGTAGTTATACATGTGGTAGAAGTCCATTTATAAAAGATAGTGAATTATCTATTTGATAAATCCTGAAATGGAAGAATTTGATTGCCATGTTGATCAAAGCACTAAATGATGCTCCCCTGATCACATCACTCACATAATTCCCTTCCCTTATATTGATTGAGAATGGTGTGCTTGGCAATGGGGTCTTCAGTCTTTAATAGATTAATCTGTGTTATATATATGGTCCTTTATGGTTGTGTTATTGCAGTATAATCCCAGCGAGATCTTGGGTAAAAGCCATGGAACACTGTGTGACATCAATGATCTTTTATTTCAGACTGTACAATACACATTGCATAGGAGTTGTGCCGAACACAGCACGAAACAACACAACACAGCACAAAACAACAACACAACACAGCAGCACGAAACAACACAACACAGCACGAAACAACTCAACCCAGCACAAAACAACACAACACAGCACAAAACAACAACACAGCACAGCACAAAACAACAACACAACACAGCACAAAACAACAACACAACACAGCACAAAACAACAACACAGCACAGCACAAAACAACAACACAACACAGCACAAAACAACAACACAACACAGCAGCACAACACAACACAGCACAAAACAACACAACACAACACAGCACGAAACAACACAACACAGCACAAAACAACACAACACAGCACAAAACAACACAACACAACACAACACAGCACAAAACAACAACACAACACAGCACAAAACAACAACACAACACAGCACAAAACAACAACACAACACAGCACGAAACAACACAACACAGCACAAAACAACAACACAACAGCATGAAACTACACAACACAGCACAAAACAACACAACACAGCAGCACAAAACAACACAACAAAACAGCACAAAACAACAACACAACACAGCAGCACAAAACAACAACACAACACAGCAGCACAAAACAACAACACAACACAGCACGAAACAACACAACACAGCAGCACGAAACAACCCAGCACAAAAACACAGCACAAAACAAAACAACAGCACGAAACAACCCAGCAGGAAATGAAACAACCCAGCACAAAAACACAGCACAAAACAAAACAACAGCACGAAACAACACAGCATGAAACGAAACAACACAGCACGAAACAACACAGCATGAAACAACTCAACACAGCAGCACGAAACAACACAACACAGCAGCACAAAACAACACAACACAGCAGCACAAAACAACACAACACAACACAGCACAAAACAACAGCACAAAACAACAACACAACACAGCAGCACAAAACAACAGCACAAAACAACAACACAACACAGCACGAAACAACACAACACAGCAGCACGAAACAACCCAGCACAAAAACCCAGCACAAAACAACACAACACAGCAGCACGAAACAACACAGCAAAAATACACAGCACAAAACAACACAACACAGTAGCACGAAACGAAACAACACAACACAACACAGCACAAAACAACACAACACAGCAGCATGAAACAACACAACACAGCACAAAACAACACAACACAGCACAAAACAACAACAGCACGAAACAACCCAGCAACAAAACAACACAGCACAGCACAACACAGCACGAAACGAAACAACACAACATAGCAGCACGAAACACAGCAGCACGAAACACAGCAGCACGAAACAACACAACACAAAACAAACAAAAAAAACACAAGTGAGCATATCACACTAATTGATCAAGAAATCTCTTTTTTTTTCTACAAAAAGAGAAATATTTTATGATCCCTGAAAAGTGTACAGTTTGAACTCGACTTAAACAACATTGTGGTAGATACCAGACCATACTTTCACAAAGTGAAAAGTATCATCTTGTTGAAGTAGTTTTCACCTTCCTGAATAGTTTTCATTAAGATTAGTCTGATCACATTGTTTTAGTCTGCATGATCACCTAGCTATTAATGGTCAAATGGAGTGTAGTCAGCTGGCTATAATGAAAAATCACATATCTAACTCACTGTAGTGGAAAATGATATAGTCAGCTATATTGGAAAAGGTTTTTTATTATAAGGTCACTAGTCACAGTGAACTTTTGTTTGACCTTTAATAAGTGTATACACTGGTTACACACATTCACACTCATTGAAACTTGAACCCAAAATCTCCATCTCACTGCACACACACAAACGTCAGCAGTCGCCACGTCCTCTTCTGGGTAATAAAATCGATTTAAAAAAAAACCTCCTTATTAGGTTTGTGCATTTACCGCTTCAGCCATGACTCATGTAACAACTACTGAAATGGTGGACATGAATCATTGTCATTATTGAAAGCAGAGCAAAGGAGAGATGATGAGAGGAGAGGAAAGAGGTCTGATATTGACCGCACAAGACCATTATTGACAATTTACCCATTTATATATTAAAAGGGTTTGTAACGCAGTTTGTTGTTATGGGGAGGAGGAGGTGGGAACCGGCGAACATTTAAAGACATTAATAATAAAATAAACAAATACAAAAGGAAAGTAAAGACAGCAGCCCCTCACGGACGACTGCTGTCACATAAATCACAACATAAATCCAGGCCTGTCCTCTCTCGCTCTTCCTTTATGCTTCCGCCCCTCTGTGAGAGATAGGAGACCAGTGTGTCGCGCAGGTGTCGTTCATTATTATTAATCACGCCACCTCGTCCTGCTCGCCACAGTGTTTTAACAACATACTTCATGCTGGAATACAACGGATCAGGAGCATGAAACCAGACACCATGACTGCTATAAATAATTCAAGCAGTGGCATCTCAAGGTTAGCAATATTAGGACTAACTAGGTTTGATTGATAGGACTCCAAACCCATCACAGTTTCCAAAATGTGACCTGCTTGCCTCCTATTACTACATTTACATATCAGCGTTAACATTGTGACTACTCTTAACCAAGAGCCATTTATTCAGCTTAAAGGGATAGTTCACTTTAAAATGAAAATTCTGTCATCATATACTCACCCTCATGTTGTTTCAAACCTGTATGAATTTCTTTCTTCTGCTGAACAGAAAGGAAGATATTTAGAAGAATGTCAGTAACCAGACAGTTTCTGGGTCCCATTGACTTCCATAGTATATATTTTTCCTACTATGGAAGTCAATGGGACCCAGAAACTGTCTGGTTACTGACATTCTTCTAAATATCTTCCTTTCTGTTCAACAGAAGAAAGAAATTCATACAGGTTTGAAACAACATGAGGGTGAGTATATGATGACAGAATTTTCATTTTAAAGTGAACTATCCCTTTAATGTCTGTTGAACTCTTTAAAAACAAAAAAAACACACAAAAAAACCCCCACATATAGCCTATATTACAAAAGGTATGTTTACACATTCTTATCAGTTTTCTATTATTTTTTTTACTAAAAACTGCATCAAATCAGGGCAGAACCCTAACAACAAGAGTAGATTTAACATGGCAGTGCTTCTATAAAGGTGACGCATGATGTCCCCTGGGCTATGTGGTGCTATTATTATAACTCATATACTCTTATGTACAGATGGTACTGCACTGCCTTAGAGACAGATAGACACAGATGTATAGACTGGTTAAAAGGGTCTGTCCCTTTTACCGACACAAGTGAATGAGTTATTTCAATCCAACTCCTTAAGTGCGGTCGGCCATTTTAGAATAGAGCTTCCTGTTTTGAATGACGGGGCCGCAGGATGTTGCTTGATGTATGTGATGTTCAGATTCACGTGCTCAGATGTTTTTTGATATGGAGCTATATGAGAGTTTAAATTAAAAACCATATAATTAGGATATTTCAGCCTGTTTTTAGAGAATATTTCTTTCATATGAATTAGATTTGCTAATTGTTGGAGCCCAGTTGTCCAATGGGTGTTTTAGTTAGCAGAGGAATTGATTTGTTTTCAGGCATTAGCTTTGCTTGAGTGATATCATATAAAACTAGAACAGAGCTTTACAGGAGGGATTATACAATGACATGTCCTTCTGTTACTCGGCAGCTGTGTGTGCGTGCGTGCGTGCGTGTGTGTGCGTGTGTGTACGTGTGTGTGTGAGAGAGAGAGAGAGAGAGAGAGAGTGTCAGAAATATGTTTTATGTTGTATCTAAAACTGTGGTGCTGCAACTAAGAAGTGTTTTCTTGTGAGATTGCTGGGCTATTGGCTTTTGAAATTAATTGCTTCAATCACAATTTTCTTTACATGGTATTCTGAAACCTTGATTTTTTTTAAAAGCAATTAATCCATTTGTTTGAATGATTTGTTTTCTGTTACTATTTACTCCCCTCGTATCTTTCCAAATTCATATTACTTTCTTTCTTCTGTGTGCTTGAGCACATTGCTTTGTTTCTTTGTTTGTGTTGGGCATGTGTTCCTCTCGTCCCGCCTCCTTGTTTCCTGTTACCATGCCCACTTGTTTAATCCTTGGCTGTGTCCGAAATCACACCCTATACCCTTAAATAGGGCACTATTTGAGGGGACAGCCATTTGTAGTGGTGTCCGAAACCATAGTGGACTTTATCGAGCGCACTCATTCAAATCCCATAATGCACCGCAATAACGAGTGTACAACTGATGCACACTCAACGGCTAGAGAATACCCACAATGCACTGTGAGGGTCGTGCCAAACGAATGAAGATGGCGCCCGGAACTGTTTCCACCCATTTTCGAAACCGCTTGTCCAATGTGGCTACAGCGTTATATCATTCAGGGATAAATTCCTTTTTAATTGATTATTAAATAGTTTAATTAAGGTTTATACATGCTAGTTTCCATGACAGAGTTCAAGATAAATCCAGTTTGCTAAGTTTTAAATTATTATTAAACGGCAAGCACAAAGTGTGCAAAAGCGGCAGCCCTTCCGTTGCACTCGGGCTGTGTTTAACTCCACATTTACGTGAACTTCCCTAAGCACTTTCCCTCAGGGGAATCCCCACCGCCATTTTGAAGCGCATTCAAATTCATCAAGTGGACGAGGGAAGTTTATTTGGACAGACCCTCGACCCGTTGATTTTGACAGAGGGAGCGAGTCTACTAAATACACACCATGATTGTGACGTCACAGCAGCTCGTGCTTAATTTTGTTATTTTGACATTTTACTGCATTTAATTTTTGTAGCTACCTTAAGCTGACCGTTTTTTACACAGTTATAGTTTTTTGTATTGTTCTCATTTTTCGTTTGTGTATTTTTTTAAATATTTTATATTTAATATAAATACATTAAAATATTAATATTAAATATTTGTTTATATAATTTTTAACAGGTCAAGCATACATACAGGCCTATAGAATGGTGGTAAGCAATTGTATAAGGGAAAATATATATAAATAATAAATCAGCTCCATAGCAGATTCCAAGTGATCAAGGGTTCCATTTAAATACATTGCAAGGGTTCCGCCAGTAGTGAACACTCGTGCAACGTAAGCAATGACACAGGCCTACATCCAAGTGAACGAGACGGAGGGAAGGGCATAACATTTTTTGACTCAAACGCCCCCCTCAGTGGTTCACTCACTCGTTTTCATTTACTCTTTCAAGTGGACTATATTAGTGGAGAAATGTAGGGAATAGTGGATGAGGGTATATGGAGTGATTTGGAACACAGCTCTTGTTTAGTCCTCATTAGCCTGGTCGTGTTCATCTGATCCTCATGTGCTCTGCTCCATATTTATTGTGCTCCTTTCCCACATGTCTTTGCTGGTTCGTTGTGTGAATTGTGTGTGTAGCCTACTTCTCTTGTGTGCTTGTTAGTCTACGGGCCTTGTTAGACACTGCTACTTTAGTCTTTTCCTGCCTTTTCCTTTTAGTCTTGTGTTTATTTCCTTTTGATAATTCTAGTTTTTCTTCAAGTTCAAGTCAAGTCAAGTTCAAGTCTTTATTTTTTGCTTGCCTTTTATTTATTTTTCAACCTACCTAGTTCCCTGCAAGGTTCCAGTCTTGTTTTGATTTCCTTTGCTTGCTGTTCCAGTTATTTATTTCTAGATTTTCTTTTAATTTCTTGTTTATTACTATGGTTTTCTCTTTCTTTGCAAGCTCCAGTTATATTTTAGTTTCTTTATTTTGTTTTCTCTAGTTATAGTTCTTTTCACTTTTTATTTTGTCATCTCTTGTTGTCTTGCCTTGTTTTGTTAAGTCTTGTCCTGTGTGTGTGTCGTGTTGGTCCCTGCCCTGCCCTGCTTCATGTGTCCTTCCTGGTCGCTGACTCTCCTGACCTGGCAGCCAGTCTGGGGTTTCAGCGGTTAACCAAGCCTCTGGTTCCTTGAGCCGCTGCCTTGTCTCCATCGTTGCCGTATAAGCATCTGGAGCTCCTGTTGTTTGCCCTGCCCTATTGTTTGGACTGTTCTTGCTTCAACAATCTTGTGCTATGTCTTCTGTTGTTAATAAATATCACCCCCCTCGCTCATTCTGCGTCTGGGTCTACTTACTCAGAACCGTGACAGGATCAGGTCAATTCACGAAGGAATCATTCAGACCGGTTTTGTGAGCTTGATGAAACCGTTCAATCTCGAAATAACTTTTCAAAATTTGGAATAAAGCACATTACAGCTATAAGTTTATTATATATTTATTTTTTTGTGTCCTTTTCAAAGCTCAGTTTCAGTTAACACATTTTTTTTTTTTTTTTGTTAGAATTTTGTTTATAACAACACTGACTGTCCCATTCAGTGTAAATGCATAGAATAAAATGGCCAGCACATTTGGTTAAGTGTCAGAGGATGTGTTTAATTTGTAATGTCATGAGGGTGAGTAAATGGCAATTGTCATTTTTGGGTGAACTTATCATTTAACAACTTTAAAGCTAATTAAAGGGATCATTAATAAGGTCATATTTGCAGTTGATGTCCCACACACTTAAAAAAAACAAAAAAACATTACAGTATTTTTTACTAGTGTAGGCATTTGGGGCCTCATTTCTAAAACATGCTTATGTACAGATTTAAACGTAAAAATCTAAAACTAAAATCCACGGCAACATTCAAATGTATAAAAACGGTCTTTGCCGTGTAAAAGTGCTAACTGCTAAGCGCCACGTCGGGGTCTAAGCAGACGTACGCACTTTGCCGCTCGCAATTCTCAAGCATTTGGATTTTGACTGGTTCTCTTTTATATGTTACTGACTTTTATTAGGGCGCTTTTAGGTGGAGATCTAAAACCATTCAGCTGTGCACAGTTTCAAGTTCATTTGAAATGTATAAATTTCATATCTGGAAGAGAGGCGTACGCTCTGAATCACACGTAGGCCTACACACATTGGAGAAATTATCGTAAATGTAGGATGGTTTCTACGCAACCTTTTATAATTGAGGCATGTGAGCTTTCATCATGTTCACTTTAAATAATGTCCTTATCTAGGTCATTTTGGATTGTATAGAAAATAACATGTATTCAATGATGAACTAATCAAATACGTTCTATTTGTTGAGTCTCCAGCGTCCCTGGAGAACCAAGATTAGAGTTTGTTTAATGCAGAGAATCCTTTTCAACCTATTGACTCTCTGAAGGTCATTCTTGAATAGCCGTTTCTTTTTTTAGGTCAGAACACTTTGTGTGGATTGAACTTAAATTCATCACATTTATCTTGTTTCCTTTTTGTTGACTGTGTTAGTTTCTGTAAAGCTGCTTTGAAACCATATATATTGTGAAAAGCGCTATACAAATAAATGTGAATTGAACTGCAGTTTTATACATGGGAAAATACCACTGAAAGCTTATGTATGTGTGTGTTCAGAAAAGTTTTCCTCATCACTGACTAAATTCAATTTCTCAGTCCAATAATGGTTGCTCAACCATGTACTGAAAATATGTGTACTTGAAATGTCCTTTTCATGGTTATTGCGCCTTTTTGATTCATGGATGATTAAGTATATTTAATACAGTCTACTTAAATGGCTATTTTTATGTGGTTTTGGTATTTGGTCTTGCACATCCTACCATATGGCCGCTGAGATGTATTTCAGAACAGAAACAGTATGTTCTGCTCATGCTGCCTGTCAGACTCCTGACTGTAGCGTCTGTGATGACGTGTGGGTTGGGTGTGAGTAAGACTGACGCAAGAGCAGGACCGTTCTGTTAATAATGTTCTGATATGCATGATTTCAGTGATGTGAAGTGTTTGAAATTGCACAGTTATCCTTTATGTTGCTAGACAAGCAGAGTCCATTTAAATGATGTTTCCTCCATGATGCACTCAGTGTTTTTTGCGATGGGCTTCTCTTGTAATATGGTTGTGCATTCATTTAACACATTTTTAGTGGGATGGTACCAGTTTTCTCAAGTGAAAAGTATTAATTTATCTGTGTTTATTACATGTGCTTATAGTATTTTGCAAAGAAACCTCTCTGTTGGCAAATTGAGCTTCTAAAGGAAAGTTTAAGAGGAGCAAGTTCATTTAATCCTGTCAATCACAACACAGTATTTAAAAATTCAAAAGGCCGCTTGCCTTATTCCTAGGACAGTTCTTTCAGCATGTGTCCACCCCCCCCCCCCCCCATCTTCACCTTTATTTTATTCATTTGAATGTATTATTTATTATTGATGGAGTTGTCCAGAGGAATATTTAGAGCCTGAGTTGAGTCTCATGCTTGAGACCTCCATCAAGGCCAGCAAACTAAACATGTTTTTTCTTGTATCTCACTCAATGATTATATGAAATATGAAGTCGGGAAGCTTTTTATGGCTGGGTAACACAGTAAGGTCTGAATACTGACCTTAGATGTAGAGACTTGGTGTAATTCTTTCTAGCTCTTATAAGGCTCGCGCTCGATCAGCCCAAAACCGGCATCCGACCAGCGTGGAAGGTCTTTACGTGTTACTGTCCTTTTCTCGAGGCAAAGTATTTTTTGATTAAATGCAATACATTTGAATATGTATTTTCTCGTTATTTCATCTGACTCCATAAATGTCAGGTAAATGTATCATGCCAATTACATAATCAATTCAAAGATAATCGGTACGAAACATCAAAATCTCTGGATTAAAGCTCTGGAGATGCGAACCCAACATTAAAATACATGAATTCTTTGAGGTCCTTCAACATCATGGGCTCATCTGAGTAACAGCAGGCCCCGAACCCCTTGCTACATTCCATTATATAGACAGACCTCTTTCACATGGAAACATGGCAATTTGCATTCAGAGGTTACACCTTTTGGGGGGTAGGAGACCATTTGTCTAGGGACCACCTTCCTTTGTGTGCCAGTTATCCCTAAACTCTTAAAAACCTTATTACCTTTTGTTTTACTTATTTGGACATTTGTACCAGTCGCACTGAGACATTTCAAATGATACTAAATATGTATAATACTCTATGTTAATCATTCACATTAAACCATATATTCTTGGGTGAGTTTTTGGTGATCTTCGCATGGGGGAGAAGGAGAGGGTGGATCATGTTGTCCAGAATGATTTAAGACGTTCCAATGATCATCTTGTGCTTCGATGGAAGCAAGAACATGTGAGGTTTTGTGCAAAATATAAATGTAAATATGTAAATGTAAAAACATACATTTTACATCATAACCGTTTTAACGGTTTAAATTGTTCAAAATAATTGTCAGGTTTTGAATTGCAGATTTAAATGTATACAGCATTTCAGTTTTCAGCTGAAAATGTAAAACTTTTTATGCATTTTGGCCGCTCATTTACTGACGTATGAGACTTCATACTTCATTTACTGACGTATGAGACTAAAATTTTTTTTTAAACGTACCAATCTTCAACTTTTGAATGTTAGTGTATATGGTTTATGCACCTATATAGCATTTACAATACAAGTTCAAATGACTCAAGTCTTCCCATAAAGACGTCATTTTCATTTACACCCATTACCATATTTAGATGAACATAATTACTAATTTGTGATTTGTGATTCTTCCCTCTCTGTGATGACTTTCAGTTACTGCTAGTGGGAGGAGCAGGGTTTAAAAGCACATCCGTGTGGACTCGTTTAAACTAAACTACAGTGACTCAGCACTTTCTGCCACTGTGTGGCGGCCATTTAGTGGCTGACAGCAGAGTATTGGGTGTCCACTCAGGATCTCTAGCATGTTTTATTAACCTTACTTATTCTCTGCCATCTTTTCCTTGTCTTTCAGCCATCATCAACCCCAAAGCACCCAAAGAAAACAAAAGCTTCAATTTCGATTACTCCTACTGGTCACATACCTCGGTGAGCTAGAACTAGTTAAAAACTTTGCAGTGAAATGCACAAAACAGAGATATTTTGCTTTTAAAGTCAGTCTTCAAAACATCAAAGACTTACATTTTTCTTCATCTATTCACAGCCAGAAGATATCAACTTTGCCTCCCAGCAGCAGGTGTACAGAGACATTGGAGAGGAGATGTTACTTCATGCCTTTGAGGGCTACAATGTCTGTATTTTTGCATATGGCCAGACCGGTGCCGGTAAATCCTATACCATGATGGGCAAACAGGAGAAGGACCAACTGGGGATCATTCCACTGGTAAAAAAAAGATGCATGTACAAGCAAATATGAAGAGGATTAATCGTTTCCAAATATCAGTTTCAACACTTTTATACAATTATTAGCTACTTGAGTGGCCTTTTTGTGTATCTAAAGCATATATTGTCTTTCCGTCACTGGCACTGCTGTATAAACAGGACAATGATAATGCTTTCAGAGGCAGTGTGAACGAGATCAGTTCAAACAGAATTAAACGACAAGTCAAACACCAAGCGGACCAGTGCACATAGTAAAAAACAAAGGATTATTCACTAACTAATCTCTCTTTATTATGTCTGTCTCTTTCCCCTTTTCTCCTTCATACTAACCGTCAGCTGTGTGAGGACCTTTTCACCAAGTTTAATGACAACAATACTGATAACAACATGTCCTATTCTGTGGAGGTAAGATTGGGTCAAACCCTGTTTTCTATTCTTCTGTTTGGTTCCAAATCTTTGTAGCATCTCATTAACACCCTTTTTTTTTGTAAATTCTGTTTGTGATTTTTGTTTCAATTCTCATTTATATGGTGTTTGTGCTTTTAAACAGGCTCTTATTTTTGTCTTTCCAGGTTAGTTATATGGAGATTTACTGCGAGAGGGTACGAGACCTTCTGAACCCCAAAAACAAAGGAAATCTGCGTGTGCGAGAGCACCCATTACTGGGCCCATATGTAGAAGATCTGTCCAAACTCGCTGTCACATCATATAATGACATTCAAGACCTGATGGACTCAGGGAATAAGGCTAGGTATTCTATTCTATTCTATTATTCTATTCTATTCTATTCTATTCTATTCTATTCTATTCTATTCTATTCTATTCTATTCTATTCTATTCTATTCTATTCTATGCTATGCTATTCTATTCTATTCTATTCTATTCTATTCTATTCTATTTTACTCTACTCGACTCTACTCTATTCTAATGGAGTGTTCATGTCATGTCTGTATTACTGTAATTACAATTTTTCAACTAGTAAAAACTTTAAAAGTGTAGTTATTCTTTAAACTGATCAAAACTGACTGCAAAAACATTTATAATGTTACAAAGTTTTTTATCACAGTTTCCAAAAAAAAAAAAAAAAAAAAAAAATTAAGCAGTACAACTGTTTTTAACTTTTACATTATAAGAAATGTTTCTTGAGCACTCAGCATATTATAATTTCTGAAGGATCAGGTGATACTGATTACTGGAGTAATGGCTGCTGAAAATTCATGTTTGCCATTACAGGAATAAATTACATTTTAAAATATTAAAATGATATTAAAATAGAAAACAGTAACAAAACAGCCAACGAAAACAACATAAGATACTTCTTTCAAAAACATAAAACTCTTGAATAGTATTGTGTTTATTAAACACAAAATTAGAAACTCTGGAATTTTGTGAAAGTTCCAAATGCTCTCATTTGATTGTCATGAAATAATATATATAATTTCATTATAGCCAGTGTTACTTGGTGGCTTTTCTTTGTTTTTAAACATTTCCTAAGAGTATATAGAAGTGAATTAATGTATTCATTCTATTATTATGCTGTCATCTAAAACAAAGTCGCACATGGATTTTGGCTTTTGGATTTTGAGTGTTGCCATAGTAACAAATAATTCCTGGGTCTGAGTACATAAACAGCTCAAAGTAGAATCTCAGACTCTTGTAATTACAGGAATTCTAACACAATGTGAAAGCATTTCTATTCTATTCTATTCTATTATTCTATTCTATTCTATTCTATTCTATTCTATTCTATTCTATTCTATTCTATTCTATTCTATTCTATTCTATTCTATTCTATTCTATTCTATTCTATTCTATTCCAGAAATAACCTGTGATTGTTTTTGCTGCACAGACCTGTGGTCTCACTTATTGTACAGTCCTGGTCACATTTGTTTTTCAAGGTCTTCATGGTCCACATTGAGAGGAAAACAAATATTTACTTATTATTCATGCTTATCATCATAATGCCATGGAAACAAATGGATCGTTTAATTCCAGGAGGCATTATGTTTGTACATTCCTGTTTCCTCAGCTTAGTGTCACTCAACAGTTCTTTAATCTCAAGGTGTTGAGATACATCCCTGCCAATACTTTACACCTTCCTCCTACATGATACATTTAGCCTGTTATGTAAGTTGATGGTTTGGCACAACAGACAGGAGATAATTGAGTGGAATACATAATTAGGAGGTCTAAAGTTTGCACCTTTTTTTTTTTTTTTTTTGCGACATTTTAAGTTACTGTGTCATCTAAGATCTATCGGAATAGAATTTTAGTTGATGAATAAGCACTACCATTTCAAAAGTTTGGTGTCTGTAATATTTTTAAATTATGAGATAAATGTCTTATGCTCACCAAGACCATATTTATTTAATCTAAAATACAGTTAAAATTTTTATATTGTGAAATATTATTACAATTTAAAATAACTCTTTTCTATTGTAATATGTTTTATAAAGTAATTAATTCCTGTATAGGCAAAGCTGAATTTGCAGCAGTCATTACTCCAGTATGGAAGATTTCTTATTGTTATCATCAATGTAGAAAATATTTGTTCAACTTAATTTTTTTGTGGAAATTGTGATTTATATTTCTTCAGAATTATTTGATGAATATAAAGAAGACTGTTTCAAAACAGTTTTTACTGTCAGTTTTGATCAATTAAATGCATCTTTACAGAATAAAAGTATAAAAAATGTTTTTTAATCTAACTGACCCCAAACTTTTGAATGATATTGTACATTAGAGAATGGATCTGAATACATCAGAGAAACATTTTGATGATCATTACATTTTAGTTCAGGACCAGATGATTCCCAAAGGCAGAAGTTAGTGCAAATGCTTTGAGATTATGATATGTAGACTTGTGAGAAATCTAAATCCACAGTAATACTTCACATGAATTATAATCTGAGCACTGAATGAAGTTTCTGAATGGTGAAATTCTGTTATCCAGGACAGTAGCTGCCACTAACATGAATGAGACCAGCAGCCGTTCTCACGCTGTCTTCAACATCATCTTCACCCAGAAGCGGCACGACTCGGAAACAGATAACACTTCAGAAAAGGTACGTGCTGCTCTTGCATGTTACAGACCCTGTCTAATATACGGCTCAATTTAGAGCATGAGGCTCGGCCACTTGTTTCCCATCCTTGCACATTAGGGATGCACACACACGCACTTTTTCTCTATGGCTGATGTGAAAGGTGATATGGGCTCGTCCATTTCTCCAGCATGTTCATTATTGACCTCTTCTGAACCTCTCTGTTAGGTCAGCAAAATCAGTCTGGTGGATTTAGCCGGCAGTGAGAGAGCAGACTCCACTGGAGCCAAAGGCACACGGCTCAAGGTGAGTTTTTTTTTTTTTTTTTTTTTTGCTGTCCAAAGTCACTTCCCATTTTCTATTGTTCTTTCATGCTCTCTAACTCCCTCAGTATCTCTGTGGCCCTGTTTACACCTGGTATTAAGATGCATTTTGGTGGATTGGATCACAAGTGGACGACACCAAATACAGGTGTAAATGGGGTCCAAAACGTTTTGAGCTTGTCCACTTTCGACCACTTCCAGAGGTAGTTGAAAACGTTCGAACGTTCGAACAGCCACAAAAGGCTGCCTGCACTCCGCCTACTGACCTAATGCGTAAAAAAAAATAGAAACAGAAAGGGCACTAACACATAAATAGAAGGGCACTAACCAGATGGGATTTAAACTTTGTCGACTAAAGACCTAAGTTTTGTTTGATAAACGTACCAGGCTCAATGTTCTATCACCATTTCTGACTTGTAATGGCTGTCAGAGCAGAAGCAAAAGCTGCTGCTCTCCGTATGTTTTCCGTTGTCTCCTTTGATTAGATTGAAAGATCTGAAAAAGCCCATACATTTACCCACCCATAGACCCTCCCCTCAAAGAAATCAAGACAGAAGTGGTCGAAAGTGGACAAAAGAGACAGATTAAAACACCAGGTGTAAACAGGAATGTGTCTCTCTCGTCCGATCAAACTAAATTCTTCTTAATTCCAGGTGTAAACAGGGCCTGTGACTTCCACATTATTGTACCCACTCTGTATGGCTTTTCACACTTGAAATAGTTAGCCCTGGGTCATTTGTAAACCCCGGGTTAAACGAATCTGGGTTATCTTTTCATATTGCTCATAATTTACCCAGATTCATTTAATTTATTTTATTTAACAAATAATCCTTGGTATTCATACACTGAAGTTACAAACTGTAGATTCCTAGACTCTGGGTTAATTTCCTTTTTTGCATATTTGCGGTGTCAGTACGTGACCTGTTTACACAAAGTTCTAGCACTGATTGCGTATATTATATACTATATAAATGCTGACTGTCATACATTTTTTCCTGAATTGACTTTTTAGACTATAAAGGTAAAAATTAAAAGGTCTCTACAGTATTTCACAATTGACACGTTTTCCATCACCATTTGACTTTTTCCCCTCGAACGCTGAAATGACAGCGAACACACAGATACAACACTCAGTGTTTCTGTGATTGGCCAATGCATGTGAATTTGAGGCACACTGTTGTCTAGCCCTTATCATTCTAATACCGCTTCGCTTTGTACTGTATGCTGGGTTAGTACAGCAAAAACTTAACCAGTAACCCCAACAATAACCCTTCTCTGGAGCAGGGTTTCATAATCCTGAGTAAAAAAAAAAAAAGACTAAATTACAAGTGAGAAATGTTCCTATACCTGTGGGTTATAAGCCGGGTGTAGAACAACAGTGTGAAAAGCCTTTGTGTGTCTAATTCTCTTCACATACTTCCTACTCTCAGTGCATTGAGAGCATTTTGACAGCACTTCTATTCATTCTATCTTAAATATAATCTAGTATATTGAAGAATAGTATCTTTAGTACTTTGAGTTTGGGAATTGTAATTATTTTTTTCTACTTACCCTTCCGTCCCAGGAAGGAGCAAACATCAATAAATCACTCACTACCCTGGGAAAAGTCATTTCAGCTCTGGCTGAGGTGGTAAGTGTTTTGTTTTGCTTTGAGCCTTGAGGATGTTTGATGATTTATTATTTTCAACATAAAAAGTTCAATGTGTGTCAGTTTAATCACCTGCAATGTATTTTATCACTTATTTTTGCAGGATTCTGGCTTAAACAAGGTATAACACTGTTGATCAAATTTCATCTGTCTGTCTGTCAGTCATTTATTATACACTACCATTCAAAAGTTTGCTGTCTGTATGATTTTTATTCAGGACGCACATTCAATTTATCAAAAGTGACAGTAAAGACATTTACAATAATACAAATTATTTCTGTGTCAAAGAAGTTATGTTCTTTCTAAACTTTCTGTTCTCAAGGAATTCAGAAAAAATTTATCACATTTTAAATTTGGACAAAAAATATTAAGCAGCACAACTGTTTTCAACATTAATAAGAAATGTTTCTTCAGCATCGAATCAGCATATTAGAATAATTTCTGAAGGATCATGTGACACTAAAGAATTAAGTAATGAAAAATCTTGAAATGAAATTTCAATTGAATGAAAATCACAGAAATAAATTATATTTTAATAAACAGAAAACAGTTATTTTATAATAATATTTTTAATAATATTCCACAATATTATTGTTTGTATATTATATTATTTTGATCAAATAATCATATCCTTAATTTTTACAAAAATAACAAATAAATCTTTACCAACTCCAAACTTTCTAACAATATATAATATAATATAATATAATATAATATAATATAATATAATATAATATAATATAATATAATATAATATAATATAATATAATATAATATAATATAATATAATTTTTTGTCTTTTCTTCACAGAACAAAAAAAAGAAGAAAGTGGAAAATTTTATTCCTTATAGGGATTCGGTACTGACCTGGCTTCTGAGAGAGAACCTTGGTATGTATCAAAGGTGTTCTGTCGCATGAAACAGGATAATAATATATTCTCGCTCTTGAAACAATTGACCTTTTGACCTCGTACAGGTGGCAACTCTCGCACTGCAATGGTGGCCGCTCTGAGTCCAGCCGACATCAACTATGATGAAACGCTCAGCACTCTCAGGTATTCTGCCTCAGTAAAACACCAGTTTTGTCATTTTTTTCTCTCTGTCTGAGGTTTGTTAATGAGCTGACAGATATAGCAGTATGTTACATAATGAGAATGTTCCCGTTTCCTCTCCGCACACCTGCCTCCCTCTTGAAATGCCCTTCAAAGATGCTGGTGTGCAGTAACACTGCTGAAAAGAGTAATTGGGCACCTATCAGAAGTGTGTGTGTGTGCAATAGAGTAGAATGTCTCTTTAAAATGGATTTTTTTTTACTTTATAATACTGTATGGATATATGTATGTACAATATATATATAATGTGATAGCCAAAAGAAAAGCAACATTGTTAAAGCACAATTTTGTATATATATTACCACTTATTTATTCTGCAGTCACTCACTAACAGTTGTGTGTGTTATGCAGGTATGCGGACAGGGCTAAACAGATCCGTTGTAATGCTGTGATCAATGAAGATCCTAATAACCGTCTGGTGCGTGAACTGAAAGAAGAGGTGGGACGTCTGAAGGACCTCCTCTATGCCCAGGGCCTGGGTGACATCATTGAGAGTAAGACCATTTGCTTTTTATCTGCTCTGACACCACCTTCTATTCATTCTAAGTATTTCATCAGACAGTTAATGTGACTCATTGACTGCTATTTCTTTCTGGTACTGAAACATATATTACTGCAAATGATTTATTGTTCTGTTCCAAATCCTAGTAAGCTGCCTATAAAACAGCATTTTAAGGCACCACAGATGGCAAAGGCTGTTAAAAAAAATAGACAACTGAACTTAAGTAGACTGCTTTCTAAGATTTTCAAATGAGTGTCAGTGCAGGGCATTATTTTTGCACCCCATGAAGTTGATGTCAACATAAGCTGCTTCCAAAATCACTTACTATATAATACACTTGGTTCTACTTTTGGTTTTAAACCTACTTCGCCACCATTAAAAAAATAAGTTTATAGATGTTTAGAATTTAATTTAGACGTACTACGTCATGTGACCTACAGGGTCATTTATGTCGCTTCACTGTCATTCACAAATTCTCTCCTGTGGCTTCATAGTAAAGTTTCTTTCGGTTGCGCACTTCAGAATCTCGCTGGAAGTAGCAAGTCATTTGAGTGCTTTTCGCCTAATGTTTAATAAATACTATAATTTTGACAAACTGTACTACTCATCTCACATACTGTTTTTCACCCATATACCTGTAGTATGGAAGTAGGCATATTCGAATGCAGGGGTAATGTTCGAAATGTGTACATTTTTGAGATTCCTTGATGTTCTCTTAGAAGGCAGCTGCCTATGTAGGTTGTAGACAGCAAGGAGGCTTGTTAGGTTTTGGAACAGAGCTTTTGTCTCTATAAGAGATAGAAGAGAGTTGCAAAGATAATCATGGATGATTAAAATTAACACACACGCACGCACGCACGCACGCACGCACACACACACACACACACACACACTATGTCCACTATTTAAAAAACTCACTAGGTTCCACTGGGTCCTCTACTCTTCCCTGTGCACTCCTAACTCTATTTCTGTTTCTTCTAATCACTCGTTTCTTTTCTCATCCTATCGTCTCTTGATGGTGATCCCAGCGGGGAAATGCCTTAAAACAGACGGTCTGGAGTCCAGCCCTCTGGGTTTGGTACAATTCAGTGTCAAGTGACTTTCAAAAGTCTAGTTTAGACTCTGAATGTCCTATGAGCACTTAAAGTCTTCTTGTGTGAAACAATGAGTCTCACTTTCCTCTCTCTTTTTCTCTTTTTTTTTTCTGTATTATTCTGTATATATATATTTTTTTTCTATATTATTCCTCTTACTCTTGTTTCTTCTTTGTCATTCTCTCAGCATTTCGGGGGCCAGTTGAAGATTTTGCTGGTTTGAAATGTGTGTTTCTTGGGCTCTATCTCACTCTCTTTTCTACGCTTTTGCAGTTTTTATGGATAAAGCAGATCTCTGCAGCATCAGGGTCTATTCAAGGGTTTGAGAGAAAATTCATACTCTCTCAACATACAAAAATCATATCAGAGCCATATCCAGTGAGAGCCATAAATGTTTGACTGTTGAGCTATCAAACTATTTTTCTTTTTAGGTGTACTTGTAAATATTTTAACTATCTTTTGTAATTGTTGATTTATGAAATATCATTATATAAATACTAAACATTAATATATTTGCTACTTATTTAGTATCTAATATATTAATAATTATAAATAATATAGATTAGGAAAGTTAGGATAGAATTAATAAAGTTGCATTTGTAATAGATAAACATAATATAGTCTTCTAATAATCTAAATGATTATTACTAAAATGCAATTTTTGGAATATATAATATAATGTGATTATTTGGCAGTTGCTTTTTTTCTAACCCTGGTTGCTGTTGTGGTTTCTGAGCTGAAAGCTGCTTTATCTAGTCTGGTGATGCAGGGCTGTCTCCCTCCCTCTCTCTCTTTCTCACTTCCTCTTTTTCGTTATCGTTCTCTTTTGGCTTGCAGTGCAGAGCGGGATAAATGTGATGTCACACTTATGAGCTAATTGATCTCACTCATCCACTCATCTGTCATACTAGTGAATGTTCTTTAGCTGCCCTCTATTTACATATGCTTTTCATTGAATAAGAATTGTGTCTTAATGCTGAAATCAGTGGACACCAAAGTGTCTGCACACTTTAGCCACTTTAGCACACAATATTCTACTTTTCTTTACAATATACAAAAAAAAAAAAAAAAAGTTTTTGCTACCTGAAAATTTTATGTTTAGTCAACTCAAATATCTAAGTGGTCACTTAGTACAACTTCACATTTCAAGTTGGTTAAACTTAAAATGTTCAGGTAGCAATACCACTTACTTTTTTAAGTTGAAACAATTTTTTTTTTACATATTTTGTAATCTAATGAAAGGAAATTATTTTTTATGTGACTTCCATCTGAATAGGACACAGTTTGCAAAAATCACACCATAATTGTAAAATCAGAGATGCACAAAAAAATGTACATTCAATTTAATATACAACATGCACTAAAATTATCCAGGACATAGGACTAAAGGCCCTTGCACACACTCAGTCCGAAATTCGCGTCCGAAATTTTCGCACGTTAAAAAATAAATACGACCTCACGTTGTGTCAATCATGCTTGTACACTGCCTCCGAAACTTTCGCCCGTCAAAAAAAAAATCGAATCAGGTTCGATTTTCTGCGTTTTTCGCATCCGTAGCAAGCATTTTGAATGGTGTTTTGACAATTCAGAGCCACCGAATCACGAAAGCGAAAAAACGCATGCGATAATTTCGGGTTTGATATCTGACTGCATTTTGCAGTGGGAGGGACTTAGTGCAGATGTGTGTTTGAGTGACAGCTTGTGTTTTCTTTATACAATGTCTGCCTGTTGCTAGCTGCTGCTTTATTAATGGCTGAACATCAAACCAAATGCTTCTTAATGTCAGATGTAACACAACTCAACTCTTTAAAGCAATGAATGTAGGCAAGGATAATTTATGGCCTTGTTCGTGTCGATTTTTGAGAAGATATAGACCATTCCAAACACGTCCAAACCTGCAATTGTTACATCAAGAATCTATTTCTGCATGTCTGCCTAATCTAATCTATAATAGTGTGCCAATAGTGATATAGATTATATTCAGACAAAGAGTAAACAGAAAGAATATTCTATTTGTACTATGGATAAATTGTCCATCAGTAATAAGTGGCTATTTGTGCTTTCAGACCTGGGACTGGCCAGTCATGAAAAAATATTTTTAGTGCATTAATGATTGCATTTGCTCTGTGTGTGATGCAGCCATTATTTAAACCCGAGATGGATGTAGAGAGGGGGTAAAGCCTTTGTTAACCTCCTGAAGGGAGGTTGAAACGTATTGGCACACAGCACTGCTTTGAGCAGAAAGTATTAGCTGAAGTACCTTTCTTCAATATGCATTATGCAATCCTCTTGTATGAGCTGCTATATGCTTAGAAGAGCACATATACATCTTAGTTTGTTTAGTCATCCGTCACCAGAGGCCATGTCTTCTCACGTTTTGCCCAAGATACTTGCCTGGTAGCTCTCTTAGGAGTGTAGTAGCACCGAGTAAGCACTCTGTTGCCATAGCAGCACTGTCAGAGCTGAGAGATATTATTGTGCCGAAGGTTACAGAGACATTACAAAGACAAACTATATACTCTATAGAGTATATGTTTATTTAGCCACTTATATCCAGTGTTGCATTTCAAATGATATTAGCATAACTGTTCAGCTAGAGATATATGATATTTAGTGGTTGGATAGGTGGATATCACATGAAATGCTGACAGTGTCTCTAAGTAAGAGCAGCGTGGGAGGATATTTCCTGTGTGTAGCTCACAAGATTTGTGAATGCTGTTTTTTAACAGACGTAGGATGTAAATTTTACTGTCAAATGGATTTTACGAGGGTATAATTGAACTGGTAATGGAGGTTTTACTGTGGTCAGCGATGACGATCATTCTAGTTAGTTGATGACAGTAATGACAGTCACTGGCTTTTAGCAGAAATATGAGCTCATTGCTAATGTCCAGATGTACTACAGTCAATATTTGCTTACATAAAGTGTATGTTAATTAGTATGAGAGATGGACCATTGCAGTCATCAACCATTTATTTACTTTCTAGTTGTTTGCGGGGGCGGGGCAATTCTTCTAGACACCATTTAATTGGACAAAAATCAGTGTAGTGCAACATGAGTCATCAAGATTTTATGTATGTTTTCTTGGAAGAAATTAGATTTTTAGTGACTAGCATTCAGAAAACCTCAAATCCATGTATATAAAAGCCACAAAACTCAAAAACCAGAAATGAAAATTCTGTTATCATTAAGTCACCCTCATGTCATCCCAAACTCGTATGGCTTGCTTTCTTCTGTTTAACACAAAATAATACATTTTGATAAAGGTTTTACCTGTGTTTGTCTGTATACTGAGTGTCAGTTGGGTTTCAAGGTCTAAAATGAGCATATAGCTTAATTTGACTGATATAAAGTTTTCTGAAGCGGCTTAATCAGTTGCATGATTAAACTGAGATTTAAGTCTTTATTCGCTGTCATATCGAATAAAAAAAATAAAAAAACATAATAACGTTTGTCTTATGACATGCGAGAGCCAATAAGTTTTGATATAACTTGACGTTTGATTTTCATGTCGTCATTTGATGTAGTTTAAATCCAAGGCTTGATCAATTTGAGTAAACGATGACAGAATTTTCATCTTTAAGTCCAAGAACGAATTGCCATTTAGTTGCTTGAACGGACTAACACCATTATTCTGCTCAATGTACACTAACACAACTGGTGTCAAATAACAGCCCAGATCAATGCATGTATGCCTGTTAAATATTTCAGACATGGCTCTCAGGTTGCTGTCATTGGATGGTCGACGTGTAATGTCGAAGTGTTACATTGCGCTTGAGATGGCTGTCTCTGTGCTGCCGGGTGCCTGCGCTAGAGCTCCTATTTTATTTCCGCTTGTCTCCTTTACTGGGCTGTGACTGTCTGTTCTTTCTTGAGCGTTTCTCCTCACATGTGAAATTTCTTGCTCTTTGAATTCAAATTTATTTCAAGCTACAAGTCTTTCTCTGTCTTCTTTTCTCTACCTTTCCTTCCTTCTGCTCATCCTTTTCTGTCTGCTTCTCTCTGAACTCTGTGTCTGTCAATCCCTGCCTACCCCCCCCACCACAACCCCCCGCACCTCTCTCCCCCTTCCCCGACAGACATATCCGATTACAAGAACAATAACAATAGTGGCCAAGCTGTCAATCAAAGAGGTGATCTCTCCACAGTGACCAATGCTATGACGGGGATGAGCCCCTCTCCATCTCTCTCCGCCCTGTCCAGCCGGGCTGGTTCCATCAGCAACTTGCACGATCGCATCATGTTCAGCCCAGGGAGCGAGGAAGCCATTGAGAGACTCAAGGTGACTGCCATACAGTATAAAAGCCTGACAACACTGAATGAAAGCCTCCAAATATAAATCTGACAAATATCTGCCTCCAGATATTAAGGGATCAACTCCAGATTAAAGGGATCTTTTCATAATTGTTTTTACCTACAAACTGTGTTGTTATTATTAACCGAAACTACAACTATTAAGAATAGTTTTTGTAATAAATCTTAAATGAAAGAAAATATCAATATTATATTTAAATATAATAACTTACTCTACTATAATACTATAAAACTGACTGTAAAATACAACTAACACTGTAATAAAAATGACAAAAAAAGCTAAAAATAAATGAAAATGACAAAAGCACTTCAATCACTAAAACAAACTAAAATCAAAATTAAAAAAATATATATAAAAAAGCTACACTTCTTATAACTTTACCTTTTAAACTGTACCTTAAACTGAAAAGAGATTTCGGAATGAGCTGTTTGTGAGGCTTTGATTGCATTAATAAAACTAAGGTAGTGTTTTTGTACTAGGGAGGGAGTGTTGAGGTCTTAAAGGTATACGGTACTATATTAGTAAGTATTCCTGATATGATACCTTTAATACATTTTTTTTTACACCTCATTAATTAAATCCAAAAGCTTTGCTGATGTACGTCTCACATTAATAAATCTAAAAAACTACTATGAACTTGGTGGCATATTTTAACTTGAATTTGTTTGCAATGCCAACTAGGAAACGGAGAAAATCATTGCTGAGCTCAATGAAACGTGGGAAGAGAAGCTTCGCCGTACAGAAGCCATCAGAATGGACAGGTTTGTTATATGAAGCCTTATGTAATGATAAGCAATTTTACGTTAGTGTTAGTTATGCTATTGTCATAAACCTAAACAATAAGTTTTAAAAACATCTAAATTGGTTTTCACAGAGAAGCACTGCTGGCCGAGATGGGTGTGGCCATGCGTGAGGATGGAGGAACTGTTGGAGTCTTTTCACCAAAGAAGGTAAAGTCATTATTAAGGCTGTAGGGAGAAAATGTATGCAGGTGGAGGTGGACCACATGATAAGGCTATGTTGTGTTCAAATAACTAAATAAGCCTGTGAATGTCTTTACGTTCCCTTTCTGGAAGCCCTCGCAGAGAAAACCTCAGCCCGTGTTTATAGACACTGTTGGGCTGTTCTCTCCCAATGAGGTTGGTTGCCATGGATACTGTGTGGTTGCATCTCGATTCTCTCAGAATGTACCTCTGTGTGTTCTTTCCCCATCAGAGCTCTTTTAAACGCATCTCTGATCTTTATTTAGGGATCTGTTGCTGATATGAATGCCGATGTGCTGCAATTCCTTCAAGTCTTTATAGTAAACTTTAAAGCAAACTGCTGGGTGAATGTACAGCAGACTTCAGATCTCAAGCATCATGCCCTATGATGCTTTTAAAGGCTTTCCTGTCTGGAGACTTACTTATGTGATATCTAAATCGAATCGCATGCATTTTGATGGATATCAAAATTTAAATCTTATTTTCCTCTTTCCAAGGTCGTACAAATACATTTTGAAAGTGCTCGCAAGGCATTGCTACGGTATACAGCACTTTGGCTTGGGTTTAAACCATTGATTCCAATGATTAAATTCAGAACGGTTTAATGCGTAGACTACATTTGAACTTTAGTTTGTAGATAATTTCAGCCTTTTGTGGCTCTTTTTGCCCCTGTGATTCATACTTTTAAGTTTTTTTAAATGTTTGAAAATCTCCCATTTGAAAATGTAACCATCAACAATGAGACTATTTAAATATATGTCTGCTGAATTGCAATTGGTCTTCTTTCTTATGCTTGGATACAAATTGTGATTGGACTTTTTTCATATATTTAAAGTAACCATGAAATCAAAATGGACAATTCTTATATTTTATGGAATATTGGGACAATATTGACTCCCCTCAAGCAACCTGTCACTCACAATGAGATTGCAACAATTAGCAAATGATCCAACAATCCAATCAGTTCCAATCAGATCCAATCAAATCTCGTCCTACATTTTGTCTCATTCGAGAAGCTATTTCACTCAGAAATATATGTCACAATAGGGAGGTTCATGCCACAAGACTTTGATGTGGCATTTAGCATTAACACAGAACCAAAGCCTAGAACCTAAACTTGCCTGAAACTTTAAGACTAGTCATTTGCTGCCTTGCAAGCACTGGTATTTCTTTCTGGAAATGCAAAAATAGTTGAGTCTGTAAAGTTGATTTTAAGTATGTTTGGGCCCCTCATTACAGACACCCCACCTTGTGAACCTGAATGAAGATCCTTTGATGTCTGAATGTCTCCTATATTACATCAAAGATGGAATTACTAGGTTAGTTACAATCCCAAGCTTCTCCTTTTCTCCATCGTGCATATAAATCACACATATATGCTTTTGTTCAGTAGAATTGGCACTATGGTATCTTGATGTGTTGCTTTGCTCAGGGTGGGGAGAGAAGATGCCAGCAGTAGACAGGACATTGTTTTGAGTGGTCACTTCATCAAAGAGGAACACTGCACTTTCACCAGCACTACTGGGCCAATTGGAGAAGGTTTGTTAATGATGCAGCTACTGTAAAAACACACATACTTGTACATGTATATGCCAAAGTCCTTATGGTTGTCCTTCCTGTTGTTTACAGCTGTCATTCTCGAGCCGTGTGAAGGAGCAGAAACGTATGTAAATGGGAAGAGAGTAACAGAACCCACTGTTCTCAGATCAGGTTTGTTTTTACTTTTTTCACCTCACCTGCTAAAATACTGTTCTAAGCAATATGGTTTGGTTCCTATTATTTATTTGTTTGTGCTGGTGTGTGTTTGTGTGCATATTTATTAGGGGTGGGACAAAATATCGATAGGGCAATATATCGTTGTCCTACTCCGTGCGATACGAGAATCGTTTCTCTGGCACCAAATATCGATATTTTAATGAATAAAATAAGGTGCTCTAAATAGATTTCCCAGTGTCGCTACTTCATGGCTCCTAGAGGTGGCGCTCAACAAATGAATGAGGGAAACATGAACAGAAGTTAACAAGCCTAAGAGAAAGAGGTTTTTAACGGGATGGCGCACAGCAATGTGAGTAAAATAATAGATGCCCCAGCCGTGTTTAGATCCAAAGTCTGGACCCACTTTGGCTTTTATACCATTTATGGGACAAACAAAATCGACAAAGAGTACGCAATATACAAGAACTGCCTGGTAAAAGTAAAGTGCATGGGCAATACAACGAACACGCAAAGCCACTTAAGTTGGAACGCCATCACCCTGATCTCATACCCTGGAAATCCTGAGTTCTCGCGAGAGCACAATTTGAATTTGGTCAGCGAGTCACTCTGGCATTGAGTAATAATGCTCATTAACTATGCCCTCGTAGCCGAGCTGCACCAAACAGTATCTGATATAGGCGGGCCGGAGGCGAGCTAAACAGATGACGACAGCGCTGCGACGTCGAAGTCATTAGTAAACATTGCATGATGGCTATGGATGAACACCAGTTGTTTGAAACGGCTTTGGCCACTACAATGAACTTGTGCTTTTTATCTAATAGAGGAACAGAAGACCGCGCTCGAATCGTTACTTTGCAAGAAGGACGTTTTTGCTGTTTTGTCGACCGGATACAGCAAGAGTCTAATCTACCAGTTAGCTCCGCTGGTAGCTAAGCGTATGGGGCTCTGGAGACGTCACCCCGTGTGTTGTTGTGATTGGTCGTAGTGTTATCCAATTGCGTGCAGTGAGATTTTCAAATGCATGCTTGGTGCCGCCCCTCGAGTTGGGTGATTTTCATTACTCAATGCCAGACCTTTAATCTTTCGGATTTGGGTCTGGATTTCCAGGCTACTGATCTCATTGAAAAAAAATTATTTACTTAAAATGTTCCATTTAATTTACAGTCTGAAAAACTTTTTGTGCTGTTTTCTAACAGTTTGGACTTGAATAAAGAGAGAAAAAGAGAGAAAACCTGCACTCTCAGCAATTTTCAAACCTACTAATATATTTTGTTTTCATCGTTATCATAGTTCACAGATATCGTGATGTATCATTATAGGATTGTCTAGCAATATATTGATTATCGCAGAATTGCGGTATCGTGAGCCGTGTATCGTATCGTATTATATCGTCTCGTGAGGTACCCTGTGATTCCCATCCCTAGTATGTATGCATGCATGCTTGTATTGATTTAAGATTTTATATATTCGTTGATTGATTTTTGATTGATTTGATTTTTATTATATTATTTGTAAAATAATTATTTTATGCACATCTGTGCAGAATTAACCAGTCTGTGTTAATGCAATTTTTTTATTTCTTTGTATTTACTGACTCTTTTGTAGGGAACCGAATCATTTTGGGCAAGAGCCATGTGTTCCGCTTCAACCATCCAGAGCAGGCTCGTCAGGAACGTGAGCGCACCCCCTGCTCTGAGACCCCAATGGAGCCTGTAGACTGGGCCTTTGCTCAGAGAGAACTCCTGGACAAACAGGGCATTGATATGAAACAGGAAATGGATCAGAGGTAAAAGTAACGTGGAGGAAATTCAAGAACAAGTGTGAGCAAATGTGACGTTTGTGTTTTTAGACTCATATCCATTTTCATATTGTTTGTATAGACTGCAGGAACTTGAGGATCAGTATCGCAAGGAGAGAGAAGAGGCCAACAATCTATTGGAGCAACAGAGATTAGTAAGTGACATAAAGGCATAAAGAGCTTATACAACTTGTTTCCTTTACTCCAAACTTACAGTAGTATATAATATGACCCTTTTTAGTGTTGATATTTCACTGTATGTCTTTTACAGGACTATGAGAGCAGGCTAGAAGAACTGCAGAAGCAGGTAAATCGTTGTTACCCTGATGTAGCAGAGGAAGATGAAGAACCTGAGGAAGAAGGTGACTGGATTGACTAGATTTTACCTCTAATCCATTTCCTTTACATAGTTTTTTTGAACTGCTTGAACTAATCAAAATGACCCACATTTAAACACCTGAGCATCTTGTATTCAATCTCTTTTACCCATAGTGCAATGGACTGAGAGGGAGACAGAACTGGCGTTGTGGGCTTTCCGTAAATGGAGATGTTATCAGTTCACATCTCTAAGAGACATGCTTTGGGGCAATGCCATCTTCCTCAAGGAGGCCAATGCCATTAGCGTCGAGCTAAAGAAGAAGGTGAAAGCTTTGGAAATAGTACCAGAAAGAACTGCATTCACTCTGCTAAACCTATAAGATATGACAACATTATAACTGATTGAGCCTTATGTCTCTTACAGGTTCAGTTTCAGTTCGTTTTATTGACGGACACACTTTACTCTCCACTTCCGCCTGACTTGTTACCACCTGAGGCTGCTAAAGACAGGGAGAAGAGCCCGTTCCCTCGCACCATTGTGGCCGTAGAAGTCCAAGATCAGAAAAATGGAGCCACACATTACTGGACCCTGGAGAAGCTTAGGTAATTTTTGCATATTGTTTTTACATATCGTTTCTTCAACAACAGACTTCATGTGGAGTTTGAGAATAAATTCCTTCATATATACATACACTATATGGACAAAAGTATTGGGACTTAATTATTCAGTCCAGGTGTTTCAATCAGACACATTGCCACAGGTGTATAAAATCAAGCACCTAGCCATGCTGTCTGCATTTACAAAAAAAAAAAAAAAAAAAAAAAAAAGAATTGTCGTTCTGAAGAGCTCAGCAAATTCAAGCGTGGTACTGTGACAGGATGCCACCTTTACAATAGGTCAGTTTGTGAAATTTCATCCCTGCTAGATATTCCATGGTCAACTGTAAAGTGGTATTATTGGAAAGCGGAAACATTTAGGAACAGCAGCAACTCAGCCATGAAGAGAAAGACCATGTAAAGTCACAGAGTCATCGAGTGCTGAGCTGCATGGTGCATTAAAGTCGCCAACAATGATTCCAAAGCTGAAGAGAACTTCCACTGGCATTAATATCAGCAGAAAAACTGTGTGGCAGGAGCTTCATGGAATGGGTTTCTTCACATATGTCTCATATCAGTGTGCTCTTTACTGACAATTTTGACTCCTTGGTAACCACTACATTTAAATAAAATTTTATTAGGGATAAAATGATTTGTCATGGTGGAAATGATGCAACAACTGAGGGACAGTCATTATTTGTGTCGTTATACATTTTTATGAAGTATTTACACAATAATTACTGAAATGGGTTATTTCATGTTTTGTTTACATTTTAATAGTTTTACAAGTATAATAATTTTGTATTTTAATCATGAAATCTCATATTTTAGGATTAAAAGTCTGGGATAAGGGTATAAGACAATACAATTTATACATAAAGAGTGTTTGAAAGGAAGCAAAGAAAATGAAGGCATGTTGTTTCAGGACGACAAAAAGAAAATCTGTTACTTGCAATAAAAGGCAAGTTCTGAAACACAAAAACGCCCGTAGGTGAAGAGAAACCCAGCTGAGTCACCTTGGGTTTCACAGTGTATCCAGGATTTAGATTGTAAATGATGTATAATGCCGCCCCCTGCAGGCAGAGGTTGGATCTGATGAGGGAGATGTATGATCGTGCTGCTGAGGTGCCCAGCAATGCTCTTGAAGACTGTGACAGTGTGCTGACTGGAGGCGATCCCTTCTACGACCGGTTTCCCTGGTTCCGTCTGGTTGGAAGGTGAGTTTTAAGGTTACTTCAGAGCATGGCTACACAGACCTGGCCGCTGGTGTTCAGTACAGAATGCCACATCAGATAAAGGCCACATTATCAACATTATTCTCATCAAACTACACTAGTGTTTGAATGGCCCATTGAAAGTGAATTCATTTCTGTTATGCAGAACAGAATTCTCATTATGTTTTTGTTCTTGTAATAGTATATAGAGTATATCGCAGGGCAAACAACTGCTGGAAAGAGAAAATGTAATAAAAACTGTTGGTTAAAAGCTGATCTCTACAGGATATATGTAATATTGCTTATTCCTCTGAGGAATTATTGCCCACTCACTTTTCAAGAGTGCAAGATTTTTGATGCTGCTTTATTCAGAAGAGCATGAAATCGATTTTCCATGCACTTCTAAATTAGGTCACAAGCTTCCCTTTGCCCTGTCTACTTCTGAGCTGTATGACTTACTCTTAATCTTGCCTTTACTATATCCTAAAGGATCACACTGAAATCAAAATTACGTCATCATTTACTCACTCTCATGTTGTTCTAAACCCACCTTACCTTATTCTTCTGTGGAACATGAAAGGAGAGATTTTTTTAAAATGTACTGGTAGCTCTAATAAGTAGGCTACTGTAACAACTGTATTGTTTGAGGTTTTTGCTACTGTACTGTATGACTTCAGAAGACCTGGAATAGTGAATGGACTGCTTTTACTTTCATGGTGCTTTTTGTCATTGTAGTGCTTGCCAGTCCCCCATCTCGTTTCACTTTCATTATATTGAACATGATATTTTTCAAAAATGTTGCCTGATATTTACAAAAAGGTATTTTTCAAAAGTACAAGTTTTGGTGTTTCAAAAAAAGAGAACAGGTTTAGAACTACATGATGATGACTGTGTTATGACAGAATTATTATTATTATTATTTTAGTGAACTATATCTATAAAATGTACATTACCATTCAAATGTTTGGGGTCTATATGATTTGTGTAATATTTTTGAAATAAGTCTCATGCTTACTGAGGCGATAATTAAAAACAGTAATATTGTGAAATATTCTCACAAGATGTTTTCTATTCTAAAATGTAACTTATTCCTGTGATTTCAAAGCTGAATTTTTCAGCATCGTCATTACTCCAGTCTTCAGTGTCACATGATACTTCAGAAATCATTCTAATATGCTGATTTGGTGCTCAAGAAACATTTCTAATTATTAGCAATGTTAAAAACGGTTGTGCTGCTTAATATTTTTGTCGAAATTGTGATACATTTTTTCAGGATTCTTTGATGAATAGAAAGTTCATAAGAACAGTATTTGAAATAGAAACCTTTTGTAACATTATCAATGTCTTTACTATCACTTCTGATCAATTTGCTGACCCCAAACTTTTGAAAGGTAGTGTAATATTGGACATTCTTAACAGAATCCTGTCACAGAGGCTGCTGTTCACATGTTTTTTTGTTTTTTTATATATATCTTGTATGTCCATTACCCTGCAACTAAGTAAAGTTGGCTTATTAAAAGTCTTTACGTACCCACTTGCGAGCAGAAACAATTAAATAGACAGATGGCCCCTCACACTAACTGGGCTCCCGTGTCTTTGGCTACACCAGAAACCCCCTTTTCTCCACATGCCTTAGTGAGCAAGCGAGCGACTCTAACTCCTCCCCCACCCCCTCTGAGCTCACATCAACCTCTGAACTCACTGAGCTGGTCCAGTCATGGCCGGACAAGAAGGTGGGGACAGATTTGGATGACTTGGACGATGATTTCTTGTTGGATGATCCATACTCGGATTTAGAGGAGGAGGAGGGGGAGGATGATGATGATGATGATGATGATGATGATGAGGGAGAGCTCTGCAGAAGCTCCAGCAAGACTGAGGACCCGTTTTATGATCGCTCGCCATTGTTCAGTGTATTGGGAAGGTTGGTGAGGTTTCAGGAGAATGCTGGGAAAGGAAACTAGCTCTTTCACACTGAGACTGGGTTGTTTTACAACACTGACTTTTAAACATTATATGTGCACAACACACACACACACACACACACATACACACACATATGTAGGCCTATACACACACACATACACATACATGAGAGATTTTTGTTTACATATGACTACACTCACATTTATAGACAAACAAATACCTGAAAAAAGGGCAGACATGCAAATAGGATGATAGTATATAGACACAATGAGATTGAGTTTATTTTCAGTTTCTGTTGGTGTCATACACTGTAGTTTAAAATACATTTAATGTATAATGGCTGGGAGTCTGTGTACACTCTTCTTAGTGGGCTTTGAAATGAGCAGTATAAATGTAAACACAAATAAGACTGTTATTGACCTACAGTGCAAGTATTTAGCTATGAAATAAATTGACATGGGAGAATGGTTGAGTTTTATTTTTTATTTTCTATTGAGATCTCTGACTGTTGATTGCTGATTTTGGTGTTTGGGTCAATGACGTGATAAATGTCAGGGTGGTACAAATGTTCTGATGTCCTAGTGAAGTAAAAAAAAAAAAAAAATCTATTTGAAAAGAAAATCTAATAATAATAAAATGCTAAGTTTAGTACAATATATACTGTATTATTAGTTTAGTACAATAAATTATAAATTTTTTTAAAACAGTGAATCTGTTCAACCTTTTCCAACAAATTAAAGTCATGTGGTGCGATACAGAAATAAAACAGGAAATTATATAATAGAAAGGCTCATACAGACCCTCATGACTGTGTGTCAAAGTCAAACAGTCTCCTAAAATATAAGATAATTGGACTTATTTATGACGAGGTAAGTTTAGTTCAGATTATAAAATCTCACGTGATGCATCTCCCCAACAACATTTATAAATTTTTAATTCATGATGTTTGTCCAAAAATAATTTACCGTATGTAAATATATTCAAGGTGTAAGGAAATATTTGATTATTTTCTTACTTTTTATTTTATGATTACACCACATGACATTTTTCAAAACCGTATGAAAACAACATAATTGCAGTTCTAAGAACTGAGAGCATGTTTTAAACCAGGTTTAAAAAATTGTCCTTTTCCTTATCTTGGCCACTCTTATTTGTCAGTAGCTATGTTTCCATCCAAAGATAAACATTTAACTTATGCACAAAATTGGAATATTGCATAAAACTTTAGCAAATAAAGCCGTTTTTATCATGTGTTCAAGAGAACAAAATTGTTACTTTCTGGGAAATTGGCACAACAATTTAGTCCAGTTTTCCAATCACATGATGAATCACATGATAGTTGATGAAAAATCAACCAATCAAGTTTTTTGTCGAATTTATTTGGTAAATGTGTTTCCATAGTATAGTTAATGTTAATCTTGGCTTTTCCATCCAGCATTTGCGATATCCCAAAACTCAAATAAAAATAGGTGGATGGAAACATAGCTAATGACACTTGAGGAGACATGGGATTACAAGGGTCACTTGATCAAGAGAAAAAGCAGGAGACTTAAGCAAGTCTCCACTTGATATCCATCTCACTGCTATAAGATATTAAAGAGATCTCTTCTGATTTGTCTTCCCCTGTGGGAAGGATTCCTGGACTTTAGTCAGCATGTCTGGACTTTACCCTGTCTTCTCCCATTATCATACATTTGACTTTCATCTGATCGCTGCAGACACACACCTTGAGCTTCTGGGTTTGATTTGGACCTAATGATTGTGATAATTGAATTCAGAATTTGCTGGCTGTCAGCAGCTCCACCCAGCATAGCTTTGGCCCTCGTGTCCCGTCAAGGTCTGTGTCCCAGCTTTTACATGCACCGCATCACTTCTTCAAAGGGCTCCGTCAGCTTTGAAGTGCTATCTCCAAACATTCATATTAGCTGTTTGTTTTGTGTACCGCAGAAACAAACAAGACCAGATTTTTGTAACATGGCATGAATGTCTGATGAATGAGAAAAAAGCTATTAATGTAATGACTTACTAATTGGTTCCCGTAATACAGCAGTTTGGTTACGCAGAGTGTTCACATATCTCAAGATGAAAGAGCTGGTTTCTAGCACAGCTGTCTCTCTTCCGGGCATGTGAGATCATATGCCGTATTTCGACCTTTTTTGTGAGATTTTTACATGGAAACCTTTGATGAAACGGCTCACTCTTTTAAGTTGCGCTTGTGCAATGCACTGCACATCTGTTACAGTATGGCCGCTTTTTTTTTTGGTGTCTTTATCTTTATTTATTTTTTGGTATTTGCTAATGGTATTGTCTGTTCACGCTCGCAGTGTCCAGTACTGTCACATTTATGTCATCGCTTCCACCTTTTTTTGTCATAAGCATGCTTTTTTTGTACCTCACCAAAACCCTTTTTTTTTGTTCAGCACTACTGTTATCTTTCAGTGTCTACCCATGGAAGATGGGCAATGTAGTCCTTGATATCAGATGGATGGAAAACTGTTGATTATGACAATCAACTATTGTATATGAAATGTCAATCTCAAGGTTTTGGAACATATAGGCCTAGTCGTATTTCTTGTTCTGATCATGGATGTATTGCTTATCCAAATAGCCCACAATCATTTGCACAAAAACATATTGAGTCACTCCATGTAACATATTTACTCATGCACAGACTATATAAAAGGCCAGTTTGTGCTTAAGTTACAACTATTATAATAATTAATAATAATATCAGTATAACAGCAATTAACATGAATTTTCAGAATGTTTTGTTCCAAAACGTCTTGTGTGATTCTCATATGTACTTATTTGATTAGTGACCTACAGTAGAAATAGTGTGGAATCTTTAGTATTTATTTTTCATTTCTATTTCTATCATCTCTACCATTCAAATGTTTGGGGTTGGTAAGATATTTTAAGATATTAATTCTCTTATGCTCACCAAGGCTGCATTTGTTTGATCAGAATTATCAGCAGCATTACTCAATTCTTCATGATCCTTCAGAAATTATTCTAAAATGCTGATTTGCTGCTCAAGAAATATTTCTTATTATCAATGTTGAAAACAGTTCTGCTGCTTAATGCTTTTGTGAATATTTTTCCCCCACCAGGATTCTTTGATAAATAGAAAGTTTTTATTTGAAATAGACATCTGTGTTAACATTCGCTTTGAAATTTTAAAGCTTTCCTGCTGAATAAAAGTATTATCATTAATAAAAGTATTATTATTATTTAAATCTCTCTGACTCCAAACTTTTTGAACAGTAGAGTATATTACATTTTTCTATTTTATTTATAGTTTTAAATGAAAAAATTATCTCCAAATTTGGGATATCAGATTTTTGGGGGGTTTATCTTCACTTCAGTCCCATGCTCCTTAAACTCGCCCAACATTTACACATATATATAAACAGATAAAAAAAATACTCTACACCTTCCTGTTTTATATCATGTATCCTGTAAGGAATAATCCTGTCCAGGGCCACAGCAGTGCCTGCTTTTGTGTATATGTTGATCAATGTTTTGTTTGTCCTGTTTGCTGTATAGTTGATACCTTGGACATTTTCTTATTTTCTTCTTCCCTCTCTCCTTTAGGGCTTTTGTGTATTTGAGTAATCTGCTCTATCCTGTGCCCCTGGTACATCGGGTTGCCATTGTCAATGAGAAGGGAGAGGTCAAAGGTTTCCTCAGAGTAGCTGTACAAGCAATATCAGGTAAGATTAGGACTGTAAGTGTATTGCAGAACCTACTGGTGAGTAGAGTGGCACATATTTCCATATATCATTGCTTTGTCTAGATAAAGATATTTATGGATGGTAATATTATGGATTTACCGATATTAAATTCTGTCACATACCGAGACGACGTATAAGATATTTCAGTATTTAAGACATATAGTATTTTAAATAAGACTTAAATTATATGTATATTATCAATTTATAGTTGATAACAAAAAAATAGCCGATATTAAAATTATATATATATATATTAGGCATCACAACATACAAAAGGAAAATAGCTGTACTGAGATTTGCTAAAGATTACATTTAAATTAATAGTGTTTTTAAATATGAACTTATAGTGAGTTAGATGATGGCAAAGGTAAACTAAACGTTAAAATATAGAAAATGAGCATGCACAATTTAATATACAATAAATTAAAACGTTCTCTAATATTGTTAGATGACTGATACGTACCGATATATATATATTGTGAATCCTTAGTTTAAGGAAACAGGAAAAAGTTTTGGGGGTTAGAAGGTGTATTTAGACCTGAGGGATTGTATATATAAAGGGCAAGCTGTGTGTGACTTCTTGAGGAAGTGATGTGAAGGTGCTCTGGTTTTTCCTCCAGCTGATGAAGAGGCACCAGACTATGGCTCTGGTGTCCGACAGTCAGGCACTGCCAAGATTTCTTTTGAAGACCAACAGTTTGAGAAGGTATTGACATTAAAACATTTGTAATGGCTGGGAATACTCATTGTGAGTGGGAGCTTAATAATTTAATTTAATAATTTTTTACAAATTTACATTTGTACAAACTTACATTTTTACAAAAAGCTGGAAGATTTATAGTAATGCCCTGAAAAATCACATAAATTAATTGCTCAAAAGCGTGTGAACCATGACATATACTTGGTGACCTGCTTTGCTGATCTGGTCAACATGGATATTTGTATGGCAACTTACTTGAAGTGCTTCTCTTTCCCATTGAGCAGTTCCAGTCAGAGTCCTGTACTTCTGGTCTTTCCTGTGCTGGCGTTTCTCAGGAAGAGTTACGAATTGTGGAGGGTGAGGGCCAGAATGCAGAGATGGGACTCTCTGCAGATGAAGTCAACAATAATACCTGTGCAGGTAAGAAATATGGAACATACAGGGCATCTTCAAAGAAAATGTTGATCACATCATACTCAAAATATACTATTAAATGTATAGAAAAACATGTACTCTATGGTTCTAAGGTTTGGGATTGGTTAAATTTTTTTAATGTATTTTAGTTTTTAATGCTCACCAAGGCTGCATTTATTTGATCAAAAATACAGTTAAAACATTAATTGTAAAATAGTATTACAATTTAAAATAACTGTTTTCTTTTTTAATATATTTAATATGCTCAATAAACATTTCTTATCACAGGTGAAAACAGTTGTGCTGCTTAGTATTTTTGTGGAAACCATTATTTTGTTTCTTTGAAAGAAAAGCATTTATTTTAAACAGACCTTTTGTAACATTATAAATGTCTTTATTGCCACATTTGATCAATTCAATACATACTGTATGTATAATAAAAAAAAAAAAGAAGTTGACCCCAAATGTTTGAATGGTAATGTTTGCAAGTGGAAACATGACCTACGAGTTTGTGTGTCTGAAGTCTGAATCTATATGTCAGCTTCCCATATAGTTTTCATATTATTTTCAATTGACATATTTTCTTTCATGTGCTCTTCAGTTAACTCAGAAGAGTTGGAGAGCCCTGTAAAAACAGGTTTTGATGGCATACTGGACGGCGCTCTGGATCACTTGAGGATTGGAGAAGTCTTCACATTCAGAGTTACTGTGCTGCAGGCATCAAGCATATCCGCAGAGTACGCAGACATATTCTGCCAGTTCAAGTGAGTGCCTCTGTCCTGTTCTAAAGTCTGTTTCCACTAGTGGACATTTGTCATTGTTCTAAATCGAATATTCTTTCATTCAACTCCTCGTTTGTAGTTTTATTCACAGGCACGATGAAGCGTTTTCCACAGAGCCGTTGAAGAACACTGGACGTGGTCCACCACTTGGCTTCTATCATGTGCAGAATGTAAGCTTTGCACTATAACTCAGAGCACCACGTCACGCTGTTTTTATTAAGCTGAGGGTAAAACACTCGTTTCTTCGATTTTCCAGATTGCCGTGGATGTGACTAAGTCCTTTATAGAGTACATAAAGACTCAGCCGATTGTGTTTGAAGTCTTTGGACATTACCAGAAGCAGCCTTTCCCTGCGCTCTGCAAGGATCTCATTAGGTAAATCCTGGCAATATTTATTATTTCCAAATCAGATTAATACATGCTACAAATGTCCGAATTCATCCATCAAAGTTATACTGAAATGACAGCCAGATCTCTTTTTTCAGTCCATTGCGCCCATGTAGACGGCAGTTCCCGAGAGTCATGCCTCTTTCCAAACCAGGTGAGAGCAATGACTATTTTCTATGACCATTAACATTGAAGCCCCCCCCCCCCTTTCACCCCATTGGCCACTGCATGTTTTGTAAAAAAATAAATAAAGCAGTTGCGACTGGTTAATGTTTCCAGCCAAATCACGTTGAGGCTGAAGCTGTTTAGCACATATTCTCCGTCTTTTTGTGTTGCCTGTTTTATGTTGCTTTTTTATGTTTTGGGTCCATGTACCCATGTCACAGTATTTATGTTGTTGGTGGTGGGTGTAGCCGCAGATAACGACACCCCTCCTGATCGAGAGAAGAACATGGACCTGATTCGCTTCCTGTTGCCAGAGGTCTTCAATGGGGCTCTGGTGGACTCGCTGTCAAGCCACGCCCTCAATGCAGCAGGCGTGGCTGTGTCCTACCTCCTTGAGGGGGAGGAGCAAGCCAGACTGCCGGCCCCGCCCTTGTCTATCTGTTCAGTAATAAAAGCGCAGAAGCCGGGTCTGTAATGGTTCTGAGTGCTTAAGGCCAAAGAATGTCCCTGAAACTAAACCTCTAGTCAGTCTAATGCGCTGATAATATAATATAATACAATATAGTGTTGTCAAAAGTACCAAGTCGATACTGAAAATTTAAAAATGTGCCGCTTTGAGCGCTGTTGGGCTTAATCGTAAACACTTTGGAATGGCCATTGTACTCACGTGCTCATCAAATATGTCTGTGATTGGCTACAATGATGAGCGCTTCAAAAACATGTTGTAAATATACATCAATGGCACTCTTCAGCGAGCGCTTACACAGATACACACGGGAGCATTTGAAAGCAGGCATCTATCAGCTCTCAAACGCTCCTGTGCGTTGATCATTGTAGCCAATCACAGACATATCCGATGAGCTCGTGAACACAATGGCCAATCAGAGGTGTTTATGATTCCGCTCAACAGTGCTCAAAGCATCACATTTTTAAAATGGTACCCAAGTCGGTACTTTTGACAACACTAATATAATATAATATAATATAATATAATATAATATAATATAATATAATATAATATAATATAATATAATATAATATAATATAATATAATATAATATAATAGTGCTGGGCAACGATTAATCACGATTTATCGCATCCAAAAATAAAAGTTTGTGTTTACATAATATATATATGTGTGCACTGTGTATAATTATTTTGTATATATAAATACACACATATACATGTATATATTTAAGAAAAATGTGTTATTTATAAATAAATTATTTATATATAATATAAATTATGTATAAATATATACATGCAGAATTGTCTTAAATATATACATGGATATGTGTGTATTCATATATTCAAAATAATTATATACAGTACACACACATATATTATGTAAACACAAACTTTTATTTTGGATGCGATTAATCTTTGCTCAGTACTAAATATGATATAATTCTTGTTATTTATTAAACATGTTATACTTCAAAATGTGTGATATTTAGGCAGTGTCCACTCATTTCCCCCAATCATACGGGAGTCACACAAAATCCCTGCATTGACAGACTGAAGGACGCTTTGTTCCAGGGACTGCGTTTCGGCCTGTTAATACTGTGTGTGGGTGTATGTCTTTTTCTCTCCCTCAGCCTCTCCATACAAACCTTATCAAGCAGATGGACAATTCTGGTCTTTCTCTCTGACATCATTCACCAGAAATAAATTGATGAATAGTACCGAAATAAGACTGTGTAACTGCATGAGTAAAACTGGTTGTTCTATCACTTGAAACTGAGCTTGATGATGCAGTGGTCTCTAAACATTTGCAGGATATTCATTTTGGGTCATTATTATTATTATTAGGTATTTCGTTGTTAGTTTTCTTGTCTACTTATGTGTCATATTCAATGGTTTGTCTTACAGAAAGAGAAAACTTTAAATAAATATTCATAAGTATATGACAGTTAAATATGAGTTTAAGGAATAGTTCACCTTCGAATTAAAATTCTGTCATTCAGTCGTATTTCATTAGCTTTTTTCTGTTGAACACAAAAGGTGCATTTTTGAGCATTTGTTTTTATATAAAATGTAAGAATACGAGTAAAAGCAAAACAACTACAAAAAAGCAGCATAATTGTCTTCTGAAGCCACATGATATATTCTCTATGTAAGCGCATGAGAGAAGTAGAGAAGTCTGCTTCCTTTCAGTGTATTTCATATCTTTTCAAAAAATCAGTTGATCTAGTTGACAAAATCTGAATGAATCAAACAGATCCAGTTCTCTAGTTCAACTCACTGACTCAATATGCTGCTATCGTATGATTTCAGAAGACTTGTATGAATCACTTTTATGAGACCTTTATGGTGCTTTTTTTGGTGCTGCCATTTTGGTGCTTGATCCCAGTACTCATTAACTTTCATTACATTGAAAAAAGCGGACAGAATAAAGAAAAATCTCCTTTTGTATTCCACAGAAGGACAAAAAGTCATACAGGGTTGGAACGATGTGAGGGTGAAAAAATAATGAGAGAATTTTCATTTTGAGGTGAACTATTATTAATTCTGCTTGGCATGTGCAGGTGTTCAGGGATCACTGTTATTCACTTGACTTTATTCATCTTAACAGCAGTGTGCCTTTACATCGGACCCCTGATCTCCCACTCCTGGTCCTCTCTAACTATATTCTCTATTCCTCCTTTTATACTGTGATCCATATCTTCCTCTCTCCTGTGAAACTCTAGTATCCCTCTCATCTGCCATTGAATTATTATATCCTTTGGTCTATGATTAACTCAATATTGGTTTGACTCTCTTTGTTGTTCCTTCTTTCTCTGTTTTCTGCATAGTACCTGCCACCAAACTGACAGCTCTCACGCGACCCACAGCAGGACCGTGCCACTGTAAATACGACCTGATGGTCCTCTTTGAAATCTGTGAGCTAGAGGCCAATGGAGAGTAAGTGTCTTGTCTAAACATTGACCTTTTCCCTTTAAATTGGCCTTTTACTGATTCAGTCTGAGCAGAATCGATTGCTGTCTTCAGTGTGGCCTTTAAAATCAGTGATATCCAGTGTATCCGTATAAAATGTTTTAATTGGTTTTTAGATCGTGATATAAAGAAAATCATACCTGTTCTCATTCATATAATTGCTCTCAGTACCATCAGGAATCATTTTAGACACTTACAACTCTTCCCAAAGGACATTTTACACACTTTACATATACTGTATGTACAGTTTGGGGTCAGTAATTTTAGTTTTTTAAAAGAAATTAATACTTTTATTCAGCAAGGATGCATTAAATGTATTGCTGTCAAATCGATTAATCGCTATTAATCCCATCTAACATAAAAGTTTTTGTTTACATGATATGTGTGTGTAGCCTACATATTATATTATAGATATGTCTGTGTGTGTGTGTGTATTCTGTATACACACACACATATATTTATACATTTATATTAGTACTGTCAAAATTAGCATGTTAACGCGTGCGATTTATGTTTTTCAGTTTAATGCGTAAAAAAAAAAACTTAAATCTTACATTATATGATCACGCTCTTATTCATACAAATGCTTTTAAACCATTAAAGCGCGACAAGACAAAAGAGAAAGTGCTGTCTGTGAATGTCCTGTCTCTGTGACACACACACACAACTCGTGTGCATGCCAGAATCGTGCGCGCAGACAGCGCACCAGAATCGAGTTCTCTTTCGCGCTTGAACAAACGTATGTGCTGTATTACGTTATACAATGTCATGTGTGCACTGTGGTCTTAAACTCAAATTAGTTATACTGTACATCAAATTTGCACCAGGACCTGTTAGAGAAACATTTCTGCTGTACACACACACGACTAAATGACAATAAAAGCTGACTTTTCTTTATCGAAATTATATCTAATAAATTTGTTTTATGGTAACTTATATGAAAACAATGATGTCTAAGATCAATTGTTTATCAGCATACCAACCTGGACATGCTTAAAAAATATAATATATAATTAATATCAAAGAATTATTATATAATAAATATTTTTAGACATATTTTCTATAGTATATATATATTTTCTATAGATTAAAATATATGACGTATTATTAAGTAAATAATTATTCCTAATTAATAAATCTGTTGGCTTTGTACAGTAAATCCTACATTGTGTTTCTACATCCAGGAAAGCTGGACTGCTGGTTATTGTATTTGACATGTATCTGTCCCTTGCAGCTATATCCCAGCCGTAGTGGACCATCGGGTAGGCATGCCCTGCCATGGCACATTCATGTTACATCAGGTACTGGAAAATGTTCTTTTTTTTTTTTTATTGTGTAAGCAACCATAGTCCATACTAATTTAACATTAGAGTACAATATGACATACAACAACACAACATTTACATAACAGGGCATCCAAAGGAGAGTTACAGTCACCATAGTACATGAGTCAGGAAGAGATATCGAGTGGAAGGAAGTGCGAGAGCTGGTTGTTGGTGAGTTTGGCCTCAAATTCGAACTTCTGCTCAATGCATATGAGTAAATAAGAGAGATATTGTGATATTCAGCAAATGGGATTTTTGCGTTTGACAGGGCGCATCCGGAACACACCTGAAGCAGATGAGACGATCATCGACCCCAATATTCTCTCTCTCAACATACTGTCTGCAGGATACATTCGACCCACACAAGATGACAGGTACCTTCTCAACCCTAATAAATATGTCAAGAAGACCAGTTTAGAAGTTTACAATAACATGACATTCTCATGTTTTCCATGTCTTTAACACTAAACATAAGACATCTTGAAAATTATGCTTGTCATTTTATATTTAAGAACACTGCCATAAGAGGTTACAGTACATGGGAGATTTATTCTTCTGTCATGAAGCCTTTTTTCTCCTTGAACACTCAGTAGCAGAGTTTGTCCACTTTGGCTGTTTCGCACTCCACTCTTTTTAATACAAGGTCTCCATTTTAGTGATTGCTGCACTTAATACGACTCTCTCCTCAGCTTTGGCATATGATCTGAGAGCTGAAGCCAAGCCTGGGAGACAAACAGTTCTCTGCACAACTTTAAAGCAATGAGTTTTTGCCAAAGAGAAATGAGTCAGTGAACCAAACCTTCCAAACAGCTCTTAAAGGCTTGGCACAAGGGAGTGATTCAGAATCAAACGGCAACGCAACAGTGCCAGCCTTAGATAAAGACCAGAAGTATATTTACACTTTTATGTTCCTTTGCACAAACATACAATAACTCGCACTGACAACTGACACATCCTAGAACTGCCATATTGAGGCTTTTAGCATTCTCGACAGGGTGCAAAGTATGCTTGGCTTGGGGAAGTCTGATCCTACAATTAAGGTTTGAACCTTAAAAAGTACACTACTGTTCAAAAGTTGGGGATCGGTACGATTTTTTTAAATGTTTTTTAAAGAAGTCTCTTAAGCTTACCAAGGCTGCATTTATTCATTCACAATACAGTAATAATTTATTACAATTATTACAATTGTACAAAAAATATAATTAACTGTTTTCTATTTTAATACATTTTAAAATGTAATTTATTTCTGTGATGGCAAAGCAAAATTTTCAGAAGCCGTTACTCTAGTATTCAGTGTCACATGATCTTTCAGAAATCATAATAATATGCTGATTTGGTGAAAACAGTTGTGCTGCTTGATATTTTTTATGGATTCTTTGATAAATAGAAAGTTCAAAAGAACAGCATTTGTTTGAAATCGAAACCTTTTGTAACATTATAAATGTCTTCACTGTTACGTTTGATCAATTTTATGCATCCTGGCAGAATAAAAGTATTAATTTCTTCTTTTTTTTAAAACTTACTGGCAACTGACCCTGAACTTTTTGAACAATAATGAAAGTAAATTGTTTTAATTGTACGTATTACATAAGGAATGTAATTAACACAGTGCTTTTTTTTATACTTTAAAGGTTAAAATTGTGTCCAAAACCATTTTCAAAAACTGAAGATATATTTGAAGATATTTCTTCCTGTCATTAACAGCGTCAATATAATTAATCGATAAACAATTAATCATTTTGTGATTTAACTGAAAAAAAATGTTTTTTTAAGGGAAAATGGTTTTAGAGGAATTGTTTTTCATTCAAGTCATTCTGAGACCCCTTGGAAGTTAGAAATTTGTATTTATTTATGTATTTTTTATATTTACGTAACACAAGTATATCATACAAAAGTGTTTTGTGTAAAAAGTTGATAGTAAGATTGTTGTTTACTGAAAATTAAATGGTTAGCGTTTGGCTAACTATGCTAGTAGCTCCAAACACATTTGATATGTGCAAAATGAACAGATTTTTTAAAATTAATTTTTTAATTCTAAGACTGATTTATATGGTACACAGGTGGAATAAACTTAGATAAATGCTTAAAATATATTAACACAACCTCTCAACATGCCTCTTTTTTGTTGGATTGTTTTTAATTATTGCAGAGACCTTTCTGCATGACATAACAACAGCGAGTCAGGATTCGAATCGCTTGACTGACAAACTAATTCCTGCAACTGCTCTTTTTCTGTTTAATAAAACTCATAACTAATAATTCCCCTCCCACTGCACACATGAGACAAAATGTGGTTTTATTAGCCACTATGAAGGAGGTCACAATTCAATCTGAAGATATGAATTCACTATTTTCCGACATGGAATTGAAAAATGGTTCTCTAGTTCACCTCCTTGCTGGTTGTGCAAGTCTTCCCATCTGATGCTGGTCTGCATTTGTGTCCATTCTCATCTGTTCATTCCATTCACTCTGTCCGCACTCCATTGCTCAGATTCAGCTACTGTACCCTCTCACTGAACCACACAGTGGATCGAGCTCTGCTGGTCACCATCACGTCGTTGTGATCTGCATGTGAAGATTTTTTTTTTAAAGAAAGCTTAACATTAAAAACACTTGAAGCTTATATATGAAACTTCACTAATAGAATCCATCATTAACATTCTCTCATCATGATAGTCATTGGAAACAAAATGCTACGTTTCTCATGTCACGTTACACGCTAGCAGCCTAACAAAGCATTTTTTCATCTGCAATGCATTACTATGACATCACCTTAAATGGGCATCACATATCAGCATCCAGACTTTGCAAACATGAAATGCTTAAAGTAAAGTCCATAATCATTTAGATATCTTATATTATCAGATTTATCCACCGATGCAAAACTGCATGAAAGAGACATTATTACAAACCTCTCGTTTCAAGCAGCTGTGACCTCCTCTCCTGCGATGTAACCACAAGTCCTAACTAGATAATCCACATTATACTTACCCATAAAACCATGTATCGGAGCTGGATTCATACACCAAGGACAAAGCTGTGACGGGAGAGTTGTGCAGAGGTCTCATCAGACACAAGCTGTTGGGCCTCCACACAAGCTCCTCTCCACAACCTTCTGATTCTGACATTTCTCTAGTCCACTAACAGAATGTTGTTTTGTGTTTTTCCAGACAGTTTCTTGATTCGGACATGCCTAGGTATATTACCTTCAAATCCCTCTCCTCCCATTTTATCACACACACACACAACAGAATGTTTATTTTTCATCTTTTTATTTCTCTGGCCATCTGTCTAATCAACCTCCATCGTTCTTTGCGTAATTGTTTTGGCTCTCAAATACTGTTCTTTCTGCAATCATGTTGGTTTGTCTATTTTTTTTTCTCCTTTCCTCCTACTATTTCGGAAAATGTGAGAGAATTTCACTCTGGCTCCCGTGGAAATGCTTTTGTGTGTGAAGCTTCTGTTGTGTATTGTATGTTTTTGACATTTTTGGCACCAGGTGACTGGATTGCATGGCTTGGCTTTTGTATGGGCTGCATTTTTGGCTGAATCATTTACAGGAGGTGTGGTAGAGATCATAGTCACGTTCCCAGTTAATAGGGAACATTCTCAGAACTTTACGTTAACGCTCTAAAAGTTATGAAAAGAATCTGAACTTTAATAATGCTCTCAAAATGGTAGCACAAAAACATTATTTATACATTGTTTACGGAACGGGTTGTTTCTGATTTTTTTTTATTTATTTTTTTATGTAACTGAGGACATTTAAAGCTAACGTCCCGTCCCCATAGTGTTTGCAAAACAATAAAATAAAGTTCACATAACCAAGAAAAACTATTGAACATATTGAAACTTTGATTTTGGACGTTTCAGAGAACATTATAACGTTTTCATAACTAAAGGGAACGTCAGCAAAAGTTTCTTGGAACATTTTTGTTAGCCGAATCCATTTTATGACAACTTCATAAATAAATTTGTAATCTACCGGTACGTCAGCCACTTCTTCATCAGTCACACATTCCTCCAGTTTAAACTAAAAGCGTTTTTATAATATTTTTAATGAGTCACTCTTACCACACACGCTCCATCAGTCCCACATAAAATGTATTGCTCTTGCTCAACAAATTCTCAACAAATTAGCTGACATCTCTTAATTAAAAATGTATGGTTTCATTTAAACAGCTCTGCAACTAGATCAAGTTCCATCACAAATGTCAAAGCGACACCATAAAACACAATTTCGCCTGTGTGGGGCGATAACTGTTGGCCAGACCACACACCATGAGGTCTGTGTTGTTTATGGGCGGGAGGGCTTGCTCTGCTAACCTCAGTATTAATCATGAATCTCTGAACAAAATTAGTGTTATGTTAGTCCACTGAGATTTATGATCTCATATGAAAAAAAATGCATTTAGTCAAGTTTATTGACAGGTAGTCTTCCCTTGCATTCTCTGCTCACATTAGCCAGTCTTTTTGACCACTAGGAGGTAGTGTTGATCAAATTTCTTTAAAGGTTTATTATGCTGCCTGAATGTATAAGCTAACATTTCTAAGAGCTGCTTGCAGATTTCTAATGATTAAATCAGGACAACTATAATCACAGGAATTAGCTGCTTGTTTGTAAATATAAGGGTGGTGTCGCCACAGAGCGGTATGAGAGCATTGTTTTTATCCAAATCTGTTTTTCTTGTTGCAGTGCCAGAACTGTTCCATTTGCCAGGGCTATTACAGATCACACTGAGAATTTGATTTATCAAACACATAATTCAACACCCTCTTTTACAGAAAAATGATGCTGTATAGTATTAAACTTGTAACCTGTAATTCACTGTATATGGTGGTATGATAATGTACAGTTAATTAATAAGTGCATTTACATCTGCAAGATGTATGTTTCAGAGTGTTTGCTCATCTGCAATAAGACGATTCTTGTCAGATGTTGAATAGACATTTAGAAGATGTTTATGATTTAGAATGTATGTAAAACTGCTTTTTATAAGAAGTTTATCAGATGTTGTACACAACTGATGTTTTCCAGATTAAGCGCTCTTTAGCAGACATCATCTGGGATTTTTTTTAATCATTGTATGTGCTTCTTTAAACTTGCAACCCATAGTTCAATTGTAGAATAGAAGTGCTTGAAAATAAATTAGACAATTTGTGAGCTGAAGAAAGAAATTTAGGAATTGAAAGCAAATCCCAGTTAACAGAAAACATTCTCAGAGGTTCTCTCAAAGTTACGACATTTTCGACATAAACATTTTCCAGTAAGATTAATAGAATGTTCATTAGTTATCTGGTTGAAAAAGTTGCTGCCTGAATTTAAGTGCAATCAACTTGGTTGTTTAAGTCATTTCAACTGAAATTACATTAAACTGACTTAAAAAAAATTTGAATCTTGTATAAGTCAGAAAATATTAACAATTGCTCAACTTATTTTGATGAGTTAAAGCAATGTAAAAACATGTTATCATAACTTATTGATCATATGATATTTTAGTGTACATTATTAATGGAATGTTTTTTTTTTCTGAAACATTTGGACACTCGTCAAACGTTTTTTGTACGTCAATACTTAGTAGGCCTACTTGTTTCAAAATGTTCAAAACGTTCAAAAACTAACATTCCCATAATGTTTGTAAAATTATAAAATGGAACGTCCCCCTAATGTGGAATGTCTTTAGAACTTTTATTTTTTTTAACTGGACGTTTTGAATGTTACCGAGAACTCTCAAAAATAACGTTTCTTCAAATGTGGATGTTATCAAAATGTTCTTAGAACATATTTTTGTTAGATGAGTGATGATTTGGGAAGGAAAGATATCTTCACATAATTCCTCAAAGTATTTGATATCATTCTTAGTACACACTTGTCACCTTGGCAACTGTACTATTATCCACACCAACATCCTCCAATGTAGTTCTTACTGTCCCAAGAGTTTGTCAGGGAGTTGAGTATAGCCCTGCAGTGTCCCTCCTCCCATATATGTTGTCACAGAAACCAATTTTAATTTCCAGCAGTTTGGGTGGCAGTGTGCAGCTCAACAATCCATGTAAGCATTACCTCAGCGGTAGCATGCTTGCTTTCTAACCCTTGTGCAATGAGTAATTCTTCAATATTATTTAGGTCCTCAATGCAGGCAGAACCAATAAACTAAGAAAGAAATGTCCCTCAGTATATTTTGCCAAGAACATGAGTTATAGTTTGGATTGGCTGATATAAGAAAATTAAAGGGAAAGAAAAATTGAAAGGGAAGGTAAAAAAACAGGAAATATCTTTTATCGTGTATAAATGGGAGGTGGAAATTATCCTCACAATCCCTCATCTTGCTTGGTATGCTGAGCTTGATTTATGTGGGTTTTTTTGGGGGGAGTTAACAATAGCGTCAGAAATGGGATGACTGGGTGTCTTCTAACTGTGTTTGTATCCTAATATGCTAAAGCCAACTCAAGCGAGTCCAGTAGCTGTGTTTTGGAACATGGTAGTTGGCTTCTAGCTGGTTCAAATTGGTTTGGGTGCTTAATGTGGGAACTGATGGGGAACTGACTGAGCTGGTAGACCTGAGCCCAACATCACATCATACCAGCTTAAGGCCTTGTTGTACACTCTCAGAAATAAATTGTAGCAGTTACTGAGATGGTACCCTTTCAACTTTGTATCTTATTTAGCCCTAAAGGGTGCACATTTGTACCTAAATGGTTGAGATTAGTACCCTTTGAAAGGGTATCATTTAAGTGAGCTTTTGTACTATGTTTTTCTGAGAATGTAGCTGGTTTGTTCCTGGTCCAAGATGATCCAGCAGCTCAGGCAGGTTCCCATCAGTTGCAGGGCTGTAACTATAATTGAGGAGGCACGTCCCACAAATATTTGATCAATATGGAGATGTCTCTTCATTTTCCCCCTTGGCATTGTACAATTAATGACTGAGGGTCACTTTCAAGTCAATCCAAATGGAACCAATGAATACATAAACGTGCCTCCTTAGGAGACGCATGACAAATGAAAAAGAGTCTGTTCCATGATACACTACTCAATTTTCTGTGAAGTCTTTCAAGTCAAATGGCCCAAAATCTACAAACTGGCTTTGACTTTTGGCAACTAGCATTGACTTGTCCAGACTGCAAAAGTCTAGAAAATTTCTTTTCTAGAATTGTCATTTTTGGGTGAACTATCCCTTTTAGGACTTTAATACACTAAGTGGGACGGTCTAGACCTTCCCCACAGTGACCCTTGAAATTTCCCCCACCATGTTTCATTATTTTCTCCCTATCTCTTCAACAAATCAATTTCCAGTACCTCTTTCACTCCTTTTTGTCTGAATGACAGCCACAAAGCTGCCTACTGGGTCATGCCGGTCCATTCACTTTAACACTCAACAGATAAAGCACACAAGCTCAATCTATCACATACCTCAGAGAAGCTCGGCCCCTCTCATGTACTTCAGACTCAAGCATTTCGAGATTTAAGACCCTTACTTGGCGTAGGGCCAAATGGATCCAATCTGTGATCATTTCAGTGGGTTATGACCTAAATTTATCAGAGCGAGGGAGGGTACTATAGCCTTGAAGTTCAACAAGGTGAAAATAACCTATGTGTAAGAGGCAGCCCATACTATTTTCATATAGTATTCTATTCTCATGAAATGGGATTGCTTTAGGGTCAATATTAGTTCAGTTGTACTTCATGGAAGTCTGTGAAATCATAACAAAGATGATGTAAATTGATTGGAGATGCAATTACATCGCTCATTGAGATACATTGAGATAAATTTGCTATATGCTTTTATACTTCAGTTTACCTCTCTTGCTTATCTTACTTATGATTCTTTCCTTTCCACCTAAAGCATTTCCTTGGGGACTGATTCTAGGTATAAGTGTCCCCTTGTACCTGCCTCCCTCTTTGAATGGTTACGTCTTTCATCCGTCATCATTTTAATTTTATTTTATTGTCATCGTTCTACACATCATTGGTGGTGGCATTCATATCTAGTGAGGAAGCTAAAGTGTTTTGTTGCATGCATTTATATTGTCTCGTAGTCACAATTTTTAAACACTCTTAAAATGTTACTTTAAAATTGTATCTTTTTATCAGTGAAAAAAAAAAAAATGACACAGACACTGTATTGCCTTTTAGTAATTGTTTTGCCTAAAAGCTGACACTAGTTATTATGTATTATTAACATAGTTAATGCATTTAGCCTGTTAATATTTATGAAATTCTAACATGAGTGAAAGAATATGTAAATTCACCTTGGTCTATGTTGAAATGATATCTTTAAGGCTGTTTTCTACCATCAATATAGGACATTCTTCCGTTTTGATGCTGCTTGGGATTCATCCATGCACAACTCTTTGCTGCTAAACCGTGTCACTCCTTATGGAGAGAAAATCTACATGACTTTGTCTGCTTACTTGGAGGTAACCAAGGCCATTTATTTATTTAGTTCCATGATTTAGTTCCAGCTAATTTAATCTAGCAAACAGCCAATGGCATTTGTAATGGTTAAATCAAGTGCATATGTGAAAGAGAGGCAAATGGCAGTAAACCTTGTGACTCTATAGAGCACAACAGTATCTTCCCAGTTTTAGTAGTTTCTTGGTTCTGGAAGTATAGTTCCCATTCATTTTTCCACAAAAAACAAACAAACAAAAAAAAAAACTGATAAAAAGACAACATTCCTTGACTTAACATTTCATGAAGCATTGCAAATGATGTAATCAAAAACTAGTATAGTAAACAATAAATGTTTTTGAAAGAAGTCTCTTATGCTCACCAAGGCTGCGTTTATTTGATCAAAATACAGTAAAAAAAACCCTGTAATTTTATGAAATATTAAAATGTACAATTTTCTATTTTAATATATTTTAAAATATAATTTATTCATGAATTTTCAATGTCACATGATACTTCAGAAATCATTCTAATATGCTGATTTGGTGATCAAGAAACATTTCTTATTATCTATGTTGAAAACAGGTGCTTAATATATTTGTGGAAACGTTAAGCATTTATTTACTGTATAACAGCATTTATTTGAAATATATTTTGTAACAATGTGAAAGTCTTTACTCTCACCTTTGGTCGCTGTAGAGCTCTTTTGGCGTAATTGGTTGTTTTTGAATTTTTGTATGATGTTTAAATAACATGGACTAATGATTTCAACAGAATCATATACAACATATACAATCATAACAACCTTGGAGCTCATTGGAGCCCAACTGTTGTGCTCTATAGGTGTTGCTTGTTCTTGGTAATTGTAAGCACCATTTTAGATGGAAAAGCTTACAATGGTTTTCTTTTCCCAGATGGAGAACTGCACACAGCCCACAGTGATAACCAAAGACTTATGCATGGTGTTCTACTCGCGAGACGCCAAGCTCCCGGCATCTCGCTCCATCAGAAACCTCTTCAGCAGTGGCACCTTGAGGCCATCTGAAGGGTACGGCTGCTTTAAATTACAGCAGAAGTCCTTTGCAGTGTTCCTCTTATAATTGAAGTTACCATAAGGTTTTCTGTTGTATGTTTTTACACGTAGAAACCGCGTAACTGGTGTGTATGAGCTCAGTCTGTGCCACCTGGCTGATGCAGGGAGCCCAGGTAAGACACTAGTCTGTTTATCTGAGGATTTATGAGATGCTGGGCAGTTTACATTTTAGGGGAAGTTCTGCTGTTGAAATGACACCTGAATGTGCAGGAATGCAAAGACGGCGCAGGAGGGTGCTGGATACTTCGGTGGCGTACGTGCGAGGGGAGGAGAACCTGGCTGGCTGGAGGCCCCGCAGTGACAGCCTCATCCTGGACCATCAGTGGGAGCTGGAGAAATTGAGCCTCCTGCAGGAGGTGAGAACATCTAGTTATTTTTTTAATGTGAAATGACAAGAATGTGTCATTGGCGGCCCTGCTGAGTATCTGAGACTTCATTTCCTTCTGCGGTATGTTAGGTGGAGAAAACTAGACACTACCTCCTCCTTAGGGAGAAGCTGGAGTCCACCCTGCTGCTGGGCCAGGAGTCGCTGCTGTCCTGCGGGAGTGAAGATCTAACCGAGTCCTCTTCCCCATCCACCCACCTGGGCCTGGGCCACAGCCCCGGCCCCGGCCCCGAAACACCCAACGAGAGGCAGAAGGAGCTGGCTGCAAAGGTTTTTTAAAATTTAAGATTTTTTAAGATCACTTCAGGAAATCATGAGAAAAAGGCTCTTGTCAATCAGTTTAACGTTCCCCTTTTCTGTTTATCCCCAACAGTGTCTGCGTTTGCTTAACCACTCCTTTAACAGGGACTACAGCCATGTGTGTGTTAGCGCCAGTGAGAGCAAGGTGAAGATATTAAGAATATTTTACACTATTTTACACGTTTTCCTTCTGTCAGTTATCAACAATACATTAAGAAGCTTTTAGGAGCTCAGGCCGCTGAGAATATATCGCCTTAAAAAAAGAGTTCTGACTATTGCTGCAGAAACCTACAGAAATGAGATTTTAGTCATGTGAAGATTTCTGAAGATATCTTTTTTTGAAGGAGCATGTTGTGTTCTGTGTTTAATGACGGTTTTCTCTGTTGTGATGTGTTGTAGTTGAGTGAGATGTCAGTAACTCTTTTGAAAGACTCAGCCTCAGTGTGTGCTGAAAGCACTCTCACACCGTCCTCCACATGTCCATCACTTGTGGAGGGACGCTACGGCCACAACACCGATCTCAGGTCAGTAAATAATGACTGCTGTCTCATTTAGAGATTTAAAAGAATTTTAACAAGCTGATTTATGCAATACAGACTAAAAAATTCTAAAATTACAGTTTTTAAAATGTTTTTGTTTCTGGCCTCTCCCGCCTACTATTGATCAGACTGAGGGGTGTTTACTCGTAAAACTTTTTATGCGTTTTGGCCGTTCAGTTACACGACAACGATGTTTTGGGGGCCTGAAAACGCATACTTTTGTAAATGGGTTTCAAAGTCCAGTTTTTTTAAAACGATACCGTTATCACCTCCGTGTAAACTACAAAAATGTGAATTTGTGAAAACTGTGATGCCATGAGCATGCGTGTATTACGTGTTCAGTCTGTAGGTGCGTATTGTTTCTTTACAAAGTAATATCTTCAACTACTGGCCTGGCATGCACAATACAGCGTTTTCAGTCATTTTCGTGGATCCGGGGATCGTTTTGACAATGGTGTCGCATGTACTCGAAAAACACAAACGAAAAACGTTTCTGTGTTTAGTACATTGGTGTCATGTAAGCGTACCCTTAAGCCCAGAGTATACTTTGGTTTTTACGTGTACACGAGGGTCCACTGTGTGATGCAAATATTGTCACCAGAATATATATACATTTATAAATATAAATTATATGATACATATAAATGTAAATTTCACTAAATAATTTGGATGCTAGAAAGCCTAAAAAGTATGTCTAACCAAGTTGTGTTACAAATTTCGAGTTGATATCACAAAAATGTTGCCCTCTGAAAGGAAACACAATGTCCAATTTTGAGTGCTTATGGATTTGAATGAATGTCCACTATCAGGGCACTGACAGGTACAGGCTATATTGTCATGTTTAGGAACATTAGTCTAACTGACACCATCTAGTCTAACTAATACAGTAGTTAGTAACATCTGTATTCTTACTGCTCATATGTGCAGACCCCCAACACCTCGATCTCGTGCTGTCAGCCCCATCCCTGAGTCTGAAACAGAGGGCAAGAAGTCTCCTCAACCGTCCAGATCAAGGACCCACACTTTCGTGCCAGATATTCAGGAAATCCGTGTCAGGTAAAAAAAAAATGTGTAAAATAAAAAAATCATTATACAGAAGATAAGCAATTCCTTTTTATTTGCCTGCAAATTAAATAAAATTTCTGAGATTTCATGAATTTACATGTTTGGAAGATGACTCTAACCTGTACTCTATTTTATTGTCGTAGCCCAATTGTGTCAAAGAAAGGTTATTTGCACTTCCTGGAGCCCCACAGTAATGGCTGGGTTAAGAGATATGTGGTGGTACGCCGACCTTATGTCTACATCTACAACACAGAGAGAGACACAGTGGAAAGGGCCATTCTTAACCTGTCCTCGGCACAAGTGGAGTACAGCGAAGACCAGCAGGCCATGCTGAAGGTAAAACATCTACAAATATTTTATTTTATTTATTTTCGAGTAAACGACTGAACTGTAACCCAATGTCTGTCTGAACTGCAGACCCCCTACACGTTTGCGGTATGCACAGAGCATCGTGGGATACTCCTTCAAGCCAGTAATGACAAGGAGATGCATGACTGGCTGTATGCCTTTAACCCTTTGCTTGCTGGATCTATCAGGTACAGTGAGGCACATATCTAACTCTTTCACACACACAAAAAAATACCTTACATGCCAATATTTGTTCATTTGTCTTCTTCCTGTCAGGTCTAAACTGTCTAGAAGAAGAGCCGGGCAGATGAGGTTTTGAGCCCACCACATGTACAACTCTTCGAGGACAAAAAACACTAAGGACTATACTTGTAAATAGATCTACTGACAGATCCCCCAGTTCCTGTGCTCAATCAACTCTCTGACCCTCTGTTTCCTTCATGTGTGTACCTGCACCTGCCCACACTAGCACCAACTGTGCACCTGTATCTTAAAGGCCCCTTTGTTGTGCATCTACAGTGGCCTAAATATTCAACTTATAGCGCCAACAGAACAGGCTAACTACTTTTTCGGGTTAGAGATAGTATGCTTATGTAGTCTTCAGCAACATTTTAGAAAGTTTGAAAATTCTGAAGCTGTCAGCTCATGCAAACACATCTAAATTTGGTACTGTGAAGAGTGACGTCCATATCTTGAGTTTGGTGGGAAAATGGATCACATGGCCTTATTGTGCTGCTCCTGACTTGCAAGTCTTTGCGTTTAAAACTGGTTGGTATTTAAGTTAGCAGACCATATGTTTATTCATCTCTTGGCTATGGAAGATATAATTGATCAATGATAAGCAGTTCTTAGCAAGGAGCAGATGAATCACATCATACTACGCTCTTACTCTCTTTAAGTGCAGTTCTTGGACACAGTACAGCCCACCATAAATACTCATATACCTCTATAATGTTTCCCTTGTAAGGCCTTGAAATGCAGTTTTCAAAATAATCAGGACGCATGAGGAAAAATTTGGCAATGGAAAATGGTTGCATTCTCATATCTCTGTATGAGAACCGTTCATACAGATTTGGCCTATTTTTGTTGGAGTACTGGTCAGTAGATTTATCTAAAATGTATCATAATCCAGTCTAATATTTTATATATAAAAAAGATCGGTATCCCCAAATTATCTTATACAGTATCTGTCTAATTTATTTTTAAAATTTCTAATTAAGTCTTATCTAGTTAGGTATTTATTTAACATGTTTTTATTTATTTCAGCATGTATTTATTGACAAAGACTGTAATATTTTTTGAAGAAGTACAGTGCAATTTCTGCATATGACACTTTTTTTTTTATCATGAGTTGACTAAGCTCCATTTTACTGACCGCACTGCTCTCATTCCCCCAACACGACGAAATGCATTTGGGGAACAGGTTAGAATTGAATGCTGGGATAGCTGCTATAACATGTAGATTACTTGAATTTTACTTTTTAGAGGTTAACTAGTTTTGGTTAAGAAAAAGGTTTGTCAGGTAGAGAAACATTATCATTATTGCCCAGAATCCTACATGAGTGTTTGTATAGTGGTCAGTTTTGGAAAATGGAAGGTTTAGAAGTTTGTTAGAACAAATCAAATGTACATTACTGATGGAATTTTCTATACGCACCCCAGAGAGTGATGAGATATGATTTGTGCCTCTTGCATCATCTACTCTGTTTTTGTTTTACAATTTTCATCATCCACTTTCAGTACCACCCTTTCTCTTTGTGTGTAATCATTCTTGTGCACAGGCAAAATCAGTTTTAATTACTTTTTAGATAGTTTTCATATTGCACATGCCCAACATATGACTAGGTTTTGAGATTTCTAAGCATGTCTAGATGGTGTAAATTTTTCCTCAACTGATTTTACTTGCAAATGAACTAAATAAATCTACTTATTCGCCCAGAAACATTTTTCATTTTAGGGACAAGTTTCTCATCTCTAACACCATCATGGACTCCAGAAATAAGCCCTTCTATTGTTTCAAATATCATTTTGGTCCTTTTTTTATTATTAAAATCATATAACATATCTGACGAGCTGATTGATTTCAACACAATACGTTTTAAATTTGTCTCAGGTCGAATTGTTGTGCTTATTTTCAATAGGCAAACCCCCTCAAAAACAGGAAACCATCTGAGCTGAGATCGCTGATAGTTGTTCAACTTCAGCCGAACTACATTTCATGGAATATGAAACAACATTTTTGAGTTATATAATACCAGAAGCTGTGATTTAGACATGTTTTCTGACAAAGAATTTGCTAGCAGGTGGAGTCCTGTGGGCCTGACCTTGACTTAGGCAGTTACTGGAGCAGAGCTCATGCTTTCCAGATGGCTTATAATGTGAGATGACTGGATGATCCTGCAATTTGCCTAACTAACACAAGCCTTTCACTCTTACTTGCATGTTCAGTGCACACATCAATTGTTCGCAAATCACCTGAGGTTCCTCCAGGGCAGCAAAATTCAAGCATATGTGTATGACTGAGGCCAGCCAACCTACAGCACATGCTCAGTACAGCAAGAATCTGAAACCCTGAACAAACCTCCACTGAAAGCCTTGATATGTCTATGAAATCTACACTTCTAATTCCAAAAAATCAGTTACTAATATGGGTGTTTAGGATGGTATTCTGTTTCTGTGAGTAAAAGCAGAAAGCATATCCCTGATATGATTCTCAAACCCTGAAGGTTCTCTGTTCATGCAACTTTTCCTTTTTCCATGTATGTCAATCAGCTTCAATTTACTTTCACGACCAGTTCAGAGTAAATAGAAACAATGCCACTACCTTTATAAACAAGTGCATATGTTAATAGTAATAGCAGGCGTGTCAACAAAATTATTTAAAAAAAAATATATATATATATAGTTAAAATAATCACTTTCAGTTTTAGTACACACTGTACAAGCAAATGTAAATTGTCTTAGTTTTTGTCTGTGCACCTTGTAGAAAGTAATGCAGAGAGCTGAATGGGATTGTTCGTTATAGCCTGTCCTAGAAATTTCCATAAAATGTTTCATTATCATGTTTCCAAGCTAAAAAACATTGCATCCATTTTACCACCTCCAAAAGTGTAAGAATGAATCATTTCTCATAATCGACACCAAATATCTGTGTGCTTCCATTCGCCTCTTATGCACAACTTCATTCATGAGCATTTTTTTCTGTCGTTTTCTCTCAGTTTTACTTGCCTTGTATATAAACATGATTGCTGTGAATGGTGTAATATGCAGTTGTAACCGGTTTGTACCATCTTCAGTGGGCAGTAGTTCAGTGTCTCTTTCTGAGTGTTGGAATTATGAGTCAAATGTTTGTGTACACTTAACACATTGACAGATATGAAATAAATGTGGAACTTATGCAACACTACGAATGACTTTGTCTCGTGTGTGCGTTTATTGATTTTGCCATTGTTTTATGCATGAGAAAATAAGAAAACTTTTTGAATGAGTGGTGCAGTGGTCCAATTCACATTGCACAGACAAACACCAACAAACAAGTTGTTTGTCTGTTGGATTTGGAATTTTCTGGAAAAATAAACAGTATAAACACTGATCCAACCAAACCCCCCAAAAACGTGGTTGTTATAGCTTTGTCTGTGAGGTGTGAATTTATTTGCCTTATGTCAGACCCCAGAAGACTAATTCGCCACTGGTTTCTTTGAGATTTCCATATGAGGTTTATAGGGTTTTTCGATTTATGAAGCCTGTAGTAAAATTGACTATACTTTGACGTTTTGTTCTACAACAAAAATAACACACAACCATAGTGAAAATTCAAAATGTATATCAGTTCTGTTCATTTTTGATAACAGGGCTGCTGTCACGCATTCAGCATGAATTGACACTTTGCACAAGCTCTCACGCCACACATCCATTTTCTCACTCAGAGAAAAATCGCGAAGCAAAAAGACATGACACCGACAGACAAGAGACAGAAGGTTAGTTTTGATATTGAACAAATTCTCAGCTGTCATATTCTGTCAATTTTATTTCAAATTCAACCAATAAATACCGTTTTGGTGCTTGTAAATGTGACAGATTGTTGTAGGGCCTCAGTTCAAGCACACGTGAACCGTTCATTTAGTAAATAAACAAGAATGAACAATAGGTAGCCTATGTTGAAAGAGACGGTAGGCCTACACTTACCGAAATGTATCCCTCATACATAATATCGATTAATCAGTGTTTTTCAACTGCGAAAGAGGTCAAAACAGCTGGACAACATTATGTCACAAGTCCACAACACCTCAGGAAAGCCATTTAATGACCATAGCACGTTAGTTGGCTAGAAAATTAGCTATAGAGGAATATTTAGCTAAATATGTGCACTATATTACATATTTATTGTATGTTTACTTATTTCATAAAAATATTATAACGTTGTTATTATAATAAAAAAACTTTATATTTAATTGAGTTGTTATTTTTAACCTTTAATAATCATACCAACTGACAGTGCTCTCCGTATAACATTAGGTGAGATTTTTTTCTTGAGAAAAATTTACATGTATCTACGGTACCTAATATGTATCCAAATGAATCGATATTGTATCATGATCGGAATCAAACCACAAGAATTAAATTCGTGAAATTTGTGTCAAGCAGTAAAAACAGTAGCCTAGTCATTGTACCATGTAAACATTGTAACATGTTGTCACTAAACCTATTAAAATTATGTTTATAATTATAAAAAAAAGGGTAATTGCGACAAGTAAAAAAAAAATGTATCTTAATTTTGAGTTTATAACTCGCAATTATTACTTTATTCTCACAATTGCGAGTTTATATCTGTTATGAACTGCTCCGAGACTCGAAGGAGAAGATCCAAATGCAGCTTTATTACAGAGTAGTCGTACAGGCAGGGTCAACAACAGCAAACAGATCAATGGAAGAAACACAGAGAACATCCAAATAACAGGCAGAGGTCAGGGCAGGCAGCAATTATCAGAGTCCAATAAACAATCCAAGTCAGGCCAGGCAGAGAAACAATCAGGAAACGGTGAAACAGTCCAAGGTCAGCAATACAAGAATCAAACACGGGTAAATAACGCTCAGAAATGCAGCAACAGTACAACAAGACTTCGCACTGAGTGAATGTGAAAACCAGGTATTTATGGTGTGAGTGAAACAAGGTGATAAGACACAGGTGAATGAGATGAGTGCTGAGTCCGGGCAGTGAGTTAAGGGAAATGTAGTTTGTGAGGAAGTGATCATAGTCTATTGTGGAGCGCCCTCTGGTGGCTCGCGAGGGCACTCCAGCTGGTGATCGTTACAATATCTCAACAGACTTCCATGTTATACGTATAGTAGCTTGAAATTAGATCGGGGATATAGAGTGTGAATATATGCATTATAATTATTTGCATATAACTTATGCAAATGAACTGATCCGATTGGAGAGCATATCAGAACATGAACCCACTGATCTGATGTGAATGAGCAGGACGATATTCCTGAATACACAGCATCTACCTCTGTCAGTAACACAGCTATGCCACTCATGGAAGCTACACAACAAAATCTTGCACAGATTCGCAAAATGTACCAGAGCTTGAATCAAACACAAGCTTCCATATTTTATGCAGTCCGAGACTGGTGCAAAAGAAGTGTCTCTGGTGAAAACCCACAGCAATTTCTGTATTTTTTGAATGGAGGAGCAGGTGTTGGTAAATCACATGTTATCAAATCTATTTATGCAGAAGCAACCAAGATTTTGCACAGGCTTCCATGCATACAAGAGCATACTGACATTTCCAAGCCAACCGTTCTTTTAACAGTATTCACAGGTACTGCAGCCTTTAACATCTCAGGTAAAACACTGTCTTCTGAAACTCCCAAGAAGCTTGAAGCTTCCATACCAAGGCCTGGGAAACAGCTTGGATGAAATCAGGGCAGATCTTTCTAATAAACACATTTTAATTATCGACAAAATATCAATGGTGTCAAAACAGTTGTTTGCCTGTGAACTGGTGACTGCAACAGATTAAAGGAAACCAGAAACCTTTTGGTGGCTTATCTTTATTATAGGAGATTATTCTCAATTACCACCTGTGGGAAGAGTAAAACCACTCTGTGTGCATGAGGACCATGTGCTGGACTTCTGGAAAGATCATTTTCAATTGATAACTATGACACAGATCATGAGACAGAGAGATGATCTTGCATATGCGGAGCTGCTCAACAGACTGAGAGTAAAAAAGAAGCACGAGAAGCTGACTGATGCAGACAAGCATGTTAGAAACTGTCATAAGATCCTCCCCTGAAGAATGTCCCACTGATGCATTACACATCTATGCAACCAATAAAGAGGTAGACAATCACAAAAGTGAAGCCATATCCTCCCGCTTTTCAAATATTATTAACATTGATGCACATGATTACAAAAAAGATCCCCGAACAGGAGGAATGAAAAGGCAAGCGGCACCATTTAAAAGAGACAAAATTACCGACTTCAAGCCTCTAATTGTTTGTGGTGACTTCAATGAAAATCAGCTTTCTCATTGCAAGTTTTCAACAAACCTATTCTCAATTTGTTTCATGATAAAGGACACACACAGCTAATCAGCACCGGGACAACAGAAAAAAACACTCTTCTGGACCCTGTCTTCATAAGTGGCGCACACTCAAATGTCAGAGCAGGAGTTCTACAGACGTATTACAGCTATCATGATCCTGTGTATTGTGTTTAGATACATCAAATATATCAAAATCTGCATAGATCACACATTCAACACTACTGTAAGATAACATCATGATTTTAGAAAAATAATAATGCTAATACAAATGCACATAAATTCAATGTATACACTGTTTACATTTTGTGTCTACTTCTTGTGTGCATGTGTGTGAGTGTGTTAGTTATAGACTGTGTGTGTGTGTGTGTGTGTGTGTGTGTGTGTGTGTGTGTGTGTGTGTGTGTGTGTGTGTGTGTGTGTGTGTGTGTGTGTGTGTGTGTGTGTGTGTGTGTGTGTGTGTGTGTGTGTGTGTGTGTGTGTGTGTGTTAGATAAGTAATGAATGGAGAGTGAATGTCCTTTCCAAGGATCGCCACCTTGACGTGGTGGAAAGGCTTGTGTGTTCCAGTGATCCCAAGAGTGAGTATTTCTGGAGCTTTAGACTAAGTGCAGTCATAATGGGCATTAACTAAATAAAATAATGTTTTAAGCATAATTACTTGATTTTGTCTTTCTTGATCCACACACACATTCAGACACACTCACTTACACACACACACACACACACACACACACACACACACACACACACACACACACACACACACACACACACACACACACACACACTCAGAATTTATGAGTTTAAAGTGTATGAATTCACACCATGGAGTGTTAATAGTATTTTGCTCATTCTCTTCCCGAAATCAATTAGTAATACCAGTGTTGAATCAGACTTGTCGTTCTTTATGACATTGACCTTCATTAATTTCAGTGCTTCTATGGAAGCTTTTCCGCTATTGAATATATATATATATATTTTTAAATGCATATATATATATGTGTTTTCATAAAGATCGACAAGTCTGATTCAACGCTGGCATTACTAATTGATTTCGGGAAGAGAAAGAGCAAAATACTATTAACTAGCCACTAGCCACACAGGAATTACAAATAACAACACCTTTTACCAGAATTTGCCATACAAAAAAGTTTGTATGTGTCTGGCAACAATGCTTCTCAGCACAGGGATTTGATTGGCTATAATAGTTAATTGTCTTATCTTTTGTAAGGTCAGTTCTCATTGTGATATAGCCTATATATATATTTTTTTTTTTTTATGTCATTTGCAAATGGATCACTAGCTCTCAACTAGGCTACAACAAGACCTAACTTCTTTTACAGCTCTTATATCTTTTCCTTTATCCCCTGAAATCCCTTCTAATGTCCACTTAAATCCCTTAATCCTTTAATTCCACCAATGTTCAAGTTACGCGGCCTTAATTGCTTAGGCTAGTAGTATCTATTTTCATGCTGCTGCTGCTACTACTTATTTTTTAGCTATTATCATCTATTCCATAGGTAGGCTACCAGTTATTCTGTAGATATTAGTGTTTATTCTGTAGGTACTAGTATGTTTTTTTTAAGAAACTAGTTAAATGTTAAAACAGTTTCCATTCTGTCTTGCCTCAAATCTGATGAACACAATTTTAACGCTACTACGACGAAGGTTTAGTTCATGAATATTAATAACGTAACGTGCCACGAACAATACAACTACACGACGGGACGCCCTTTAATGTTTACCATGACGTCAGCACGATCTGATTAATATTCATGAACCAAGCCTTCGCTGTAGTAGAGAAACAGCGACCGTCTAGAAAGGAGTGCGTTTCCGGTTCTAAGTTCAACGTGCTGCGATCTGCCGTATCACCAGTTTAACCGTGAATCATTGACAGGACATACGCTTAAGAATAAAAGGTCAGTAAATGGTACATAATTACATAGGTTCATCAGGTTTGTCAGTAGCTGCTAGTTATCTCAGCGACGGTTTTTGTAAAGCGACTGTTAAGGCAATTTAAGTGTTTTAGCTGTCATGCTACTAGACAACATACACAGTAATGTGACTCGACCAGCAGTCAATCATCTAAAGTGAATCAAAGTGCAATAAATGACTTGCGCGATTTTATTGCATGAAACTTAATTTAGATTCAATTTCAACCTTGTATTAACAACCATAGCTTGTCTAAACCAAGAAAAAAAAGTATATAACTTATGTTGTATGTGTGACGAGTGACTGACGACCCAACAAGCCTTTTTATGACCCGTATTACTGTTTTTGTCGTTAGTGGTCATAATTTTAAAGCAAGTTTTATTGCCATGCATGTTTAGACTGATGTACAGTATTTTGTCCTTTTATCTACCAATGTAATCCAGATAATGGCTGAGAAGATTGATACCCCTGTCATCCTGGATCATAATTTATGGGGAACCTTAACACCTCATTGTACATCTGACCTGAATCATCATGGTGTGGCTGATGGGCCAGACAGGTAATGAATATGCCAATATCAATCCTAGACTGGACATGTCATTCGCATTCAATACGCCACATGCTCCAGAATGTAGTTTGTTAAACAGCTTTGTCTGCTGCAGAATATACATGGATTACAACGCCACCACACCAGTCGATCCAGAGGTGATCAGGGTTGTTACTGATGCTTTAACTGATGCATGGGGAAATCCCAGCAGTAATTACCTACCAGGTATGAGGCTCTCAAAGATAGATGTATGGCAGACCTCGACCACTGACATATCACATTTAAAGGGATGATCCACCCAAAAATGAAAATTCTGTCATCATTTACTCACACTCACGTCTTTCCAAACCTTCGTGGATTTCCATTTACTTCCATTGTATGGGCAAAAAAACACTGATGCATTTCTCAAAAGAAAGAAAGTCCAACAGGTCTGGAATAAAATGAGGGTTTGTAAATGACGACAGAATTGTCAGTTTTGGGGGAGAACTATCCCTTAAACACATGCTCATATAGTTTTCCACCAATACTAGGTCTGAATGCCAGAGACATCATTTACCATTCCAGAGACACCATTGCAAGGATGGTTGGTGGAAAAGCAGCTGACATTATTTTTACTTCAGGAGGAACTGAGGTGAGGGTTTCAAGAGCACAGTTCAAACAGAATTTAGCAAATGTTCTTTTACATTTGAACACAATATTGAAGGCCTTAAAAGCTGTTTCATATGGGTAATTCACATTTTATGAAAACAATAATTATAGTGAGTAAAAAATAATAGTAAAATAAATGAATGGACTTTTTAATGTATCTTTTTTTCTGCAATTTCACTTCTGTTGTAGCTCTGTTCTAGACCCGATAAAGGTGCAGTCACATTTACAGTCACTTCAATATGAATCTCCGTGATCGGGAGTCTCACATGAGCATCAATTTTATTTATGTGACTGCACCTTTGATATCGTAGGTTCCTTTATAATAAATAACTTATAATAAATAACTTATGTGTCCACTCATTTGTAGTTGTACTTAATTAATGCATGTAATGTATTAATTTAGTTCAGTAATTGCCTGTTCACACCAAAACCAATATTAACTACATAAATTGAATGCAATAAACATTTTCATTTTAATGAATGATAATGTGTCTATTTAGACCAACACAAGTTTTTTTAAGGAGAGGTGTTCTAATTTATTTCCATCGCCGGGAAAGGCTTTAATGTCCACATCCGGACGCATGTGTCGTGTCCGCACAGCTTTCAAAGTATACTAGCGTATAGTTATACATAAGTAGACTAGCACGGATGGTCGAGTTCGACACATGCTCCGAACAATTGCGTATTGCCACCTAGTGGAATCATCTGTCTCGTCTGTCTTTCTTGCGCATGCGCTGTTGTATGAAACGTTTTAATATTTAACACGTAACAAAGTAAAATTCTAGCTTCCGGCCAAAACGGCCATACGCAGTCTACTTGCCCCTAATGTGCAACTTATGAAACTTATGACGTCAGAAGTAGCGTAGTGCGTCATGGCGTAGTGTAAATATCAAGTGGAATCCGTATGTTTGTTTGGCCGGAAGCTAGTTATTTTACTTTATAAAGTTTTAAATATGAATATTTGTCTTACACAAGCTCACCATTTTGCTTCAGAAGGCCTTTATTAACCCACAGCAGCCGTTTGGAGTTTGTTTATGATGGATGGATGAATGCACGTTTTTTAGCTTCAATCTGTTGGTTGCAATCCACTGCCATTATAAAACTTGGAAGAGCCAGGATATTTTTTGATATAGCTCCGATTGTATTCGTCTGAGAGAAGAAAGTCATATACACCTAGGATGGCTTGAGGGTGAGTAAATCATGGGCTAATTTTCATTTGAAAGTGAAATAATCCTTTAACCTTTTAATAACAGAGGAAGAATCTGGAATCGGCTCTAGTCTCTGTAGTCTTGTATTTGGTGTTGATTCATTTTCATTCATTTCTACTGATAAATCACATGGAAATTTGGACCGAACATTCGTGTTGGTGTGAACAAGCCTTTACAAATGAAAGACTATCCGTAAGGCTTCTTGTGGTAGTCCTAATGATGCATGACGCTTGTGTTGAGAGGTGCGTTGAATACAAGAAAAAAAATGCAGGTATTCAGAAGAAATGATTCCACTTTATCATTATTTAGCTCTCTTTTTCTCCTGGACTTTCAGGCCAATAATCTGGTGTTTCACACAGCTGTGGAGCACTTCAGGAAGAGCAAGACGTCTGCAGAGGGAGGCATGAACAGCCAGCAGCTGAATGGAAGAGGCTCCTTACCTCATATTATCATCTCTAATGTGGAGCATGACTCCATCAAACTCACAGCTAAACACTTGCTAAAAGAGGGCAAAGCAGGTTAGTTACCAGGACTGGACTTTTGGTCTAAAACTTCAAATGGAGACTTTTTCTCTAAAGGTTTAGCTTGAGGAAGTGGACATTACCTCAATTTACTACTATAACTGAGAATATTGCACCAAAATGTGTCTATTGCTATCTGTATTAAAATATGAATATGAATGAATGCAAGATATTTGTGCTCTGATTGGACCTTATTGGATTCTCGTTGTAGATGTCACATTTGTGCCCGTTTCCAAGGTGACGGCTCGGGTAGAGGTTGAGGATGTCATTACAGCGATTCGTCCGACCACCTGCTTGGTGTCGATCATGCTGGCCAATAATGAGACAGGCATCATTATGGTGAGCAGGTTGCCCTGACAGCAGTGTGTCAAACTATTTCAGTTAAACAATATATTATGGCTTTTTTGGCCATTGGGACAAGGCTTTATTGTAAGGCTGCACAATATATCGAAATTATCTAAATATTGCAAATGTATATATCGCGATATGAATATCGCAACGGCTTGCAATAACTGGGGTCATGAACAAAAGACAGAGAAAATCACTCACTGCTCTTGGCTGAATAACTTTTGTAGCTTTAATAAGAATCAGTGTATATTTAATTCAGACAGTGAAAACTAAGCAGTGTTTTATTTTTACGTTTGATTATTCAGTTCCTGTTGTTTAATAAACCTAATGTAGGATAACATGATACCCTAAACCCTCTGATTTATACTGATGTTAAAATAACACTTCTTTTATTAACTATTAACTTCTTGCTACAGTAAAACACTTCTGTTCACTTTCAGAAGTTGTAGGGATGTTTTCTTGTCGGAAAAATAATGTGAAACACGTATGTAAGTTATATAATTTTTTATATTTTAAAGATAATTTAAGTTTATTTTACACACTTTAAGCATTATCATATCGCAGTATTTAATGAGTTATCGCATATCACATTTTTCTTCAATACCGTGCATCGCTACTTTATTGTGAGTGTGAAATTGCATTTATAAACAAGTTTTTTATAAACATTGTTAAAGAGTAACTTGCATTGTAGATGTAGTATGGCCAGTTAAGTTTTGCTGTGCTAATGAAAATAATACTGTAGATTTTTTTTTTTCTGTTATGATTTAGAATAAGCACTCAGAGTAACTGATGAGATTCTCCCTTCAACAGCCAATTAAGGATATTTGTCAGAGGGTGAAGGATATAAACAAACAGAGGGCAACATCAGCTCCCACAATCCTCCTACACACTGATGCAGCCCAGGCTATCGGAAAGATACGAGTGGATGCACATGAGCTGGGAGTAGACTACATTACCATTGTAGGACACAAGGTAAGTAACAAGAGACGCTGTTGATATCGCATCTCTCTCTAAGCGAAGAAAATTAGAGATCACAATCCTGTTGATGGTGTGTTCCAGTTTTATGGCCCTCGAATCGGTGCTTTGTTCGTGAATGATCCTGGAACCACAACCCCTGTTTATCCTTTGCTTTTTGGAGGAGGACAAGAGCGCAACTTCAGGCCAGGGTATGACATAGTTTATTGTGTGATGTGGTTTCATGTATGGGTGATGAATTACTGAACATAATTAAAATAAGTATGTTACCGACTCTGAAATTAATACTGTGGTTATCTCTTTATTTTTCAGAACTGAGAACACAGCAATGATAGCAGGCCTGGGAAAGGTAAAACTCACTCAGTATGAAGTTTGCTGTTTGTACATGTGAAAAAACAAAAATCAATACCTTTTTCTTTTCTTTTTTTGGGGGGTAAAGGCTGCCGAATTGGTAAGCTTAAATCTAGCTGAGTATGAAGCCCATTTCCTGGATATCCGATGTTATCTAGAGCAGAAGCTGCTTGTAAGTCTTGTTTCTGCTTTATAGATGACTGGTACAAATATTTCAGTGGATATTACTTTAGTATATATTAGTGCTTTCAAATCAATTAATCGCGAATAATCGCATCTGACATAACAGTTTGTGTGTGTGTGTGTGTGTGTGTGTGTGTGTGTGTGTATACAGTACAGGTCAAAAGTTTGGAAACATCACTATTTTTAACATTTTTGAAAGAAGTCTCTTATGCTCATCAAGGCTGCATTTATTTGATCAAAAATACAGAAAAAACACTAATAGTGAAATAGTATTACAATTTAAAATAATGGTTTTCTATTTTATTAAAACAAGATAAATAAGGATGTGATTAATCGCGATTAAAATGTTTATTTATTTACAGCCCTATGTATACGTGCACACATATATTTACAAACTTTTACGTTAGATGTGATTGTAATTAATTGATTTGACAGCACTGATGAATCGCATCTAACTTAAACATTTATATATACATATTATTGGTGTGTGTGTGTATATGCAGTCAAAACAAAATTTATTCAGACACCTTCAACATTTCTCACATTATCACAGTTTATTCGCTATAGTTTAAATGGTAATAAAATATGACAAGAGCTCAGAGTTATCAAATCAATTGATATTTCACTGGTTTTGTCCATCCTTCTGTTAGACTGTCTCACAAATGAATTAGGTTGAATAGCTGTCAGCTGTTAAATTTAAACACACAATTAGATAATACCAATTTAGGTCAACCCTATTACCAAGCAATGCTTAATTTTGTTCAGTCTGTGGTGTAAAAAGGTCGCATTAGCAATTAAAGAAAAAACACTTAAGCAAAACATAATAATAGTAATAATTTGTTACATTTATATAGCGCTTTTCTAGGTATTCAAATAGAAGGGGGGAATTCTCCTCAACCACCACCAATGTGCAGCATCCACCTGGATGATGCGACGGCAGCCATATTGCGCCAGAACGCCCACCATTTACCGGCTTATTGGTGGAGAGGAGACACATTGATGAAGCCAATCAGTATATATGAGGATGATAAGGATGGGAAGAGGCCAATGGGCAAATTTGGAAAGGATCCCGGGGTTACACCCCTACTCTTTTTCCAAAGGACATCCTGGGATTTTAAATGACCACAGACAGTCAGGACCTCGGTTTAACATCTCATCTGAAGGACGGTGTTATATGACAGTATAGTGTCCCCATCACTTTACTGGGGCGTTAGGACCCACACAGACCACAGGGTGAGCACCCCCTGCTGGCCTCACTAACACTTCCTCCGGCAGCAACCTAGTTTTCCCCAGGAGGTCTCATATCCAGGTACTGACCAGGCTCAACCCTGCTTGGCTTCAGTGGGCAACCAGTCCAGAAACCAAAAACACGGCCACGGCAAGTGTCTGAATAATTTTTGGTCCCAAATATTTGGGTATAATATGTCACAGTTTACTTTATTTTTCTATCCTCACTTACATAAATGAACTATAGTGTCCTGCACCCACTAGATAAAAAAAAATCTAAAATTATATCTGGTGTCTGAATATTTTTTGGTTTGACTATACACACACACACACACACACACACACACTTTTTTTTTTCTTTTTTTTATTGTATTAACATTTTTCAGGCTGTCTTTGGAAAAGATAAGATTCACTTTAACAGCCATTTTGATGGATCAGGCGTTTTGCCCAACACATGCAATGTTTCCATTCTGGGAAGAGGACTTCAAGGTGAGTGGATGGCCTCATAATTTGTCTTTCACAGTACATAATTATATATGATTATACCTCCTGATATTTATAGGTGGCTCCATTTTCCATAACAGCATCAGTGATGTTTATTTTTTCCACATGTTTATTGGTCAGAAGTAGGTCAGGTCTTGACCCTGCAGATTTGTAAAACACAAGAGCTCTTGTGAATAATTGATAAGACTCTTCCCCCCTGCCGTAGGGCGTAGAGTGCTGTCCACCTGTAGGAGGTTGTTGGCCAGTGTGGGTGCTGCCTGCCACTCAGACAGAGGAGACCAGTAAGTCATCTGTACTTACAATCAAAATATTTGGGGTCAATATCAGTTGATTTTTGTATAAGGACAGTTGTGAGTTTTCTCCAGTTTTGTCAAATCCTGTCCCTTGAACCCCTAAATGATTTTTGTTTACGGATGTGCTCTTAAATCCCCCCAAAAAATTCATAATAATTTAAATACAAATATTTTTTAAAAAAGATATATTTTAAATTGTATATTACAAGATATAACCAACGATACAAATGTTGAAACATGGTTTTCAGCTTCTTATGGTTAACAAGCTCACCTCTTAAGGCCTGTTTACACTAAGAACAATAACTATAATGATAACTATATTAGTGTCCACATCATCGGCGATAATGTGGTTTATTCTAAACACACTCTTCAGGTAAGTTCTGTGAACATAATTTATGGTTATATTATTGTTTTATTTATCGTTCTTGGTGTGGACAGTCTTTAATCGGGTAGGCTAGCATGTCTTACACATTGCTACATATACAAAGCAAACCTTCAACGCAAATTTCATGCTTTCATTGTTAAATATTTTCTATAAAAAAGTATAATGATGGCTCAAAGAGTACATGTTTAAATGTTTAAGTGATTAGAGCGCACAAAAACAAAGGTTCACTAGAACGCGGAAAATGAAGTATATCTGGGCCTTTAGTCTGAATAAACCTTGATGTGTTCGTTCTTTTCATAAGATTTAAAAAAATATTTCGCTTAATCCTTATGGAAATTTTGTTGTGCTCTCAATTCCTTAGACCTTCCCATATTCTTCTAAGCTGTGGGATTCCGTATGATGTGGCTACCAACGCTCTGAGGATTAGTGTGGGTAGAAGTACCTCCCGTGAAGATGTGGACATTGTCGTGGAGGATCTGAGAGACACTGTAGAGCAACTGGAGCGAATGAACTAGCACCATTTGTTCCCTGAGGTGTGGATGTTGCACAATGGTTTATTTAGTCTACAGCTATGTGGCTTTGCACTAATTCGATAGTGTCATGAGTATAGTATTCAGGTTTTAAGGTCATCATCAGGTTGCACTATATGGATCTAAAAACTATTTATTAAACGGAATATTATATTTGATCTAAATTTTATTTGGTTTAAACATTTGTTATATGGAACTGCAGGGAATTTACTGTAGCAGATAAATAGTTTTTGGGTGTAATATATGTATCTTCTACGATAATATATTGTAATTGTTATTTTAGCAATGTGCGAGCTGACATTGAGTATGTCCCTCACTTTGCATAAACCAAACAAAAGCACACCTTGAGAGTCCACCCTATTCAGTTAGAATGTCCCCAAAATTCAAAATATCGGGGCAAAACGTTTCGCTGTATGTGTTTTTGTCTTTTATATTTATATCATATGATGTAGTTAAGCAATATCACACAAACAAGAGTTTTTTTTTTTCTTTCTTTTTTTCTTCAGAATATCCGCACAATTGTAAGTGGGATATTTAATTTTTATACAAGAAGTTTGTATTAAGTATGTTACATTTTAGACACTATATTGTAAATTGTTGCCAGCGAATAGTTCCAAACCATTTAGGGGTCTTTTTTTTTTTTTTTTAAGGTGTCATAATTGAATGATGTGTAAAAAGATAGATGTACAAAATAGTTGTAATTATGTTGTAGATGTTTATAGGCAAGGCAAGGCAAGCCTATAGCCTATAGATGTTTATACCCTATTTTTCAGGGAGAGACAAAGACCTGTTCATTGTAACTTGGCGGCTGCACTTAGTTACATTGGAATGTGACGGAGCGTGCACGTTCAGAATGAGACCGAGATATCTGTTACCAGTACAACAAAGCTGCAACAGCATTATTAAATGAGCTAAATGGACTCTCTTTAACGTCTCAGTGCTGATCTGATCTCACCTGACACTGAATCATTAAAGTTCATATGCTCTAACCAAACTGCCCCATTCTAATCCCTTGTTGTCTTTCCAGACACACTCTTGGCCATTCAGACAGAAATGAATTTTTAACATGTGAAAGTGAGGCTCACTGTAATCTCTAATCACATGCCACATGCCTGCACACCAGTCACACACGTTTTAGTAGGTCTTCAGAGGCCAGTTCTCTCATTACTCTTGTGTCTGCTGCCAGAAGAGAGGGCAACCTTGTGCAGGTTGGTAAGCGAGCACAAAGGCAATGGCCGGGCCATGCAGAGCACCGGTGCATTGTGACGTCTTTCATTACCTTTACAGCTCACCGGGCCAGACCTGCTGCTCGCCTCCGCTCACCCAACCCCGCCAGCTGGCAGACGTTTAGGTGTCGGCTTCCCGTGTGTGTGCATGTGTGCCGCGGGGGGTAGGTTGAGTTGCCCTAGACACCCTCCGTATCCAGTCATAGGCGGTCAGCGCAGGAGCAGAGAGGCAGGGTTGACATGGTGCTCCAAAAGGCCATCGCCGCAGCCCGTGAGGGAGACCTACGGGCCCTCAGGGAGCTCGCCGAAACTGGATGTCTAAACGGCGCCATTGCGGATGCACAGGGGGCGGGACTGGTGCACCATGCTGCACGCTGTGGTCAGCTGGACTGCCTTTGCTTTCTGGTGACAGAAGCTGGCCTGCCGGCTGACACAAAGGCCCTAAATGGAGCCACACCTGTCCATGATGCCGCAGCTACAGGTCACACCCGGGAACTAAAGTGGCTTGTACAGGTTGCAAGATGCAATGTTAAGGTGAGTGGAGAGTGTAATCCTGTAGTGCGGACAGAGTTGGATAGAGAGTTACTATTTAAATAGGTGATTTTTCTTTCTTCTGTAGTCCACAAAAGGTGATGTTAGGAAAGTGTTCATGCTGTTCTTTTCCATGCAATCAAATTAGATGGTGTCCAGAGACTTTCAAGCTTCAAAAATGACAAAAAACACTTAAGTAGTCCAAATATGACTTGTGTGCGATAATTCCAAGTTTTTAAATAGCCTGTATTGTACTGTATTGTTATTTTTACACTAGCTCCACCCACCAGACAAAATTCCAAAAGAAACCAGACTGGTATAGCTGGGACAGTGGCATGGAGAGTTAGAGCAGTGGATTTAGATCTTGACACAACTAACCTGAGTTTGAGTCTGACTTTTTACTGTCCCATTCTTCTTCCTTTGCTCATTGCATATCAGAGACTAGGAAATAAAATGCCGACTTGGGTATTTAATAGTGGGAATAAGGTCCCAATAAGGCAGCAACCATTTTTATTGTAATAAATATGCCCTGAAAATGTTGTTGCTTACTGTATATTACTCTGAGATGCAAATAGTATGTATTCGCACAAAGCATAATTGCATAGTGCAAAAAGCCTGATAGTCTTTTCCTCTCTGCTACTTTACAATCTCATTCACTTTCATGCGTATTCAAATATGAAGCATTAAGATTCACCACTCCTGGTTTAATATGAATGATGCCAAAAAGCACTGGTTCTCATGTTTCTCCTTTTACTAATTGCAGTGCACTAAATTTGAATTTGCCCATATCACAGATATAAAAAGATTGTTAATATTGGCCTCATGGCCTGATTCTCACATTATCATATGGTTATATTTTCAGAATACATGAATATTGCACACAATATTAGGATTTCTAAAGGATCATGTGACACTGAACACTGAAGTAATTGCTTCATAAAATTCAGCTTTGACATCACAGGAATAAATTCGATTTTAAAATATAGTAAATAGAAAACAGTTTTGTTAAAACAAATTGTATAATTTTTTTTAATATTAGAGTGTACTGTATTTTTATCAATTAAATGCAACCTTGCAAGAGACTTAGTTGAAAAAATGTTACCCTCCCCAAAACTTTTGAATGGGGTATTGTTCCACAGAAGCCAACATAACACAGATTTGAAACGACTTGAGGGTGAGTGAAACAGTTTTCAGTTTTGGGTGAACTATCCCTTTAATGAAAGAGGTCAACAACGCCCATTCCTGCTAATGAAATCCATCTCGGACTTGCCGTATTGTATGAACTTTGTGTGTGATGCAAACAACCAACCAAAATCTGTGAGAAATATAACTTTCACAGCGCATTGTGTATTCACATGGAAAGCAAGAATATTATTGGTAAGCAACACCTGCTCCAAATATAGCGCCTTACATAAGTAGTTTTCGCGGTCCAGGAACTGTAGAACGGTGTGAATGGTGTGATTACATCACTTTCCCTTGCTCTGTTTACTCTTTGTTCAGTAGTATTGCATGACCACTGTAATCATGACCAGATGGGTTAGAGGGGGCTCAATCTAACCGTTAATGCTATTTGTTTACCAGGGGAGAACAGGCCATACTGCTCCTCCGAGACACACACACCGCCTGTTCTCACACTAATGCAAACCAGTGCTTTTAACATCGGCAACCTCTTGATCTAATTTATGGCCAGCTGTGTTGTATTAAAGTAGATGTTTTAAGTGCCTTGTTATCACGAACTAAAGTGATAACAATATTCCAGGTTGGTGGTCTTGCTTGGAGTTCATCAGAGTTTTTTTTTAAGCCCGTGCTTGCCAAGGTGAGGTCAAAGTTGTACGGGGTTGAATTATTAATGAACATTTCCTTGGTCTGATTAAATAAAGATGGCTACACTAATTTGATCACATTGGTGGAATAGAGGAGTGATGTCCCGTTCAGGAACGAGGTCTGTGTCAGCGGCAGCGGCAGCAGATTTATAGTAGAATGGATAATACAGACTGTTTTTATGATGACATCATGAGATGACCTCTATCAAACTGAATGTTCTTTCAGGTTATTATGAACTCAATGGCAGCATAATTTTATAATATTTGTATTCTCACTTTACACTTTTCAAAAATAATAGCATACTATTAATAATCTTTCCTTAGTTTCCTCCTGCTTAGGCAAACTTTATTTGTTAAATCTATCTGCAGTGTGGTAAATTTATCACAAACTGATATAATCGTCAAATGAAATGAGGATAAAAATCTAGTTTAAAACATACATGTCGGTTTCATATGATTTTGAAAACTTTTTTACCAGTTTTAAAATGATTGTTTGTCTCTAAAAATGTCATGTGGTGTAACCATCAAGTAAAAAGTGATAACAAATTTTCTTTACATTTTGAATAGGCATCTTAATCATTAATGTCAAAATATAAAATATATTTTTCAAAGGAAATAAAATTGACAATATTGTGAATTGTTAATTCATAAATATTACATTTGACCTCATAAAAAGGTTTTATGACTTAATGAGACTTATTGACGCAATCATGAGGTTCTGCATATATTCTATGATATAATTTCCTGGATTTCTTATCAAGAATGTAATTATTTTTCGTCTTAATGCTTTTTCTTCAATATGTTATCTGGACACTCGTCTCACCCTGACATTTTTTTACATTATGCTGCTAAAAAAATATCAAAATGAACATAAATGAACACCGTAAAAGAGGTGTATAGAACTCATTGTATGTACTGTAAATATGTTTCATGTATTTTTATTATTGTAAATGAATAGGACAATGCATATATTATAAATACATATATAGTATAACATTTGTTTATTTTATAACATTCAGATAATGACTTCAGAACAGTCATTGTAGGAAATGGAACTTTTTGTGTGCAACGAAGAAAATCATTTAATAAAGAACTGTTGTTTATGACTATTCTTATTTGTTTCTTTGCATTTAGGATCAGGATTCTGGTGGGGCCACTCCGCTCCATCTCGCTGCTCGGTTCGGGAAGGTGGAAGCTGTCCATTGGCTGTTATCTCATGGGGATGGAGCAGAAGTAGAGACAAACTGCGGTGCTCTTCCTGCCCACTATGCTGCAGCAAAGGGTGACCTCACCTGTTTGAAGCTGCTGATTGGTCAAGCTCCAGGGTACTGTGTTACAACCCAGACACGTACTAATGAAAGAGATAAATCTCATGTGGCAGAGGTGGATGAAAAGAAGCATGTTACAAATTGTTTTGGGTCACTAATCTTGTGGGTCACACGTCTTGAGTTATTTGAGTACAATGAGTGTCTTTTTAAAAACGGATCCAATTACTTTTTGGATCAGCACAGCTTAACATTTATCTGAAGTATATAGACATTTTGGTTCAATATGGTGATTTGTTGTCTATTCATGTATTGACTGCAAAGAGCCATCTACACGTTTCAGAGCTCAGCCACTTGTTATTGGAACAGCATGTGCCAAAAAGCTACAGCTTTTCAACAGCTACCTATTATAATTTCTTTATATGATTATGGCCTGGTTTCACAGACAGGGCTTAGATTAAGCCAGGATTAGGCCTTAGTTCAATTAGGACATTTAAGTAGCTTTTATATGTTAAAACAGCTCAAATATGCATTCGAGTCTGGAACTAGGCTTAAAGGGATAGTTCACATGAAAATTACGTCATTAATTATTCACCCTCATGTTGTTCCATACAAGTAGACTTTCGAAACACAAATTAAGATTTTCTTCTTTTTTTAATGAAATCTGAGCGATTTCTGTCCCTCCATTGACAGCTATGCAACTACCACTTTGACTCTTCAAAAAGTTCATAAAGAGATCGTAAAACTAATCCATATGAGCGGTTTAGTCCAAATTTTCTGAAGATACACGATCACTTTATATTATGAACAGATTGAATTTAGGCTTTTATTCACATCAGCAAACATAAACAGAAGTTCAGCTGAACCTGCTTGACTTATGAGAACAAACCTCTTGCGGAAGCTCAAACGTGCTGTGTAACACTCAAGAATGAATCTCATTGGCTCTTGCTGAAGCTCAAAGGTGCTTCATAACGCACAAAAATGAACCGGTTATTGCCGAAGTTCAAACATTCTGCGTAACACGAGAATGAACCTCATTGGTTCTCGCACTACAAGCTTCCATTTACCACTACTGATGTGTGAGTTGATGAATTATATGTGAATAAAAGCCTAAATTCAATCTGTTCATCATATAAAGTGATCGAGTCTCTTCAGAATATTTGGACTAAACCACTCAATTCATATAAAAAAAAAAAAAAAGATTATTAGAGTATGTTTTCCAAGAATATACTATTTCCATTTTGGTAACACTTTATAAAAAGTATACAGTAATAAAGTATTTACAAATAATTTGCAAACTATTAGTTTATAGTTAATTAACTAGGGTGACCAGATTTCTCATGGTGGAATACAGGACGGGATGGACAGGCACGTTGTTAAAATACATTGGTTAGGATTAGGGGATAGAATACAGTTTGTACAATATAAAAATCAATACTTCTATGGAAAGTCCCTATAATACATGGAAACCGTGTGTGTGTGTGTGCTTGATTTATTTGTAAACATTTTAAAGAACACTGAATATGAATGCAATTAATGTCCAATAAAGGTTGGTTTAAAGGAGTAAGCACTTAATTGATGACATTTTCAGATTTTCTGTGACCTAATCTAAAGTGAGAACTATTTATGGGTAACAAGTTGTTAACAAAGCATTATCTAACTCTTTACATATGAGCTAATTAAACGATAACACTTTGTTAATTACAGTGACAATGAATGAAGAACTCACTATTTGTACATAGTCTATTATTGTATTAACTACAGTTTATGAACTATTAATTAACTATAAACTTATAGTTTACAAATGATTTATTCATGCTTTGTTCCTGTATAATTATTATAAAGTGTTACCTCAGTTGTTACTTCAAAATTTCACATTTAATTAAATGTTACTTGCTATTTCTTTGTAATTAATTGTGAAACTTACTAGCGATTTGAGTGAAACATTTTCTACACAATTTTTTTTATTGTGAAAATGATAATTCTTGTTATTCCATCTTGTCCAAAAACAGCAACAGTAAAGAAGCCTACCATGTTATTCATCCATGTGTTTGGAAATCTGAGGGTCTTGTAACACATGCTTTGCCCAGGTGGTGTAATGGGAAGTACCCCTTATACCAAAAATACTTGAATGTGCTTCCTCAGTCTCATTTAGCTAGATATGGTTTTGAAGGCGATAATTGCTTGAAGAATTGAAATGGGTATTTAGGTTGTGCATAATGAAAAGTGATGGAGGAAGATGAATTGAGCTATAGAGATCCAGTGACCCCCAACAGACTAATTCAGTTCAGAACCCAAAGTTGATTATCAGTTATCTTGTTTAAGCCTATCAATCTTGCATCCTTTTCTCCCTTTCTCTCATGCATGTACAGATACTTGGTGCGTCTTTTGCATGGCCACATATACACAGTTGCTGTCATATACTGCTCCGAAACACCCGGGTTGAGGATCCAATCGTAGTATTTATTAAAAGGGTAATCCACAATCGTAATCCAAAAAACTGGCAAAGGTCAAATCACAGGCAAACAGTCCAAACAATATCAAATTCCAGGGCAGAGGCAAAACAATCAATCCATAGGAACAGGCAGAGAATAGAAAACCAAGACACAGGAAACTAGGGGAATGCTCAAATGCAATACAGACACATGCAAGACTTAGCAATGAATGACTGAATTGACCAGGCTTATAAAGGGTTATATCTGGTCCTATAAACAAGATGTCCAGGAGGGAAGTGGAGCGGAGGGGGACCCGGGGGTGGGATGGAGGGCCCGGCCCGTGTGGTGGAAGAAGAGCCCCCAGGGCAAATCTGGCGGAACTGGAGACTAACACGGCGAAACTAAAACACACCAAAGAAAGATTAGGATTGGCCTCAAGGGCCGTGTCAAAACAGGTAGGGAGCTCAAGGGCATCTTCGATGTTCATAAAGGGACCAGAAGGGTGTTCCAGTTTGGCCCCTGAGGTCATTTCTGGGCAGACAGGAAGTTCATAAAAGACCTTTGTGGTCATGTTGGGGCAGACAGGCAGTTCAAGAATGACCTCTGCGGTCGTGTCGGGGCAAACAGGTAGTTCAGAAACGACCTGTGTGGATGTGTCAGGGCAGACAGGAGATTTGGGGACGACCTCCGTGGTCGCATCAGGGCAGACAGGAGACTCTGGTGCAGGAGTGGGCTCTGGAGTGGACTCATTGGCTGAAGCGGGCTCTGGAGCAGACTCATGGACTAGAGCAGGTTCTGGAGAGGACTCATGGGCTGGAGTGGGTTCTGGCGATGACTCATGGGCTGGAGCGGGTTCTGGAGAGGACTCATGGGCTGGAGCGGGTTATGGAGAGGGCTCATGTGCTGGAGTGGGCTCTGGAGCAGATTCATGGGCTAGAGTGGGTTCTGGAGAGTACTCATGGGCTGGAGCAGACTCATGGGCTAGAGCAGGATCTGGAGAGGACTCATGGGCTGGAGCGGGTTCTGGAGAGGGCTCATGGGCTGGAGCGGGCTCTGGAGCAGATTCATGGGCTAGAGTGGGTTCTGGAGAGTACTCATGGGCTGGAGCAGACTCATGGGCTAGAGCGGGAAATCCAAGGGAACAGGCAGGAAATCACAAACCAAGACACGGGAAACTAGGAGAATGCTCAGAAATGCAGTACAGACTCATACAAGACTTAGCAATGAATGACTGAATTGACCAGGCTTATGGTGCATTCAGGTTCTCCTGGGAAGTTCGTATTTACGAGGTGGGGAGTCATGTTTACGACTGCAGGTGCGTTCAAGTCACTTTCGTCGGAGTAAGATGGCGGTGTATTTTCTCTTAATTAATTACACAAAAATACAACAAGGTTCTCAAACTCTACTTATAGAAAATGTAGAACAAAGAAATGTGCATCAGCTGTGTTTTTCTTTTTTATGTTTTTAATTAATTTATGAAGCCACTGTAAACTTTAACATTACGTTTATTATATTGTTATATTAAAATGCTATCATAATTTGTGCAAGCAAATAGCTTACTTCGCTGTAAATAGAAAAGCCTGGCAATATCACTGCTAAATACCTTTAAGCATTGTGGTATTCCGCCATATTTCTCACTAACACGCCCCCAACTCAAAAAGGGCTTAAAGAAAATCCAGAGCTTCTCACTCTTACTTATGACACTGTTCATGTGTGTTCAACTCGTAAATACGATCATGCCTTGAACGCATTGGTGAGATAATGATGTTAATGAGACACAGCTGACAGCAATCAGGGATGATGAGTCCGAGCAGTGAGTTCTGGGAAATGTAGTCCATGTGTAAATGACAATGAGCAAGAGGGGAGTGCCCTCTGGTGGACAAACAGGGCACTCCAGCTGGTGATCGTGACAGTATGCATGGTCAGGACGAAATAGAACCATGTTTGTGTATAGGATTAGGCAAACTTAACATACAGTCAGAGGAATGCATATTAGCCTCAGGTGGTAGAAAATCCCAAGTGAGAGCCAGAGAGCTGGTGTATAATGGATGCACCTTATCTGTCACAAGTCACAACATACTAGAAGTGATCTGTTTTAGCTGCTTCTCACTGTTAATAATAAAATAATAATTAATTACATTTATATATCACTTTTCTCTGCTCTCAAAGTGCTTAACATATGGAAGTAGGGAATCTCCTCAACCACCTCCAATGTGCAGCATCCACCTGGATGATGCGACGGCAGCCATATTGCGCCAGAACGCCGCCACACACCAGCTTATTGGTGGAGAGGAGATGGAGTGATGAAGCCAATTAGTATATATATATATATATATATATATGGGGATGATTAGGAGGCCATGATGGACAGAGGCCACTGGGCAAATTTGGCCAGGATGCCGGGGTTACACCCCTACTCGTTTCAAAAGACATTCTGGGATTTTTTGGGACCACAGAGAGTCAGGACCTTTGTTACTGAACCCAAAGTCCTGAGCCCTTCACACCTCGAGAGATCGGCACTAGGTGAAAATGTTAGAGCTTTTGGAATAACAGTTTTAATGATTTATGATTAAAATAAGGTTTGTATAATAAGCAAAGCAACTACCAAATAGATGTGAATTTACATGCTTGGTCAATAGTACAACATTTATATAACAGTTATTTATTGTTTTAATCAAGTTCCAAATTGCCTGATAGCCAGTCAGTTGCTCCTGAAAGATGTGTATTTTCTGAAGGCCGTAGGGGTTTCTGCTGGTGAAGGGTCAGAAGAAGTAAGAAGTAAGATTTTTTATTGTTTTAAAAGATTTTGTTACTTGTATTCTGTAAGGCCACTTTACATTGATCAAAATTGACAGTAAAACTTTTATAATGTTACAAAAGATTTATATATAAAATAAATGCAGCCTTGGTAAGTATTAGAGACTTCTTTCAAAAACAATATTTGCTAAAAACTGCTATTCAAAAAAAAAAAAAACGTAGAAAACTCCAGAGGGAACCTATGGTGAATTAGCCTTCTGCGTTGGCCTACAAATTGATGTCACGACTGAACAGCTCTATTGAACTTTGCATTAACTTTACATTAAAGTGATTAATATCCAGGTGGTAATTGGTTTAACAGTTGTACAGTAGACATTCTGGCTGAAAAAGGTCTTCCTTTGGTCTGTTTACCCTTATAAAATAGTTGATTTACCAGACCTTATATATCGAGATTTCTTTAGCACATGTTTGAATCATGATTAAATCCAATGAGTGAATCTCAAGTCACTGGCCACAGGTCGAGATGACCAGTGACACAGAGGTTGATTGAAGGGGGAATGCATGTCATTCATAGATAAAGACACAGTAATACCAATAGCAGAGAGAGATTTCACTTCACTTCAGATTTTCACATAGTTTAGTGTGAGATTCATATCAGCCCTCAAAAACCCACTTAAAATATCAAATTATATTTGAATAAACATTTAAATAAACCTTTTTTTCAGGTCTGTTAATCGACAGACTAATATGGGTGCCACGCCGCTGTATCTGGCCTGCCAGGAGGGACATCTGCATGTTGTGGAGTATCTTGTGAGAGACTGTGGAGCTGACGTCCATCTAAGAGCCCAAGATGGCATGACCCCATTGCATGCTGCAGCTCACATGGGCCACCATGCACTGGTGGTATGGCTGGTGGGTGATACATTTACCTACACACATATACACTTTGGTAACATGTTGTAGTAGAGATTACATCAAAAAAAGAGAAGTGCATAAAACTTGTTTGGTCTATTGCAGGCATCCTTCACAGACGTCAACCTGTCTACCCAAGATAATGAAGGGGCGACCGTTTTACACTTTGCTGCCAGTGGGGGGCATCATTGCATCTTGGACACGTTGTTACAAATGGGATCAAAGGTCAAAAAGGATTACTGGGGTGGCACTCCTCTACATGATGCAGCAGAGAATGGGGAAATAGAGGTGGGTTTAAATTAGGATGCGAGTCTGTTGTGTGGTGTCTAAAATAGAATTGATGTTAATTATGTATTCTAAATCTTAACTACAGTTATAACATTGCTATGTATGAATAATTTTTAATATTTAAATGATTAATTATAATATTTTTCCAGTGCTGTCGAATCCTACTGGGTCACCAGATCAGCCCAAAGGAAAGAGACATAGATGGATTCACGGCCGCTAATCTGGCTGAATACAATGGCCACTTTGAGTGTGCCAGATACCTTCGCTCTGTGGAGAGAAATGTAAGGGTTATTTCTTACTTCTGTTAATCAAAAAGGTTTAGGGATTGTTCTTACAAATGTCTTTCTAAACCAGCCTGATGCACACATGAGGCACTGGTATTATTTGAAATTTCATGCTGCTCATGTCTTGATATGGCTTGATATAATGTTGTAACGTTCTAGGTCCAACTAAGATGATCAATATACAAAAAGGTTCAAACCAAAAGTATTTATTTAGTAAAACAAGCTCAGGTAATCCACATGAAATAAGGCAACGTAACAGCGTGTAACATATGACTGCAACTAACTAAAGGAAATGAGAAACTTAAATACACAATGATTAACTCAAAGACTAGCAGGTGTGATCGTTCAATGAGTGTCCATGGCAACTAATGTCTGGGAACACAGGAAAGAGGTTACTGAAAGTCCAATATGAAAATGAAAACAAAGGCAAAATAAGAAAAATGTCTTCTACAACTATTAAAATTGACCTAAAAAGATAATTTGTGGTCAAATGCAGGAGAGTGTTAAAGGAATAGTTCACCCAAATTTTTTTATTATCCCATAATTTACTCACCCTCAAGCCATCCTAAGCATATATGACTTTCTTCTTTCAGTGGAACACAGAGTTATATTAAATAATATACTGGGTCTTCCCAGCTTTGTAATGGCATTGAATAGTGCCTGAGTTTTTGAAGCTCCAAAAAACGCATCCATCCATCATAACAATGATTGATACAACTCCAGTGGGTTAATAAATTCCTTCTGAAGCAAAACTATTTTTTTATTTTTTTATTTTTATTTTATTTTTTATATTCATATTTAAAACTTTATAAACTATAATCACTGGGTTCCAGCAATGGCCGTACACGCGTTCACGAGAGAGTCGAGTTCCAGCGGAAGGGTGAACCCTGACCCGACAAATGACGTAGGCGTAGCATAAGCTTAGGTGAGAATAAGCTCTCGTGAAAACCACGTAACTCTCTCGTGAACGAGCGTACGGCTTTTGGCGGAAGCCAGTGATTATAGTTTATAAAGTTTTAAATATGGATATTAAGCTTTGTTTTACCTTTCGCTTAAAGCAGGGCTATGCAGTTTCGGGAATTTCTTTGCTGTATTCTCGCTTTTTGCTCGCAGGTTTCTCTATAGAGCTCCCCCTACAGCTTCGGAATAGATATTTGACAACACTGTTGTAAAAACTCGTTGGCGACTCTCAGATACCAGAGGCTAGTAGATCAACGACATCAAAGCAGATGGGACATTCTTTAAAACGTCTTCTTCATTTGGGTTTTAACAGCGTGAGGGAGCGCAATAATGACAGAATTTTTGCAGATTTGTTTGCCGCAAAGCAATTTGTTACATCGCGAGACCTGATATCACAGGATACTTCCTGACGCTGCGGCCGGCGGCCCGCCGGCTCAAAGTTGCAAGGGTGGTTTTTCGGCTCACAGGCGCTTGGGGGGTGCGAGACAACCACCATTCAACCCAAAAAAAGTCATATAACTATTCCAATGACTCCGAAGCTGTTCGGTTAAGGTAAAAAAGTTACTTAGTTCACCTTTAAATGAACTAATCCTTTAACCCTCTGATGCATTAATTATCAAATAAATATTTATTTTCAAATTACATTTTTTGTGTTTTACACATCATTTGCATTAAAGGTGTAATGTAAGTCAATGCCAATTTGTAGATAATATAAAAAAATAAAATGACAATTTAAACCATTAAGCTACATTATTATTTAAAAAAATGGAAATGTAATATTCCAACGTCATTACTGTGGATGTATTTTCAGTTATGTATATAAAAAACCATGAATAATTGCACAATGAAATTGCAACTTTGATCCTATTCTACAGAAATGTTTTTACATTCTGTACATATTGCAGATGTAATGCATCGGATGGTTAAATATCTTTCATGAAGTGTCACTAGACAAAGTCAGAAAGCAAAAGCAAAATTTATTCAAATGAATGTCTTGCCTTGAAGGGTCTGAAATCAGATTTCATGATCGATTTGTTTTTACTGACATGTCCATTTACATCAGGAGCGTCTGTGAAAATCAGGCCAGTAACTTTTGAGGTGTCATGTAGCACCCACTTTCTAAGAAGAGCCTTTGGTGTGCGGTGTACCTTAATGGCCTTTCAGCCTTCTTGCTTCTTGAGGTAAATAAGATGCTGCTCCATTTAAGTCATACATTTTTCAAGGGTGAACATGGTAGTGCTCATGAGGCGGGCACAACGACTGAACCGTATAGGAAAAGAAATTAATTCCACATTTAGAGCACAAAGTTGATGGATCAGTCTATGGGGTTTTCTGCTGTTCTGGTGATTTACTGTATCTCACAACTATGCGTTCTTTCTTTTCTGGTTTGAAGATGTCCATCTGCGTTAATAGGCGGTAGAAATAGCAGCTGTTTTTGCTGTTCCCATTCAAGTTTTTGTCTTGGATTTCCTCCAACATACCTTGCTTAGCTGATAAAACATGTTTAACGAGCTAATACTGAATGTTTGAGCTAAAATCCATATGAAAAATTTTAGAGGAACTGAATATTAATTTTCGTTAAGTAAACATGTTGTATAGAGGATAGGCCATAAATTTATTTTATTTAAACCTCTATGGATTATGTTGGTTACTCAGCTGTTGAATTGTAAGAATATTACTGACAAACTTATGACAATACAAGCTGATTTTTTTTTATGGAAGATTTGCTAGTTGAACCTACAAATAAAACTTTTCTTTTTGTTTCAGTTTTCCAAGTTGCACTGGAACCATAAAGCAAGTTCTTGATATAAATGTGAATGTTTCATATGAATTGTACTCTAAGTTTGAAAAAGCAAAGCCAGATCTAGGACTTGAAGCCATGTAATGTAAACAGGTTAAAAAACAATTAAAGCCAATAAAGAATTCAATCAAGTTTCATTAATTTAAAGGTACCGTATCTGTGATTCCACAGAATTAATGACATGGTCTCCAATAACCTTACTCACACTGTTCCATAGATCTGATGCAGAAATATAAGCTCCCTGTCAACATGGGCATGAATAAATCAGTAATTCATTGCTCCTATATCGATGTGAGGCTCAGGGTGCCACTAGACGTCAAAAATTAAGTCGACCTGTCCCAACAATAGAGATCTAATTAGTGAAGGGAGGCTGTTGAAGCATCAGATGCTGCCGTTCGCAGTCTCTATGTACTGGGGGTGTATCAGTTTCCTTCTCACCAGCAGCCTAGCTCAGGTAGAGGGCCGGGGGCTGAGCTGGTTATGGGATCCACAGGGTTTGGTTTCAGGGTTTTTACCATTCTAATGCTTGGAAACAGATACTTGATCTATCAAATCAGTTGGAGAACAGGATGTTTGTTGGCTTCAAACGTGCATCTGATTGAAAACTACCATTACCACTACCATTGAAAAGCTAAGAAATTATATATATATATATTTAAAGGGCACCTATCATGCTACTTTTACAAGATGAAAAATAAGTTCTGATGTCCCCAGAGTGTGTATGTGAAGTTTTAACTCAAAATACCTCACAGATCATAAAATTGAGCAAAAATTTGCCGTTTTTGTGTGTGTCCCTTTAAATGTAAATGAGCTGCTGCTCCCGGCCCCCTTTCAAGAAAAGGGCGGAGCTCAGTGTTGCCAGATGTACGATAATTTGCGTATCTGTAAGATAATTTTGACCTCTGTACGATCAGTAATGAAAAAAATCCCATAATGTACGATAATTTCAGAATTGTGTGACACTTCAAATGATGGTCGTTGTAATCATAGGGTTTCTATACTCATTGATCTAGCTGTGGATTCTACGTCTATATGTATGTTTTCTCAGCCAATCATCGTGGAGAATGACTCTCTCATGAGCACAAGTTAATGTTCTTTTTGTATATTGTATACAAAGTTTTATATCATTAACATGTCATCTCTGCATGTTTTGCAAGAAAAAAAAAAAAAAAAAAAAAAAAAAAAAGAAAAGTTAACGTTCCTTCCGCGACGCTTAGGTCAGTTTTTTTCCAAGCTGAGGTCGCTATTTTAGCAATAAAGTCATTTGTTGTTGGTCAATAAATAGCTGTATTCTGTACGTTTGACTCATGTAATTTTCTTCCAAATACGCTAATTTTGATTTGAGCTTCATACGATACTCTGACATTTCCAATCTGGCAACACTGGCTGAGCTTCAAGAGCTCATTCTCCGGCATACCAGCAACAAAACAGGACAATCTCATGCAGTAAATTGTCAGAAACTGTACGAGCTGTGTTCAGTTCAACCCGGAGTCGGACAATGATTCCTATGGCAGTGAGCGTTCTGCACGCTGTTAAATTAGCAAATTGGTAAATTAGCCCCACCTCCACTCACTCACACCAGCTCAGAGATCCACTCGTTGATTATCACTCGTTGACATCATTGGTTACAAGGTAGTTTGTGACGTCAGAAACACCAGCTATTTCAAACTGCGTTTTGGTTCTTTGGTTTTCTGCAGTTTTAAGTAGAAAATACTCAGCAATGGTGGTGACTTGTAAATTTGCACATGGTTTGTCTTAAAGCATATTAAAAACACCACATAGACATATAAACAACATTAAAGCTTGATTTTCACCACAGGGGGACTTTAATATATGAGATAATTTGACTTTTCTATGACAAGGCAAGGCTAGAAAAACGCATGAAAAGATTAAAAAAATATTTTTCATTTAAAATATGTATACACCTTGTGTGTGTATACTCAAATGAATTCAATGTGTAAGGAAAATATGTTATTACTTTTTTAGTTTTTAGAGTTTTTAAATTGAACCTTTTCTTGAAATTTTTATAATTTCTTTTTCTAAACCACATGAACCATGCAAGAATGCAAAAAGTACATTTATAAGAACTTGCCGCATGTTTTAAACCAGACTAAAGATTTTTCTTTTCTTTTTTTAATGGGCACTCTTATATTTATTGACCCAAAAATGGTTCCCATGCAGACTTCCCACTGGAAATAACTGAATGGTCCATATCAGCATTATTTCTCCTGGTCTGAAATAATGTATTGCAAGTTGTAGTGTACTTCACAAGGTTTTATTCCACCTCAGAGTGCTCAGGACAGGCCATCTCATTTCCTAACAGTGCCTATAATGGATTGTTTGGGCTTCTGGCCAGAGAGTTGCGTGCTAGGTATTTCCTCATGTTTTGGTTTCATCCCAAAGAGGTCACCCTCCCTGAGCACGGCCCTCCGCTCAAAGTGTGAGTGCCTTCTCCCTGAGACAGCTGCAATCAAATAAACAGATCAAGGGTTTATTTTACAACACGCATATATGCTTTCCTCCCATCCTTTTCAGGCAGGGAATTGAGAGGCCAGCTGTATTAAATGTGTCTCTTCTGGTTTATTTCAGTACAACAACAAAAATTGCTCTAGATTGGGATTTGTTCTTAGTGCGATGTTCAGTTTAGCTCTGTGGTTTGTTTATTGCAGGTGCTTTCAAGCATTATAAAAAAAACTTTTTTTCGGAACAGCAGGAAGCCTTTGTAGAAATGCCAGTGCTAAACGGCCACTAGGGGGTGGTAAGGGAGCTATTTGTTTATGAGCTTACCCCCATGAGAAGAATCTTTCAACGTGTTTCTCATCAAACGTTCAGTCATATCTCAAGAATGCTCTGATTGCTCTGACCTTTAGTGGTCCGCTACACATGGAACAGTGTTTACCACTTAACTGAGAATGTGCACACACAAAAAGTTTTCTAAATGCTTTTTGTGCACCTGCAGATTCAGGGTTTATAAGAAATCTTCATTTCATAATTTCTTCTGTCTTTGTCCTCAAAGGCAGTCGACACTGAAATATATTAATAATACCATGAACTTTACATTAGTTGTTCGTGGTTTTAACAGGTAAGGGCATTGTTGCATCTGAATTCTTGTACTTTCATATGCTCTGAATTGGATGGAGAATGTACTTCTCGGCCATTAATGAATGTGTACAGTATGAACACATTCTCGGGCAATTTTACATCCGCCATCTTGACATTGTTCTCTGTGACCTGTGTTCTTTGACCTATGACATACTAACTTTCTTGGTACTTCTAGCACTTACAGTTCAAGTTTATGGACTTTGAATCTGATGGCCTCTCAGCTTCTGTGGCCTTATGGGATAGCGAATTGTCCATTGGTTCCACACTCAGCAGATGCAGAAGGCCATCTGATTATTATTCACCTACTGAATCATGAATACCATGAATTTGGACATTCTCCTTAATTGACTTGCTGTTTTTTGCATACTGTATAATCGCGAAGTATGCATATTCGGATGTAGGGCATACGTCCTATTTTGACTAGCTTCTACTAACTGACAAATTAATTTGCAGCAAAATAGCATAGATTTTAATTGGCATTTGATATCTACAACGAAATCTGAATCTGAGACATTATTTATTTCTACTAAATACTATAGTATTTTACTCTGAGCAGTTATATTTATTGTATTTTTTTACTAGAGGGTTCCTTCTATTCTATTTTCATCACTGACATTTCGCATGGGTCAATGACATATAAGAGTGTCCGTGATAAATAAAATAAATAAATCTTTAAAAAATCTGTTTAAAAAAATAAAACATGTTCCAAATTCTTAGAAATGTACTCTTTGTATTTGTATGTTGGTGTCATTTTTTATGTTTTTCAAAGTAAAACGTTTTTACAAATATGATGAATTATTTTTTCATCATCATAAATTCATAAATATCAATTACAACGCAAACTCTCAAATGATCTGACTTAATGACCTTGACACAGTCATTATACAGTCTTTAGGGGTACTTTTGATGATATAATTTTCTTTTTTCTTCTTTTTTTTGCATGTTTCTCATGTTGGTTGGACCACATGACCTTGTTGGTCACACTATTTGACTTTAATTTTGGTGCACTTTTTTATATTACAAACATTGAAGCAGGTTTGACAAAATATTTAATTTCATTTAAATATTTATATATATATTTAAGAAATAATAACAAAGTATGCTTTTCAAGAAATCCATTCTTTTAAAATGAAGCTTTTTTTTATTTCATTATGATATCAGGGCCATTGTATCACCCTGTCATTAGTTATTTTACTCCCTTAATTCTATAATAATGAATAATGCATTTTAATTCACAAACTTTATTTATTTTTAATACAATAATAGGTAGGACACCTGTATGTCTGCATGCTGATTTTTATGATGCTGGAGTCAAGTGATCTGAGTGCATTGTCATCTACTTTTCCAGGACATGCATTATTAAGCAAATAATGGAAAGGTTCTCCTCATACAAAGCCCTGTCATGCAACACCTTTTTCATTGATTAGTGTTGATGTGTCTTAGGTCACTTCCCCAGTTTAATGCTGTGTCAGAGACCAAAAAAACAACAACATCTGAATGAAAGAGATAAAGTGTCTCTATCCGTTTCTTCTGATTTGACAGTCTCCTGCTTCCTATCACACCGTTCGCATGTTCCTATTGGTTTGCTCATTAGTGACATTGCCGGCTACCCAATCCACTGTGTAAATTATTAAGTGCATTCTCCTATCAGAGTTTATTGTTTATTGTCTGTTGGGCTATGGCCAGTTGTTAGGATGTTGTTGACTGAGTCAAGACATCTCTGGGTTTGGTGTTCAAACCGTGTAGTGACACAGAGTGACCAGGCGCTGCCTGCTAGGATATCAACCACAATTAAGAGGACGGTAGTTTGTAAGTAACTATTGTGCTTTTCGTACATGTTGTGTTTATGGAGATTATGCAATCTGTTGCTATCTGTTTTTTGAACAATGCGTAATTATTTGTTAATTCCAGATCTATCATTGCATGACTTGCTGTATGTGATATCTAAACTTTTGTAATGTTGAAATAGCTTTTTGTTTCAAAACGGATACAAGTTCCTTCTAATTGTTTTCATTTGACATGATCTAAATATGCTCATAATTCTGATAAATAATTTTCACAGCATGACTACTTAAGATTTTTACATGTTGTAGTCTGTCTTTAATTTATATTACTCATCACTGAACAATTGGAATACATTTTTTTATTTAATTGGTTGAAGAGTCTGTGGATGGTTATTATTTACTAGTTATGGCAATTATTAGGGAACCTATATTACAATTCTGGCTGATACTTTTTGTTTTTCATGGCTAATGAATGTACCGACTACTTTGTCTAAATACATTGAAAAATGAAACATTAAGAATTAAAGCATCACAACAATTTAATGTACAGGATGTAAAATGTATATTCATTTTGAGATTTGCCAAAGATTACATTTAAAAGTGTAATTTATATTATTAATGATTTTAAAGATAAACTCTAGGTTACCATTAAATGATTGCAAAGATAACCTAAATATAAAAAAGGGAACTGTGCATCCACAATTAAAATTCCATTATCAACCAATACCGATAAATACATGTAAATAATAATAATAACAATAAATATCAGCCTGTAACCAATATACCAATACATTGTATACGCTATATTTACAGTATGCTTGATTGAACTGGTATGTTAGCTTTTCTTCATATCTGTTTAAACTTAGTTTAACAGTTTACCTGATATTGCTTGCTTACTTGTAGTAACAGAATTCTATGTAAAACATTTAACATAGAAAGAATGCCATCTTCAGCTCATTCATCATCCTTTCTCCATTTTAACATAAACTTTACAGCACACAGCTTTGCTGCTGTAGACACCTTGGACGGTTTTCGCTCAGTCCTCTAAATTCAAGAACTGTCAAACATGTTCATCAGATGTTTTAACTGAAGGTGTAAATGTGATTTAACATAGAATGTATTGCTTACGTGTCAACACAAGTGTGTGGTCTTGAATTCCTTTAGCAAGCAGAGATATATGTGAAGGGTTTAACCTTACCAAACCTTTATACAAACTGTTTAGGCCTGCATAGTTCTACCATTTCTGGTTCTTTTCTTTCATTCCCCCAATAATTTAATTTCAAGTATTAGAACAGAACATTGAGAAATATTCCACGGTTTCTATTTGTTTCAACTCTTATCTTTGAGTATTCCCCCCCCGAGTAACTGTTCAAAGCAACCAGTGAAAAAGAAAGACTTTAAATTGTTTTTCACCGGATTTCCACCATCTTACTACCATATAGGATTTATGGATTTGGTGCTTTTGCTGTCGTCTCACTCTCTTCATCAGTGTTCGTGTGGCCTATAAGGCAGAGAAGAGGATGTGAGGACCGTGTTTTTCCAGCATCCACTGCCTAAGCCACAGAAGAGGATAGCTGATGGAAACCAAATGTGCCATGGTGTCCACTGGCTTTGATTAAACCTTCACGCAGAGACAGATGCATCCTGATCGTGAGTGAGGAACTGAACTGCTGCTCAAAGGTCACAAAGGAAAGAGATTCCACTTCGCTAATGTAGTTTTGCCCCATATACCCACATTACCCCTCCCAAAGTTTATCTATTTATGAATTGCACAACTTCTGGGAAATGTATTCCTGCCTTTGCCCAAGCCGTGTCACAGCACATTTCGTGCTGTTTGGACATCAAAGTGCCGTGCAAGAGGAAATTGGGAGGACCACCTTGCAGAGACAAAGCAAAATAGCATGCTGCGGCATATCAGTGTTCCCTTTGATGCTCTGTGCGTGTGTGTGTTTTACAGAGAGCCCTTTGAGAGCCACATTTGATATGCATTCTGCATGGAGTCCATTAGGATATTACAGTTTCATCAGCGGTGATCTAAATGTTTCCATATACTCTGCATTTTCCCTCTGGTAAAGTGGGATCTAGATGTTGGGCTCAGGTACAACTATTTTGCCCCCTAGCTAGGGCCCCTCTTACTGTAATGCTCACATATCGCTATGCGGACCACAACACTGCACAAAAGACAGACCACAAATAGCTGTTTCTCATGTGAATGATTGGGATATTCTTCTGTGCGATGTATCGAATGGCAATAATTGGGCTTTTATTCCATTTTCCTTATAGGTCTACGTGAAATAATTTGCTTTGATGGAACACTACCTGAATCGGTAAATATTATATGATAATAAAAGTATTGTATTGTATTACAGCTCTGTCCAGCTGCACAGCCTCTGGAAGAGAACTGTCCTATAGAGGAAGAGCTTAGAGAGAAACCAGCTGTGTCCCGGCAACTTAGCTCTGATTATTACAGACAGATTACTAATCCACACAATAACATGGACAGTCTTAAGGTGAGTCTTGTACTTTTTTGAAAAATAACACGATATGAACGACAAAGCATGCCATTAGTTCTGTTCTAAAATTCAGTGAGCTGTTTCTCTGCTTAATTCCTACATAGGTAGCTGCCTTCCAAGGCAGCGTTTTAACTGCGTAACACCTCTTAAGTGACTGATTTCAAATGCTATACTTTAAAACAGCTCCATGCGCCACACAAAAAGGAAAAACATCTGTCAATAGAGTTCAATACAGTTTGACATAGCATGTTGCTAAGCTAACTGCGCATGTTATTTTGCATTAAATCAAAAAAGTGTGCTTTAAGGCATTACTATCTGGCTGTGGTAAGTGTCGACATTCAATTGAGTGCCTTTCCATTTCATCTTTACCCCACCAGCACCCTGAGACAGAAGATTCGCCTCAAGCCCGTTACCCCGCTCCACCTCTTTCACCTCCTCCACCCCCTTCCACCACTACCTCCTCGGTCAGATCATGTCCATCTTCTAACCCACATGGGAACGCTTTACACAATGTCCACATGGCCACTACTGGTGAGAAAGCCCTAAGGGGGCTGTTTAATACCTCTAGTGCTGCTCTGCAAGTTTATGTTCTGCAATCCTGAGAGAATTTTGTGGGCACTGCTGTCACCATTGACTCATCCTTCCTTAATTTCACTTGATGACTTAATTCCAGTTCAATGAGTAATGGTAATCAGCCTATGTGAATATGATCAGAACATAACTGGAAACAGATGAGAGTAACAAATGATGTTCTTGTTCTGATTGTCATTGCAGTGGTGAAGAACCTTAGCTCCACTACGCCTGCAAGTAAGCCAGTACCAGAGAAAGGGAAACTGCTAATGGGAGAAATGAAACTGGGAGATGTGAAATCTATCGCCAGCTTTAAAAAATCTGTATTGACTGCAGATTTGACATTTTCAGTTAGTAAATTTACCATACACAGTTTATCATGATAACTAAGTCGAAAGACCAACTACACTGCATTGACAGACGCAGACCAATGGCGGCAGTCACCAGATTAGAGCATGTCACTTCTCAGATTTTCCAAGACCGAAAAACGCTGATTCAGCATGTTCAATCGGCAAAAACAAGCTCCAACAAATGCTAACAGACTCCGACAGGGGTGACCCACTGATCTGACAAAACCCGACGAAATGTCTGTTGCCGTCTGTTTGTGCAGTGTAAATTGGCCTTAAGGCTGTGTTCACACTAGCAAAATACTGTTGTCAGTCCTTTGAATTCTAAATGCAGTTACATGACCTATCCTATCCATAAGTCTGAAGTCACATGATGTCACGTTTCCAGATCCACAGGCTCCATGAGATCCCAAAAGCAAACCACAAACAGTGCTAATACACACTGACAGTGCACTGTAGTACTCCCAAAAAATCATGATCCTAACCCTTATCTCTATATGGAAATTTCAGATGGCCAGACAGTGATTCTTCTCTGAATCTTTCAAATATTAGTTTTTTTGGGATTCCATGAGCCAGAAGATTGTACACTGTGAGTTTTTAAAAGTTTAGCTTTAAGGTGTGATATAATTGAATAGTGCTTATGTAACGCACGTAGGCAAGTAGGAGCTGTAAACCTCACTCCCCTAGCTTCAAGAGGTGCGCTAGTGACTGATGCTAGCGGTTGCGGTCTTTAGCTTCCCACGCTGGACAACCCGGTTCAAGTCCCGCTCAAATGCTGCACTCTACACTCTAAGCAAGATTTGCCGCATGAACTTGAGACTTGTTTGGACTTGTTCATTAAATAATATTTTGTCATTTGAGGCTTCTGGACATCATGGAAGTCCCAAAGTCTGCATGTTGCTAAGCTAACTGCGCAATACTTTAATAAGCATAAAAATACTGTACACAGCACCATTGGTCCATTTAAAAAAAAATACAAAATAATATTGATGCTAAAGCTGCTGTGTGAACAGAACACTAGAGGGTTGTCTTGGTAAATACAGTTGTCAGTGACGGTTGATCATGTGAACGCAGTTTATTTATTACCTTGTACTTTTATGAAATGTACTAAAGCACTTTATCATATATGTAGAAGAAAACCACATTATTATACAAAAAAGAACCAAGTTTATTAAATTCATGGTTTCATATTAGCCAAGCATGATAGTGCTGTTTTTGTTTTTTATATACTTGACAGCTTAAGGGCACCAGCACTTGCCAATACATTATTGTCTTGTCTTTTCTTTTTTAGAATAAAATGGTTGTGTTACCGACAGAGGAGGCTAATTTGTCTGATATTGATTACCTGGTACCCATGCACGATGAGAAGGGCAGACCTATAGCAGAATGGAAGAGACAGGTGATGGTACGACAGCTACAGGCCAGATTATTTGACCAGGAAACCCAGAGGATGAAGGTGAGCTACAAATAGTGTATTAAATGTCTGACTGCAACTTTCTCAAGGTTTGATTTTAACTGGATGTATTGTATCTTATTAAACAGGAGAATGGTAGTAGATATTCAAAGATGGATAGTTGGAGGTTCTCCCAGGCTCACAATGCCATCCTGGGTCCATTCGGAGAACTTCTAACAGAAGATGACCTCATTTATCTAGAGAAGCAAATTAAGAGTGTCTCGATGCATAAGAACTGCGAGGGCTATGAAATGGAGCTTGCTCATCTGGCCGAAGAACTTCGAAACATTCTCCCTGCACCGATAGTCAACATCACAGTCAACACCCAGTACAAAAACTCTACACAGACTCCCTTACCCGTTTGGTGCAACCGTATTTCAGGGATTGTGAAGAGTATGTCACTGCTTATGACCAACCTAACAGACCAGCCCTACTGCAAAATGCCAAACACAGAGCTTGTGAGTGTCTTCTCTCAGGCTTCAGAGAGGCAAGCCTCCACCAGAGGCAGGAGGGAGAAGATAGAAAACGAGATTCACCAGTTTGGGGTCTCTGTGAGGAACCTGAAGTCCAACTTTGAGAATCAGAATGAATCCTCATTGGAGGATTCAGGGAGAACAGAATCATTTGGTGAACAAGAGAAAGAACTTGTAGAGAGTGTTTTGGATGAGGTCTCTCAAAAACAGGAACAAAGACCAGAGATTGACCAGAGTGATGATTCAGAGATCGACTATGTAATCAGCGATGCCATGGAAAGTACAACCCTGCGAAAGGAACGTATTGTGGTATTGTTCCTGGGTCACTGGAAGAAATCAGCTTACACTGTAACCGTGAGAAACGCTCAGAGGAAGCAAAGTGTTGATTCGCTGGCGCCATCTATGAAGCCAAAGTGTGAACGCAAAGCTAGCCTGGATATCTCTCAGAAGAGGACCATGGAGAATGGCAAACTGGGGCACTTTTTCAAGCAGAGAAGTGCCATCAATAAGATGATTGGGAACTGGAGAAGCATGATCTCATTTGTACCGTCGCGGCAGATCCGAAGACTCAACCGGCAGCAGGCAATTTACTCACCTGAGCAGTTCCTCCCCCGTGTGGATGGATCTCCCGTTGACTACGACACTCTGACACTCGACCTCTTCATGCTCGGCTACTTTCACATACTGGAGTTGGATTTGCCTGCAGATGAGAGGAAAATGAGACACTTGCTGTGCTTTGAAGTGTTCGACCATGTGGGGCGTTTTACCTGGGAAATTGTTCGGGATTTTCACAAGGCTGTAATTCAGGACATTGAAGCTGGAAACCGTGAATGGAAGGATGGATTTGAGGACATTAAGGTGAAATTCTTTGGAGATGGATCAGGCCAACCAGAGCTTGAACACTTAGAGCAGACTACAACGGTAGACAAGAGACCTGTGCCTAAAGTCATCGTACAGACGCCCACCCCAGATGAGGGCGATGTCCTGAAAAATAATGCAGATATTAGTTGTCTGACTAATGATGAAATTTGCAAATATATTGACCGTAGTTTTGCTTTCTGGAAAGAAAAGGAGGCTGAGATATTTGATTTTGAGGAATGACAATAAGCCGTTTGGGGGGAGGGTGGAATGTACATATAGATTTCTTCAAATCTTTAAGTATGTCTTTTTTTTTTTTTTTATGTAGAATTGGTACCAATATTTATACAGTTTTGACAGTAAAGGCATGCTTTTGCCATTTGCCGGAAGACTGCCATAAACTGTGTTTGCAATTCTGTTCTGATTCTTTCTCAGAATTTTGTGATTTAAAAAATGATTAAATGACTATTTCAGTTGAGTTTTTTTACACCTTAAAATCTGACATTTAGAGACTTACAGTAGACTGGTGTGCTTTATTTTGCACCAATATTAGAGGCTGCTTACTCTAATGATTAAATAAAAGATCATCTAACTGTTTACTCTTGTACAGAGTGTTGTGTGTATCTCTTTAAGAGCAGCTGGGATCTTAACTCTACTATTTTGACTGGCCTAAAAATAGCAGTGTGAAAGACAAGCATGCTCTCCCAGTGACTCTGCAGAAGACAACGTGTCCCCCATTTCAGACAGCAGCAACAAAATAGATTGCCTTTTAAAAAAGTACTGTGAATAATGAATGGTTTCTGCTTTCATTCGCAGGCAGGTAAGTTTAATTTAGAGTATTTTTTTGTCATAAAAAGAAAAATTTAACTTTCCAAATGTTATAAATACTGTCAGTTGGTCCTTGGACAACAAACTTTGTATTTTAAGTAAATGGACCTAAACAATATTTGAAGTGTCTGTTATTTGAGAAAATGTTAACAGATATATTTGTGTTGCACATTATAGAAAACAATTAAAGAAAATTATTTTGAATATTAAGGGGAAAGTGTATACTTTTCAATTTACTTTGAGTCATTCTGTTGTCCTGATTAAATCAACGTCATAGACGGTTTGTGCAAAAAGCCACAGAGTAAACTATCACGTCATTAGATTTGTGCAGTTCTTCAGAATCAGAAACAACAATCATATTGGAAATTCACAAGAATGGCTATTTTTTTCTTGTTTAACATCTTCTTTTGATTCGCCAGTGATACATATTTTTTTGTGTGTTATGTGTGCAAACTCTCTAACAGGCAACAAAATTCATCTTGAATGTTAGTAAGTTTAATTCTCAGAATTATACTCTCCCAGTGTGCCTTTCAGATATATTATCTTTGGCAAGAACCTGTTTTTAACTTTGGTGAAAATCATCTGATAATTTGACTTATATTGATGTTCTAACATGACTTCATTCTCTACCAATTTGTTTCTGAAATGTTCTGTTACCAAGCAGAAAGACTGAACATTTGTCCTGAGGTCACTGGAGGCTCCACACTGCTCTGATCATGAATGTCGCAATCAGATTTCATGTGACTGATTATACCCATTTGTCTTGTCCGATGTAGGTAAACACTGAAAACATCTGTTGGTTGGCCCTGAATGCATTAAGGCCACAGGTCAGAGTGTCGTCATGGTGCGTAATGTAGACGACCTAGACTTCTGCCTCTCTTCCCACCCGCAGAGCATCTTAGAGGGCCTGCGCTCCCTCTGTTCTCAACCCAAACTTGTGGATGTCACCCTGAGCGCTGGTGGACGGGATTTCCCCTGTCACCGTGGAATCCTTGCACTCTGCAGCCATTACTTCCATTCCATGTTCTCAGGTGATTTCGTGGAGAGCATTGCTGCTCGTGTCGAGCTTCATGATGTAGATCCGAATGTATTGTCAACACTGTTGGACTTTGCTTATACAGGGAAACTTACCATCAACAAAAACAATGTGGAGGGACTCATGTGCACGTCCAGCCAGCTCCAGTTCCACACTGTCCGTACTGTATGCAGCCGATATTTGCAGCACCAGATAGATGCCACAAACTGCTTGGGAATCCTTGAGTTTGGAGAGATCCATGGATGCCCTGAAGTGATTGCTAAAGCATGGGGCTTCCTCCTTGAGAACTTTGAGGCAGTGCAAAAACATGAGGAGATTTTGCTGTTGGAGAAAGACAGGCTGGTGGCCTGCCTGAAGGATGAGGATCTGCATATAAGAGATGACCGGTCCTGTACCGAAGCAGTTTTGGCCTGGGTCGGGCATTGTAGAGAAAATCGGATCTGCCACTTGCGAGAATTGTTGAGCTTGACTAAGCTTTCCCTCCTCCCAGAATCCTACCTCACTGAGAACTTGCTCAAAGAGCCATTGGTGCAGAACTCGCTTGAATCCAAAGAGTTGGTGGAGGGAATATGTAGAGAGGTCAGACAAATCTATTTTATTGAGGTTTCTTAAACATAATGTTCCATTCTACAATGTTGTTGTTTTATTCTTCAGAAACGAGAAATGACTGGAGGTGTGTCAGAGCAAAGAGTCACTCAGAATGCCCTCAACCTGCAGGAGGTTTTATTTGTGATGGGTGGTCCCTCGCTGGATGACTCGGACGATGAAGACGAGGATGAAGATGAAGACACAGATAGAAGGTTGCACCCCAGAAATTGTTGTTTCTACAACCCAAAGCTTGGTAAGGACAACTTCAGCTGGCACAGCAACTCCACTAGGGAGAATTACCATAATGTGGAACACTTAAGATCTGTCTGCATACTACCAGTCAAATCTGAATACACTTCAAGGGGTAATTCACTGCTAACAAGATGCTCTTTTAATAAACTTTGGCTGTATGCAGTAGAAAAAATGGCTGTGGTGTTCCCTTTTGCCAAAAATATAGGAAACCTACACAACACCCATAATGTGAGCATGATTTTACAGTGTTGATATATGCAAGTTGATATTCTTATTTATCTTATTTATGATACTTATCATATTTTTTTTCCAAGCACATTTTACCAATTCCAAACTACATCAATCTTTATAGCTACTATTAATTTTCTATTAAATAATTTGTAAGTGATATTTAATTGTTAAGGAAGGCTGGAAGTGAAAACACCTTATATTCAGGTGTGGATAATTATTAAGCAGGTTTTCTTTTACAGTTAAAATGGGCCAAAAAAGAGATTTTACTTATATAACTGCACTAAAAATTAAGGTGTGACAAATGGACAGCAAAACGTTCATAAGCAGTCCAAGAAGAAAAGACACATGTTACCTGCAAAAAAAAATTAAGAATTAAAGTCAAGAATTAGATTTGAAACTATCAGGAACCCTTTAGTCTCTAGTGTCACCATTTCCCAGAATGGCAACCTACCTGGAGTCTCCAGAAGTACAAGGTGTCAGGATCTCAGAGACTTTGCTATGGTAAAGAATCCTAAAATATGACCCACACTTAATAAGAATCACAAGATGAAGTGTTGTGAAATACATAAGACTGTTTATAGACAACCTATCTGTCTGAAGGCTTTATAGACAGATAGGTTGAGAGTGACTGTTGAGGGACCAGCACCAATTCAAGCCAGACAACAGCAGCGTTCGTGCTGTGAGCTGCTATGACCAAGTTGGACCTTTCAGGGTAGGAGATGGACTTAAAATCAACTCCCAAAACTTACTGCCAGATTCTGGAAGATTAGTTCTTCAAACAGTGGTACGACAGGATGTGGTGCTGGTCCTTCAAGAGTCACTCCCAACCTATCTGTCTATAAAAAACAAGTCTTCATGTATTTCACAACACTTCAGCTTGTGATTCTTATTACATGTGGGTCATATTTCAGGATTCTTTACCATAGCAAAGTCTCTGAGATATTGACACCTTGTACTTCTGGAGACTCCAGGACAGGTTGCAGCTCTGGGAAATGGTGGCACTGGAGACTAAAGGGTTCCTGATGGTTTCACACCTAATTCTTCACCTTAAACCTTTTTTTTTTTTTAGCAATTTAGCAGTTTCTAGTATTGCACTAGTATTTCATTCTTTTCATGAGCATTTAATATAATTTTTGACCTTTCAGTGCGAGTTAAATCTCTTTTTTGGCCCATTTTACCCGTAAAAGAAAACCTGCTTAATAATTTTGCACACTCGAATATAAGGCTTCCACTTCCACTTCCAGCCTTCCTTAACAATTATATATCACTTATAAATGATTAAATACAAAATTAATAGTAGTCATTAAGATTGATGTGGTTTGAAATTAAATATGACCACATCTATAAATAAATAGATGTGGTCATTTAAATACTCTATGCTTTTTCGTGTTCCTTGAAGATTTCTTTCGTGTTCATCTAGAAGCTTATGATTAAATGCTTGAAATTAGTTTTGGAGAGAAATTTGCTCATGTATGAATTTCTTTACCATATTAAAACTGTATTTTTTAAAAGGTTAAGTACGATGCTTCACCTCTTGATGCTGGTTAAAAAAATATGTATTATTCCATATCCTTTGATGACCTATACTTTACTTATTCTAAAATGTTAAAAACAGTTATAATAAAAAATGTGCATGTATATCCAAACTTTTAATTGGTAGTTAACAACCATGTTCTAGCTGGTTGTTATGTGATGAGATCTCATTTACCCTATTTCACGCTATATACTGTATACATGTGCATTTTTAAGAAGAAAATGTCTTTCTTTTTTTCCCATAGGGCAGTGGTTTCAGTTACCTGATTTTCCCAACTACAATAAATGGGGTTATTCTGTTGTCTCATTAAACAGCAATGTGTATGTCACAGGTGAGCTGAACTCTTTTCATAAGATATGTAACCATTACCTAAGGGCTGTAACCCCCATATCAACTTAGACAAAAATGTTTTCTTCACAATATTTAGTAGTATGGATAATTTGCTGATTGGTTGGTTTGGTCTGTATGCCTCAAATCATAATGACAAGGGAAGAGAGACTGAATAAAAGAGAATTAAAGGGATAGTTCACTTTGAAATTAATTGTTGGTATGTTTTAGCTTACCTCAAGGGCATCCAAGATGTAGGTGTCTTTTTTTCCGCAGTAGTTTCAATTTTGATATTTTTAGGTCAAACCGTTCTTGTCTGTCAGTCATATAATGCAGGTCTATGGTCACGGTCTCAAAACACAAGCACAGAGTCCAAATTAAAACAATTCCCCGTCGTCCAAATTAAACAATTCCCCATCGTAAGTACACATTGATGGCCTAAGACACGAAACGAGCGGTTTGTGTGAGAAAACGAACAGTATTTATATCGTTTTTACCTCTTATACGCAGACATGTCCGAATGATCTGATCTGACGTGTACGCAGACTGGTGCATAGATATATAAACACTAGATGTCGCCTTGTCTACGGCAGTTCATTGGAACGAATGTCTTTAAGGCGACATCTAGTGTATATATCTATGCACCAGTCTGCGTACACGTCAGATCAGATCACTCGGACATGTCTGCGTATAAGAGGTAAAAACGATATAAATACTGTTCGTTTTCTCACACAAACCGCTCGTTTCGTGTCTTAGGCCATCAATGTGTACTTACGATGGGGAATTGTTTAATTTGGACGACGGGGAATTGTTTTAATTTGGACTCTGTGCTTGTGTTTTGAGACCGTGATCATAGACCTGCATTATATGACTGACAGACAAGAACGGTTTGACCTAAAAATATCAAAATTGAAACTACTGCGGAAAAAAAGACACCTACATCTTGGATGCCCTTGAGGTAAGCTAAAACATACCAAAAATGAATTTCAAAGTGAACTATCCCTTTAAATGATACAAATAAAAAAGTGCAGGACACAACTTCTATTTTTACCAAGAGAAAAAAATCCAAAGATTTTCATGGTATTTATAGAGCCTGTGCCCTTTGGGAAAGGATCAGTAAGATTTATAGTTATTACACACATGAATGGAACGTCATCTCCAATGAGGATTTGGAGATGCTGAGATAAAACAGTCCCATGTCTTATAGACAATCCTGCTAAGACTCACATAAGACCTGAAATCACTTTAGAAATGTGGGGACTAGAACGCAAAGAAGCAGAACATTAACTTTGGGATGACCTGGGATACTTGGGGCATTATTGCCTAATGTTGCCTGGTCACCAATGGGGACAGTTGAACCTTCCTGTTGAGCTGAGGATTTATTCAAATAAATCAGCTAAGCCTTCATCTGAATTTACATGGAATGGAAAAAATACCCATTTACAAGATTTTTTATAACTCTCAGGAGGATCAAGAGGGTCTCAGTCCAACACGTGGTCTACCACAGAGACCTGGAAGTTCATCACTCGTGAGGGGAAGTGGGTCACAGTCGCCCCAATGTTGCGGCCCAGGACTAACCACTCTTCTGCAACTCTCAATGGAGAGATTTATGTAATTGGTGGTAAGAAAACAAATCAGTTTCCAACTGCATGCTTCAGACAAAGGCATTTGTGTAGATTTCCCTGCAGAACTGGACATTTTTATGTAACATAAGACATTGCATTTTTTTTCTTTTTTTCTTTCATTGACAGGAACTACAATGGATTTTGTCGAAGTTGAACATTATGACCCATTCAGTAATTGCTGGACTCCCACAGGCCCAGCACTGAAGTATGTGACTAACTTTACAGCCACATCGTGTGAAGGAAAGCTGTACCTCATTGGTTCTTGTGCTGTTAAATATAATGCCCTGACTATGCAGTGCTACAACCCTGTCATAGGTAAGAAACAACACATGTCAACGTGTATTACATCACAAGTATCATTAAAAACAAACCACATCTGTCATATTAGAGCCTCTAGTAGTTTGGAACTAGTAATTCAGAACAATTTTATGAGACACTTTACAAGAGTGTTCACTCATGGAGCCCTGCCAACATTGAAGCACAGTTCAATACTATGTAGTCAGAGTATACTTTTGTAAATGAGGGTTCTCTTCTTCAACAGATAGCTGGTGTATCATCTGCTCTCCTTTTATTCCTAAATATCTCTCTTCTCCCCGCTCTGTCTCTATGGATGGAGTCATTTACCTCGTAGCAGATAACACCAAAAAGGTTTATTTGTATGACCCAGTGGGTAATATGTGGGAAAAAGTGAGTTTTATGTGATTTTTTTTCTTTTTTACACAGAAAATCAAGCACATATAAAGTTAGCCGAACCCTCATGTACTGTTTTTATGTTTGGCATTTTTCTTCCCAGATTCAGAATCTGCACACTCTTCATGAGAATGGGGATTTGGTGGTTCTAGGCAGGCAATTGTATGTGACTGGAGGGCACTGGAAGGGAATGGAGGGGGATTACGGTGTGGAAGTGGAAGTATACAACCGTGCCTCCAACACTTGGAAGGTGGCCTGCTTTCTTCCCAGACTCTGGTCCTACAGTGGCTGCTGTTCCATCTTCCTGGACACTTCACAGTGGACTGAATTCTTCCCTGAGGAGACTTAATATCTGTCCTGTCCTCTAAATCCTGACTTAAACTTTGGTGCAAAATTTGGTCCACTTTTCTCAGCGTACACTGGCGACTATCATTTAGAAAAAAGGAATTACATTATCAGTTTATAACAATCATAACCCAGAGAGCACACATACTTCTCCAAGATGTGTTACAGAGCAGTTCATCTGGAAAGCATCTGCTGTGTACAAACATCTGATAAACATCTTTAAAAGTCAGTTTACACACATTCTAAATCATACATCTTAAAGACGTCTTCTGAATGTCTATTTAACATATGATAGGAAATGTCTTAAGAGATGTATTGCAAACACTCAAAAAAAAAAAACGTGTGCTATAAGAGAATGTGAGGTCACTAATTTGTTTTACTCTAAAGATAAAATCAATTATTGCTTTTATTTGTGTAAAATTGTGTATATTGAGTTTTGTGTATTGTTAGGCTATAAGTATTTGATAAGGGGTATGTTTTTTCAGCCTTATATGTAGCAGCTAGTTGTAATTTGCATCCATGTGGCCAATAAATGTTTATGTTTAAGCATTTTTGCTTTTGTATCACATGATTTTTCCTGTAAAATTCTAATTCAAGAATTCTTAATCTTATTATTTCTTTTGACTGAATTTATTTCGAAATGTGTTTTATTTTTAATCAGAAAATGTTTTTGATAATGTTTATTACAAAATTGTGCAGTTTAAAACACTTGTTAGTTATCATAAACATAATGCATTTTTAACAAAGTTGCAACTGACTGGAATAACCAGTGTTGTAGCCTATTTGTTCAGTCGTGACTTGCTGCGTTTGTAACTATGGAAGCCGAAAAGCTTGCGTTTTAATTCTCATGACAACACGCGAGAGCGTCCGGTTTCCCTGGCAACCATAGGCACCCACCTCAAGCTTGCGCTGTGATTGCAACTTTTACACTTGTGGATTCATACCAACACTACATATTTTGCGTTTAATATGCTTGTGCGCGTTATTAAAGCTTTGACATTGAAGTGCAAATCACTCTGCAACATTGTTTTTCCTGAAACGTTAGAGCAAAACTTTTAATGCATGTAAAACTTTATTAGCTTACATAGCAACTTGCTAAACCCAGTTTAAGCGTTTAAAAGCACTTGAAGTCTCAGCAAGAATTGAGGACAATTGGAAAAACGTGGCTGTTCGGTTATTAAAGTGCATTGGATCACTACCAGTTTCCAGATGAGTTGTGAAGGGGATCAAGGACTGGAAGCCGTGATTCAGGTAACGTTACGTGTTTTCCAGCAGGAAAGCTGATCTTCACCAGCTGTAACTTAAATAGGTTATTGCACCTATTCAAAACAGCATGTGTGAATGAAAGAGGAGAGAGCTTGATTTAATATTAACGAGCCTTGCAATGTTTCAACAAATTAAGGTAGATCAGTGGGTCAGTTTCAGGTTCTTCTGTGAAACTTGAAGACAGGTGACTCATTTCCTTGTGCTGTTATGATAACAGATTGAAACATATAACGTTACAGATACCACAAACTAGTTGCATTGATAATAAAAAAATATTATAAATTAAATACATAGTTTTATTAACAAACATCAAAGCTTTTTTAGATCTGCAGTGAGACTAGGTCACCTGATTGTATGTGTGAGCCTCTCTCCATGCACCAATTGATAATGCAGAAGCTGGAGGAGTCACTGCTTAACCCAGATAGCAGTGCTGAGGAAAAGACTTACACTGTGCGTGGGGATGAGGAGGAGTCCAACACCACGCCAGTTCCTGCCCGCATCCGTGAGATCATCACCAGAAACCTGGCTGATACACCCACAGGTATACTCTACAGTCTACACTCTGAATGAGCTCATTGGTGATGGGTCTGCTGGTATAATTAGAACACATGTATATCCTATCATTTCCTGCCATGTTTTCCTCTGGTGATGTATCAGGCGAGAGCAGCGAGCTGGAGGAGAACCGGCTGCCGAAGGATCTGCCTTCTCAGATGAGCACAGACAGAGACCAGCTGCTCAGCAAGCAGGCTGCTCTCACTAGCCGGGTAGGAGCACATGCACAAACCTCATACGTTATTTCCTTGGGTCTCTGGACTTCCAGTTCCTCTGGAAATCTGACTGATACAGTAAACCATTAATGCATAGATAAGCACACCTGATGGTGTGTCACGGTGTATAATGGACTGCATAAGGCATATTTGGTATGTTCATCTCAGATAATAAGCGAATTATTGCCCTAATGAAATGTCACAAGTATCTACCTCATTTTTTTTTATCGTAAGAGCCATTTTAACTTCTGGTGTCAGGCCGCTTCCTGACACCAAAAATATGCTACTTCATATTGCAGACTTGTGTTTTTTTATCATATGTTAATTTATTGTTGGAATCATTAACACACTGGTTTGTAGTGAAAGTTTTACCATTTACTGCACTTTATTCTAGTTTTACTTTATTCTATTCTAGTGTATTACTTTATTCTAGTTATTTACCTATCCTTCTTTTTCCAAATGAGCCTACTACTGTTTAAATTATGGTTGGCACTTCCGGTTTAAGAAACTTCCACTTAAAATAATCAGTTATTATTAAATAATAAGGTTGCGCTACAAATATTGCTAAATTTGTATCAGTCAGGAAAATAATGTAGCTCTTGGTATTTTATTGTGACATTGGTATCACAAGAATATCTGTGACAAAAGTTATTTTTAGTCCTTTAGCTGTGTTCTGTTCTTCCTTTCTTTTCTCTTTGTATTTCGTATTAAAATGTAATATATTTTCCGATTCCGAGAAAAAATCCATACTCGCATCTCTTTTCCTTTTTTCACATGGCACTTAAAAATGTGGGTTTCTTCTCTTTTTCGACTTATAATCCCTATCAGCAGTGTTTACCGGTAAATACAACATTTAGCTGTCAAAATGAGGAAAAGCACTTTGAAATATTCATCAATGTTCCAGTTCATGAAGGAACATTTTTGATTAACTCAACATAAACTTATATTATATAATATAGACTTACATGTATTACTATACAGTAATATTGTCAATAATACTGTTGCTAAAAGACTGCTGATAGTAATTTGTTAATACTTTTACACTTTTAAGTTTTCTTTTGATGTTCAATGGTTGAGGGGTGAATGCCACCTCATTGTACCCCGTTTTTGCAAATTATTATTATTGCATTTTTTGAGCGAACCTTTAGACAAGTGTAATTGGAGTCACTGATTGTTTATTGATTAACGACATTTACTCCCATGATTCACACAAAGCGTTATGGGGCGCAGGATAAAGGTTGGTGGCGTCTAATGAATCGGAAGTCTCCAAAATTCACAAGAAATAGCTTACTTCCACGTTGAAAAAAAAGATGGATAACACTGTTCTATGATCTCATAACTTGCATTATTCATGGTTTCTCTCCTTTTCCCAGTCCTCCCTTGTCTATCAATCTTGTCAACCCCGCCCAAGTGCATTCCCAGAAGTGCATCGGAAATCAAACCGAAAACAACCTGATATCGATGGGAATGTGATCTTGTCCTCTGGCAGTATGGTGAATATCTCTAACACACAGTGCCTAATAAAAAACATAAGCCTCCATCTGGTGTAAGCATGTGATTGATGCAAAGTTTCTGAGACCTGCATATTGCCTCCTTGTGTGGAAGTCAAAACATGTCGGTATAGTGTAGATTATTGCCTTAAAACTCTCTCTAGGCTTTGCATAATGGACACTGAGGGATTGTCGATCAGTAACCTGGTGGCAGGGGTTTCATGCACTCTGAACTAATGCAGTCTTGGTCCCTGAAAAGATTTTAAGTGAGTGTTTCCCTCCGTCCAGCAGTTTTTAAGGGATTGAAAACAGAGGAGGGACCATCACTAATAACGTGAGAGGTTGATGGAGCACCTTTGGACCCTGTTCCTATTTTCCTTCATTTTTTTCTGCACATGTTGGTGGATAGACAGATGTGTGTGTAGGGAAGAGATCAAGAGAGGGAGTTACAGAGGCTCTTTGACAGAGAAAGAGGGAGCCACATGGCTTTGAAATGGAATATGTGCACAGCAAACATCAGAGCCGCAGTGCTCTTTCCGAGAGGGAAAACCCGTTTGGAGTTTTCGATAAACAAACGGTGGTAAAGGGCCATGTGAAAATCAACTGTGTCACATGGAACGAAATATATTTATTTCTGCTTGAAGCTGGACTTTGGCTCTGAAAAATGGAATGTGCACCCTAGCGTTTATGAAGGACTGATGTAAACTGAGCCATAGTTTATTCTGAATCTACATTTCATTACATGTGATCAAAGTGGCAGCTCTCTGACGTCAACATTTTAGAATCAGAAATGAACACATAATTACATTTCACAGTGTTTTTTTTATCTCAAGCTTTTTTATTGTAGAGATTTGGGTGCACCTCATGAAGTCCCTTCTGTATGGCAATCGAGATCTTCAAACCTAATTTCAGTACAGTTTAATTAATTGGCATGACTGTTTCTGTTTTGGCAAAGATTAAATGAAAAAATTATAACAATTTTGGAGAAAATAAATACTGTAAGTTTGTAGAAAAGTTCTCTTTCACTTTCTTAAGTTTATAGCATCACCTTGGCCACTGTCTTTCTCCCCCAACCTTGCTGTTTGGGGGAAAATAAAAAGGTCATTGGCCTTCTCTCATGGGACTGTGAAAGAAAAAGCTCATTTTTCATATACACAAAGCTGCCATTTGTGATAACAGTGCACTCTTTTTGCTGGGGAAGTTTAATGAATGCCAACTGTGCACATTGCCAGTTGAGCCTATTTTAAGATATGAGCTATATATAAAACTTAATTAGTCTGGTTGGTATAAATAAGTCTTTTTTAATCCACACATTTATATTTTTGGAGAAGAAAGGCCTATGTCACATGAACTCTGAGAGAGTCTTCTCTCTCTGTCGCCAATTGAAAATGTTTTTTTTCCAGTGCAAATGTGCTGACATTGTGAAGTCAAATGACACCATTCATATGAATGTAAACTTTAAGATGTTATGGTAACATATCACAGTAACTATACGCTGGGTATATTAACATGACGTAATGAGTCCTATATGCTTACTAATTTAAAGTCTGTATTCAGCTTCAATCTGTCTTGATGTGGGAATGACATTCTGGTGGCGTATGATCTATTTAATCTGTCATTCCCAATTAAAGTATCAGTCATTATGTTTTCTGTGTGCATACCACAAAGAGCAGTGTTAGAACATGGATAAAGGCCAGTTCACACCAAGAATGATGACTTTAAAAATAACTATACCAACACACGATTTTGTTCTGTTTATTATAAGCACACACTGCAGATATGTTGTCTGCTGCTTTAAATGACTGAGCTCTTTAAAGCAGGATGGATTCTGATTCTTTCGTTCTGAAAGTGATTCCAACAATATTGTTATAGTTGTGTATCTGCAATTCTTTTATATTTAGAAAGATTTTATGCTGCAAGGATCCATTAAAATGTTCAAAATTGACATGTTAAGACTTTAACATTGTTACTAAAAGATCTATTTCAAATAAATGCTGTTCTTTTGAGCTTTCTAATAAAAAAAAAAATTAACAGATTCCATACAAATATTAAGCAGCACAACCGTTTGTAACATTGATAATAAATGTTGCTTGAGCAGATCATCATATTACAAGTAATTCTGAATGATAAACTCAGGGATAAACTCAGGGACAGGCTCAGACGTGACGGCGACCTTCGTGGTTAAGGGCTGAGTTGGCATGGCGGCGACCATCTTTGGCGAGGGTTCGGGCGGTAAGGCGGCCATCTTGGTCGGAGACAAGGGCTCAGGCGTGGCGGCGGCCAACTTGGCCGGAGGTGAGGGATCAGGTGCGGCTGACCTGGCGTGAACAGTCTCTGGCTTGGCAGGCATGACGTGAACAGTTTCTGGCTCGGCAGGCATGACGTGAAGAAGCTCAGGCTCGGCAGGACTGATGGTTAGTTCCGGGCAGACAGATAGAACATATGGAGGAAGACAGGGTATATTGTGTCAAAGTCTATTAAATCTACTTTCTCTGGACGAGGGCAGGAACAGGGGACTCTGGAAGGGTGCTCTCGGTGGGACGAGACTCTGGAAGGGTGCTCTCAGCGGGACGAGACTCTGGAAGGGTGCTCTCGGCAGACGAGACTCTGGATTTGGTGGAGGGGTGTTGGTAGGCTCTGCGAGGCCGATGGTGAATTTGAGTTGTTGTTTACCAGCACCCACTCCAGACATGCGGCGAAATCTTCACGAGGACCGCTCCCTGGGAGGCGTGCCTGGGACCGCTCGCTGAGGCTGGCAATATAGAACACACACAGCGAGTGGTCAGGATAATGCGTTAGGCATGCCAACTCCAAGAAATCCCTGGTGTGAGACTCCAGGGAGCGGTCCTTCTGCTCCAGGCATAATAGGGCAACTGCAGGAATGTCCATGACAAAAAAAATGAACGAAAGAAAACGCCGCAAAAAATAAACTGTAATTGGTCTTGTATTCTGTTATGGCTGAGGTGGTTGAGATAAAGCGCATGACGAAGGAGATTCAATAGGAGACTTTAATTCTAAAATAAGGTCAGGAAACATCAACTTAAAGTAAAAGATACAAGACAAGGAACAGGGAGAAACAGAGGGCAGAGACCAGGGGCACGTTCAAGTTCAAAACGGTGCGCAACGTTTTGCTACGGTTTCCGGGTTGAACATCATGTTTCCTGGAAACAGCGTGCACCGGGGTTTGAGATACGTTTTCTCTTGTTTGGTGGGTGTGTCAGAACTGCAGTCCAATCAGCAGCAACATGTAAGCACGCGGTATTAAAGTGAACTCGCACAATGAGTTCAAGGAAAGTAATTTACAAATGTGTTCGATGCAGTTCGGTATACGCAACAACTGAGGATATTAGAAGACATGTTTGTCGTAAGTTTTATTGTAAAAATATAGGATATCAACATAATGATGTAGTTGTTTATATTTTTAGCTTCATTGCAAGTGTATGACATTTGGTATAGAAATAAACAATGGTAATTAAGTGCTTTTCCTAAAAATGAGAAAGAAAATACAGGGTATTAAAACAGTATGAACTACAAATAAAGTCAGTATGTGAGGCTAAATAGATGTGTTTTAGTCTGAATGAGGTAAGATGTGTGCTTCTATTTCAGTTTGAGCAATCCCTTCACTCGATTGGGATGTTCTCTTTTGTTCTGGGCGGCAAGTGCAGTAACTGTAACATCGGGCATATTTTGTAGTATTAAACACATATTTATACCGACTTCATCAGGCTCCGAAAATTCTTCACAAAGAACACAAAGAATGGCCTTCTCAGCTGCCATAGTTGCAACTCTTGCGCCATCAGAACAGTGTGTTCAACGCATCACCGTTTCTGTTTAAAAAACGTTGTGCAACGTTTTGTCGGGGCTGAACGTAGCCCAGATCAGAGACACAGCTGGGGCAAATTAGTTCAATACAACTAATTAACAAGACAACACACCTGAAACGAGGAACCTAATAAATTAGTAACCAAGGAGACAAACAGGTAGGGAACAGAGGAGAACTGATAAACAGACTAGAAGTTTAACAAACTCCGACATGAACAGAGAAACATATCAAAGAACAAACATAACCCTGACAATTTCTTTCTTTTTAACCACCGATTGATCTTACTGTATACTGTTACGATCACTGGTTGCAGCACAAAGAAAAGTTGTCAGGATCTAGATGCAGCAGCTTCTTTTGTTAAACTCAACTTTACAAAAGTACACTGAAGAATATCTGGAACAGAACCAATGTAGTAATGACATAGAACTGAAAGACGCACGGTTTAAATACACAACAAACAAAGGAACTAATGAGACATACCTGAATTGAAACTCAAATTAGTTACCATGGACAGGCAAAGGACAGAACTAATTGGCAAACTAGAAAGCTAACTAAGAAACATTCACAGAACAGAAAAACAGATCAGAAACAAACTCAAAACGTGACAGACTCAACATGACAATACCCCGCCCTCCCGGAAGGCGCGTCCTCGCACCGTATTGCATCCACAGGGGTGGGAGTCCTGGAGGCTGACGAGGACGTGACTTTGTAGAACAGGAAGCCTCTAGGGCGGTGGTGGCAGTTCAGGGGGCCATTGGCACTAGGCTCGGCCACGATGGCTGGAGATGTATAGCCCCATGAGACACACCTAAACTGAAACTCGAATCAAATCAGTTACCATGGAAACAAACAGGCAATGAACAGAACTAAGTAGCAAACTAGAAAGCTAACTAAGGGGCTGTTTACACGACACCATTTTCAACTAAAAACGTAAAACTTTTAATGCATTTTGGCCTTTAATTTACATGACAACGGCGCTTTGGGGGCCTGACAACGGCGTTTTGGGGGCCTGAAAACGTAAACTACAAAAACACGAATCTCTGAAGACGATGACGCCATGCACATGTTACGTTACGTGTTCAGTCTATAGTGTTTCATCGGCATCTAATCGCCTAGCAGCAGAATATAGCGTTTTTAGTTGTTTTCACAGATCCGTGTAAATGGGGATAATTTTGACAATGGTGTCGTCTGCACGCGGAAAACTCAAAGGAAAAACTTCTCCCTTTTAAGCATATTGTTGTCATGTAAACGATACCATAAGAAACACAGACATTCACAGAACAGGAAAACAAATCAGAAACAAACTCAAAACGTGCCAAACAGACAGTTACAGAGTAGATCTGAGGCCAACCTGTGAAACTGCTTATATAGTGCTACTTACCTGCTCTAGATGGGTTTCCTACATTGTGTTGATTTGATTTAGACGTTAGGCTTTAAATCACAGACTAAAATTTAGCCGGATTCATGTGTGCTCGTTTTACTCTTAACCTTTTTGACTTCGTTTATTTGACTCAGCATCTCTGCTAAAGTAGGTGATGAAATGATAATTTATCTCTTTTTATCTCTTCAGAGTGTGTGGGTGTGTTGGTCGGTTAACTTTAGTTGTCCTTTGAGATGTTTCTTGTTCTTTAGTCTGGCAAATACCTTAAAGAAGTTGAGATGCAGTGGCTTTAGCGGCTCTGATCTGTTAGTGTTCACTCTCTGTAACCGCTGGGGAGGGTCCCAGCGCCATTGTGGCGCACTGTGGCACATCTTACGACACTGGACTAATTGAAAAGGAGAGGCAAACCTTCTCATGGCTCTCGGGACAGTTTGAGTGTGGCCTCCTAAACAAGAGTGGGAATGGAAATATTTGGGCTGGGAGCAAGATTTTGCTCTTGAAAGCACACCTCTGTCTCCTGGTAAAATCGCAGCAATCTCTTGTGACCCTTGAAAATTGCCCCTGAACCGGGATAAACCTTGACCCAGTTTGAAAAGCTGCATCGTCTCAAGAGGACGAAGGAAATGTTGATGTGAACTTTGACCTTTCTGCGTTGATATTGGAAAACTGCCAGCTTGCAGTTTCTCAGGCACTGGGGCCATGTGTATTTGTGTGGGAGTGTGTAAGTTTGTATGTGTGGGTGTGTGTCAGGGAATTGCGTGGGTATATATTTTACAGCTTCAAGGCAGTTTTTGGACCAGGATTGTGTGAGACAGTCTCCCTGTGTGTTTTTGTAGGAGTTACCCAAATGTAGAGTTAGATGTATGATAAAACAGAAATGTTAACCTAATGGAACACTGTAGAAAAACAACAATCACAGGGCCTTTTAAGCTGAGAGATAAATCACCAAACAAGTGAAAAAAGGGTTTGCAGCTAAAATGTGATGCTATTTGTCAGAAAACCTTTCTCAATTAATCCAGACTTGCAGACTAGTTGGAGACTTTTTGACAAAGAGCATGGCAGCTTCCAGCCTCTGCGTTTTTGACCTAATCCCCACTCCTTTTTGCTTTAAAGGTCTTGTCAAACATGATTGCCACTGATATGGTTGTTTTGTTAGAGTGAAAACGGTGCACTGTCTTTGGCTCAATGTTTAGAGTTTGTTTTTTCGTCTACATAAAGCTGCTAAGCTGAGCAGTGGTCGCTAGTGGAGCTGAGCCAGTGAGTCTGGATCTGTCAGCTGTCTATGAGTCGTAAAAATGATTGACGCTCCAGAGAATCATTCCTCAAAGTAGGGATCATCCCAAAGTCCTCACTACATTTAATTAAGTGCCATTTATCTTTTTCTATATTTCTCTCTCTTTTCCCTGTTTGATTGTTTCTTTCTTTTTTCTTTTTTGACTGTGGGAACAGAAGAGCGAACTTCCTAGAAAGCATTTTAACATTTGCTAGCCATTTAATTTAGGCTTGACATCTAATCAGTATAGTTGTACCTAAATAGCCATTGTTCCAAAAGGAATGAAAATGAAAATTCTGTCATTTACTCAACCTGCATGTGTTTCTTCCACAGAACACAAAAAGAGACATTTCGAAAAATGTACTGGTGGTTCTTTTCCAAAATGAATGGGGATTAGAACTTTCAGGCTTTAAAAATAATACAAAAGTACAATAGAAGTGTCACAAAGTGTTCTAAATGACTCTTGCAGTATATTCCAGTGCTGCGTCCGAAATAGTGTTCTATGTAAGTTGGTACTACATTTGAATTTGAATTTACTTCACAACTATATAGCATGAATATAAGTATACTCTATATAGTATGAATATTGTAGTATGAATTAAATTCGGACGTACTACATCCGCCATGTTGTTACTGTCACGTGACCTACCTGTATCGGCGTCAGTTGTGTCGCTTCACTTCCATTCATAAATCCCCTCCAAAGTAAAGTGTCCATTGAATGCGCACTTCAGAATCTCGGTGGAAGTAATCGGTTATCCGGGGACTTTTCCTACTTTTTTTCAAATATGTATTCGGACATACTCTGTAGGCATAGGGTAAAATGGGCCCGCCTTAAGAAAAATGTGCTTTTCACTACTCCCATAGTGTATGATTGCAAAAAAAAAAAAAAATGTTTGTATTGAACATTGATGGAGCAACAGATTTTGTGTGAAAATAAATCATAAAAGTGGTTTATTTTGTTTAAAAATCTTTACCATTTGAATCTAAACATGTCATGTCAACAAATGGAAAAGTCAGCCGGCTATTTCTTAATTATTGTGCCTTTAGCCCCAACAGCAGGGGTGCCTTTGACCCCAAATACCATACTTTTACATATTCTTCCTTTATTGAAAAACTGTTGCTTTAATTAGCTTGAAAATCATTAAGAAGACCATTGTCTCAAAATATATTCAATAATTTTAGCAATTCTCATTTGCTACTTGGAACAGAATAAAAATATTAGATCAAATTAGCAGAGAATCAACTTTGCACTGCTGCCCGCGATCGCGTCAAGGATCAAGCAAATTTCCAGTTGCATCTTGAAAAGCGGATGTTTTGGAAAGTGCAGCGGCAAGTTTTGTGCCATTTAGAGGTTTAGAGGAAAATAAAATCAAAGGTGCCTTTTACCCCAGTGCACCTTTAGCCCCGCTGTACCTGTTTTCCGCATACTGTTTAGCAGGGAAGTATTCAATTTCGGACACAGCGCAGGTCTTCAGCAGCCCTTTGATTTGCTTTTTCATGACATAAATCAAAAAATGTACTCGTTATTTATGAATTATTGACCTGCACCCAGCATGAGAAAAGTAGTCTCTTCTGAGCTAGATCTTTTCAATTAATCAGTTGATTCAATTCATAAAACCAGTGTGAATTATTTGTTTAGAAATCAAACTCAATGACTGCATTTTACAGCTCTTTGAATTTCCTTTTCAGTCTGCTGGCTACACAAAGCTGTCGTATGGCTTCAGAAGACTTGTAATATAGTGCACTTTCATGATAATTTGATGGTATGTTTGCATGCTTTTTAGAGATTAAATATTTCAGTCATCATTCATTGCAAGTCTTCAGAATTTGTGTTCAACAGAAGAAGAAGAAGAAAAACATTGTTGCATCGTTTTGGAACAACATAAAGGTGAATAAATAAAAAGAGCAGATTTAAAAATGTCCTTTAAAGATCTTTTGCTGTGATTGTGTCGCAACAGTTTTGCTTTTCATTGGGAACAGACGTCGTTCCTGGTTAGGATGCTGTGTTAATCACTTTTTTATTAGCACCCTATTCACGTCACCTATTCAAGTTTATAGCTTAATTTTACATTAATTACAATGTGCATATGTTTTATACTTGTTCACTTGTTTGTTTACATCCCTTGCTGTGGAAGGTGATTGTAAATTCCAAGCCCAATTGAAGCAATATTGCGCATGTGAACATGTGTTTGTGTTTGTATTTCGCGTGTGGATACTGCCTGGGTCCCGTTTTTACCTCCCAGTAGGTCTTCTCCACAGCAGCTGTGACTGTGGTCAAACAGTGCTCCATGGTGATAGTTGTTGGTTTGTGCCTGGGGGATGCAGTGGGGTCTCTGAGCTGGGGAGCTTCACAGCTCTCTGATTCCTGGCCAGCATTGTGTAATCACTCACAGTGGCGCTGCAAAAACAGCTTTCACAATCAGCTGGATGTCTCTCAGCGGGCCAGCACTCCAGCAGGGACCGGGAGAAGGGCATATTAGTAGAAAGAGGACAGCAAGGCACAAGGGACGGGCGTGTTGTGTTTATATGTTTGAGTTTGTATGAATGTTTGGGCATTAGTGAATTTGCACGTGTGTGAGATAGATAGAACTGAAGTTAGCACGGGTAAGCATGGGGGAGTGTGTTTAGGTGTGTGCGTGTGAGCGTGTGTGTATATATATGCAGAGGAACTGTACGTCCGCTCCAGCTGTGTTTAGGAATCTGACAGATTATTCACTACATTAATTCCCTTTATTAAGCCTCTGGGTCCAGGCCAAGCCAGTGAGAAGCGCTCACAGCTGTAACCCCCTCCATGCCACCAGCATATGACTGACTTTAAGGGTGATATTTGGGAGTAAGACATTTTTTTTTTTTACTGCTTTTGTGCTTGGGAATATGTACACACATTTATAGTTATGTGCTTGTGTGTAAATGGTAAATGGTAAATGGACTGCATTTATATAGCGCTTTCACAGACCTATGGCCACCAAAGCGCTTTACATATAGCCTCACATTCACCCATTCATACACCGACGGCGGTGTCAGCCATGCAAGGCGATCCAGCTCGTCGGGAGCAGCTGGGGTTAGGTGTCTTGCTCATGGACACTTCGACACTTGGTCAGGTGGAACCGGGGATTGAACCACCAACCTTCCGGTTTGTAGACAATCTACATGAACCACTGAGCCACTGCCGCCCCGTGTACATAAATATATCTGTATTTCTTTGTGTCTCATGTATTTGTGTGTAAACAGTGTGTGCAGGTGTGATCCACCCACATCTATATGCTGTTCTGTAGATATATTCTGTTTTCCTCATTAGAAATTCAACTTAAAATGAAACACAAATGAATTATGGCTGACTGCTAATAGGAAATCAGAAAATACACATTTGATAATTAATTCAATAATTCTATAAATAATGAAACAATTACATGAATAAAAAATAAATAAATTCTTCACATCAATGCTAATAGGTGTCTGTCATAAAGTCCAAGACCATTGTCATTACAGGACAGCGTGAAATAATCAAAGCATACTTGAAGCTGGCAACTGCTGTTTATTTGTTTGAGTAATGGAGAAATGAGTGTCAGAGGCAAGCATGGTCTTTCAGCCCGTAAACACAAAAACCAGGGATCACTTCATTTTCTAGAGATCTGGCAACACTGACTGAGTGCACCCTTAAAATTTTAATAAAAATTCTGTCATCGTTTACTCACCATCATGTCGTTCCAAATCTCTTGGACTTTCTTTCTTTGGTGGGACACTTTTACAGTAATGTGTTTTCCACAGAAGAAAGTCATACAGAACGACATGAGGGATGATAGGGATAGTTCACCCAAATTTAAAGGGATACATTTAAAGGGATAGTTTACCCAAAAATTAAATTTCGGTCATCATTTAGCCTACGTTCAGACTAAATGAGGCCCAAATCCGATTTTTTTGCTCACATGTGACTCATGAAAGTGTGAACAGTACAAACCACATGGAATCGGATCTTTTCAATCCCACTTTGTGCCACTTCCTTATGTGGTACTGAATTCGATACAGGTCAGATGTTTTGCAATGCAATGCGACCTCAGTCTGAACAGTCATATTGGAATTTATGCAACTTTTACGGCACTCTAGATCAACATTTGTCACAATTCTGCGCTCATGGGAGTCACTTCAAAGATTTTACATACCCGAAGTTATCAAGACAGTTGCGAAAGGTATTACAGAGACAGCCCTATATACAAGCAAAACATGAGGGCTCATATCATAAATGTTTTAAAACTCTGCTCTCTTTTTTCGTATCCTTGTCATTGTTTTTTATATTTCCTGCATACAAATTCTTTGGCTTCGGCAGATCTAATCGCTTAATCCTCCCTGTTCACTTCCTTATGACAGCGTGCTGCGTGACGTCTTTTTTTATCGTTCTTTTGCGTATGCGGGTCAGTCCAGAACCATGAACTGTTCACATTGGAATCTGATATTGACCACATTTAAAACAAAAATGTGAACAGATACATTACTAAAGTGAATAAAGAATATGTAACTTAGAAAACAGTAATGAAATTGCAGGATTACGGTACAAAGCTTGAAACTCTGCTATTTTACCGTTAAATTACAGAAAAGTTGTAATTTAGATTACGGTATTGAAAATGTAAGATTATGGTACACAGCTGGAAACCCTGCTGCCAGTATTTTACCATTAATTTACAGATCATTTTTTTACAGTGTATAATAAAATAAAAAAATCAGATCTGAGCAATAAATCGAAATTTACCACTAAGGCTCGCAGTGTGAACGTAGCCTTACTTATACCGTTATATCATTTCAAATCTCTTGGAAATCTGTTGAACACCGAAGTCTCTTATTTTATGTTTTGCAGAAGAAAGTAGGCCCTAGTCATTCAGGTTTGGAATGACATGAAGTTGTTAATAGAATTTTCATTTTCAAATAAAATGTCAGATAACTTTCACACCTAACTTTTAATCTCTAATTGATTTAAGGCAAATTAGAATCATTATTCTTCAGCAACATCTTGTAAACTGACAATCTGGACTAACAAAAATATTTGCTTAGCACCATGCTTATGAATTACTAATTGATGCACCGGTTTATAAAAATTGTGGCAACAATCCTCTTACCCCAAATTATAAAATGTAAATGTTTTGATATTCATTAAGAGTGGCTGACAGAGTCCATTTAAGTGAATATTCTGTGCAGAGTTGCAACCCCAGGAAGCTTGACGGAAAATGAACATGATTCTAAATATGTTTTCTCTCATATTAGAGGATCAATCCACTCTTATGACCACATGGAGGGAGAAGCCGAATATTCTTGGCCCTTGTGCAAAGAGCTTTCAGTGGCCTTGAAAATGTTCTCTCGTTGGCAGATGAATCAAAGTGCTGCCGTTCCTTTATGTATTGTGAAATATTTATCAAACGAGACAATACAAGGAGTGGCACAAATCATAAATATTAAGTAATATAAAAAATGCTAATGCAAAACACATTTTAGCGAGAGGGCAGCGTGGGGTCTCTCTCTCTCCGTAAAAAAAGATCTGGGGAATAGATACATTAAAAAACAGTGGAAACCATGTGGCAATACAAACTATGGATCCGGTCTTTTGCAATATGTTGCATGTTGATCATTATTGTAAAATGTCAGTAGGTGACCTTAAATGAAAAACTAGCATTTTGGGATGGGGGCCCCTCTCTATTAGTGGCCCTCTGAGGCCGTTCTGAATGCATGTTCTGCCGAGGACTGTCAGAAGTACAGATTCACTGTGTGGTCAGGGGATAGATAGACTGACTTTCAAAAACATGTATCTTTGTTTGAGTGATCTGACATTGTTGTCAAGACCACTTGGCTCAATGTAGAGTTGACATAGGGGAGACCACACTGAACTTAATATTTAATTAGAATGCTGGTTTATTAACGAATCATTTACAAAAGTCAGGAAGTGGGAAGCATAAAGGAGAACGGACAAAGAACCGATGGCATGAGTTTTAAAACAATGGCAAGTAAGGAGGGCAAAAGAGGTCGGTAGGAGTCTTTTACAAAACTATTTGGAAACAGTCATTATTTTTGCTAATCTGTTTGGCGCCACTAGTGATGCAGAAATTACACACTTGTCTTTATGCATGGGTCACTGACTCGAAAACACTTTCAACAATGTGGATTCATTCACTAAACACTGCTGTGTGTTGTAACATGAAATATTATCTTCTTGTTTATTGAACTGTTGTGGAAAATCGATATCACATCTGCAATCGTGTTAATAGCTTAACTATTTGCATGTGATGCAAATATGAAAGACAAAAACTCATGAAAAACAATCTCAAACTTCATGAAAAACGATCTTGTTCGTTTGATATTGCTTAACTTTTCATGTGATGCAAATATGAAAGACAAAAACTCTTGAACTTTGGGGGCATTCCAACTGGGTTGTTTTTTGTTTTTTGCAAAGTGAGGGACAAACTTGATAAAGTCAGCTCGCACAGGGGTAAAACAACAATTACATTATTATCATATCGTGACTTAAATCTTATCAGAATATCCTGTGATGTGAGGTGTGTTAAGAGAACGTCAGGCCGCACCGGTCTCAAGTCCTGTTGTGTGGGGGAACCCCGAGGACAAACGTGCGTGCACTCTGTAGATTGTCATGTGGAACGAAATGATACCCAATCAGAAAGCAAGCTGACGGAGAAATCTCTACTACTTTTTTTTCTGCAAATTTTCTGTAAAAAGCATCCCAAACACTACTATCGCCAATTATTTTTGCCCGTCGTCCGCCATGTTTGCTTACTCTAAAGTCACATTTGACCATGAGAGATTTTGTGAGATTTCCCATGTTCACAGTCGGGACTATGGTTGTTTGTGAATGGAATCTGTTAGTGTTTACTGTGCTGTCTTGTTCACATCGCGTTACTCCACACACTATATAGGAACAAAACTTTTGAAACGTATTTTTTATCATCATTTTTGTGGTCTCTTACTTTTTTTGTTTGTTCTTGTTTCTCTTTTACTTCAGTGATTCTGTTTGTTATCATTAGCTGTCTTTAATAAAGCTCAATCATCACCTATTTAATCACTTAACTATCTAATTAACTTCAACACTGCTTCAGTGTTATTGTAACACTCTGTAGTGTGGACACATATGAACACTGAGCAGTGTTAATTTAACACTAAGGATTTTGCTCAGTGTTCCTATGTATCCACATTACAAAGTGTTAAAATAACACTGAAGCAGTGTTGAAGAATTTTAAAATTACCTTTACTGTAAGTACATTGAATAAAGCTTTAATCTGAACAAAAGCATGTGGCTAACACCCATGTTTGAAAATTCATCACTTATACATACACCGCAAAGGCTGAGTGGCCTCTAGACACGTGTGACAGCATTCTACCCATGGACCAGAGCCAAGCCTGCGGCGGCAGATTGGCTGCAACCAGAGAGAGGGACCAGCTCTAGAATTTAATACCATCATAATGCTGGGCTTGTTTAGTGCCGCTAGCAAAAAGATCCAATATCGACACATGTCATTGCATCATCCATCAGCCCTGCTTCAAAAACCTCCTGTCTCTTTGATGCTGCTGGTAAAGTTTCCTTCAGTAGCATATCTGTGATAATCTTTTAACATGTGATGGGTGCTGTTAAGATTTGGATTGGAGAAGTTGGTTTTGGACAGTAATAAGAGGCAGGTTGATTCCATTCTCTTAAAGTTTTTAAGAAATTATCTATTTGATGAAAGCTGAGATGCTGTATAACGTGCATTGAAGAGTCCATATGGTCTGTTCATCGGGATACCAAATACACCAAATTAATCAATGTTATAACCGTGTTCATTCGAAAAATCTATCTAGGATCCTGACTTTGCAAAACTTCTGAGCTGAAACAACCATAATGATTTTGCATTATTCTTGAGTATCTTAATCGTATGGAAGCCTGTTTTCTGCTTGAATAAACCCGTAATTGCAACTTTATATCTCACAGTTGTGTCTTTAATTCTAATAATTGTAACTTTCCATCTCAGGTGACTTTAAATCTCGGAATTGTGACATTTGTGGCTTTGTCTTAGATTTGACTTTTATATTTCACAAAATCACTATATCTCGTAAACGTAAGTTTATCTCTCACAGTTGTGACTTAACTGTAATGGTGTCTCACAATGTGCATTTACTGTATATCACACAATTGCAACTTTGTTCCTCATAATTGGATTTTGTTTCACAATGTGAATATATCACATAATATCATATATATTTGTTTCTTGCAACTTTTTCTCACAATCTGACTTTTACTTTTGACATTGTGACTACATTGTGTTATCTTGCAATTGTGACTTTGTCTTACAAAGTGACTTTGTTTCTCATAATTGCACAGTGTGACACTATTGCAGTTGAAACTTTGCTTCACTTGACTTTATATCTCACAGTGTGGCTTTATACCTCACCACCGACTCTTTTTTTTTTGTGGAAGCAACTTTATTTTATGAATCAGAGGTACCTGCACACTAGATGTGTGCTGTGTTGCACCACTGACCCCCATAAGCTTTTAAGGCAGAACAATAATGCTTGTGTGTAAGTGCCATTTATTTCATGACTTTGCATCAAACGCTTTTTGTGTTGTAGCAACAAATTGCCTCTAATTGTGCCAAAATAGTTGCAAAGATACATAATCAATAGAGTAGTGCAGCTGTTTCCAAAGGAGCCTTTAAACACAGCTGCTGCTGCACCCAACGTCCCCCCTCTCTCTTCTGACTCGTCCTCCACCCATGTTTTTCATTTTCTGTTCGCTTTCAAAAGCTGTCACCTTAACAACAGGCCGTATAATAAGTCCCTGTTCCCTTATGAGCCCTGAACCCCAAAACCGCCCAGAGCCGGGTGCTGGTTTGCCCTTCTTTGTAGTATATGGAATTAAAGCTCTCCGAATGACTGTTTGAAAATGTTTTATTAAGGTTTGCGAAGCCCTTGGCTCCAGTTGGGAACAGGGGGACCATTGTCCCTGCATCTTGTAGAGGCTGCTGTTCAGCTTAGCAGTAGATTAATGTTTGCCTGTGATTTCTGTATGACCTGTAGTTGTGTGTATTTCTGTTTCTTACTTCTTTGCAGAAAGGATGAAGTTGACTCTACATCCACCTTTTACTCTCTCTACCCCTCGCTCTCTGTTTTTCCTGCTTTGTTTGAATCAGCTGAAGCAGCATGTTGTTGTGTTGAGAGGAAACATGTGGTTTTTGTTAGTAGGGACTGGGTGTCTGGCACCATGATATGCACTTGGGGGTTGAAGGAAGATGGGAGGGGTTGGAGGGGTAATGGGACATTGAGATTGAAGACCCTGTAGGAGGATGGGAATCAAGGGAGAAACACATTGCCATTGTGACAGACAACCTTCTCCTTTCTATACACACGATCACGCTTCCCTGTGTTAATTTGCGCAAACCTACCTGTAAGTAAATCAGAAATCAGCATACAACACACACATCACTGCTAAAATCTTTTTGTTCCACTTTTCCCCCACAGTAAAGCAAAAGGCATGTTGTCACTTATTACTGCATTGAATATCTTTCAGAATGTGTTTAAGTCAATTTCTGTTTAGGCACACAATTTAAATCTTTGTTTTTGTTTTTATTGCTTCAGGATAAAAGAAACAGTTAATTGAACACACACTGACCTTTCGCAGGGCATGTTGTCACATTGAATCCTGTCATTAAACTTTCCTGCAAAATGTAAAACAACTATGAAACTTAAAACAATTTATGAAAGAGCAACAGCAAAAGGGTACAGCAAAATACAAAAATATGAAAACTGTTTTGGCTAACAAAAACCATGTATGCCAGTGTGGATATATGTATTTTGTGATTTACCTCTGTGACAACTAGTTCCGGGTTCACCTATGTCTTGAATTGGGTTTATTTTTTCATACAATAATAGTTTTTCTTGTTTCAAGCTTAAATCTAAAGTTGCCTTCGCATAAAATAAGAGAAGGTAATATTTGACTGTTGGAAGAAAAAGATACTTAGTCTTTTCACTTGAATCCATTTTTCACTGTAAATGTCACTAAATCATACCAATACAAATTGTGAACAGCCATAAAGAGACTACAAGGTGATCATATAGTGTAATGTGTGTGTGGATATGTCTTTGCAGCTGGAGCAGATGCTGTTGCAGCAGTCAGGAGATTCAGACCAGCAGAGTGTGTATGGTGCAGAGCAGGGCTGGCTAAAAGAGGAAGGACGATCTTATAGGCTGAAGCTCCAGGCCTTTCAGGAGAGCCAACGCAGACAGGCTCAGCTGGTGCAGAAACTACAGGCCAAGGTTCACTGTTAGATGTGGTCTCATTCAACTTCAATTTTGTCAAAGATGGAAAGGATTATTTTAGGGGAATTTTTTTTTTTTTCTGGGGAATGTACTTCTGGGATATTTATTAGATAGAGATACCATGATGATTTGATACAATTGAGAATGTGGTCCATCTTAAGCTGCAGAGTGAAAAGTGAAAATATGTGTCTATGTCTGCAGTTGCTCCAGTATAAGAAGCGATGTGGAAATCTAGAGCAGCAGGTGCTGGAGAAAACTTCCGAGTCAGAGAAGCTGAGGCTCTCGGTACGTTTCACTGGAGAACTTGACCAGGTTTACTCATAGAAGAACACTTTACTCCTTCAAACAAACATTTTATTTGGACCTTTTTATTTCAAGAAATCTATCTGCTCTTTTGAGCTTTGTTATTGACAGGTGTTGCACTGTATTTTGGTGTGTTAGGTATAAACCTGCCTCTGTCCATGTATTTAGCTCCAGTCGCACATAGACTCCTCATCACACCGTCTCCAGCGGTTTGATCAAGAACACAGTCTGGATGTCCAAAGTAAACTTGCACTGCTGGAGGGTGAGCAGAAACGGTAAGAACAAAAGTGATATGTGCTTCTGACAGTGAGAGCTGCAGAGAAACAAGTCGGCAGGCAGATCAAGGTAAAAGGAAGGATAATGAGTGGGTCATCCAAAAAGTGTGGTAAGAATTTCTGTTTGGAACCAATGGAGAATTGTACATTTTGGAAAATGAGAATGAAAAACCTTGTAAAGAATACCTGTTAAAAAAATAATTCCAGCTTAAGATGGCAGTTATGTTTTGGCGAATGGTCCCTGGTTTCCTGCTGATCTTTAGCTGGCGCAAGCCACTTATATTCCAAAAACCAGCCTGACCACCAAGCTAGTATAACCATCTTGTAGCTGATCCAAGATGGTCTGAAAGCTTGGACAATTAATGAACAACTTAGTCTAGCTAATGACCAGATTGGAACAGATAATGTCCAGCTTGCACCAGCTAATGAGCAGCTTTCACCAGCTATTGAACTTCAGGAACTAGCTGATGACCAGCTTGGACAGCTAATGAAAAACTTGGACCAGCTAATGACCAGCTTAGACCAGGTAGTAACCAATTGGAACCAGCTTGGACCAGCTAATGTCCAGCTAAGATTTGTTACTTATGAGCTTGAACCAGCTAATGACTAATCTGGACCAACTTAAACCAGCAAATGAAAAACCATGTTCCACAACTGAAGTACAACCACTTAAAGGATTAGTTCACTTTAAAATGAAAATTAGCCATGATTTACTCACCCTCACCTTCATATTTAACACGTTACAAAGTAAAATTCTAGCTTCCGGCCAAATGGCCATACGCAGTCTACTTGCCCGTAAAGCACAACTTACAAAACTTGTGACGTCAGAAGTAGCGTAGTGCGTCATGGCATAGCGTAAATATCAGCAGTACGTCGCATTACTCGCATCAGTTGCGCTTTATACTTAAGTGGAATCCGTACGTTTGTTTGGCCGGAAGTTAGTTGTTTTACTTTATAAAGTTTTAAATATGAATCTTTTTCTTACACAAACTCATCGCTTTGCTTCAGAAGGCCTTTATTAATCCCCCGGAGCGGTGTGAAGTTCGTTTATGATGGATGGATGCACCATTGAGCTTCAATCTGTTGGTTGCAATCCACTGCCATTATAAAACTTGGAAGATCCAGAATATTTTTTTTATATAACTCCGATTGCGTTCGTCTGAAAGAAGACGGTCATATACACCTATGGCAAATCATGGGCTAATTTTCATTTGAAAGTGAACTACTTCTTTAAGCTGAATTCTCCAGCAGGGTACTGATCTTTTACCATTCTTTTACTGAGAAACAAAACATGAGCAACATTTATCAGTAAGGCAATAGAGTTAATTAAAATAAAATCCTAGTTGCCTACTTCAGTCCACACAAGCCCATGCTGGAAATGAATAGAAGGGGGTGTCAAAAACAAAAGTATCCAGTTTGTCAGACTTAATTATCACAACCTTGTTCAGCATCTCAGCCAAACAGTTTTTACTGCACTTCATAAAAAGAGCTGGCCAACCTACTGTCCCAGACGCCAGCCTTTAAAAGAGCATGATTTACTGTGCCACTCACCCCTAATTGAAACAGTTATGGCAAACTCTTGGCTGTATGCTTGCCAAGCTCTCATCCATTTTTTAAACCTTAGTGCCTCTGTCAAAGAGCGCACTGCAAAGTGCAGTTCATCCGATCATCTGTGGCTCTGCAGTCTTGTAACACAATTTATTTTATTTTCTATGTCAGAAAAGTCAACTATGCCATGGCTCATGAGAATTTCATTGCATGCCACAATTAACTGAGATTCAGCAGGGCAGAAATGTTACTTTGTGAATTAATGCTAAGCTGTCTGCCTTGGCATTAAGTTTTCTCAGAGGGGCATGAGCTGCAGAATTAGGCCAAAACACAGAATCATAAAGCAAATCTACTTATTGAAAATGATTAAACACATTCTCATAGCTTTTTTATTGTGTCTTTCTCTGTTCCTCACCCCTTTGATTATCGTTTCGTTCGCCGCCTCACACCACCCTGGCGTCAATCTTTGTATGTAACTGGGTGGATTCTGCCACGAATGATGTAAATAACCCTGTAAACTATTTGACAAGAAAATCTGGTGGCAATTAGGCTGGAGCTGACATGGACTTTATAAAACTGTCACGCACATTCCCCTCTAAGCGTGGCTGGCAACGCACAATGTGACGTGGGTCTTTATGAGCCTGTAAACATAGAAGCTGATAGAGGCCGTGCAATGGAGGGGGGTGAGATCATGTGTGAAGTTTAGAAAGAACATTTGGCTTGTGGCTTAACAGGTGGAGGTGCTGGGATACAGTGCTCTGAAGTTGATCCATATATTTCACAGGTGTTCTGGTTTAAGCCAGGTCAACGCACTGCTTCGGGAACAACTTGAACAAGCCAATGAAGCCAACCAGGCCCTGACAGAGAGCCTGCAGAAGGCACAAGAGGAGGCAGAGCAGAGGGACACACGACTCAGGAGGGAACTTGAGGTGAGAAGGAGGAGGAAAAAAGAGACAGAAGGAAGGAAGGAGAGATCTGTAGTGTATGTTTTTTTATCCAAATCCACAGTTTAAGGAAAATCTTTCCTTAATCCAACCCAATGAAACTCAACTCTGGAACTTGTGGAATTCCACCCTGGTGCCTGTTTTGTCAGTCTGGACACTGTCTTTGTTTTAAATCATTGTTGTGATTTTCTCAGCTGTTGTTTCCTGTGAAAACATTCCAGTCGATTGGAAAAAAGAGCGAGAATTCATTGCTCGGTGCAAACATCTGGTCGTAAGAAGAAGCTCATGTAGTTTACAGCCACATACAGTCAAGAAAAGTTTACTGTACTGTTTGTGTATGAGTCTATGAGTGTCTGTGCCTAGAAGTCCAAATCTAGGTATGTGCTTGTATGTGTGGGTGCATTCATTATTTTTCATATGGAGACATCTTTAATCTCACACTCTTTGAACCCCCCCCATTACCAAACCTGCCGACCATATGGCCGTGTTGCTCTCCCGCAGATGAATACCTCCCGAAACAGCCGTGAGCAAGCCCGTGTGCGATCTCTGTGGCGCCAGGCTGCCTTCCTAAGGAGCTCTTTCACTCAGCTGCGGGCCTTCACTGACAGGTGAGTGTAGCTTGTGGCCAGAACCTCTTTTCAATTCCACAACCATTTATCCCCACTTGGGATCAAAGCAGAGTGGGTCACCTGGGTCACCCCTCACCCATCCTGACTGCATCGTCAAGGGAAATGTGATGGTTTAGATTGCCCTTCAGATGAGCCTTGAGCCATCCATCAGAGCCAAGCTTGATGAGGGCTCGGCCTGTGTAAATGCTGTGATCATTGTTGAGTAATTTGCTGTAATGTGGATTACTCAACACATGGACAGCGGAGAAAATGTTCACGACCCTTACTCAGACACGACACCGTTCAAAGAGGTTATTCCCAGATCACAATATAGTTTCGGCCATCTGGCTCTCGTCAGTTTTGAACGAAACACATTTCCTTGGGAACGTAAGGAAATTGTTGTGTAAGGAAATTTCATTGCTCCTGCTGGTTGTAACAGTTGTTTTGTGCTTTACAGGAGTCTGTCGGACATGCGAGCCGAGTGTACGGTGGCTGGCCGTCGTCTTCATACAGCCTGTGTGAATCTGGAGGATAGCATCAGCCAGCCTTGTTCCCCCGCTAGCAGTGGAGTATCAGCACTTGAGAATCAACTAAGAGACAAGCTGAGAGAGGCTATGCAGCTGCAGGCCCGCTTTGATGCAGAGAAAGTAGAACTTAACTCCAGGTACAACATGTCTGTCTGTTTACGCACACGTCCCATTCATTTTTCACCAATGATATACAAGTGCTTGTAGCATGCAGCTTGAGCAGCATGCTGTAATAAACATGTACGGTATTGGCAGCTGAGGCTAAATTATCGTATTCAAAGGATTTCGCAGTGTCATAAATTTCAGCACATATCCCAATGCTTTGAATTGAAGTATTGATGTCCTGAACTCACATCTCCTAGATGACTCATTGCGCATTGTCCTGAGTGCTGACACACAGGGAAGGTCAGCATGGATTGCCTCATCTATCCAACTATGTGGCATGCCAAAACCAGAGAGAAAAAGTCTCTCTTTATTTGCCGTTCAGTATCCACTATTTTTCTTCAATTACTTGTATAATGTGTCAGTGGTCTATGACACTTTCTTTTGAGAGCGGATCCATGGATCTGACAGTGCAGGAATGGGGTCTTCTGATGAATGGCATCATTGCTGCTTCTCTCTTCTACATCTTTTCATCAGTGACAGTTTTATAATGGAGAGAGCAGAGATCACTCTCCATTTTGATATATGAACTTTTAGCTGAGCTTTATTACAGAGAGAAGAAAGGGCCATAAACAAATGAGGATCAAATAAGTGCACTATAGAATGTTTGATCATTTTGCCTCAACCGAGTTAATGTTACACACATGCACATTTTTTTATTTTATATTGTGATAGTATGTGTGTTCATGTTCAGAACCTCATACTTAAAGTCGGTGCCTATTTCAACTTGCAGAGTACAACATCAAATAAGGGTGTGCTATTTTTCATAAAGGAATAGTACACACATTTTTTTATTTTATTCTATCATTATTTACAAACCCTCATGTCACTGCAAACCTAGTGTATATGACTTTCTCTCTATTGTGGAACACAAAAGGAGAAATTCTTAAGACTTTCCACACTGATTTTCCACACAATTACAATGAATGTGAGCTGATGCTTTGAACCTTCAAAAGAAAACAAAAAACAGTTCAATCAAAAATAACATAAAAGTGATCCACACGACTCTGAAGTCTTCTGAAGCTAAATAGACAAAACAGACAAACATTTAAGTTGTTATTCACTGATGATCTTCCCTTCCAGTGAGCTAAACAATAGCAACCAGATCTTTGAGAATCTTATCAGTCTGATTTGTGAACTAATATCTCAGCCCAGTTTTGTGAACCAGATCAATGGATAAATTAAAATAGTTCAATATTGAATTGGACATTGCTACTTATCACATAAATGTGTCAAAGAGAGCTTTTATGGATGCCAAGATTTTTAGTGAATGATGGCCTAATTTCAGTCTGTTCCTCACAAATCTTTCATATGACTTCAGAAGACTTGGAACACTGCAGAAGACTTGGAACACTGCAAACAAGTCATATGATCCATCCATATCTAGCTGCTAAATATGTGTTAGCCATTCACAATGTCAGAGATGGTTAACTCTGTAGAGAGACCCGCTTTATTTATTCATTTAGTAAGATGGATTGTATTTATCTATTTACTATGCTACACATGACATGATCTATACATATATGTTTTGTTTGTTTTATTATTTATATTTAATTATTTAGGAACATTGTGATACACAGTCATGCTAATAAAGCTTTTATCCAATTTTAGGATACTTTAATATTATGATATGCAAAGATTAACGTGCATATCTGTGCAGAATCCTGGAATTGGGTGAAATGGTGAAGCAGCTCCGAGCACAGAACAGTGACAAGGAGAGCAATCTGGCCGCACTGCGGAGCAGCTTGGACAGGATGGTGAGCAGTGATACGGTAGAATAATGGTGTTGCTAGAATCATTATTTGGGAAGGATAGTCTTGATAAACTCTATCACTTCCTTAATTGTGTGGATGCAGTTGTCTTGTCTGGTGTGTGTCATGGCTGTTCAAGAAACTGCACTTTGACCTGAATGCTTTTCTGCACAGGAAATAAATCGGTCCGAAGACAGAACCGAGAGGGATGCCTTGCGCAGCGAGATCAGCAGTCTGCAACAGATACTCCACAACATTAATCAGGTTTACTGAACGTGATTATGATATTTTGCATTTTGGGCTAGATGTACTTAACATGACAAGAGTTATAGATATTAGCGTAAATCAAGAGAAACATAATGCAGAGGGGCTGCTTGAAAATGGTCATGAATTTTGAAATCAAATCAAATATTGTGGTAACTACATTCATTAATGATAAAACATTGTGATATTTCAAAAATATTTATTCATCTCTTGTTTTCTCTGTTAGGTGGTTTGTGGAGAGGGTGCCTCGGAGTCATCAAGAGAGGAGCACCACTCTGTTTCAGCAGGATCTATTTCCTCTTCTCAACGAGACAGCATTCTGATAGCAGTGCAGAGAGCCCTCTTACAGCGCCAGGCACAAAATCAGGTTTGCAAACCTCCTGTACACCATCCTTAAATGACACGGGTGTCAACACCCCTAAATCATGGATAAAGAAAAAAGAAATAAAATAAAATGATATATATATACATCTTTTTTTTTTTTTTTTTTTTTTTTACCAATCCAACTAGCCCAATATAGCAACATTGGCTTAAAGTGATAGTTCACCCAAAAATGAAAATTCTGTCATAATTTACTCACCCTCAAGTTGTTTCAAACCTGTATGAATTTCTTTTTTCTACTGAACACAAAAGAAGATATTTTGAAAAATGTCGGTAACCAAACAGTTGATGGACTTCCATAGTAGGAAAAAACAAATACTATGGAAGTCAATGGGGTCCATCAACTGTTTGGTTACAGACATTTTTCAAAATATCTTCTTTTGTGTTCAGCAGAAAAAAGAAATTCATACAGGTTTGAAACAACTTGAGGGTGAGTAAATGATGACAGAATTTTCATTTTTGGGTGAACTATCCCTTTAACCAATGGTTTGGGTTTGTGGCAGGGCTGTTTGTTTTTTGGAAACATATTTTCTGTTTAGTGCCGCTAGTGGTACAGAAATAACACACTTTAAATACGAAAACAAAATACGGTTTCATAACATCATTAGGTCGCTAATTGTTTCTCCCTAATAGTTAGAATAGAATGAGGCATTTATATAGTGCTTTCATATGTACTACTGTACACCCAAAGCGCTTTACAATCATATCAGGGGATCTCTCCTCAACCACCACCAGATAGTTTACTCTGCTATCACAAAGAGTATGTCATTTCAGTACACAACTAAATGACAATATCTGTCCACCCAAAGGAGCTGCAAGCACGTCTGGAAGCTTCCCAAGAGCAGGTTGCCACCTTGCGAGATCAGCTACATGTGGGGGAAGATGAAACCAGAAGCCTGGAACAAAGAATACGAGAACTGCAGCAAGAGAACCAACTATTGGAGAGAGCTGAGGAGGACAGCACAAGAGATGCCCAGAGATACCGCACCTCACTGGGCATAGTAACCAGGTAGAGTCTGCTACTGATTGAATTAGGCACTTTCATTAATGATGCCATTGTTCAATGCCAAGGTAACCTGCACAAAAGAGTTTCTAACTGAACACTGTACCCTCTACTTTTACATCAGTATTTTTCTATAGAGCTGTTCAGTCATGACATCATTTTGTAGGCCAATTCAGAAAGCTAATTAATAGATGTATGTATGTATTATATATACATGAATTTACATTTGATATATCAAATGTAAATTCATGTCCCAGTTACACTTAATATTGTCACACAAAAAAGAGAAACCAAATTTAAAAAAAAATCTATTTTTTATTCATTAACTATACTATGCAATTAATGTTTTTTTAAAAAATTTAAACCTTGTATAAATCTCATCAAGTTTTACATTTATTCCAAAATAATAACTAAACACAATAACAATTTAAACAATATATTTTATTTGTGAACTGATGTTCAGCTGTTTTTTTTTAATAGTCAACAAAGATGTGCCTTTAATTTCACCAAGCTGATTGCTCACTAAAAAAACCCGGATTTATCACACGAACCAATCATATCCAATCATATCCAATAATATCCTACCATAACCAATCATATCCAATCATAGCTTGATTGAGGCATTCCATTGCCTCCTCTCACGTGAATTTCCCCCATTCATTCCTATTTACCTCCCATCAAACCCACCGCACACTTTAGGGTCTGTTAAAACTCAATGGGCTCAGGGGAGGCAAGAGAGGATGGACTCCCATTGTAACTTTACCTGCTGGCCTTGCTGTTGGACAGTGTTCCTTTGGAAAAACGAGTGACTTGTAGAATTTTTAATGTCACTTTTTATAATATTTGCGTTGTTTTATTTTTGTAATATGGATTATTTTCTCATCCATTTTTTTTAAGGAGGCACTGCCTCCCTTGCCTCCACGGAGGAAACGCCTCTGCAACAGAAGTTCATGATTTATGTTTCTCATTCATCAAGCATTCAAACTCACATCTTTTTAGTAGTTGTAGTACAAATTTAGTGGAACCCAAATTTAGTCTAAATTTAGAGGCTCAAACTAATGCGTATAGTCCAAAGGCTTTAAATTTGGTAGGGGCAATAGGGACATGTCTCTACCAATATAAAACAACTACTGCATTTTCCCTAACAATAATTTTGATCAAACAAACAATTACAATATATTCATATATAGCCACTGGGGTCCATCAGTGTCTTATGGGTTTTATTGTTTTATTTAACTTTTAACCAGGAAAAGTCTCATTGAGATAAATCTTTTTTTTGAAAAGAATCCCTTTTAAAAGAGCGTCCTGGCTCAAATTTAGTTCTCTACTCTCAACTCTCCTAAACAAGTCTTGAGTATATAAGGATAATAGGCTTAGCTGCACCTTAAATTGGTCATACCTTTGACATTACCTGAGAAGTTAAAGTAATATATTAGAACCCCCCGCTCATTAAATGACATGCTTTTATTGCAAGGATGGAGCAAGAACATAACTTAAGTATTTAAAATGCACTTGCACAGTTCAGTTGAACTATAAAGTTTACCCTCTGTTAAACTGAATGTACTGTATAAAGCAAACTGTTTGCTGAAATATCTAAACAATTAACAACATGGATGTGATGTACAGCGTCATTATGACAGACAGAATGTAGACTAAAACCTGAATAAATTTCTGATTTTTTCAGTTGCTGAAAACTGCTTTTATGTCCCGTCCAATGTCAAAATCAAACCTACATTCTTGAACAGCTACATACCCCACCACAACTGTCCCTTTCTTTCTCCCTTCCTAGTGAAAAGGGAGAGTTTGAGAGGCAGTTCTTAGCCCTGAAGCAGCAGCTGGAATGCGCACAATCAGAACAGGAAGGTTTGCGAAGCTCCTCTCTGGATGTTCAGAGGCAGAGAGACCTCCTCAGGCAGCAGAGGGAGGACCTGGAGAGGCAGCTGGCCCGAGAGCGCACTGAATCTGAGAGGGGGTACGGCATTGCGAAACCTTAAACCCCTTGACTTCCTTCTTGGCCCTTGTTTATTTCCCTGTCCTATTGTTTACAGTCAGTATCACTAGCACATGTTGTCCTTAAAGTAGCCTTGAATCAAGACAGAATAGTATTTTTTTACAAAATCCATTAAACATGAAGATGCATAATGCATTTATTTTACTGGTTAGGTCAAAGGTAACAACCTGTTATTATGTACTGTATAAGGATAAGAATGGTTTTGGATGTGATATTTAACCTCAAGTCTTTTTTTTTTACTGCTCAGATGAGGAAACGTCTTTGAGGAGTGTGTTTATAGAAGGATATCTGCTTCTATATGTTTGTGTACACGAGTATGTGCATATACCTATGCGTTAACATTAATATTATGTTTTGTTTGTGTGTACAGTTTGTCCTGAGGCTGATTTGGTTGTGTGCTTAGGTTTACATTTGTTTTTGTGCTGTCTTTGCCTGTATCTACAGATCGAAAAGTGTGTATTTATGTCTTGACAATTTGTGTGAATTGTTTTGTACAGACGACACACTCTGGAGCAGTTGGAGATGAGACACTCAGATGTGCGTAAAGAGCTGGTCACACTAAAGGAAGCTCTGAGTCAGCTGACATTACAGAAAGAGGTTCTAGAGGACGAAAAGAGCAGTCTCGCACAGGCTCTCTCTAGGGTACTGCTCTACACATTCACACAAAATGCACATTCACTAACCTGCCCACTTCTTCACTCATCCATTTACTCCCACTCATTCGTTCCATCACACTCACTCACCTGCTCACTTATTAATTCACTCACTCCATCACTTTTTCATACACTCACACATTTTCATTTTTCCAACACTGTCACTCACTAACATATTCTCTCAAAACACTCATTGATTAACTCCCTTCCTCACTCAGTCACTTATTTATTCACATACTGTATTTACATCATTAATTCATTTTTTCATTCACATATTCACTCGTTCATTCATCTTAACAACACCTGATCTAAGTCTGTATAAAACTGTTCTCACCTCCATGTTCCTACAGTGAATTACATCCAGTCATAAAACTGTTTACCCAGTTTTGCATTATTTATCCATTAAGTAAATACAGAGTTTTTTCCCTGTCAAATGTCCAACTCAGTTGTTGAATTACTGGAAACTCAGTTTACTTTGACCTTGGGTGAGTTATGTAGCTCTGCTTATTTGTAGTGGTTTATATTTACCATGTAAAACTGCCTTTGTAAGATTTTTCATCACTTGCTCTGTCTAGCTTACAGTTTTTCCACACTTCCTCAGTTTTGCCACAGGTCATTCTGGGGACAAAATTTAATGGTTGAACTCCAGTACTATTAAACAGCTCTGAAAACATATTTTACCCTGACCGCTGATTACAAAATAAATGCCGGTTACGTGAACTTGGTAGCTAATGATTGTATGTAGCCAAACTTCCCACTGATGTTTGTACTGCCTCCCTATAGGCCGAGGCCCAGAATTCTGAGCAGGAACTGGCGCTCACTAAACTACGAAGTGAAGATGCAGCGCTACAGGACTCCCTGGCCAAGATGGGAGCACTGAGTGAGGGATTGGCTAAAGATAAAGTCGAATTGAACCGTCTTCTCCTACAGGTCAGCGTCATGGAACTGGATAGTGTGCATAGTGTTAGTCATTATGTTTTGTTTGTTTTTTACGGCCAACTATAGATTAAGTATTCTATCTTGAATAATCTCATTTTTTATAGTTTACTCATTTAGTTCCTTTTCAAGGAAAGAAAATACGATTTGTGCAATTTGTGGGGATGACAGTCATAGTGGAATATATGTGTGCATATAAAACACGTTGGACACATTTTCCTTCCAACATGTCATGCAATTTTAAATAAATTATTTTATTATTCTCATGTGTAAGTTGCTTTGGTAAAAGCATCTGCTAAATGAATACATTTAAATGCAACATAAAAGTAATAAAAAATAAAATAAAATAAATATTCTGTATTTTCTAACTGAATTAAATCGCACACGGCCAAAATCTACACAGGGAAAGTCTAGCCACTTTTCCACCGTCGGGTCGAACGGTTCTAAAAACAGTAATGAACGGTTCCAGTTATATTTCCACTTGAGCCTGTTTCAGCACAGCGCAAATACAAACTGTTCTCGGCCCCCAATTTTCAGCATGGTTGACTAACAGTTCTTAGCACGTGCTGAACTGTGATGATAGAATGCGTGTAGTGACATCGCAAACTCAGTATTGGTCACTTGTCATCCCCACAGTAGAAAATTAAACTACATCCGTACCTGCTGGGCCGGATCAGCATGGGATGGAACTGTTAAGCAAAAAGAACGGTTTGGCCCGATGGTGGAAAAGCAACTTCTGTTCACTCTGCGGCTATATTTGCAATGCCTCTGGGCAGTATTGGGGAAAGTTACTTTAAAAAAAGAAAAAAACTCCCTAAAAAAGTAACTCGTTTTGTTACTTCATTACTTTTTATGGAAAGTAATGTTACTTTTACGTTCCTTTTTCTCATCTGGGCTGGGCTTGTTTGTTTGTTTGTTTTTTAATAACAAAAAAACCCCACAAAAGTTAGATTTTTGGCAAATGTAAATGCCCTTTCACACCAAAGGTGAAATGAATAAGCTTCAGGCTGAAGGAAATACAAATGAACGCCTGTACAGTAGAGGGCGCAGCTCAAACAAACCTTTCAGCTGTGCTGCCCTTCTGGACCATAGAAGAACAGGAGGACACAGGAGAAAAAAGTTCAGCACTCTAGCTGCATCCGAAATCGCATACTCTCTTGAGTGGGAACTTATTTTGAATAAGTAATTACTTCACGGCCTCTAAAAATGTATGTTCTATATAGCATGAATGTGTGTAGTATGAATGTAATCTGGAAGTACTACATTCGCCATATTGTCATTATCATGTGACCTACCAGCATCAGTTGCTTCGCTTCACTGTCATTCATAAATCCTCTCCCATGGCCTTATGGGATAGTAAAGTGTCCATTGTATGCACACTTCAAAATCTCGCAGAAAGTAGTAGGTCATTCAGATACTTTTTGCCTACTCTTATGAGTACCGTAAATTTTGACATACTACTTTTATCACATACTGTTTTTCATCTACTATATAGTAGGGAAGTATGCGATTTTGGATGTAGCCTCTTCAGCAAAAAAAGAATGAAAGAAACGCAAAATGTGAATTGTGAATGTAATTTTTGCTTATTAGTGTGGTTGAAGTGGCTTATTGAAAGGTCGGCAGCAAAGACATTGGTTAATAAAGTGAGATATATACATGAAGTATATTAGTGTTATTTAACATTATGTAATTATTGCAGTTTTGCATAATATTCTGAGTTTGCATTTCGCTGTTTTTATTCATTTTGAGGAATGCTGAATCTGTTTTTTTGCCAGTAAGATGAGTAAATGCCTGCTCACATTTAGTCTAGAATGGCAATAAACATCATGTTTAGTTTACACAGCGACAGCGCACTCAACTCCTTTGCACTTACTTCCGATTTCTCTCAACTTGGGGATAAAAGACGTGTCAGTAAATAAATGGGAAAACAAAGTAACTTGCATTACTTATTTGAAAAAGTAACTCAAATATTTCTTGTAAATTTAAAAGTAATGTGTTACTTTACTAGTCACTTCAAAATGTAATCTGATTACGTAACTCGCGTTACTTGTAATGTGTTACCCCCAACACTGCCAACACAGCTATTTCAGGCATCCAAGACCAAGTAATCTGTTTGAGTGGGGAAATCCTGAAATCCCCAAAACTGCTTGCCATATTCACATTTAAATTAAATATTTCAAATCAGCAGCAAAATGTGACATAAACTGTCCCATAAATGACTCTACCAATTGGTGATTGGCTCTTTTATTTAGAAGGCAGGACTTTTGCCACCATATTCGTGTTGCACATTCTCACATTCAAAGTAATGTGGGTTAACTGTCTTGGTATAGCTAAAGTCTTTGACACAACCCAACGCAAATGATTTAATAATATAATAATTTTCCCATAATATGGACTTTCGAGTCGACTTTTCGAACGAACATTTTTTTCGAGTTTTTTGATGTGTTTGAGGGTTGTTGTTTTTTTTTGTTGATATTTCTGTGGTTGAATGTTATATGTTTTCATAAACAGTTTATTCAAAGTAATAACAAATGAATAGCCTTAAATATATTCCATTAACTATTTTGATAGCCCTCATTTTTTTCCGATTTATATTTTTCATTGGAATGAAAGCTTAATTTGTTTATGGCGTACATTTTGAAACAACTTTTCCTGTGAAGCTGGTTGACAAAGGAAGAGCCTGGTATGGACACTAACATAACAGAATCCACATCACAACATATGATGGCGACCTGCAAGGATGGTCTTTTCATATTTATCATCATATTTATCATAAAGATATTGTTTTTGATCTATCTGCTTCCAGGCCGAGGCTGAAAAGTCGCAGCTTGGCGAACGCAGGCGGGAGGCAGAGCAAGAGCGAGCGGCAGTCAGAGAGGAGCTAGCTCGACTTCAGCAGGAGCTATTAGACCTGACAGCAGAGAAGCGTGGTCTGGAGGCCTCACACATTCACCTCCAAGAGGCCCGAGTGACCCTAGATGCGGAGTACAACATCCTGCAGAGGGAGAAAAACTCAGCCCTGGAGCAACAAGCCCAGGTCAGCCGCTCTCATCCTCACAAAACGAGTGGGCGTGTGCCTCATTACCCAGCATGATTCACAGCTCTCAGCTGTGCTCTGATGGGTCTTGTTGTCACATTAAAAAGCCAAGGGAAGATATTGGACCCATCTGCCATGGTACTCAACACCTTCCTCTAAGAGTTCCAAATATGAATCTTGGCCCAAGTGTGTGTTTTATGAGTGGCAAAGGAATTGAATGGGGGAGACGAAGGGGATCTTGAGTACAAATGAAGGACAGGAAGCCTAGAGAGATAGATATTACAGACGGGCAACATCACAGTGAGAGAGAATGAGTGAGAAAAGCCGTAAATCATAAGCTTGATCTGTCTGCTAGCAGCTTTGCAACAGACAGTGTGGAATTCTCTTTTGTCTACACTTACAGTCATGTTTTACAGAGGTGTCACTATGTTAAAACTGCAGTGTTTTTAAGTTGTGGATCTTAATGCCATCTCCATTGTTTACAGTCTTGAAGATATTGTAAGTTATTAGTACTGTACATTATTTGCAACATTTCCCTGTTTAACTTGCTGCTTTTTCAGTTGACCTGCTTGGCAGTAAAAGTGAACTAAAATTTCCTTTGGTTTGCTAGCAAAACGGTTTAGTGGGGAAACTTTTAACATATCAGGAAAATATTTGGACAGCATGCTGTTCCTAAGTGGTCAGTTACTGGCATAATCCAGGATCTGACGTGACTGACAATCCACCAAATTATTAGTTATTGTCCGAGTGATTCATAATCATGACGTTGATTTACTATCAGCCAACAGTGGATTTCCTGTCCATTTCTTCTGAATGGAAATGTTCTTTCTTGTCACAAACAAAAAAGGTATATGTGAACGTTCATATATAAATGCTTCCATGTACATGTGTGTGTTTTGTGTAGGTCAGTAAGCAGAACCAAGCCATGCAGGAACAATTAAGCGCATGTCGTAGAGAAATGGAGCTGAGCGCTGCCTCGCTGCAGAAGACTTGCAAAGAGAGAGATGAACTGGCAAGAGACAAAGCCAATCTCACAGTGCAACTCACCTCAGAGCAATGTAAATCCAAGGCCCTGGCCCAAGACCTGGCCGCTCTGCGGTGAGTCAATGTGTGTTAGTGTTTTAGTGCAAGTAGGATTTGGTGTATTAATGTGTTTATATGGGCTAAGTGTTTGTATTTATGTTGGAGTTTGAGGTTGGCAGGGAAAGTAAAACTTTGTAAAAAAAAAAAAAAATCTCATTTTGAGTAATTATCAATTGGGCCTTTTCAATCATGTAGATCTTCCTAGTTTCACTAAGTCTCTTCTGTGAGAGTATCACCGTGAGTTTAAGCCTGTGTGTTTCTGTGTAAATCATCTGCAGAACATCTCATCTGTCTTGAAGGATGTTAGCTAAAGAAACAACCTTTTAAAGATGTTCATTAACTACAATAAACACAACCCATTATTATTATTTTGTATTTTTTCACCATCTCCTTTGCTTTTTCCATTACTAAGGGTTGACAGAGAGTCTCTAGAGTCAGGCCTGTTGGACAGGCAGGAACTGGCCTCATCGCTAGAGGCCGACCGGGCTAGGCTAGAGGAAGAGAACGCTAGTCTACAGCAGGCTAACGAGACTTTGACGCGTGAGTCTCTCCAGGGAGCCTCTATCTCTCTCTCATTGACTTGGCTGAGCCTACTGGCCATTGGGCCCCAGCTATAGTCCACAAGGGGCCCATATATTTAGCCCAGAACTGGAGAACAGCTGAGGGGTCAGCCGAGGTTCTCTCTAGAGCTTAACAAAGTCCCCTCACAGATAGCATCCACACTGTACTATTTATGTGTTGGTGCTGTCACCATATATCGTGTAATGATGATTCCAAAGAGCATTATATTTTCATGTATCCAGCATGTGAACTCAGTGTGTCCCTAATGTATATTTTCATTACAAACCATGTTTCTCCTCTGAGTATACTTGTTCTTCTCTTTGCACAGGTGAGCTGTCTAGTATTCACGGTGAACTAGAGCAGCAAATGTCCCGGGCTTTGCAGGAGAAACAGGCTTTAGAGTTAAAGCTTGCTCTGGCCGAGAGAAACGCACAACAAACCCTCATAACAACACAACAAAGCCATCAGGAACAACTGCATACTGAGCGAAATCGCAAGGTATGTGTATTTGTGAGGGGTGTGAATCTTTGGTTTGACAGCGTATCAGTACAATTTATAATTGAGTTGATTTAGTTCTGTTTTTTCATACAAATGATTCATGCTTTACATTTACATTTACATTTAGTCATTTAGCAGATGCTTTTGTCCAAAGCGACTTACAAATTGGGACTAAATTAAGCAAGTCATCGTGAAGAGGCAAAAACAACGCAAGAAGTGCTCAAAATACGAAGTTCAGACATTATTCAGAGTAGCATAAGCCCGATAAGCGAGATTTTACAGGAAAAGGTTTATTTTTTATTTTTTATTTTTTTTATGAGGTTAAGTGCTCACGGAAGGGAAGAGTTTTCAGCTCTTTTTTGAATGTTGTCATGGATTCTGCATTCCGGATGCGGGTGGGGAGATCATTCCACCAGCATGGAACTGTGAATGAGAATGTTCTGGAAAGTGATTTTTTGGCTCTCTGTGCTCTCTTTAAGTCATATTTGTAGATTGATGCATATTATTCTAGAGTTTCTATGCATTAAGCAAAAACTGTCTATGCAACTGTCACAGTGGAATATTACCCAACATTCTATGCGGCATTATCTACCTTATTTTTTCAATGCTAAGCTATTTTCTGTGAATGTGCGGGACTTCCAATTCATTAGCCACTATACTGTATGTTAATACCTAAAAAAATAATAAAGTATTGTAAACGATAAAACAATTTGCGCTACAAACCAGTGTGTTTACAATAATAAATTAAAATAATATGATAACCATAACATTTGTTCTTGGTTCTTGGTTTGTTGACATTAGTAAACTACATTAATTAACATAAACTAACAATGAAAAATACATTTGATTAATTTATTAATCTTAGTTAAATGTTAATTTCAACATTTACTAATACGCTATTAAAATCAAAAGTTAACATTATTAAATGGACCCATGAGCTAACGAGCTAACAATGAACAATTGTATTTTCATTAACTAACATTAACAAAGATTCATAAATACTGTAACAAATATATTGCTCATTGTTAATGTTAGTAAATGCACTTACTAATGTTAACTAATAGGACCTTATTGAAAAATGTTACCATGATAACAAATAACGGTTTGTAACATCAAGCAGCTTAACGGACTGTTTTTGTAAAGCTAAAATAACTGGAAGCAGCTGACACCGGAAGCCTCGCACATTCAAGTTAAAAATGGCTGCACCCGCACTTATGTTAAAAAGTAAGGACTCAGAGGAGGACCGCAAGAGCTTAGGATGGCATTTGGGACAGGGTTATGGAGTGAACTGCTATACCCAGCAAGCAATACAGATCAGTATGCATACTGTGTTTATTTCAGACATGTAAAGTGAGAACTGCTGTGTATACAGGATGACGATGCAAAAATGATTTAGTTTAGTCCTTTTTCCATTACAAATATCAAAAATTCTTGAATCAAGATACATTTACTTCAGAAGAAAAATGACTTAATCCTTAAACCAAGAACAAAATATCTGCCAATGAAAAACAATTTCGTTTTCCTTTTAAATTAAGTAGATTGTTCTGACCACACTGAACTCATTGTATTTTGATCAATTCATAAATTTAAGTCATTTTGCATCTCAAGTAAATGCATCTTGATTTAAGAATTTTTAGATATTTGTAATGGAAAACACTACAAAAATACTGAGAAAGTGTATCAGTCCATTAGAGAAATTCTGGCAAGAGGAAGCGATTGAAATGCAATAACCCTAAACTGTAAAACTCTCCTGTGGATCAAGAGAGTATTTGGATGCTTATAACACATGCACCTGTCTTGTGTATCTCAGGAGCGCATGCGTGCGGACTTGTGTGCACAGAGGGAGCAGGCAGAGTCGCAGCTGCGGGCTAAGTGCGAGGAGCTGCGCATGCAGAGTCGTGGAGTGCTGCAACAGCTGCAGGAAGAACTGGCCAAACTGCAGCAACACTGTACAGAGTCCCTGCTGCAGGCCGAGAGCCATAAACAGCAGGTGTGTGTCTATCTGTCTCAGTCGAAACCTTTTGACAACTTCCTTTCAATCTGATCAAAAGGCGTGTCTGTAGCCCCAAATAGCCTTAAACCTATCTGCAGCCAGAACATGGGGTAGATGGCATCACTGTAATTTTGTTCCACTGCATTAACTGAGTTGACTGTGCTTGATTGGTAGGTTCTGTCTGAGAAGGAGGCAGAGAAGGCTGCTCTTACTGAGCGCATAATCATCCTCGAGCGCGACATAGAGACAGCTGCCCTTGAAAAGGACCGTATGCGTAGAGACTTCCTGAGCAAACAGGAGCAGGACAAGGTATAATAAATCCAAATATGTCTGTGGATCATGTTTTGTCCTTATTCGATTTGTGCTGTAAAGTTAACACATCAGTGAATGAGATTAAATGTTTAATTGTGTTATTTTTTTAATACATTTTCATAATTGCATTCTAAAATCTGTTTGGAGCTGAAGAACCCAAAAACCCTCAGTGGAAGTGTCACACACACTACACTGAAAAATGTAGAAACATTTTCACAATTAATTACAAAGAAACATATACCTATACGGCAGCAGGTCAGGCCGATGCACCATGACCCGGATGGGAGTAAGGTTTAGGGGGTTGGGTGTAACAGAAGCAAGCTAGTGCGCCTCTTGAGGCCAGGGGAGTGAGGTTTTACAAAGTTTGATTTGCTTTAAAGAGAACTGAATTAAGTTTTATTCTCATAATGAATAAATATTTTGATCCACTGACAGCCATAATCTAGATTTATCACATTATATATTGATTTTTCTCTCTCTCCTCTCTTTGTAGGAGACAGTTTTAGGGTTGCAGGCAGAGCTTCAGGACCTGCGGTCTCGTTTCGAGGAGTCTCTGAGTTCCCGTGAAGTTTCGGAACGCAGCTTAAATGACCAGATCAGAGAGCTGTCTATGCAGAGGCAGGAGACTCAGCAAGAGGTCACACAACCCGAGACTTTACATTCACATTCCAGTTGTTCAACTACAGAATCACATTTATCATCTAGAACACAAGAAAGCTATAGCCCAGGAGAGCAGTAAAATTCTGTTTGTGCCAGTGCCAAATAACCAACGTCATGTGAGTTAGGAGGTGAGTTAGTTTATGTTGGGCCGTGAGGAAACATAAGGCCTGTTGGAGTCCAACTCGTACCTACCAGTGGCAGTCTTGGGGAGAGCCATTTAGCACACACTCTTGTTGAACTTGGCATTAGTTCATGTGTATTGAGCATGTTCCAGGTGCCACCAGTTTGGTTGGTAGGCTCACATGTTTTTGCTTGTATCCATGTGTTTGTACACTTCTAACTCTAAGGCTCAAGGTCAACCTTGAGAATGGACTTCTGCACAAACCTCAGGCCACATATTAAGGCACCTAATGGTGCCTTAACGGTGGCTGTGGTGAGAAATTCATCTCTGGGTGAGGCTTTCTACTCACCAAGATGGATTCTCCATTCCTGTTTGATTATTTTCACTAATCCTCCTCCGGCCTGCCCTGGACAGACAATGACAAACCATCAGTGGTGAGAAGGAACGATAAAAGCTAGCAAGGGAGTGAAACACAAGAATCTCTCTATGATATGAAAAGGAAAAGTTGGAGTCACAAATAAGCAGGTGCTCAGGAGTTTATTTTTTCTTGTACTGTAATGAAATTCTCCATGGAAACATCGCCCCCAATTCTTCAACAGGGGTCATCGCTAACCCAACTGTCTTTCACTGTCCTATTAACCCAACCCCCTATCAATGAATTAAACCAATGTGGTTTTGCCACAGGCTTATTTCTTTTACATTAAGATTTATGAGAAAAAAACATCTTGTGTGGCCCAGTGAACTTACATGCACACATAAACACACACACACATATTTCTCTTCAACACACCAGCATATACACACGCTTGTACACACTGCTGATGTTTCTCATCATTGCTGCTGTGTGTGGCAGTCTTTGGAGCCTGTCCTGTCTTTCTCTGTTTTTCTTCTCCCTCTTTCTCTCTGCATTCTGGCTACATTTTAGGGAAAAAAATGCACCGTAAAATGATTAGCTGTAGCCAAGCAATTACCAGAATGTGGGTCATATTCCTGTGTTTACATGGGCGAGGAGTTTCACCCTAAGCATATCTGATGAAAGTGTTCGAAAATTTAAACCATTTCACATGCACTTAGAACACATTTTTAAATGCATACGAGAATGTGCCCTGAAATCCGACGTTGAAAGGAGGCAGAACTCTTTGGATGAGTCTGATGCTCACATGCTTTGAGAAGCTGAATGGAACAAGGCAGTGGAATTTTACTAATAGGCTGTGTTTCCATTTCATTCATCTCATGGAAAATGAAGTTGAATTGTCCTCAGCAAAACAGTGCCACGTAAGGAGTATGACTGTTAAAAGTCTTCACTCCCTCTGGGTGTCAATTCACCATACTTGCGTGATTTAAATGGTCCTTACTTCAGATTGATAAAGTTACACCATTATGCTCAAACCATGACCAACGACTCCTTTTGTATTTACAGAATAATTTGGATTCATTTAATCTTTCTGTCTAATCTCTGTCTCTTTAAGGTGGAGCATTTGAGGAGGGAACTGAGTGAGGTAGAAGAGAGCAGAGACTCTGGCCGTAAGGAACTGATCGAGGCCCATCGAGAGCTGAGGGAGTGTTTGCAGGACAGGGACGCTCAGCGGCGTGAGGGCTTGGAACTGAAGAGAGCTTTAGGGGATGCTGTGAGAGAGAAAGAGGCCATCCAGACTTCCAATCACGAACTCCGTACAGCTGTGAAGAGAGCCGAGTTTGAAAACAACAGGTTTAGCAGACTAGTCTTAAGTTTGTTCAATAAATAAATGGGAAATTTCTTTCTTTCTCACATCATTACAAATCTATTAATCTTCCTTGTTTTTCTCTTCTTTTTTTTTATCAGTTTGAAGCGAGTGGGAGAGGAGAAGGAACAGAGGCTGACAGTTTTAGAGGAGTGTAAATCCTCCCTCCAGGAGGAGGCGCTGAAGCTGAGAACCAACATGCGTGAGCTTGAGAAATCACGCTTGCAGGCGCGCAGAGAACTGCAGGAACTGCGCAGACAGGTCAGGGCCATAGAAATCAAAGGTTTTTCTTGTGTAGTTCGTGCCTTTACATTATCCTAAACATCTAGAAACATCTAAACAACATTTATTGTTAGTCTAGCCATATACGCATATACAGTGGAACAAAATGTTGTTTTACAGGTCTGTAGTGAATCGTCTTCCACATAAAATTCAGCCGTCTAGAGTTCTGTATACATTGCAACCATTTTTGTAAAATAACAACATAAAGCATGTGTGAGCAGGTGAAGACATTGGAGGGTCAGTGCACTCGGCAAGGGCAAGAGTTGAGTGACATGCAGTCCAGACTATCTCAGGATGAGCAGAGAGAGGAAGAAATGAGAAAGGAGACCTTCACTCTCAGACAAAGAATACTGGAGAGTGACGCTGGCAGAGAGGCAGCCCTGAAGGAGGTACAACACATCAACTGGCATAATTACAGCATCCACACACAAATACAGTAACATGCTTAAATTGTTAGAACTGGTCTGTCTGTGTGTGAAAAGACTGCAGGCTTGCAGCGGCATGTAGCAGAACTGGAAGAAGCACATCGCCAGGAGAGAGAGATGCAGCAACAACGGGATTCCAACCTTCAGGAGAGCCAACTGAAGCAGCGTGAGGAGGCCGCTCGCTTGGAGGGAGCGCTGCAGGAAGCCCAGGCTGAGCTCAGAGAGCTTGGGCTGAAGGTCAGTCTAGCAGAGTCCCGGACCCAGGGGCTGGAAGAGCAGCTGGGACAGAATGATGCCATACGGAGAGATCTCGAGCACAGGTTGAATGTTCTCAGTTCTGCGCTGAAACGCACACTTGGAAGTGGGCGTGGAAGACGTTCACCCACACCTGGGGAACGTGGACGGAGCCCCTCACCATGGAGAACTCGCTCACCTGTGAAAGGTAATGCGTTCTCAGTCCAATAATTAATCTGGACTTTTTTTTTTTTTAGCAACAGTTAGTTTAGGGTCATGAAGAAGATCACCACTCTTATATTACAAAGGATTCTTTTCTTCAAAGCTGAAGGTTATTAAACAATGGTCTGCTCTAACGTACATGGTGTTCTAAATTACAAGTCAAAAGAATTAAATGGAAACTTGTGCATATGCCCTCAGGTGAAATCATGTCAGAACAGCCTGGGGTGGGTGGGTCGCCTGTGTGTTCTCTGTCCCCCTCCCACGGAGAGGACAGAGAGTTGGATCTGGACTCACTTCAGATGTTGCTGCGTAGCTTCCAGCAAGAGCTCAGGGACACACAGAGAGAGCGGGTACCTGACACCACTACATCACCACAAAGGATAAAGAGGCATCATAAAAAGAATTCAACATAACTGTACTATATAGTATAACTATGCTAGTCTGAATGAATCATGCAGACTGTTTCTGTGAACTGTATCAACTAACTTACATAGCTTGTTGGCATTTTCTGCTCAATTTGGATCTATGGTATACACTTCCCTTTCCCATACAAACCCAAGATTTGTAGGATGTTACCATACAAACGTTTTTCGTTTTGAAAATGACCATTATCTCCATGGACAAAACTATAGTCTATATAGGCACACACAAAGGAAGGATCACAAACAACATAATGTGTAACAAGAACAATGAACATATGAATAAAAAGAACATAAACATCCTTCTCTCCCTGATTTTGTGATTGTAGGATGAGTCCCAGGCACAGGTGCATAGTCTCAGCAAGCAGGTAGAAAACCTGCAGGCCAGTCAGGAGAGAAGCAACACACGTATACAGATGCTGAAACAATCTATCAGAGAGCTGGAGGAGGGTAAGAAGGAACTCTAGCCCAACACTTGGGCACTGCTCAGTGATCAACAGTTTGTAACTCTGTTTTTGATTAACATGGATGAGAATGTGTGGGTGTGTGTTTGCCAGGAAAGCGTGAGCTGACCAAGCATTTAGAGGGGATGCAAGCATCACTCGCCTTACAGGATGAGGCAGTTCAGCGTGGAGAAATACAGAATAGGATTCTGACTGAAGAGTTGGACAAAATGAACAACAGCCAACAAATAACTGAGGCAGAGGCCAAAGCACTGCAGGTTAACACAGTCTACACTAACACAAATGCACATTACGCAACAGTGACATCCTACTTTTCAGCCTCAAGGCTTCACAGAAGTGAGGGTCTGACAACTGAACACAATAAAACTAAATCATTGTACTGTAGGTCTATTTTGAAAGATGCATTTGTTATCATCAAAAATCTTTTAACAATAAAGATCTCTGATGAGTTGCTCCTCTGGTAGTCACATTATCTGTATAAATACACTGTATTCAGGAGAAGCTGGAGCGCTCCCAGGCCTCTGGGGAAAGTCTGGAGGCCGAGCGTCGTCGTATGAAGCAGATCTGTGAAGCCGCGGAAGCACGAGCTGCCAGGCTGGAGCTCAAGCGACGGGGGTTGGAGGGAGAGCTGCAGCGTGCCCAGCTCCGAGCCACAGAGACAGAGGCGGAGGTCAGCTCACTGCAAGAACGCCTCAACAACCTCCGCAGAGAGCTGGGAGACAGCGAAGAGCGTGCTGCTCTCCTGAAGGTGTGTGTAGGTTTACTCTGTGTCTAAAGGACATGTTTCATGTTTGAGCAATATAATAGAGCACTGTTGTCCCAATGTAGGTTGAGGGTGAGAGGTTGGCAGTTGCCTTGGCACATACAGAACTGCAGGAGAGCCAGTTGAGGGAGCAACTGCAGGCCATGGCTGCATCCTTGACCGACAGCAACACTGCTGCAGGATCAGCTCGAGATCAGGCCGCCCAACTGCAGCGAGCTCTCACGGCCAGCGAACATGACCGGAAGATGCTGCAGGTCAGTGTGGCTTTTATAGCTTGCACAAGTTTGCAGTTTGATAACATGAAACGGAAGTTGCGCTAGTCTTTTCTTCCCTATTGTGACGTACAGAATATCATAGTGAGATGTCATTGCAAGAGGGATGGGAAGTTGCTTTGATTGAAGGTTACAAGGGCACATGAATTAAACAATAATTATATAACTGTATGCACGAATAAATCATTAAACTGGCCATACTAGCAGCAATTTACTAGCACCAAAAGTCCTACAACTGCAAGATAGAAGACAAGCTCAAACATCTCAACTTGATGGAACTTAGATAAAAACAAGTTAAAGCAAATTCTCCTTCATGGCTTTATTAGAAACACTGTCAATCATTTATCTTCATCATGAACTCACAAACAACCTTATTAAGTTCATTGTGGTTCAGCCACATGCACAATCAGGACCGCTCCCATTTTGATCTCACTTCTCCTCAGTTCACGTACAGCTTTAATTGAAACACCACAGATCATCTTACTACCATAGCCACAATATGTAGTGATTTATGCTGTGGTTCCATAACTTTTCCAGATTTGGATATTTTTTTTTTTAAAGTATTTACCTTTGCTCCTGTCTGTTCCCTGAAGGTGCTGGATGACGGTGCAATAAAAAGCTGGACTGAACTCATTAATTTTCTCTGGCTCCTCTGGAGAGCTTTTAAGGCTTAGTATGAGTCTGTGTTTTAAAGATGCTGTACAAACAAAAACACTGCGCCCTCAGTGTAAATCTTTTTCAGTTTGCTTGAGACCTGCCAGTTCTTGCCAATAAAAAGAGGTCCAGAGGAGAAAGAGAGGGTGGGGGGAAAGGATAAAAAGACAGGCAATTGGTAGTAGTGAGGAAAAGTACAGCTTCCTCATTAAAACTGTATGTGGGTGTCTGATTATGCGTGTGTGGATTGATGCCCGTTCGTACTTGTCTGTGTGTGTATATGTGTGCGCAGGAGAGGTTGGATAAGACACGGGAGGCTCTGACAAACGGTAGGAAGCAAAATCATGGCTTGAGTGAGAGACTACAGAGCCTGCAGAGAAGCCAGGAAGAGTCTGAACTCAGGGTCTCCGAACTCGACAAACAGACACGTGGCCTGCAGGAGGTTGTGCACTCACACACTCACATACTCTCACAGTTTACACACTGTTCTAAATGGTTAGTTCACCCAACAATGAAAATTCTGTGATCATTTACTCGCCCTTATTTCTTTCCAAGACTTTCATTCATCTTTCAAACACAAATTAAGATATTTTTACTAAAACCTGAGAGATTTCTGCACCTCTATTGGAAGTCCATTACAGTTTAAAAAAGTTCATAAAGAGATCGTAAAAGAAATCCATATAAATCGAGAGGGTTAAACCAAGTCTTCTGAAGAGACAGAAAATATGTAAACATTGATCAATGCAAATACAAATAAGTCAAAATGGACATACTTGCTTGATGCGCGAGAACCAATGAGGTTTGTTCTTGCGCATTAAGAAAGTATGGTTGAGCTTCCGTTTACCGTAGGGTTTCATTAAAAGTATCTTCTTTTGTGTTTTGAAGATGAATCAATCTTATTGGTTTGGAATGATATGAAGGTGAGTAATTGATGACAGAATTTCCATTTGTGGGTGTACTATCCCTTTAATATAATTTGTGTATAATTATATAATTATAATAATTATATAAAATTATATAATTATAATTTGTATATTTAATATAATTTGGTCCTTGCAGGTACATGTATCAAACAAATACTAGAAAACATTTTGCCTTCCATGTCACAATGGGGTAGCGCAGTTTAATTTTTTTTCTCTGTTTCAGTAAAAAACACTAAATAAAACTAAATAACAACAAAAAAATTCAACAAAAAGAAACACAACCAAGTACGCTATCATGGCCATGATATACTGACAAACAGGTTTTTATTTAAAAAGTTGAATGCAATTCAATGTTAACTATATTACACTGTATCTTACCCAGACACCAACTATCTCTTCCATGTTAACTGAGTTTTTGCCCTGTATGTGAAACTTCCTAGTCCAGAAATGTATGTTGATCTTCAACCAGTTCTGGTGACAGCCATATAGATGGTGTCTATTCTACATCTTTTCTGATTGTCTAGGCTGTGAGACAGAGGCAACAGGCTGAGCAGGAGGCACAAGAGAGGTGTGCACTCCTGAAGGGAGAAAAGGATCAGCTTCAAGAGCAGGTGGCTATCCTGCAAACCACTGCACATCAACTGCAGGGAGAGAAAGCTGAGCTGGAGAGGACACTGCTGCGTCTGGGAAAAGACAGGTCCTCTCTAAAACGGACCCTGGAGAAGGTACATGTCATGCTATTATAAACACATTATGATTCACAATGACTTTCAAATACAGTTTGTTGTGTATGTCATCATCTGTGATGTTTACTCTGTGCAAACTAATCAGAGTGGCTTATCTGTACCTTAAACTACTGTAAGTATTATTGGTTGAGGTAAGTTTGCATGAGAGCTTTTTTGCAGATTTTGTGTGTGTTTGAGTCTGTATGAGTGAAACACACAATCATCCTGATGGGTTTAGCAAAACAATTTTGCTGATAATTTACTCACCCCGATGTCATCCAAGATATCCATGTCTTTCTTTCATCAGTCAAAAAGAAATTAAGGTTTTTGAGGAAAACATTCCAGGATTTTTCTTCATATAATGGACTTCAATGGCAACCAACGGTTTGAAGGTTCAAATGTCCGTCTCAATACAGCTTCCAAGTCTCTACACGATCCCAGTCGAGAAATAAGGGTCTTATCTAGTGAAACGAGATATTTCATTTTCTAAAAAAAGTATATACTTTTTAACCACAAATGCTCGTCGTGTACCATCTCTGAGATGTGCGACGCATTGCGTCATCACGTTGGAAAGGTCACGCGTCACGTCATCTGTCTAAGGTATTTGTCTGTGTACAAAAAATTCCATCTCATTTTCTCCTCCAACTTCAAAATCGTCCTACATCTTTGTTTTAATTTATTATTATTTAAATTTTTTTCGTGACCTTTCCAACGTGATGACGTAATACGTAGCGCATCTCAGAGATGGTACAAGACGGGCATTTGTGGTTAAAAAGTATATATATATTTATTTTTGTGGAAAATTATCCTTATTATCTTATAGATGTCTCACCTTATTTCTCGACTGGGATCGTGTAGAGACTTTGAAGCTGCATTGAGATGGACCTTTGAACCTTCAAACCATTGGTTGCCATTGAAGTCCATTATATGAAGAAAAATCCTGGAATGTTTTCCTCAAAAACCTTAATTTATTTTCGACTGAAGAAAGAAAGACATGGATATCTTGGATGACATAGGTGTGAGTAAATTATCAGCAATTTTTTTTTTGAAAGTGACCTAATCCTTTAAGCTGCAAATTCTACACATGAATGTAAAGCATGTGACCGTATTTCACACCAGATTTCTATCCTTGATACATTTAGTGTTTGCATGCGTGTGTTGTGTGTAGGTGGAACAGAGCCGCCAAAGGAAGGAGGTCGAGGTACTGCATGCTGAGCGTGAGAGAGAACAGCAAGAACAAAAAATCAGAAATCTAGAGCTAGAGTTAAGCGAGACAGAGGCTGAAATTCACACACTACAGGTGATATTTACGAGTATTATGACATTTTTAATGCATGGATCAGAATCTAGTCCTCTCAACTTTTGAATGGTACTTGGTCCCAAGTAAAAAAATTTAAATAAAAGTCTGATTGCTTCGAAAAAAGCATAGATGTACATTTCTTCTCAATAAATTACACAATTTGAGGTGTTACTCATTCCTGTAGCCCAAAACTGTGCGAAAATAAAGCCTGAGTTTAATGCTCAGGGTTATGGGTTTATTCAAGTGAGCAATAGTTATAGTACCTTACAAAGCACCACTAATAATATAAAAATGTCTTTTTGTTTGTGTATTGGATTTGCCTGTGATAGGATATAATGTGTTGTCTCTGCAGTCCCAGATCTCTATATTGGAGCAGACTCACTCCCAGAGGCTCATGGAAGTGACGGCTCACCTCAGGCAAGAGCTGGACCTGGAGTCAGAGCGGATGAGGAACTCCCAGCAGCAAGTAGAGAGAGCACTGGAGGCTCGGGAGAAAGCTCACCGCCAGAGGGTCCACTGTTTGGAGGAACAGGTTTGAGAAAGCTATAAAGATGTGACCACATGCATTATAAGAGTGTACATTTACATCACATTCAATAGCAAGAAGCCTCTGATGAATACATGACTGCTTTGCAATAACTGTTGTGTGTTTCTCAGGTTTGCACACTGAAAGAACAATTGGAGCAGGAGATGAAGAGGAGGCAAGCATATATGAAGCAGATACATAGATTGGGGGTCTAAAAAAACGAAATGGCTTGGGAATTCAGGCCACGGTAACCAACTGACAGCTTTTTGTTTGTAATCTCTCAAAGGCCAATGAAACAGGGCCAGTGCTTGCTTACATGGATGGACTTATGCATAACTTATGCATAATGAAATTTTACACACGCATACTTCACACACACTTTGGTTTTAAAAAAAACACAAAATCACTGGTCTCAGGGAGAATTGTTGGACTAAACTTGCACAAATACTTTAAGTAATCCTGATCCACACCATAAGAACCCAGTAACAACAAACAAAGAGATCACTGTTTCACTAAATTCTTCTCAATTGCCAAATTGTTTTAAGGATTTGCTCAGCAAACTGTTAAAAACAGACGATAAATCTACCTAAGTCTATCCCTGTTCATCTTAGAGCATTAAGCACAGTCTCAATTCAACACCACACACACACACTTGCATTTTTACATTTTCAAAAAACATCACTTATTATGTTTTATAAGCTGTTTTCCTTATGGGGTCCAAAAATGTCCCCGCAAGGATTTCGGATATTGGCAACTTTGTGGGGACATTCTGTCCCCATAATGTTGGTTTTACCAGAACACACACACACATACACACAGTTTGAAACCGCTGTACCTACCTAAAACATCACACTCTAGGTTCCCAAACTGTGTAATAAATCACATAATTTTTCTCTCTTTACTTTCTTTATAACTTGCTACTCTGTAACCTAAATAATTACTGTAATCATTATTTAATTACACAACCATTTAGAGAATAAGATCATCTTGTCTTAGCTAAATTACAGCTAGAGTGAATCAGGACAGAAAACGAATCATATCTTGCCTACAAATTCAATTCAATTCACATTTATTTGTATAGTGCTTTTCACAATACATATTGTTTCAAAGCAGCTTTACAGAAAATGTATGTCTACATTATAATTTAGAGTGATCTGTTATCAGAGGTGACTATCAAAGTTATGTATTTCAGAAATGTACATATACAAATCACATAGTTAGCTAATAATGTATTACTTTAAGGCAGAAACAATGAGCTCATTGAAGTAATGAATACATGTTTGTTAAATGATTAGGATATATAGAAAATGTAGAATGTTGTTTTCATAATAATTTGTTTCCATATGGTGTTTCTCTAATGGGTGTTAAGAATCGTTTTAATCACGAATTATACGGTGTTCCATATAATAACTATTAGAAAACTGTTTTGTTTAATCACAAAGTAATTTTTGTCAATAAAACATACAAAAAAATCTAATAATACCCAGACTGATTTTTGTGTTCTGAATAATTGCTGTCAGTTGGTTTTGGCATTTTGGATAATTGCTGTATATGATGTGTACACATAAAAAGATCCTTGTTGCAAGATGTTCTTTCTCCATGATTTGATTCCTACCACTAATGACCCCCTGTGTAAAAAGAATCAAATTTTATTTTAAGGGGAGTTGTTTCAGGCATATTTAAAATCTATTGTCTTGTATTATTAATTTGGAGGAAAATTGATATTCAGAGAGTAAGCAAGCCTTCAGTACATCTCTAGTCCAAACCAAAGGGTTTTTGTATATTTTCCTCCTCTTGAACAGGCTTTTTGAGTACAATATGCAAGGAATGCACTATATATGCATCCTATCACATGCCATTCTGGAACTCTTACACTGCCATGTGGTAGTTTGTACCACACGAGACACGTGCTTGTAAGTAAGGGTGTTTTTCAGCAAAGGTTAAGAGTAGAGGAGAGTGCCCTGTCAGAGTCTCTTTAAAGCAGCCCTTTGATTACCATAGCTCCACCCAGTGCTTATCCAGTTACCGGTCTCTTCTCAGCTATTGGATGAGAGTTCTTAATCATGCAAGGTAGTGAATCCCTGGGGGGGTGGGGCTGGGTCTGAAAGAACTCCTTTGGCAGGCAGAATAGAGGTTTTATTGAGGATATTTCTAAACTAACCATCAGGGACCAAGTCACTGGATTGTAAAAAAAAAAAAAAAAAAAATAGAGCCGAATCACTCTGCTCCCTCTCCTTCTTTCTCTCTCTCACTCTGTTCATTTCAGTGAGCGGCACGGAGCACGGCAGCTCTTGAGC